>NC_136063.1:490236572-491436572 GCF_964261635.1 Lissotriton helveticus
GGGGAGGGAGAGGGAGAGGGGGAGGGGGAGAGGGAGAGGGAGAGGGAGAGGGAGAGGGAGGGGAGAGGGAGAGGGAGAGGGAGAGGGAGAGAGAGAGAATGAGAATCATGCATAAGAGGAAAAAGAGATAGTAAAAGATACTGCAACAGCCACAGGCATCCGTGGAGGGGAGTGGGCGCATGTGCATCTACAGCACTACATGCCACGGAGAGATGCTTGCAGGGTAAGTAACATTTTTAGCATTGCATGTCTGATAGAGCCTTCCCTTTGGGGATTCGCGGAAAGCCACAAAAGTTGTCTCTTTCTAAATGATCTGGTTCTTTCAACGTAGTACCAGAGATCTCGTTTTAAAACCAAAGCATGGAAAGCTCATCCCGCAACTGAAACAGGAAGGTCAATACACTGATTAGGGTGGAAGTAAAACTACTTTAGGGAGGAATTTGTTGTTGTGCGGAGGACAACCCTCTCTCTATGTACTTGGAAAAAATGTCCTAACAGGGTTAATGCCCGAAGCTCAATGACACATCTGAGTAAGGTGAAAGCATCCATGAATGTCATCTTCCAGGAGAGGAACTGAAGAGGGCAGAGTGGATGGGGATCAAAAGGGGGGCTCAAAAAGAGGGCCATGAGTCAAGCAGGTACAATGCTGAGATTTCATGATCGCGCCAGTGGGACCCGGGGAGGAAAGATCCTTTTCTGATCCTCCATGAAAGCTTTAATGATGAGATGTGTTGTCAATTCTGAAGGTACGCAGCCACTGCAGCCAGGTGTAACAGTATGTAGGTAATGGCTAGACCAGAAACCTGCAAGTGAAGTAACAGGCAATGTCCTGTACTTTCGCTTTCAAACTATCAATATCTTTTGAGTGACAGTAGTACATAAACCTTTTCCACTTGGCTGCATTGCAGGCATAAGTGGTAGTCTGTGTGCTTCCTTGAGAATTGTCTGGCATTCAAGATTAAGATTAAAGTAGTCAAAGTCTATGACCTCAGGAGCCAGATTGCAAGTTGCGGGATCTGAGTGCTTGATTTCTCCATGGTCCTATGTGAGAATGCCCAGCTTGTTGGGGAGCCTCTTGCCCGGAACCACAGATAGCTCCTGCAGAGTTGTGAACCAGGACTGGCAGGCCCATGTGGGTGCCACTAGGATGAGTGTAAGGGATGCCTGCCGAAGCCTCCGAACCACAAAGGAAGAAGAGGGAGAAAGAAGAAAAGCACAAGCAAATATCCCTGACCTGTTCATCCATAGTACATTGTCGCTGGGCTGTGGGTGAGGGAACCTGAGGTAAAGTTTGGGCATTTGGCATTTTCTGCTGTTGCTAACAGGTCCATCTGTGGAAACCTCCATCTGTGACAGTAGCGGAGTAACTTCTGGATTGAGTTCCCACCACTCAAGGACTTGTTGCTGCATCCTGCTGAAGAGGTCGGCAAAATATTTGGCCAACCCTGAAAGATACTGCACGAGCAAATTAATTTTGTGGCAAACAGCCCAAGCCAAATGCTCTGGGATAGAGGAGACAGTTGTGGAGAGCGTGTCACCCCCTTGTTCCTAAAAGTAATACATGGCTGTCGTATTGTCCTTCCGTACATGAACAACCTTGACTATCAGGTGAGGTAGGGAAGCCTTCAACACTAGGTGAACGGCTAGAAGTTCCAGGAAGTTGATGAGGAGGTCCTGGTGCTTGGCTTTCCGCTAACCCTGGACAATCAGATTTTGTAAATGAACACCCCCACTCAGTAAGGGAGGAGTCTGTTGTAACAATTCTCTGGGAACCAGGTCGAGGAAAGACCGCCCCTGCAATATGTTGATGATGATTCATCACTACAGAGAGCGGTAAGTGTGGCGGTCGATCCACACTAGATCATCCCAATGGCCCTCTGCTTAAGACGACTCTTGCGCTAAGCATTCTTGCAACAGATGCATGTGAAGCCTGGCATGAGGTACTATGGCAATGCAGCATTTGGTGATGGGTGTAGCTCCTTTTGGTGAGCTACCCCGGCCTCTTCCTCTATAGGCCCTCTAAAATAACCCCTAGGGGAGCATTGCTGGCCCTAGATGCGCAGTTAGGATATGGAGTCTTCAAGAGAGTTGATCTTTGAGCCTCCCAGGTAAGGTATGCGGAAAAAGAGGCCACGGAGAGCGGGTGTTTGAAGTGCCCCCATCGCATTGGCAGTTTCCTATATTTTTTTACCTTCTCTATGGTTTGTTCCACTGGAGGACCAAAGAGATGCTGATCATCAGAAGGCATATTCAGCAGGTTCTGTTGAACTTTTGACTTAAAGCTAGAGACACAGAGCCAGGCGTGTTTGCGTAGCAGAACACTGGAATTTACACCCCTCGCAGCGGGGTCTGCTGCATTTAGAGCACAGGGTATAGAGTTGTTAGATATCTGGTTGCTTTCAGAAATTATCTTTTGCTCCATTTCATGCACGTTGGCACAGTCATATATGGCTGGCTGGCCAACAGAATTAGCTATACGCCATTGGTTGGCCTCCCTTTTTCCTGCTGGGTCTATGCGTTTACTTTTTATTTCTGGTGGAGGGGCATCCCCGCTAGCCTGGGAGTTGGATCACTCACAGGCACTGGTGACCACCAGAGAGTCGGGCAGGAGCTGAATGCGTACATAGATATGTCAGAAGGGGAGACTTCATATTTTTATCCACCCTAGGTGTTCGAACACTAGCTTGGACAGGGTCTTTAAAAATGTCAGGAGTGTGACGTAACATGTCCTTGAGCATGGGGAGTTGGTGCGTGAAGGAGAGTGTTTCCAAGAAGAAGTTCTCCTCTAAGGGCTCAGTGTGGACTTCCACATTATGAAAGGAGGAGGCCCTACCAATGAGCTACTGATAGGAAATAGAAACATCCGGGGGACGGGGGGTCAGTGCCCCCTGGTGGGTCTACATCGTAGGAGTCCCATGTGTCACCATGCGGAGGAGTGTCAAATGTGTCATCAACCTGCCCCGTGTCAGTGTGGAGATCCCTAAGGTGTCATGTCAAGAGGGTCCCCTGGAGAAGCATGCGGGGAGGACGAAGGCTGAGGAATAGGGTGAGGAGATGGTTGTGCAAGGGGGTGATGGGCTGGTAGCTTTATCTGTTTTCTTGCATTGTTTTGCTGAAACTGGAATGTCAAAGGCCTTCTCGAAGCACAGCTGACGTTTTGGGGGTGTGGCAGCAGGGCCCAAAGGGCAGGAAAGGACGAGGCCTGTGTGGAGGTGGATAACCAGATGTTTCTACCTTGATTCAAACTCCTACTGTAAGTTTATGGAGAATTGCCTCTTCTCTGCCGGTGTCAGACCAGCTGCTTGACGCAGAGGCAGGACGTCAAAAGTGGTTTGTCGGTGCGACCATGGCCCAAAGGCAGTGGTGGTCAGACAGCTTGCCTCTGGTGCTCGAGAGTGCCTCAGTGCCTTTGAGCTGAATGCTGCTCGATTGAGAGCGGTGTTGAGGAGGAGGGGGTGCTGTACTCATGGACTGCTGTGCTGACAGAGGGTCCTGGATCTCCAGGGTAGAGCCAGGACTTTCTTCAGGGAAGAAAGTCTCTTCGTCTGAAGTCGACTGTTGTGGATGATGTTCCCCTTCGATGTCCTCTGGACTAAAAAGGTCTGGGGTGTTGTCTCCACCCCTATGCAATATCTCAAGTCGACGAGCGTGAAAATCGCAATGAGTCTTGGAGCAGAAGGATTCGGTTGTGTTCTGGCGACAGGCACAGATTGTAGCCCTGATGGAGATAGGTTTGAAGATATTTTGCATGGTAGCACAGACAGTACCAGAATGGTGTCCATTTTATCAACGTCTAGGCATGGTGGAGAGAAGCAAAGCAGAGACGAGAGGAGGATGTGAAGGGCAAAGTCAGGAGGGGTCTCAGCCGAGCTGACCTCACTTGAGCGAAGTAATCAAACGTCAGCCCGAGACAGAAAGGGAGATGCAATTGTAGTAAAATACAGAGAGAGGGGAGGAACTGTGCGAACAAAAAAGAGCACCAAATTGGTGTCGACCAGAACAGAGTAGCACATACCTTAACAAAAAGGCGGAAAGAAAATTATCTAACAATGGAGTCTATGACCATGCACATTATCACCACCTCTGGACACAAAAGACTTCTATGAAGAAAAACAGCCTGTCACCATCCGGGCCAATTACTAGATGGCAGGAGTATTTACAGCATTTGTATATACAGCCACACATGCCTCGAACATTAGATTTAACTCACACGCAGACATTGTTTTGTTAGGCTATTACCTCCTCTGGACATTAAGGATCAGTGTGCCAATTTATGGTAGAAAGGAATGCATGCATTCATTATTGTAAAAGAGGCCTAAAAAACACTCCACTCAACTTGCACATTCTGTAATGTCCCGTAAGTGACTCACTTTGAAACTTAATATCGAAAATCAGAATAAAGTGCCTCTAATACTAATAATCCTAACTGAGATTAGAAATAAACACTCCTTACTAAGCACTAGTCAATGTCAATTAAGTGTTTGTTGGCTCCATATTTACTTTTGCTGCATTACTCTCTCTACTGAAAGGCAAGTCAGATGGGGAGGAGAAAAGAAACAAAAAGTAAACTGTAAAGGCTACAAATATTGATAACTGCTGCACTAAGTCTTCTTTTGAAAAGTAAGCACAACTTAAATTCTCTTTCTCGAAGAGGTCTCACCAAGTGCCTCATCCAATCCTTTTCCCCTTCCATGTGATCCTCTTCTCCTGCAAAGCAGAACCCTCCAAGGCTCTTCAGGGTTATCATGCACCAAGCTGTAGCCTCCAGAATCCACTCAGTTATGTGCTGTATGCAGTTTTGTAGAGCATACTATCGCAGAGAAGGCATCTTGATGCTGAGCAGGTGAGAGTATAACCAATCTAGGGTCTAGTGGGAAAGCTCAAAAAAAGTTCTTCAGCTTCTTGCAGATTTTAAGAAGCGAGGAGGAAGCTCTTCTATGTAGCGGCAGGTCATAACAAACTTTATGAGTGATGTAGCAGTAGGTTACGGGATGTCTACATGTAAGAGTCCGGATAAGTGGAGGTGTCTGGAAGGTTTGTGAAAGCAGATGCGATTGTTGAGATATGCTGGACCCATGTTAAGTAGTACCTTAAAAGTGTGAGTGAGGAGCCTGAATTGTACTCCTTTGTGTATGGGGAGCCAGTTGAGCTCATTCAGGTGTGAAGTGATGCAAGTGTGGCATTGGAGGTTGAGAGTGATTCTGGTCCCAGATTTCGGACTTAAGTTGAGATTTTTGTTGATGGCGTTCCCATAGTCCACATTGCTTGATATGAGGGCATTTGTGACTGTTTTGCCGCTACTGATTGGGAGCCATTTGAAAATCTTCTTTTGCGTCTTCAGGTTATGAAAAATGAGATAAGGCAGGACTTGGAAGGTCATTTCAAGTTTGCTGTCAATGAAGATCGTAAGGTTCTTGTCGGGGTGGGTGTCGGTCCTGGCTCGGTTGCCCACAAGGTGCAACCCATGGTGAAGTGCTCTTCCCAAAGGTGACAATTTTGGTCTTGTCGGCATTCAGGTTTAGAGAGCTGGTCTACATACAGTGGTTGATTTCAGTCATGCAAGCACGGAACTTGATGTCAGTACTGGGCGTCTTGTCCTTGAAAAAGAGAATGGGACGTGTGGTTAGCATAGGAGAGGACGTTGATGTTGTGAGAGAGGATTATTCTGGCTAGACGGATCACATATATGTCAAAAAGGCTCAGTGTCTGGGTCCTTCCAGTCTGGAAGGGGCAAATCCATCGGAGTGAGTGTCCTTGGATTCCGACATCATGTAGGTGTTGAATAAGGAAGGTTTGGGAGACCATGTCAAACACTGCAGAGAGATGAATCACAACAGCCACAACTTACTCTCAACCATCTCAAGACTGGGTTTGTTCTCTCTAGCTATAGTCATTATACATTTATTCACATCATGCCGATTTAAAAGGTACTATGCTCCTTTTTACACCTTTATGCTGGTTACAGGATTCTCCTTTGTAATAAATACACACCAGACCTAGGTTCAGACTCTCTCTGCATCTTTTACAAAGTCATTAATTTGTAGGCCCTCCATCATACACTAAAGACTTGGATTCCTGTTCCCTGTATATCCTAAGCTTCCATATAACATAATGAACAGCAAGTAAACTTTCTCCATTAGTGCTAGAGGAACTCTGGCCCATGATGAGATCAGGGGATCCAGGACAAAACTACCCGAGAACTCTTGTAGGATTGTAGGGATGCCAGCCTACAACAAAGATAGAACCCACTTTCACAGTAAGCCATTTTCTGCTGGTTGCACAGCATGGACCGGTGCTGGAGGAGCCCCAAATCTGCTGCTGCATAACTGGACCTCAATTCCACTCTTTACACAGCCAGTCACTGTCCAGGGTCCCTTGCACTCCCAGAACAAGTTATTGATACTAAAGCATATCCATACACCACATTGTATGAACCTCGCTCACCCAGCTCCTTCTTACCTGTAGGCACTGAAATAGATTGGCCATGATCTAAACTCTTGAAACATCTTTGCAGCTCATCTTCCACCAAGAACAGCTGGGCGTCAGTAAGTAGTCCTGAGCCTGAGACCACTACCTTCATCCGGTCAGTGGCAGTTTAAAAAGACCATTTTTGATTTGAGACTTCATGGGGTTATTTTTGACTGGACCTAAACAATATTGAGGTGTTTCTTCTGTTTACCTTATTGCTTGTACCCTTCTCTAGCAGTCTCAACATTAGGTCTCGCAGATGGCAGAACTGTACTGTAAGTAGACAGCAACTAGGCGCTCCACAGTAGCTTAGCCATCCAAAAGTCTGGCTAGCTGCACATGCCCAGTTGCGGAGTAAGCAAAAGTCAATTCCTCTTGCACAATGTTCTACTGGGCTTCACTTATCGTGAATTACCTTGTAGTTCAATGAGTCAAACAAAGGAGGTGCTCCAAACCAGAGATTTGTTATGTTTTTGCCAAATGGAGATCAATGAGGCCCACTTGGTATGACTTCTAAACTCTGTGACTTTATACTCTTTTTTCCCCTTAACCTCTTCGGTGCTCAGGACAGCCCCCGGCCGTCCGACGTCACAGTGGGCGTGTGCTGAGGACGGCCAGGGGCAGTCCGAATCCCGCCCACTTATTAATTCTCCCGCACAGTGGGGGAATTCGCACAGTGCCGGAGGGGTTAAAAAACAACATTTGGGTGTATACTTGAATCTATGGCACAATCATAAGTGAGACAATACCCATAAAACCAAATTGAAAGTTAATCATCTATTTTCTGGTAGTTATTTTGTTTCCTTGTGTCTAGGAGATTTCATACAGCATCGAAGAGAAGCCTGCTGACTCTAGTACACTTGTGGACAAGTTGAAGGGAAAGAAGTTGAGTGTTACTCACTGAAGAGGCCTTTGATGTGTCAACATGTTCAGTATTTCTTCAATGAAATATGGACTTCATGAAGGGGGGTGGCAGACATTATGTTTATCTCTTCCGAACAATTCCAACAATCAATATTTACTTGTTTTGCAGGGACGTTCCACAGCTCAGTCTCTTTTCCTCCTATTTTAAACTAAAGCAAAACGATTGCAGATTCATTGCCTACCTCTACCAATCTATTTGCAACCCCACTGCCTACAAAGACATTTCTTCTCGCATCAACCCACACCAAGTGTAATCCTACATATGCAGATTCCTTCCCTACCTATCACCAAGAGGGACCTCATTTTCCATCCACCCTTTTAGTCCCTTTAGATCCACCAACCACAAGTAAAGAAGGGACCACTGCGGATGGACAGTACTAGTTAACGGAATGGATGATGCACAGTAAAGGCTGACTCACATTCTGCATGACACTGGCTTATTAGACAGTCTTAAGCAGCATTTGCAGATAATTGGCCAAATAAGCATGCATAGCAGACTCGGGAGTAAACAGAAGATAGCAATAAGTATGTTTGATGGTGTTGTGCACAGTTGACTGGGAAGACTATTACTGTACAGTACCGGCTGATGGTGGAGACTACTGCTTAGGACAGGCTAATGGGGTTAACTACTAAGGAGTAGTAGTCAACAGTTGCTGTGGCATATTACTGCTTAGAGGATACAGTACAATATTGGTTGATGGCAGTGGATCACTCAATACACTGCTGATGAGAGGTCATTGACATCTCCAAATCACTGTTTAGGGTCATCATGGTTATCTTAACTGGTGAGTTGGGTTATGCTTTCAGTAATTCTAATGCATACAAAATGTTATGAATTTCTAGTTACAGTGAATTTAACAATAATACAGGTAATGTTACATGTTACAGTAATAATTATTTTAGTCCAAAGTTGGTCTCACTCTACCAGGATGCACCATTAATGTATTAAAAGTAAACAGTGTGAAAATTACCGAATAGAGGTATCGTTGGTTAAACTGCTGCATAGCACCCTGTAGTTGATTACGTTGAGACTGCCACTGTTCAAAATTCCTGACTGACTCCATAGTTGGCCGTTGCCAAGTTGTTGTCCTGGTGTTATGGTCCACGTAATAAACTCTGCCGCGATCATCCACTCTACGTTCCCATCTAACAAAAAACATTCATTCAGTAGTAGTTCAATGGCAAAATATTATCCTTGCCCAAGTAGGCCAAACCTAAGCAGCATTTCGCAAGTAGTCTGTCCACAACAATGCTTTGTGAAGAAATGATTTACCTACATGATTTTCTTCAATATCTTTTAATATTTTCAATGCAGTTAATAACATATGTTTCCTTGACATGTTTTAACATTATTCAATCTTCCCTGATGCAAGGAAGGTTGGCCAAAAGGTTGGCCAAAAATGCCTTTAAACTACAAACTTAGTGGAGGATGTGTGTGTTCTACTACCTGGAAATCTTTAAACAGTGAACAATATAAAACCCTCCTGTTCTACTTGCTCCTTTGAACTTTGCTGTTAGGTTTAGATTTGAAACACCTTTAAAAAAAAAACTGCTTATTCAAACTGAGAAACAAATATAAAAACAAAATAATAATAAAGTGTGTGCACACATTATACAGTAAAAGTTGTCACTGTATTGAAATTGAGTTAATGTAGTTACAATTAGGTCAGATTTTTTGCATCAAGAGTCTTTGTTTCGCGAATACCTTTGGTGCCACTTGACAAATCTACAAGAAACAATCCACAAAAAAGTTCCTCCACCTCAGCTTCTTCAGTCAAGCAGGTGGAAAGCAAAGAAAAAAAGAGGGGTTGTCAAATGTTAGACCTTCAATATTAATTCCCAAAGGAAACTTTCCTCTCCTCTAGAGAGAGAAAATGGCTGAACAGAATTACACCAAATTTGGCTAACAGTCTGAACTTTACTTAGACTCGGATGGGGTTGAAGGAATAAAAAGTTAGGCATATCTGGACAGTTGGTGTTCAAATAGGCTCTGATAAGCCAATTTGAAGGAGACTAGTCAATCTTCCTTGGCTGGCAACAACAATAACAATATATTACAGGATGCAGTCCCTGCGTCTTGATAATTCATTTTAAACATCATATAAGGGGGCAGGGAGAATCTGGTGGATCCAAGGAGACCCCTGTTTGATTGGCTAGCCAAAACCTGTTGAGGCAGCTATTACAGGACACAGGGCCATGGAACCCTACTGGAATACACTACAGTGTAAGCCTGCTTTAGAGAGTCACAACAAGAAGGTCCTAAGCAATGCATGATGGCGGTTCAAGTTACAGTTAGTTCACTTACCTAGACTGGGCACATTTCAGTGGTAAGTGCTTGTGTTTTTGCTTGTTTTTATTATTATTTTTTTTAACTTTTTATTGAAGATGCTTGTATACATTACAATCATTAGATTCTTTTCAGGGTGATATTTCGTCTTCTTACATATGTGCCGTTCTAAACCAAGTCCAATGACATGTAATTTAGGAATAGTAAGCGACAAATGCAAGCGTGTGCTCAATCTTCCGACTATACATTCCAACCTCTGTCTTTGCGCCTAGTGTTAAGAATCTTTAGCTTTCAGTGCTTGTGTTATAGTCATCAGCAATATAAAGAGAAACCTTTAAAACAGTAGAAAAAGTCATCCTAAGTGAGTACAATTGTAACATCGACAGTGGTTCACAGCCATTCCCAACCCTCCACGCCTCTGCAAAAGTAGGAGCTATATTGGAACTACATTGCGTTAGCCAGGTCTATTGTATGAATCGCCTCCCCACCCTCTATTCGTCTTCCCCCTCAGAGTCTAGGTCCTCTTCCTCTGGTAGCGGTTCACAGATGTCCCCTCTATAAGTGTTCCACGCTGTCCATATCTTATTCCATTTGCGGGGGCAAGCCCTCGCTACGTAGACTGCTCTTTCTGTAATCATCAGCTTGTCCATGTTGTTACCCCACCTACAAACAGTAGGCAAATCTGGTGCTCCCCATTTTTGCGCAATGTCTCGCTTAGCCACCATCATGGCCAGGGTAGCCCAGATCAATCCATGCCTATTCAGGGCGTTAGGGTCCCAAATATTTAACAAGCATTTTCGAGGTTCTGGTAGAATTGAAACCTTAAGCGTTTGCGAAATGGTGCGCATAACCTGTCTCCAGAATTCCTGCATGTGCGCGCAGTCCCAAAGTGTGTGAAAAAGTGTCCCCTCTTCCCCGCACCCCCGGAGACAGAAGGGATGTGGCGCCCGATGTATTCTGTGGAGTAGGGTCCTAGTGTAATAAACACGGTGTAAGATTTTCAGTTGCACCAATCTGAATTTTGCTGAGATGCCGACCTCTTTCGGTGAGGCCAGTGCTTCATTCCATTCCGATTCAGTAACTTCCCCCAGTTCCCTTACCCACCCCTCTTTTAGCTTTTCTGTTGGGTCTCCTAGGTTATTGATCAATTTTTTATATGTGAGGGAAGTAGCGCTCTGAGGCATGAAGTCAGTTAAAAGTCTGTCCTCTAGTGGTGAGGATTCTGGTATATCTGTTCCTGCCGGTATCGCCTGAAGCAGTGCGTGTCTTATCTGTACATATCTAAATGTCTCGGTCGGGCTCAGACTATATTGTTGTTGTAGGTGTGCAAACTCAATCACCGTGCCCTTGTCCCATAAGTCTCCGATCGTGGAGATTCCTATACAATCCCACTGTGCGAACCCCTTGCAGGATCGTAGGGACCCCAGTGCTCTTACGTCCCATAGCGGTGTCTGTTTGGTGAGTTTTCCTTGCCAGCCTAGTCGTTTTTGTGCAACGTGCCACAGAGTCACAGTGTGATGCGTCGGGCCTAGTAGTCTCCGCACCTGCGGTTTGTTATAGAGTACTGCGAGCATGCAGTCCGTCCCCAGTTGTGACCAGTCAGCTTTGTATGCTGGGTCAGTCCTCGGAGCATGTATCCATTGGTTTATCGTTTTGAGATGTGTTGCCCAGTAATATAGCTGTATGTTAGGCAGAGCTATGCCTCCTTCATACCAGCTTCTCGTCAACTTGTCGTAAGCTATACGCGCCGGGCCATTGCTCCAGAGTAGGTTTGAGACTAGTGCTGCGATTTGTTTGAAGTATTTCGGTTCCACCAGATATGGGGTGTTCTCTAACACATAGAGGAACCTGGGGAGTGCCACCATTTTATAGAGTGCTGCGCGCCCTAGGAGAGTCAGCGGCAAGGCGGCCCAATGCTTGACATCCGCTCGCAGGCGGTCCATGGGTGGCTTCAAGTTCTTTTCGAAGAAGTCAGTAGCGCTGTTCGCAATAACAATGCCCAGGTATTTAAAGGAGTTTCGAGTTAACTTCAGGGGGCAGTTCTCTTCCAGCACCGGGTCCGGACCGTGTATTGTGTAAACCACCGATTTGGACCAGTTCAGGGTGTACCCTGACGCTTTACCTTGTGTATTGCATAGATCCAGTAGCGCTGGGATTCCGCTTTCAGGCTCTACCATGTATATCAGCATGTCATCTGCATAAAGGGACAGTCTATCTTCCCATCCATCTTCCCATGTGATCCCCTTTATCAATGGTGTAGTTCTGATCCGGTGTGCCAGTGGTTCTAACACCAGAGCGAAGAGCAAGGGCGATAGCGGGCATCCCTGCCTAGTCCCTCTACCCAGTGGGAACGTCTGCGAGATGTGGCCGTTCGCTACTACTTGTGCCACCGGCTGAGTGTAGAGTAGCCTCACCCAGGCTATAAAGTTCGGGCCAAAATCCATACGTCTTAACACTGCAAACAGATATTCCCATTCCACCAGATCAAAAGCCATTTTGGCATCAAGGGAGAGAACAGCTGCTTTTTCTTGGAGAAGGTGCGCTCGCGCCAACACCCCATGGAGCCGCCTGAGATTCAGAGCCGTACTTCTGTGAGGCATAAAGCCTGACTGGTCAGGGTGTATCAGCGACTGCAGGTGCTGAATTAAACGGGTGGCCAGCAGTTTCGCTAGTACCTTAGACTCCACATTAATCAGTGAAATGGGGCGGTAAGAAGAGCATTGGGATGGAGGCTTGCCCGGCTTCGGAATAGCTACAATCGTGGCCGTGCGCTGGTCCAAAGGCAGTATGGCCTTGTCCCGGCATTCCATATACATTTTCCGCAGCGGTTTACTCAGTGTTTCCGCCCGTGATTTATACCACTCTAATGGTATGCCATTAGGGCCTAGTGCTTTACCTGAGTGCAGTGTCTGAATCGCAAGTTGAATTTCCTCTTCTGTCGGGTCTAGTTCTAAATCTTGTATTGCCTCTGGAGTGAGTTTGGGGACGTCAATGTTGTCGAGTGCGAGTGTTGCCTCTCGAGCAGTAACCTCTCGCTCAGGGGTGTATATGTCTTGAAAGTGGCGCGCCAAGGCATTCACGATGTCTTCTGGGTGCGTGTGTAATTGACCATCGTGTGAGTATAGTCGTGGTATACCTTTACTACCTCCCCCCCTCCTGTCTAACCAAGCTAGCATTTTCCCAGCTTTGTCTCCAACATCGTAAACCCTGTTGGCTGTATCTGTGATATGGCCCTGGACTGTCACCGTGAGATGGGCTCGATGTTGTTGCTGCCTTAACTGTAGTGTGTGTGCCGTGTCCGGTGAGGGGTCTGCCATATGAGCGACGTTCGCGGCGTGGAGTGCCAGTTCTAGCCCTGTGAGGTCCCTCCTGCATTCCCTTTTGTGTCCCGTTATTGCTGCCATTGCTCCCCCCCTCAGGACCGTTTTGTACGCCTCCCAGAGTACCGAGGGAGAGGACACCGACCCAGTGTTTTCTTCAAAATATCGTGTGGTCACTAACTGAAGTTCCTTCCTGACTTTCGGGATGGTGAGGTAGTTCGGGTAGATTGGATAAATTCTCGTACGCTTCTTTTCGTTTGTAGTGAGTGACAGAGACACTGGTGAGTGATCCGAGATCCCTCTGGGTAGGATGTCAATTTTGTCTAACTGCCCCACTCCCGCCCCTAAAAACAGAAAATAATCAATGCGAGTTAAGCTATTGTGCACGGCGGAGTAGTATGTGTATTGTGCCTCCGTGGGGTGCAGGTGACGCCACACGTCCGTAATACCCATTGCTTCTAGGAACCCTGGGAGAGTTGGAGTCCCTCTATGGCGTTCTCTAGTGGGGAATGTGTCTAGTGTGGGATCCATTATAGCATTGAGGTCACCCCCTATGATCGTGTCCCCATCTGGGAGGTCCAATAGGAAGCTGCCTAGTGCAGGTAATGCCACGGAGTGGAGTGCCGGGGGAATGTAAACCGACACTACGTTGAGGGGCTTCCCCTCCCATTGCCCATGCAGTGCCGCGAAACGACCCTGGTCGTCCGTTTTGCGGTGTAGTACCATAAAGGGTGACGTTTTTTTCATTAGTATCCCTACCCCTCGGGAGCCAGACGTGAACTCTGCATGCGTCGCCATGACATAACCACGTCTGTCAAGGGCCTTACATGCTGGTCCCGTGAGGTGCGTCTCCTGAAGTAGGATAAGGTCAGGGCCTTGGCGCTTGATTGCCTGCAGTACTAACCCTCGTTTTTATTTTATCTCCCAACCCTCTGACGTTCCAAGTAAGTAGTCGCAGGAGGGGCACTGCAAGGGTCGCACGGGCACCCTCAGTGGGTTCAGTGTGTAGTCGTTGGGACATTGGATCGCCTGTGTAGTGCTCTGTGTGTCATAGCAACGATTGTAAAATACATGGAGTGTGCAATGTGGAGGCGTAGAAGAAGCATGTTGCCCAGTTCATTCATGCAACGCATGGTGTGGGGGGCGATCTCCACTTCTAACGGTCCCAGTGAGGACTTACTGTGGTTCCAGCGCTTCGGTATGGCGTGAGGGAATTGCTTAGCGCCCTGCGTGTTCGTGTACCCTGTCGTGTGAGTGATGACTGCTAACAAGAACAATAACTGTGTAACTCCCCGTCCAACCCCCCTCCCTGCTCCCCTGCGCCACGGACATACCCCCGCCCGCTTCCCCAACTGTGCAGAGTGCTTTAACCCATCCCAAACTATTTTACTTGCTTGTGGGGGTTGGTGAGTCCCCTGCAGGCACCGGCTCTGCCCACCTTACTTCGCTTCACCAGGTCCAGGTCCATCGCCCATATCCGGCCCCTCCCTCCCATGGTCCAACTTCAGCCATGGCCCGGTTGACCAGAGTCAAGTAGGTTTTGTTCCACGTCGGATTCTGCTCCCACTGAGTTCTCACGCTGTGCCGATTGATCGGTTTGCTTTCCTGCTTGGTCTCCGGTACGATGGTTCAGCCGATCCCTGTGCGGCCGTCGAGGTCGGCCCACCTGTCTCCAGCCGTCAAGCCAGTCTTGTGCCACCTCCGGCTTGTCCAAGAACCATGTCTTCCCGTCGGCTACAATCCGCAATTTGGCAGGGAACAACATTGAATATGGCAGTTCTTTGTCCCGCAGCGCCTTCTTCAACTCGGTAAATGATTTCCGGCGTCTGGCTACTTCCGCCGTGTAGTCTGGAAAGAACGCCAAGGTCGAGTTCTGGAGTTTAATGGGCTGTGAGACTCTTGCCGCTTGCAGAATCGCATCCCTGTCTCTAAAATTAAACAGTCTAGCCAGCACTGGCCTTGGCGCCGCTCCCGGTTTGGGTTCGCCTCCGGGCACCCTGTGTGCCCTTTCCACTGAGAAGAAGTGCGATAGTCCTTTAGGCTGTAGTTTATTTTTGATGAGATCTTCTACGTAGAGGTCCATCGCTCTTTTCCCTTCTGTCTCTGGAAGGCCAAGGATGCGTACATTATTTCTCCGGGAACGCCCTTCTTGGTCGTCCAGCTTGTCCTGCAGTTGTCGAGTGATCTTGTCCATACGCTCCATAGCTAGTTGTAGGTCCGAAGTGTCCTCAACAAGAGATTTCGTAACCACCTCCACCTGTGCCACTCTTTCCGTCATTTTTTGAAAATCGGCTCGCAACAGAGTCACTTCAGAGGAAATGGAGCCCACAGTCGTTCGCACTTCGGAGAGGGTTTTCATGATGTCTTCGAGAGTGACTTTCTTGGTACCGTCTACTTCCTGATTTGCGCCCGTGGAGTTACGGCCAGTCATTTGCGACTGCCCCTGTTGACCATAGGCAAATTTTTCTAATTTGGCTTGCGTCGATCCACTCCTTGGTCCCCTGCCCGCCATGATTCGCGGCTTTCTGATAACTGTCCCTGTGCCAGCAATCGCCTTGTCCACCCTTCCACTGGCGGCTCTACCTGCTCTCCGTGCTGCGGGGGGGGGGGGGGGGGGTAGGTCGTCGTGCACCCAGCTGTTGAGAGGGGCCTCTGCTTCGGATACCTCTGCGCCCCGTGTAAAGGGGGCTCTTTCCACTCCTTATCCTGTATTCGCCGTGGATAGTGATTTATTGCTTCTCTCACCGTATTCCGCCGCCCCCCCACCGGTTGTGCAGAATGTCTATGGCATGGGGCCTCGTGAGTTATGGCCGCCAATAGCCTATATGGCTTTCCTGAGTGTGTGTTGTCTACAGTGCCACTGTATGTAGATATTCGTTGCGTCGCGCTGTGTCAGGGCTGCAAGCGTTCCTTGGCAGTGACTGCCTGACTGCCTCTCCCCACTCCAGTGCGCTCCACACGTACCGGTTCAGGCTCGATCCTCCTTCCGCCGGCGGTGTCAGGCCCAGCGGCCCCTCGCGGCTCTGTGGTAAGCGCTGGCTCCGTGGGGTACTTGCTGTCCGGGGCGCTTCTTCCTATGTTGCCGCCCGACCTGGACCGGCACCACCCCTGCGAGCGATACTGTCTCTGCTGGCTTTTAATAATCCTCCTCGCCGCCTCTGCTTTTGATGGAACCCCGGGGGGACTCGCAGGCAGCCCCGGTGTTCCGCTTTACAGGTGTGGCCGGGTATGTCTCAGCCTGGGTGAGGGGGGGCCCTTCCTGTGTCCAGCACTGCAGTGCCACCTTGTTCTTGAAGTGCCCCGAGGTAATCTCACCTTTCCCGATGAGGGCCCACTGTCTTGCAGGGCGTCACTCTCCGCCCGGTCGCGGGCGCGGCTTCCCGTCCTCCGCGATGTTCCGGCTCTCACCTCGGGCTTTGGTGGGTTATTCCGCTGGCCTGTGCATCGGTGGCAACGCAGGAGCCCCCCCCAGTCTCTTGCGATGCTGGGTCGTTCCTGATGATACTTCACTCGGGGGGAGCGGAGGATGTCCACTGAGCCGCCCGGTCAGCCCTCACTTCCGCCGGGGTCGGAGAAGTACCAGAGGCCGGTGTTGCACTCCGGCTGTAGGCCCAGCGATGCCGAGGCAAAACGACACTGTTCTCGGCCTCGGATGAACGCCGGGGCAGGACCGGACGATGCCGCTCTGTCGCCAGACCCTGGTTCCGCTCCTTCGGGTGGGGAATTAAACGGATAGGTATGCCGGATTTTTCAAAGGCCGAGTTGCCTTAGAGAGCTCCCGCTTCACACAGCCGCCATTCTCGGCTGCTAGCCACGCCCCCCTCCGCTTGTTTGTTTTTTAACAAGAGTTTATGTCTCATTAGAACACCTAACAAGAATGTCCCTTTAACTGCGTTTTTTTAAGGGAATAAATATAGCATTTGGTACCTACAGCTTCTCTACAAATTCAACGAGTGCTTAAAAATTGAAGCTTAATTGTGTGCTGGGGAGTCTACTTTATCAAGGAAAGTTCATTAATGCACTTTTGGTTAATATACATTACCCATTTTATTAGTTGATAGGTCTTTATATAGCATTAAAGTGATTTGTATACACATACACATACTCGCACCACGTTTTAGGACATGGACAAGACATTCAATTAAAAAAGTGCATACAACTTCTGATGACCAGTCTGCTACAGGTAAAAGCATAATGTAAAATACTTAAAATAGGCTAACTTGTCGCAAAACGTGTTTACTTACAAGGGCTCTTTGGAGTAGGTATTCTTTTATACATTATTATACTAAATAGCATCTATTGGTATCACTAGGTAGAGCACTGCAGCTTACTATACAGGCTGTGAATCCCCAGCATCAATGTGGGGTTTTTTCTGGAGAAAGAAAAAACACTGAAAATATTTGATAGTCTAAGATTCATATTTAGCACTGGTAGGGCCTTGACAAGAACCATGGACCAGTTTTTAACAAAGGCTGTGTTAGCGCTGGAACACGAGATAGCCATAACAGAGAAGAGAATGTCGCTAGAACCTATCTTCTCTAAGCGTTCCTCCTTGTGCACCATTGGGGACGTCATTACTCCTGAGCAGCTTTCTGTTAATTCCCCTAAGGATGCAATACGGCTGGACAAGAGTCGGGATATAGAGGCTATCGATGTATCTGACACCTGTTCTATGGCAGCCTCCACTATCTCGAGTTCATTAACAGAGGACAGCCCCTCAAAATCATCTGCTTCACCAAATAAACGTGGGAAGAGAAAGCGAAGTGGGAGAGCTCATAAGGGTAGACGTCCCAAATTAATTAAATCTACCATATCTGGAGAGGCCCTTACTACATTGTCTCACACTGCAACCGATAGTATCCTACCTACTAGTGATAAGATAGGCAAACAGGCTCCTGTGTTGCCCCAGCGCCAGCCGTTGTTAGCCCAGCTCCCTGATAGTATCTTCGGCCAGATAGAGCACCTGATGAAGTCGCTGATGCTTCCTTTATTCGAAAGAATCAAATTAGTGCTAAAAAATCTGGGCAAGTTGGAAAATACTGTTATGGCTAATACTTCTGCTTTGGAAAAGTGTGTGTGTTGCTCTAGGGTCCCCAACTGTTCTTCTAAAGGAGTCTTACTGCCAGCACATGTTGGTAATTCTGCCGTTAGTCCCAATATAACGCACCCCAATCCTCCCCAGTATCCAAGTCAAGATGATGGGAGGGGCGCCTCAGGGGCCTACAAGACAGGTCAAACCATTAGTAAGAGAGCTGAAGCACAGGGGCAGAAGTGCGGGAAGGAGAGAGATCCTGTTAAAGTGTCTGTAGAGTTAATCCCTAAAGTGAAGGAGGTTGGAGTTGCTGTAGATATGAAGAAGAAGCATCCCTGTATTGACCTACCCCCTGACTCAGTGCCTTACACTGTGATATTGTCAGGGGTACCAGAGATTCAACAAGATAAACAGGAAAATCACAGGGAACTGAAAATGAATATGCTACTTACCAGTATGCATCTGTTCTTGGCATGTAGGGCTGCTGACATTCATATCTATAGCATATCTATAGCATAGATCGCCGCCTAGTGTTGGGTCCGGCTGATTGCACATTGTTGTCCTGGAAGAGTCTTCGAAGTATCACGAGATAGGTGGCTCCTCCCATGGACTACAGTGCGCATGGGCATCGACTCCATCCCCAGATTGTTTTTAGCCATTGTGGCAAAGATGGAGTGTAACAGTGTAAGCGATGGCCATGCTAAGAGTAAGTGTAACAAGGTCTGCAGCCACTACAGGTGCCGGGTAGGAGGGCGGGCGATATGAATGTCAGCAGCCCTACATGCCAAGAACAGATGCATACTGGTCAGTAGATATTCAGTTCGAGGCATGCGGGCTGCTGAATTCATATCTATAGCATAGAATACATAGCAGTCCCTCTATTAACGGCGGCTGCCTGTGCCAGTTGCAGAAGTCTAAAAAAGTGTTTTAAGAACAGCCTGCCCTACAGCTGCCTGCTGCTTGGAGTGCACATCTACACAGTAATGGTTTGTAAATGTGTGTGGTGTAGACCATGTGGCTGCTCTACAAATATCTTCCAAAGGGATATTACCAAGGAAAGCCATAGAGGCCCCCAACTTACGGGTGGAGTGGGCTCTGGGAGGGACCGTCAAAGTGCGCTTAGCCTTGTGATAGCAAATCTGAATGCACTTAACGATCCACCTGGCTATACCTGCTTTGGAAATGGGGTTGCCTTTGTGCTGGGCTGAAAAGGCAACAAAGAGTTGTTGTGTCTTCCTAAAGTCTTTGGTCCTATCGATGTAGTACATCAAAGCTCGTTTGACATCAAGAGTGTGGAGCATTCTTTCGGCCACTGTTTCTGGGTTTGGAAAGAACGCAGGCAGTTCAATGGTTTGGTTGACATGGAACTGCGAAACCACTTTAGGAAGAAATTTTGGGTTAGTGCGTAGCACCACCCTGTTTGAGTGAATCTGTATGAAAGGTTCTTGTACAGTGAGCGCTTGCAGCTCACTAACACGTAGTAGAGACGTAATAGCAATGAGAAAAGCCACTTTCCACGTTAAGAACTGAATCTCACACGAATGTAGAGGCTCAAAAGGTGGGCCCATCAACCTGGTGAGGACCACATTGAGGTTCCATACAGGAGCTGGCGGGGTCCTGGGAGGGATGACCCGCTTCAGCCCTTCTAGGAAGGCTTTAATGGCAGGCACCCTGATAACGGAGAGATGCTGCCTGTTTTGGAGATAAGCCGCTATGGCGGATAAGTGTATCCGAATGGAAGCATAGGCAAGATTGCATTTGTAAAGATGCAACAAATAACATATGATGTTGGGAATGGACGCATCAAGTGGGTTGATGTGGCGTTCAGTACAGTAAATGACAAACCGCTTCCATTTTGCTGCATAGCAGGCTCTAGTGGTGGGCTTTCTCGCCTCCCGAATGATATCCATGCATTCAGGAGGCAAGTCAAGGTAGCCAAACTCTAAGACCTCAGGAGCCAGATCGCCAGATTGAGCTGTTGCGGATCTGGATGCTGAATGGCGCCATGGTTCTGCGTCAAGAGCCTGGGTGTGAGGTGCAGCCGTTGATGCGGTACCACGGAGAGTTCTAGAAACGTGGTGTACCATGGCTGGCGTGCCCACGTTGGAGTAACCAGGATGAGTGTCATCGAGTGTTGTTTTAGCTTTCTTGCCACCAGCGGTATGAGGTGCTGGGGGAAAAGCGTACGCAAATCTGCCTGACCAGTTCATCCATATCGCATTGCCTTGCGACTGTGGGTGAGGGAACCTGGCGGCAAAGCTTTGGCATTTTGCGTTTTCCCTCGTGGCGAACAGGTCTATCTCTGGATGACCCCACTGCTGGAAATACGGGTGGAGTACTGATGGATGTATCTCCCACTCGTGCATTTGGTGGCTGTACCTGCTGAGCAGATCCGCCATCTGATTGTCTGTGCCCGGGAGGTGTTCCGCCATGAGGAAGATGTTCCTCTGAATGGCCAACTTCCACATGCTCTGAGCCAGATGAGACAACTGTGGAGAGTGTGTACCTCCCTGCTTCTGGATGTAGTACATAGCCGTCATGTTGTCCGTCCGGATCAACACGACCTTGTTGCATAGATGTACTTTGAATGCCTTCAGTGCCATGAAGATTGCCATTAGTTCTAGGTAGTTGATGTGCATCTTCCTTTGCTGCAGTGTCCATAGTCCCTGCACCGTGTAGTGGAGTACATGAGCTCCCCATCCCTGGAGAGATGCGTCCGTTGTCAGGGTAATCTGTGGCACAGGCTCTTGGAACGGTCGTCCCTTGCAAAGGTTGTGTGGATTACACCAATGCAGAAAGTTGTATGCCCGACCGGTGACCAACACTAGGTCTTTCAACTGCCCCTGAGCCTGAGTCCACTGATGCGCCAAGCATTCTTGGAGCGGACGCATATGTAACCTCGCGTGCGGGACTATGAAAATGCAGGAGGCCATCATGCCTATCAACTGCATGAACACTCTCGCAGGAAGCGAGTGTTGCGGTCTGAACTGTTGGATTAGCGACTGGATGTTGTTGATCCTCGCTGAAGTTGGCTGAGCCGTGGCCGCCAGGGTATTTATCGTCGCGCCCAGATACTGCCGCATAAGGGCCGGCTGAAGGTGCGACTTTGGATAGTTCAGTGAGAAGCCCAGACCGTGAAGAAGGTGAATGGTGTGGGACATGTCGGCGGCACATTGCTGGGCCGACTTTGCCTGAACCAGCCAGTCGTCCAGATAAGGGTAGACATGTACGTTTTGTCTCCTGAGGTGCGCCGCCACTGTCGCCAGACATTTGGTGAACACTCTGGGGGCTGTGGTCACTCCGAAAGGAAGGACCTTGAATTGATAATGCCGATTTTGAATGGTGAATGAGGTATTTTTTGTGTGATGGATGGAGTGGAATGTGGAAGTAAGCATCCTTGAGGTCCAAGGTTGTGAGGAAGTCCCCCTGAGTGAGTAACGGAAGAACTTGCTGCAGCGTTAGCATGTGAAAGTGTTCTGAGAGAATGTACTGGTTCAGGGGCCTGAGGGACCCGTCCTTCTTTGGGATTAAGAAGTACAGGGAGTACACCCCTGTGCCTTCTTCCTCCACTGGCACTAGCTCTATAGCGCCTTTTTGCAGCATGACAAGAACCTCCTGCTGCAATAAGTGCAAATGCTCTGTGGACATAGGACGGTGTTTTGGTGGTATGTTGGGTGGAGTGGATGTGAGCTCCAAACAATAACCGAACTGGATAAGTTTCCTGACCCACCTGTCTGTGGTGATGGATTTCCAGACTGGCAGGAACTGCTGGAGTCTCCCCCGACAGGCGTGGAATGGTCGGGGGACGGTGACAGGGCGTCACTGTTTGTTGGAGGCGGAGGAACGGGAGTTGTTGTTGCCCCTGCCTGCCCTTGGCGTTGTTGCCCCGATAACCTCCTCTACTCTGCTTGGGGTATGAGGATTGCGCCCCACCTTTATTGAGTTGTGTTTGCTGGGACATCTGGCCTCTGGAAACACCCCTATTGCCTGAGCGACGAAAAGTGCTCCCCCTAAACTGTTGGGACTGGAGAGCTCCCATGGACTTCGCAGTCTCGGTATCCTTCTTTATTTTTTCCAAGGTGGTATCCACCTCAGGACCAAATAATCTGTCAGGGTTTACTGGCTGGTTGAGAATGATAGTTTGAATCTCAGGCTTAAACCCGGAGATTCTGAGCCATGCCTGACGTCGCAACATTACACTGGTGTTAATTGCCCTGGCTGCAGTGTCCGCGACGTCTAGTGCACACTTAATGGAAGCGTTGGAGATGAGCTTCCCTTCCTGGATAAGCATCTCCGCCGCCTCCTTATATTGGTCTGGGAGATGTTGCAACAGGGTCTCTAGTGTGTCGTAGTGTGCCCTGTCGTACCGAGCCAAGAGTGCCTGCGTGTTAGAGATACGCCAGATATTGGCCGCCTGAGCTGCTACTCTCTTCCCCGATGCCTCCAGCACTTTGGATTCTTTGTCCGGGGGAGGAGCTTCACCAGTGGTCTGCGAATTCGCCCTTTTGCGGGCATTAGAAACGACCAGGGAGTCCAATGGCAACTGGCCCTTGATGTATGTTGGATCGCCAAGTGCCGGTCGGTATTTTTTTTCAATTCTAGGGTTGACCACCCTTGATCGTGTGGGTTCCTTGAAGATGTCCGCAGCATGTTTCAGGACCCCCTTTAGCATCGGGAGAGTTTTCACAGTCTTTTCAGCTGTTGAAAAAGTGTCAAAGAGGAAGTCCACCTCCACAGGGTCAGAATGCAGTTCAACGTCGTGGTTCTTTGCCGCCCTCTCGATCAAGGCATTGAATGCCGCAGAATCCTCAGTGGGAGAGGTTTTGACGTTGTATACTTGAGGGTCAAGGGCGGGTTGCTGATCCCCTTGGTCTCCTGCCTCCACCCATGAGTCCTGTTGTTCATCAGGATTTTGTGGGCCGGAAAGTTGTATTCCTCGTCCTGATCCCCTGCATCCTCGGCATCTGAATAAGTTGGTGAGGGTGTGGCAACTCTTTGAGTCCGAGGAGCCAGTGGTTCGACCAAGACCGGTGAATCCGAAGCAGGCCTTTTGCGCTTCAGAGGAATGGTGTATGACTCCAAAGGCGTCGTCGCAGTAATTTTTCGTTTGTAAAGCGTAAGCTTCCCGGTGTCGGCATGGATGAAACGCTCCGACTGATCTTCTACCAATGGTGGTTGATGCATCAAGCCCCCAGCCGGCTGAGTGGGCTTCGACCCCGCAGCACCTTGCAAGTTCGCTTCGGGCACCGACCGTGGTGCGAAGGCCTTTGGTGCCACCTTCGGCGGCAACGTGAAGAGGATTGGCGTCGATGACTGTGAGGTGGGGACCGATTGCTTCGGTGCGGAAGGCGTCTTGGGGTCTTCCGCTGAAGCCTTGTCCCTGATACATTTCAGGGAGTCCGAGACCTGCTTCGTGAATGAAGCGGACGGCTTCGTCGACACGACAGACGATCTTGGTCCACCAACGTGTGGAGACTCGAGCGTCGAGGACTTTGGCTTTTCCGGCCGAGGCTTCATTGTGTCGGCGGCCTGGGTAACCGTTTTTGGGGCCCCAGTCTTCGGCTCGACGCCCTTGCTGGTTTTCGGCTCGATGCCCTTTGTGGACTTCGGCTCGATGCCTTTGCCTGGCTCCAGCTCGACGCCCTTCTTGGACTTTGGCTGGACGCCCTTGCTTGACTCTGGCTCGACGCCCTTCTTGGACTTCTGCTCGACGCCCTTGGTCAACTTTGGCTGGACGCTCTTGCCCGACTCCGCCGGGTGGACAGCTTTCATCGGCCCGGGTTGTCCTGACACCTCGGAAGACGAGGGTGTCGACAGGGGAGCAGACGTCTTCGGTTTCGATGGCGTGTCAGCTACTTTCGGTAGTGTGGACACCGAAGGTTTCACTTTCGGTTTCACTTTTGACAATGGCGGCTCCGCCGAAGTGTCCGTAGCCGGGCCTGGAGGCGGGCCGTGGATCCTGGGAGAAGGTCTTGGGTAAGGCCGATTGGCGATCCCTCGACCTGAGCCTTTGTAAGTGTTCGAACGGGGCATAGCTCTTCCTCTGAGCTATCTTCCATGGCCCCATAGGCCTCATTGTCGTCTCCTACCTCGTCAACGACTTCTTCTACGTCTAGGCCTTCGACATCCACTTGATAGTCGTAGTCGATTTCTTCCGCTGGAGGTGAAATCTGCAGCTGAACTTCGTGTTCGTCTGCTTCCTTGCTGTCGAAGATGTCCACCGGTGCCGGGGCCGACTGCCGGGCCTCCATGCGCGCCACGCGCCGAAGCCGAATCGTCTTCTTCGAACGAAACCGTGAACAAGCCATACAGTTGGCTTCATCGTGGTCCGGCGACAGGCACTTGTTGCACACCGGGTGGACGTCGATGTGTGGGTACTTCGACCCGCACATGGGACACTTCTTGAACGGGCTCCGTTCCATGTCGCGTCGTCGAGGGTCTTGCTGCGTCGACTGGGCCTCGATCACCGAAGAGTCACGCGACTCCCTGGATGTCCAACTCGGGTCTGAACAGAACCGGGCACCGAACGCAAACAATACTGACGGTACGAAGAAGGCCTTTTGGCCTTGAAAAAGTTTGTCGATTCCTGACTGGAGAGAACGAAATTACATCCGAACCCAATGGCGGAAAAAAAATCTGGGGATGGAGCCGATGCCCATGCGGACTGTAGTCCAGGGGAGGAGCCACCTATCTCGTGATACTTCGAAGACTCTTCCAGGACAACAATGTGCAATCATCCGGACCCAACACTAGGCGGCGATCTATGCTATAGATATGCTATAGATATGAATTCAGCAGCCCACATGCCTCGAACATAAAGTCATCTTTTGGCTCAGCAACTATAGACCACTCCCAGGATATATCAACGGTGAAATTTTACATGTTAGAAGGGCGAGCTGGTTGGGTAGCAGACGCAAGGACCTGGTAGGGGATTGTATAATCATACATTTCAGAGACCCCAGAGCTGTAAGGTTAATCTGCGAAGGGATGGAAACTAGAGGGGAGGGTGGAATTCAAACTCTTGATTTGAGCTAAATTCTATCCTCGTTCAACCACTGGTATCCCTCTGTTTTCACGTAACTGGAATGAAATGCCCTCTAGATATCCTTCGCCTACATTTAGGGTGGAGTGTCAACCTCCCTGGGCTAATCAACTGGATCTCCCCTTCAACTACCCTACTTACACTTATAATCGATTTGCTCCCCCATCCACCCTAGAGGATAACGATTGACTTGGGGATGATAGGTTTCAGCAAAGGTTATCGCCTAATGGGAGTATGTTTCGAAGTCTGGGGGTAAATAACAGTAGTAATACAACACCGCCACAAGATCGACTCACACTCCAGCCCTCCACTCCGTCTAAGAAGATCGCTGTTACGGGGGATCTTGTTCCTCGCCAGACGGGGGGTTGTCCGGAGGTGACTCCTAGTCCTGTTGTCCCCCTAGTGAAGGTTTCTTCATGGAACATTGCGGGTTTGGAAACTAAACTACATGTTCCGGATTGGGCTAGTTTTATCGATGAGTCTGATATCTGGTGCTTTCAGGAAACTTGGGCAATTGCCCCTCTCTTCTGCTTTGGCTATCTGAATTTTTCAAAACCAGCAGCCAAGGTTAGTAGGGGAAGACAGGTGGGTGGTCTGTCGATATGGGTACGTCAATGTGTGGGAGTCTCTGTGGTGGAGATCCCGTTTGACAGTCCGGACATCATGGCAATAAGGAAGGTTCTCAATATTATTATCATTAATGTATATCTTAGGGGGTTTCCAGGTGGGAGATGTTCTCCAACAGCCCTTTTATTAGAGGAATTTCTTTGTACGGTCTCTAAAAAAATAAATAGGGTTGTGGCCGGGGACTTCAACACCTGTTTTGAGCCACTTGGTTTGGTCGATGGAAAGCTTACAGAGGCAGAAGATTCTTCATGGGGTATTCCCCAGCTGGAGCTGGTGCCCATTAAAAAATGGACGCATATACGGCTATGTTTATGAAGGGTCTGTGTCTAGATAAGGGCTTGCGGGCTGTTAACGGCAGAACTAAGTCAGATAGGGCAGGGGCAGTGACCTTTGACAACGGTAGATCTGAGTCTCGTATTGATTACATACTAGCCAACCTGGAGATGTGGTCGGTCATTGCCGACATGGTGGTCACGTGTAGACCCGAAAGTGACCATAATCCACTAGTCCTATCTCTGACTGATAACAGCTTTATTGATACTGACTTGGTTGTTGCCCCCACTGTTCAGGGTATGGTAACTCTCACTAATGACGAGAGAAGGGTACGTTGGTCGAAAATTGCAATGAATGAGGGATCTCTGTCCATGATAAGGCATCTGCTCACTACCACGGTGGTTAAACTAAATAGCTTCTAGTCTCAGGCAGAGAATAATGAAAACTTCCCTGAAATCCATAATGGGTTATTTTCTGAACTCAAATCTTTTTTTGTTAGGAGGCTACCCCCTAACACTAAAAACAAAGTGTTGAGACCCTGCTCCTGGTATGATAATGGCTGTAGACAGGCTCAAAGAGCTCTTCTTATAGCCATTAAATTAAGACTACCAGACGACAAGCGAAGATGTAGGGCTACCTATAAACTAGCCCAATTATCTGCCAAAAAGAATTGGGACGAGGACCGTTGGAGGGGGTTACTTCAGGCTTGTGAGGGGCGGAATATGACGCAATTTTGGCACCTCCTCAAATGGGGTAACCGCACACAAGATATGGTTCCCACAAACTATGTGGAGCCACAGGCATGGGTCTCGTATTTTGAAAACCAGTTCAAACTGCAGTGTGGTCCTCTAACAGCGACGCAGACCCCCATGTGTGAGGAATCCCTGTTTTTTGTCCCCAGTGAGGTGAAGGTGATCCTAAAGGGCATTCCAAGTGGTAAAGCTCCAGGGCCTGACTGTATCCCTGCATACTTATTGAAACATGAGCAAGATCTATGGGTCCCATATCTGACAATGCTAACTAACGCCCTTGCTAGTGGAGCTTTGGTTCCCGATTCTTGGCTTGAGGCTGAGATATTGCCCATCTACAAGAAGGGCGATCGCTCTGCCCCGGTCAACTATCGTCCTATCAGCCTTATAAGACGCGGTACAAAAGATTGTGGCCAGTCTTCTTTTGGGCCGTATACAGGATTGGATGGCCGATTTTGATGTATTAACACCCCTCCAGGCGGGTTTTCGGTCGAACATTGGTACCCTAGACCAAGCATTTAGGGTCATGCTCTTATACTGGAAAGAGGTTCTGCTAGGTGGTGGCATGCTCTTTGCGGCCTTCGTGTACCTTGATCTTGTACCTAGGATCAAGTTGTGGGAAGTGTTATTGGGGATGGGCATGCCCAAAGAGTTGGTAGCTTTCCTTATCAATATGCACGAACACACGCATGCAAACGTTCGTTGGGGCAAACCTGGGGAGATGACAGATAGGTTTGAGGTTTCTAAAGGTGTCAGACAAGGATGTGTGTTAGCCCCCACTCTGTTTTCCCTGTTTATTAATGGGGTTAAAAATTACTTTTCTAATCACCCGACTGACGCTCCCTCCCTAGCTGGCAAGAAAATTCCACTGCTCATGTTCGCGGACGATACGCTCTTAATTTCTAAGACGAGACAGGGGTTACAGCTTGCACTGTCTCGCTTTGAGCTGTTCTGCCGCGAACATGAGCTGTTAAGTCAATGTAGGGAAGACCAAATTTATGGTCCTTCGTGGCCCATGACCAGTCAAAGCTAGGGTTAAAATGAGTGGGGTCATCCTTGATCAGACAGCTGTTTTTACGTATCTAGGAGTCACCTTTAGCGAAAACC
Source organism: Lissotriton helveticus (assembly GCF_964261635.1). Taxonomy (NCBI): domain Eukaryota; kingdom Metazoa; phylum Chordata; class Amphibia; order Caudata; family Salamandridae; genus Lissotriton; species Lissotriton helveticus. Next base: position 490,264,402 of record NC_136063.1, read on the forward strand.
TAAGCTGGAAACCGCAGATAGACCTCCTCACCCTTAGGCATGCCCAACTTGCCGGTGCTCTGTTGAAGGAGCACAGGAACTCCATAACTAAACTACTGTCCCCCTTGTTAAAAATGTATGGTTCTAAAATACTACCGGCCATTATGTATGGAGCTGAACTGTGGGGCTTTAGGTCGCACAGAATAAATTTCTAAGATCGGCAATAGGGCTACCCCATTCAACACCTCGCATCCCCCTTTTATATGACCTTGGATGTAACCCCGTTGAGGACGAAATTGGTACAGGCCACTGGCGTTTTGGAGGCGCCTGTGGACGACACCGGAATTGTCTATGTACGCTGAGGCCCTTTTGGAAGTAAAAGGGCTTTGGGGCTCATCCAGGATTCCCTGGTTATCAGGAATAAAGGTCTCCCTGATGGATATGGGGCTGGGGTCCCTGTGGGCTGACCCAGTAACTGCTGTTTTCCCTTCCAAGAAGCTTTTTAAGGAAATTTATTGGAGTAGGAATAAGGAAAAGAGACTGGTGTCTGTACAGGGAAGTTCTATGACATCCTTATTCCTTGTTATTCAGGATACTCCCCATTACGAGGAATATTGGGACATTATAACAAAACCAATAGATCGTAAACTTTTCCATCAGCTAAGAGTAGGTTCCCTCCCGATCAGAGGATTAACATGCTCTTGGAATCCTTCTGGCTCCGATAAATGTCCCTATTATGTGGAGGAGGTAGAAACAGTGGACCATTTCCTCTTTTGCTGCCCATTGTACTCACATCCTAGACGAGTATGGTTGAAGCCCGCATGCCGCTCGCTGGGCACCAGATCCGCACAGGCTGCAAGTAGAATTTTGAAATCTGACACCTCAAGTCTAATTGTAATTTGTGTATCTAAATTTGTCAGTTGGGCCTGGTCAATCCGGAACCTGAGTTTTTAATACTTTGTGTACACTTGCAGATGGCGGGTTAGCATGATTGCTTCTCAATATGAATTTATTTTTTAATTCTGTATGTCTATTGTGTCCTACAGTCATAGTTTTTGTATATACATTTAATAACTTTTTATTGTTGTCTTTACTATGCTCTGTATTTATGGATTTTATTGGGGAATTTTACTAGGGTTTGTGCTGTTTTGTATTGTATGTCTTTTATGATGTAAATCGTAATAAAGACCTTTTTGACTGACTGACAAGATTCATATTTTAATTCCATGTGAACTGATTGCCAGATTATTACACTCGCTTTTCCAGGGTTTTATCAACTGAAGGTGTCTAGATGCATCATTTCATCCTACCACCGCTCACACCCACTGCCGCATCACTACTCCAAAGCGCAGCGCCAACTTCAGCAAATAGTTGCTGACAATCTACTAGTAGATGTATGGCACCACCAACACCAGACACAATATGAAGGCATGTTTCACTCGCTGTAAATAATACATGGTCCAGACTAGACATGTGGCTTGTGTCGCAAGACATTGAACTGTGCATTCTCTCCTCCTGCCATTTAGCGCAAACTTCTTCAGACCACTCCCCTGTGCTTATCTCGGTGACTCCCCCGGGAATGTCCTCCCAGACCAGACAGTGACGCCTACAGCCCAGGGCGTTACTAGACTGGGTGTTTAGGTCTGAATTGGGGGAAACGCTAGAAGAATACCTATGACTAGATATAGACTGTCCCATCCCTAGCCATGGTATGGGAAGCCCTAAAAGTCACTGTACGGGGACATTGCATGGCCAAGGTGGGGATATTCTTAAAGACATTCGAACGACGATAGCGCAATTGGAAAGCCAGATCAAATAGCTGGAGACGGTATACGGAGGGAGGATGACAGTCCCACAATGGCCAAGATACGAGAGACCATAACAGAGTACCAAGCGGAAGCAGAAAGGGAATGTCTCTTTCGAGGCAAATATCACGCGGCGCGCAGATATGGAGAGGGGGAACGCCCTGGCTAAGCACTTGCCCAGACTGCCCGTCCACAGAGAATGGTGAATCACGTTCTGGTTGTTCGAGATAGGGATGGCGTGATGCATCGGGACACGACAGCTATAGGACAAGTATTCACCACACACTACCAAATGCTATATATCTCGTGTGCAGCACTCCAGGATTCTTGGCGGCCGACTTGGAGTTAGACAAAATAAGGGAGGCCATAATGCAGATTGGCAATGGCAAAGCACAGGGGCTGGACGGACTTGGCATAGAATTTTATAAAACCTACATGGACACTAGCTCCCTTCCTGAAAGCAGTTTATGAAGAGGCCGCCCAAACAGGGTCACTCCCACCTACCATGTGAGAACAATGCTGGTCTCATTACTGAAACCTGAGAAGCTCCCTGAATCCACAGACTCGTATCGGCCGTTGTCGTTGATAAACTATGATGAGAAGATATTGGCTACGGTCCTCGCAGATAGGCTAACTCTGTTTATGGATAGGCTCATTCGTTCTGACCAATCAGGCTTCGTACCTGGCCGTTCAACATCACACAATCTGGGAGCTCTCCTTTTTATCCTACACGATATCGATCAGGAAGAATAGGCGGTGGCGGTCTTTCTGAACGCCACCAAAGCGTTCGACTCCCTGGAATGGGGATACCTCCTGGCAGTATTGACGCAAATGGGATTTCCTCCGAGATTTCTTATGTGGATCAAATTGCTGTATAACAGACGCTGTGCCTCATTGCTATTACATCGGGAACGCTTCCCAGCATTCGACATCACCAGGGGCACGCGACAGGGTTGTCCCCTATCACCCCTGTTATTCGCGATAGCTATGGAACGGCTGGCAGCCATGCTGCGCCAACATCACAAGCAATATGCACTCAACTACCCCACACAGCCCATTTTAATATCATTATACTCCGATGATATCACACTATATGTGCGTAACCCTGCCGACGGACTAAATGCCATGATACAAGAAATTATAAAATTCAGGGCTTTTTCGGGAATAACCATAACTGGGGTAAATCCCAAGTCATGCCACTCACAAACTGTAACACCCCATTTCAAATGGACTATCCACTGTTGTGGAGCACTGACGAGGTCTGTTATCTGGGGATTAACGTCACTAGAGATAAGGAGGAGCTGCTGCGAGCTAACTATGGGGTGGCTCTCGCTAAAGTGGAGGACCTGATCAGCAGATGGATCGCTCTTCCACTCTCTTTGGCGGGCCGAATAGCCTTAATGAAGATGGTCATAATGCCCAAATTCTTATATCTATGTACAAACATTCCTTTACCCGTGGTAGCCCTTTCTTCACCAGACTGACAGGCCAACTCATTCGTCTAGCATGGGGCAGTAAGCAGCCTAGGATAAAATGGAGTACCCTCACGTTGCCGTTCGCTCAGGGTGGGTTAAAAGCGCCGATCCCAATCTCAACTATCTCAGTGCCCAGGCATACTTCGCAGCATACTGGCTTGCCCCCGCCTTTTATGACACACCTGGCAGTGGAACAGGGGACCATGGCACCGCTACCGTGGAGGAGATTCCTGGGTGTAGATGACTGGACAGCTGGAGGAAGGAAATCCACTGTGGCTTGAACAAACAATGGCGGGCCATTACAAAAAGATCCCAAATCCCCATGCTATATACCCCCCTACTCCCACTACTCGGCCAACATAACCTGCCAGTCACTCAGGAAGGGATTTGTAAGCTCATGCTCCTCCGTCTGGGCTTCAACACATGGGTGGACATGTACCATCAGGGATAATTCAAGGACGCTACTGCATTCCTGGGTGCCGCACCACCTACCACTATGGACAGATTCCTATGTATTCTCTTACAGCAAGCTGTCAAAGCAGCTACCCCCGCTTTCCCAGAGGAACCTCCCACATTGCTTTCATTGCTCCAAACCGTACGAGGAGGGGCAGCACATGCTATGTCCCACATATACAAAGCCTCCATAGGGGAGGGGGGGACACAATACCATGAAGGCAAAACAGGGGTGGGAAACGGAATTGGGGCATCCTTTTACAGAGGAGGCCTGGGCAAACAGCTGTCAACAAACAGAACACATCACCGCTAGCAGCAGATTCAGAATTATTAATTTTAAATTCCTCCACAGAATGTGTTACACTCTGGTACGGTTACACAGACTCCAGTTATGAGCCAGTGATAGATGCGACCACTGTAAGCAGGAAAGAGCAGGCTTTCTACATTTGGCGCGGGATTGCGGATCCATAGCGCATTACTGGGTTGAGGTAAGAAATGCCTTGGGAGACATGCTAGGGGCACAGCTGGATCCGACACCGGAACTGGGTCTCCTGTGCCATCTTTCAGGCCACAATGGCCACGCAAAAAGGTTCCTGTGGATAGGTTTACTGATTGCCAAACGCAAAATCGCCTCTAGATAGGGGCGGGGCAGAGCGCCTAAGTTTAAAGAATGGCTGACAGACATTACTTATTGTCAAGAGCAAAACAATGTATACGCTGAACTACTACCCCCTCGCTCAAGACCATGCGATATCTGGGAGTAGCTCACTCGATATATGCTCAAGATGGCGGCTACAGAGAGGATGAGGGCGTACCACTGCAAACCACTTTTAAAACTGGGACCGATGAGCCACATGGGCCTGGGGTGGAAACCTGAGGGGGTCGCTGTGACATATCATTTGCTACTCACAGTTACACAGATTGTTATGCAGGGAATCTGAGGCACACAAGTTACAGCTATGTATTAAGAGTGCCATCTTGATGATGGGCCACTGACGTATAACACACTTGGGGATTGGAGTGTTGTCATACAACAACACGCAGGACTATATGGCCAATAGATTGGCACCAAATGAGACTACTGAGATATTTTCCCCATCTCATTCAGCTGAATACTTTGCGTTTAAAGAAAGATCTGGTTGTTTTTGGTGGATATATCGTTCTCCAGCACACTCTACAGGAATTGGAACATGGTTGAAGAGAAGCTCCAAATCTTAATTGAATGGCGTCGAAAGAAAAGAACTAATGCCAGAGCGCAGAGGTGGAGCTTATATGCAGCTCTGCAAAGTCACTTCCTGGGCGGTACAGAGACACAGCAGAGCCACATAGGGCCATCCACTGGTGCATGGAAGTATTGCTGGAGAATTCTCCAGATCCAGTCTGGGTATATTCTAAAAGTGAGGGACCCAGTTAGATGCATCCATAATAATTTATATAATGGGAATAACATGGAATACAGTTCAATATTAAATTATTAAACAAAAAAGGAGATAACCTAAGGCTATTGCGGAACCAATAATGAGCTCCCAAAAAGCGAGAAAGCACAATGATAACAGGCAGTTTGTTTTCTTTCTTCAAATATAAACGTGATCTTCACACAGAGGTGTCGTTGCTGCTGGATCCTACAGAAAGTTTGAAAAGTTTGAAGCAGAAGGCACGGAGTAAATGTACAATGGAGACTACAGTTAATTTCAAACCGAACCTCTTGCAGGAGGCAATAAGTAAGAAACGATGTTATTAAGAGAATTTTCCTTTGGATCTTAGGGCAGTCTACGATTACAAGGAAATACCTGTTAGGGTTATTGTCTTTTACCACTGGCGTCCTGGGGCCACAATATGCTGCACTCAAACTGATTCACCAAGACCTCCCCTTTTTGCACTTGACTACCACAGAGTAGATTGGCTGAACATCTATGGCTTACTCCATGACGTGGTTTGGGATATGGAACTTCAAAAAAGCAATAAAGAAAACCTTTGGTAAAACAGCTATCAAGCTTGAAAATTGGATAGTTTACCCCCCAAAAGGTCGTTGACATAGCCCATGCAAAGGATGAACAAGGTAAGATGAAAATATTGTGTAAAACATGGGTAATATTCTATGCCATATTCGTTGTACAGAGAAAGCTAGATTTTAGAACCCACAGAGCTCAATCAATTTTCAGTTATGTGAAGCTTAGCACACATTGGAGAAGACTGACATTAACACTAGTTTGCTTATTTTATTATTTGCAAAACACATCCTGATCTCTTTACCAGTAATGCACCCTTTGTACTGTCTTTTTACCCTTATTTATCAAGAAATGCTGATAGTCTTTTGTGGAGAAGACCAATTAAAGACATATTTGATAAACAATTTGTGAATTTCAAGATACCAAATAATAAATGCATAAATGCTTATATTACCCTGGTGGTAAAGGCTGTGGACGTTCCCATGTTGTAGTTCGTGTGTTGTGATCTACATAATAGGTTCTTCCATGAGGATCTTTTCTTTGTTCCCATCTAGGTAGAAAACAAAAAACAAATTATGTCAATCAAGAATAATGTTTTGGATGAATCAGACAAACAATAAACATTACCCAGTAAATGATAATGTTACTTACCCAGTAAGCATCTGTTTTTGACATGTAGAGCTGTAGATTCACATGCTCTGCATACTCCTGCCATCTAGGGTTGGGCCTCCGACCCTGCTCGCAGGCAGGTCGTTCCCCACGCTGCTGCACGGCTCTGCCTACATTGTTTTTGCCTAATCTTGTATTTTTCCCCTGTGCCTAACTTGCTTTCTTGCCCAGACTTGTTTTTATTCCTCTGTGCTTGTACTTGCTTTCTTGCCCAGCCTTGTTTTTATTCCTCTGCCCCTGTACTTGCTTTCTTGTCCAGACTTGTTTTTCCTTCCTGTACCCAGTTCTCCTGCGGCGCGCCCTGTTTTTTCCAGCTGCTGCGTCCCTGCGCCCCCGCCCCCCTGCAATCCCATTCGCTGCCCGCTCCCATCTCCCAGCTGCTCATCCCTCCTACATGCCCTCATATTGAGGCCGCACAGCGGGCGTGCGCAGCGGGCGCACCCAATGCAAGCCCGTCTGCTCCCGCCCGCACCTGGACCGCGCCCAGCACTAGGACCCCACGGACGCCACGACGCCCGACACCGTTACGATGCCAGAACCATCCACGCACTCCACACCAGACAATCACACACCTACTTTTTGGGGCCTTCTCGACTCAACCTCCCCAGACGTCGCCTTCCTGACGGAGACCTGGTTGAACCCCGCCTCGGCACCCGACATAGCCATAGCCGTACCGGAAGGCTACAAGATCACCTGCAGGGACCGCACCAACGGAGCAGGAATCGCCATGGTCCACAGGAGCACCATCAGAGTCTCGACCAACACCGACAACACCTTAAGCTCCGCCGAACACCTGCACTTCCAGATCCACACCACCCTCAGAGGAACCCTCTTCTACAGACCCCGAGAAACCCTCATCTACAGACCCCTTGACCCCAACCACAGTTCAGCGACTCCATCGCCGAATTCGTCAGCACATACGCCCTTGCCTCCACGGACTACATCCTCTTCGGGGACCTGAACTACCACCTCGAGAACAACAATGACACCAACTCCACCACCCTGATCGACAACCTAGCCAACCACAGACTGAGACAACTCGTCACAATACCCACCCACCCACCCACTCCCGCTTGACCCCATCTTCTCCGCAAGCCCCCACGTCTCCTTCAACCACACCGAACTCCACTGGACAGACCATTGCAACATCCACTTCAACTTCAAGAAACCCACCACCGCACCCAACAGATGCCGCGCCGCTGCTGGAGCAAAGTCACCGTAGACCAGCTAACCACCACCCTCGTCCAGAGCCCACCCACTGACACCACCGACCCCAACACCGCTGCCTACAACCTCAGACAGTGGAACAACGACTGCGCCAACACCCTCGCCCCGATCAAGAAACCCTCCAACAGTCACACCAACAAGAAAGCCAGCTGGTTCACTGAAGACCTCCGGGCCTCCAAGCAAACCTGCCGAAAGCTGGAGAAAATCTGGCTCCGTGAACGAACACCGGACAGCTACGCAGCCCACAAGAACGCCACCCGCAGACACCATCACCTCATCAGATCCACCAAATGGGCCTCCTTCAAAGACCGTCTAGACAACGCGCACAACAGCATAGAGCTCTTCAACATCGTGAAGGAACTCTCCAACACCCCACCCTCGCAAGACCTGTGCGACTCGCTGGCCACCTTCTTCCAACGCAAGATCGCAGACATCCACGACAGCTTCAACGCCACGACAACCACTGAGACCTCTGCCCTTACGACCACCATCCGCACCAACCGCCTGCACTCCTGGACCAACATCAACGACGACGACACCATCAAGGTCATGAACACGTTCCGGATCTCCGTCAAACTCATGCACACACCACATCTTCAACAAAGCCAGCACAGCCATTGCACCCCATCTCCGGAAAGTCACCAACACCTCCTTTGAGACAGCAACCTTCCCGGAGAGCTGGACGCACGCCGAGATCAACGTCTTACTCAAGAAACACAAAGGCGGACCCCAAGGACCTCAAGAACTTCCGGCCCATCTCCCTGCTCCCGTTCCCGGCAAAGGTCGAGAAGACAGTCAATGAACAACTGACCCGCTACCTCGAGGAGAACAACATCCTGGACCCTTACCAGTCCGGGTTCGCAGCAACCACAGCACCAAGACTGCCCTCATCGCTGCCACCGATGACATCAAGTCCTTGCTGGTCAGCAGAGAAACGGCGGCCCTCATCCTCCTGGACCTGTCAGCCGCCTTCAACACGGTCTGCCACCACACACTACGAACACGCCTCTTTAACGCCGGGATCCAAGAGAAGGCCCTGGACTGGACCACCTCCTTCCTCTCCAGCAGAACACAGAGCATCCGCCTTCCCCCCCTTCCACTCCGAAGCAACCGAGATCATCTGAGGCATACCCCAGGGCTCATCCCTCAGCCCAACTCTGTTTAACATCTACATGGCACAGCTCGCCCACGTCGCCCGTTGGCACGACATCAACGTCATCTCCTACGCCGATGACACCCAGCTCATCCTCTCCCTCACCAAGAACCCCCACACCGCCAAAATCAACCTTCAAAAAGGAATGAAGGCCGTTGCTGAATAGATGAGGAACAGCCGACTGAAGCTGAACTCGAACAAGACTGAGGTCCTCATCCTTGGATCCACCCCTTCGGCCTGGTACGACTCCTGGTGGCCAACCGCACTGGGAACCACCCCAACACCCACAACCATGGACGCAACCTAGGGGTCATCCTCGACTCCACCCTCTTAATGACTAAACAGGTCAATGCCGTCTCCTCCTCCTCCTGCTTCAAAACCCTCCGCATGCTCCGCAGGATCTACAAGTGGATCCCCACTGAAACGAGAAGAACAGTCACCCAGGCCCTCGTCAGCAGCAGGTTGGACTACGGAAACGCCCTCTACGCAGGAGCCTCGGCCAAACTCCTGAGACGGCGCCAACGCATCCAGAACGCCTCTGCACGCCTGATCCTCGACATCCCTCACCGCACCCACATCACACCCCACCTGAGAGACCTGCACTGGCTCCCGGTCAACAAGAGGATAACCTTCAAGATCCTCACCCACACACAAAAGGCACTCCACAACACCGGACCAACGTACCTCAACAGACGACTCCGCTTCTACATCCCCACCCGCCAGCTCTGCTCTGCCAACCTCGCCACTGTCCCCCGCTTCTGAAGAGCGACCTCCGGCGGCTGATCGTTCTCCCACCTCCTGGCCAAGACCTGGAACACCCTCCCCATCCACCTACGGCAGACCCAAGACCTGCTGACCTTCAGAAAACTCCTCAAGACCTGGCTTTTCGAGCATTAGCAGCATTCCCCACCCCAGCGCCTTGAGACCCTCACGGGTGAGTAGTGCGCTTTACAAATGATATGATTATTTGATTGATTGATTTGGATGTTTGCAAGTTGTTTTTCTTCTAAGAAGTCCTTCCAGTCACGAGGAAACGAGACTCCTCCTTTCAGTGATAGTGCGCATGGGCATCAACTCCATTGTTAGGTTTTTTTTCATGCAGAGGGGGAGAATGGAGTTAGAAAGTGTAGAATTAGAATAGAGATGTCCATGCGTATATGTATGTAACATGAGAACTACAACAACTACAGATACCCGGGGTGGCGGGTGGGCACATGTGAATCTTCAACTCTACATGCCAAGAACAAATGCTTACTGGGCAATTAACATTAGCCGTTCGAAGCATGTGAGATGTAGATCACATAATTTGCATAGACTAAACAGTAATATACTCCCAAAGCGGTGGCGAACTTGCAGTTGTTGTAGTTGTTTGATATAGTGTTTTAAGTACTGCCTGACCTACATTAGCTTGTTGCCTTGCTAACACATCTACACAACAGTGCTTGGTGAATGTGTGCAGTGTCGACCATGTTGCTGCCTTACAGATGTCAGCTAAGGGAATATTCCCCAAGAAGGCCATAGTAGCCCCTACCTTGCTAGAGGAATGAGCTCTAGGGGGTATTACTAAATATCTTTTTGCTTTCACCTAACATGTCTGGATACATTTCACAATCCATCTTGCCAAAAAGCTGCTTTGTTTTGCGAAATTCTTTTGTTCTTGCCACATAATATAGTAAAGGTCTTCTAACATCAAGTGTGTTTAGAGCTCGGTCAGCTACACAATCAGGTTGAGGAAAGAACACAGGTAACTCAACTGATTGACTGATATGAAAGGCAGAAAGAACTTTAGCAAGAAATTTAGGATTGGTTTGAAGAACCACTCTGTCTTTGTGAAGATGAAAAATGGGCTCTTGTATAGTTAATGCCTGGAGTTCATCAACTCTCCTTAGTGAAGTTATTGCGATGAGAAAAGCAACCTTACATGATAGGAATTGTAATTGACACCTGTGCATTGGTTCAAATGGTGGACCCATTAGCCTTGTAAGGACTATGTTTAAGTTCCATACTGGGGCAGGTAGGACTCTTCGTGGAATCACTTTTTAATCCTTCCATAAAGGCTTTAATCACTGGTACTCTAGAGAAAAGTGTTGTCTGTTTTGTAAGTATGGAGCTACTGCTGCTAGATGTAAGCGAATGGATGTGTAGGCTAGTACAGGTTGTTCTAAATGTAACAGAAAACAGATGATGTTCTGCACAGAAGCAGCAAGAGGATTGAGATTGATATTGTTACAATAGAGAACAAACCATTTCCATTTTGCTGCATAACATGCTCTAGTAGTAGGCTTTCTAGCCTCTTTTAGGAAGTTCATACAGTTAGGTGGTAATTGTAAATAACCAAAGTCTATGACTTTAGGAGCCAGATCACTAGGTTCAGTTCTTTGGTATTTGGATGTCTGACTTCTCCATGGCTCGGAGTGAGAAGGCAGGAGGTGAGTTGCAGCTTTTGGTGTGGAACAACTGACAGCTCCAGCAGGATGGTGAACCAAGGTTGACATGCCCATGTGGGAGCTATAAGAATCAGTGTGAGAGATGTTTGCCTGAGTTTCCGAACGACCAACGAAAAGAGTGGGAGAGGCGGGAAAGCTTAAGCAAATATCCCTGACCAGTTCATCCATAGGGCACTGCCTTTGGAGAGCAGGTGTGGGAACCTGGAGGCAAAGCTTGGGCATTTTGCACTGTGTCGAACAGGCCTATGTGAGGAAATATCCATTCCTGAAAGTAGGGGAGGAGACCCGGAGGAAGAAGTTTCCACATGTAGAATTACTACTTCTGTCTGCTGAGAAGGTCTGCAATCCGATTGTTCAATCCTGGAAGATGCTCTGCCAGGAGATGAATCCTGTGGTGTATTGCCCATTTCCAAATGGCTTGTGCAAGGCATGACAGTTGAAGAGAGCGTCCCCACCCTGTTTTTGTATATAGTAGATATCGGTCATGTTGTCCGTGCGGATTTGGTTAGCTTTGCCTGAGGGGAATTTGAAAGGCTCTGAGCGCTAGAAACACGGCTAGTAGTTCTTGATGATTTATATGGAGTCTTTGTGCTTTAGACTCCACAATTCTTGGGACTGTGTAAGTGAGCACACCAACCAGTGAGCGATGTGCCTGCTGTTAGCACAGTCCGTGGACCAGGGTCGACGAAGAGCCGCCCTTTGGATACATTTTGTGGGTTCCACCACGGCAGAGAGGGATAGGTGTAGCCATCTACCAACACTAGATTGGTCAAATGACCCTGCAACTGGTTCCATTGACTTGCTAAGCATTCTTGAAGGGGACGCATGGAAGTCATGCATGGGGATCGACCACGAGGCATGACTCCATCATTCCTAGCAGTTGCATGAAGACTCTTGCTGGTAATGACTGGTTAGGAAGGGAGAATAAACTGAATACTGAGAATTCTGGCTGCATTGGGAAAGACTAGAGCGCTCTGAATGTCTATGGTGGCTCCGAGATAAGTCTGTGTTGGAAGGCTGCAGATGGGACTTCAACACATTCACTGTAAACCCTAGTTGATGTAGTAAGTGGATTGTGGCTTGAGTGTGTAGGAGGCACTTCTGGTAAGTGCTGGCTTTGATGAGGTAGTCATCCAGGTGTCGTAAGACATGATTGTGTGGTCTTTGAATTGGTAATGTTGACCCGCTATCACAAATCTGAGATATCTGCGATGAGCGGGGTGAATAGTAATGTGGAAATACGCATCCTTTAAGCCTAGAATATACATTAAGGCGCCCTGCTGTAGAGTTGTGAGCACTTGTTGAAGTGTCACTGTGAGAAAGTGCCATCTTTCTTGCCTTGGTATGCCCCCACTTTTTTATGAACTGCTGAGGTGCTTGACTGAGTGTGCCCTGGGTCCCTGCCAATCAGGTATCCAGGGACTGTGTTCCTTCCCTAAAAACTGTGTTGAAACAAAACCCAATTGGCATCTCTGGCTACCTATCAGCCCCTAGTAAATGGTACCCTAGGTACCCAGGGAATGGTGACCAGAGAAGACCCCCAAGGGCTGCAGCACTTATTGTGCCACCCTTAGGGGCCCTGTACCTTGGTACCCACACACTGCCTTTGCAGGGTGAGTGCATAGGTACAGAACTAAACAAAGAGTCGACATGGCACACATCCCTGTGTGCCATGCCCGCAAACCCACTGCCCTGGCATACATCAGTCACCCCTCTAGCTGGGTGCCCTATGCCAGTGGTGTGGGCACAGGTGCATGAGCCCTGTGCCCCTACAGTACCCAGGGCCATTCCTGGACACTAAGTGCAGTGATGCCATTAAGAGTATATGGTGCTGGGAGGTTGTCATTACGAACTCCATAGCACCATAATGGCTACACTGAAGACTGACAAGTTTGGTACCAAACTTCTCAGGACATTAAACCCACACTGTTGCCAGTGTGAGATTTAATGTAAAATGCACCAGAGGGCATCTTAGAGATGCCCCACTGAAAACCTAACCTACAATCCACGTCTGGCTGAGTGGCTGCAGAGGCTGCCACACAGCAGACATGTTGCTGGACCCCTGGGTGGCGAGCCCCTCTCTCTCCTGGGCCTGCAACAAAGCACATCCTGGGCGAGGTGCTATGTCTCCTTCCCCAGGATGGACAGGGGGAAGCTTCAAAGGCATACCACCTCTGAGAGCTTCTCCAGACCATTTGCTGTACCCAGCAACTGGCCCCCCACCCGTTCTACCCCCACTCTGGCGGGAAGACTGGCGGGAAAAACTACGTCAGGAAGGAGGGTGTGCCAACCTTTGGCAACTCCACCCCTCAGGTGGAGGAGGCGAGGTGAAGCACGACCCCGGGCTCCGGCCATCTTGTAGATGGAGAGCCCTGCCCAATCCCAGCTAGGCTCCTGCCCCCCTCCCACAGGAGAGGAGCAGGCTAGGAGGTGTCCTCACCCCAGGACAGGGACCTATTGGTCCCTGCCCTTGCCCTACCTGTAACGCCCCTAAATTTAGTATTTAGGGACCACCCCAACCGCGACCAGCCGAGGGTAAGCTTTTCCGACCCCCAAAGACACCCCTGCACCCGGCGCCCCGCGGCCCCCTGTGCCTCCTTTTGGGGTACCTACATGTGCTCCAATATCCCAACCTACCTCTCAAAGTGCTGGTCACCCCTGGAGAGTCACCATCCCCGTGCCTGCAGCCTTTGTTCCTTTTTCAAGATCCTCATTGGATAACATTGTGCGCCCGACGGCTCCAAAGTACCCTGCACCAAGCCGCATGAGTGCCGCTGGCTGTCACCTCTCTGTCCTATCTTACTTCCCCCCCCTTGCCCTGAGCAAGTGACCAGGAGCCCAGCTCCCACAGCAGCGTGGCCTGCTAGCCAGCAGCCACCAACCGAAGGCCCCCTGCCTCTCATTGACTAACATTGGGCCTAACTACCTCTGCACCCGGCCGCCCCTGTGCCGCTGAGGGTGTACCAACTGTACTTACCGGACCTGGGGTACCCATGAGTCTGTGCCCAGAACCTTACCTTCACCAACCAAGTACTCTCCTGGAGGCCGGCAATTTACTTACCTGCCATTGGATAACATTGACCCATTTTGACTCGAAGATTTATTAAGTGTGAAGTTTTGAAAACTGAAAATATTCCTATAAAATCAGCCCAAGTCCAAATCTGAAAGTACTCACCTGTGACCAGGGGAGAAGCCAGTTCTGTACCTTTCAGCCCAGTACTGAACCGCAAAAGTAATCCCTAGTGGGTTCACTAGTAACCTGTATTTTCTCCATAGGAACCCATTGTGTGGTTTTCTATGAAATTTCTTCTGTCTCCTTTTGAAAACTGCAAATATTCTTTAAAAATTGTACGAAATACTGAAACGCAATTACCTACCTGTTTTGAGTTAAACCCCCAGTGCTGGCCCTAGAAGACTAGTGCTGGGTTATAAAAGTATTGCGATCGTACTTTACCTGCAACCTGAATTTTCTCCCATTGAATAACATTGTCAGATTTACCTTGAAAAGTTTCAAAGTGTAAACTTTTAAAACAGCTTTATATTCCTGAAAATTCTGCACAGTAACTACAACGTTTTTGATAATCTGGTTTCAGCTTAGACCCCAGAACTGAATTTTAGATCTAGTCCTGGGACTACCAAAGTAATCAACTGTACTTATCTATGAAAACTCATTGAGCTCAATGCTAGAGTGCGATTCAGAACTGTGTTGCTTACTGCTTATACTGTAACTACTGTGTGTACAACCTTTATTCCTTCCTTGCAAAGTACTTACATGAGAATACTCACCTCTTGAAAAGTACATTTTTATAACTGTTGGTTCTAAAAATAAAACAACAATATCTGAGGATATAACAATTGGCCTGGAGTTCAGTTCTTGAGTGTGTGCAACCAATGCTTTACACTGTCCTCTGGTGCTGCCTTACTGCTCGACCAAGCTACCACTTTGGAGAGTAAGGTCAGTTCTGACTTTAACCTCTGTTATACCTCTGGGGTTGGTGGACTCTATACACACTGTACTTCCTTCTAGTCCAGTATATATAGAGCCAATTTCTCACAGTCACTATGTGGAAATGTTCGGACAGTATGTAGTGGTTTAGTTCTCTGAGGTGCAGAATAGGGCTCAAGGAGCCGTCCTTTTTGGGAATTAGAAAATACCGGGAGCACATGCATGACCCTTGATATTTTAAGGGTACAGGCTCTATGGCTCCTTTTAGCAAGAGAGACTCTGCTTCCTGTTTTAGCAGGTGTAAATATTCTGGTGACATTTTCTGAGAACGAAATGGAACGTTTGGAGGATTGGTGGTAAACTCCAGGCAATAACCATGTTGGATAATTCCTAAAATCCATTTATCTGTAGTTCTGGATCGCCAAATGGGGAGGAATTGTAGAAGAAGTCCCTATCAGTGTTCAAAGATCGGGGTGAAGGATAGGTAAGTCGCTGCTTGTTAGGGGAAGGGGAATTACGTGATGTGGAACCCTTGCCCCTACCTTTGCCATTCTTTCCTCTGTATCCTCCTCTAAAGAAGCCTCTTGTGGAGGAAGTTTGACTGTTGCCATTGTAGCATTATTGTGTGAGGATGTGGTCTTGGACCCCCGAAGGTAGAAGGAGAGATGAAAGGAACCACAATGTGAAGGAGACTGTAGGTCTCCAGTTGATTAAGCTACCTCTGTATTTTTTCACTTTCTCCAATGACTGATCTACTTCGGGCCCGAAGAGATGCTTTTTATCAAATGGAGTATTTAGGATGGTTTGTTGGACTTCAGGTTTAAACCTTAACCAGGCGTGCCTCCTGAGTAACACTATTATGGTAATTTCTCGAGCTGCGATGTCAGCAGCATCTAAAGCACATCTATTCAAGGAACTGGAAATGAGCTTTCCTTCTTGTACTTAATCCTGAGCATTAGCTTTGTGCTCATCTGGGAGATATTGGAGCAATTGCTCCATTTCGTACCAGTGAGCTCTATCATACCTGGCTAATACGACCTGGGTTTTGGCGATGCGCCAATGATTAGCTGCTTGGGCGGCTACTCATTTACCAGAAGCGTCCAATAATTTTGACTCCTTGTCGGGAGGAGGAGGGGCATCCCCAAGTTTTGTGAATTTTGGTCATTGCCCTTTAATAAAGACTGGATCAGACAGAGCAGGCTTATATTTTTGTCTATCCCTAGAGTAAGAATACGAGCACAAACAGGGTCTTTAAATATATCATAGGCATGTCTCATCATGCCTTTGAGCATAGGGAGAGTCGAACTGGACCTATGTGTACTACTCAAAGTTTCCAACAAGAAATCTTCTTCTAGGGATTCTTTGTGTAGTTGTACCCCGTGATATTCTGCAGCTCTATGAAGTAATTCTAAATACCCTACATTGTCGCCAGGAAGGGAAGGCTTTGCAGGGTAAAGGTCTGGGTCATAGTCTGTAGGTGTATCAATATTGCAGTCTTTCCAGGGATCTACAGGTAAATGAGTATCTCTATCATCTCCATTATCATCATCATCAGGTTTTGGTGGTGGAGAGTCAGATGGTGCAATAAGTAAAGGTTCTGATGCTGGAGAAGGTGGCAAATATGATGGGGAATATGGTGGAGGAGGAGAAGGGTTAGTATTGACATTCTTCCTCTTTAAAGAAAATGTATAATGTATGTCCTCTGACTAAGGTTTGCGCTTCTGAGCCAATTTGGTAAGAAGATGTCCTGTATCAGGATTAATGTAAAGTTCCTTTCGTGTTGGGTTCGATTTGGAAGGCAGGACATCGAAAATCATATCCTGCATCTTCAAAGTAGCATTTTTCGGTTTCAGAACCGAGGATTTCGGTGCCGGGGTGGAATGACTTGTCGGGGTGGAAGTTTTGGGTTCCAAAGAAGTTTTAGATTTCATCGTTGAGGGTTTCTGCTCGGAAGCAGTCTTTGGCTTCGAGGGCAGAATTTGAATGGAGTCCATTCCATTGACTACGAGGTGGACCGACGCGGTGAGGCCTGACAGCCTTCCACAAGTCTTCTGATCGAAATAGAAATTTTCTTCAACCGATTCGTTACATGGAGAAGTGTGCTATGCATATAAAACAATACAGACGGGGGTACAGTGGATTGCACACCGAGGGGAACCCGAAGAACGGTTTCGAACCAGAGCGCAGCAATACACGTCCAAACCCAGTGGCGGAAAAAAACAATCTAACAATGGAGTTAGTGCCCATGCGCATTATCACCGAAAGGAGTTACCACCTTACCTCGTGACTGGAAAGACTTCTTTGAAGAAAAACAACTAGCAAACATCCGGACCCAACACTAGATGGCAGGAGTATGCAAAGCATTTGATCTACAGCTCACAAACCTCAAACACATTGTTTTCATGTTTGCTCTGAAACTTATTTACTATTCAATCCAAAATGATTCCCTCGCAAGAACAGTTAATCGTTATAGTTTTAGAGTATGAATAATTCAGAGACTGTAAAAGTGTAACTGGGGTGACAGTAAAAACACTTAAAATTACTCGCTAGCCAAATTATGAAAATATAAATGATCCCCTTAAACTCAGGAAGGGTGTGAAAACATTACGGAGATAAAGCCCCTAGAATAGTTGAACTGCCATCATCAACTCCAAAATATAGACTATCATTATAAATCCTAAACAAGAGCAACAAGATGCTCAAGGTTGA
The DNA here is from genome assembly GCF_964261635.1 of Lissotriton helveticus. NCBI lineage: Eukaryota > Metazoa > Chordata > Amphibia > Caudata > Salamandridae > Lissotriton > Lissotriton helveticus. Next base: position 490,282,214 of record NC_136063.1, read on the forward strand.
GGAAAACTGCAGTATGGCCCAGTACAGGCTGTCTGCCCTAACTGCATGTTGAATACCTGTCATACATAATCAAACTACTGACTGCAATTCAGTGCAGGCGGTAAAACTGAAGTATTCCATCAGCATAATGAAGAACCTCTGCACAGCCAATTGGCCCAGTACAGGCTATTTAATCCTTCACAAACTGGTGGCTCTGATGAAACATCCACAGTATCCAAGAAATGCTATTAGGCATTATAAAGACATCAGATGCTACAAGATAAGTCCCTACAATAATCAAGTTTAATTAGCCAATGAATACCAGAATTAGAAAGAACTCATGACTGAAAAGATCCGCTGTACACAGCTAGAACCAAAGAGAACTCTAATATTGCCCATCTCTGGAGGTTCCAGCGCTGTATGGAGCTCAAATCACAAAGAGGATGAAAATAACAGTTCATACTCTTCTATATCAACCCTACACATATCAATCTCAAAGTAGGACTGTAACACAGTGTTACCTGGCACAGCTTTTTATCTTTTTTAAATCTCCTACTTTGCAACTATCTATTTTCTACTTTCCCTGGTTTTCAAGACCCTTCTAATCAGCCCAATGGCTGCAGTCAGCCTGCAACATAAACTGGAAAATACAAACTGATAACACAACAGAGGATCCACATAGTAAAACATAACTACCACCTAATTATGAACGTACTTTCACAGTGTTATTTCTTATACTGCTTCCTCTATCACACTGCTAGGTTATGTGTCCCGAGGCAAAAGCATCTCTGCTTACTCATGTTTGACACAAAAACGCTTCCCAGATAGGTTCACAACAACAAATACAAGACCCTTCCGGTCATGCATGCTCCACAGTTTAGCATGCGACCCAATCCTATAGTGCACTTCGACACCACACAAGTGAGTATTAAGTGCTATATAAATATCATGACACACTAATGAATATAAAATTGAGACAGTAACCACACAGTAACTGGAATAAGGCCACCCAGTGAAAAAACAAAAATATGGCCTTGGTTTACTGCCAACCTGGCTGGTCTAAAACAGTGGAATACAAGGCAAAGCTTCTTTAACCAAAGCTAATACATGTTGATCTACATAATTCGTTTGAACAAAGACATTTCATGCCTTTGCTCTTGTGTCCATGTTAAATAATACATGAATCCAATGTTCAAACTTAAAGGCACAGCTGGTCATCTGTGGATAATGTGGCCTCCTCTTAGAAACAGATAGTGTCAGGCATCCTACTTCAGTATTGTGCACACTGGAAACTGAGGTTACATTGTATTGCCCTCCAATTCAAAGTGACGCAAGCAACAAGGCAAATGATCAGGGCTAGGAGGTAAGAAGCCTCGGAGACATCAATGGGACTGAAGATGAAACATTAGGAACGTATCCTGAATGTCCCATATTCACTGTAGGCGGAAAAAAGTCCCTTAACATCACTATCTAGGAAAGCTCTACACAGAAGATCCTCTGTACAGGACTTTGGTAGGCTTTTGAGTTTAGCTGGGCTTCAGTTCGCTGAATTCCTGAGTATCTAATCTCCTGATCCAATAAGTCTCTCTTTGAGGCAGGGATCTAGTCAGATCCATGCCCGGGTGTTGTTCAACTCTCTCAATCACAGAGAATTGCATTTGAGCTATATTATCTTTGGCCTCTATCCAATGAGCAGCTAAGCTGCTTTGTGTTCGTTGGTTTCTTATGGTGCTTTTATGCTCTGAAATACGGATTTTTAGCTTCCGCTATGTTTTTCCAACATACAACTTTCCACATGGACATTTATTATAATAAATGAGAATATTTGCATTAAAGTCTGAATCGTGGGACAATTTAATGGATTCCCCTGTCTGCGGATGATGTAAGACAGCTCCCACAATTACATTGTTGTAGTACATGCAATTCGTGCACTTTTTCATTCGTCTAAAATCTTTTTTCTGATTTTTTGAGGTGACAGACAATATCTCTTAAGTTCCTTGACCTGGTATATGCGAACAGAGGGTTTTGTCTAAAAATCTCATTGAAGTCAGTGGAGTATTTCCCAACGGTTATTAATAATGCCCTTGATTTTTTTAGAACTGGTTGAAAACTTAGAAACAAAAACTTGTCTATCCTTGCTTTGTTTAGACTTTTATTGCAGCAGGTGACATTGGTCAACTTTTTCGGTGCGTTCTTTAGCATTTTCCACAATTTCTTTAGGATAATCTCTGTCGAGAAATTTCTGATATTGAGTTTTTAAATTCTTTTCTAGATCAGACGTTTCCAAACAAATCCTTTTAATCCATAAAAACTGTAAAAATGGTAGATTATTCTTTAGATTCTTCGGATGAAAGCTCTGGCAGCATAGAGTGTTCTTACCATCCGTCTCTTTCGTATAAACTTCGGTTTTTAATTTTAATCCTTCAAGCGTGATTCTAACATTCAATAATGAAATAGTCTTGTCACTAATGGTGTGCGTGATTTGATCATCATAACTGTTTAGTTGTATGATTTTCTCTTCCAATTTATCTCTGCTGTTGGTCCACAACATAGCAATGTCATCAATGTACCTGCAATATAATAGCAGGTGATCTTTCCATTCACTGTCATTGTATGAAAGTATTGGCAAATGCAGGCGCCCCTGCAAAGCCCATCGAAGTTCCTTTTTGTTGTAAGTAGAACTTATCACTCCATTGAAAGTAACTGTGAAAGTGGCAGGAATGTAAAATTTCCAAGACAAAGACTTTTTCCGCTCTAATTGACGTTTGGCGTTAATAGTGCCCTGCTAGGTGAGGAATCAAGGTGTACAGAGATTTGACGTCTACTGTGCACAGTATGATGTTGCTTTCCAATTTTACTGATCCAAGTTTCAACAAAAAATCTTTTGTATCTTTGACGTATGAAGTCCATTGTTGGACAAATGGTTGGAGAAAATAATCAATATATTGGCCCAGAGGTTCAAGACTGATTGGGTCAACCTCTGGCTCAGCTCCACAAGACTTGTGGGAGCTGCATCTGCAACCACAAAAGGAATGTGATGTCTGCTGGCTAGTAGAAAATGGGTGTGGCGGACAGCCCGTACAACAGCCACAATATGGGCGGATGGTGGATTGCAGCTGTCGAGGGGCCATGGTGAAACTCAACAACTTAGCTGTGGCCCTATTGTCCTTAAATTACTCTACAGCTGAATCTGCCTTGTCGCCAAACAGGCGAATCCCATCGAATGGCATGTCCATAAGGAATGCCTGGACATCCCCCAAAAATTATCAACAAAGGGTGAACCGTAACAGGGCAATTTTTAACGGGGTCCAGTGTACAAGCCCAGAACAGCTAAAACACAAAGGAGGGTACAAAGTTCCCTCCTTGTACCCTCCTTTGTGTTTTAGCCATCCCCCAAAAAGCCAGCTGCCTACAGCCAGGATAGGGTTGAAGCACTACTGTGGAAGCAATTGCTCTGCTCAGAGTCTCGGTTGTATTCAACCTGATAGTGAACTTTGCTACATCTCTCAAGTCAGCAACAGTTTGGGAGAGTAAGGCCCATGCTTAATCTAGAACCATAGGCAGCACTTGTGCAACCACATCCCTCACAGTGTGGGAATAATGACCCAATAAGCCAGGTGTTCACTGACAGCTGTGGCAGGCTGGTGGAACAGAAAATTATTTTGCCGAAGGTATCCAGTCTCTTAAATGTCCTATACAGTAGTGTGATAGGGAATGCACCAGGATTGATCCAGAGATTGAGGCTTGGACCACAAGGCTCTCAAGGGTGGAGTGCTGAGCAAGGAAGGCTGTGTCTCGGAAGCAGGTCGATGGTCCTATGCACAGGAGTGACTGTGCTGGATTTGGCCCAGGCACAGAGTGGGACATTTGTGAGGACACAATAAAAGAGTAAGGGTTTTAATGAGGATACCTCGGTCTGAAGCACCTGTCAAGACATTAGTCTTGACATCGACTATGGGCAGCTGCAGGGTCAGGATCTCGGGCAACTATTGCAAAAGAACCCTATTCCTCCTTAGTACAGTCACTGGAGAGAGAAAGCTAGCATCTGGTGAGGTCTATAGGTCCTGGTACCACGTGCCTTAGGCCATGGACTATGCAATAGGGATGGAGTAGCACAAGGATACTCAGATGCCCTCCATTTGTGTTAATCGAATAGTCTGGCCAGAAAATATGGCTCCACCTCCAATTCAGGCCGTGTGGGACTGGATGCTGCTGGTCTGACTCCTCATGGGAGTCAGGATTCACGATGGGATCAGTGGCGTCGGTGGCGCCAGGAACGGCACCACCGGAACAGTCCCCAGGGAGGCAATAGTCCCGGCGCCAGTGCAAGTCCCAATCCACCAATAGATCCTCAGGGCTCAACTGGTGCATAAGGTGATTCGCTGGCAGAGCTCCAGTCAGACACCCTTTGGAACCCATGGGGCCCGAAGATGCTTCAGAGGGGTTCAGTCGGCCAAAGGCAAGGCTCATGTATTTCCCGTAGTTAGGCGGTGGTTGCTCATGCAAATTCAGGAAAGCACAGAGTGGACCCAGTGTCTGACGTCAGCTCCACAGGAACAACCTGGGAGTGGAGCCTGGATCTGTGGCGTCGTTCCGTAGCGCTGTATGAATAATCAGGGCGTCGTGCAAAAGTCGAAGAACACTAACTTCAACAACTTACAGTGAGACTTACCTGAAGAAGTTCGGCATCACAGCGAAAAACAAAGCAAGCGACCCTAGGAGCTGTCCCGATACCTCCCAAGCTAGGGGGTACCTGGAGCAGCAAGGAGTCGATGATGAGCAGCTAAAAAGCTTCATAGCTCACTTATGGATGGCCTTTGAGTTCATGCCTTTTCAGAGTCGCCGTCCCGCTCCAGCCACCATAGACACACCAAGAGAGGGGGGCCATTACATACATTAGTCTGTGAGTCACTATAAATCTTGAACCCAGTTTTCTTCGGGGGACAGCTCAGAAAAATAGATAAGGAAAAATGTACACTAGTCTAGTTTGACAAACTGTCAAAAAAGGCAATTTAAAAAATGACAAAGGGGAGCTCTTCAGGATCCGTGCTAATGATGTGGAAAAGAAGGAATGGAGGTTGGCACGCTGGGGTGGCGCCCATATATGCACCATGCACATCACTTACGGCACGGACAATGCAGATGACGCCACCTACCAGCGAGAAAGGGGATTGCTCAAAAGTTTACGAATCCAGTCTGACACTTGGGAAATATTCTAAGGTAAGAAATCTGCGGCTGAAGTCGCTATCAAATAAACCGCATATTACAAAGCACATTGGGCCAAAACCTTGCGTCCAAATGGACATAAAGACTACGTGATAAGGTGATTAGACGTTCAAGGCATTTTGCAAAACAAATATGGATGATGTATCGGTCAAGGCATTGAGAAGTCAACTTAACACAATGTACTTTCTGGAATTATATGAAATTCAAGGAAATATTTCTGTACCATGCAATTTGTACCTATTTCAACTGAACCTTAATAAATTGCCAATGTCAACATACCCAGGAGGCAATGGCTCTGCAGTGGTGCTGCCCGGCTGTTGTCTTACAGGTTCCCCAGAAGGGCTAGATGAGGACTGCCTTGGTTTTGATAATTCTGAGTCAGCAGAAACAGGGGCAGTGGAGGTTGGAATTTCAGACTCAGAGGCTGTATTACTATTAGCGGTGGGTGTGCTATTTTGAGGAGAAAGTGCAACGTCTCCAGCTGATGGATTAACTGCTGTAAAGGTGGAGGACTGATTAACTGATGTAACAATATTCGTGCCTTCATTCGATATGGATCTTTCTATGGGAGACGATAAAGCAGCAGTAGATGCATCACTCCCTTCTGCTGCAGATGATATTTCCTCCCCGTTAACTGAAAAGAAAAACAAGTATCTTTAAGTACTAGCACATAAAAAGCCCATGTCATGTTGTCAGATAAATATGTGGCTAATTTTCTCTACAGTCTTCAGAAAACGGCCCAGAATTCTGCTTTCTAGACTTTCTGGCACTAAGGACTTGGTAAATTTGCCAGCCATAGATAGAAAGACAGCTGGACTACAACTAGCCCCACAACCCAATGAGCAATATTTCAGTGTGATCATTTTCAGGAAACAATCGATCCTATGAGACATCACAGGGATAGCTAGTGAAATCCAAACCATCTTTTAATAAGATAAGGCACACTCAAGGACACTAGGAAATAATGGATATTTTTTTATCAAAATATTCTATCCTAGTGCAAGCAACATAAAACAAGTTACTTACCTTTACACTGTGGTTCTCCATAATTGATATCTTTTATAGATTCACATGCACATGCTTGAATCTTCACCGTCGTTATGGTGGGCGTCCTACGGTAACAGTAAAATAGCAGTACAAAGCTAAAAAGACAGTCTACCTTGAGAATCAACAGTATTTAGTAACCAGTTAACCTCATTAAGGATCATCCAAACTCCAACCAATCACATCGCAGACCCCGGAGTATCAATCCCCTGCAGAGCCACCATACCTCAGTTTTCAAGCACAAGTGTAGTCAAATAAAAGAGGTACGGAAGGGTGGACCTGTAAGGGGAGGATGAGGGCCGCATGTGAACCTATAAAAGATATCAGTACTGGAGAACCACAGTGTACAGGTAAGTAACTATTTTTTTTCCAGTATTGCATCTTTTATAGATTCACTTGCTTGAATCAGACTAGTAAGGAGTACATAATCAAAATCGGAGTTGGAGAAGACAGGTGAACCATCCCACCATGCCATAAAATGCCATCACTTGAAGTGAACCAAGTAACTTAACTTGCACAATTACAAAAGTTATAAAAATCTCTGCCATAAGATTTGGCAGAGATAATAATCAAAATAGTAATAAACATAATACTGATAATAAGAATTCTTAATGAACCTCAGTAACTGAGGCCAACCTTAAGCGAACAGACAACGAAAAGCCGCACATCCCCAGCATCGTGCTTTGGTAAAGTGTCCAGGCAGTAGGGCCTCGTAAAAGTATGGACATTTGTCCATGTCGCTGCCCTGCAAATGTCTGGCAGGGACACTCCGGCAAACAGGGCAGAGGATGTTGCCATCTTCCTCTTGAAATGAGCAGTCATTTTGGAAACGAGAGAGCGACCCGCCCTTTCGTGGCAGAATGTTATAGTAGAAGTAACCCAGCGAGCAATCGAAGCTCTAGTAAAAGCCTGACCCTTCCTAGGGGCAGAGAAGGCGATGAGCAATTGAGTAGATTTGCGGAAAGGTTTAGTCCTTTGAAGGTAAAACTTTAAACATCGTTTGATGTCCAAGGAATGCAGAGCTCTCTCTGCTGGTGTCGAAGTAGCAGGAAAGAATGAAGGCAGGACCACAGGTTCATTGAGATGGAACGTGGTAGGTACTTTGGGTATGAACAAGGGATTAGTGCGTATCACCACTCTATCCTGCTGGGATTGAAGATAAGGTTCTGTAGCTGTGAAGGCTTTAATTTCACTAATACGTCTAGCCGACTTGATAGGTAAGAGAAAAGCCACCTTCCAAGATAGAAATTGCATGCCGCATTTGTGAATCGGCTTGAATGGCACGTTCATGAGCTGAGACAACACAATGTTCAACTGCCAGAGCACCGGAATAGGCCATACCGGCGGATAGGCTCTGAAAAGGCCTTTCAGGAATTCCATCACCAACCTGCAGGATCATAAGGACGATTGGTTCGAACGTCTCCTATACCTTGAAATCGTGGTCAAATGGACTTTTACAGAGGAATGAGAGAGACCAGCTATTGCTTGCAACAAGAGATATGGCAAAACCTCCTCCAGAGATGAAGAGAGCGGATCGCATGAGTGATTTACCCACCAGAAGCAGAATCTTCTCCATTTGGCTGAGTAACATTTGACTGTGGAGGGAGCAAGGGCCTTGTTAAGAATGGAACGGCATCCTTTAAGGCGTATATCCGCGGTATTTGCATTTCTAAACAGGCGGGAATATTGAGCTCCATACAGGGGAAGCCTTGCATAAACTGAGGGAGAATTGGGGCGCTTAGATACCTCCCAAAGTACAACTACCACTTCTGACTGACGTAACGTTCTTCTACTTCAATTTTACGAACATGCTGATAGGGAGGTGCATACCAGGGCAAGCATCAGGCGGCACGCCGATATAGGGAAGGGGAAACGCCCTGGTAGAACATTAGCATGATTATTGCGACCCCCTCGTGAAGCCGGACATATAGTTGCAATTCAGCGATCTAACAACTCTATAGCCACCGACGATGCTGACATTCTGGTAGAAATGGTCGCTTACTATAGATCTTTATACGCCACTAAACTCTCCAATGACATTTAGCCTACCTAGAGGAGTTGGCAATGGTGTGGCTTACTACTGGACAAGCACAGTTCCGTGGGGATCCCTTTACAGGGGAGGAGATAACCCAGGCAATAGAAGCCTTAGAGGGGATAAAGACCCCAGGACTTGACAGGCTGTCAGGAATATTCTACAAAACATTTAAGGACAGTTTGGCACAGAAATTACTTGAAGCATATGCTGAAGCACTCGAAGTGGGCATACTCGCCTATTCCATGCGTGAGGCAGCTATCTCAATCCTTGCCAAAATGCTTTCCACCAGACTCTCTTTACTCTTGGATCAAATATTATCACCAGTACAATCTGGCTTCATACCACATCGATTGACCGCCCTGAACCTCCAGTTCTATTCTGTTTATAACTGAAAAAACAAACAGTCTTGATACAGAAAAGACCTTTGATTCCCTAGAATGGCGGTTCCTCAAGGCCACTCTCCGCAAGCTTGGTATCCCGGCTAACTATTGTACGAATTGCATTGCTCTATTCATCTCTTACTGCCCGTTTACGGGGAATGGGTCGCTATATCCCCCGATTCGGATATCTTGTGGCACCCAATAAGGTTGTCCACTGTCCCCTCTACTTTTTATAGTGGCAATGGATCCCCTAATTCGGCATCTACAAGAACAGCACATGCTATCACCTGCTACCACCTCTACGCCAAATCTCCTGATTCCCCATGGTCCAAACTCCTTCACAATCGCTTTCCCCACCAAACTCTCTAGTAAAGCGAAGAAACTTTTCATACATAGACTTCTCAGAGTACATCCTGAGACTCTATTCGCGGACACCTATCACTGCGTCTCCAGAGGCCAAATCAAAATGGACCTTATCTTTCACACAGACAGGCCTGATTTCTGGTACTCAACTCTTAACACACATCTCCACATCTCAAAAATCACCACCATCCCCCTCAGCCGCAAACTGACGTCCTCCATCCCGAATCTCCAGTTGAAGAGCGGATATATCTCCATTACCATCTTCTCGAAAGGCACAGTTCTAATCCAGGCCAAAAACGCTCACCTTGAAATCTTCGATTCTCTAATCCCCTCACTAAAAGAAACCCCCTTGATCACCTAAGGTTTCGAATCTGCCCCAGCCTCCCATTCAGAAAGTCACCCAAGACAGGAGTGGCCTTGGACCCCTCCCGCAGCTGACCTGACACCCCCCACAGCATCAACCCAAGGCCTCCATCTTAACTCCATCCCTCCATTACCCACCTTCTCACAGACTATCAGACAGCCCTCACCCCGAACACTCCACTCTAACTTTATCCCTTCTCTCTCCACTTACCCCCCGACAATCAGACAACTTGGGCACCCAGGCCCCTCCTCACCTCCTCTCTCAAATCCTAGGTTGGATCATCACCCTCCAACTCAGCCCACTCGCAGCCCCCCATACCTGAATCACTCGGGATCCCCCCTGACCATGAGGCAGCATTCCCGAGCACCAGACAGTCCGCCCCTCCATGCCCCTCCTCCCCCCTCTACTTACTCACAGCTGGGAACATCACCATCCAGCTCAGCCCATCCACAGCCCTCTGCCCTCTCGCCACTCGGGACCCGTCACATGCCATGAAGCAGCACACGCTACACCCCTGAACCCCAAGACAGACTTCCTAGACAGCCCCTTCCACATGAATCTTCTTGATCAGGTCTCTCTTCCCTCATCAATCCTCCATCAAGGCAGAGACCCCTGCCCATTCACCAAGGACAATGTGACCCCTGACTCCCCCCCCACCCTCCGCCCCCCCCATCCCATGGTCCCTCCTCCCCTGGTACCTCCTCCCTCACCCAAGATCAATATGGCTAAAGACACCCTCCCTCCCTCCATAGACAATACGATGCATCGCCTCTCCCTATTGGAAACACAGCTGGAAATCCTGATTCGAGGCTTGAATGAAACTCTAGCCACCTTAACCTTGACCCGAAAGTCTTTCCAGCCACCTTTAGAGCTAGTGGACCTCACCCAACCCATCCTAGGCAAGGAAACTCCCTCCAACGTAACACCCCCCACCGAGTCTCACGGCCCCTCCAGACCTAAAGCGGAGTCCCCCAGTAAAGGGAAGAGCAGCTCCCTGGAATTACCTACAAGAGTAACCTCCTCACTTTCCCCACAGGGAATTATACAGACAACAGCTCCCTGTGACCCTTCGCTGAACTCATCCCCTAAATCCTCAATCCAAGTGATCACGGGTTTCAGAAGCAGACACCCTCCCCCGAGAGCCCCCAGACCCCCGTCCCACCTTGCCCTCCTTCCCAAAGTCCAAACGAACGAATTCAAAGAACAACCCCCTATCAACTGCATGCTCAAACTGCAGGCCAGCCTCTAAACAAACATCTGAACTAGCGGAAGCCATACTCTCCCAAGACATAGACGTAGCATTCATAACAGAAACATGGCTTAACAATCTCTCCCACCCTAACATGGACATGTTAGTACCTCCTGGATTCACGATGATCAACAAGGACAGACAGGGGAATAGAGGTGGGGGCATAGCAATCATCCACAAGAGCAACATCTCCATTACGGAAATCTCCTCTTGCGATTATAGCTCCTTTGAATGCCTCTCAGCCAACATCAAAACTCAGGATACCAGACCTACACTCTGCCATCTTCTATACCACCCGCCAGGCAATTCCTCAGAATTCGGGGTTCACCTCTCCGACTTGATTGCCCACTGCGCGCTAGGCAACCCTAACAACATAATCCTGGGTGACCTCAATCTAAGGTGGAATGAAACCAAGAACCCGCTCATTAAAACCTTAAATAACCTACTTCTAGCTAACAATCTGATCCAACACTGCTTAGAAGAAACTCACTACAGAGGAGCTATCCTTGACGCCATCATAGCCGAAAGCAAGGCTATCTCCATCGATCACTTCCTCCCCGTCGACTGGTCTGATCATCACATAATACTCTTTCACATCACTTATCCGATCAATTCCCAAACGAGACCCTCCCAAATGGGTTAGGAATACAGCACAAATTCCACGAGCCGACCTAGAAGAAAGAATCATCTTGCTGCTCCCCATCTCCACTGAACACCTCTCAACCAAGGATCTCACTTCTCTTTACAACACCAATATGACGCTCACCCTGGATCAAATTGCTCCCTTGAAGTCGAAGAAAGCTAGAAACATTCCCTCTAAAACATGGTTCACCACTGACATCAATGATGAAAGAAGACTTTTAAGAGCTGCAGAAAGAACCTGTAGGAACAATCCCTCAACCCCCTAATCGTGATCAACTCCAAGCAGCCCGCAGGACGTACAAAAACCACATTAAGAACAAAAAGTCCGCTTTCTTCTGCTCAGCACTAAACAACGCAAAAAACCGACCCAAAGAACTTTTCAATATCATAAGGAACCAAACGTCCAAATCCATACCTCCTTTCATTCAGGCATCCAAAGCTCGGTGTGACAGCTTCGCAACATTCTTCAACGACAAAATCGTCAAGATTGACCTCGCACTGGGCCTGAACCCCTTCTCTCTAAATGAGAGTAAACTGTCCAAAACCCCTGTCAATGCTTCCGTGAAATCTCCAAAACAATGGTCTTCATTCATTCCCATCCAAGAAGCAGAGATAGTCAATCTAATCTCCATCGTCAAGCCCTCAGCCCACTCCCTAGACCAGCTCCCGCCTCTCTTGACCAAAGACCTGAAGCTAGTCCTAGCTCCAATATGGTGCAAGATCATTAACAGCTCATTGAGCTCCGGAACCATACCAGATTGCTTCAAGGTAGGTCAAGTCACACCACTCTTAAGAAACCAGGACTAGACACGGAAGATCTGAACAACTTCATACCGGTCTCGAACCTCCCTTTTTTGGCCAAAATCATGGAAAGTTGTGTACTCCCTCAGCTAACCCAGCACCTAGAAGACATTAAACTCCTAGACCCCCGCCAATCAGGTTTCAGAAAGGGATGCAGCACTGAAACGACAATCCTTAGTGTCATAGATGATCTACTCAAGTCACTAGACTCAGATCAATGCTGTCTTCTCATCCTCCTAGACTTATCGGCCGCATTCGATACAGTCAACCACAATATACTCCTAAGGGTTCTGAAAGAAAGAGCCGGTCTACAAGAGACGGTCCTGCATTGGTTCTCTTCCTTCCTTCACAACCGATCACAGAGAGTAAAAATCAAAAACTTCTAATCCGATCCCCACCCTGTCATCAGAGGTGTTCCACAAGGGTCTGTACTCTTCCCCCCAGCTCTTCAACATCTACATCGAACCCCTCACCTCCCTACTCAGTAAATCTAACATCCCCTTCCATCTTTATGACGACGACACGCAGCTCTATCTGGAAACCTCCTCAATTGATGACATCCAGAGACTAAACAACACGCTCAAGGAGGTACAAGAATGGCTCACCACCAACAACCTGAAATTGAACCAAGAGAAAACAGAAATACTACTCATTTCCAACAAAGATGATAAGCCGCAAATAGAGGAATGGCTCAAAGCGATAGATGTCCTCAATGGTAACCTATCCTTGGCAGACTCTGAAATCTCTAGGGATCACCCTAGACCCAAAACTTGACATGAAGAAACACATCTCAAGATCTGCGAAAAGTGCCTCTCAACCTAAAACTACTATACAAAATAAAAACCCTTCCTCCCTCCCAAGGACCTTCAACAAGCCACCCAAGCTTTAGTCCTCTCCAGAATAGACTACGGAATCGCGACCCTGACGGGGACTGCAAAAACCCACCTTGCCCCCCTGAAGACTACACTCAACGCAGCAGCTAGAATGGTCTCCGGAATTAAGAAATTCGAACACATCTCTCCAGCCCTCAGGGAACTCAGATGGCTCCCAGTGGAGTTACGAGCCAGCTTTAGAACAGCCTGCCTCACGCATAAAGCCCTACATATAGGTAAACCAGAAGACCTGGCCGCCAAACTCAAAAGGGCAAGCCAGTTCAGAAACCTCAGGAGCTCCAAGTTTCTACTGCTCATTCCACCAAAATCTCGCAAGCAAAGAACCTCAGCCAAATCTTTCGCTGGAAACGCACCCAAAATTTGGAATTCCATCCCACCCCACATCAGAACTATCCCTTCGTTTTCAAAATTCAAGAGCCTTCTCAAAGACCTTTTCCTCAACTGCATACAAGGGATCTAACAGTCCCTGGACAGTCCTTAAATTGTCACTCCATCGTTATTAAAATTCAAAGTATATATAAAATATGATGTACATGCTGTAAAGCACTATGATACCCTTTGGTCTAGCAAGCGCTATACAAAACTTCTAAATAAATAAATAATAAATAAATGTGCCGTAGCCTACAATTCCTCTAATTTGGCATCTACAAGAACACCACCTGTTTCGTCGCCTACAGTTTCACCCGGGACCTTTACTGATGTCTATGTATGCAGATGACATATTGCTTTTTATTAGATAATCCAGGGATAACTTGCAACCACTGATATATGAAGTATGCCGTTTTGGTGATATGACAGGGTTACGAATTAATTGGGGCAAATCAGAGAGGTTTCCAATTACAGACGTGGCTGCCGTAGAGGAGACCAAGCTGCCTCTACGCTGGGCACGGGATACAACTAAGTATTTAGGCATACACTTACACAGGAAAAACAAATTATACGCCTTACCTATGGCCCAGCAGTGGACCACCTTACCTCGCAAAGGTGGATTCAACTGCCGATATCTATAGCCTGGTGAATCCCTCTCTTCAAAATGAATGTCCTCCCTCATTTTTTATATTTATTTGTCTAGTAGTTAGTGTTAGATTGCTTACCTTAGAATATCCCCAGGCGTCAGGCTGGAACCAAAACGTTTGTCAGCAGTACCTTTGCGCGTCGGCAGGCGTCGTCTGCGGCTCCGCATCCGTCGCCGTGATCGCCGGGATGACGTCGGAGTACTTAGACGCCGCCCTCGCGCCCGGACGTCTGTTCTGTACATGGCTTTCCACGCCAGGAACGCAGAGCCATGATCGAAACCAACACTGGTGCCATAGAACTAGGGCCCTGAAAGGGATGTCCTTAACCCTAGATATCGGTTCGCAGAACGGGGAGGATGGGTGGGGCGGTAAGGAATCTAACACTAACTACTGTTTCTTACAGATATATCGTTACCGAAGGTAAGTAACTTGTGCATCTGAAAGAAACAGGTTAGTGTTAGATTCCTTACCTTAGAATAGATACCCCAGCAAAACCAACCCCAGTGGTGGATCTGCGAACCAAGATCACACAAGAAAGTCCTGGAGAACGGAATGGCCGAAAAAGCCATCTCTCCGGACTTGGCTTTTCAGGCAGTAGTGCTTAGCAAACGTGTGCAGCGAGGCCCACATAGCTGCCTGACAGATGTCCTGCAAGGGGACTCCCCGACCCAGGGCAGTAGTAGCTGCCGTGGCCAGAGTGGAATGGGCACGTAGCTCCACAGGAGGCTCCTTTTTCGGCAAGGAGGCGCAAACTTGAAGCACAAAACAACCCACCGAGAGATGGTCTGCTTGTGCACCGCCCGTCCCTTCTTAGCTCCTACGTAACCAACAAAGAGCTGGTCGTCCACCCGGAACTGGCATGTGCAGTCTAGATAGGAGAGCGCACGTTTTGGATCCAGACGGTGGAGCCTCTCTTCCTCTTTCGAGGGATGGGGAGGCATCAATTTTGTGGCAGGACGCCTGGATTCCAGAATCACATCACAGACTTCAGGAGGCAAGTCAAATGGCCTCAACTGTCGCCGCTCAATCTCCACGCATGTAGGTGGAGACTGGACAGGTTCGGGTGGAGGACCGTCCCCTGCTGCTGCAACAGAAGGTCCTCCTGAAGAGGCAGACGGATCGAGGGATCGACTAACATGCTGAGTAGCTCGGGATACCAGTATCTTCGTGCCCAGTCCAGAGCCCCAAGGATGACTTGGGCCCGGTCTCGCCTGGTCAGAAATGATATAGGCGTAAAGGCGTATAACAGAGCATAGCTCCACTCGCGACGAAAAGCGTCTCCGCGCGAGTGCCGCCTTGGAAATTCCAATGCGCAAAACTAATGACATTGCGCGTTCTCTTCGGTGGCGAATAAATCTAACCAAGGCTCTCCCCATTGCTGAAAGAGACCTTGCGCCACGTCAGAGTTCAGACGCCATTCGTGATCCATCATGCACCGACCGGAGGCTGAGTTTGTCCGCCCTGGCGGTCAGGGAACCTGCCAGGTGTTGTACCTCCAGGGTGACGCCCTGGTGTTCTATCCATGTCCAGAGGCGCAGAGCCTCCTGACAAAGGGTCCACGACCCCACCCCACCTTGTTTGTTGCAATACCACATGGCGGTGGTGTTGTCCATGAACACCTGCACTACACTTCCCGGGACAGAGGAAAGGAATGCCTTCAGTGCAAGACGGATCGTCCGCAGCTCCAGAAGGTTGATATGGAGCCGGGACTCCGCCGGAGACCAGAGGCCTCTGATCTCCACCTCTCCCATGTGGCCCCGCCATCCCAGGAAGGACGCATCCGTCACTACTACATCCTCCGGTTGGAGTAGGGAGAGGGATCTGCCGCTGACCCAATCGCGGTTTCTGAGCCACCACTACAACTGACTCACAGTGCCCTCTGAGATCAGGATATGATCAGACAGGTTGCCCTGATGCTGTGCCCACTGAAACTTCAGGTCCCACTGCAGAGTCCGCATCTGCCACCTGGCGTGATGCACCAGAAAGATGCAGGAGGCCATCAGCCCCAGGAGCCGAAGCGTCAACCTGACCAAACCTCGAGATAAAGGCTGAAAGATCGGAATCAGAGCCTGAATATCCCGAACCCGCTGTTCGGTGGGATAAATCCGAAACTGCACAGAGTCCAGAACCGCTCCGATGTAAAGGAGCTTCTGAGAGGGGCACAGGTGCGCCTTCGGCACATTGATGGAGAACCCCAGCGAGTGCAGGAGGTTTGCCGTAGTCTGGAGGTGGAAGACGACTGTTTGGGGTGAGCCAGCCTTCAACAACCAGTCGTCGAGATAGTGGAAGACTGGAACCCCTGATCTGCGCAGATGAGCTTCGACCACCGCCATCACTTTCGTGAACACCCGAGGGGCGCTGGTAAGGCCGAAGGGGAGCACGGTGAACTGAAAGTGCTCGTGGCCTACAGTGAACCGCAGGTAGCGCCGGTGGGCCGGAAGGACGGGGATGTGGAAATATGTGTCCTGCAAGTCCAACGTTACCACCCAGTCTCCAGGGTCTAGGGCAGCTAGGGTCTGAGCTGAAGTAGGCATCTTGAACTTCTCCTTCCATAAGGACGCCGTTGATGCTCCGGAGGTCCAAGATAGGGTGTAGGCCTCTTTGCCCTTCTTGGGTACCAGAAAGTAGTGGGAGTAGTAACTACGTCCTACTTCTGGCCAAGGAACTCGCTCGATGGCCACCTTGGCCAAGAGGGCCATAACTTCCTCCTACAGAAGTTGAAAGTGATCCCCCGACATGCGTTGGTACTGTGGCGGCATGACTGGAGGGGTCGCTTCAAAGGGGAGGGAGTAGCCCCTTCGGACGATTTGCAGCACCCAACTGTCCGACGTGATGGAGCGCCAGTGGAGGAGGTGATGGCGGACCCCCCCCCACTGGCATCGAATGGGCCTGAAAGCTCGGACTAGGAAGGCTTTGAGGCAGATGCTGCGGGAGCGGATGTGGACTGAACTTGCCATTGTCCCCCGGCACCGCCACGGCGGTTACCACGTCCACGTTGAGGCTGGTTCTGCGGCCTGTGGCTAACAGGACGTGTGGGGGTGCCCCTTCCTTGGCCACGAAAGGGGCGAAAAGCAGAAGTTTGCTGACGCTGGCCAGACCGGCCCAAGGACTTGGCCGTAGCCCTGGAGTCCTTGAAACGCTCAAGAGCACGGTCTGCTTTGTCGCCAAAGAGGCAACGGCCATCGAAGGGCATGTCCATGAGCGGGCTTGGACATCGCCTGAGAAATTGGCAGACCTCAGCCAGGCGTGGCAGCGAACCGCCACCGTTGTGGAAATCGCCTTTCCCAGCGAGTCCTTTGTATCCAGTCCACACCTGAGGGAATAACGTGTCACATCCCGCTACTCCGCAAGGGCTTGGGCAAGCCGGGCCCGGGCCTCCTCCAGGCACTGGGGCAGCACGTCCGCAACCGTGTCCCACAGAGTGGGTATAACGGCCCAAAAGGCAAGCGGTGTTGATAGACCGCAACCCCAAACTCAATAAGGAGAACAGTTTCTTCCCAAACTGATCGAACCTTTTGGATTCCCGATCCGGGGGAGCGGTCGGGAATGTGGTCTGGGATGTAGAAGCCTGGATCAACAGGCTCTCGGGGGTTTGGTGCACGGACAGAAAGCTAGGGTCGCGCCGGGCAGTAGCGTCGGGCCACGTTCCGATCCACATGGGTCACTGTGGAGGGCTTGGACCAGGTGCCCATCAGAACGTCCCTGAGGGCCTCATTGAACGGCAATAGAGGCTCCGAGGAGCTTACTGCCGACTGAAGCACCTCAGTGAGGAGGTTAGTCCTCACTGCCGCAGCAGGGAGTTCAAGAGCCAAGGCCTTGGGCTGGCCTCCCAAGCTCATCTGCCCAGTCCTGTCTCAACTGGCACTGCTGTGCCAGAGGGTCCTCAGACCCCTCCCAGTCCTCCCCTTCATCCGTATCCTGGTAAACAGGCTGGAATGACGGAGCCGCGTCGTAGGTGAAGGCCTCACCCATCGACAGCACCGAGCGGCGCCATTCCGACATCGGACCCGGACTGGGGCTGAAACTGAGGCCGACGTCGTCAGAGGACAGCGCCGGGAGCGAAACCATTGGGGTCGGCACCAGCGGATGAGTCGTAAGGTCAACTGGCGTCAACCGGGATTCAGGCACAGATTACACGGGGGCCGGCGGCGTCGGGACCAAAGTCGTCAACAGCGCCGGGGCCGAAGCACCCGACGGCACCGGTGCCGGAGCCACCGGCCTGCCAAGGTCCCTAGTCGGGTCTGCGGGGCCCAAAGGCGCGCCGGCAGGCCTCAACGGAGGGAAGCGAATCCTCATGGCAATGAGGAAATCACGAATCTCCTCGGGTGTCGCTCGCAGGCCAGGGACCGGAGGGTATGGGCCTGGAGGCGGAGCCTGCAGCTCCGACTGAGCCGCGCGGGAGGTGTCGACTTACCGGAGGACTTTGAGCCAGACGAGTGCTGGCGATGACTAGACAAGCGACAACTGCGGATTCGCGACCGGTCCCTCGACTTACTCCCCAACCGGGACCGGGACCTCGAGCGGCGCGGAGCAGACTACCGGATCTCGCGTAGCTTGCGGGACCGCTCCCGCCTAGCTTTCGAGGTCAAAGCCCGGCAGTCGGGGCATGACTTGTCGTCGTGGTCGCCCCTGAGGCAGTAGAGGCACCCATGGTGGGGGTCGGCCACCGACATCAGGCGGTGACAGTCGTCGCACGGCTTGAAGCCAGGCATCCCTACGGCAGCAGGAGTTCAAGTTGACTTGAAAAAGAGATCCAAAATAGACCAAAAAATTAGTCAAAAAATGACTACGTCTTGCTCTTCCCGGATATGCGCTAGCTGGTGCGGAAAAAATAAGAACTGACGTCAGCGCGCGAGGGCGGCGTCTATGCACTCCGACGACATCATCCCAGCGATCAGGATGCCGGCGACGGACGCGGAGCCGCAGACGACGCCTGCCGACTCGCAAGGTTACTGCTGACGAAAACTTTCCGGATCCAGCCTGACGCCTGGGGATATTCTAAGGTAAGGAATCTAACACTAACCTGTTTCTTTCAGATATATATCCCACTTAAGAAAGCATTTTTTACACAACTACAAGGCCTGCTCACTCGGCTGATCTGGGCATAGCATAGACCACGAGTAGCATTGGACACCCTTACACTCCCGTATGAGCGTGGAGGATGGGCGGTCCCTGACCTGTATCTATATTATTTGGTGGCTAAGGACCAGTTTTCACAACACTGGTTCCACCCAGATGCTCTCATACCATATACTAAGCTCGTAAGAGACCTAGCCACACCTACACCACTCGGAGCGATATTTCCCCAAGGTTTGCCGCTTGACCCACATGATGTACACCCACTGTCTACCACCTGCTATGCTTGGCGTAAGCTTAGTTGCCTACTCGGCTGTGGATCACTATATTCGCCAGAACTCCCACTGCAACAGAACCCACTGCAACAGAACCCGCTACAACCGCTCACCTCTGAGACGGTGGTGCAACATACTCTAAATAAATTGAAGTTGCGTGCCAATGGGCCATTATTCCCAAACAGACAGGTCATAACCATGATAGACATGTCTGCACTGTCGGACATTTCCTATATGGACCAATTTGTAGAGACCAGACTGCTCGGAGCTCTTCATTCAGCCGTCGCCTTTTTTCCATCTCCACCAGCTGAGTTCACACCACTCACCCTGCTCATAACTGATAAAGAAGGAGACCTTTTAGTAATCTATCGAACATGTATGGAGCTTAAAGAAACCAGAGAGAGAGGCGTGGGAGGAAGACCTTGGTCAGCCACTGACGGATAAAGAACGGGCCCGCTGCCATGAATAAATAAAGATGGTCTCCCCTAATCACAGGCACAAATTGCTACATTTCAATGTCATACATCGGATCTATGTTACTCCACGACAGTTGGCCAAATTTGACCCCACAAAGTCACTCAATTGTCCCAAATGCCTGGCCCCAAATGCAGACTTTGCTCACATGACAAGGGAATGTCCTCTGATAGGTACATACTGGACAGAAGTCTTTCAGACACAATGTCCTCGCCACTCCACTCTTTTCCAAAACTTGCCCTGTTGTGTATGGTCCAGGACACTAAACTTTGCTACCGCAGGTTTATCGCCACAGCACTACTGTTGGCAAAAAGAGAAATTGTGATACACTGGGGTGCCAAACAGAGTTCTATGAAAATTGCATGGCTCCGTAGCATGGCCTATTGCAAAACACAAACTGAAATCTATGCGACCCTTCAACTCCCGGCCTCGATGCCCAAAGACACATGGTACGTTTATCGTTGCCATCTGCAACAGACACAAATCTCCGCCCCTGATCCTTCCCCTAGGCCTGTACCGATGTCAGCATTGCCTACACCCACCACTCCCCTATATTCAGATGCGATACCAGCACCTTAGTGTTATATGCCTCTCTCAACCAAAACCGAACGACCCATGGGATAGTTTTTTATTACTCAGCATTGCATGCAGACAGAAGACGCTATTTTCCAGAGCCACATCGAACACAAAAGATACAAGTGTGGAATCTCATTCCCCCCCCCCTTTTTTGTGTGTTTCTTTTCTTTTTTGTGATTTTTTTTTTTTGTATTCCCATTTATTTCCAATAACTGATTTCACACTGATTGAAGTGATCACTTTTACTGAGCAAACCTATGAATATAACCATCAGCCCTTCGTGAGAACAATGCTTAATACTGGGACTGTAATTATGTCTGTTATGTTTTCTTTGTTCTTCAATAAAAATTATCCACAAAAATGAAAAGAATTGAACGGCACTCCTCAGGAATATCTATGTCCTCGAACTCAGTGTGGTGAGGAGCCAGGCCGACAAGTGAAGAGATTGAATTTGCAGATGAATCACCTGGCCTTGGTCTATAGAAAGTATACGTTCTGAGGGATGAAGACAAATTGGAGAGACTTCTACTATGCGAAACGGCTCAGTGAACCAGTACTGCCTTGCCCACGCAGGGGCAATGAGAATGATGCAGCAAGGTTCTAATTTCATTTTTTGTAGGATCCTGAGTATCAGTGGGAATGGAAGGAACGCGTAGGCAAATGTCCCTTCCCAGGAGAAATGGAAGGGGTTCCCAAGGGAAACTGGTTGAGGGAATCTGTTGGCAAAGAACTCACATTTTTTGTTGAGAAATGTAGCGAACAGATCCAGGGTTGGCGATCCTCAACACCCAAAAATTATTTTGAGTTGAACGGCGTCCAATTCCCATTTGTGACACTGCTAGGAATTTCTGCTGAGTGAATCGGCCCATTCATTGAGCACCCCATAAACGTGTAGGACTTGTAACAAGATATTGTAGTGAATCAATCAATTCAAAATTTGTTGCGCCAGATTTGTGAGAGCCGGCGATCTCGTCCTACCTTGTTTCTGTAGGTAACACATTGTGGTTGAGTTGTCGCTGCAGACAATGATTAAAAAACCTTTTATCCTTGGGAAGGAAGGAACATAGCCCTAGAAATACTGCCTTCAGCTCCAACAGGTTGATGTGGCAAAGAGATTCCTGATCCCACCACTTCCCTTGAACCTGAAACTCCTTGAGGTGAGCACACCATCCCTCCATGGAGGTATCCATAGTCATGACCATCAGAGGCTCTGGAGGAAGGGAGGATAGGCCATGTGAGAGATTGTTTTTGACATTCCACCAGGCCATCGCCCTGATCATCTGAGGTGTGACTGAAATGACGTCCTCAAAGGAGCCTCGGGCTTGAACCCATTGGGTGTTGAGGTGCTCCTGGAGAGGCCTCATCCGCAACAGACAGTGAGGAATCAGCGGAATACAAGATAACATCATTCCCAACATCCAATTGTAAATCCTCACAGAAACAAACTTTTTTGAAGGAAGGGACTGAGCCATCTTTAGAAGCAGAGAAAATCTTTCTTATGTGGGAAAGGCCATTGAGAGGTTGGTGTCTAATCTCGCTCCCAGAAACACCAGAGACCTGGAAGGAAGGAGCGAAGACTTCTCCTAGTTGAGATTGAGACCCAGAGAGCGAAAAAGGCAAAGGCGCTCAATGACTTTTTTGCACCATGAAAAGTTGGAGCCTTGATTAACCAATCGTCCAGGTGGCCGGAACGCCGGAGATAAAGCTGCTACTGGCGCTAATCATTTGGTGAACATCCTGGGCGCAGACGTTGGCCCGAAGGGCAACACCTTGGACTGGTGTTGGCACCCTGCCACTTGGAACCGGAGTTAACGACGATGCTTTGGATGAATAGGAATGTGAAAGTATGCATCCAGAAAATCCAGAGAGGTCATGTAATCCCCTGAATCCAATAGAAGGAGAATCTCCTGGAGCGACAGCATCCAAAACGGTTGGCTTTTGATGAACTTGTTCAACAACCAGAGGTCCATGACCTGCCTCCATTTTCCAGTACGTCTCCTTATGGAAAAAAAGTGGGAGTAGAATCCCAAGTTGCGCTGACTGCGTGGGACTATCTTGATTGCCTGCTAGTCGCGAAGGAGTTTTATTTCCCTTTTGAGAAGCGCCAGATGGCGGTGAGCAGTGTTTCTTGGGGGGTAATCTGGAGGTTGTTGAAGAAATTCTAGTGTGTGACCATGATTGAAAACGTCTAACATCATCTGTTCCATTGAAGAAAGAGTTTGGAGTAGTCTTGAGCCGAATGAAGTGGGACTGGGGTGGCGGGTGCCTGATGAGTCTCATTATCTCCTGCCTGTGTCCTGGGATTTACCTCCCAAAGCGGGACGTCTTAAGAGTTGGAGCTCTGGAGTAAGTTGATGCAGGCGTCTGCCGTAAGGACTGGGTGGAGTACCGAGGACGGAAACCCTGTTGGCAATAGGGTTGAAAACGCTGTCGAGGCTGGGACCGAGCTGCACACTGGCCTCTTCCTCTTCCCCGAAAGGAAGAGAACTTTTTCTGTTGAAAATTGGCTAAGGATTTCGACTTATCCGTGTCAGATTTGATAGCCTGGAGTGCCTCATCAACATGCTTACCGAACAGATTCTCACCATCAAATGGCATGTCCAGCACCTTTGCTTGGACTTCTGGTAGAAAAGTAGTAGCTTTCAGCCAATCCTTCCTGCGCAACACTGCGGCACCCGCCATCTGCCTTAAGGAGGTTAAGGCAATGTCCATAGCATCAATGGTTTCCAATAAAGCTTTATCACCCTCGGAAAGGATTTCCTTTGCCTCCTTTTTCATATCTTCCGTCAGGAATTCCAAAAAAGGCGCGATGTCAGACCACATCTGCCTATCGTACCTTCCAAGAATAGCCATTTCATTGGAGGCTCCGATGGCTGTAGCAGCCAGCGAGGAGAGTCTCTTTCCAATATTGTCCAACCTACGTCCTTCTTTGTCCGGCAGGGTGGTACATGGAGATGCAGGTTTTTTTTAATCTTCTCTGAGCAGCCTGCATTATTACCGAATCAAGCTTCGGATGGCCAATGGGACATGTCGGAGAGTCTTCAGGCGCCCGGTACATCTTATCCAGCTTTGGAATGACTGCTGGCACAGTCCCTGGATTTTTCATCATCTTGATACCCTCCTGCCACAAGAAGTCGATAATAGGGATTGTCCTAACCGAACGTTGAGTGGAAGCCTTAAAATCGTACAAGAAGCATTCCGCTTGCTTGATGGGCATAGGAAGATTGAAGCATTTTGAAGCTCTTCAAACAGCCGCCGATGTCTGCAGGTGGAGAGTCAGACACCAGCAACGTGGGAGGAGAAGGCGGCGTATGCGCTACGTGGTTCATCCACTCGTCATGGACATCAGTGTCCACTTGTATGACTCCCTCTTCCAGTTGTTGGGTCTCCACTGTCCGATGCCCTAGTTGGGATTTGCAGAAGAGGTAAGGATTTCTGTTTCAGTGGAGCCAGTGGGTTTTCCTGAACTGGAGTCACGGCAGGCGACTCCTGGCGAGAAACAGATTTTTGGGCCACATTGGCTTCAGGGAATATCTTGTAGTAGTCATCTAGCATGAAACTTAAGTCTGTGACTAGTGACATTGGCACATTGATGAAGGGTTCTTGACTATCTTCCTCCTCCTGTTCATAATATGGGTAGTGCTCCTGAAAGGTATCCAGGCTTCGCGCACTCTAGCGCCACTCTGAAAAGGAGTAGTCCCCCTCAAAGTATGTCGAAGGAATATCTGGCTGATCCTCTTCACCAGATTCCTGGCACTTCACTCTCAGTTGAGAGGGGCTGTAGGCAGGGCCAAACGAACCTTCATCGTACGATTCCTGACAATCCAGGAGGCAGGGCAGACATTTTTGAAAAGTCTTATAAAAGAGATTTTGAGAATGGTAAGTCCATTTTCCTTGTCAACGGGATCGTCGCCTGGGACTAAGACGACGGCGTGGAAGTATCAGTCAACCGTGCGGCGACGCTCGGCAACGGTGCGCCATACAATTGGACTGTCGACGGTGAGGGTTTTGTCGACGACAAACTCCTCACCGAAGCCATCACTACTTCCATCTTCGTCGGCGAGACGGCGGTCCTCGTCTTTACCGTTGATGTCGCTGATGAAACCGTCGACGGAGTCTTCCTTTCGACAGTCACAGGCGGATAAAGCCTCGTCGACGGTTCCGACGACGGGTGAATTTTGTATGAGGGAGTATGTTGAGCAGAAGGAGGAGCAGACCCAGATCTTTATTGGGTCTTAGTAGAGCCAGGTTGCTCTTTAACTCTTTTCCTCTGAAGACTCCTTGCTCATAGATCTTTGTTTTTCGGATCTCTCTGACCAGAAGGATCTTCTTCCTTCCTTTCCTTTGAGGAGGAACGACGCCTCTCCTCTTTCTCCGAGTCAGAATCCCTCATAGATCTTTTTTTCTTAAGACAAATGAGAAGCCTTCCCTCATGGTCTTTGAGGGTTTTTTAATAAAGTGTCCGGCAGTGCTTACAGTCTTTAGGCTTGTGCTCTGGACAAAGGCAATAGAAGCACTCCTTATGAGGATCCTCTGAGAACAGCCTGGACTTTCCCCAAGTCTTTCAGGGCCTGAACAGCTCTTTTCAAGACTGACATTTTGTAGAAAATCAAGAAAATAAAGTGAAAACTCAGTTTCTAGCAGCACCTCAGCTGAAGAGAAGATTGAGGAAAGAGAACTGCCATTTGGAAGTTGAAGAGTTCAAAGTAGAAACACTGACTAAGCAGAGCTCAGGGAGACTCCCCAATACACGACATGCGGTACAAAAACTGAGGTATGGTGGCTCTGCAGTTGAAGGATACTCCTGGGTCTGCGATGTGATTGGTTGGAGTTTGGATGTTCCTTAATTATGTTAACTGGTTACTAAATACTGTTGATTCTCAAGGGAGACTGTCCTTTTAGCTTTGTACTGCTATTTTACTGTTACCGTGGGACTCCCACCATGACAACGGGGAAGATTCAAGCATGTGAATCTATAAAAGATACAATACTGGAGAAGAAATGTAACTACAACGAATGGTTGTAGCAACATTCACCGAATAGTATAAACAACAAAAATAATTCAACGTATTGGCAGTGTACCTTTATAGTAATCGCATGCTCATTTTTCTATTTACTAAGCTAGTATTTGCACCAACAAGAAAGTCTAATTTGAATTTCACAGATGGCTCACACCTGTATACATATTGTAACAATAATGTTTTATGATAAATATAATACCAGAGACTGCTATTCTCATCTGTGCAGATAAACAGGCTGATAGGCTAAGCAGGTGAAAGCTGAATGCCTTCATTCGGCCTTCATCAAAAGTAGGTGATGCAATTCTGCATGGCTTGTATCGTCTGGGCTGCCTGGCACAAAGTTCTTCTCTAACCCTTCACACCATGTGCTTAGCTTATAGAACATAATTTATTTATCATGGAACTGTTTATCCTAAACAATTAGCAGAAAGCGGACAGATGCCCTTTTACTTTTTCTCATTCTGTATTCGAAAGTATGGTCTTTCAACAATAACAAGAATGAAAATGCTACTTACCAGTATGCATCTGTTCTTGGCATGTAGAGCTGCAGAGTTACACACTATGCATAAATGGCCACCTAGTGTTGGGCCCGGATGTTTGCAGTTTGTTTTGTTGTAGAAAAGTCTTTGGAAGTTACGGGATAGGCGACTCCTCCTTTGGATGATACTGCGCATGGGCATCGGCTCCATCCCCAGATTTTTTTTCGCCATTAGGGAAGTGATGGAGCTGTACAAGAGGTAGTTATTATTATTATTATTATTAGTGATGTCCATGTGATTTGTATCTAATTAAGAGAATACTGGAACAGATAAAGGTACCTGGGGAGGCGGGTGGGCGGGCTCTACATGCCAAGAACAGATGCATACTGGTAAGTAGCATTTTCCGTTCGAGGCATATGAGCTGCAGATTCAAGACTATGCATAGATTGTATAGCAGTACCAAGCGGCGACCACCAGTATCTGTTGCAGTTGTTTGAAACAGTGTTTTTAGTACAGCCTGGCCCAGAGTGGCTTGTTGTTTAGTTTGCACATCTACACAGTAATGCTTTGTGAATGTGTGCGGTGTAAGCCATGTAGCTGCTCTGCATATATCATCTTGGGGAATGTTCCCCAAGAATGCCATTGAAGCCCCTATCTTTGTTGTTGAATGGGATTTTGGAGGAATTGTTAACGTACGTTTGGCATTCTGGTAGCATATTTGTATGCATTTAACAATCCACTAGCGATCCCGGATTTTGATATGGGGTTGCCTTTATGTGGTGGTGAAAAAAGACACGAAAAGTTGTTTTGTCTTACGAAAAGTTTGTCTCCTTTCGATATAGTACAGTAATGCTCTTTTGACATCTAATGTGTGTAGAGCTCCTTCTGTGACTGTTTGAGGCTGCGAGAAAAATATAAGCAGCTCAACTGATTGATTTAGATGGAATGGTGAAATGACTTTAAGAAGGAATTTAGGATTAGTACGAAGAAGCGCTTTGTTATGATGCATTTGAAGAAAAGGTTCTTGAATGGTAAATGCTTGTAGTTCACTAACCCTTCTGAGAGAAGTAATTGCTACTAGGAAAGCTACTTTCCAGGTTAGGAATTGCAATTCACATTTTTGTAATGGTTCAAAGGGAGGTCCCATTAATCTTGTAAGAACAATGTTTGAGTTCCACACTGCTGCAGGTGGCGTTCTAGGAGGAATTATTCTTTTGAGTCCTTCCATGAAAGCTTTTATAGCTGGTACTCTAAAAAGAGATAGATGTTGTATATTTTGTAAGTATGCTGCTATGGAAGCAAGGTGTAGTCTGATAGATGTACAGGCTAAATTACACTTTTGAAGGTGCAATAGATATCCTATGATGTGTTGAATGGACACGTCTAAGGGATTTATTTGGTTGTTTTGGCAGTATATGACAAAGCGTTCCACTTTACAGCAAAACATGCTCTAGTAGTGGGACGTCTAGCTTCTTTGATAATGTTCATACATTCCGGAGGAAGGTTGAGGTAACCCAACTCTATGACCTCAGGAGCCAGATCGCTAGGTTGAGCTGAGCTGGGTCCGGGTGTCTGATCCCTCCATGGTTCTGTGTCAATAGGCGTGGAGATAGGTTTAGTTTTTGGTGTGGTACTACCAACATCTGCAAAAGCGTGATGTACCACGGTTTTCTGGCCCAAGTTGGAGCGACTAGAATGAGCGTCAGGGAATGTTGTTGTAGTTTGCATACCACTAACGGAAGTAGTGGGAGAGGAGGAAAAGCGTATGCAAATAGTCTTGACCAGTTCATCCATATCGCATTGCCTTTGGACAATGGGTGTGGGTATCTGGCGGCAAAGCTTGGGCATTTTGCGTTTTCGTGGGTGGCAAAGAGGTCTATCTGAGGTTGTCCCCACATTTGAAAGAACGGATGAAGAACTTGCGGATGAAGTTCCCACTCGTGGATCTGCTGTGTTTGTCGACTTAGCAGGTCTGCCATAGTGTTTTGTACTCCTGGGACGTGCTGGGCTAAGAGGAAGTGCTTTAGTGGTATAGCCCATCTCAATATCTGCTGTGCTAACTGAGAGAGCTGCAGAGAGTGTGTTCCCCCTTGTTTGTTTATGTAGTACATAGCTGTCATATTGTCTGTGCGGACTAAACCAGCTTTGCCGGACACTTGAATTTGTAATGCTTTTAGGGCTAGAAACACAGCTAGCAACTCTAAGTGATTGATGTGGAGTAACTTCTGTTGTGGTTTCCACCTGCCTTGCATGGTGTGATGCAGTAGGTGAGCTCCCCAGCCGGAGAGCGATGCATCCGCTGTCATGACTATTTGAGGAACGGGCTCTAGAAACGGTCGCCCTTTGGAAAGGTTTTTGGTGTTCCACCATTGCAGAGAACGATGAATCCGACCGTCTACCAACACTAGGTCTGTTAGTTGACCTTGAGCCTGGTTCCATTGGCATGCTAGGCACTCTTGAAGTGGACGCATTTGCAGTCTTGCGTGAGTGTTAGACGGAGACCTGGAGGGTCGGCCGAGCACAGTGATCGCACAGACAGGTAACTTCCCCCCCCACAGATGGACACCACACAGAGATCCGGGTAACACCTTTTATAGGCACTTCTGGTAGTAGAGTGGTACGATACAAGGCGATCAGGACACGATGATCCTCTCAATTCTAGTCTCTAGTAAGGGAAGGGGGTACCGGGACAGTCTTGGTACCCACGGGTACGGAGGTGTAACGGTGATAGCTCACAATCCTCGAGCTCGGTGTTCGGATGGGTCAGACCGCGGCAGCGCCGGCAGGTCCCGAAGAGGTCGTAGGTGGCAACGGGCCGCGGCAGCGCCAGCAGGTCCCAACGAGGATGAAGGTTACAACGGGCCGCGGCAGCGCCAGCAGGTCCCACGAGAATGCAGGTTGCAACGGGCCGCGGCAGCGCCAGCAAGTCCCACGAGGATGAAGGTTACAACGGGCCGCGGCAGCGCCAGCAGGTCCCACGAGGATGAAGGTTGCAGAGGGCCGCGGCAGCGCCAGCAGGTCCCACGAGGATGAAGGTTGCAGAGGGCCGCGGCAGCGCCAGCAGGCAGGACAATAGTTCACAAGGCAGGGCTGTGGCAGCGCCAGCAGTCCGTCAAGGATGAGTTCGTCGCGGTGTCTCTCGACTCCAGGATACAACTGCCTTCCTGTCCTGGGGCGGCCTCAGTTATAGGTCTGGCGCCCTTTGATGTCCGGACCCTCGCTCTTGGAGGTCGGGAGGTCTGGGATGAGGGAGTCCAGACACCCAGCAGGGGGGTGGAGCCAGCGCCCGAGGAGGCTGGGGGTGCTCGGCACCTGGCGGGGGGAGAGCCATCGACACTTCTTACTCCCATTGACCTGCCAAGTGGTCCGTTCACCTCCTGGGTGGAGGGTGGTGCCGGGATGTCGGGGCCTGGCCAGGCCCAGGGTTGGGGTCGGGCTGAGGCCGCGCGGCCGCGTGGTGCCGTGTCCAAGATGGCGGCTGGGCCGGGCAATGGTGCTGACGGTGGCCCGGGCCCTGTCCTGCGGGGAGGGAGCGAGCCCTTCATGTGGCCTGTCCAACAGTGAGGTACTACAAATATGCAAGATGCCATCATTCCTATGAGCTGCATGAACACTCAAGCTGGTAGCGAGCGTTGCGGTTTGAATTTTGTTAGGAGAGTTTGCCCCCTTGTTATCCTGGCTGGAGAGGGATAAGTTAGTGTTAGTTGGTTGTTTATTGTAGCCCCGAGATATTGTTGTATGTGCGAGGGGTGCAGATGCGATTTGGTGTGATTTGTTGTGAAGCAGTTGAATAGGAGCGTGAGTGTGTTGTACACACTGGCTGTATGAGCTGGCTTTTATGAGCCAGTCGTCTAGATATGGGAAGACATGAATATGTTGTCTTCTTAAGTGTTAGGAGATCTGGGTAACCCAATCAACCCTTGTAGGCTTGGGCAAGGAACAATATAAAGTGAAAGTTGTCTACAAGGGATTTTGTTTGTGATCAAATGTTATGACTGTTTTTTGATGTAAATCAATGTGTTTGTCATAAGATCAAACAAAAAGTGTCCGTAGGACTACAACAGTAAATGTAAATTTTGAATCAGAAGATAAAAAGAATAATATGAAAATATATTCTGTATTTAGTCTGTCAGAAATAGTTTCAAGGGGATACAGTGAGTAACAACATAAGCAACAGATGTCATGAAAAGCTGTATAAATTAATTAAACAATTCAAATCATAACAGACATCAACTCCAAGACTTGAAAAAGAGCAACTTGGGACAAAGATTGACAAATGCCACTCTTAAGAACATAAATTCCTTAGTAGATGATGTAGAGGTCGACGTTTCGGTCTTTGAAGCAGTAGTCTATAAGACCATCATCAGGACAGGTAGAAATTGCAGAGGAAGCCCCTTAAGTATCGAGCAAGAGGCAATGCTGCTGTGTTGCAAGGAGTTAAAGGCAAGTCACGTGGCCGCAGCGTCTGTCGGTTTCACCAAGATCCTTGATATTCATTCTAAGCGACTCCAACATCAAATGGAGGTAGGCTTGAGTGGCACAAAACTGTCCGTATTGATTAACAGATGACTCTCTCACGAACCGCGATCCGGCATTTAAGTAATGCAAACTTACAACTAAGTGTACTGTAGCTAAACATTACTTCCCTGGAATAGGATTAACATTTTAGTTTAGGGCTACAGTATAGTGGTCAAAAATAATTACTGAAATGTGATAGACTAATTTGTTAATTTCCGTATTTGGACATGGGCCCAGAATCCAAGTGATTTCCTTATTTGAATTCCATATCATGAGAATTCCTGCCCAGCATTCATTAAGGGGGTACTGCGCAGAAGACAAGGACTTCCCTCTCCCTCTAGGGGCTCAAAGGCAGAGCCGGAAGGCATGTCGAACATTCTGATTAGCTACCCAGCAGCCAATTACCGTGCCCAGAAAGAGCAGTTCTGATTGTTCAAAATATAATAAGGTGTTTCACCCTTTCTGATTTGTTGTCATTCAACCAATTACAATTGAATGAATGAATGAATGAATGAAACTAAATTTGTATTGTGCAGACTTAGCCCAAGGGCATCAAGGCGCATAGGATGGAATGGCTGAGTGGTGTATGTTTATTGGTGTATGTTTATCAGTCATTTCTGAATGGCTTCTTTACACATGCCTCCTTTGACTGTTCGAGATCCCAAATAAATACAGTTATTAAGATCCAATTGATAAATCACATCTACAATCAATGGGAAGTCTCTAACTGGTATCACTAATGGACGTCTGGCCCAAGAGTTTTTTTTGCCCCA
This sequence comes from Lissotriton helveticus, assembly GCF_964261635.1. Lineage (NCBI taxonomy): Eukaryota > Metazoa > Chordata > Amphibia > Caudata > Salamandridae > Lissotriton > Lissotriton helveticus. Next base: position 490,313,398 of record NC_136063.1, read on the forward strand.
GATGAAAAATCCTAAGTGCACCCTGTCACACCAGCTCTCTTTTCTGTCTTCATGCCTACTCACACATACACAAATTATTTAGCACAATGACGACATCTTTAACTAGAATAATCAGAAATAATATGTTTATATAGTACAAGCAGACTTGATCGCTTCTCCCAAATAAAAGGGCTCAAAGACAGAACAACCTCTGTGCCATAGATATCAGGGGGTTAAGCTCAAGTTAATTTAGTGACTTTGAGGACTCACCTTGGTAAGTTGTATTATTCCTTGAGGTGGCAGTCGTCCACTCCAAATAATAATCCACTTTTACATTGGTGTTAAGCAATATGATGCAGAACTTGCCTTTTGCAGTGCCACACAGATTGCAGTTAAAATTCCCTTTTTAAATTGATAGCAAGTAATACATTTTCAATTTTCTTTTGATCTTTATTGCATATTTTTCCTTAAATGTATGCTTGCCTTCAACTTTTGCACCTTAAGTCTTTGGAGAAAATGGAAGGGGGTCTAGGTAATGTGGAGAGCCTTAGCGATACAGTGCTGAGGAGCATATGCAAGCAGTGAGCACTGAAGCTGAACAGGGAGTCAAAGAAAGAGGATTACCACACATTGACCCCAAGAGACTGGAAGGAGATGAAATGCGTTACTTACCTGTAACTGCAGTTATCCAGTATTAGTGTCTTTCATAGATTCACATGCCTGAATCATTCCCCGTCGTCGAGACAGGAGCCTCCGGTATATAAAAAGTAATGTCCTAGAGACATACATAGAAAAGAATAGGCCCAAAGGTCTCACCTTAGTAGCCTATCCACGTCCTTTTGCAGGAAGGACCAAACAGAGCTGGCCCCAAGGGTCCCACCTTGGTGGCCTATCTGGGTCCTTTTGTAAAAAGGACCAAATAAAGTAAAACAGCCAATCAGCTACTACCTCCTTCTAGAACCTTCCTGCCAGGAGCCCAAGTCTCTCAGATTTTCGTACGCACCAAGCTAGTTAGGCGTAAACTCATTAGAGAGAAAGGTGAGCCCAGCCAGGGGAGGCGGGAGGGTGCATGTGAATCTATGAAAGACACTAATACTGGATAACTGCAGTTACAGGTAAGTAACGCATTTCTTATCCAGTATTTGGGTGTCTTTCCTAGATTCACATGCCTGAATCAGAGTAGCGAGCAATACATTATGCACATTCCGTATGAAGATCAGGTATGAACATGTAGATAATACATATCACATGACTATAAAGCACAAAATGCAATGGCATATAAATACAGTAAGAGAATGTGCATACCCGTAAAGGATGGAGGGATGTAGTAGGGCTCACCTCACTGGAATAGATGGCGAAGCACTGCTCGGCCCACTGCTGCATCCTTCATCAGCTCAGTATCCAGGCAGTAGTGCCTGGTGAAGGTGTGCGGGGACTTCCATGTCGCCGCTCTGCAGATGTCCAATATCGGCACTCCAGCGAACAGCGCCGCAGACGTGGACATGGCTCTAGTCGAATGAGCTTTGACTCGTGAGTCTAAAGGCCGTCCGGCCTTGTCGTGACAAAAGGTGATCGCAGAAGAGATCCATCTTGAGATGCTCTGCTTTGTCAGGGGCATGCCCAGCCTTGGTCTACTAAAGGCAATAAAGAGCTGGGATGACTTTCGAAAGTGTTGTGTCTTATCCATGTAGAATTTAAGACATCTCTTTAGATCTAGAGAATGTAGAGTTCTTTCAGCTGCTGTGGTAGGATTCGGAAAGAACGATCTAAGCACCACTGGTTCATTAAGATGGAAGTCCGAGGGGACTTTTGGAATGAAGCAAGGGTTAGTCCTCAGAATGACTCTGTCCTCTCTGAATTGAAAAAAAGGATCCTGGATGGATAGAGCCTGCAATTCACTGACCCTTCTGGCAGAGGTTAGTGCCAGGAGGAGGGCCGTTTTCCAAGAGAGGAACTTGATCTCTGCCTTATGGATGGGTTCGAAGGGATGCTTCATTAGTTGATGAAGAACCACATTGAGGTGCCACGATGGAGGAATAGGCCGTGGTCGTGGAAAGGGCCTGAATAGACCTTTTAGGAATTGTTTGATGAGCCTGTCCGCCCACAAAGATGGGCCTGCAGCCGTCCTTGTGAACCTTGAAATCGCCGCTAGATGCACTTTGATGGATGTATGCGCAAGGCCTGATTGCGCAAGGTGTAACAGGTATGGTAGCAGCTGCTGTGGAGTGGCATGGAAGGGGTGCAAGCCTTGATCCACACACCAGGAACAGAATCGATTCCATTTTAGTGAGTAGGTTTTGTTAGTGCTGACCGCTCTAGCTTTCGCAAGGACATCTCTGCAATCCTGCGGGATGTTCAGATGGCTGAACTCGCGGTATTCAGGAGCCAGGCTGATAACTTCAGAGAGCTCAGGTTCGGTGGAGAACCTGCCCTTGAGACATCGTGATCAGGGCCGGAAACTGCTGCAGGCGAAGAGGGGGCCGGGCAGAGAGGCGATGAAGCTCCGTGAACCAGTGCTGCCTCGGCCAGGACGGAGCAATGAGGATCAGAGTGCATGGTTCCGATTTCATCTTCCTGAGAACCCTGGGTATCAGTGGGAATGGCGGAAAGGCGTACGCAAAGACGTTGCGCCATGCGATGGAAAATGCATTCCCGAGGGTCCCTGAGTGGTGATGCCTGCTTGCGAAGCTTGGGCATTTGGCGTTCTCTCTGGTGGCAAAGAGGTCTATGTTCGGGGTGCCCCACTCCTGGAAGATACGGTCCAGCACCTCCATGTCCAGTTCCCATTCGTGGGAAGGAGACTTCTCCCTGCTCAGTGCGTCCGCCAAGACGTTGTCCTTGCCCGGGACGTACTCCGCTTTCAACGCTATTCCATGTTCCAGAAGCCAGTTCCAGATTCTTTGCGATTCTCGAGATAACGAGATGGAACGCGTCCCCCCCTGTTTGTTCAGGTAGTGCATCGTCGTGGTGTTGTCCGTCCTGACGAGCACTGGGGAGTGACGAATGCGTGGAAGAAACGCCTGTAGAGCTAGGAAAACCGCCCGTAACTCCAACAGATTGATATGGAGCTTGGTTTCCTGTGTCGTCCATTTGCCGTTGATCTGGAGGTCCTGGAGGACTGCTCCCCAGCCTTCCAGGGACGCATCCGTAGTTATTACGTGTGGCTCTGCTGGGAGCAGGAACGGCAGACCCTTTGACAGATGGTGGAGAGATGTCCACCATTGCAAATGGTTGATAATGGGTCGAGTGACTCGTATGCGGTCCTCGAAAGAACCCGTGGCTTGAGTCCATTGCTTTGTCAGTGCCTCCTGAAGTGGACGCATTTTCAGGCGGCAGTGTGGAATGAGCAGTATGCATGAAGACATCATGCCAAGGAGGGACTTGAACGTGTGGACCGGAAGAGTCTTCCGCGAAGCCACTGCCTTGGCCAAGGAGATGAGTTTGATTTTTCTCTCCTGAGAGGGGAAAGCCTTGACACGGTCCGTGTCCAGAGTCGCTCCAAGGAACGTGATGACCTTGGTGGGTTCCAGAGTTGACTTTGCGGTGTTGAGGGTCAGTCCCAGGCGGTGGAAAATATCCAGACAGGTGCTAGAGGATGAGGCTGCGGCGGCCGCCGTCGGTGCCTTCACCAGCCAGTCGTCCAGGTATGGAAACACCTGGTGGCCTTGTTGACGAAGAAATGCTGCCACTGGTGAGAGGCATTTGGTAAAGATCCTCGGGGCCGATTTGAGGCCAAATGGAAGGACCCGAAATTGGTAGTGCTGTCCTGCCACCGCAAACCTGAGGAACTTCCTGTGCCCTTTGAGAATAGGTATATGGTAGTAGGCGTCCTGGAGGTCTAAGGACGTCATGTAGTCCCCTTTCTCCAGAAGACCAAGGATTTCTTGCAGAGTCACCATACGAAACGATTGATTCTTTAGGAACACGTTGAGTGCCCTGAGATCCAGGATTGGTCGCCATTTCTTTACTTTTTGGTGGATTAGGAAGAAGTGAGAGTAGAAACCCGGATTCTTGTGGGCCCGTGGAACTCTCTCTATCGCTCCCTTCTGCAGCATGGAAGCTATTTCCTGAAGAAGTAATCGTAGGTGCCTGTGTGATCGCTGGCACGGTGGCGTTGTTGGGGGGATAGAGGTGAGTTCTAGGGAATGTCCAAATCGAATGAGTTGGAGTACCCACCGATCTGTTATAGTTTGCCAATTGCGATGGAAGTATTTCAGCTTCCCTCCAAGTCTTAAAGAATGTTGTGGTGGAGGGGCTAGCGAGGGAGACACGTCATTGTCTGTTGCCAGCAGGTCGTTTTTGGCCTCTTCCTCTGTAATTGGACTTGCCGTAGGAAGATTGCCGTCCTTGTTGAGGTTGTCGCTGTTGAAACTGCGGCTTGGACTGTGAATATGTGTACGAAGACCGATTCTGATAGGAACCTTTGTATGCAGGTTGGCCTCTTCCCCGGTTGCCACGAAAGGACTGGGTCCGGAATTGTAAAGTACCCAGAGCCTTGGCAGTATCCGTGTCCTTTTTTATGGTGGTAAGGGCCGCGTCAATCTGTTCCCCAAACAGGTGCTGGCCATCGTAAGGCATATCTAATATCCTGGTTTGCACCTCCTGGCGAAAAGTGGTGGCCTTAAGCCAACCCTGTCGCCTCAGGACTGCAGCCCCTGCCAGTTGCCGGAAACCAGTCATGGCAGCATCAATGGCACAATCGATGAGCTCTGAGGCAGAGGTCTGTCCTTCCAAGAGAAGTGAATGTGCCTCCTCTCTGACATCCTCCGGCAGATTTGAAAGATAGGGTGCAATGTCCGCCCAGAGTTGGCGATTGTAACGGCCCAGTAGGGCTATTGAATTAGCCACTTTGACCGTCATGGCCGAATTGGTAGTAAAGCGTTTGCCAACGGCATCCAGTTTCCTGCCCTCCTTATCAGGTGGCGTCGATAGAGGCGAGGCTGGATTTCGTGAGTTCTTCTGCGCCGCTTGAGTCACCACGGAATCTGGTTTGGGGTAACCGGTCAGGCATGCCGGTGCCGTGGAGGTGGCCTTGTATTTCTTATCAAGCCTGGGCACCACCACCTGTATAGAAGCAGGTGCTTGCATGATTTGTTTGCCCTGCTTCCAGATATAGTCAATTATGGGGATTGATCTTGAAGTCTACCTAGTGGGCTCCTTGAAGTCATAAAGGAAGCATTCAGTTTCCTGAGTTTCCATGGACATATGGAACCTCTTGGCAGCCCGCTCAATGATGTTGTGGAATCCAACGATGTCTGCGGGTGGAGACTCCGAGGTCTGTGGATCCGGAGAGGCTGGAGAATGTGCCACATAATCTTGGTCTGCATCCGGGTCCGACTGGTCGTCATCGACTTCACCTTCCTCCTGTTCCCTCTCCTCTTCGTCAGATGAGGGAGCGTCCTGAATTGGTACCTGTGTCTTTTCAATGACATGGGGAGTTGGTCTATGTCGAGATGAAGGAGCTGGCGCCTGTGCTGCTGGAAGTGCTGGCGCAGAGTGTTTCTCCGGGAACCTTTCCTTATAATCCTGGATGAGGAATTGTAGGTCCGAGACGATGGATGCGGGGAGACACACCATAGGAGTAACCTGTGTCTGGGATGGAGGTTGGACCTGTTGTTGTAGAAGGTCTTCCTCCTCGTCCGACTCCTGACCTTGTAGTAGACAGGCCGGAGGAAGTTGTTGTATCCTACCGGGCGAGGTCTGCTGCGGCGTAATTGGTCGTTTAGTAATTTTCACTGTGACATGGCTCACTTGCGGTGGAAAGGCATCCATGGCGTGGGATAGGAGTGCAGACTCCTTCCAGGGTCCTGTCGACGTCGAAGCTGGAAGCGACGGTGTCGTGGTAGGTATTTTCGTCGACGGTAATTTAGTCGTCGTCGACGGTGGCTGCGACGACGGTGTCTTCTTCGACGTCATTTTCGTCGACGGTAAAGTCCCCACTGTCGACGGTGTACTCGTCGTCGACGGCTTTCCCACCGTCGACGGGATGATCCTCGTCGACGAGGTAGACTTCGTCGACGGCGTTGTTCTCGTCGACGGTATCGTCGGCGGCGGCGTCTTCGACGAGGGTCTCGTCGTCGACGACGATATCTTCGTCGTCGATGGAGTGACCGGGATGGTCGACGGCGTAGGTCTACTCGCCGACGATGAAGGCGTCGTCCTCGTCGTCGAGGAGGAAGCCGATGAGGCCGTCGTCGTCGACACTGTCGTCGTCGACGTTGAGACGGTTTTCTGTGCTGAATGCACCATCGACGCTGTCGATGTCGTTGCCGGGACTAGTGGCTGCTTCCCGGGGACAGGCAGGTCCTTGCCAGACACTGATGGCTTGCCCTCTGAGGACTTTTTAGAAGTCTTCATAGGAGGGGTGTCTGTGGGGCTAGGGGAAGAAACCCTTGGCCTCTTCAAGGAAAAATGCGACACTCCAGACACACTCTCACCTTCGGACACCAAGTCATCAGTCTTGGTCTTGAGCCTGTTGAGCCACAACAGGAGTCGACCTTCTCGGTCCTTGAGGGTCTTGTTGGAGAAGGTCCAACATATTTTGCAGTCCTTTGCCTGGTGGTGAGGGTAGAGGCAATATAAACATGTCTCATGTTTATCCTCAATGTGAAGTCTTTTCTTGCTGCAGGAGGAACAAGCCCGGAAAAGACCCTTCTTCTGACTATCAGACATAACTGTAGAGAATAATTAAAGTGGTTTTTGAAGAAAAAAGAGAAATTCCTGAGGAGAACTCAGGTGGAGACTCCCTAGCACAACGTGCGGTAGAAAATCTGAGAGACTTGGGCTCCTGGCAGGAAGGTTCTAGAAGGAGGTAGTAGCTGATTGGCTGTTTTACTTTATTTGGTCCTTTTTACAAAAGGACCCAGATAGGCCACCAAGGTGGGACCCTTGGGGCCAGCTCTGTTTGGTCCTTCCTGCAAAAGGACGTGGATAGGCTACTAAGGTGAGACCTTTGGGCCTATTCTTTTCTATGTATGTCTCTAGGACATTACTTTTTATATACCGGAGGCTCCCGTCTCGACGACGGGGAATGATTCAGGCATGTGAATCTATGAAAGACACCCAAATACTGGATAACCACCAGCTACAGTCTACCTCAGAGAAGAATGAGAATGAATCTGAAGAAGAAAATGTGGATTACGTGGTGGACGACAGAGTGCTACAGTGGGGTTCTACACAAGGAGCATCATCTGTATTGTATAGGTCAGAGTACAGTGTCTTTTCACAGTTTGTTGCCATTACAGCTAGATGACAGGTAGGCGGAGGGTACCTTAAAATGAAATTGCAGCTGCCTACCCCCGCCATTGAGAAAAGGTTGGCCTTCTTGGCTGGTGAAGAGATGACAGCAGCTGCAACTCTTGCACTAAAGGAGAAAGGACTGCTGGTGGAAGCCTAGGGAAAAGGGTGCCCTTGGCCTTAAAAGAGAAGAAGGTCCTAAGCACGACTGGAGTCTTAGCCCGTGGAAACACATGCTCATTACTGGGAGGAAAACACCAATGGTAATAGATGAAGCTGACCAGGTTAAGCATGCCCCATGAAGCAGGTTCTGACATGCAAATTTGGTTTAACCCCAGAGAAGTATTGTCTGAAATTCAGGGATACCCAGAACAGTCACACCAGTCAAGGGAAGATTTAGTAGACTTACCTAGCAGGGCATTGGATGGCTGGATTAAGGGATTACAATGGGCTGTACAATTTGATTATGCAGAAGCTCATCTTGAATATCTACTTTTCAGATTACCCCAGCACCTGATAGACTCCAAACTCTCTGTTCCTGTAGACTTCGGGAAGGAAACAATTCTCTGGCTCAGCAAAAGTGTGTCCAAGAAAGTACCTGAGAGTGATCTCAAGGAGGGTTGTTCGGACCCACAGTAGAAGGTTAAAAGTGAGAACTCCTTAGGGCCTCAAACGTCTGACAAGGGGACCCAACCCACCTCTGAGCAAGTGGGTGTTTTTTGGGACAAAGCCCATGGTGCCATATCACTAGGACTGTCAACAAGAAAGGAGATGCATCAGTCCCAGGAAAGCACTCACTAGTGGGCATGCTAGTGGCTAGTGTACCATGAGGGAGATGTCATTCACAGGAGAGGTTAGAGCATTTCCTAGCATCTCTTTGTTTGGAAGTGGACCCTCAAGGTAAGAGGGTCTCATTTTTGGGGTCCATGTCACCGTTCTGCAGAATACCTGTTGCAGCGTTCCCTGGCGGTGGAAAGGAGAATGGTCTCCCCAGGAAAGTACCTGCAGGGAGAAGTCTGTATGGTAAGGAAAGTTCATAGAGAGAGGCCTCGACAGAAAGGCTCCATGTGCAGCATTACTGTGTGTGGCGTTGAATGGATGGCAGGATTATCGCGCTTCACGACTGCTAGCTGGGAGGTCAGAGGCGGCAAGCTGACACCTGCTGCTCCGCTCCCGCTGACACCTGCCTCGCAGCTCCTCTGTTCAGCCGGAAGAGGATAGGCCTTCAGGGCACAGGCTCCACAACCAATCCAGACACTGGTCTCACATGAGAGCAACGCCAGGATTGGTCTGAGCGGCCTCATTTGCCACTCAGACAGTGCATTGGAGCCTGTGGCTTTTCTCCAACCTGGCTGTGTCAGCCTGGTTGGAGAAACATAAGTGCGCATGTGTGTTTGGCAGGCCTTGGACGGCCGGCCAGTCAAACACATGCACTTATGAGTGCACACTACTCCTCCTCACTGGCATGCCTGGCCCCACCCCATAATTATTGTATTGCAGGGCTCAGACAGCATAAATAAAATGATAATAACATTGTGATATTATTTTATTGATCATCTTCTGGCACGGGCTGTGGCAAACGCTCCTTCACCATTACAGAGGGGCCACCCCTTTGAAAACAATTCCCTTTGTGGTTTAACAGTGCCTTCGATTAGCTTGTCCCCTAATTGCACATTGTAATGGTCGGAAAGCACCTTAAATTGTCAGGCCACCTGTGGCTCCTGGTGGGATGCAATATAGCACTCTCCTGTTGGTAAAACAGAGTCTCCAATTAGTGGGCCCTTTGTTACTTCAGAACGGACTCTATGTATCACTAATATGGTTGTTTGACAAGACCTGCAATGTTGGTGGACTCCATACAATTCTGCTGGTTAACAGTGCCTCCAATGGTTTGGATCATTTTGATGGTGATGTGTAGATCTAATTGAAGTTTATTAAATGGCAGGTTCTATATTTGATGCTGCCCACTCTAAAGGCGGTGTAGGAGAGTAGGGTCTGCAATCCTATGATCACCCAGATTTTTGCTTTTTGCTGCACTGGTTTACGACTTTCCCTGGCTGTGGGCCTGCTAATCAGACCCACAGCCTAGCTGTTCTCTCTATCCAAATTGTACTCAGGTACTGAATTGGCACTGGGCCCTCTCCAAGTCCCTGTACCCAGGGCTGAGGTGTACCCAGAAGTCTCCCAGGGGCTGAAGCATGTATTATGCCACCCCTGGGCTGACTAACTAAACTGACACAACTGGCTGCACGACAGCTGGGGCAAGGTGGTGTACTCACCCCTTGCTTTAGATATAGTATACCTATATCTAACCCTAAAATGGACACACAGATCTCCTATCAGTCACTCCCATGGCAGGCCTTAACAATCCTGAAGGCAGAGTGCTTGGAATCGTGTGAGATGGTGCTCTGGCATGAGCTGAGCCTGTCTGCGGCTTTCGGGATCCATCCCTTAGCCGTTTCCATGATATCGCATACCATATACTCTTAAGTGCATTATAATCCTCGCGGTTATATGCCAACTCTGGTATCGCTTTATCAAAACATGTCGAGTAAGGTGTCATACGAATTGGAATACTAACCCCTCGCCAATTCTGGCGACGGGGTTAGCATTCCACCCTTCTAGAGGGACACGACATGTATGTAACCCCTAACCCCGGTTAAAGTCAGACAGAGCCTTAGCATCCACAAAATGGATGCTGCCACCGAGACACAAGTCTGCCCTCCTGCTGCTGGGAGTCCTCCCAGAGCAGGAGATAAGGACAAAGGGTTTCCTGCCAGGGGCGGTGCCAGCACCGTCCCAGACAGGGTTTTGTGTATTGTAGGTAGGCAGGGCTTCAGAGGAAGGTGACTGCACGTGGCACCCCGGTGCTCACTGTGCATAGGCTGGCTGGAACCAGTTCCAGGGTCACTCCAGACCCTGTGCTGGGGAAAAGCCCGCCAAGGAAGTGGGTGTAACCACCCCCCTCCTAGTCCCACCCCTAGGGCAGGACTTAGTCGCGTGCCAGCCCCTTTTTACAGGATAAAGGTAGGAACTGGCCCCCTTCCAAATTAGATCATCTTTGAATCCTGAAACTACTTTCCACGAAAGGAACTCAAGACTTCTTCCTAAGATTTCTCCCTTGTGACTAAGGAGTAGTCACCCTGCATCCGCAGGCACCATCTTCAGAACACTGCGGTCTGCTGCAAGTCTCTCCTCCGGATCAAGACTGCCCAGCTCGACGAGAACCGGCTTCCCTGGCACCTCTGACCTCTACCTACATCATCAGTCACGCTGAGATTCGTGGGTGTGACGAGACCTCGAGGGACCGGCCATCTTCAAGACTGCACGACTTCTGCACAGCAAGCCCACCGAGTAAATTCCTGGTGAGTGCTTTGGGGTCCGAGAAGCCCCCACCCTGAGCAGCTCCAGCACCGAAGAGCAGCCCCCCAGCATCTCCACGATCGGCGTGGGGCCCTTCTGCTTTCAGCTGCTCACCGCGTTGTTTGGCTACTAGCCCGCTGGCTTGTGGCCTTCCGAACGACGCCCGACGACAACACTGCTGCTAGTCTGGTTGCTCCAGACTGGCCCTTGCTTCCCTCCATCAGAGACGTACCCTGGACCCTCCTGGTCCGGCTAAGACGCCATTTTAGGTCCACCGCGTGGGCCTTGCATTTGCCAAGACTTGTTGCCCAATCCTGGGTCCAGCGACGTCGACAGCAAGAACCTTCGTGGGACAGCTCGCACCTCCATCCTGGTCGCCGACAACGCCTCCTGGTCCGAGAGACTGCAGAGCCCAGCAGCGCCCACTCACCTGACTGCGGTGACTTCGCCCAGTGCCATCCTGGTGCCCACTTAATCACTGGCAAGTGATTCAAGAACTTGGTCCCCTCTGCTTTCAGGTTTTCTTCTTCCTTGATCCAGGCTTGGATCCATCGAACTTTTCTTCACTGGTCGCCTGCCAGCAACTTCCTTCTTCCAGGCTCCTGGTCCGGCAACGAGATTCCCGACGTCTTTTCAGACCTATGCAGCTGCAGCCCCTGGGCTAGGTAACTTCGGCACTTCGGTGTCCCAGCATAGCCTCACTATCCTAGGGTCAGGATCCACTGTCGTTTTCTCCCTACCAGGTCGGGTTCGCCCGTGAACACTAACTTTGCCTTTACTAGCCTCCATAGACTTTGTCCCGCATCCCGCGTGAGAGTGCACACTCTGCACCCGAGTCCCCTAGGCCTCCTAGAAGTAATCTAACGATTCTATAGTCAAGTCCTAGCGATTCCAAAGCCTATTAGTACTGTACTTACCTGCTAGTAATTTCGCATTCCACTTTTAGAGTATATGGTTTTTCGTGCCCCTCGGGCATTTGTGTATAACGTGCTAACTTAAGTATTTTCATAAGAGTTTTGTTGTGTGCTGAGCACCCTGTCCTCATAAAGAGTACAGGGTTGTTGTGATTCTAATAAATACATTGTTTATTTTCATAACACTTGTGTGGTGTCCTTTCACTGGGTGTTCAAGGGGTAATGTGATGGTAAAACAGCTGGCTTAACACGCCCTCTAGAGTCTTAGCCTTAGACTGCTCGTATCCATGCTACTAGGATAGCTGGTCTATAAGGTTGACTTACAACCAATCATCAATAAGGGTTGTTTGAACTGATATATAGTGATCACTAGAATAGTGAACACTGCACATCAGGCCAACTTCTCACATTGGTGAGCAGCGGTTGGGATTTGAGCTTGCTGTTGTTTTACCACACATGCCCTAAGAATATCTTGTGAAAGATCACATAAGTACTAAAGGTACATATAACTTAGCTTAGAATACTCTGAGTTCTACTGAACCAGGTGTTGTAGCTCCTAGGGCCTAGCACACCCTAAACTACAACTCTAGCTAGGGATCAGTAGGCAAACATATAGTGTAGGTAAGTGCACCACTTACACCTCACTAGAAAAAGCATGTCTACCCAGGGAGAATCTACTGAGACTCCCCTGGTCAGTGTTGACCCTCCACAGGTCACTTCAAGATATGCAGCTCTCAGTTTCCAGGAGATGAGACAGATCTGTGTCTCCAGAAAACTGAAGCAGGGGTCTAACCCCACCATTCCCTTTCTGATAGGTCTCTTAGAGACATATGATGCCAGAAAGCTTTCTCAGTTACATGAGAACATGCCAGCCTTAGAGGGAACCTCTGGGGATCCAGACCTCCCCAACACTGCTACTGCAGTTGAGGAGGAGGAGGATCAGGAGGAACTCTCTGGGGATGAGGTAGACAAAGGTCTTGAGGTAGTCAGAAGGCTAACCAGGACCAACTTAGACTTACTTGGGCTAGGATCTGGGGGACCCCCAGTACTAACCCGAAGTGGGCCTAACCTTGGAGTTAGGAGAGATAGATCTCTTTCTAGGGACTCCAATAGATCTCTGCACTCTAATGCCTCTTCTCAGGGGAGAAGGAATCCTCCACAGAGGATATTTACTTCCCCTCAGAGAAGGGAGCATGAAGCTAGGATGAGACAAGCTGAACTAAGGATTGAAAGGGAAGAAATTGCCCTGGCCAAAGAGAAGCTTGCCCTGGCAAGAGAGCAGCAGATGAGTGGGTTAGCTCCCACTGGTGGCAGCAATCTCCCAAGAGATAGAGAGAAGGGTTTAGATACTAAACACCTGACTAAAATAGTGCCCCCCTTTAAGCAAGGGGATGATATCCAGAAATGGATGGCTGCTCTGGAGAGGGCCTGCACTGTGCAGTGCATTCCCCAGAGTCAGTGGGCAGCTATACTGTGGCTCTCCTTTGATGGTAAAGGTAGAGATAAGCTCCTCACTACAAGAGTAGAGGATGCTAACAATTACCAGGTCCTGAAGAATACACTGGTTGATGGGTTTGGTTTAACCAATGAGCAGTACAGGTTGCTGTTCAGAGACACCCAGAAAACTCAGTCTCAGGACTGGTCTGACTTTGTGGATTGTGCCACTAAGGCTCTGGAGGGCTGGTTGCTGGGTAGCAAGGTTACAGATTACACAGGATTGTATAATCTAATGATGAGAGAACAAATTTTAAACAATTGTCAGAACCAGTTGTTGCACCAGCACCTTGTTGATTCAGATCTGACCTCTCCCCAAGAATTGGGAAAGAAGGCAGACAAATGGGTCAGGACAAGGATCAAGCAGAACCAGAACCAGAACCAGGGTGGTCAGAAGAAAGCAGACCAGAAGGGTAATGTTAAGAATGAGCAAAATGACCAGAAGTCTTCAACAGGTCCCCAACAAACCAAAGAGGGTGGGGGTCAGGCTTCCCAGAAGAAGAAGACTCAAGAAGGCCAGTCAAAAAGGTGGTGCCAGTACTGTAAAAGTAAATCTCACTGGTTTAGTGAGTGCACCAAAAGAGGAGGACAAACTCCTGCCACTACAGCCCCTAAGGCAACTGCACCCCCTAGTACAGTCAGTAGTGGTAGTGTACCTCCCAAGGCATTAGTTGGGTTAACCTTGGGTACTGAGGGGTCTGACAACTTAGTTGGCACACTCACTCAGGCTGTCCTTGTCTGTACAGGGGATATGGATATGTCCCCTGAAATAAGTCCCAATACTTTGGGCAAATACAGGCAGACACCTTTGATAAATGGCAAGATGGCTCAGGCCTATAGGGACACTTGTGCCAGTGTCACCATGGTGACACCTAACTTTGTGGACCCTGGACAGATCATGCCAGGTACTGATTTCCTGGTGACCAATGCCAGCAATGTCACTACTAGTCATAGTGTGGCAATTGTGGCTTTCTCCTGGGGTGGAGTGAAGGGACAAAAGAAAGTTGTAGTCAGTTCAGACCTCCCAGTTGATTGTTTGTTGGGCAATGATTTGGAGTCATCACAATGGTCAGAAGTGGAGCAGAGGACTCACATGGAGATGTTAGGCTTGCCAGCACATGTGCTTGCTGTGACTAGGTCACAGGCCAGAAGATGCCCCACTGAACAGGTGCTGGATCCTGAAATAATGGACCAGACACCTTCCAAGAAGAAGAGCAGTAAGGGTAAGGCTTTGCCTTCCCCCTTGCCCCAGGTTGAGGATCAAGTCTCTGAGGAGGCTGATCTGGAAGAGCTGAGGGAAACTGAGCCTAAAGAGCTTGAACTTGATCAAGTTGAGTTTCTGGGCTCAGGGGGACCCTCCAGAGCAGACCTGGGGAAGGAACAGTTGAGCTGCCCTTCCCTTGAACCCCTCAGACAGCAGGCTGCTGCTGAGGCTGCAGGGAATGCCACAGGTGCCCACAGGGTATACTGGGAAGATGGACTCCTGTACTCTGAGTCAAGAGACCCCAAGCCTGGTGCAACCAGGAGGCTGGTCATCCCCTTGTCTCTGAGAGGTTTCCTTCTCACCTTGGCCCATGAGATTCCCCTTGCAGGTCACTTAGGTCAGACAAAGACTTGGGACAGGCTTGTCTCACACTTTCACTGGCCCCATATGAATGAGAATACCAAGGAGTTTTGTCGCTCCTGTGTCACTTGCCAAGCCAGTGGTAAGTCAGGTGGCACAACAAAGGCCCCCCTCATACCACTACCTGTGGTGGGGGTTCCCTTTGAAAGAGTGGGGATTGACATTGTTGGTCCAATGGAACCCCAGACAGCATCAGGGCACAAGTTTATACTGGTGGTGGTGGATCATGCCACCAGGTATCCTGAAGCTATTCCCCTTAGGACCACTACAGCACCTGTAGTGGCAAGAGCCCTAGTTGGAGTGTTCTCCAGAGTGGGTTTCCCTAAGGAGGTCGTTTCTGACAGAGGTACAAACTTCATGTCAGGATATCTGACTGCAATGTGGAAGGAGTGTGGTGTGAACTACAAGTTCACCACACCCTACCACCCACAATGCAATGGGCTTGTTGAGAGATTCAACAGGACCCTCAAAGGGATGATTCATGGGCTACCTGAAACTCTTAGGAGAAGATGGGATGTCCTGATCCCCTGCCTCTTGTTTGCTTACAGAGAGGTCCCACAGAAGGGGGTTGGCTACAGCCCTTTTGAGCTTCTGTATGGACATCCTGTAAGAGGACCCCTGTGTTTGGTGAAGGAAGGATGGGAGAGACCTCTCAAAAAGCCTGCAACCAACATAGTGGACTATGTACTTGGTCTCCGCTCCAGGATGGCTGAGTATATGGAAAAGGCATCCAAAAACCTTGAGGCCAGCCAAGAACTTCAAAAAGCTTGGCATGACCAAAAGGCTGTTCTGACTGTGTACCAGCCAGGACAGAAGGTGTGGGTGCTGGAGCCAGTGGCCCCAGCAGCTCTGAAAGACAAATGGTCTGGGCCCCACACCATCATTGAGCAAAAGGGAGAGGTTACCTACTTGGTGGACCTTGGAACTCCCAGGAGCCCTCTCAGAGTGCTCCATGTTAACAGGCTCAAGGCATATGTTGACAGGAAGGACATGAGCTTGCTCATGGCCACAGATGAGGGACAGGAGGAAGAGAGTGACCCTCTCCCAGACCTGCTCACTCAGAATCCTGATGATGGATCAGTTGATGGTGTTGTCTTTTGTGGCAGCCTCACTGAACATCAGCAACAGGATTGCAGGCAAGTTCTGCAATCCTACAGACATATGTTCTCTCTGACACCCAGCCAAACTGATTGGTGTACCCATGATGTTGACACTGGAGACAGTCTGCCTGTCAAGAGTAAAATCTACAGACAGCCTGATCATGTTAGAGACTGCATCAAAACTGAAGTGCAGAAAATGTTGGAGCTGGGGGTCATTGAGCCCTCAGATAGCCCTTGGGCTAGCCCAGTAGTTCTAGTGCCAAAGCCTCACACCCAGGGTGGTAAGAAAGAGATGAGGTTTTGCGTAGACTACAGAGGCCTCAATGCAGTCACTAAGACTGATGCCCACCCAATACCAAGAGCAGATGAACTTATAGATAAATTGGCTTCTGCCAACTTCTTAAGTACATTTGATTTGACAGCTGGGTATTGGCAAATCAGGTTAGCTGAGGAGGCCAAACCCAAGACAGCATTTTCTACCCCTGGAGGGCATTATCAATTTGTGGTAATGCCCTTTGGACTGAAAAATGCACCTGCCACCTTCCAAAGGTTGGTGAATCAAGTCCTCACTGGGCTGGATGACTTCTGTGCAGCATATCTAGACGATATTGCTGTCTTTAGCTCCACCTGGGAGGATCACCTGGTCCACCTGAGGAAAGTGTTAGAGGCCCTGCAAAAGGCAGGCCTCACTATCAAGGCCACAAAGTGCCAGATAGGGCAGACACAGGTTGTATACCTGGGCCACCTTGTAGGTGGAGGCCAGGTTCAGCCACTGGAGAGTAAGATACAGGCCATCAAGGACTGGACTCCTCCAATCACCCAGACTCAGGTTCGAGCTTTCTTGGGCCTGACTGGGTACTATAGGAAGTTTGTCAGAAATTATGGGTCCATAGTGACCCCTCTTAATGACCTGACAAGCAAAAAGATGCCAAAGAAAGTTCAGTGGACAGCAAGCTGTCAGAAAGCATTCAATGACCTAAAGCAGGCCATGTGCACAGCACCTATCCTAAAGAGTCCAGATTACTCCAAGCCATTCATTGTCCAAACAGATGCTTCTGAGTTGGGTGTGGGGGCTGTTCTGTCTCAACTGAATTTTGATGGTAATGATCAGCCTATTGCTTTCATTAGTAGGAGGTTGACACCCAGAGAGAAAAATTGGTCAGCTATTGAGAGGGAGGCCTTTGCTGTGGTCTGGGCACTGAAGAAGCTGAGGGCCTACTTGTTTGGCACTCACTTCACCATTCAGACAGACCATAAGCCCCTCTTGTGGCTAAATCAGATGAAGGGTGAAAACCCCAAACTGCTTAGGTGGTCCATTTCCCTACAGGGGATGGATTTTACAGTGGAGCATAGACCTGGTACTGATCACAGCAATGCTGATGGGCTCTCCAGGTATTTCCACTTAGAGCAAGAAGACTCACCTGGTCAAGGTTAGTTTATTGTCCCAAAGTTTGGGGGGGGGTCATGTAGGAGAGTAGGGTCTGCAATCCTATGATCACCCAGATTTTTGCTTTTTGCTGCACTGGTTTACGACTTTCCCTGGCTGTGGGCCTGCTAATCAGACCCACAGCCTAGCTGTTCTCTCTATCCAAATTGTACTCAGGTACTGAATTGGCACTGGGCCCTCTCCAAGTCCCTGTACCCAGGGCTGAGGTGTACCCAGAAGTCTCCCAGGGGCTGAAGCATGTATTATGCCACCCCTGGGCTGACTATCTAAACTGACACAACTGGCTGCACGACAGCTGGGGCAAGGTGGTGTACTCACCCCTTGCTTTAGATATAGTATACCTATATCTAACCCTAAAATGGACACACAGATCTCCTATCAGTCACTCCTATGGCAGGCCTTAACAATCCTGAAGGCAGAGTGCTTGGAATCGTGTGAGATGGTGCTCTGGCATGAGCTGAGCCTGTCTGCGGCTTTCGGGATCCATCCCTTAGCCGTTTCCATGATATCGCATACCATATACTCTTAAGTGCATTATAATCCTCGCGGTTATATGCCAACTCTGGTATCGCTTTATCAAAACATGTCGAGTAAGGTGTCATACGAATTGGAATACTAACCCCTCGCCAATTCTGGCGACGGGGTTAGCATTCCACCCTTCTAGAGGGACACGACATGTATGTAACCTCTAACCCCGGTTAAAGTCAGACAGAGCCTTAGCATCCACAAAATGGATGCTGCCACCGAGACACAAGTCTGCCCTCCTGCTGCTGGGAGTCCTCCCAGAGCAGGAGATAAGGACAAAGGGTTTCCTGCCAGGGGCGGTGCCAGCACCGTCCCAGACAGGGTTTTGTGTATTGTAGGTAGGCAGGGCTTCAGAGGAAGGTGACTGCACGTGGCACCCCGGTGCTCACTGTGCATAGGCTGGCTGGAACCAGTTCCAGGGTCACTCCAGACCCTGTGCTGGGGAAAAGCCCGCCAAGGAAGTGGGTGTAACCACCCCCCTCCTAGTCCCACCCCTAGGGCAGGACTTAGTCGCGTGCCAGCCCCTTTTTACAGGATAAAGGTAGGAACTGGCCCCCTTCCAAATTAGATCATCTTTGAATCCTGAAACTACTTTCCACGAAAGGAACTCAAGACTTCTTCCTAAGATTTCTCCCTTGTGACTAAGGAGTAGTCACCCTGCATCCGCAGGCACCATCTTCAGAACACTGCGGTCTGCTGCAAGTCTCTCCTCCGGATCAAGACTGCCCAGCTCGACGAGAACCGGCTTCCCTGGCACCTCTGACCTCTACCTACATCATCAGTCACGCTGAGATTCGTGGGTGTGACGAGACCGCGAGGGACCGGCCATCTTCAAGACTGCACGACTTCTGCACAGCAAGCCCACCGAGTAAATTCCTGGTGAGTGCTTTGGGGTCCGAGAAGCCCCCACCCTGAGCAGCTCCAGCACCGAAGAGCAGCCCCCCAGCATCTCCACGATCGGCGTGGGGCCCTTCTGCTTTCAGCTGCTCACCGCGTTGTTTGGCTACTAGCCCGCTGGCTTGTGGCCTTCCGAACGACGCCCGACGACAACACTGCTGCTAGTCTGGTTGCTCCAGACTGGCCCTTGCTTCCCTCCATCAGAGACGTACCCTGGACCCTCCTGGTCCGGCTAAGACGCCATTTTAGGTCCACCGCGTGGGCCTTGCATTTGCCAAGACTTGTTGCCCAATCCTGGGTCCAGCGACGTCGACAGCAAGAACCTTCGTGGGACAGCTCGCACCTCCATCCTGGTCGCCGACAACGCCTCCTGGTCCGAGAGACTGCAGAGCCCAGCAGCGCCCACTCACCTGACTGCGGTGACTTCGCCCGGTGCCATCCTGGTGCCCACTTAATCACTGGCTAGTGATTCAAGAACTTGGTCCCCTCTGCTTTCAGGTTTTCTTCTTCCTTGATCCAGGCTTGGATCCATCGAACTTTTCTTCACTGGTCGCCTGCCAGCAACTTCCTTCTTCCAGGCTCCTGGTCCGGCAACGAGATTCCCGACGTCTTTTCAGACCTATGCAGCTGCAGCCCCTGGGCTAGGTAACTTCGGCACTTCGGTGTCCCAGCATAGCCTCACTATCCTAGGGTCAGGATCCACTGTCGTTTTCTCCCTACCAGGTCGGGTTCGCCCGTAAACACTAACTTTGCCTTCACTAGCCTCCATAGACTTTGTCCCGCATCCCGCGTGAGAGTGCACACTCTGCACCCGAGTCCCCTAGGCCTCCTAGAAGTAATCTAACGATTCTATAGTCAAGTCCTAGCGATTCCAAAGCCTATTAGTACTGTACTTACCTGCTAGTAATTTCGCATTCCACTTTTAGAGTATATGGTTTTTCGTGCCCCTCGGGCATTTGTGTATAACGTGCTAACTTAAGTATTTTCATAAGAGTTTTGTTGTGTGCTTAGCACCCTGTCCTCATAAAGAGTACAGGGTTGTTGTGATTCTAATAAATACATTGTTTATTTTCATAACACTTGTGTGGTGTCCTTTCACTGGGTGTTCAAGGGGTAATGTGATGGTAAAACAGCTGGCTTAACACGCCCTCTAGAGTCTTAGCCTTAGACTGCTCGTATCCATGCTACTAGGATAGCTGGTCTATAAGGTTGACTTACAACCAATCATCAATAAGGGTTGTTTGGACTGATATATAGTGATCACTAGAATAGTGAACACTGCACATCAGGCCAACTTCTCACAGGCGGTATCTATATGAATGACTGCATCTATTCTCACACACTTCACTACAACCCATATTTATACCTAGCAACATTAGACGCACAGGGATTCCATCACAAATGTATTCAAACCACTTGCATCTCCCTCAACGTAGGCCAAACTAGAAACAAATACCCATGCACCCTAAAAGGCATCCAGGAACCAATACAAATTGGAGAGCTTTAAAACTACACCAGGAGTAGAAGCGCTATATGAATAATGCACTGAAACAACCCAGAAAGCACTTTAAGCCTTACAAGGGCAAAGGACAGCTGGGGCGCAGTGGTATATACAGCAATATGGTACTGTCCAATAAAAAGCATTTTAGACTTGCACAGAGATCTCCGTGATAGTTCTTCATAGAATACCTTTAGAATGTCAGGGACAGAACTAACAGTACTAACTTAATATAATTGGCATTTTGCTAAACGGTGTTAGTGATCTGCTTCTGGGGAAAGCCAAGAGCTTGTACTGTTCTGCTTATAGGTATAGCAGTCCTTCTGACAAGTGCAATTCGGTCTCATTTGAAGTTCTGAAATCTGTCAGGGAAGTGGCAGTACCATCTAATTTTAGCCACAGCATCTTGCTAATCAGGTCTCATAAGTACAATAGGTCTGGCTTATAACTGACTATTAACTGGCAGATTTGAGTATTGTATCGCGAATGGGTGAACGCAAGAATTAGTCAATCCTACCGTCAATCCTACCGCCAGTGAATTTTGCCAGTCATGCACCCATTTAGCCACATATTAATATTTGCCTTCACTTCATCATTCCAAAACACAGACCTACGTGCATACAGAAACAGAAAGGTTTCACATTATAAAACAGTATTTCTTTATCTGTTATCGCCTGTAGCTGCATATGCACACCAAATTCTTTGTAGTTTTGTCGCATGACAGTCAACTCACAGACAACTAAGTCACATGATACATGCATGCCATTGGGTAGATCTTTTAACATAGCATAGCTTACCAGTGCTGTTTGAAGGCTGGGTTGTAAGCGAGTTGTCTGCTGGTGTTTTGGGTCTTGCTGCAAGACTAGGAGGAGATTGTATTTGGTCACCATTCAAAACAGGTGTGCTATTAGGTTCATTGTGTGCTGTAGAACTTGGTATTTCAGTATTTACCCCATTATGGGCTTCATTGGGGGATCTGAATGAACAAAATACGTTTTTGCTTATAAACACAAATCAATGCCCGTTGATCAAACATTTTTGTCAATAGTACATACAGGATAACTTTGCATTTACATGGGTTACTTTCTATTAGTTTAATAAAACTTTGAATTTGACTTGATCAATTTTCACATAATAAAACGCAAATCCTAGGACAGAAACTAAATATTCACATACACACTCTACAATCAACTACATATCTCTTTAGTTAAATACCACGAACAATCAAAATTAAAAACACATTGAAACAATCTTGTTCTGCAACTTAGGTTAGTGAACAATACATTTTGACTACTTGCAACATAATAAGCACCGTAATCCAACCTTTAAAAAAACAAAAACACATCAAATGGATTCCCATAATAAAACGAATATAGTAGTGCATATACTATGCTGACAACATAGAATACATAGTCGGGATGGAGCACGAACTGGGTCAGCCTCTGTACAGCACATCAAACACACCCCTGTTCATTTCAATATCACATCAACTTCATCACTATGATAACCTCCAAGCTATATTCTGTTGTGGGGGTGGGGGATTTGCATCATCAGATGCATGTGCCACACAAAATTGCTTTATTATTCTCATCTTAATGTCTTGAATTCAGTACATGCTGTAGAACACAATTGTCATTCTAACATCTAGAATATGCAGAACCCTATAAGATTTATTGGTTGGACTAAAATACAAATTATGGCAATGTGTTCTCGGATTGTTCCAAAAGTTCCAAGTCAAACTGTCTACGAGTTCTCATAACCATCTTATCTTTAGGTATAGACAAGGTAAGGTACTAATAACAAAAGTATCAGTAGGTTCTTCTTAGAGAAGTAAGTCACTCAAAAATGCAATCTTAAATGTTCGATATTTTACATTTATCTGTAGGTTCAAATTGAGATTATTAGCCCTACCAAAATCAAATTCAGGCTCTGGTGTGATGCTGGGACTATGTGTGGAGTGAGCAACTGTTAGCCCCATTCTTGAACTGTTTTGAAAACTTAGCTTAATGAAAATAAGTCTATGGTCCATGCCTTTACTCTACATGGAAATTGCTGCTATATGTACTCGTAAATATACCAACATAGCACACGGTCTAAAATACATAATGTATTGTATAAGAACTCCCTCAAATGTTCAACAAATGGCATGCATGACATCAATTAATGTAGTGCTTCGATTTTCCAGTGATCTGGCATATATTATAGCATCTTAAGATATAAATATATTTTCTGCTAAACTCAAATGATGACATTTTGATCAGGAACTATGCTGCTTATTGCAGACTAACGATTGGGGTAGTACATCTTCCCATGGAAAGGTCAGAAAATCCTTCTGTGTTGGTAGTTTGAAAACCTTTGCTTTTAACTACTTTTTTAGAATGGAATACCAATGTGGATGAGCCAACCTTGGTGCATATAAGAACCACAGTTGTGATTAGTAATTTGTGGACTGTCTGGAACGGTAGATAGAAAGGGGATCTTGTGCAAAGCTGAAGCGTCTAGCGATCCATCACAATGGTCTCCGAAATGACAAGGAAATGAGAATCCCTCCCCACCAACCAGAAGCAGATGGTAAATTGGAGGACAAAAAAACCAGTATTGAAGTTGCAGAACTAGCGGAAGATTGAGGGCCTACTATCAATAATGTTGCTGGCATTCCTTAGATCTACCCCTCACACAAAATGGAGCAGTAGGGCTGTGACAGGGTCTGAAACATATGTAAGACTTGACTCTACGAAGAGTAGGACTAAGTCTAGCACATTCATAGCATCTATGTCATTTCATTTTTTTTGTAAATCAGTTTATTGATTTTTCATAATAAACAACAGAGGTAAAACAGTAGTATGCATGTTATAACCACACCAGCAACCCCAATATTAGTGGGCGGTATAAATTCACTTGGGCATACATTGTGTTATGAAAGGAGGAACACAGTAAACACACAGTTGAGGGCCACATGCCGCTATCGATTGTCGAGTTAGTGCCACAATGAGGTCCGTGAAAATGCATATAATCCAAGAATATCATAACACATATTTGAATAGGGGAAGTGGGGCTCAATAAAATGAGGACAAAGTTAAAGGAAGAGGGGGGGGGGGAATAAATGGTTAGTGACATGCAGCTGTGTCGCACCCAGTCTAGTACCTCTCCGCATGTGTGTTGCGTTCATATGAAATGCAGTGTGTGTATAAGCTAGCTCGCTGGCTGGCTAAGAGAGAGATCTGCTTTAGATATACCTCCAAGTATGTAGGATGGAGAAATATTCCCAATTATGACAATACAACAGTCCGATCCTCTTCCCCCCATGGAAGAATCTACAGGGGTTGTGTCTTCCAACTGTCGGCCAGGGGGAATTAGCGAATGCCCGAAAAGTCTTCCTTACATAAGGCGATGCTCTCCGCTTTTGACCAGTCCAGCAAAGAGCAATGCCACGCTACTGTCTATGAAGCCATCAGTGATCTCCATCGTTTGGTAATTAGAAGTTTAGCGGTTGCCAGGCCCAAGTTCAAGAAGTGTGAAGTGACCCTATATTTCCTGCCCCTGCTGAATAGAAGTAGGAGATAGACCGTTCAATGGAAAGGGATCACTCGGTCAGTGCAGCGAGCAAGGGTGGCAGCCACCTCAATCAAGTTCCCATTGGGGGAGGGGGCAGTGCCACAACATGTCGAGGACGTCTGCGTCAGCTAAGTGACATCTGAAACAAACAGAGTCTGTGTGGGGAAAGTACTCATACATTTTTACTGGGGTACGGTATGCTCAATGTAAGATAGAAAATTTAATTTGGCGGGGGTGCTGTTTGCGAGATATTCGAGTGGGGCTCTCCAGGGCAGCTGTCCATTCTGGATCGGAGAAGGGATGTCCCAAGTCTTCCTCCCGATGGAGTCCTACGGAGTATAATGAGACTGCAGCATGCTGACGGAAAGATGCTGTGAACCACCGAGTCAGGTGACCCTCTTTGCCCATTATGTGTAAGTATTGAATTGTGTCATGCATGGGAGGCTGTATGGACAGGTTACCCCATCTGACCGAGAGTTACAATGAGAGAGAGGCGCAGTAAAAAATAAACCGGATGGAGACCCTCTTCCGAGACAAGCTCCGTGTAATGGACGAGGGTACAGTCTGGGAAGAGAACCCCAGTGTCACGAATGCCAGCGGTGTCCCTTTTATGTAGCTCTGCCACTTTACTAATCTTTTGGTCCCTGGGCATCCCCAAGAGAGGAATAGAGGGGGCGTACGATTTTGTGGAGCGGATGATAAATAGGCTTCTACAGTAGCATTTATAGTCCACCGAGAGAAACGGTGAGTCTATGCCCCTGGGATTCACACATGGATGTAAGAGGGTGAGGTATGACCTGGATGTACTTAGAGTGGCCATGCCCGAGAGATGACTGGATGCTAGCCACCTGACAATCTATTGCAACCGAGCGGCCAAAAAATAATGTTCAAAGTTAGGAACGGCAAGGCCACCCTGCCCAGCAGGCAGGTAAAGCTTTTTAATGGAAACTCGGTGTCTGAATACACCCCGAATGAAATCTCTAATCGTTTTTTCAAATTTGTTGAAATAGGTGAATGTAGAGAGGTACGTTTGTAAAGTGATAGAGGAGCCGAGGAAGTATCACCATTTTAGTAAGGGCGACTCTGCTACTAATGGAAGAATCCTCCAAAAAGTCATTTGGGAATGGATAGCGATTGTGGCTCTGTTGATGTTGCCATCAAAAGGTTGGCTTTGTTCTGGTAAATGCAGATGCCTAAATAGTGGAAGGTGTTGGCACACCATGGCACTGGGACCCCGCTCAGAGAGTATCCCGGGTCGGGGGTGGTCACGGAGAAGGTCAAAAGGGAGGACTTCAAAGTGTTGACATGCAATCCAGATACATTGGCAAATGATGACATCGCCAGATCCAGCGAGGGAAGGAAGGATGGAGTGGAGATCTCTCACATACACCAGAATGTTGTCTGAGTATAAAGAGATTGTGTGTGTGTCATCCCCAAGGGGAATTCCCACATCAACTTGGGTATGGACATATTCAGCGAAGGGTTCCATTGCTAAGGAGAAAAAAGGGGGAGGTAAGGGGCAGCCCTGTTGGGTCCCATGACCCACTGCTATGGGTTCAGACAAGTAATGGCCCGTTTTAACATGAATAGTTGGGTGCTTGTAAAGTAGTCTGACCATACCAATAAAGAAGGCCCTGAGGCCAAATCTGGGTAAAGCTGCTAAAAGATAATCCCACTCCAGAGAGTAAAATAAAATCGGAGTCATTTAATAATTTTGGACAAAACTTGGCTTAATCCTGTTAAGGTTCATTGGGGAAGAATCAACATAGCTCAGCATTTTCAATGCAATCGGTCTCGCCGTTGCGGCCTTATAAGTGTGTAAACATGCAGGACGCTCCAGAGAGTCAAATAAAATTGGAGACATTTAATAATTTTGGACAAAACTTGGCTTGATCCTGTTAAGGTTCATTGGGGAAGAATCAACATACTACAGCATTTTCAATGTAATCGGTCTCGCCTTCGCGACATTATAAGTGTGTAGCCATGCAGGACGCGCATCGCAGCGTGGAAAGTGTTGGGATAGGATACTGCCTTCATCTGCTCCCCCCTCCTCACCCACTGGTAGAAAAACCACTGTGCAGAAAGTCAACATTTGATCATAAAGAGTAACTTGGTAAATAAGAGAAAGAAGCTCCACACTACTGTGAACACCACCATTTTATAGCCCTCAGGGAATTGGCGGTGGGGGTCAATAGATCACCAAAGGTCAGTATGCAACTATCGCAGCACATATTTCGTTATTTACAAGTGCCTCACCCTACCTTATTATATGGTTGCATTGAGAATGGCTAAATCAACGGGGCACTTTAGCATAAGTCGCCGAAAAAATGCACCATAGATTAACATGCTACAAATATATATATGTATATCTAGTCCCCGCAGTGCTACAACTTCAAAAATCACAAAGTTCTCTGCTGTCCATCGTCCTCCATGGTGTCCCTTTGACTGGTGAACGAGTCTCTCAAACGAGAGCGCAAGCCCAAAGTAGAAAGGCCCCAGACCTCTAAGGCAAATACTGCAGGTTATGCAGACTCAGGAGCCAAACTCAGGGGGAAACAAAATGGGGCAGGCGTCCAGTCAGGAAGTAATTTACAGGGCTGGAGGAGCAGGAGCTAGGTCAAAGTACACAAAATGAAATCGAGGGAAACGAAGTTTGCGTTATTCAACAGAAACTCTTTCTAAGCAGCAGTGTGTGTGACCTGTACCAAATATAATTAATGAATTTGATACGTGTGTGTATAAAATGTTTCTTATGGAAGGGGTGTGTCAACTGGCTTGCTGGGACTCTGTATTCCATTTCCGAGCAATTGCAGAGTGTAGCCCTCGGTGTAAACAACTACTGTGAATGGGACCGAAGCACAGACTACATACTTGTGGCCACAGCCTGCCTGTATGCTCCCACATAACCTTACATAGCTTTGTCGAGTGCCAAAGCACAACGTAATCTGTGAGTAAATGCTAACCACAAGCAAATAACCTGGGAGATGGCACAAACTCCAACATAGCCTTGTGCAGGCGCATACTATGAAAAGCACTAGAAGCACAAACTTCCGAATAGCATGTGTGTGGGTCCAAACCACAACACAGACTTCGGTGTGTGCAGAACACAAGCTGTGTGCTTCAGCACAAATGACTGCAAAGGTCCACTTACAAAGTCAATGTCTCCTCGCAGGGTTAAAATAAAACAATAAGAGCAGCGGCTGACGTGGTTGGACAGTACTAAAGGCAGCGCTGCAGCGGTCACAGCAGCTCCGGCAAGAAGCCAGGAAAAGTACTGAAAAGAGGGTCCAGGTTCTCTTGAGTATCCATGTACAGAACTCTCGGCTCCCCGGGCACAAGAATTATATAACAGAAAGTTCAGTTATGGTTGGAATCGCATGAGGTCTGCAATGTTGCCCCTTCTTGCTCCCTGTGCCCGAGAGCCAGCAGCAGGCCTTTGTTTTGAGTCAGGTGAGCTGGGCTAGCTGCCATTGGTCAAGCTCTGAGCTCAAACTTTCCTGGTCCTGTAAGGAAGTGAGTTTCTGTTGCAGTACCCCACCCCCACACTTTTGCCTGATATCTGGTGCACTTTTCCTTGGTGTGCCCTTCGTCCCTGCCAATCAGGTACCCAGGGCCTATGTTCCTTCCCTAAAAACTGTACTAAAGCCTAAATCCAATTGGCATCTCTGGCCACATATCACCCCCTAGTAAATGGTACCCTAGGTTCCCAGGGCATTGTGACCAGAGAAGAACCCTAAGGGCTGCAGCACTTATTGTGCCACCCTTAAGGGGCCCTGTACCCTGACACACACACACTGCCTTTGCAGGCTGAGTGTCCTAGTGTAAAACTAAACAAAGAGGCGACATGGCACACAGCCCTTTGTGCCGTGCCCACAAACCCACCGCCCTGGCATACATCAGCCACCGCTATGCCAGTGGTGTGGGCACAGGTGCATGAGCCCTGTGCCCCTACAGTACCCTGGGCCATTCCTGGGCACTGTAAGAGCAGTGATGCCATTAAGAGTATATGGTGCTGGGAGGTTGTCATTACGAACTCCACAGCACCATGATGGCCACACTGAAGACTGACGAGTTTGATATTAAACTTCTCAGCACATCAAACCAACACTTATGCCAGTGTGGGATTTAATGTAAAATGCACTACAGAGGGCATCTTCGAGATACCCCCTGAAACCTAACCTACAATTCTCGTCTTGTCTGAGAGGCAGCCTAGGCTGCCACACAGCAGACCTGTTGATGGACCCCTGGGTGGAGAGCCCCCGCTCTCCTGGGCCTGCAACAATGCACCACATGGGACGAGGTGCCAGACCTCCTCTCCCAAGATGGGCAGGGGAAGCTTCAAAGGCATTCCGCCTTTGTGAGCTTCTCCAGACCACTTGCTGTACTCAGCAACTGGCCCCCACCAGTTCTGAGCCCCACTCTGGCGGGAAACCCTACGTCAGGAAGGGGGGTGTGCCAGCCTGTGCCAACTCCACCCCTGAGGTGGAAGAGGCGAGGTGATGCACCAACGCGGGCTCCGGCCATCTTTAAGATGGGGAGCCCTGCCCAATCACAGCTAAGCTCCTGCCCCCCTCCCACAGGAGAGGAGCAGGCTAGGGAGTGTACCCACCCCAGTGTAGGAACCCATTGGTCCCTGCCCTTGCCCTGCCTGTAAAGACCCTAAATTTAGTATTTAGGGACACCCTGAACCTTCCTTCCTTAGATCCCGATTGCAACAAGACGAAGAACAAGAAACAAGAAGACCTGCCGTGCAGCTGCTAACAAAAGGACGATGCCCACTGACTTGGTCACAGAACCTTACAGGCCTGTTGATCCTTGAACCTGCTCCTGCAAAACTTCGGCGTCTCCTGCGGACAGCAACCTCAAAAACCCCAGAGGACCTGCCTGCCTTGAACCTTCCAGCAATACCCTGGTGCCAGCCAGGTACCGCAAATCCAGCCCACTCTGCCCCTGCCGAGCCCGGCCTGTGCCTGTGTGAAGCAAGACCACGAGGACGTCCCACCGGCGACTGTGACCCGAGGTACAGTGCCCAAAGACCCTCCTCGACATACCAGACGATGCCTGCAGCCTCAGAACCAGGGACCCCTCCAACCGCAACCCACTGAGGGTAAGATTTCCCAACGCCAAGAGACACCCCAGCCCCCGGTGCCCCCGGCCCCCTGTGCCTTCCTTTGGGGTACCTACCTCTTCTCCAAAATCCCAACTTACCTCTCGAAGTGGTGGTCGCACCTGAAGAATCTCCGTCCCCGAGCCTGCAGCCTTTGTTCACTTTTTAACTTTCCCATTGGATAACATTGAGCGCCCAGTGGCTCAAAAGCACCCTGCACCCAGCCGCCCGAGTGCCGCTGGAAGTGCAACTACTACCCTACTCTACTTCCCCACTTGCCCAGAGTAAATAACCAGGAGCTCAGCTCCCACAGCTGCGTGGCTTGTTGCTTGCAGCCACCAACCAAAGGCCCCTTACTCTCTATTGGATTGCATTGGGCCTACTTTCTCAACACCCGGCTGCCCCTGTGCTGCTGAGGGTGTAGCTTCTGTACCTTTTTGACCCTGGGAGACCCAGAGTCTATGCCCAGAACCTTAACGCTACCAGTCGAGTACTTACCTAAAAGCCGATAACTCATTTTCCTTCCATAGGTTAACGTTGACTGGTTTTCACTTGAAATTTGTGTGGAGTTTTGAAACTTTAAAATATTCATCTAAAATCAGCCAAATAACGAATTGCGAATTACTCACCTGTGATCAGGGTAGAAGCCAGTACTGTACCTTAGCCCAGTACTGAATCGCAAAAGTAATCCTAACTGTACTTACCAGTTACCTGCATTTTCTTCTATAGGAAACTTTTGACTGTTTTTCTGTGAAATTTCTTCTAAGTGTCGATTTTTGCAAACTACAAATATTCTTTAAAAATCGTACCAAGTACCAAAACATAATTGCTTA
The DNA here is from genome assembly GCF_964261635.1 of Lissotriton helveticus. Lineage (NCBI taxonomy): Eukaryota > Metazoa > Chordata > Amphibia > Caudata > Salamandridae > Lissotriton > Lissotriton helveticus. The sequence goes on from NC_136063.1 coordinate 490,342,970, forward strand.
CCTGTCTTAGGTAGAGGTCCCAGTACTGAACTTAGGAGTCCAGTACCGGTTTACAAAAGTAACGAGAACCTACTTCACCTGTGGCGTGAATTTCCTCCCATAGGATAACATTGCTTGGTTTTCACTGAAAAGTTTTTAAGTGTCAACTTTGAAAATACATTTATATTCTTTAAAAACCACAACTGTAACCAAAACGCTTTTACTTAACTGTTTACAGCTTAGGTCCCGGGACTGAATCCAGGATCCAGTCCTGTGGTTAGAAAAGTAATCCTTAAAGTAATCAACTGCATTTATGTAGAAAAACCCATTAAGCTCAATGTTAAATTGTGTTTGAAATTGTGTTTCCCATTGCAACCACTGTAGCTACTGTACTTACAAAATCTATTGCCTTTCTGCAAAGTAATTATCTAAAGTCACTCATATTGAGAAAAGTATATTTTGATACCCGTTGGTTCTAAAATAAAACAACTATATCTTTTGATGTAAAACAATTGGCCTAGAGTTCAGTTCTTGAGTGTGTGAAACCTTTTGCTGACTGAGTGTGTACAACAAATGCTTTACACTGTCCTCTGATACTGCCTTACTGCTCGACCAAGCTACCACTTTGGAGAGTAAGGTTATATCTAACTTTAACATCTGTCATACCTCTGGAGACTGGGGACTCTATACACACTGTACCTTACTTTGGTCCAGTATATATAGAGCCACTTTGACAGGTCCAAACTGGTGCATATTCATTAGGCTTCCCTCAGTATGAGGGGCCTGACACTTTTCCATGAAGGAAGGCACCACCGCTGTCAGCGCCGAAGACCTGCCGGGAGATGGTCATAGTGGTCAGCGCAGATGACGAACAGTCGTATAAATTACGCTGTGCCCCGATTTGCCTGTATCATTCAGCGAACTCTTGCCACACATACGGGCCTGAATATTACTTTCCCTGGATTGTTTGGGCACTACCATTTTGGTTTATATCTACTCAATAACACAATTTGTCCTTAGTTGGCCCTTGATACTTCATGGGTGAGTTGCTACAGCCAGTCCTTGTGTACTTTTAGTGTACAATCTTAATGGACCCTTGACAACAACTGTTATTATTATTATTGTATGCAGGCATTGGTGTAACCAGGTTTTGGACTCCAATTGAGCATTGTAAGATTGATGAGGTGGGTTTAATACATTACCCCTGCCAGTTCCTTGTTTTTATTCAGTAGGGTCACTTCACCTGTCCCCTTGTCCTGAGGAAGATCCGCATGGCTGAGGTATTAAAGTCCCATGGTTGCCAATAACCGGATCGAAATGTCGACGCTACCCCTTACCACACCTGGACCAATTTCCCCTTCCCCATTACCCCTGTTTACAGCCTTAAGGAAACTCTCCTTACAACTTTAGAATATATAATTCAAATGAATAATTTGTATGTGGCCAGTATGCAAGTTGGCTCCCGCTCTGGTGCCAAACTAAACAAAGGACAGGGGAGTAGGCTCCATAGCTGCTGCTCCATCCTCACCGTGCTACAGCAAGAACTGACAAGGGCTGGTATTGTGCTCCTGTGCCTCCTGGTCACCTCTGGGTGGTTTGAACTCTGTCCCCTCTGCTTTCAGGTTCTTCTCCTCTGGAATCCCGCCCTGGTTCAACTGGCCTGGTCCACGAGACGCTGCAGCTGTTGTTCTTCCACGAATATCCATTGGCGCCTACAGACAGTTCCAGCACCACTTCATCCTTATGTACCTGGGCTACCAGGTGTAGGTATCCTGGTTCCTGGGGTATCCACAGGTGAGGTAGTTATCCAACCTACCTTAATCCAAGTGGTTCCTTCGGGTGCTTTGGGAGGGGTCCCAGAACTGTAAAACTCCAACTGCAACTTACCTTGTATTATCCAATGGAAATTTGACCCGGTGTAACTACTCTGCACACTGGTATCTTGGGGTCCCTGGCTACTCACGTTGGGTTGTTCCGTGTTTCCCCTGGGGTCCTTCATCCTTGGGTACTAGTCCTGTTTTGGTACTTACCTCACATTCCACTATTTTTGTATATGGTTTCCCATCCCCCCACCCTGGTTGGGTCCTATGTGTTTTCTATGCTACTTACCTATTTCTGAAGTATTTCTTGTGTGTAGTTGATATCTCTGATTAGGAGACATACCAAGTTAGAGTCTAGTGTGTACTAATAAATACGAATTATTTTTATACTCACCAGGTGTGGTTCTTTCTTGTGTGAAAAGCTTACTGACTGACCATAGTGGTAAATGCAAATCCTTCACACCCTCCTGAATAAGCCTTTGCTGCTCTCCACAGCTATCCCTTGAGTGCTCTGGTCTTCAGTGACCTAAACACGATCACTAAGGGTTGCCTGAGCTCAGTACATAGTGCCTCACCATAGGTGGGCACTGTATACTGAACCAACCTCTTACACAGCCACATTTGGGAGTTTCATCCCAAACAGAGTTCCCGAATGGCACAAAACAGAAGAAATGCTTGGACTCATCTCAACTCATTCATTATAGCTGTTGTAAGAAAAGGACTGCTTAAGTATTACATGGCAGCACACAGAGAACCATGTAATCGTTCTATAGGGCGAGAAGGCCAGGAGATCGGACACATGGATTCTTCAGATTGTAAAAAGAGGGGATGTTCAACATTTCTAGCATATCCCCTCCTCGCAACTCTAATCAGCAGTCCCTTCAGTCGAAACATCATCTTCGAGTCCTGCTATAGGAAGAGGCAGCTCTGCTACAGAAAGCAGTGAAGTTGATGCTGCAACAAGTTACGACTCTGTACTTCTTGGTCTGATCCTAGATCTCAGGCTCAAGAACATTACTGTCCACAAAGAAAAGTTTAATATGTCCGCGGCTCAAGTTCTTTTGATGCTGGAAGCAGAACACTGCATGGTGTCTCTTGATTATACAGGACACGTTTTCACATACTACTCCGGCACTAGCACAGAATGTGCAAGCATGATGTTGTAGTGTTTACTCACTACCCATTCACGGTCCTCCCATTGGGATTAACATCAGCACCTCAAGTGTTTAAGAAGGTGATGATGGTGGTGGTGGTTGCAAACCATTGACATAAGTTCAGGCACTTTAATGTTCCTGCATCTGGACAACTGCTGTCCAAAGCTGGTTTACCACAGATGTTGCAGTACGTGCAGCGAACAGCAACCCTGCTGTCTCAAGTAAAGCCCTACTCACTGGAGAATTCCTGGACACTAAGTCGCTTTGAGCCTTCCATTCTCATCAGGAGATCGGAGACATTCTAATGATTTTGAGGTTTTGAGCGGACGCTCCGATTGAAGTCCTTATAGTTCTCCACCTGCTAGGACTGATGGCTTCCCGATTTCTCATGGTCATTGGTGGACTTGGCCCTTTTTGCAGGGTCATCCCTGAACTTTTTGCCTTCCTCCGGCATTTTCTATGACCTGTTTTTGTTGGCTTTATGACTCTGGGCACTTTACCACTGCTGATCAGTGCTCAAGTGCATATGCTTTCTATGTTAAATTGATATATGGATTAGTGACTCCATGACTGACTTATTTGATTTACTCTCAGACCCTAGTACGGTGCACTGCGCGTGCCCAGGGCCTGTAAATCAAATACTGCTGGTGGGCTTGCAGCACTGGTTGTGCCATCCACAGGAGCAGTGCGGAAAGTGTGTCTCAGGCCGGCCATCGCAGAGCCTGTGTGCAGTTTGGTACTGCCATGTTGACTTGGCAAGTGCACCCACTTTCCAGTCCCTAAACCTTCCCTTTTCTACATATTAGTCACCCCTAAGGAAGGCCCAAGGGCAGGGTGCACTGTATGTAAAAGGTAGGACATGCTCTGATGTGTGTGGCATGTCCTGATAGAGAATTACAGCCAATTTTGTAAAAAGCCTGGGGATCAAGCTGGATGGTGATCTGTCAATGGCCCCTCAGATCTCGTCGGTTGTGGGCAGTTGTACTAACATCATTCGGCAACTGCGGAAGCTATCTCCTATCCTCTCACAGCCTATGATGCGATCAATAGTGGCTGCCACCATCATCTCCAGAATTGATTATGGTAATGTTAATGTTAATGTTAATGTTATTTGGTATTTGTTGAGCGCTCGTACGCCCGGAGGCTTCATGGCGCTATAATAAGGAACAGGCGTAGCCATCGGAGGTAAGGCAGCTTAGTGATGCGCCTGACAGAAGAGCCAGGTCTTCAGAGAATGTCTGAAGCTGAGGATGTTATCACTAAGTTTCAGGTGAAGAGGAAAAGAGTTCCAGAGGACAGCGGCAAGGTGGTCGAAGCAGCTGCCTCCGAGACGCTTTTTCTTGTACGGAGGGATAGTCAGAAGGGCTTTGTGAGCAGACCGGAGGTTACGAGGGGGGCTATATTTTTTAAATAGGTCTCTAATGAAAATGGGACCAATATCGTGTAAAGATTTTAAAAGGATACACCCAGCTTTGAAGGCCACGCGTTGCTCAACCGGGAGCCAATGCAGCTGTTTCAAGCCAGGTCTGACTGATTGCCTTCTAGGAATGTTCAGGAGGAGTCTGGCTGCCTGGTTTTGAACCAGCTGGAGGCGTTTAAGCTCTCCAGTTTGGAGCCCAAGGTATAGACTGTTGGAAAAGTCCAATCTGGACAAAACCAGGGAAATGACAATCTGAGTGAGGGCAGTTTGGGAGAAGAAGCGGGCAATTTTTATTATTTTCTTTAACTGAAAAAAACTGGAGGAAACAACAGCTCCAACTGGTTTTTTCAGAGAGAGGTCCTCACTAATGAAAATGCCGAGGCTCTTGACCGAGGATGATTTGGATGGGGGGGTGCCCATGCATGAAGGCCAGAAACTGGGGTTCCAGCTGAGGGTGCTCTGTCCTGGCAAGACCAGTTCGGTCTTGCCTGGGTTAAGTTTCAGATGATTGCAGCTCATCCAACTCAGAATGTGGGACATGGTGTTTTGGAGTTCTACCACAGAGTCCTTGGTGTTTAAAGGAAAGATGAGCTGCAAATCATCGGCGTAATTGAAAATGGTGACCTTAGCGTGCCTGAGGGAGTACAAAAGTGGACGCAGATACAGATTAAAAAGCAGGGGAGACAGCGAAGAGCCTTGGGGTACTCCACAGATGGTAGATATGGTAGGGGCCGTGAAGGGGCCTAGTCTGACCGATTGAGTTCGGTCAGTGATAAATGAACGGATCCAGCTCAGTGCAGGGCCCCTGAGACCTGCCTGTTCGACACGGTCGACCAAGATGGTATAGTCGACCGTGTCGAAGGCAGCAGAGAGGTCTAAAAGCACCAGAGCCTGATGGATCCCTTCATCCGCATTCCGCCTCAGGGTGTTCTGCACCGAGAGGATGACCGCCTCCGTAGAATGGCAAGGACGGAAACCGGCCTGATTAGGTGCAAGATATTCCGATTTTTCAAGGAATGTGGAGATGCTGTCGCATACATGAGACTCCAGAAGTTTGGCGCAGTATGGCAACAGAGATATGGGCCTGTAATTGAGTGGGTCTAGTGGATTGGCTCCTGCCTTTTTTATGAGTGGAATAAGGAGGGGTTTTTTAAAGTTGTTTGGAACTTTACCCTGAGCAAGTGAACCATTCAGCATGGGAAGTAGACCCCCAGGGATGCTGGTACCTACTTCTTTCAGGATGTAAGGGGGGCAGATGTCATCAGGGGAGCCGGATTTGATCTTAGAGAGAAGTTTAGATAAGTTGGTGTTTTCAATGGGGGGGTAGGAGTCCAGGGTGACAGGGTTATAAAAGATGTCTGAAAATAAAAGGGGAGGCTGAGTGGTGGGAATGTTTTGTTTAATGGTACAGATTTTGTCAAAGAAAAAAGAGTTTAAAGAATTGCAAAGTTGCTGAGTGGGTACTGTCGGGAGGGAGGTTCTGTCACTGGTGCTAAGGTCTTCCACAATGCTGAACAGTTCTTTAGATTGGTTCTGAGCTTTAAGAATTTTTTCCGAGAAATAGTCAGTTTTGTGTTTTAAAATCAGCTTTTGATAGTTTTTGCGAGCCTTGCAGTAATTAGCCCTGTCCTGTTCTGAATAGGCTATGCGCCATTTTCGCTCCAATTGATGGACTTCAAGTTTGTGAGTTTTCAGAAGGGGTGTAAACCACCTATGGGCGTCATTGGGGCGGGAGCGAGGAAAGCAGGTACAGGGGGCGTGAGCGTCCGCAGCCTGGAGAAGCCACCCTGAGAAAGCCTCTTCCATCTTTTCAATGTCCTGATCAAACGGAGGAAGGGAGGAAGTAAGTGAGCCAATAAGAGCGGGGACATCAACGTTCTTCCACCTTCTGGTTTTTCCTCCTGGCATGGGCAGGGGATTTTTATTTCTCACGATGGTCATAGTAAAGTTGATCAGATAATGATCCGACCAAACACAGGGCATGATGGACTTAATAGCCAAGGGAATGTTTTGAGACCAGATTTGGTCTAGGCTATGCCCTTTTTCATGAGTGGGAAGGTGAATATGTTGGGAAAGATTCATATCGAGGAGGGTTTCTTTCAGCATAGCAGCCTGAGAGTCAGAGTCGGCAGAGTCCAGCCACAGATTAAAATCTCCTAGCAACACAATTTTGTTATAAGCAATTATCAGAGGAGCAATTTGTTCTGCTAGGGAAGCCGAAAAAGAGGGCATTTTTTGAGGGGGGCGATATACAAGGATAAGAAGTAATGATCCAGTATTAGTGTCCTTTTTAAAAATCAGGTTGTCTGTTTCTGATAAGTCGAGGGATGGTAAAGAGGAGACTTTATGGGTGCTGCGAATGATCGCAGCAACCCCCCCACCTCTTTTACCGGCAGGTCTGTCGACATGTAGAATGTAGTAATTAGAGGGCACTGCCGCTAGAATATCGGGTAGGGAGTCCTCAGTAAGCCAAGTCTCAGAAAGAAACAAAAAATCTGGTTGTTCGGCCTGGAGCAAGAGAAAAATATCCAAATGGTGTTTAACCATGGATCTAGTGTTAAGATATAGGCATTTGAAAATGACCTCAGAGTCTTCGGGAGTGGAATGAGGTGCATAGGACCTAGGCTTAGTTGTCTTGCCTAGAGAGAATTCGGGTTTCAAGATGCCGTAAGTAGCGGCACGCTTAAGAGCAACAGCGGGTGGGGCGGGTCCGGCGCTGTCAGTGGGCCTAAGTGACAACAGTGAGGAAGTGGAATATGTGTGAAAATGACCAGGGGTCGTGGCCCCAGGCCCCGGTCTGCCGCGGACGGGCGCAGACGGGCTTGCCTTAGGCGCGCCTTCGGCGCGCAAACGGCGCTCCCGCTGCGCTCGTCCGCTGCGCTGGGGGGGTCGACACATTTGTAGTAGATGTTATGGGCGTGGCCTCGCAGTGGGCGTGGCTACGCCTTTGGCGCACTGGCGGTGATGGCGTTTCCCTGAATGTGGGGGGTCTGACTTAGCGCGTAGCAGCAGCGCTTTCAGACAGGTGAGCAAGAGCGTTTTGTTTTTTAAAATACAGCAGAGAGTGACAATAATAAAAACAGATTAGTTAACAAAACCTCCGGCTTTCCGCCTCAGAGGGGTTCCAAAGAGTGAAGATCGTTGCGCTTTCAAGCGTTTAAGTAGAGGGTCGGTGGGCGTGGCCTCGCAGTGGGCGTGGCTACGCCTTTGGCGCACTGGCGGTGATGGCGTTTCCCTGAATGTGGGGGGTCTGACTTAGCGCGTAGCAGCAGCGCTTTCAGACAGGTGAGCAAGAGCGTTTTGTTTTTTAAAATACAGCAGAGAGTGACAATAATAAAAACAGATTAGTTAACAAAACCTCCGGCTTTCCGCCTCAGAGGGGTTCCAAAGAGTGAAGATCGTTGCGCTTTCAAGCGTTTAAGTAGAGGGTCGGTGGGCGTGGCCTCGCAGTGGGCGTGGCTACGCCTTTGGCGCACTGGCGGTGATGGCGTTTCCCTGAATGTGGGGGGTCTGACTTAGCGCGTAGCAGCAGCGCTTTCAGACAGGTGAGCAAGAGCGTTTTGTTTTTTAAAATACAGCAGAGAGTGACAATAATACAGTAATGCCCTTTACCTCGGCTTACCCAAAACGCTTGCCAGTAGGCTTCAGGTCTTAATGAATGACGCTGCCCGGCTGATCTTTAGACTCCCGAGGAGGTCTAAAGCTACCCCCCTATTACAAAGCCTGCACTGGCTTCCAATTAAAGAAAGAGTGGAATTCAAGAGCTTATGTACAGCCCATAAGGCAATCTATGGTAAGGCCCCAGCCTACATTAAAGATCGCCTACAGCTGTATTGTCCTATGAGAACACTCCGGTCCTCAGACGCCCAGCTATTGACCTGTCCTCGCTACAGGCTAGCGACGAAGGGAGGGAGAGCCTTTTCAGTGTTAGTTCCCCAGCTATGGAACAGCCTGCCTGGGATGCTGCGCGGGGAAGGAAATCTGTTACAATTCAGAAAGAGCTTAAAAACGCTACTGTTCAGTAGAAGTTTGAGCATAGTATAATCCAGCTTCGGTCTCTGCTTCCACACTGTTATGTTATTGTCTGTTGCCATCTTTCCTAGCGCTTAGAGACCTGCAGGTGATTAGGCGCGATATAAAATTATATTAACAATAACAATAACAATTTTGTTTTTCACTATTGCAAGGCTACCTTTTCCCCATAGGCCAGAATGGGCAGTTTGATTATAACATGTTATAATCCTGACTGACTCAGGGAACTAGGTGGAATTTCGAGTTTGGTACACCTGAACTCATAATGATAAAATACATATTTTAGTGAAGTTGGTTTTTAACATTCTGTGTTTGAAAATACCACTTTTAGAAAGTAGGTATTTTCTTGCCTAACTATCCAAGCATGCCTCTGCTAGGTTGTGTATTCCTGGACTGGTTTGTGAGGGACAGAGCTGGGGGGGCTCCAGGACAGGGTGAGCCAGCACAGGGCTGAATAGACCCATCTGCATGTAGAGTGGTAGCAGGGGAGCACATGGGACCAGAATAGGGCTGTGCCTGCCTTCCACAATGCTGGCTCCACCACCGTGGTGTGTCTAATGACCCTGGCCCACACTGTCAAAGGAAAAGCAGTCCTGTAAGGAATATGCTACTTACCAGTATGCATCTGTTCTTGGCATGTAGGGCTGCTGACATTTATATCTATGCATAGATCGCCGCCTAGTGTTGGGTCCGGATGATTGCACATTGTTGTCCTGGAAGAGTCTTCGAAGTATCACGAGATAGGTGGCTCCTCCCCTGGACTATAGTGCGCATGGGCATCCACTCCATGCTCAGATTGTTTTTCGCCATTGTGGCAGAGATGGAGTATGATGCAGTAAGTGATGACCATGCTTGAGAATAATTCTGAGTGCTACAGCTGCGAAAGGCACCGGGGAGGAGGGCGGGCGATATAAATGTCAGCAGCCCTACATGCCAAGAACAGATGCATACTGGTAAGTAGCATATTCCGTTCGAGGCATGTGGGCTGCTGAATTTATATCTATGCATAGAATAAATAGTAGTACCCTCCTTAGCGGCGGTTGCCCGTGCCAGCTGCAGCAGTCTGAAAAAGAGTTCTGAGAACAGTCTGACCTACAGCAGCTTGCTGTTTGGAGTGTACATCCACGCAGTAGTGTTTGGTGAATGTGTGTATAGTGGTCCATGTGGCTGCTCTGCATATATCCTCTAGAGGAATGTTACCTAGGAAAGCCATGGATGCCCCTAACTTGCATGTGGAATGCACTTGTGGGGGAACTGTTAATGTGTGTTTAACCTTTTGATAACAGATGTGGATGCACTGAACAATCCATCTGGCTATACCTGATTTTGAAATTGGGTTGCCTTTGTGCTGTGGAGAGAAGGCAACAAACAGTTGCTTAGTTTGTCTGAAATCTTTAGTTCTGTCTATGTAATACAGTGGAGCCCTCTTAACATCTAGTGTGTGTAGTGCTCTCTCTGCCACTGAATCAGGATTTGGGAAGAATACTGGCAGCTCAATAGTTTGGTTAATGTGGAACTGTGACACTACCTTAGGCATAAATTTAGGGTTGGTACGCAGCACCACCCTATTAGCATGAATCTGAATGAAAGGCTCCTGAATAGTGAGGGCTTGCAGCTCACTAACCCGTCTTAGCGATGTGATCGCGACCAGAAAAGCCACTTTCCATGTCAGGAATTGTATCTCACAAGAGTGAAGAGGTTCAAATGGTGGACCCATGAGTCTGGTGAGAACTATGTTTAGATTGCAGACAGGCGAAGGCGGGTGTCTTGGAGGAATTACCCTTTTGAGTCCCTCCATAAAAGCTTTAATGGCTGGCACTTTGAAAAGGGAAAGGTGCTGTCTGTTTTGAAGATAAGCTGCCATTGCTGCTAAATGTATCCTGATGGAACTATATGCCAGATTGCATCTGTATAGGTGCAATAAGTAGCATATGATGTTTTGCGTTGATGCATCTAGCGGATTTATGTTATTATTGGAACAATAGATGACAAAACGCTTCCATTTTGCCGCATAGCACGCCCTGGTTGTAGGCCACCTAGCCTCCATGATGATGGCCATACAGTCAGGGGGCAGGTCCAGGTAGCCAAACTCTATGACCTCAGGAGCCATATTGCAAGGCTCAACTGTTGCGGATCTGGGTGCTGAATGTCTCCATGGTTCTGAGTGAGGAGACTGGGTGTGAGCCGTAGTCGCTGGTGGGGCACCACTGAAAGTTCTAGGAACGTGGTGTACCATGCTTGCCTTGCCTACGTTGGAGCAACCAGGATGAAGGTCATGGAGTGCTGCCTCAGTTTGCGCGCTACCAGCGGTATGAGCGGTGCCGGAGGAAAAGCGTACGCAAATCTGTTCGACCAGTTCATCCATATCGCATTTCCCTGAGACTGCGGGTGTGGGAACCTGGCGTCGAAGGTGTGGCATTTTGCGTTTTCTTGTGTGGTGAATAGGTCTATCTCTGGATGACCCCACTGCTGGAAATACGGTTGTACCACTGAGGGATGGATCTCCCACTCGTGCATTTGATGGCTGTGTCTGCTGAGCAGGTCCGCTATCTGGTTGTCCTTGCCCGGGAGGTGTTCCGCCATGAGGAACATGTTCCTTTGAATGGCCCACTTCCACATGCACTGTGCTAGGTGTGACAATTGTGGAGAGTGTGTCCCTCCCTGTTTCTGGATGGAATACATTGCAGTCATGTTGTCCGTCTGGATCAGCACGACTTTGTTGCACAAATTCAACTTGAATGCCTTCATTGCCATGAAGATTGCCATCAGTTCTAGTAGGTTGATGTGCATCTTTTGCTGCTGTGTTGTCCATAGGCCCTGCACAGTGTACTGGAGGACATGCGCACCCCAGCCCTGGAGAGATGCGTCCGCAGTCAGCACTATCTGTGGTACAGGCTCCTGGAACGGTCGTCCCCTGCATAGGTTTTGTGTGTTCCACCAATGCAGAGAGTTGTATGCACGACCGGTCACCAACACTAGGTCTTTCAACTGTCCACGAGCCTGGTTCCACTGTTGCGCCAAGCACTCCTGACGCGGACGCATGTGCAGCCTCGCGTGTGGGACTATAAAGATACAGGTGGCCATCATGCCTATTAGTTGCATGAACCCTTGCGCTGGGAGTGAGTGTAGGGGCCTGAATTTTTGAATGAGCAACTGCATGCTGTTGACTCTTGCTGAGTTTGGCCGTGCTGTTGCTGTCAGAGTGTTAATTTCTGCGCCCAAGTACTGTTGGACAGGTGCGGGTTGTAGATGGGATTTTTGGTAATTTAGGGAAAATCCTAGACTGTGTAGGAGGTGAATTGTGCGGGACATGTGGCTGGCACATTGCTGGGCCGACTTTGCTTGGATAAGCCAGTCGTCCAGATATGGATAGACATGGATGTGTTGTCTCCGAAGGTGTGCAGCTACTGTCGCTAAGCACTTGGTAAACACTCTGGGGGCAGTAGTGACCCCGAAAGGCAGGACTTTGAACTGGTAATGCTGGTTGTTGATGGTGAACCGGAGGTATTTCCTGTGACAGGGGTGAACGGGAATGTGGAAATATGCATCCTTCAGATCTAGTGTTGCTAGGAAATCTCCCTGACTGAGCAATGGTAGAACTTGCTGCAAAGTGAGCATGTGAAAGTGTTCTGACAGGATGTATTCGTTCAGGGGTCTGAGGTCTAGAATGGGCCTGAGCGACCCGTCCTTTTTTGGGATTAAGAAGTACAGTGAGTACACCCCTGTACCCTGTTGTTCTAAAGGCACGAGTTCTATGGCCCCTTTTTGCAGCATGGATATGACTTCTTGTTGCAATAAGTGCATGTGCTCTGCGGACATAGGACGTTGCCTTGGGGGTATGTTGGGTGGAGTGGAGGTTAGTTCTGGACAATAACCGTGTTGCATAAGTTGTCTCACCCACCTGTCTGTGGTAATGCCTTCCCAGACTGGCAGGAACTGCTGAAGTCTTCCCCCGACCGGTGTAATATGGTCTGGGGCAGTGACAAGACGTCACTGTTTATTAGTGGCGGAGGTTCTGGCATTGTTATTTCCTCGTCCTCTGCCTTTGGTACTGTTCCCACGGTATTCACCTCTATTGTTTTTGTTATAGGTGGTTTGTGTGCCTCCTTTGCTGTATTGGGTTTGTTGCGACGTTTGTCCTCTAGACGCTCCCCTGCTTTCGGAGCGACGAAAGGAACCACCCCTGAACTGCTGTGACTGTAGAGCTCCCATGGATTTGGCAGTTTGTGTCTTTTTTAATTTTTTCTAGGGTGGTGTCTACCTCAGGACCAAATAGAAAGTCAGGGTTAACTGGCTGATTAAGCAGAGTTGTTTGGATCTCTGACTTGAACCCAGAGATGCGGAGCCAGGCATGCCTCCTGAGCATTACACTAGTGTTGATGGCCCTAGCCGCTGTGTCAGCTGCATCTAACGCACATTTAATAGATGCGTTTGAGATTAACTTCCCCTCTTGTATGAGCATTTCCGCCCACTCCTTATAAGCATCAGGCAGGTGTTGCAGTAGCTGCTCTAGCGTGTCGTAGTGAGCCCGATCATATCTTGCTAATAGGGCTTGTGTATTTGAGATTCTCCAAATATTAGCCGCTTGAGCTGCCACACGTTTGCCAGAAGCTTCCAAGATCTTGGATTCCTTGTCCGGTGGAGGAGCATCACCACTTGTTTGAGAGTTTGCTCTCTTCCGAGTATTAGCCACCACCAAGGAGTCCAAAGGTAGCTGTCCCTTGATATACGTAGGGTCCACAGGTGCAGGTCGGTACTTCTTCTCAATCCTGGGGTTTATTACCCTTGCCTTTGTTGGCTCTTTAAAAATGTCACCAGCATTTTTGAGCACACCTTTGAGCGTAGGCAAAGTTTTTACTGATCTTTCTGAGGTAGAGAAGGTATCAAACAGAAAGTCTTCCTCCACGGGGTCAGTGTGCATGTCCACATCATGGTTAAGGGCTGCCTTCTCAATTAATGCGTTAAACGCAGCAGTATCCCCAGTAGGCGATGTCTTGACCGCATAGGACTGAGTGTCAGGGGCGGTGTGTGGTTCATCAGGGTCAACAGGGTCAATCCATGGTTGGGACTCCTCCTGGCTTGTGTCAATGGGATAATTAAACTGGTCCTCATTGAACCCTTCCTCCACATCCTCAGTGGCAGGTGTGGGAGAATAGGTATAGTCTTGTCCATATGAATGTATGGATTCAAAAAGAGTAGGTGAGGTGGCAGAGTCTCTCTTTCTTTTGAGTGGTATCTTGTAGGACTCCATAGGAGTTTCAGGAATAACTTTTATAAATAGTGAGTCGCCCTGAATCGGAGTCGATGAATAGTTTCGACTGGTTATCATAGGACGGTGCCTGGAACAGAACGTCCTCCTGCATGGGCTGAGCAGTTGCGGCTACCGATGACTTGGATGCGTCGGTGCCATTTGGGAGCTGGACCATCTTAGGTCGTGCCGTTGGGGGCAGTCCGTATTTTATTGGCGCCGTAAGCGTCGGCGACGGACTGACCTGCTTGGAGGTAGGCATAGTTTTTGAGCCGACCGACTTCGACTGTTCAGCCTGTTGCTTGTGGCCTTGCGTCAACTCGAGCTGTTGTTGCACAGGAGGTACGCCCTTTTGCTTCAACTTGCTCTGCTCTTGTGGGCCGAGTTTTGACTTCGACTCGAAGGCCTTCACTAGTAGTGACTTCCGAGGCTTCGGATCAATGCTTTTTTGGGTCTCGCGTCCTTTGGAAGAGTCGCCATCTTTGGACCCCGACGTCGATGTGAGCGTGACGTGCTTAAGTGTAGACACGGGCTTCGGCGCCCCGATCTTCGGGTCGACACCCCCTTGCGACCCCGAGGGGTCGAGCATACGTTTAGGCTTGGCATGTTCCGAAGTCATCGAGCCGATGACTGTTTTCACCAGTTTCGGTTTCGATTTTTCCACTGATTGTGGCCGATCGACCGATGGCTCTTTGGAAATGTTCTTAGCCTGGCCTGGAAGCGGGGCTATAGAACGTGGATGAAGATCTTGGCTAAGGCCTTCCAGCGATGCCTCGACCTGAGCCGTGGAAGTGTTTTTACCGGGTCCCGCTACTGCGGTTGGGCCCGGCTCATCGCCTGAGTTGTCATCGACGGCTCCGATGGGTTGTGCGTCGTCTCCTACCTCGACGATGTCTTCATCAAGGATGTAGAATTCTTCTTCGTCCTCATCGTAGTTGGATTCTCGCCCCGACGCGGGATCAGACTGTCGATCAGGATCCTCCTCTTCTACGCGCTCTTCGTCGTCAGCTCGGAAGATGTTTTCTGGGTCGGGCGCTGACTCCCGCGCCGACTGTCGTGCAGCGCGTCGAAGGCGAAGAGTTTTCTTTGATCGAAATTGAGAACAGGCCATACAGCTGGCCTCGTCGTGGTCCGGTGAGAGACGTTTATTGCACACCAGGTGCACATCGATGTGAGGGTATTTTGAATTGCAAACGGGGCATAGTTTGAACGGGCTCCGTTCCATCGTCGATCGTCGATGGGGCCTGTGGTGTCGAAAAGCAAACGGCCGTCGACGTCCGTCTCGAAGAACTGGAACAAATACAAGGCACCGAACGAAAGACAATACCGACGCCCCGAAGGCCTTTTGGCCTTGAGAAAGTTCCTATATATATAATCCGAACGGGATTTAGGAAAGTACATCCGAACCAAATGGCGGAAAAAACCAATCTGAGCATGGAGTGGATGCCCATGCGCACTGTAGTCCAGGGGAGGAGCCACCTATCTCGTGATACTTCGAAGACTCTTCCAGGACAACAATGTGCAATCATCCGGACCCAACACTAGGCGGCGATCTATGCATAGATATAAATTCAGCAGCCCACATGCCTCGAACACAAAGTGCTCCAGGACTGACCAGAACTGGTTTGGACTAGGTACAGACACTCTCTGCCTTCAGAGACAAGGGGTTTTGGTGTATAAAAGGGGGGACCCAGACCCCACAACTTTATATCACTTCTGGGAATCAAGATGAACCTTTGCTGAGGAGAAGAACCAGGAAGCTGAAGGAGGAGACTACCCCTGTGCTGTGTGTTTGGGGTTTGGCATGCAGTGGTTGCTTCATTGCCAAAGAAAGGAGAAGAGGACTGAGTGATTTTCATCAACTTGAAGAAGAATCTGCAAGGGCTTGAACTTGAGCTTGCCTCCTGCCTGAAGTATCAGGAATACAAGACTTCACCAACCAGCTCCCGATGAATTCCCTTGCTGGGAATTGAAGGGCTTGCTGTTGTGCTGTGCTGTTGTGCTGCGTGTCACTGGGAGCGCAACTAAACAAGAAGAAGCGTGTCGCCGCCGCAGTTGTCATCGCATCACCGAAGAAGCAAGACACCTCTGCATCATCACATCGCCGAAGTGCGTCGCATTACCAGAGAAGCGTGCCGTCGCCGGCGAAGTCGCTGTCGCATCACCGGAGAAGTGTACTGCAGGGCCTGTAGAGCTTCAAAGATCGAGTCACTGCACAGCAGTCGGGCGTGCATGCATCGCATCAACGTTGTTGCAACGTAACCAAGACGCCATTTTGTCGCATCGCACCGGAGAGAAGAATTGCATCGAGGTGCCATCTTGTCGCATCATACCGGAGAGCAGTAAGAAACCGACGCTTCACCTCCCCACAAAGTAAGGAAGCAAGCATCAACTCCCCTGTGCAGCAGTAAGGAACCGACGCATCCACTCCACTTAGTGTAAGGAACAGACGCATCATCTTTCCTGCGACCCTTTTGTTTTCTTTGCGTTACGCATCCAAGGTACTTTGAGAGTAAAGTGTTGCATTTACAACTTGAGAGAACTGAGCTATTTTCTACCATTTTAAAGTCTATTTCGGAGTACAGTATTGTGGATTTTTGTCGTTTGGTCTTGTGTTAAGTCTATATAAAAATACTTATTTTTATAATACAACCGGAGTGGTGTCCATCTGTAGTGTTGTCACTATTACTGAATGTGTTCACAAATGCTTTACACACTGCCTCGGAGATGAGCATGTCTGCTCGTGGCAAGCTACCAAGGGAGTGAGCAGAGGTTATTTTAGGAGTGTAGCCCCTTACCCTGACTAGACGCAAAGGTCCCTATTTGGTCAAAGGTACCTACCTCTGCCAACTAGAGACTCACACATCTAACAGTCATGCATGCTGGCAAAGAGGAAGGGAAGGGGGGGGGCGGGTGAGTGGCTTGGAAGCCTGCGATTGCAGTCGCGTGAGCCTGCAGCTTTGTGCCGGCCTGCTATATATCCTGCAATATTAGGGACGACAGTTTCCCGGGTTCCTGGTGGGGGACCCTCTGGGACCTGAAAGAACTCCAGAGCGGGTTTTTTGTGTCGCATGCTCGAGATCGTGAATGGCTGATCTCAGACGGGGTCGCTCTGGACCGTGCAGGCCCAAGATGGCGGCAAATACCCCCGGAGAAACGCAGTGAAATGGCCAGAAGCTTGACTGCGATAGCCGGAAAGTGCGAACTCCCTGCAACAGGAGGCATTAGCTGCAACACCCTGGCGGACTAGGGAGAGGCTGAATTGTCGGCTTGCCAGATCGCGGGAGGAGGCCTGATCGTGGCCTCAGAGACAAAGACGAGCTGTGCCTGTGGGGGGAGCGATTGGAGTGCAGGAGGCATGATGGCGCCCTGGAGGATGGAGTGAAGTGGAGTGGAGCCCTGATGGTGGGGGAGCGGACACGTGAGACACTCTGAGGGACAGCTTGAAGCGGTGAGGAGCTGCGGCATCCCCACGTGCCTTGGCTCGGGGCACAGGGCGTTCAAAATAAGAAGAGAAGGCTAGTGCTGGCAGCAACTGCTGACTCCGGGAGGCGGAAGGGAGTGTGGGCTCTGTTTTGGAGCTGGAGTGGCTCAAACAGGAGGCGGTGGCAGCGGGAAAGCCCCGGGAACAGCTCAGAGCTGGGCCCGATGGGTTACAGATCGGGAACTCGCTTCATGAGGGGCTGATTATGTAGGTCCCTAATTACACCAGGCCCAAGAGGCTAGCCGGCAGACAAGGCAACCGTGAGGAGGATCTTGGCCCCTGTGTGGACTCACTTGCAAATACATTGACTAAGTTATTATTAAGAACTGTGCGGTTCATGAGGGAAGTGCTCACACCCTGCAGCACATGGGACATACCTGATGAGGAGGGTGTTCGAGACACTGGGTGCAGCCCACGTCCAAGGAAACCCTGGGAGAACCTTGACCTAGACTGTGGGGGGGGGGGGGGGGGGGTAGAACTGTATGTTACCGAGAAATACGTCTACACCTGGATAAGGGCCAGCTGCTGGAGCTGAACGACACAGTTACGGGGAAAGACTGGAAGAACCTCACTGGGCTCATGAGCAGAGGCCCTATTCCATAGCGCACCTTCATCACGATAGCACCGAGGGGGAGGCTCCCATTACCATGGGCAAATCGAGAGCAAGACAAAGTGGGCCCATTCAGGATCAGGAAGAGACTTCACACGATAAAACACAGAGACGACCCAGTACAGCAGCAACTGTGTAAGATTTTGGAGGCAATTGCTGACACAAAGGCCACCCTACATCAGGACATAAGCACGATATCAGTGGGGCTGGGTCTACTTCGAACTGAACATAAGAAACTGGCTGAGAGGGTGAAACAGACGGAATCTACAACTGCAGACCTACAGCCAGCCCACAAAGAAATGACCACACTAGTGGGAGACCTCACAGATCGGGTCCGCTTGCTGGACAAAACAGCTGAGGATGCTAAAGGTAGGGATAGGAGAACTAACATCGGGGTCCTGGTCCTACCGGAAGGTGTGGAAGGTGACGGCATGGTGACCTTCCTGGAGCAATGGCTCCGGACGGTGGTTGCACCTGAAGGCCTATCAATTTTTTACACCCTGGAGGGAGCACAGTGTCACAGCTAGACCCCAAGCTCCGGGGCAGCACCCGCACCCAGTGGTGACTCGGCTCCTTCACTTCAGGAACAGAGATACCCTCTTGCAAAAATCTTGGTCCGCGGACCCGTACGAGGAGGACAATAAAAAGGTTTCCATCTTCCCGGACTACACGCGGGATGTCCAAAAACAAAGCACCTCCTTTCTTGAGACCAAGTAAGCGCTAAGAGAGGAAGGCCTTCAGTACTATTCGATATTCCCAGCACAGCTGCACATACTCGACTGGAAAACTCATTTTTGCGATGACCCGAGGTCTGCGTGGGAGTGGAGTGGAACTTACAGAACCGAGGGCCCCCCAGCAGTTCAGAACAATATGGTGCCACCACAGGTTACAGAACCCAGGAAACTACCCAGGAAGAGACCAGGGCGTGGTGCCCCAAAGAAGCCGAGCTCTTTGCAAACTGAAAAAGAAAGGGCAGAGGCACTGCAGGCGGTAGTTGCAATTATGCAGGACCGACAGAACCCTTCGGAGGCTGGGACCCGCTCCTCAAGAGAGATTGAGGGGCTTGACTCAGACTCTTCTCACGGTGACGGTGTGTCGCCGCCGGTGGTAACCACAAAGACAGCGAATGAGATTTGATGCTGGAATTGGTCCCTGCCCCCTGTGGGCCCACAATGGGCGGGGGAGCCCGGCCGGATGCCAGGGGCTTGGTCTGGCTCAGTCAGACTATATAGATCTACCGAGGAATGCGGCGAGGATGCCCTCTCCCCACCTCCAGTTTGCCTTAGCAATTGAACCGTTGGCTGAGAGGGTTTGACAGGGTGGCAAGGGGATGGGCCTCAAGATGGGTGAGCGGTTCCTTACAATCTCTCTATAAGACGATGATCTGCTGATCTACCTAGGGGAAGCAGTGACAGGCGTGGCGTTGTCAATGCAGCTACTGGCGAGGTCTGCACGCATATCGGGTCTCCGGGTTAATAAAACAAAGACATTTATTCCCAGTGGCGGGTACCATGCCCACCCAGGCCTGCGAACCTAACAGCTGACATCGATTGGACCCCTCAGTCATTCAAATATCTGGGCATTCATGTCTTCCAACCTATAGAGGACATGAGTGGGAAATTTGAATAGAGCAGTGTGGTCCCTTAGATCTTGTGTTCTTTTTTGGCACACCCTGCAATTGCCTATAATGACTAGAATTTCCTGAACTAAAATGGTCATGTTGCCCCTACTTCTTTATTTTTTCATCAATCTTCCTGTTATGATGCCCCGAGGACGGTTCCGCCCGCTGAACTCACTGCTGCGGGATCTAGTGTGAGGTGACGGAGAGTGTAATTGAAGACATTACAACATCCTATGACCGAAGGCGGGTTGGGGGTACCGAACTTTGAACTTTATAGGCTAGCTGCCCAATTGTAATGGCTGGTGCAATGGTTGGAGGGAGTGAATGAGGAGGGCACTTATTTAACGGAACCTGGCGCCTACCCTAGCTTACTGTTGGGGAAACTGTTGGACCCAACAATTGTGGTTCCATATCGCACCATATTGTAAAACGCAGCCTCACAGACATGGAAAAGGTGTCTGGCTAGCTTGTCGGGAACTCCGAAATATACCCCTATTCTGCCTCTGGTGGGTTTACCTTATGGGGAACCTAGGGCATTCTTCTCGCCTGAGCAGTTGGCACCCTGGACAGTGGTAGGTCTGGAGAAGGTTGGGGATTGCTCTCTGAATACAATGCTGAGCCCATTTTAGGATTTGGTGGAGAGCTGTGGTCTTCCCTCGGGACACTTTATGATACAAGGCACTGATACGCACCTTTGGTCAGCTGGGGGAGGGGAAGAGCCTAAGATTCACCCAGTGCTGCATTCATTGATAACCCTGGGGTCGGCAGGGCATCAAGTGAAGTGGTTCTATACTTCCCTGCTCACCACATCTCATACTCCATTAAAGCATTACGAGAGAGGTGGGAGAGGATTATAGATGGGGAACTCTCAGAGGTACACTGGGGGAAAATCCCCAAAGAAGACTTCGCAAAATACCCGCGTGAAATATATTCAATGTAATTTCATACACATGACCTCAACGTCACATATGGAGGGGCAATAGGGAAATGCCCACGATGCTCCCACATAGATGCAGACTTTATACACATGACGTGGGAATGCCAGAGCATGCATATGATCTGGAAGGCAATTTTGGCTAAGATTAAACATGCATTGGGACAAGAACTAGCCCTTACATTGAGGATATGCCTGTTGGGACTTTTTCCCAGACCAGATAGCACAAAGTTGGGAATAAACTAATAGATCAAGCCTTGGGATTAGCTAAGCGACGAATTGCATTAGAATGGATATCTGCGTTTGAACCTCAGTTTGCAGCCTGGAATCGAGATTTGATTAACTGGGCTGGGGTTGAAAGCAGAGCGTTGAGCTGGGAACAATCAAAGGCGTGCGGAAAAGGCCCATAGCTGATGCCATTCAAAGATCACAAACAAACTACACTTCTAATCAGTCCCTGGGAACAAAAAACAAACAAGTCCTCCAATAAGAGCAGCGTCATCGTCTCTGTACTCTGTTTTGTAAACGGATTATTGCTTGTGTTTCTTTCTATGAAAAGGGATTTATCATTTTATAGAGTGCTGCTTGTCTTCCGGCTCTCGCCGGGTTATTCTGTGCTCAGATCTGCTTCCCATGACGACCACTGGAATGGTTTTCGCTCCTTCGCAGTCTTGGATATACTCAGGCTCTCTGCGTGGTGCAATCATATTGACTGCTAGGGGGCCGCGCTACTTATTCAACGTGCTCTGTGCGTCAGACACTCCCCCTCCCCCTAATTTCACCGCCATCAGTTTCAATCCCTATAGCAGTGAAGAGTGTCTGGTTGCGGAGGAAGATTAACACCTGCATAGAATCTGAGCTTTCACAGAGCTGCCGCCTGGGTCTTGATATTGACACCAGCTCTGCAGGTAGAAGCCTTCTAATTATTCATACCTGGGTCCAGCCAATTACTTGCACTTACCAGGAGCAGCACGGAGGTATTATGCGGGTGAGGGATTACCGGCTTTCACAGTGAAAAATACTTATCTATAAAAGGAACCCCCCCGGGCGCTAGCTCATGTGGCAGATCGATCGAAAAAAAGTGTACCAAATTGGTAATTTTTTAGGGGTCAATCACCCCCTCTTTTCCAAACTGACCAGCCTATTTTTGCGGTCAGTCAACGTGAGATAATAGGCATACTATATATCCACATCAGTATCCCAGAGTGTAGTAGGGATCGTATTTAGGTCCTGATGAGTAAAGCAGTGGAGACAGCTTTCGAAACATGTCGACCAAGTAGGGAGTAAGATCTACCCCCTACTTATTTCTTTCCCCATTTTAAGGTTTCCAGCTAGGGAACTGAATAAAATGTATTTTTTCCACTAGCCAGGACATTTTTAACTTTTTTGTAACTAGCACTTTCCCTACCACTCCCCCAATCCACCACACACATAGTCTATTCACATAAAAACAAGTGCTCCCGCGTAGTCGTAGGTCGTAGCACGCCCCGCCCCGTAGAGGGGCGGGAAGAACCCTATGATGAAGCATGACACTATGGGATTCATAGTGTGTGAGGGTTTTTTAAAAACAAATAGTGCTTCTCCCTTACATTTCTAGGGAACAGCTTTTTCACTGATCACAGTAAAATTAAAAATAAGAACAAGCATTTACAATGCAATGGTCTCGGCATTATTAAAGGTAGAGCTATTGGCATTGCTCATGACATTTTTTTTCATATTTTTTTTTAAAAACATAAATAAATGGTATTGTCATTTACAATGGCAATAGGTGAGCATTAGAGAGTAGTAGAGAGTATTCGCGGACACAAAGCCACACACACACACACACACACACACACACAGAGCCCCACACAAACCCTGGCATTTTGGATTAGAGTCCGGGTTCACACTCCCGAGCCTACCGGCTACCTCCTGCCGCATAACCTGACAATACTGCTGTGTCCCTTCTATACACCGAGACCCCAACACTTTACTCCTGCTCCCCTGCCTGTGTCACGTACAGAAGACAGGCATCTCCCTCCAGCACGTGCATGGACAAGTTACTCACGACCCCTTCCACAGCGCTCATTAGTTGATCTTACTGATGTGTGCCCCTATACACCGAGACCCCATCACCTTGCTCCTGCACCACTGTCTGTGACATACAACACAGAGACAGCTCTCTGCAGCACGTGCATGGACCCAGGGAGTCGACTGGCAGCTTGTTATTAAAAAGAACATTTGCAACCATTAATGACAAATGCAGTGTGTTTTTCAGTCACTTTATTTGCGTTCCTTTCAGTGCTACATTTTGGTTCATTTCTGCCTCCCATGAGGAAAGGACTTAAAAGCACACTCGAAAGGAGGCGGGGCAGTTTGGGGCCGGGGGCGGTGAATTCATCAGAGGCGCTATGTGGGCCAGGGGAACTACAGGCACGTGTGTACACTGTGTTTGGTGGTCGTTCATCCGATGCGGCGTTACCCGTTTCCGAGACATGACCGCAACCCGCCATGACTCTGCCCAGATACGAGGAGGCAACAGGCCTCCCATGTGTGCCTGCTGCTGCGCCACATCCAGACCAGCGGGCATGGCTGTCTGCGCCTACCAGTGTGAGCCTGCTCCTGAATCACTACAGACCCTGCGTCATACTAAAGACCCACAGGCCTACCAGCCCTCTGCGTCTACCCGTGTGTGCCTGCTGGTGAACAACACCAGACCCTCGGGCCTGCCGCCTGTGAATGCTGCTGCGCCACACCACAAACATACAGAACTGCTCTCTGTGCTTACCCGTGTGTGCCTGCATCATACTACAGACCCACAGGCCTGCCCTCTGTGCTACCCGTGTGTGCCAGCTCCTGCGTCATACTACAGACCCTCGGGTCGTGCCGGCTGCTGCACCACACTGCAGACCCTCAGGTATGTGCCGGATGCTGCACTGCACTCCAGCTCGAGTGAAGGCTGTGGAATGAGGAGTGCTCGCGTGGAATGCATGATGTGTGCTCGGCTAGAACGCATGTGGTGTGATCAGCTGGTATGTGTGTTCTTCTGGAGTGCACGAGGTGTACTCTGCTAGAATACGAGTTGTGCTAGTGTTGAATGCATGAGGTGTTCTCTTCTGAAATGCGTGAGGAGTGCTTTGCTTGTGTGCTTTACTGGAATGCATGAGGTGTGCTTGTCTGGAATGCATGAGGTGTGCTTGTCTGGAATGCATGAGGTGTGCTTGTCTGGAATGCATGTTGTGTGCTCCGCTGGTGTGTTTGTGGTGTAGCCTGCTGGTGTGTTTGAAATGTGTTTTCTAGAATGCACTAGGTGTGTTCTCGAATACAGTGTACTTGTCTGGGATGCATGAGGTGTGCTCTGCTGATGCGTTTGGTGGGGGTTATTCTGAACTTTACGCTGTGGATTCATTGGTCTGGGGCTCTAATGACAAGCTTGGGCACATTCCCCCCAGACATCCACGAGGTCAATGATTTGAGAGGATGCGGCCAGACACATCAACATGCACGAGGCCCATGACGTCACCGCCGAAAGACGACGGGTTCGATCCGGGTGACGCGTCACGTACAGAAGAGATAAAGCGGGGCTATGATTACTTTTTTTCACCGCTTAGCATAGCTCTTACCCACGCCTTGGAGCCCCGAAAGTTAATAACATCCAGCACCGCCTGCCGCCCAGCGCCTCATCTCTCGGCCAGAAACGCCATTAGCAGTCTGGGCAGGTTCTCACCGAGAACGTTTGAGCGGGAATCCCAAGGAGAGACATGTCGGGGATTAGCGCGTTGAATCAGCGAGGCTGCTGAAGGCGAGTAGAAAGGGGGGGGCGAGACAAAGAGCTTAAGAGCAAACAGGCCCCGCTGGAAGCTGCGTGACTCACCTGCGGCCTTCAGCCAGTACCGCGTTCGTGCATCGGTGGGAAGGGCGGCACCGAAGTCGACAGAGGGCCAAGCACTTAAACAAGAGCGGAGCGCTCCACACGACCACGTTTCTCAGAGGCGAGGCAGAAATGCCTCGGAGAAACACACAGTCATTTTGCGATTCGGGGGTGTGTTTTTTAGGTTTGAGTGACGGATGACGTCACAGATAGAAAGAACCTAAAAACACGCCCCCGAATCGCAAAAAGACGGGGCTTAAAGGGAGTGACGCCCCTCTCCTCCAATGCCTGGCCAGCATTTACTAGGCCAGCCAATGGAGAAGAGGGGCGGGTTCCAAGCCCCCTCTAAGAAACATAAAATCTTCGGCTCCGCCCACTGCTACGCAGTGCGACAGTCCTCGACCTAAAAAAAGGATAGAATCTCATTGTTTGTATACAGTCTGGCTGGAGGTAGATTCTATCCATTAGAAACCTCTATCCTCCCTGTCTTTGTTGTTTTGATCTTACCAGGGTCCCCACAGCCTGTTAACCACTTACATTCACCCACCTTCACCCACCTTCCTTCATAAGCCATAATGGAGAACTAGGAGGACTATTTTGAGGAAGAAGTGTCTTACTTACCCAGTTGATGATGAATTATGTAAGATCATGGATGTTTCTATATTCAGGGCAGTAACCCAGGTAGTGGTGCCTCTGGAGACAGGAATAGTAGAACTGCAGGCACAATGCTCAAGACTCCGTGATCAAAGGGAAGAACATGCTGGGCTTCAGGCCCCCATACCTCCAAGTCAGCCCATGCCAAACCCTGACACCAAGCTCAAGCGCTCAGAGGATACTGGCGTCTACATAGACACATTTGGTCATCTCAATAAGGCATTCATGGATTCTCAACCCTATATCTCTACCCAACCTGACACATTTGGTGATCTCCTTTCCCACTGCTGCGCCTCCTATGTCAGGGGATGGGGAGGATTTGCCAGATACAGCGGACGGGGATGGGGACTTGGGTGATGTTCCTGTGGGAATTTCAGATACGCTAGACCCGGATGACCTATTGCATCCACAGAGTGGTCACCTGCCCCTAAAGTGGCCTCATACATAGCAGAAAGGTTACGTAAACTGTTGGACAAAGAAGTCCGCAACTCTCTCCAGGCGGAATGTCCCAGGCCCACTTTGGAGGGTAGAGTAGCCTACACCCCAGAGATAGATCCCAAGATGGTGACCTTATTAACAAATTTGTAAGTAAGCCCAAGAAGGTTACAGATAGGTCTTGGCAATCCTACCAAGACAAGCTACTGGATGTGGGCAGTTCTCTGTGCAAGATTCTGGACATGCAGAGGATGTGAAAGCATTCAGGTCCCTCACTGCTCCAGAGGCCCTATCAAGTTTGGCTCAAAGGGCCATCATACTGTTAG
The DNA here is from genome assembly GCF_964261635.1 of Lissotriton helveticus. Lineage (NCBI taxonomy): Eukaryota > Metazoa > Chordata > Amphibia > Caudata > Salamandridae > Lissotriton > Lissotriton helveticus. The sequence goes on from NC_136063.1 coordinate 490,368,537, forward strand.
GGAACGCCAACTGTGCAATTTTCACTGAGCGACGCAGGTCCCTATTAATTAAAATCCACCCTAAGCTAGGCAAACTTTTAACCTCAGAGGCAGCCCCTAAAACTGAAGGAAATTTGATTGGGGATCCAATTAAGGAATTAGGAAAATTCTGCAATACTTTCATGTCCAGACCTTTATTCGGCGTATCTTCACGCCACATGTTTTTTGCCAGAGCCAGTAGTGGCAGAGGGTGTTCGACCACTTACGCTTCTTATCAGCCCTCCGCCAGAGGTGGTGGCTATCGCCAAGGACAGTTGCAGGACCCGTTAAAATTTGGTTCCTTCTACTCAACTAGAACTTGATGCTAAGGGGGAAGAGGGAACGGTGCGCACAATGCCCAACAAGGTGAGTGTACAGGCTTCCAGGGGAATCCACTTGGAGGGCAGGTTGGGGAATTTCTTCCACAATTGGTGGTCCCTGACCTCAGCCACCTGGGTACTCCAATCGGTCCGGGGAATCCAGATAAAGTTTTCCGGTTCACCATGCCAACCAGTTCGCCCGGTACCACTGATTTTTTCTCTAGAACAGTCAGCGTTAGTGAATGCGGAGATTCTCCTACTGTCAGACAATGAAGTGTAGTCCGCACCATTCTCCATTCCCAGGGTTTTCTCAGCAACCATTTTCTAGTGAAGAGGGATGGGGGATAAAGTCTGATTATTAACTTGAGGGAGTCCAATGAGTGGTTGATATACCATTACTTCAAGATGGAGGGTATCCATGGGGGCGTGGCTAGCAGCCGACGGAGATGGACGCTGCCTAAAGCGGCTCCTGACCCCCGCCTGCTAATCCTGAAAATTATCCATCCCAGACATGGGGATACCCCCTGAAACTCGGGGGGAGCCCCTGCTGAAGACCCCAGTGCCTGCTCGGCGGCGAGTTTTGCCCCGGTGGCTGCCGTGCACCGAAAGAAGACCGACGACGTGGCGAGGATCCAGATGCGGGCAAGATGGCGACTGCCCCGATATCCTGAAGGTCCGCCCGACTGTGCCCGCTGCCTGAGACAGCGGCGGCGGCACCGCGGAGGAGCCCTCCCCTGACCGGAGAAACTCGACTGTACGAGTGCGCATCCTGGCCCAAGGACCACGGGATTGGGTCCCTGTTCCGGGTGAGTCTACCGCGGCCCCCCTCCAGCGGGGAAACAGCTACAGGACTCCCCGGCTTCTGTGGAGTGGCCGCCCCCGGTACACCTCCGGCGGAGGACTGGCGTGCAGCGCCCTGCCTCTGGCAGAGCCCGACCTACCGGCAACACAGGGGAACCGGCCAACTAGAAAGCGACGGCCTGCCCTGGCTGTGAGCCCGCCTGCTAGGACGACCGCCTACGCAACTCCCCGGCTTTGGGCCTGCGAGAAATCCGGGCTCTCCCGGCTGACGGAGCCCCGACGTGCCCAGCTGTGCCTCCTGCAGGGACCGGTGAGGCACCACTAGTGCTCCAGCCCAAGTACAGGCCCTCACTCTGATACCTGCCTGCCCGATGACCCTTCATCACCGCCGCTGCTTCCAAGGGCCGGAGAGTCCCTGAAAAGGCGAACCTACCTCCCCCCTGCGCACATTGATGAACGCCGGGGATTAGGGCAAAGCGGCGACTTGGGGGGTATCTGGCTCCCAGTGGGAGCTGCTGCACAAGACGGGGCTCACCCCCCCCGTCTGGACTCAAGCACCGGCTGGGCATTGCGGGCCTGACCCACCACGTGACTCCATCGGCCGGCACGGACTTCGGGCCCCTCCCACACCATCGCCTGCTTCTTCCCATAAGACTGGAACTGCGTTACGACAGCGGTGGACCCCTGGAAGCGGTATATCCTCTTGGGGAACAACGCGCCGCCCCCACGAGCCCCGCCACCGAAGCCGACCCGGGGGACTAGCCTGAACTGGGCCAGCAAAGGTACCCAGAGCGGGGCCACCAGTGTGGACACGGGGATCATCAGTACTATTGGGGAGAGAGCCTGCTTTCGACAGCAACACCGAACCAGCCCGGCCAGGCCCCGTATGTGAAGGGGAGCGGGAACTCGTATAGGCCTACAGAGGCGAAGTGCCCAGAGTTAAGAAGCAGGCTACAACCTGCCTACCTATCACCTACCTGATTGCCCACTGAAGGGGGAGCCCGACGACTGCGAGCCTCTTTGAGAATCCAGACCAATCACCCCGAACCAAGATGGGGAAGCCCAGAGGTGCGAAGGGGGATGGGAACCCCACAGCGGAGACGCCCGAGAACGTCTCACAGACCTCAACGGATCTACAACAGATGCAAGACCGCATCCTGGAGGCCATTGCAGCCACAAAAGAAGCACTACACCAAGACATTGTGCAGGTGTCCACGGGGTTAGGGCTCCTCCGGGCGGATCACGGGAAGCTGGCGGACAGAGTCAAATCTGCGGAGATTACCCTAAAGGACATGGTGCCAGCTCACAAATCCATGGAAGGACGGCTCACAGAGGCGCTGGACCGCATACAAACCCTGCAGAGGCGGGCGGAGGATGCCGAAAACCGCAGTCGGCGGAACAACGTGCGCCTGGTGGGCCTTCCGGAGAAAAAAAGAGGGCTCGGACATGGTGGGTTACCTGAATGAATGGCTGAGGACCGCGGTGGCCCCGGAGGGCCTCTCGCCCTTTTTCACCCTGGAGCGGGCGCACCCAGTGCCGGCCAGACCGCCAAAGCCGGGCCTACCACCTCGCCCAGTGGTCATCAAACTGCTACATTATAAGGACAGAGACTGGCTGCTGCAGCGGGCCAGGGAAGTGGGCCCCTTTCAGGTGGACAATAGCAAAGTCACGCTCTTTCCGGATTATACGTACGAGACTCAAAAGTTGCGGGCCTCTTTCCTATCCCTCAAAAAAGAACTGCGAACCGAAGGCATACAGTATTCACTACTCTTCCCTGCCAGACTCCGAATAGTGCTAGACGAGAAGTCACTGTTTTTCTCTACATCAGCCGAAGCATGGGCCTGGTGGGACACTTATAAGGCGGGCACGGACGGAGCACAGTTCAGAGCGGAGGAGGAACGGCGGGGGCAGCCAGTGAGGAAGTCGAAGAGGCTCAGAGGGCGTAGATCTAGGACCAGGAAGCCAACGGAATCCCAGACGGAGGACGAGAGACGGGCGGCGCTGCAGGCAGTAATGGACGTCTCGGGCTCGGCGCTTGCACAATCGGGGAGAGCATCGGGCTCGGAGGAACAAGGAACGGGCTCGGAGACGGAGCTATCGGAACTTGGTAGCACGAAGGGGCCAGAAGTCACGCCATAGACGTCGGAGGAAATACTCGGGAGCTGAGAGTGGGACTTGGCGCTCTCACTAGAGCAGCGGCTATTGGGGCTGCCACCTTGGACTTCGGAGCAGGCAGATGTTAGACTGGATTATCGTGAGTCAAACTGCGTATTGCGGGGCGGAGGGACAGGGGACTGTGGGTGAAGTTCTTGAGTCTAGTTCACGCTCCTAAGGGCCCATAAGGCCTCTGCAGTGCAGACTGCGGACTAGGTAGATTAGGGAGCACGTTTGCTCGTATATGGTTTGGATGGGAGTAACTCTAGCGAAGTTAGGTCCTGTTCTGGGGGGGGCCTAGAGAAGTTGGGGTGACTCAAGGAACGGAGAAGGGAGGGGGGAGGGAAGGTTTTGAGGGGGTGCGGGAACAGTGTCATGCCTGATGCCTGGAAAACATACACCACCGGACTGAACCGAACGCTATGGGACAATGGCTAATACTGGATCGATAAAATGTGTGTCTTGGAATGTGAGGGGACTGCATACTATGGCAAGGAGGCACAAGATTCATGCTTATCTAGTTCGAAGGGGGGTACAAATAGCGTTCCTGCAGGAAACCCACCTGACAAAGATAGAGGGTATAGCGCTACAGCGTAGGTGGAGGGGACACCTTTATAACACTACATATTCCGCCTTTGCTAGAGGGGTGCTAATCTGGATAAGAGCGGGCACTCCTTTCCAAGTAACCAGGCACATAATAGACCCTGAAGGAAGGTTTGTGGCAGTGGAGGGCAAACTCAGGGGCCGGCATATCGTACTCAGTAGTGTCTACGCACCTAACGTAGACCAGGCAACCTACTTTGCAAAGCTCTCTGGAGAGCTGGCTAGCTATCTCACAGGTCCCGTTTTGTTGGGGGGGGGGGACTTCAATTCTATTGCAGACACTGTATTGGATAGATCGCATCCACCACTGCATACATCCCCGATACACAGGCTAGCAAGATGCAGATCGGAATGGCAGGGGAAGTGGGAGCTAGTAGACGCTTGGCGTACACAACACCCAGCGGTGCAAGATTACTCGTACTACTCCAGCCTACACGACCTCCATGTCAGCCTTGACACCTTCCTGTGCTCCTAGTCGGTGCTTCCTGCGGTGGCTCGGACTGAGTATCTGGCGCGCACGATATCTGATCACAATCCTCCACTTTTGACATTAGACTGGATGACTGAGACATCGCGGATCCCGACGTGGCGGCTTCGGCCGGACACGCTGGATGACCCTCCCTTCCGAGAAGCGTTAGCAGAGCGGATCTCACAATACTTTGCGGAAAATGAGGGTTCTGCTTCTACCAGAGCAGTGGAGTGGGACGCCTTCAAGACTGTAGTGAGAGGGCACTGTATAGGGAAATATGCGGGGGTACGCAGGACTTTGCTAGATGACATAGAAAAAGCTGAACGCACGCTGAGGGAGGCCGAACTAGCGCACCCTAACCGGCCTGAGCTTCAGGAGAGGGTCAGCGGAGCGCGGGAAGCTGTGGCAGTGGAGGTGGAACGCCTTCGCAGCTTTGATTATAGAACGTACCTCACGAAGTCACACGCTGAGGGGGATAAAACTGGAACACTCCTAGCTTGGTTAGCGAAGCCCACCAGGAAGAGCCACCCGATCTTGGCCTTAGCGGGGGAAGGCGGCCGCGTCTACAGCACGCAACCGGGTATCTTAGACAGCTTCAAATCTTACTATGAGGCATTATACCAGAGTGCATTAGGAGATCGGGGGGAGGCGATCGACGTTTTTTTAAGTGAGTTGCAGTTACCGCAGCTGGAACAGGAACAGGCGAACGCCCTAGGTAACCGGATAGAGTTGGCGGAAATAAGAGGTGCAGTAAAGCGAATGGAGCGCAACAAAACCCCAGGCATAGATGGACTGCCTATTGAATTCTATGGACGATACTTGGAACAATTGGCCCCAAAGCTCCAAATAATATACAACGAAGCCAAGGATAGGGGTCGACTCCCCCAATCTATGTGCGAAGCCATAATGATCCCTTTGTTAAAACCACGGCGGGAGAGTACCGACCCGGTGTCTTATCGTCCGTTGTCCATGTTAACGACAGATTACAAGATTCTGAGTACAGTGTTGGCTTCCAGGTTACTGACACACATGCAAGAACTGGTCCACAAGGACCAATCCGGATTTATACCCACCCGTAACACGACCCACAACATCCGACGGCTGCTCAGACTGATGGGCGACCCGCCTCCGGAAGCGAGGGCTCCTCTAGTCTTGGCTGTTGACATAGAGAAGGCCTTTGATAGCCTGGAGTGGGAGTACCTCTATAGAGTGATGTGGAGTTTTGGTTTAGGAGAGGGGTACATAACCTGGACAAAAGTATTATACTCATCAGCGAGGGCAAGAGTGAGGGTCGGGACTTTGGTGTCACACCAATACGAGGTGAGGCGGGGTACCAGACAGGGATGTGCACTCTCTCCCCTGTTGTTCGCGCTAGCAGTAGAACCCCTAGCAGTAATGGCTAGGCGAGGAGACTATTATAAAGGACTGGAATTCAGAGGGACTCAGCACTTTATATCATTATATGCGGATGACATTCTCCTGTTTTTGGAGGATGCGGTGAGGAAAATGGAATTTTGCCCTGTCATGTGTCCCTACGTATTCCCCATCGTATGTTATATGTGCACGATTAAATATGCATATGTTCCCCCCTTGACCGAATAAAGACGCAATTATAGTTGTGTCCAACGTTAGTATGCCAGTTATCCAGTCCTCGTGAAAGCAACGAGTATTAGGCCTATGTTGCCAACGTCTTTACATTGTGCACGTTAAATCATCGAGTTGTCCCCGTTTCTAGGCCTCAAAGGGCCCGGACACCAGATTCGAGTCTCCAGTCCCCTGAAACCACTCTGAGGAGCGATGCAGCCCCTTCCGCATCCCTGACCCTTCACTTACTTTCTGCCAAGCAGCGCGGTGCCCGGCCTGGCCTGCCTGCCTGTCTGCCAAGAATATGTTATGCCTCTAGTTATCAGTTCAGCTCCCCGGCTTCACATTCCTAAGCTAACGAACCGCATAAACATCTTCAGCTATAGTCTAGTCTTCCTGTCTCCATGCAAAAGAATTACTGAATTAGTATTCATAGAAGATTCATAGCACACGCAATACATGTAGAATATATGCATGCACCAGCCTTAGTGTCAAGTAGCCTTTGCCCTGATGACATTTAGATTCTATCAACATGTACTCCAAACACAAGATATCAGATATGCTATAGGTACATGTCGTCCTGACATCCCAGACTTTAGTCTCCTCTTCTAGTACCAGAAGTCAGAGCCCCCAGCTCTCCCCAGTTACACGTCATAGCCTGTTTGCGCGCACCAGTAGGTTAAAGGTTCCAGCTGCCCAGGTAACCCCCTCCATGTATCCACCCATTTATGACATTTCTGTGACGTTTACATCACATGTCTCCGTGCACGCCCTGTGCACGCCCTCTTTTTACGCCCATATGTTCTTATCTTTCGTTTGTCACTTGTTACGCCTACTGTATTCAATGCAATTGTACTGTTTTACTATATATACTGTATGATGATAATGAGACGTTCCAGCTGCCATTTTACTTCCCCTTTTCCTTGTGTCTGTCCCTTCCTGAACCTTTGCAGGTGATGGAACCCGATGGTCCATTGGCTCGAGCCATCTGATTAAAGCCCATTCTGACTCAGATATCACGGATCCTGCCTCTTATTTATTGAGCTATCCTTTTCAGTTAATGCATAGAAAAATAGTACCGGTATTTAATTATTTATTTACCACATAATGGCGCCCGAATAGGGACGAGCCCCTTCCCCACGCGCCGGCGATGTAACGCAGGCCCCCTGACCCTTCTACAGCCGTGACGGACCTCTACTGCGCACCTGCAGATATTTCTGCTCAAGTCTCCCTCAGGCCCACGGAGGAGACGGAGACTGCGGTCCGGCATCCAGACGAGGCGGTGAGGAAGGCGGGTCGTTCCGACCAGAGCCCAAGCCGAGAGAGCAAGGTCCGAGGTATCCGGAGGCCCACCTGTAACCGAAGCCCGAAGCGCATGCGTAGTGCGTAGCAGTAACCAGACGTCGTAGCAGTCCAGTCCGAGGCCTTCAGTTTTGCTTCCCGGTAAGTACCGTTGCTGGGGGTATCTAGACGGGTGTTCATTAATTTGTGCCCGGTCCGACGGGTTTGGGTACACAGATCCGGTCCGACGTGTTCACCTAGGTGGATACGGTATGACGTGTCTCTTTAGGAGACCGGTATGTTCTGTACTGTTTTTAGCAGTGCATCCAGTAATTCTAGTAAGTCTGTTTCTCGAGAAACTCAAGTATTATGTTCTCAATGTATCAGGTAGTATTCTGTTCGAACTGTTATTAATGTGTTCTTGATATCGTGGTATGAATGATTGTTTTGCTATTCATTACTGTGTTCATTGTGTATTGTGTTCAAGTTCAAGTACGGTTCAAATATGCCTCTGTTCTCAAAGTTACGTCAGATAAAAACCAGAAAAGGGTTACTCGAAGAATCAGTTCCTGTCCCTCCCAGGGACAGTCCTGGACATTTCATGTATCATAAGCATGGCTTAGATGCCATACTGTATCTAGATTTATGGGTGGACTACACCAGGAATCTTGAAGAGAAGTATAGATGGCCTGTTTCAGGAACATGGGATGCCGAGTGCATCATGAGAGTAGAAGAAGCATTATGGAAAAAGAAAGCCAGACAGTCCCAGAAAGATGCCATAGAATTGTGGCGTAAAGAATCCCATAAAAGAACAGAGAAAGAATTCAGAAAAGCAGAATTAAGTAGGGAATCCTCCGAAAAAGCCCAAGAAAGGGAATTACTAGAAGGTGAACGAGTTAGAGCAGAACAATCAGACAGACAGAGAAATGCCCTTATTAAAGGTATGTATCCTCTTCTCGCCGAGGGTTTGCCTAAAGCGACCCCGGAAACACTCTGTAATTTACCGCCACCTTTGGTCCCGACTAAGCTACGTCATAAACCGACCGCAGCTGAAATTTTCCTTTCTTCCTATTTAGATGACACTGTCCCAGAATATGCAAATACGAATCCTACTCCGCCGGTTCAACTTCCACCCCCTGTTAATAATGTTATTACTGTGCCTCCAGTCGTTGGTCCTGTTAATGTGCCAGTACCCCAGGACCAACCCACCTTACGTGCTCCTACTTTACCAGTCACGTTACCAGCAGCCGCACACTCAGTATTAATTGAAGATTCTAGTCCAGGAGGAGCAGGGGGAGGTATTCCTATCACCCCGCCTCAAACAAAGCGACTGACGCTGAGAGATGCAGCGTTACAACGTACTCCGAAAGTGACTACGTACGAAGCCCTCAAAAAGTATTTCAATGAGTGCGGATCTGATTGTAGATATGACCCAGTACCAGGTGAAGATAGTATGATAATATATTCCATACGTTTACGACGAGTTGCAAGCTTCTTGGTTACCATATCAAATATGAAAGAACATCTAGACAGAATATATCACTTTCTCCGAACAGGGGAGAAACCAGAAAGTATTCACGAAGCTATGGCACACAGGAAAGTCGAGATTCAAGGCATGATTTTACAATTTTTAATAAATTGTTTAATAAGAGAACAAGATCACCCTGATAAAAATCCAGAAGAGATGAAAGTCCTGACCAGATGGAGTGACAATATAGCAGAAGGAAAACACAAAACACAGAATAGTATAGAAACTATGTACAGAAAGATCCGTAAAGAAATTATAAGTATACACCAAAAGGAGAAAGCAAGCAGAGTAGCAGAGAAAGAGAATGACTCTTCAGACGAAGAGGTAGACAACGAGAATCCCTCCAGAATAGCGTATGTAGGTAGAACAAGACCTTCTGATAGACACACACGCCTAGACTACAAGAAAGCTTTTCCTCCTCCCGTACCAGAACAGTGTTCTCTTGAAGAATTATTCCAGGCTACCGATAAAGTTCTGAAATTACGAATAGGTTACAGTGAACTTAGTACCATGCATGAACAAGAACTCGCCCGATCAGCAGTCCGATGGACTAGTGATTCTACCACGTATTCAGACGAAGTAGTAGCTCAAATGTTTCTGAAACTGCCGCCAGCCGAGCAACGACTGGTGGGTATGTACATGATCCAGCACCTTATTACACTGTACGAGAGTCAACATTCTGATCCAGGTCCCTTGTATAATGTACTGAACGAGTTACTCCTAAACCGATGGAAAGGTCTAGGTACTGATTTAATTAACGTCATTCTAGAACAGCGCCACAAATACAGAACGTTCCTGACTCCGCATTTTGTTCCTGTTTCACCCCCATTCTACATAGATAGACAGAATCCGTTGCGAGAAGTGCATCCTGTTAAGGGAACGGGGGGTAATCTCGAACGAGTATTTGTTTACACCCCTATAACGAAAATAGAACTACTAGAAATGAAAAAGTTAGTGCCCTGTCACGATAAAGATCCAGCAGGGTTCCATCGAGAATTAAAAGACATGCTCCGTATGGGAGAATACACGTATCCTGATATCATCAAAATGTTAAAGGTCCTGTTGCCTGCGGGCATATATGAAAAACTTAAAGAAAAAGAATGGGAGGTGGGAGAGAAAAGGGTTGATTGGACCGCGTTAGAGAACGAAGATAATGCACAAGTCCCAGGTACTGGTCTTGGGGATAAAGCCAAAGAATTGCCCGAACTGTTAATACAAGTCTTGCCAAGATTAATAGCCACGAAAAAGGAAGACTGGGATGCCATCTCAGCCTGTAAACAGAAACAAGACGAAGACACTAGTGATTTTTATTCCAGATTCGAGAAATGTTTCATTATTAATAGCGGTCTGAAAACAAGTAGTGAGTCGTATCCACATCTTTTTGTTACTAAATTAGTTGAGAATTCCTTACCGCAAGTTTAAAATCGAGTATTGAAGGTCGAGAGTACATGGCAAGCTAATACCCCGTCACAAATGCTCCAGATGTTACAGTATCACCAGAACCGAATCAGGGAAGAGCAAGAACACGAAAGGAGACGTATGAAAGACACGAAAATGAAAGTACTAGTTGCACAGTCCGTTCCACCTGATAGTCAGAAGAGGGGTCCGAATCAGACTAGTCATTCTGCAGCTCCTGTTAAAGGGACATGCAATTACTGTAAACAGCCAGGTCATTATATATACGAATGTGCGGTTCTGAAACACAACATAGCTACAGGTAAGACGAAAGAGAGACCACGTCCTCCTAGACAAGAACACGTTCCGCAGAATTCACAGCCACCGCAGAACGCACAACAGACAGTCACAGTACCGCAGCCTATAGCTGCCACACAACACGTTACACAACAGATGTACCAGTATGCACAGTCAGAGTATCCAGAATATCAGCAGTATTCATGAAACAGCCTAGAGAGGGAGGTTGGCTTGCCTCTCATCGAGGTTCCTGTAGATCAAGAGGGTCCCTATGTACACAGTCAGGTATTAGGGAAAGACAGAAAGTTTCTGATTGATACAGGGGCAAGTAGGACTACCATCAGTCATGACGAGGTTCCAGGGGCTCCACTCTCAGGCTCAAGAAATGTTTCCCTGGGATTTTCAGGAAAGCCTATTGTTAATGAAATATCGAAACCAGTTTCCCTAGAAGTTGGTCCATTGTCCCGAACTACAGACTTGTTACTCACGAAATCCTGTCCTGAAAATTTACTAGGTATTAAAACATTGAAAGAATTAGGAGCGGTAATATGCTGCTCTCCGGAAGGAGTGAGATTGTTTTTACGTGATTTTAAAGGTCATTATGTGTTACGTGATTTTGATCCAAGATTACTGAATGTACCACAGCATTTATGGGCGCAAGGTCCAACTGATGTAGGATGTATGCACATTACACCATATCGTGTCACTCTGAAACAAGGCGTTGTATTACCACGAATCCGACAGTACAAATTGCCACCTGAGGCTGTAGCAGCCTTATCGAAAATTATTGACGAGCTCATTGCTCAAGGAGTAGTTGTAGAAACTGACTCCAATGTATGTAATTCTCCTATCATTCCGATTCTTAAACGTACTGATCCAAATGCACCTCCAGTATATCGATTAGTGATTGATCTTCGAGAACTCAATAAATGTATCATGCCCCAGTACCCTGTGGTTCCAGATATCTCTTCCCTATTGACTGCCATTGATTCTGAAGCTACGTTCTTTACTGTTATTGATCTCAAGAACGCATTCTTTAGTGTCCCCATTCATCCAGACAGCCAGTTTCTTTTCGGATTCTGTTTAAATGGAAGAAGCTATAAATTCACACAAGCTCCTCAAGGTTTCACAGAAAGTCCTAGTATTTACAGTCAAGCACTTAAAAGACAACTAGACAGTATTCACATGCCAACTGACACTGCCCTGCTCCAGTATGTCGATGATCTATTAATCACTGCCCGTACAGAACGTGACTGCGAACGTGCGTCACTTACAGTCTTGTATTTTCTGGCAGAGATGGGGCACAAGGTGTCCCCTTCGAAACTGCAATTCTGTGTCCAGCAAGTGGTATACCTTGGACACTTACTGTCCAAGAGGGGTAGACAGTTGACACCTGACCGTATCCAGTTAATAGCACATCTTCCACAGCCCAAGACACAGAAGGAGGTACGAGCTTTTATCGGCCTCACTTCCTACTGCAGACAATGGATTCCTCAGTATGCATATCTAGCTAAACCACTGATACAGTTAACGACACAGGAGGCAGCGACATCGACTGTCCTCCCTTGGACCCAGGAACATACACTTGTTTTTAATGAGTTAAAGAAAGCTTTATGTAATGCACCTGTGTTAGCGACACCAAACTACAGTAAGCCTTTTACACTTTTTGTCACTGAACGTGATGGTACAGCATTGTCTGTTCTCACGCAAGATCAAGCAGGACAACACAAGCCCTGTGCTTATTTTTCTAGCACATTAGATCCAGTAGCCCAGGCTTTGCCTGCGTGCCTCAAGTCGGTTGCAGCCACAGCTCTAGCTATCAGACAAAGTGATTCCATAGTGTTAGGACACTCCCTGACAGTACAAGTTCCACACTCAGTGGAAGTTCTGTTAACCCGAACACAGACTCAGCACTTGACAATTGCACGTTTAACAGGATATGAACTGACATTGTTTCAGCCACACATAGAAATCAGACGCTGCAACATTTTAAATCCCGCTACACTGTTACCCTCGATTACATCAAATCCTGCCACACATGACTGTGTGGAAGTTATCAACACCATGACAAAGCCAAGACAAGACTTGACGGACATTGCATTACCTGATCCAGACCTGACACTTTACGTGGATGGTTCATGTATGAGAACAAGTACAGGAGAACTAGTAGCCGCGTATGCAGTGACTACTGAAACTGAAGTTATAGAAACACATCGTATTGACACCTTGTCTGCTCAAGCAGCAGATGACCCAAGCCTGCATACGAGCTAAGAACCTGAAAGTAAACATATATACAGATTTGCGTTATGCATTCGGAGTCGTACACGACTTTGGAGTCGTTTGGCAAGAAAGAGGTTTCATGACCTCTCATGGAGCCAAGATTCAGCATGGCCCCCTCATTCGAGCTCTGTTAGAAGCAATACATTTACCGACAGCTATTGCCATTATGAAGTGCAAAGCACATACGAAAGCCACTGTCGCCATTTCCCAAGGTTACGTTCTAGCAGATCGAACAGCCAAGCTTACAGCTGAGACTCCAGACATTCCAGTTGACATATCAAAGACAGATGTTCCAGATCAGACGACTTGTATGACAGTTAAGGACCCTACACAAGATGTACTAGACATACAGACACATGCTACCCCAGACGAAATCAAGAAATGGTCTGAACAAGGAGGGGTCCAGACAGATCAGGGATGGTTGACGAAGGGAAAAGCCACATGGTTTCTCCCCGACTCTATGGTTCAAGTCATTATTAACACCGCACATAGTCCAGCACATTTAGGAGAAAAAGCCATGTTAGACAGCATCCAGAATATTTGGTTTAACAAGCATTTACGAGCAGCAGCCAAGCAGAAAGTACGTACCTGCATGATATGTTGTCAGTTCAATCCAGGTAAAGGTGTTCCGGTGGAACAAGGTGGATTCCATCCTCCTGACCACCCTTTTGAAGTCCACCAGATGGATTATATTCAGATGGATCGATGCCGAGGTTTCAAGTATGACCTCGTAGTTGTATGCGCTTTGTCCAGATGGACAGAAGCATATCCAGTCCCAGATTACACTGCCGCGACCACTGCCAGGCAGTTGGTTCGTGAGTATTTCCCTCGCTATGGTTTACCCAGGGTCGTGTATTCAGACAACGGCCAGCCATTCTCATCTGAACTCATGAAACAAGTATCTCTTCTGTTAGGGTACCAGTGGAAGTTCCACTGTGTGCGACACCCCGAGGCAGCTGGCCTCGTCGAGAGACATAATCAGACTCTGAAAATCCGCATTGCAAAGGTTTGCGCAGAAAAAGGCGTAGATTGGATGGTAGCCCTGCCAGTCGCCCTTTTTTACATGAGAATGGTCGCTCACTCCCGTTCAGGTCTGTCACCTTTCGAGGTTGTATTCGGTCGTCCCCCGAACATGTGGGGTACACCTATGCCACGTAAAATAACCGATGTTGACAGTAATATGCTGACAGATTACCTAGCTTCCTTGATGTCTGCACTACTCTCTTGTCGTTCACAGGTCGCGGCTGCCTTTCCAGACAACACTCAAGTGAAACCGCACGAGGTCATTCCTGGCGACCTCGTATTGGTGAGGAATTTCGATCGTTCAAGTCCGCTGGAGCCCTGCTGGAAAGAGCCGAAACTAGTTCTGATGACCACAAGGACCGCCGTAAAACTAGAATGAAGAAAAGGGTGGCTTCACTCCAGCCATATCAAACGTTTTCATGGACTCCGTCCAAAGACTTTTTTCAAGGACTGCCCCGATACTGACTCTAAACTTCCCCTGTTAGAGAAAACTCCGCAGCAGGAGTATAAATATAAATTAAGGTCTAGCAAGTCAGACAGTTTAATTGTTTAAGTCCCTCTCGGGTGAAGCGGTTAGACAGGTTCCTGACATGTATGAGATAGACCCCCATAGTGAGAGAGTTAGACGAAACTCCAAGAAAATACGTTATTGTAAAAATCTGCGCAGCAGATGTATCGTTACTTTATTGTTTATGTTATTTCTGAGTCTTACGATCACATGTATAAGTTATGTTTTACATGTATTTTTTCCTCCTCTTGATTCACATGTACATCTTTCCTCTAATGATACAGTAGAGCACACATTTAGTGAACTACCTCCTCACGAGTTATCCTACCGACTCGCAATGCGCAACAATACTTTTATACGAATGTTACACTATTCACACCAGACTAGCAATGCCACTAATTGTTGGGTGTGTGGTCGACTCCCCCCTTTCCAGACACCGAAGGGAGTTCTGCCACTCTTTCCCTATCCGTTTTCACACAATGGTTCGTGTGGAGCATGGTTTACGTTAACATCATCCTCCGACGATAAGTCCCTTCTGAATAGAACATGTTTTCCGGACAAGGAAGGTCTTTCCCATAGAACAGGGTTAGATCTAGAAAATGAAGTATATGATCTAGGTAATTTCTCCTCGAATTTTATGGTTTTGAATGTTCAGTCTGAGACTAATCCAGACTTGCCTGCTATTACAGTCCTACCAGTGAAAGGCGAATTATGTGTTAGAAAGAATGGTTCAGTACATCTAGGACACAGTGATTGTACTACTGTGGTCGAGTATAGTGACAGTGGGAAGTCTACTCTCAAAGCCTCACGTCATTCGTATTTTGTATGCGGTCAGACCGCATATGTACGTCTGCCCCTAGATTGGGATGGAACATGTTACATTGCCTTCCTACTACCACCAGTTTTCCTAGCCCCATCCGATTATCACAGAAATACACATCTAGTACACGTCAGACATAGAAGGGAGATCGAGTCCCCAATTGTCGATCAGACTGAAACTGCTTTAGAACAGTATACAGACTTCAATAAAGGTTTCTTTTTCTTCATAGGACCTATCCAGAATAGTAAACTAATACGTAGGTTAACCAGAACCCTTGAAGCAGTAGTGAATGAGACTACTTCCGCTCTAGGTAACTTAACCGAAGAACAATCTGCTATGAGATTTGTTGTCCTCCAAAACCGCCTTGTTCTTGACGTCATACTGGCCGATAGGGGCGGAGCTTGTAGAGTCATCGGATCTAGTTGCTGCATTTTCATTCCTAATAACGCACCGTCTGTTTATTCAGCTATAACCAGACTTCACAAAATAGCCCATCAGTTACACCAGAATCCAGGCACCTGGACATGGTCCGGTTGGCTCTGGAGTATAATATCTGCCTGGGGATGGAAAGTATTTTCATTCCTAGGAATAGTAGTAATGATCATATTCAGTTGTTGCCTATGTTTACAATGTGGCCCTGCGATTTGCGGCTTGTGCGCTACCTCTTGTATTCCAAGTCCAAAGTCCCGTTCCAAGAAGATAAGAGACGAGCAAATGATGCTGTATGAACAGATAGATGGTATCATGAATATTGATGTTTCCTGAGGGAAACGTAGGGAACAAGGAGGGAATGAGGAAAATTGAATTTTGCCCTGTCATGTGTCCCTACGTATTCCCCATCATATGTTATATGTGCACGATTAAATATGCATATGTTCCCCCCTTGACCGAATAAAGACGCAATTATAGTTGTGTCCAACGTTAGTATGCCAGTTATCCAGTCCTCGTGAAAGCAACGAGTATTAGGCCTATGTTGCCAACGTCTTTACATTGTGCACGTTAAATCATCGAGTTGTCCCCGTTTCTAGGCCTCAAAGGGTCCGGACACCAGATTCGAGTCTCCAGTCCCCTGAAACCACTCTGAGGAGCGATGCAGCCCCTCCCGCATCCCTGACCCTTCACTTACTTTCTGCCAAGCAGCGCGGTGCCCGGCCTGGCCTGCCTGCCGGTCTGCCAAGAATATGTTATGCCTCTAGTTATCAGTTCAGCTCCCCGGCTTCACATTCCTAAGCTAACGAACCGCATAAACATCTTCAGCTATAGTCTAGTCTTCCTGTCTCCATGCAAAAGAATTACTGAATTAGTATTCATAGAAGATTCATAGCACACGCAATACATGTAGAATATATGCATGCACCAGCCTTAGTGTCAAGTAGCCTTTGCCCTGATGACATTTAGATTCTATCAACATGTACTCCAAACACAAGATATCAGATATGCTATAGGTACATGTCGTCCTGACATCCCAGACTTTAGTCTCCTCTTCTAGTACCAGAAGTCAGAGCCCCCAGCTCTCCCCAGTTACACGTCATAGCCTGTTTGCGCGCACCAGTAGGTTAAAGGTTCCAGCTGCCCAGGTAACCCCCTCCATGTATCCACCCATTTATGACATTTCTGTGACGTTTACATCACATGTCTCCGTGCACGCCCTGTGCACGCCCTCTTTTTACGCCCATATGTTCTTATCTTTCGTTTGTCACTTGTTACGCCTACTGTATTCAATGCAATTGTACTGTTTTACTATATATACTGTATGATGATAATGAGACGTTGCAGCTGCCATTTTACTTCCCCTTTTCCTTGTGTCTGTCCCTTCCTGAACCTTTGCAGGTGATGGAACCCGATGGTCCATTGGCTCGAGCCATCTGATTAAAGCCCATTCTGACTCAGATATCACGGATCCTGCCTCTTATTTATTGAGCTATCCTTTTCAGTTAATGCATAGAAAAATAGTACCGGTATTTAATTATTTATTTACCACCAGACGGAGCTGAGAGACTGCTGGCGCGCTTTGGCGACTTGTCAGGCCTCAGAGTCAATTGGTCTAAAACCAGTCTCTTCCCCCTACGGAAGGAAAAAGAGCAGCCCCCGACTCGTCCGCTCCTAAGATGGGAACCTAGTTGCCTGACCTATTTGGGAGTGCATATCTACCACGAGAATGCGAATATGCTAGACGGTAATATAGGACGCTGTATTCGCGCTCTGCAGGGCAGTATGTCCTTTTGGGCTACCCTACCTCTGTCGGTGGTGGGTCGTATATCTCTTCTGAAAATGGTAGCACTGCCGAGATTGCTGTACTACTTCAGGACCCTTCCCATCTGGGTGCCTGGGGCGATCTTTCGGAAGCTGAGGTCGACGATTATTTCCTTTTTGTGGGGAAAGGGCAGACGCAGGATTGCATTAGCTACGCTGACCCGCCCAAAAGACGAGGGAGGCCTAGCAGTCCAAGATTTCGTGCGCTATTACCTGGCTGCCCAACTGCAGACCTTTACGCAAGAAATTGCGAGAGTTTACCGCGGACTGGACCAGGAGAGGGACAACGGCACCCCTCGTCATGTACTGGCTTACATTGCCCTGCAGCAAAGGTTAGTGCTCAGAGACCTGTCCCAAGATGAACGGACGTTCCGATTATGCTGGAACCGGTCGCAAAAACGAGCGGGGATGCGGCACCCGTATGCGCCCGAACTCCCGCTGGGCATGGTGACAGCACTCCCACACGGTGGAGATTGGGCGGGACTACAGGTATGGGAGGAAGCAGGGTTACAGATGGTAGGGGATTTATACGACGATGGTATGCTAACCCCTTATCAGACTCTGCAAGAGCGCTACGATCTCCCGAGGGGAGATTACTTACTGCACGCGGCGGTGGTGAGAGCCTTTCAGATACATTGGGGGGGAAGGACTGATAGAACCAACGACAACACTGACGTGCCAATATACCATGATGTCGGCGGGTACCTTTAAGGCAGTGACGTGCCTTTACTCGAGACTGCTGAGAGAGACCCTACAGCCACTAGTGGCACTGAAGGCCAAGTGGGAAGCAGACCTGCAGATAGCAATCCCTGACACCACATGGTCCCAACTGGTACGGAGGGCTAGTAAGAGCACTAGGAACGCGCGTTTCCAACTAATTCACTTCTATGTCCTACACAGGGCTTACCTCACCCCGAGTAAGATTGCGAAATATTTTGGAGTTGGGGGCGCGGCGTGCCCCAGATGCAATACAATAGAAGCAGATCTAATGCATATGCTGAGGGACTGCCCTCACCTACAGGATTATTGGAGGGAGATAGGCAACACGTTAAATGATGTGACGGATAGGGACCTGCAGTACGATAAGGCGGTCAGTATACTACACTGGTTCCCACATACGCCCAAAAATAAAATATCTAGCAAATTTATAGACATGGGCCTACTCTTAGCTAAGAGGGAGCTGACCAAGGGATGGAAATCGAAAACGTGGCCGACACATCGGAGATGGCTGAACGAATTTCTAAAGTGGGCGGCGGGCGAGAGCACGATCGGGTACCAACTAGCCCGTCGCGGATCGGACGAGCGGGCCCAGGAAGCAGCGATGGCCTGGGAGATGTTGGTGCAGGCACTACGGGATAGCTCAGTGGAGGAAGAGGTGGAGGAGGAGTCGGAGGAAGCTGAGGTCCGCACTGGGATCGACACGGGGCCGATACCCTCGCCAGACACACACACCCCATAAATAGTAAGAAACTTCTGTCCACCACCACATAGGCGTGGTTTTTCAGCGCAAGGCGTAGGCGATGACACTTGGGGAGGGAGGGAGGGGGGTAGTTCCCCAGCTCGAAATAGACGTAACTGGGTGATATGGGTCAGCGACCGAGAGGGTTGGGGAAGAAAACTTAAAAAGCAGACAGTGGATCACCTCATATCATAAACATAACTGTAAAACAGTGTACTGAGGCACCATGAAAACTAATGACGCCGCCCAGCCTTCGGGATGTGGGCTGAATGGCCGTGTATAATGCAGGTGTGAGGAGATATGAGGGCGATGAATCTGCACAAACTGATCCCATACTGAATAATGTACTGAGCGTTTGGTTCTGCAATAAAAAACGTTTACAAAAAAAAAAAAGGAGGGTATCCATTTCCTACGGGATCTTTTGCAAATACAGCATTGCATGGTCCGTCTGGGTCTGTAGGAGGCCTACCTTACGATCCCTATTTTTCCTCCCGACAGACATGGTGTTTCACCAAACAGATGAAATCGGTGATCGAACACCTGCAGGCCCAGGGGGTCAGGCTAATAGTCTATCTTAACCATATGTTAATCATGAACCAGTGCCCGCTCTTCTTTCCCAGCTACTCCAGATCTTGAAAGACCTTTTAGAATCTCTGGGTTTGGTATTTAATGAGGACAAGTCATCTTTGACACCTTCCCAATCTACCCTGATACTGGAGTTTGTTGTGGACCCAGTCGCAGGCACCCTCAGTCTTCCATCCCGGAATATGACTAAACTCCGAGACGAAATGTCCAAACCCTAGATTACCCTACACCTCCTAGCTTGCATAGTGGGCCTGCTTTCCTCATCAATACAGGCAATCTGACCAGGTCCCCTGCACTACAGAGCGTTACAACATTGGAAAGAGGAACTTCGATGGTGGATCTCCCACATGGTCACATGGAATGGCCGAGCTACCTTTGGATCCCAACCCAATCAAGTCAGAATCGGACACCAGCAGTTCGAATGGGGTGCTGTTTGCAGAGAGTACTCCACAGGAGGAAAATGGTCATCCACAGAACAAAGCCTCCAAAAAAACTGCCAGGAATTGATGGCAGGATTCTTTGCGGTGAAACGTTGGACCAAGAACAAAGCTCATTGCTGCATCCTTCTAAAGATGGACAATGTGGCAGCAGTCCGGTACATCAATTTTGGGGGCACAAGATCAAGGGCACTGTCGGACTTGGCACGGGCCCTGTGGAATTACTGGCCGGACCAATCACATATCCCTTTTGGCGGAACACCTCCCGGGTCAATCCAATCAGGTAGCAGATTAGTATTCTGCCATTGGCAGAACACTAGTCTTTGGAAACTTCACCCAAAGGCGTTTTAAGCTCTACAGCACAAATGGGGTTCATTCACAATCAATCTCTTCGCCTCACAACTGGATCACCAGTTAGGGAGGTACTGCAGTTACAGATAGGACCCAGAGGTGCAGTAGACCGATACTTTTCTACAGGAATGGAGCACAGAGAAGGGCTACGCCTTTCCTCCATTTGCCATGATTATGCGACTGTCCACTCAGGTATGGTGACAGAACGCGGATCTCAGCTAATGGATTGTTCTTGGGATTTTGCAATCCCTCTACCCCCGTTTCAGGATCCCCAGGGGAATCCTCAACATCTGGTGCTCTCAAAGACTCTCGGCCGCATGGCAGATTACAGGGAAAGATGGAAAGTCCTGGGAATTTCTACGACTGCGGCCCTACTTGCCAGAGCCTGGGCGGATAGCACACACAGACGATACAGATCGGCCTGGTCACGATTCATTGATTGGTGTCATCAACAGCAACTTGATCCAGTGGGGGCAGACGTTGTATGTATCTTACATTTCCTGGCAGATTTGGGTAACAAGGGTTTAGCCTACTGGTCGATAAACACATTTAGATCAGCTATCTCAGCTGGACATACCTATGTGGATGGCCACCCTGTGGGGGAACATCCTCTTGCGTGTACACTTCGCCGGGGTATTATGCTGTCCATTCCTCCAGAACCCAGATATTCTCACTTGTGGGACGTCAACAAGGTCCTTCAATTATTTAAGTCTTGGCCATCCAATAAATACCTCGAGGTAACGTCAGGATCGCAGAACAGCATAAAACAAGCATTTGCAATGCAATAGGTCTCGCATTAGGAAAGTTTGAGCTATTGGTTTTGTAAATGACAATTTTTTTATTTATGTGTTGGTTTTGAAAATAGCTAAATTAATAGCTTGTCATTTACAATGCCAATAGTTTTAACTTTCGCAAATGAGACACCTATAGCATTTGTACTGCAATGTGTGTTGTATTTACGTGACTTAGATGTATTGATATTACAAATAACAAAGGCTTTTAATTTTTTAAAATAATTAATACTTAAATAAAAGTTATTGTAATTTATAATGGCAATAGCTTAAACTTTTGTAAATAACTTTAGTGAAGATTATGTTCAGTGTATTTTATTGTGACGAAAATGCAAGAATAGAAGTGAAATATTAAAATTTTTTGTGACATTTGTAATAAAGCTTGAAACATTGAGAGAACATATTTGAACCAGTTGTTGAATGGATGCACAGATTGATGCTGTGGTGGCGCCGAGTAATGCCGTGGCATTCAGTGATGCTGTGGTAGCGCATAGTGATGTTGTGGTGCCCCTGAGTGATGCTGTGGTGATGCGACAGATAGAGTGAGTGAGTGCGATAGATAGAGTGAGTGAGTGCGATAGATAGAGTGAGTGAGTGCGATAGATAGAGTGAGTGAGTGCGATAGATAGAGTGAGTGAGTGCGATAGATAGAGTGAGTGAGTGCGATAGATAGAGTGAGTGAGTGCGATAGATAGAGTGAGTGCGATAGATAGAGTGAGTGAGTGCGATAGATAGAGTGAGTGAGTGCGATAGATAGAGTGAGTGAGTGCGATAGATAGAGTGAGTGAGTGCGATAGATAGAGTGAGTGAGTGCGATAGATAGAGTGAGTGCGATAGATAGAGTGAGTGCGATAGATAGAGTGAGTGAGTGCGATAGATAGAGTGAGTGAGTGCGATAGATAGAGTGAGTGAGTGCGATAGATAGAGTGAGTGAGTGCGATAGAGTGAGTGCGATAGATAGAGTGAGTGAGTGCGATAGATAGAGTGAGTGAGTGCGATAGATAGAGTGAGTGAGTGCGATAGAGTGAGTGCGATAGATAGAGTGAGTGCGATAGATAGAGTGAGTGAGTGCGATAGATAGAGTGAGTGCGATAGATAGAGTGAGTGCGATAGATAGAGTGAGTGCGATAGATAGAGTGAGTGCGATAGATAGAGTGAGTGCGATAGATAGAGTGAGTGCGATAGATAGAGTGAGTGCGATAGATAGAGTGAGTGAGTGCGATAGATAGAGTGAGTGAGTGCGATAGATAGAGTGAGTGAGTGCGATAGAGTGAGTGAGTGCGATAGATAGAGTGAGTGAGTGCGATAGATAGAGTGAGTGAGTGCGATAGATAGAGTGAGTGAGTGCGATAGATAGAGTGAGTGAGTGCGATAGATAGAGTGAGTGAGTGCGATAGATAGAGTGAGTGAGTGCGATAGATAGAGTGAGTGAGTGCGATAGATAGAGTGAGTGAGTGCGATAGATAGAGTGAGTGAGTGCGATAGATAGAGTGAGTGCGATAGATAGAGTGAGTGCGATAGATAGAGTGAGTGCGATAGATAGAGTGAGTGCGATAGATAGAGTGAGTGCGATAGATAGAGTGAGTGCGATAGATAGAGTGAGTGCGATAGATAGAGTGAGTGAGTGCGATAGATAGAGTGAGTGAGTGCGATAGAGTGAGTGCGATAGATAGAGTGAGTGAGTGCGATAGATAGAGTGAGTGAGTGCGATAGATAGAGTGAGTGAGTGCGATAGATAGAGTGAGTGAGTGCGATAGATAGAGTGAGTGAGTGCGATAGATAGAGTGAGTGAGTGCGATAGAGTGAGTGCGATAGATAGAGTGAGTGAGTGCGATAGATAGAGTGAGTGAGTGCGATAGATAGAGTGAGTGCGATAGATAGAAAGAGTAAGTGCGATAGATAGAGTGAGTGAGTGCGATAGATAGAGTGAGTGCGATAGATAGAGTGAGTGCGATAGATAGAGTGAGTGCGATAGATAGAGTGAGTGAGTGCGATAGATAGAGTGAGTGAGTGCGATAGATAGAGTGAGTGAGTGCGATAGATAGAGTGAGTGCGATAGATAGAGTGAGTGCGATAGATAGAGTGAGTGCGATAGATAGAGTGAGTGCGATAGATAGAGTGAGTGCGATAGAGTGAGTGAGTGCGATAGATAGAGTGAGTGAGTGCGATAGATAGAGTGAGTGAGTGCGATAGATAGAGTGAGTGAGTGCGATAGATAGAGTGAGTGAGTGCGATAGATAGAGTGAGTGCGATAGAGTGAGTGAGTGCGATAGAGTGAGTGCGATAGATAGAGTGAGTGAGTGCGATAGATAGAGTGAGTGCGATAGATAGAAAGAGTAAGTGCGATAGATAGAGTGAGTGCGATAGAGTGAGTGCGATAGAGTGAGTGCGATAGAGTGAGTGCGATAGATAGAGTGAGTGCGATAGATAGAGTGCGATAGATAGAGTGCGATAGATAGGTAGAGGGAGGCCGATAGAGAGATAGAGGGAGGCCGATAGAGAGATAGAGGGAGCCTGATAGATAGATAGAGGGAGGGAGTTTCAAGGCCATTTTGGGAAATAATGCAAGACCCTTGTCTTTTTAGGGAGAGAGGAATTACATAGTCCTTCACATTTTAAGGCCTCTTCGGAGTTAGTGCAAAGATCCTCTTACTGAGCAGATAAAAAGTACAAAGTTCGTCACAATTTTCAAGCCACTTGTGAAACAGTGCAAAGTCGCCCTTTCTTATCATCTTAGCAAATAGACAAAGTGCAAAGACGATTACATTTGTAAAGCCACTTGTGAAACAGTGCTAAGTCCTTCTTTCTTATCATCTAGATAATGTACAAAGTACATTATCAATTTTCAAGCTAAATGTGAAAACAGCACAAAGTCCCTCTTTCTTATCATCTTATCAAATAGACAAAGTGCAAAGTCCTTCACACTTTAGGGCCCTCTTGGCAAATCGTGCAATCGTGGTAATGGCCCGTCTCTCATTTATCCGGCAGCCGGGGAAGTAGAGCACAGCCCGTGGAAAGGTAGATTGTTAAACAACGTGATTTATGCAACGGAAAGATTAAAAGTGTCCACTACGTATTCACCAGGCACCTGGTGAAATAGTGCAAGGCCCCTCAGTTACTATGCGGTCTGATAAATGTTCACTTCTTCCCTCAGACCCCACGCATTGTCCCTTAAAGGCCTGTGAAATTGAAAGAGATGTTCCCTTTGAGGGTGAGTGACGAGGCGTCACCGAGAAAACAGAATGGCCGCACTCTTGAACAATTCCACACGCTATTGACAACGCTCCCCTCCCTGCCCACTGATAAATGGACTCTCCCGACCTGGTCAGTCGTGCACGCACTGGGATGGGGCAGGCACGTGCACTCTCACGCGTGCGCACGCACAGTCACCTAAACTTAAAGGCACTAATGCCGTCTAATCTTCACAAAAAGGCATGGCACACTTTGTAAACTACACAATATGCTGTCTTGGTCCACTTTTGTCTTTACTGTACAGCAAACGTGAATTAAAGCTGTAGAAAGTGCACAGATGCAGCCATTTTAAAAGGATTTCTAAAGTCCAATTAAAAGTTAGAATAATCAGAGATTTGCGCGATCACCCAGGATGAACGGGGGAGCGGAGAGGACAAATACGACTCGGAGAGGTGGACGAAGAAAGCAGAGGGGACACAATTCACTAAAATGGCGTTAATCCAGTCGGAACTCAGATGGGCGCAGTGTTCAAACCCTTGGGCATTCTTAGTGAAAGGAAAAACCAAATCAGACATCTATATCTGGAGGATGGGAACAGGGAATAAAGTCTCATAAAAGGCGCGCGAGGTCGCCTCATTTACTCATAGCAACCAGGCGCTAGATCGGGCAGGAATCTCAGGGAGTACAGAGCAGTCAGTGCAGTGACACGGAGGCCTCTGGGAAGCGTCACGAGGGAGCGCCCCGTACATTCCCGTGATATTAAACCCCCTCCCAAGCTTGTGGTCTGTCTTGAATTGTATCAACCTCACCTAAAGTTTACCTTAAGTCGCCGTTAAGGAAACTAGCAAAGACAATGCGCTTTTTTTGTTTAGACAATCTTATAATGGCAAATTCACGGGGAAACACCCTTTGAGCGCTTGAGAACTTTGAGGGCTCGCAAAGCAGTGACGTGGTGAATGCGGCCGCACTCCGTGCAGTCGACGAGCTGACAGGGCAGTAACTCTCGGTTAATGCCCTCGCACGGCCACCAAGCCCATCAAAAACTCCGGAAATATAAAGGGAATGCGGGGCACAAACAAGCCGTTCTTTGTGCTCTCATGTGTGCTCACTGAGAGCATTCTATATGTGCACAGAAGCGCCCTGCCCGCATGTGTGCATACATGCATCACCCTCTATGTGCAGTCAGAGCATGCTCGGCAGAGCAGTGCGTGGCACTGGCTCACGCGCGAGAAGACAGGGCCGGGGAGTCAGTAGGTAAATTATTGACAGATACATCAGGAGATGTCAATTCTAATTACTCATTTCCCTTTTGACCAAAACTGTGTGATCCTGGGCAAATCACGTTCAACCCAATGCCTACGTTGATTAATGCATTAAGAGCAGCTGAAAACATGTTTCCTTCATTGATCGGCGCTATTTTAAACAGCAGGAGCTAGATCATGTTTTAAAAGGTCTGCCCCTGCAGCGCTACATCTGGGGTACCTCACATGACCCAGCTGCAGACCAAGAAGAAGGCAACCTTTCAAGTTGGGGGAGTTGGGTGGGGGCTGTCTTAATACCTCTTCTCCCTAAAGAAGGGGCTCCCTGATCCTCGAGCAGCCAGTGTGAGCGTTTAATATCCTGCATTCTTCTTGTCTGTTCTGAAAGGGTAGTTCACCAGTTGAGGGTTCCATACGTGTGAACCCCAACATTTTACTTCACGTAATCTAACTTCCGCCTTCCAGTTGACTTTGTCACAGTCTCATGCCAATATCTGCAACGTCCCCTGTGTGCGCCCGCCCGGCCCCCGGATGTGTGCACACAGGAGTGCTGCTGCAGGCGACGACCTCCGAGACTGTGTGGCACAGGCAGCCCTCGGGGTCTGCGTTCAATGGGAGGCATCCAGGGGTCTGCATGGAGCAGGCAGCCTCCCCAGATACTGAACGGAGCAGGCAGCCTCCCCGGAAACTACATGGAGCAGGCAGCCTCCCCGGATACTACATGGAGTAGACAGCCTCCCCAGATACTGCATGGCGCAGGCATCCTCCCCAGATACTGCATGGAGCAGGCAGCCTCCCCAGATACTGCACGGAGCAGGCAGCCTCCCCAGATACTGCATGGAGCAGGCAGCCTCCCCAGATACTGCATGGAGCAGGCAGCCTCCCCAGATACTGCATGGAGCAGGCAGCCTCCCCGGATACTGCATGGAGCAGGCAGCCTCCCCGGATACTGCATGGAGCAGGCAGCCTCCCCGGATACTGCATGGAGCAGGCAGCCTCCCCGGATACTGCATGGAGCAGGCAGCCTCCCCGGATACTGCATGGAGCAGGCAGCCTCCCCGGATACTGCATGGAGCAGGCAGCCTCCCCGGATACTGAACGGAGCAGGCAGCCTCCCCAGATACTGCATGGAGCAGGCAGCCTCCCCGGATACTGCATGGAGCAGGCAGCCCCCCAGGGTCTGCTTTAAATAGGAGCCCCCGGGGTCTCCATGGAATAGAGAGATTTCCAGGGTCTGACTAGAACTGGCAGCCTCCCCCCCCCCCCCTTTCCCCGGGGTCTGCATGGAACAGGCAGCGTCCCCTGTGTCTGCATTGAACTGGTACAATACCCGGGGTGTACATGAAGCAGGCACCCTCCCCAGGGTCTGCATGGAACAAGCACCTCCCCTGTGTCTGCATGGGACAGCCACATGCACCCTCATAGAGGTGTCCATGGAAAAGGCAGCCTACCCTGTGTCTGCGTGGAATGAGCAGGCAGCTCCCATGTGTATGCATGGAACAGGCAGACCCCCGAGGTCTGCTTGAACAACAGACACTCTCCTCTGTGTATGCATGGAATAGGCAGCTCCCGTGTGTATGCATGGAACAGCCAGCCTCTTCAGGATCTGTAATCAGCATCCCCAGGATCTGCATGGAACATCTCTGAGTGTCTCCGTGGAACAGGCAGCCGCCCCGTGTCTGCACTAGTATCTCAGCATCCTTCGCTACTCACCGCTCTGCCTGCAACCAACCCACCATACACAGTCTAGAAAAAAAAACCAGCTTGTACAAATTAAGGTTCCATATGAAACAGCAGTACAAAACTAGGTCTTGTATCCCGGCTATGAGGAGACCTGGGAGGGCGGGGGCTGCCCGCGCATGCGCGGCATTTCTAACTTTTATTCTGAAGAGTCCCAGTTACAAATGCCGCGCATGCGCGGGCAGCCCCGCCCTCCCAAGTCCGGCAGCTGAAGTCCCGGGTCCCAGGAGGGGGCCCGAGTGAAGAACATCGGGAAGCCCGGTGAGGTAAGAGGGGGAGGGGGGTGTAGCTGTGTGTGTGTGCGTGTGTAGCTGTGCGTGTGTATGTATATGTGTGACTGTGTGTCTGTTAGCTGTGCGTGTGTATATGTGGGTCTGAGTGCCTGCGTGGGTGTATGTGTGTGCGCATGCGTGAGTGTGGCTGTATGTGCGCGCGGGCGAGAGCCTGTCTTGCTGTGAATCTGAGGTAGGGGATGTGCACGGCGCCGGGCTGGGCGTGCGCGCCCACAAGGTGAAGTCGATGCTCGTGCCCAGCCCCTGTCTCAGATTCCCAGGAGACGGACGGCTATAGTTGTCGAGCAGGACTCCAGCATGCTTCGCATGCTTTCTCCTAGCTCGACCTAAAAAGAGGCCTACAGCAACAGTGTGGCAAAAAACTCCATAGGAGCGTGCTAAGGCAGACACTGAATAGCCTATAATACTCTACATAGGGTAAGTGTCAACCCCTGCGAGGGGGAGTCCTCTTGGGCAAAGCACACATTCAGAGGACTAAAAGGAAAGACGGAACTAGCCGTCCGACTGCACGTAAAGAACACAGAGATGGCGGAACCACCGCCTACACTATGCGGGTGCTACGCAGAGTACTGGAACATGTACGAAATCAGACCAACAAGGCAACATCGCCTACGCAGAATAAAGAATACTGATAATTCAAAAAAGGGCGTGTCGCAAGATTCACGTTAGCCCTGACATGAGGCGAGAGACCACTGAGTCTGCGTGGCTATCACAAACTTCCAGGCCATTGAAAGGCAGATCCCTAAGAGCATCCCAAACATTGTCCGGGAAAGGACTGTCTTGCAGCCAAGCATGGCGGCGCAAAGCCACCGACCAAGCAAGAGCTCGTCCCACCAAGTCAGTGGCGTCAAGAGAAGAGAGAAGGAAATATTGCGCCATCCCCTGCCATCATGCAGAAGGCAGATTAATTCAACCCACGGGCCTTCTGGAATTGAAGGTAGAAGAGTCTCGACCAAGTCCCAAAGGGTAGAGGAAGCACTTGCGAACACACAAGCTGTATTCAAGGCGCGGATGCCAGCACTGGCAGAGGCAAAAAGCTGGTGACCCCTGGTGGGAGGCAGAGGCAGGGAGGAGGAACACTAAGTCGAAGGCCGCCTGAACAACTAGGCCCTAGGGTGAAGGGACAGACAGAGGGGATCATGAGGGGCAGGACGGTGTCAACGAGCAATGGCCCGATCAACAAGGTCACCCGAGGAAGGCCTCGCCCATGTGCCCAGAAGGATGTCAAACAAGGATGCCCTTCAACCGGATCCATATGGAGAAGATCCAACATAGGATCAGACGATAGAGGAACCACAGGGGGCTGAAAACAAAGAATAGCAGCTGCCCTGTGAATAGCCAGTGAGTAGGCAGCACTAGCCTCCGTTGCCATCCGAGGAGGTGACAATAACCCATCCGTAGAAGATGGCTGGAGACTAACTCGTCCACTAGACTGCAACAGTGGAGGAGGAGCAGGAGGCTGATCCAGAGTCCACGCCACACTAGGTACCTTCACCGTGGGCCGAAATGGCCACAGATCAGGGGAGTCCATAGGAGGGTTGGCATGTGGCAGAAGAGGAGGCGCAGCACCTGCATCGATCGACGTTACAGGGGAGTCGCATCGACGTCCGAGAAGTCAGGTGGAATATTTACATCCTGAAATATAGGAGACGTGGACGTCAGTACCGGCGTCGACGGACGTCGAGCCGGAGTCGTCTGGACGTCGACGACCTCCAAGGGGGACTCGGGCTGGGCGCCGACTGACGTCGACTCCACTGCAACATGTGGAATACAGGGCGTCGAGCCCGACGCCGCCTCACAAGTCGACACAGGAAGCCGCTCAGGGCTATACGGAGACTGACGGGGTGGGCTAGACGGACGATTGGGAGAACCCACTGGGCCGCGTCCAGTCGGCTTTGAATCGGCTCCGGAACCGGAGTCAATGCACACAGCCGGAGCCGTGGAGGAATCTGCCAGCGAAGACCCGACATGAGTGCCTTCCACCTATATGAGACCCGAAGGCGCACCAGTGAGAGGGGGTGACCCAAAATAGGAGAGGAGTGCTTCAGAATAAGCCTCCATTTTGGCCAGTGTTGCTCCGGCACCCAGAACGGGGGGGTAAAGAGGAGACGACCGCCGTTCCCGGCAGGGAGGGAGAAGAGCAGGTGCCAGCGTCATGGGTAGGGGAGGTAGACCTCCTGGACTTACGTTTGTGTTTACCCTCCGAACTACGTCTGCGGGAAGGTCCTCGGGAGTGGGCTCGATCCAGAGAGGGAG
Organism: Lissotriton helveticus; assembly: GCF_964261635.1. Lineage (NCBI taxonomy): Eukaryota > Metazoa > Chordata > Amphibia > Caudata > Salamandridae > Lissotriton > Lissotriton helveticus. The sequence goes on from NC_136063.1 coordinate 490,398,234, forward strand.
AGTGGTGACGCGAAGGTGCAGTACCGGACAGCCGTACGGCCAGCAATTTCATCCGACGCTCCCATAAGAACTTTGGTTTCACCCGGTGACAATCGTCGCAGTCGTTGGAGTCGTGGTGCACCCAGAGGAAGAACATACAGATGGCGTGCGGATCCGCCACTGACATCTGACGTGCACAGGTCTCACACGGCTTAAAGCCCGAAGGCATCGCACACTGTTCCGGGACGCCGATGGCGTCGAGAAGACACGAAAAACAGGTCAAGGAACCGCTGGTTTTCCAGGATCCGCGTTGGGATGTGGAAAAGAAGAACACTGACATAAACGCGTCAGGAGGAGCATCTATGGCTCCACTGGCGTCACATCCGTGGACGACGTCAGGGCGGAACCTTGCGGCGCCGCCCCTGGCACACAGAGGTGCTGCTGCAGAAGAAACTTTCCCGGATCCAGTCTGACGCCTGGGGATATTCTAAGTTAAGGAATCTGCCGCCAGACATCTATATCAGATATTGACACATTATGCTTAGCTGATGTTTACGAACACATGGCTGAATTACCAAAATATATTTAATACAGATATTTGAGTGATAAATCATGAGGCTTTGGGGAGACATTACTAAAATTGTGCAGCTATGGCTGTGTTATTATCCTGATGCATTCCAAATGGAAATAGTAATTCACATTTCTTCTGGCAACATCATGCCTGATGTACTGAGGGAATCGCTGATGGTAACCTTGCATGGTGGAGCCAGTTATGTGATCTTGTCTGACGTGGTCAGTGCTAAACTAATATTTATAGTAGCTCTGCATGATTTTCATCAAAAGGTCGAGACCTCTCCTGTAAAGGCAAAGAAAAATGGACAGGGAATAGACACTGGATGCACCAGTATGGCAGTTTTATTGCTGCAGTGATGTCACTACAGTGTTGCTTTCAAGTGCAGAGTTGGAGCTGGCGCCTCTACCAGCACAGGAAAACAATGGAACACGTTTCCAGATCCAATGTGAAGGTGAGGAAGCTGCAGGTAGAGTATTCAGAATAAAGACTGTTACCAAAGGTAAGAAGTTTTTTCAAGTTGTAGGGAATCTGTCAGATGATTTCACTGTACAAGGCAGTACACCAATGTGTAGTGTAGTTCCTATATTCCCAATAGGCTCTGCGCATTGGAATAATATATCCTATAGATTTGACGTAGGACTGAGGTCAACTAGGTCTAAATCGAATATACTAAACTTAATTGTGTGTGTGCCAGCTAACTCAGAGGTCACTAGAAACTTTCTCGAATACACAAGAAGGGATTCGTTTCTGACAACCACATAAACGTGACAATTTTGTTTCCCAAGAATAAGAATATATCTCTCAGAGTCCCAGAAACAATAGATAAGTATTTCACTCAGTCAACTGCACATGCTTCGTTTCTACAGAGTTGCAGAGAAATAGAGAGACGGGCGTTTTCAATAAAAAGGTTTATTGAACAGTCTTCTTTCTCATGCAAGAGAGGTGAACTGCTACAATCGTTATGCAGACTGCAAAGTAATAATGTGTACAATGAGAATAGTATTATAAAATAATACTGTGAGAGCATTGTATGGTTTCTAAGCCATATAAAAATACATACATAAATAACATTGACTAAAATACTCAACTGGTGCTTCTAAAATACGCCTACCCCAATGTACCTAACCGAAGTCTGGTACAAGGGAAGAAGTAAGTATTGTGTAGCATAGGTTTAGTTGTTTTTGCCAAGAATCTACCAAAGGTTTCTCTAGGTTCTAATCAGCTCCATACCTTGGTCAGAATGAAGGAGGTCTGGTATCTATGTCTCGGGACTCGATTTCCCAACACCCCGCAAGGGGAGCCGGAAACACTGGAGCTGAATTCTCGGCAGGAGAAAGGCAGCTTCTTGATCAGTGCGTCAGCTGGAGAGTCGGCTTCCTTCAGCACTTGCTGTAGCGAGCTGCGTCGGGCAAGTAGGTCTTCGAACTGTTCCGAACCACTGTATCTTGCTAGAGCAAGTGAAGGTATATTTATACCTTTGAAGATGTTTAGGAATGCCTTAGTTTGACGCAAAGTCGGGCATATGAACGTCAGGAAAGAACCCCTAGGGAATAGTTGTTCTTTGTAAAGTAACTGAGTTCTTGGACAAATCAATATTCAAGCAAGGGGAAGTTTCCTAACTGATTAAGCTGGTTTGTCAAGAAATCTTTGTGACGTTTGGTACGGGTGGAAGTAGCCATGCCTGTATTTGGGTAGCATGTGCTATGCCTAAATAAGGGTTTGATTTCTAGGCCTATATAAGGGCAATGTGAATTGTACCTATATAAGCGCATGAATCTGGAAAATTTACTCGGAGATTAAAACGCCACACAACAAATGTAAGGAAAAGCTCATCAAAAGGTGGCAAATAAGTAAAGCACACAAATAAGTGAGGAGTAGCACGAAGTAGCACCATGTTCAATATGGGAAGAGGGTGCACACATTCTGATAGACCAACACATTCTCAATGCTTGTCCCTCCAACTACCCATTACCATGGCAATCCCCACTACTTACCATTCTATCCTTAGTTTTTGCATTAAACCCAACATTTAAAGTATGAACATAACGAATCTAGGTGCTGTTTAATCACCCTTTATACTCCCCGGCTTTCAAGATGTGACACTTTAAAACGTCTAAGCACTATGTAGTCTTTCATGTCAAAAGGTTTCCAATGCACCTTTAATTGAGAATGGTTATAAAGATAATGAGAATAGTGAAATGTTGTTTAGTTTGTCTCAAACCTATTATATTATTAATTGCAAATATATTTCCACTTAAAAAGGAAAATGATTGTGGAAAGAGTATCAGTACTGTACAGCATGTATAATTTATAATCAAAGCTATACAACGAGTCAGCTAAATAGAACTAACCTCGATCTACATCTGGTGGATGAATCATTTCTGGTTTCATGAACAGCATCACCATTTTGGCGCATTTCAACTGAAACACAAGCAAATTAATTTTAGCATCTATTTCTTTATTTCTGCAAATCAGACATATGAGCACAGCCTTATTTACTTACGAGCTGTTGATGAACTGCAGTTTGCTAGTGATTCTTGCTCATCAACCAAACCATCCAAAACAACCGTAAGCTCCCCAGTTTGTACAGTGCCATGCTTGTTTTCAATTGAAAGCTTTAATTGTTCTCTGACCCTTTCCACTAAAAAGAAAATGGAAATGACAGTTTGAAAAATATTTAATTCTTCATCCCCTCTGACAAATCAGAAGCTGAGCAAGCACGAATGCTAAAAAAAACTGTATACAGAAAAAGTGTATTTATTAAAACTCAATACAATTTGTTACAATAGCAAGTCAGAGGCAGCTTCCGTTATGGTACATCAGTTTTTTTTTCTTGTGCTGCACTTACACATCCTATTCATGGATTTAGAATTAGTGACCAATGTAGGCAATGTTAAGTAAAGCAGAAAACAGAACTTGCAATATTAATTAAAGAAAAACTTCATCAATCATAAGGTTTTACGTTAGTAATTTCAGAAGCTCTCTCAAGGCCTTCAACCAGTTAATCCAGACACAATGAACACGCAGCCTACACCCTCCACTCCCTTGGACTTTATTTCCTAATTTAACTGCTTCAACGCAAACATAATAATCAGATTCAGCTTTAATTTAACATACATACACACATGCTAACATTTTCAAGCAGCAAAGAGGGAAGATTTGAAAGAAAAAAATATCAGGTGGCCTCTACAGGGAGTAAGAGAACTTAGGCTTCCACCTCATTGGCTAAAATGTGGGTTCTTTCAAATAAAGCGAATGTTACTAAACATACTATGTTGTTTCAGGCATAAGGCCATTTTACACTATGTACTGTATGCTGTATATTTTTCACTGAATACTGCTATTTTAATGTACTGGGGATTCCCAGCTAGGCAAGAGAATGAGCCAAGCATGTGAATCTATAAAAGATACCAATGTTGGAGAAACTCAGGTTAGCCATGCACAGAAATTATTTTACTACTACCTACTTAGTGACAAAAGGTATCCCACAGGAGTTAACACAAATCAGCTCACATTTGTACCTTCCTTAACAATATCTGCACTAACTAATAAACGTTAGGATGCCTGAGCAAAGAACACATCTACTGGTAGAGAGATTTAACAAGTGTTGGCCAGTGGTATGACGTTAGTGGGAGTCATCACTCATTCAGCCGTTCTAACATGGCATATTTGCTTATTTCAATATAACTGATCTCCAGTTCTACCATCTTTGACATTGCCCTTATCTGGAAGAACGGAGTTGGGAAGACAACTATAATATAGCAGGAAGGACTTAGGAAAGGATCTGCATGCAAGTTTTGCATCATCTGGAATCAACATGCATGTGCATGTGTATGCTGCTGCTTTTCTGAAAGAAAACCGAACTGCGTCACTTGAAAAAAATCACGAGGGGCAAAATATTTATGGGTGAGCTACCTAACAGTTTTGTTGTTAACAGGGTCTGCACAAAGAGTTTTGCTAAATTTTAACAGCATTTCTATAGCACGTCAATAAAATATGACATTCTCTTGTCCATAGTTGCTCAGAATATGGTTATTTCTTGAGGAATAGAGGTTTGCTCTGAATCAAATTACACAGAATGCTGCTTTTACAACTCAATGGGAGAAAAGCAAACCAACCCATGTTGAATAGGTTTCTTAATACAGTTAAATGAGTTTGGTAGCAGACTATGGTGTGGTGAAGGTGAGTGGAGTAACCAAAACGAACTATTTAATCAGCAATTCACATTAACTTTATATTAATAAATACTTCAATTTATAGCAGCATGCATGCTTCAAATAATTGCTGTTGATGTGTTAAAGAACAAAAATAAATACGTAACTTGAGAGGCATGATATTGGAGAAGCTTGTACTTCCTGGGTTCGTGTTTTTATTACTATACAAGATATAGAACACATTTGCTGTTTAACTTACGTTTTCTGTTGTGCGTTTCCAAAGCTTTTCCTAAATCTACAGTGGTTTTTCCTAATAATGCATCAGCTTTTAACGTGTGATGGCTCCATACTTTGAATTCTAAAGTGGTATGAGGTGTTACATTCCTGTAGACAAAAACAAGTGAAATTAGGTGGAACATTGAAAATAGTTTTTTGAAAAATCATGTTAAAGTTGAACAGGATAATCAGTCATTTAAATAGGACATTAATTTCGTAGGAAGAACAGTCACAAAAGTATCCCTGCGACCCTAACGGTTGCAATGTAACTGCATTTTGTACTGACAAAGTCACAGGAGTCCAATAAGCAATCGAAACTGGGAAAACTACAGCCCTGGAGATGTAGAGCAGCGACACTCAAAGTACAGATCAGCAGGTGCATGCGACCCCCTCGTCAACTGTAGCACTGGGCTGCAATTGACAACTCAGTACGAACAAAAAAAGATAAATTAAACACGAAAGCATTTATTTCAAGGTTAATTGAAGTTAAAGAAAGGAAAAAGCTAGGGTGTCCTGCACCGCTTAACTTTAGGAGCAATTTCATTTTTAAACACATCTTGCATCAAAGTGCAAAAAAAATTAATAAAGTCTATCTAAATTAAAAAAGTGTATTTCAATAACATGCACCTTAGTTTTTCACCTTAGTACATCAGAATATATTAGTGCATCGAGAAGTATTTTTTTTTTAAAGTGATAGTTTTAACCATGAATATAGAAACATTAATTCTTCCCTCCCCACCTTGACAACAATGCCAATAGTGAACCAAGACGCAGGTCATTTGTTATGTGTACTTTGAGTGGCCTTGGCTCTTATTATACATCAACAACATTATAGTTTATTAAATCAAAAAAAGGAGAAGGTTTTGTAAAGTGCATATCCTGAATTCATGTATTTCGAGGTCCTCTTGTATGTGACAATGAGGGAAAGTAAAATAATACTATTGTCTAGGATTACACAATTTATTTAAGTGGGGAAGATGGATTAATCCTAGGTTTTCTGGTTTCACATTGTGCAATTCAACCACTAGATGTATATGCTTCACTTACCCCTTCACCTACCTTACCACCAATTCCCATCCAGCCACCCGACCATCACGCTGCAGACATTAATGTGGCCCTCAGTCACATCATAGACCAAATATGTTGGCCCCATGATGTAGAGTGAAACACACCAGGTCCGAGGCCAAACCCCATCCAAATCTGAATCAACTCATTCTTCCTTTTGAAAGTTCATCCAAATTGACTAGCGATTACAAAAGACCAGATCACAAATCAGCATGCAAAAGCATGCTAAAAAGATTTCACCATTTTCAGGAGAACCAGAAGGCTGCTTTAAGTGGCTTTCAAAATGTTATTCATATATCAAAGCTTCATCATTTTTACTGAGAATAAGCAATTATGGAGCAGTTCTGTAAGAGTGACTTTTGCTAACTAATTTATCATACCTCTGTATCTTAAAAACAAACATTTGGAAAGTGCAACTGTTAGCAATGATCCACTTAAATCCCTTACCAAGAACTCCTTTATTGAACTGCAGCATAGTGACAGTTGTTTTACTTTATAATACAAAGGATTATAAATTCTAAAATGATTCTCAAACATATTGTATTCATGAGATAAGTTAAATGTGGACAGAAAAATAAAATGGATCCCAATTCTAAGATTGCAAATCAGGTTCTACGAGACTGAAAGTACAATATGCACACTGTAGTAAACGTTGAACTCTTACCCAAAAGACCTCATCCTACATACTGAAAGAATATATTTCACAAGAGCGGAAAATCCATTAGTATTTTACACAGAAGAGATAAATGAGGAAGAAGCCAAAGCTCCTACAGCAGTGCACACGTGCAGTCAACATATATACACATTTCCACCTCCACAGATAACACAGTTTATACTTTTTTTTTGCCTATACTAATTCAATGTCCACTGACTAGTAGTGATCTTAGCAAGGTTTTTGATTCAGGTTATAATCTAAAAATGTAGATTAAGTCATAGAGGGTTAAATCTTATCTAAAAAGAACTTCACTTGAAAATTCTATGAATCCACTCAAAACTGAGAGAGCAGCTGTGGCGGGGCCCCGTGGGATGTGTGGACCTCCGCTCTGGCAGTAGCAGAAGACGGGGGCCCAAATCTGTGTGGAGTGGCTTTGTGGGACGTGGACAGAGTTAAGTGGATCGGAGCCTCACATGTGCGAGCAGGCTAGGCGCCCGGCTCGACTGCCCGGCTCCTGGGCGGTCTGACCCGATGACGCAGTTGCCGCGGCCTGCGGTGTCACTCCGTGAGGAGCGGGGCTCTGGTGGCGCGGCAAACGATTACGGCGGCCAAGAGATCTTGAATTGAGTAGATGTGCACTACGGGGGGGGGGGCAGACTGCGCTTGATGGTGCGAGCGGACGGAGAGGAACCCGACCTGCATCCCTCGCCTGGGGCATGTGGCCTGCCCCCAGCAGTTTGGGATTCCCATTACCTCAGCGCTTGACTCCCGTACCAGCCGGAGGCGCAAGACGAGATTTGGCACTTTTTAACCCCTTATCTTTGGGTCCATCAGCATCCAATATATGAATTTTAGTCTACTCATATGCCCTATCCGATTCTGTAGATGGGCACTTATTTCGATTTTGGGGGCATGTGTGTCCCTGGACACTCTATTGCAGGATTTGGTGGTATTCGCCTATGCATAGCATATTACTGACACCCGACTCCTGGGTTTCGTCTACTCACCTTGCGGCTCTGGCCACAAGCATTTTCCATCATTCAAGTACCAGTGACTTCGGCTGCCATCTTTCTGGTTCTTTACCAGGCGCTTCCTCCCTTGCTTGCTATTTGACTATTGCGCCCTTTAGAAGGTGAGACCCACATTGGGGTCACCCACCGAAACGCGCGTCGGCGCTGGAGCTTCTATGTCAACCTGTTTTCTCCCCTCCCAAGATTTATGAACATGTTAATTGGAAATTGTGCTTTAACCATGAATTGTATCATTCACTGTTTGCTTATTTATTGATTAATTCTGGAATTGGCTAACTTGTTCTAACTTTGTCGACTTGACAGATTTATCAATTGCCATATGTCAAAAATAATAGGCAGTCTATCTTCATGTTGACATAAGTGTTTTTTAACCCTTATTTTGCAGGACGTTTGAGGATGTGTGTGTAAGCACTTGCTTGTATGAACGTGTGTGTGTGTGTGTGTGTGTGGTGTAGGATGTGCGTGGGTTATTTATCGTGTATTATATATCTTGTTTTCAAATAATTGTAATGTGATATTTATTGAAAAAAATAGATATTTTTTGTACCTAATGTACCTGTGTATTACATTTTGGAAGGCCAGTGTTCCATGTATGCGTTACTTTTACGATTAACACTGTTGGATTATTGACACAGGCAGAACTTTTGATTGTATTCCTGCCCCCAGCTGATACATGCAAGACACAGATAGCATAGCCCTTAAAGGACTGAGTTTGGCAGTGCTGGTTGGGTGCATTCTGGTCCAAAACAAAAGGGGATAAGAATAAAAGAAGAACACAAATAAATAAAAAGGAAGGACTTGAGTGTCTGGGCGGGCGGTGCAACCCACACTGAGGCTTGGGCCCTAGCCCTGTACATCGACCAGATATTTGGTGCCCCTTCCCCCTTCCCTCTTCATCACAGCCTCTAAAAATAAGAACTCCATGCTGGAAATTGCACAAAATTGACAGTTGGTCTTGTCTGGGCCCAGGAGAAGTCTGGTGCAGGCCACCCCGGGGCACTGGAGCCCCCGCTTATGACTTCTGGCTGTCTCGAACATCGCACAACCTCCTCCTCCCTTGCCCCCCCCCCCCTTCCAGACAGGTAAAACCAGGGTGGAAAGGCCCCAGACCCAGGCTGGGAGTGCGCTGGAGTCAGGGGTTCACACTGCCGAAGCTGCCCAAACCACAAAGCAGGTATTAACTAAACAAACAGACCATTTGCACCGGTTTGATGAGCTTCTGGCAGCGATAAAGGACACAAACAACACTGGGCCCCAAAATAGACTCTCTACGTGCGGAAATGGGATTCTTGCTCTAAGATCATAGCTAATGGACAGGATCGAGGAAACTGAATTGACAAACATGAGACCCACGCTAGCGACAACATCAGAGCAAATAAAGTCACTGCAAAAAAGAGGTGGAGCATCAGGAAGGGAGGTCCCGGAGGAACAATGTGCGCATTGTGGGCCTGCTGGAGTGCATAGAAGGCGAAAGTATGTAGCTATTTCTTAAGACCTGGTTCTCCAAAGTAATGCTGAAGAGTAAACACTCCAAGTTCTTCTTGGTGGAAAGGGCACACAGGGTGCTATGTGGACCCCATGGCCCAGGTAACCCACTCCGCCCCCTCCCAGACCGGTAGTAGCCCACCTGTTCAACTACAGTGACAGAGATCATATGTTGAAGATAACAAGGGGCCGCGGGTTGTGGCAGGTCGAGAATGATGCAGTGCACATATACCTGGACTACACCATAGCGGTGAAACTTCGCAGGTCCTACTTTCTAGAATTAAAAAATGTCTGAGGGATCACAAAGTAAAGTATGCTCTGCCGTTCCCAGCCACTCAGGAGAATGAGAAATCCACATTCTGCTCTTCCCCGAAAGAGGCCTGGAGCTGTATGGAACAAAACGGATTGCCGCATAACCCACGGACAGAGAGTGGTCCAGTTCGGAAATGGCATTCCCACAGACAAGGTGGGACGTGCAGTGGCGGCCAATGGCAGCGCCCCACTAAAGCTCAGGCAGCAAAGGAGAGCGCGCAGGCTGTTAAAAGCACAAAAACACGCAAACACTGGATCACCTCCGCTATTGGGATCAGAAACAGACATCACAATGGAGCATGCCCAACAACTAACAGAGTTGCAGCGACAGCGGTGCTGGGAGGTGGCCCCCATGTGACTCCACAGACCGCAAATGACTTGATGTGACCCAATGCTGCACGTCTCAAAAGCACCCTCAGGTGCGGCGATGACCGCCACCGTCAATAGAATTGACACAGCAGACCGAGATATGCAACACTAGAAAAACCTCGGCCTAAGCAAGTAATCACTAACAAAAGCAGGCCTATCGAACTTGTCACGTCTCCAAGCCACACCCAGGATAAGTGTCTGTTATAGAACCATCTGGTTGATGCTTTCCATGTCTATTCTCTCATCACTTTCTTCTACGCTCTCTTCTACTACAGTTATCTCTCAATTATTTACTATTAAGTTCTTTTGCAATTAACTGCATATGGGCATTTGACCATTGACAAACTGGCCTGGGCCTGGGAGTTGGGCATCAGAACGTTCTGTCCAAATTAATAACTCACACATGCTGTATACAACAGCATACTAGACGAAGCGTCACAAGGGTCTCCCGATTCTGCGGTCCTCCTGATTCTGTGGGCAGGCTACACACGTATGACTGGTTCCCACAGACTAGTACAACGTTAACACCAACTAGGTTAAACAAAATTTAGAAAATGCAGGGTAATCAATTGCTTTTAATTACGTAGAATGTCCGTGGGATGGCAGGGCATGCCAAAAGACATTGGGTATACTAACACCTGTGCAGGCGTAGGATCTCCATAGCAGTCCTCCAAGAAAAGCACCAGACCTCACAAACTCTCACCTCCTTGCACAAACATTGGAGAGGCACAGTAATCGGGACCACATATCCATATCAGGGTACCTCTTGCATACCTGGAATATCACCCGGGACCCCGCTCCAGACGCTCCACACATGCACAGACCCGAAAGGGCGTTATGCAATACTGGAGGGACTCCTAGACAGCTCCCCAGTAGTGCTAGTATCACTATACGCACCAAATGTGGGTCAGTCCGCTTATTTGCATACACTGTGTAAGAAAGTGGCTCTGTATATACTGCACCAAAGTAAGGTTCAGTGTGCACAGAGTCCACAGTCCCCAGAGGTATGGCAGAGGCTAAAGTTAGATCTAACCTTACTCTATAAAGTGGTAGCTTGGTCGAGCAGTAAGGCAGTAACAGAGGACAGTGTAAAGCATTTGTTGTACACACTCAGTCAGAAAAAGGTTTCACACACTCAAGAACTGAACTCTAGGCGAATTGATTTGTATATAAACATATATAGTTTTTATTTTTAGGACCACAGTAGGTATCATAAATACTTTCTCAGAATGAGATGTTGTAAATGAATACTTTCAAATAGCAATAGACTTTTAAATGCAATCAATACAGTTGTTGCAATATGCAACACAAGTTAAACACAAAATAACATTGAGCTCAATGGGAAGTTTGAAGTAAAAGCAATAAAACCACTTTAAAAATGTTTTTCTTACTCAGGGCTGGATCCTGGATTCAGCCCCGGTGCATTTCCTGTAAACAGTTGAAAGAAATCGTTTTTGTTACACAGGCGATTTTTAAGGAATATTTGTAGGTTTTGAAAATCGACACTTTAGAAGAAATTCTGGCAAAAACCAGGCAATGTATTCCTATGGAGGAAAATTGGGTAAAAGTAAATCATGGTTATAATTACTTTTGACGGTCAGTGCTGGGCACAAAGATCCAGCACTAGGGTCTCTCCTGATAGCAGGTGAGTAATTTCGTTTTTGTTGTTCGGATGATATTTAAGGAATAATTCAAAGTTGCAAAACTCGACACTTAAAAGAATGAAACCCAGCCAATGTTACCCTATGGAGAAAATCCAGTTATCGGTCTTTGGGTAAGTACTCAGCTGGCAGAGTTAAGGTTCTGGGGGTAGACTCAGGGGTCTCCCAGGGTCAGGTAGGTACAGTTGTTACACTCTCAGCGGCACAGGGGCAGACAGGTGCAGAGTGAGTAGGCCCAATGTTATCCCATGGAGGATAGGGGCCTTTGGTTGGTGCTGCTAGCAGGCAGGCCACGCTGATGTGGGAGCTGAGCTCCTGGTCACTAACACAGGGCAAGCGGGGAAGTTGGATAGGATAGATGCTGCATTCCCAGTGGCACTCGGGCGGGTGGGTGCAGGGTGCTTTTGGGCCGCTGGATGTTGAACAAAGGCTGCAGACTCGTGGACGGAGATTTTTCAGATGCGACCACCACTTTGAGAGGTAAGTTGGGAAGCTGTAGGTTAGGTAGCCACCCAGGAGTTGGGCACAGGGGGCCGTGGGCACCGCGTGCAGGCGTGTCTTTGGTTGTCGGGAAATCTTACCCTCAGCTGGTCGTGGTTGGAGATGTTCCTTGTTGTGAGGCTGCAGGCGTTGGCAGGAGCGTCAAAAAGGGTCCTTGGGTGCTGGATTCTGTGTCACAGTCGCGAGGGGGACGTCCTAGTGTTCTTTGTCCACTCAGGCATGGGCTGGGCTCGGCGGGTGCAGATTGTGTTGGATATGCAGTTCCTGGCTGTCACCAGGGGTTATTGCCATTTGAGCAGAACCATTGCTCGTGGGAGTCCAAGTCTTTAGATGAGCAAGGCAGTCAGGTTCTCCGGGGTTTTCGAGGTTGCTGACCACTGGAGAAGCCGGGGTTTAGAAGGAGCAGGTTCAAGGATCAACAGGCCAGTAGGGATGGGGCCAAGTCAGTTGGTGTCGTCCTCTTGTTAGCAGCTGCACAGCAGGTCTTCTTTCTTCTTGTTCTTCTTCTGGTTTCAAAATTGGGATCTGAGGAAGGAAGGTTCAGGGTGCCTCTAAATACTAAATTTAGGGGCGTTACAGGTATAGGAAGGTCAAGGACCTATGGGTCCCTTCCCTGGGGTGAGTACACCTCCTATCCTGCTCCTCTCCTGTGGGAGGGGGGACAGGAGCCTGTCTCGGATTGGGTTGTGCTCCCCATCCTCAAGATGGCGGAAGCCCAGAGTTGTGCTTCAGCTCGCCTCTCCCACCTGAGGGGTGGGGTTAGCAGAGGCTGGCACACCCCCTTTCCTCACTTAGGGTTTCCCGCCTGTCTTCCCACCAGAGTGGGGGTCAGAACCAGTGGGGGCCAGTTGCGGAGTACAGTAAGAGGCCTGGAGAAGCTCACAAAGGCGGCATGCCTTTGAAGCTTCCCCTGCCCATCCCGGGGGAGGAGGCTTGGCACCTTGTCACAGGATGTGCATTGTTTCAGGCCCCCAAGAGTGGCAAGCTCTTGACCCAGGGGTCCTGAAACATGTTTGGTGGTGGCAGCCTCAGTAGCCACGCAGTCAGGACACTGGAAGTTGGTTAGGTTTCAGGGGGCATCTCTAAGATGCCCTCTGTCGTGCATTTGGCATTAAATACCACACTGGCATCAGTGCAGGTTTAATGTAGTGAGAAGTTTGATACCAAACTTCTCAGTCTTCAGTGTAGCCATTATGGTGCTGTGGAGTTCGTAATGACAATCTCCCAGCACCATATAACATTTACAGTGTCCAGGAATGGCCCTGGGTACTATAGGGGCACAGGGCTCATGCACCTGTGCCCAAACCACTGGCATAGTGCACCCAGCTAGAGGGGTGACTGAGGTAGGCCAGGGCAGTGTGTTTGTGGGCATGGCACACAGGGATATGTGCCATGTCGACTGTTTAGTTCTGCACCAAGACACTCAGCCTGCAAAGGCAGTATGTGTGTGTCAGGGTACAGGGCCTCTAAGGGTGGCGCAATACGTGCTGCAGTCCTTAGGGGCCTTCTCTGGTCACAGTGCCCTGGGTACCTAGGGTACCATTTACCAGGGGATGACCTGTGGCCAGAGATGCCAATTAGGTTTAGTTTTATCGGACCTTAGTCCCCTACAGTTGCAGTTAACATGGGGTACATCCAGAGCTGGTATCCAGACATGGTGTCTCCCCATTTAGGCACTTAAAGATGCTACTCTGCGCGCTTCCCTTTTGCAATCCATCAACGAAATTTTCAAACCAACGAGGGCATGGCATCCTATGCCAGTATGGAATGGGATGCATTCAAGGTGGTTTTGCGTGGGCTTGCAATAAAAGCAGTATACAGTTCACGCATGTCCCTTACTAAGGAGCTGCAAGATTTAGAAATACAATGTCATGAACATCTCTCCCCCACAGATCCACACATAATATACCATTATTAAACCAAAGCCAAGCTATCCCACAAAGCTGCACTGGACCAACTATGTGCCCTGGACTATAAACGATACCTTGCTGAACAACACATCCCAAACTCCTAGATCAGCCATTTACGAGTCCCATTGAGGCATCACAAAAGGAACAGGAGGAAACATGTGCGTGATGCCTTTAAGAAATCTATTTACAACCGGAGACTTGAAAAGAGAAAGCTGATCAGGAAGCCTCAAGAAGGCTGAAATGGCAGAGAGGTAGCCTTTGACAGTGTCCAGAGCAGATCCCTGCTGGGCAAGAGAAAGAAGGAAGAGGAGAACCTCTGAAAGGGGGGCAGAGAGAGGATCCACAGCCTTTGCTGTGCACCATGCCACACATTTGTTCCACCTGCAGGCGTATACCGATTTTGTAGAGGGACGCCTGGCTGCCAGAATCACATCACAGACTTCAGGAGGCAAGTCAAATGGCCTCAACTTTCGCCGCTCAATCTCCACTCATGAAGGTGGAGACTGGACAGGTTCGGGTGGAAGACCGTCTACCGCTGCTGCGACAAAAGGTCCTCCCGAAGAGGCAGACGAATCGGGGGATCGACTGACATGCTGAGTAGCTCGGGATACCAGTATCTTCGTGCCCAGTCCGGAGCCACAAGGATGACTTGGGCCCGGTTGCGCTTGATCTTCTTTAGCACTCTGGGCAGAACTGGTATAAGCGGAAAGGCGTACAACAGACCGCAGCTCCACTCGCGACGAAAAGCGTTTCCGAGTGAGTGCCGCCTTTGAAATTCCAACGTGCAGAACTGATGACATTGCGCATTCTCTTCGGTGGCGAATAGATCAAACCAAGGCTCTCCCCACTGCTGAAAGAGGCCTTGCGCCACGTCCGAGTTCAGACGCCATTTGTGATCCATCATGCACCGGCGGCTGAGTTTGTCCGCCCTGGCATTCAGAGCAACCACCAGGGTGACGCCCTGGTGTTCCAGCATTGCCAGAGGCGCAGAGCCTCCTGACAAAGGGTCCACGACCCCACCCCGCCGTGTTTGTTGCAGTACCACACGGCGGTGGTGGTGTCCATGAACACCTGCACTACACTTCCCCAGAGGGAAGGAATGCTTTCAGTGCAAGCCGGATCGCCCGCAGCTCCAGAAGGTTGATATGGAGCCGGGACTCCGCCGGAGACCAGAGGTCTCTGATCTCCGCCTCTCCCATGTGGCCCCCCCAGCCCAGGAGGGACGCATCTGTCACTACGCCATGCTCCGGTTTGGGTAGGGAGAGGGATCTGCCACTGACCCAATCGCAGTTCTTGAGCCACCACTACAACTGTCTTGCAGTATCCTCCGAGATCCGGACGTGGTCGGACAGGTTGCCCTGATGCTGGGCCCACTGAAACTTCAGGTCCCACTGCAGAGCCGCATCCGCCACCTGGCGTGATGCACCAGAAGGATGCAGGAGGCCATCAGCCCCAGGAGCCGCAGCGTCAACCTGACCGAGATCCGGGATAAAGGCTGAAAGATCGAATCAGAGCCTGAAAATACCGAACCCACTGTGGGGGGGCGGGGTAAACCCGAAACTGCGTGGAGTCCAGAATCGCTCCGATGAAAAGGAGCATCTGAGAGGGGCACAGGTGTGACTTCAGCATGTTAAGGGAGAACCCCAGCGAGTGCAGGAGGTCGGCCGTAGTCTGGAGGTGGGAGACGACTGTCTGGGGCGAGCCCGCCTTCACCAACCAATTGTCGAGATAGGGGAAGACGGAAACCCCTAATCTGCGCAGATGAGCTACAGCCACCGCCATCACTTCCGTGAACACCCGTGGGGCGCTGGTAAGGCCGAAGGGGAGCATGGTAAACAAAGTGCTCGTGGCCTACCGTGAACCGCAGGTAACGCTGGAGGGTCAGCAGGACGGGGATGTGGAAATACGCGTCCTGCAAGTCCAACGCTACCATCCCATCTCCAGGTTCCAGGGCAGCAAGGACTTGAGCTAAAGTTAGCATCTTGAACTTCTCCTTCTGGAGGAAGCCGTTGACGCTCCGGAGGTCCAAGATAGGATGTAGGCCTCCTTTGCCCTTCTTGGGTACCAGAAAGTAGTGCGAGTAGCAACCACGTCCTTCTGGCCCACGAATGCGCTCAATGGCTCCCTTGGCCAAGAGGGCCATAACTTCCTCCTGCAGAAGTTGCAAGTGATCCCCCGACATGTGGTGGCACTGCGGTGGCATGGCTTGAGGGGTCGCCTCGAAAGGGAGGAATAGTCCTTTTCGGACAATTTGCAGCACCCACCTGTCCGATGTGATGGTACACCAGTGAAGGAGGTGATGGCGAACCCTGCCCCCCACTGGCGTCGAATGGGCCTGAAAGCTCGGACTAGGAAGGCTTTGAGGCAGATGCTGCGAGGCGGATGTAGACTGACCTCGCCGTTGTCCCCCGGCACCGCCACGTTCGCAACCGCGTTGAGGTTGGCTCAGTGGCCCGTGGCTAGCTGGACATGAGGTGGCGCCCCTTCCTTGGCCACGAAAGGGGCGAAAAGCCGAAGTTTGCTGGCATTGGCCGAGGTCCAAGGATTTGGCCGTAGCCCTGGAGTCCTTGAAACGCTCCAGCGCACTGTCCGCTTTGTTGCCAAGAAGGCGACGGCCATCAACGGGCATGTCCATGAGTGTGGCCTGAACATCCCCTGAAAAGCTGCGGGACCTCAGCCAGGCGTGGCGGCGAACCGCTCTACCCAGCGAGTCCGTGGTATCGAGTCCACACCGTATGGAATAGCGTGCTGCGTCCCCGCCCTTCCGCTAGGGCTTGGGTGAGCTTTGCCTGGGCCTCCTCCGGGCACTGTGGCAGCACTTCCCCAACCGTATTCCACAGAGAGTGGGTGTAACGGCCCAAAAGGCAGGCAGTGTTGGCAGACCGCAGCCGCAAACTCAGGGAGGAGAACCGTTTCTTGCCAAACTGATTTTACCTTTTGGATTCTTAATTCGGGAAAGCAGTCGGGAATGCGGTCTGGAATGTAGAGGCCTGGATCACCAGACTCTCGGGTGGGGTGAACGGACAGGAAGCTGGGGTCGCCCAGAGCCTGGCGGTGGCGTTGGACCACGTTCCGATCTACAGGAAGGCCTGTAGAGTGCTTGGACCAGGTGCCCACCAGAACGTCGGTGAGGGCTTTGTTAAAACGGCAGGAGAGGCTCCGAGGAGCTTGCCTGCGGTTTGAGCACCTTAGTGAGGACACGACAGGGAGCTCAAGAGCCAAGGCCTTGGCCGCCCTAGCCAACACCACACTGTAAGCAGCACCCTCCTCCGTAGCCACGGTAGGAGGGGAGACAAATCCAGTGTCGGGCGAAGTGTCCAGACCACTGGCCCCCCCCAGCTCGTCTGCCCAGTCCTGGCTCAAATGGCACTGTAGTGCCAGAGGGTCCTCAGACCCCTCCCAGTCCCACTCGTCATCCATCTCCTGATAATCATGGAAAAATGATAGAGCCGGATCATAGGTGAATTGCTCACCCACCGGCGAAGACGGCGCCGAGCGGCCCCGGTCCCACGCCAGACCCGGATTGGGGGAAGGACCGGGGACGACATCGTCCGGAGACAGCGCCAGCGGAGGGGTCGTAAGGTCTACAGGCGATGCCACGGATCCAGGCCTGGATCCTGCAGAGCCCTTTTGGTGTCAGGACCAAAGTCGCCGACAGCGCTGGGGCCGAACCACCCGACGTCGCCGGGGTCGGCGGCGTCAGCCCGCTAGGGCTCCCAGACGGACCCGCAGGGCCCTAAGGCACCTCGAAAGGGCCCGACGGAGGGAAGTGAGTCCTCATGGCCACGAGGAAGTCACGAATCTCCTCCGGCATCGTGTGCAGCCCAGGGACCGGCAGCTGTGGAGCTGAAAGCGGCGCTTGCGGCACCGGAGCCGTGTGGGCGGTGTCGTCCGAACCCCCTGGCCGCATCGCGCGAGCGTCGGGGGGAATGGGAAGAGCGATGTTGCCTCTTCAACTTCTTTTTCGAGTGCCTCGACTTACCTGAGGACTTGGAGCCCGACGAGTGGTGGTGACTCTTCGAGCAGCGATGACTACGGCCCTGCGACCGGTCCCTCGACCTCCTCCTTGAGCAGGACCTCGAGCGGCGTGGGGCCGGCTGCCGGAGCTCGAGCCACTTACAGACCGCTCCCGCCTAGCCTTCGAGGCCAAGGCCGGGCAGTCTGGGCACGACTTGTCATCGTGGTCGGCCCGAGACAGTAAAGACACCGACGGTGGGGGTCGGTCACCGACATCAAGCGACTCGAGAATCGATCAAAATGATCCAAAAAAAAGTTAGTCAAAAAATGACTAGGAGTACTGCTCTTCCCGGATCTGCGCTTGCTGGTGCAGAAAAAAGAAGAACTGACGTCAGCGCGCGAGGGCGGCGTCTAAGTACTCCGACGACGTCATCCCGACGCCGGTCGCGGAGCCGCAGACGACGCCTACCGACGTGCAGGGGTACGGCTACACAAAACTTTCCGAATTGTCTGGGGATATTCTAAGGTAAGGAATCTAACACTAACCTGTTTCTTTCATATACAAAATTCAGGTAAGTGTTATCCTGCGTGGTCAACCTAGGTGCTAAAGAATATAAATTAGCACTAGACTGTGTAGGTTAAGTTCACTTCTTGATCTCCACTCCTTTGCCAGCAAGAGGCCTTTCAGCTTGGTTCTTGAGATGGCTCTACATGCAGGGGGGGATCGTCAAATAAATTAGCATGTCCAATGGAATAATAGCTATTCTTTATGTATTGTAGCCATTTAACCTTAGCCGCACCATCAAGGTTTAGGTAATCTCTTACTATATAGTGTGTAAGCTTTAGCTCTTCCCTTCTCCATACAGAGTGCCACAGAAGGGATGGAGCGATGCGGATCAAATCAGACATGAAGGGAACTCCAGTTCCAAGTGAGAGATATATGAAGAACAATCTTTAGGGAGGCCTAGCAGATGCTTCCAAAAGCAGTCCTTAAATTTTTGTAAAACTTGAATACCGGTGGTTCCCCAAATAGCAGCCCCATATGTTGTGATTGTTGTAATTTTTGCTTCATAGATCTTTTTAATTACATCAACTGGCTGTGTTCCCAACCTTGTTGTAAATCTGGATAGTGCTCCTATGCTTGTTTCCATCATTATCCTCCTGTTATCCACCATTGATTGCCAGGTATTTTTACAAACAAAAAGAACCCCTAGATAATAAAAGGAATATACCACTTCCAATTTTCTTCCTTTAATGTTCCATCCTGGGATTTTCTTTGGTCTCTCTCCTGCAACTAGAACAAATGATTTAGCTTCATTTACTCTACATTCTAAGTTGTTCATAAATCTAGTGTCTCTATCAGATGCTGCAGTGCATTGCATGTCCGGGCCAAAACAGATCATACATTTGCATAAAGAAGTACTGGCACTGGAGTGGAGTTAATTAATAGAATGTTTCCACACCACACCGTTGGTATAGAGGAAGAATAGGAGAAGGGCCAGTACACACCCCTGCCTGACCCCACGAGCTATCCTAAATAAACTAGTTGTTTCACCTGCTCTACCATACTGAACACAGACCGTGGCACCGGTGTACATTCCTCAAATGAAGTCAATGATCGGTTTCTCAATGCCCAAGTCTTCCATAATCAACCATAATTTAATGTGGGCTACCAGATCAAAAGCTGCAGACAAGTACATAAACGCCATATATAATTGACCTCCCTTCACCGCAGTATATTTAGCAATATGTACATTCAAATTGAATTATTGATCAATCGTCCCTTTTCCCTTTCTAAATCCATACTGGGAACGTGATAAAAAAAAAAATCCTGGGCCCAAGCTTCTAGCCTGATTAGAAACAGGCCGTCCATTCATTTTGCAGTGCTGTCTAAAAGTGATATTGGTCTGTAATTTATTGCCAACAATTTATTCCCTTTTTCGGTCTCGCCTAGTGACGCGCTGCTCGCCTTGGCGAGACTATTGTCGTCGGTTTGGTGGGCGAGGGGGACAGGACATGTGCGCGCACGTACAGGCGATGTGCGCGCGCACGGCTCCAGATCATCTCGGACAGGAGATGTGCACGCGCCTGGACGGGAAACAGCTTTGTGTCCTGGCCTCACGCTTGAGCCCCCTTCCTCCTCTGTACTTCCTCTGGTTTCATCTCCCCTCCTCCCAACAAATCTTCTCTCCTTACGGTTTTTCGCCCTCAGGCAGAAAGCCTGTTTGGCTGCTGGTACTGGGCGCTGGCGCCTGCTCACACGAGAAATCACGTGGAAGCGCTGAAATGAGCTATTCTTTCAGGAGTCTTGTGAAAGTGGTCATATTAGCACAAGATTAGAACCCGTGAGCTGCAATGGACCCGACAAAGAGCCTTGAGGAGATAGCACCCCTTAGGAATGTCTGGGGCCAGCGCCCGACAAATGTAGGACCCGCATGTGCAGGAAATTCCAAGACTCACCAGCATCAGGGGGGGTTCGGAGAAGACTTACAGTGAACATGCAACGGAAGGAATAGACGCCTGTAGAAAAATCACAGCGAGGGAGTAGCAAGTTAAATAACATTTATACCCGTTTGAACCATATATCCTAAATGGCACTGAGTGCATCCAGAGTGATGTGGGTGAACCTGAACCGAACCAGTCCACCAGACACTCCATCCACACACACACATCCTTTCATTCATCCACCCTTCCAACTACCCACCCACCCTCAGACACACATTCATCTATAAATCAATCAATCTGTCCATCCGTCTGTTCATCCATATGTCCTTCGGTCTATCCATCATCTATCCATTCATCCATCCACAAACACACACACACACACACACACACACACACACACACACACCCTCGCACGTTTATGGATTCATCCATCCACCGTCAGACAGCCACCCATCCAACCACTTACCCTCAGACACATTCACACATTTAGCCATCCAGGCCTACGCACACGCATTTGTGAATGTGCGTGCATTGCAGAATGCGCTTGCGCAACGATGCTCTCTGACCTTTTTTTGAACATGTGCGCACAAACGAGGACACAGAGTATACTCCCCATGACCTCTGAAGAGTGGGTGTGCCGAGAATGCTGCCTCAGTACGGTGTACGTGCACTGCGGGCGTCTAATGATGTGTGTGTGTGTGTGCACCTCCGAATGGGTGGGTGTGCACAGGTGGTACTAAGTGTATTGGTGTGTGTTTATTCTTGCGAATGTGAGTGGTGCATGTACATACTTAAGAAACTGTTCATGTCTCTCTTACTGATCTAGAAGGGGGGATCTTGGCGGCCAGTTCAGCTTTTTATACTTCCAAGGTCGGTCAGTAACAAAAGTACCAGTTTGCTGGTTAATAGCACCTGCAGCGCTAGCTGGCTCCCCTCGCACTTGGCACTGTACAAGTGGCCTCCGGTTCCTGGTAGAGGATGAGGCTGATGGACCCGGGCTAACGGCGGTGTGGGTGCCCGGGTGTAGTGCAGTGGGGTGGTGGTGCCGCTTTCCGTCACTGGCACAAGTGGTCCTCTCAGTATCATCAACTCAGGGGGCCACTGGCTGATTGAGCTTAGAGCCCACGACGGCCTGGTCTTTCTACAGACCAACCACACACCGTGTCTGTTGAAGAATGTTTGTAAGGTGTTAGAGGGGCCGCTAGAAGTATCCCCAGTCTGTTTGAGAGACGGCCAGGGTTGGGTGTGGGGTCAAGGACCCAAGTGGGGCGAGGGCTGCTCCAGAGGGCCCCTGGCTATAAGCTAGCTCCTGGAGAGGGTGTTTGGTGATGCTAGCAGCGCTATCCGTTGCACAGGGAATGTAGGGGGGTTGCGTGTTTGTGTCGCGGTTCACTGCTTTGGTCAGTGCCCCCCCCCCACCCAATTGGCCACAGATTGCGTGCTTCACTTATGCTGTGTGTATCCAGGTAGACCTCTGAATCCAGGGTAAGCACTAGGGTGGTTCGAACTGTGACACTGCACCGGGTGCTGCCTTTGGGTGGGGGAAGCCCGGTTTCCACAATATATTGTGGATGTAAAAGCACGTACTGCAGATTCTTTGCTTCCAGCAATTTCCAGGCAACAGTAAAAATGCCAATATAATGCTGTGATTAATATTCATGGTGGAGAGAGATCGCAGTGTTGTCTAATGGAAGTTTTGATTGCTCATATGGTCGTGCAGAGGGTTAATATGCCTGCTGCAAAGAACGTGTACCATGAAGATCACAGAAGTGCATATAATGTAAATAGTTCACTGCGTTACTGCGTTTGTCACAGAGATCCTTTTGTTACTTGAGTTTATACGTTAAAATCCTAATAGAACACAGTAACCTATGAACGGTCATCAAAGGGCACCATGCACACTGCAAGATATAGGTTAGAACATTGTTTTCTTACCAAGCCTTTCATTATCCTATGGTCAAAAAAAGGGTTGATTTGGGTAAAAATTGATTATTAATATTATTATTATTGAGAATCCCCAACTATGGTGTTCTGTTTCTAAATCCTGAGTTTGTGCTTCTTCAGACCAAGCACTCTTAAAATATACTGCCTACCAGTATGGATGACATGCGACTCCTACACCTTGTAGTCGCCTGTCTTATGTAACCTTTCCTATGCTCCGACACCCTACATAGTTATGAGTGGTGCTATGAAATAAAAATAAATGCATGTGAGAGAGAGTGGTTTTGGAAACTTGAGGGGCGCTGTTAAAGGGTGGTAGGGAGGGAATCCGTAGCGACAGAGGTTTTTGGGGTGTGCAAACAAACATTGTCATGCCTGCAGCACCAAAGCCAACCCAGCCTCTGAAAGCTACCACTTGGACCCCATGGCTCTTGGCATCATGCCGTATCTGGGGTGGGAGGGTCTCTCTTACAGACGTCCTGGAAGCTACCACGTGGACCCCATGGCTCCTGGCATCATTCTCTGTTGGCAGATTCTGTTACAGACCTGTATAGGACTACAAGTACAAAGTGCATGTTCACGCACAGCTTGCAGGTTTTCAAACGCATAAATTAAAAGCATTGTCATTTACAATTCCAATAGCTCAAACTCTTGTGAATGCGAGACCTCTTGCATTGCAAATGCGGGTTTAAAAATTGGGATGATAATGGGGTTTTTTTCCATGGGGGGGGGGGGGGCGGGGGGGGGCTTGGGCAATAGCATTAAAAGCCTTAGTAATAAGTGGGGCCCAAAGCGCTTGGTTAGTTAAAAAGAAATCAATTGGTACCCCATCAGGGCCGGTGCTCTAGAGGGGCTAAATTGATTTAGCGCAGAGGTTACCTCCTCCAGACCAAAGTGTAGATGTACATCAGATATAAATCATATGTGGGACCAATGTCTCTGAGATGGCATTACCTGGCTGACCAAACACTTCTCCAAAGTGAGTCACCCAGGCCTCCTCAGTAACGTGTGTCAATGGTAATCTCTGTGTCCCCACTGAGGAAAGGGGCATTAACAATATTCCCAAAATCACTGCTATTCTTGAAGACTGCTGGCTCAGGGAGTTTATCCCAGAACTCTTCTGTCAGGGTCCTGACTCTGTTGGTTCTTGCATCTTTGTAGGCAAGCCGCAATACTTTTACCAATCATATATCCTAGGGTTTTACCTTTAGGGCACAATAGAAATTCTTGAGTGCCCTAGAACAGACATCAATCCAGCAAACAGCTAGGGGTGCCTTGGGGGCACCAGGGCAAAATGGGCCATTATTAATTTCAGATAAGATAAGATTTGGTTTAATGCTGGGATAATCTCATCGGTCGACAAAGAGGAGTCTAGGCAGATAAAGATTTCCTTACACATTTTTGCAACAAGCTAGAAATAAATTTGGCCGTGTCAATCTTTCCCCATTTCAGCACAACACCATTTTTTATTTTAATCACATGTTTAGAAGTGTGAGTCCCATGAATTATATTACCCAGACTCAAAGCAAAGTGGAAAGAAATCACAGCATGGTCACTAAATGCATAGAAATTGGCCTCAGGCTGGGATATCCAATGTCTTAAATGTACCGACATCACAAGATGATCTATGGTCGAACTTGATGACCGGAACAAAAATGTGTGTTCAAGTTGCCCTGAGTTGGCATCTAATGGGTTTGCTATCACAAGATTAGGGACCATTAGTTGTCTATTTAATGCGTTGCCATAAATGGTATGATTAAAATGATATATTGGATCCCCTGCAGTATCGACCAGACCACATACCCCTAGAGCAGCTTTATTGCAGCAATAGCATTTAAGTCCCCCAGCCAAGTAATATTGATGGGTCTGCGGTGGGCTTCCGTTAATTGGTCTATATCCTTATCAATTGGTTTAATTACAGAGGCCATATCCATTAAAATTATTGTTGTAGAAGTTCATTTAAATCCGATCCCTCCCCTTTTGGCCTTCATGTAGGAGACTTTAGTAATAGGTGAGGTATTAATGAAAGAAATGACCTTAATTCTCGCTGTGCTTGCAATTGAAGTAACTAAACCTCCACTATTGCGACCCGCTCCAGATGGAGTTGCGTTAGTCAGATATGTACAGTACCCAATGAAATAAATTGGTGTACTCTCCCAAGTTATATTGGTGGGATGAGTAAGTCAATCACATTCTTGTAACCCACTCAATGGTGCACATCTGTTGCTAGTTAGAGAAGTTATACCACTGCAAGGAGAAATCAGAAGGTGGAATGGGTCCTACACTCACATGTGAGCTATAATTAACCCTTCTGGCCTATAAAAACCCAAAGGGAGGGCAAAAATGTGTGTGTCAAACCTGGTGGAATCTGGAAAATTACTTAACGAATCTTCAACCCAATGTTGATCGTTTAAGTTGATGACTATACAGTCCCCTTTGGTGGATTTCAGCCCAAAGCCCACCCAAGACACATGGCTGGCCATGATGATATGATTATACAGTTTGGGATATCCCATATGAAATCTTGAAAGTCAATGTAGTACCTTATCCATCAACTGCTCTATGGTTTCCGGCTTATACCGCGGCAGTTCAGTTGTATTAACAAGCACTATGACAAATGGGCAAGCTGCAGGCTGGAAGATCTAATCAATCACCAGGCGCGGTTGTTAGGCTATCCAGACTCTTTCTGTCCGTGGTGGGCACTTTTCCGCAAAAATCCTTTGCGGATGAGACAGAATCGTTGCAGGACAGTCATTCCACACCCAATTGATGTTCCAGGTCAGATGGTGCAGAGGTGGATAAAGTTGGGATGCAAGGTCCCATAACCCCCATAAATTCATTGCCATTTTCAGGAGTTTCCCAAAAATCGGTAGAAGACTGAACAGAAGGAATAGTGGGGTGACAAGCACTTGACTCTGGAGCAGGACCTTGGATCAAAGGCAACGTCGCTGGTTGTTGGCCACGTGGATAGCCCTGTGAAACTATTTAGTGATCCATGTGCTCATTACCCAATTAGGTATTTATAATAAGGGTTATATTCTCCTCTATTTGTTGACAATCTAAGGTTGCAAGCATCAATTCCAGCTTCACGCACAAGGAATCTTCGTTCAGCAAAGGATGTAAGGCCGGGAGAGAAGTAGGCCAATAACCGTCAGGATAGCCTTTGGGTGGACTGCAGGTTAGTAATTTCCCCACCCTCGTCAACATCAGCGTCATCTGGGGTTGAAATAAGGGGTGTTACCTCTTCCAGAGAGAGGCGACACTCAGTAATTCCAATCTCCTTGGTAAGAACATCTGGTGCTCTGATAAAAAAGAATCCAATGTACTGATGATCTCATCTCCTTTTTCAGATGCCTGAAGCTTACTTTTGGCCATCGTCCGTTGGGGAAGATCGTTCTCAGTACAATGCACACTTTAGGGGGGTGGCCCATCCCAGCCTCCTACGGGCGATGATGGGCATGAACGGGCCTGCCCTTGGACCGGGCGTGGCCCGGCAATGCTGGAAGGAGACCCGTTAATTTAGCGCCTTACAGGAACAAGGGAAGGTGGGTAATGTCTCCGGTGGGGCCGGTACAGTGGCACAGCCTTCTCCCTTCTGAAATCGTTGGCAGCTACTCTACGCTGCGGGGAGTCAATGCATTTTTCAAGTGCCTTACAGGAGCAAAGGAGGGTGGGTAATGTAGTCTCCGGCGGGGCCGGTACAGTGGCACACCTTTCTCCCTACTGAAATCATTGGCAGCTACTCCACGCTGCGGGAAAGCAACACACTTTTCAAGCGCCTTACAGGAACAAGGGAGGGTGGGTAAGTAGTCCCCAGCAGGGCCGGTACAGTGGCACAGCTTTCTCCCTTCTGAAATCGTTGGCAGCTACTCCACGCTGCGGGAAGGAGACGCGCTTTTCAAGCACATTACAGGAACAAGGGAGGGTGGGTAAGTAGTCCCCAGCAGGGCCGGTACAGTGGCACAGCTTTCTCCCTTCAGAAATAGTTGGCAGCTATTGAATAAAGTATCTTTTTTTAACACCCCCTAACAAGTATAAAAAGAATATCGTAAGGTTTACTACAATTGGGGTCTAAACAATCACAAAATACCTCCAAGGGCATGCAGAAATAAAAGGCTGGGAGTGTCATATCCTATACAGATTTTCTGGCACCTTTTATTGTTTTTCGGTTTCTCATTCACCCTCTTCCAAATTTGTCACCTAGATCAATTTATTGAAAAAAGATTTATCAAAGAAATTCTTGACTCAGTAATAGAAGTATTCTTCTTAGCGAGTTAACCATGAAACTTTATGGATTCTATATCAGGAACTTTTTCAAAAGATACTATTAAAAGGATTAACACATAATACATGTAGAAATATATAAATAAAATGTGCTCACATTTCATTAAACAAAAACATGCAAGTAAACAAAACATAAAAATATTTAAAACTAATATTCGAGTAATATGCACTTGTTGGTTTTGGGGAATATTAGAACTTTAAGTATATGCATTAAAAACACATTTGGACTTACAGAGTGATCTGCTCATCCCATTTTGGATTAGAACCATTTGATTTTGCGGTTTTCTTTGTTTCTCCATCTGCAGCTAATTCTGTATAGACTGATGTTCCGAACCAGTTTTTCCTCCTCTTTAACTTGGCACTAGAAACTAAATCAAGGGGAAAAAACTATAAAAGAAGGATCACATAGCAGATGGCTACTCTCTGGTGACATACAATAAACAATTCAGTAAAATTGTTGTTCAATTCCAAATAAACAATATTCTAGCAAGAGCAGCAGTATCATGAAATGTATCAGTTGAGGAGAGAAACCTATCACTTTTCTGATACAAGGATGGTGACTTACTTAGGACTGCAGCCAACCATAGCTAGGAATGTTTTTCAAAACGGAAAGCACTATTTTTAGTAAGAACACCATCTAAGTTTCTTAAAATAAATAATTCTGCTTTTAAAAATGGTTTTCAGTTTTCAAAACCTTCAATAAAAGCAGGCAGTCGCCCTGTTGGCCACTGCCTAATTCCTCTGAGGATAGCAGCACAATTTTGACCCCTTCCCCTTTGCGAATCAGTGAATACCTCGAAATAGGGAGGCGGTAACTGATCAATGGTTTTGACCAGTTACAATTACAAACTATTATACAGAGTTCCTATTCAGTAATCAGAAAGGATACCCAAAACACACCCTTTCCAAATCCTGAATCGGTAACCACTTCTACACCCAGTTAGTATTTTGAAAATCTTTTCTGGGGTATAGTACATTACAACAAGTTTTCTACAGGTAGCAAAAACTCTCAGTTAGGAAATCTGATGATTTGTGACCGGATGAAAACCTTTGCACATCTAACAGGGTCAAATATGGAGTTCATGCCCGTAATAACTTCATTGACCCCATAGTGTTTTACAAAAAGTCGAAGCCAGAAGCAGCAGCAAGACCCGACGGAATTAAGTTGATTATATGAATGGATGACAAAGACTAGTTTTTCACACATCTGGGTACCACTCACCACCAGCCTAGGGTTGGTCACATTAAAGTTTCGCCCCCATGGCTGTTGAATTTATTATCACCTATAGCACGAAACTCACAAGTGCATGCAGGCTGAGTTTCAAGGTGGCTGAAAACACATTTTGTTAGGGTCGTTCAGATTGACAGAAGTGATGACCGGTAAGTTAAAACATCACAAATATACAAAAGTGTTAACCTTTTAAAACAGGTTTCTCTAAAGCCAGATTTTTAAGAGAACTATGTGTATCTAAAAAGGGATATGCTAAAATCTGGCATGGATCTGGCCCTCCAGAACCGACTTTGGAGAACCCTGTTTAAAGCATAACCGATCACTTATGCTAATGTCGGGAAAAAATAGATTAACACCAAACCAACAAAAACACACTTTTTGGCTCTAATTTAAAAATTAGAGGGTATGATCTAATGAACTTGAGTTTTTAAAAGTATGTCTGGTCCACTCTCACAAGATAGTGGATCTGGCACACCTAGCAATGAGGGTTAATCTTACTCTGATACACATCTGACATTCTAAGATGCACGCAAACTATCTGAGAATGGACATACCAATCCGAATTTAGGATTTACTGAGACACCTGAAAACCTGTTGCTCCTAGTCCTTCAGGTTGCTTTTCCACTTAACTAGTGAGAAGATCGTATGAGAGACAGTCTAATCTCTCCTTCGTGAAGGTTATAAGCTGTAGATGGATACAATCTTTGTAGGAGTCTAGTGAACTGTATAAAGGTGGCACTGTGGGGTGCTGTACAATTTGAAAGCACCGTAAATTATTTCCTATAGAGCTTGTTTTTAGGAAACTCAAAAAAGACAGAGCAGTGCACTGCTTTGAAATTAACTTCTCAGACAGGTGGGAAGTGTATGTGCTCACAACACCTCATGATGAGAGCACTTCCCCGGTCAGGGTTAGAGGCCAGCTGGCAGAAGTCCACAAGCCTATCTGTATACTTGATTACAGACTACTTAAACTTCAAACTTTGCCAAAAAGCCGAAAATCTTGCATTATACTACATTTCTGTGACCGCGACTTCCAAAATCTGTGACCATTCACAAAATTCCTACCACCTGATTTTCCGACACTTCTCCTTAAAAGAATGCTACTGACACAAATAGCCCCAAATCGCAACATGGAAACATTGGTGATAGGGGTAGCTGTGGATTTTGAGCATCAGGAGACATGTAGGAATAATAGAAGCTTGGAAATTTGTGGATTCCTGCAGATTCCAGAACTTTCACTCACAGAAACGTGAAGAAAATGTGTGTTTATAGCTAAAGATTGAGGTTAAGAAGGGAACACAGAATAGCACCACATTTAATATTACCAACATGATTTCTCTGCTGTTTTTTGGGCTGTAAATATCAAGTAGTGTGTGCAAAAAAGAACACATTTTTTTTATAACGAATTCTGAATCACAGGATAACATGAGAAACCCACAATTCACAGGCATAAAAATAACTACAGTTCCTAAACTCAATCTCTAGTGCACATTACAGAAATGCACAGGTTTCCTTCATACTCAATTTTCATTAATTACATTATACCATATGAATTTCTGCATGGTCGGTATACAATGAAAAATCATTATCAGCTGCAGGTCAGTTGTTTGCTTTGGGCATCACACGTTTTTGGAACACCAACAAACTTTATATATTCTTGTCACCAGAAGGGTCCGACGGACCTAATGTGATCTTGCTTTTCTGAATCTACCATTGTGACAAAAAATGACAAATGTAAACTGTCACAGATTGTTTTTTTTTCTTTTTTTGCTTACTTTCATAATTTTTTTTATTTCAACAATTAGTTTATTTGGGAAAACTTTCAGGGGTCTACACAAATACCCCCTTTCTGAATTCAGAATTGTGTCTACTTTTCCAAAATATATAGGTATCTGTTAACACACACGAGGTTCAAAATGGTTTCTACCACATACTGCAAGTAGGTTGAAACCCAAAAATTAGGAAAATGGACTCCCTCTTACGAAAATTAAAAAAAAAAACAGTTTTTTGGACACAGCTCAGCTTGCCCTGAAAGCGTGGAAGATGATCTTAGCACAGCAAACCTTTGTTGTTTTTAGAAAACAAACATATATTAACTTGCACAGCACTTTTTCTCATTTTTCCCCACAAAAACACATTGTAGGTACATTTCGGTTATTCTTTTGCTTCTCCATAGGGAAATCTACAAACCTAGGGTAACGGTAGAACCCCCATGCGTAAAGAACCCCAAATAGCAAAGAAATACCTCCGCGCTAGGCATGGGGAAAGCCTCAGCATTTAAGGGGTTAAAATAGCAATAAAGAAACTCTAAATAATAATAGTAACAGAAAAATGTTCATACGCACACATGACTTATTTTTAAGAAAAAGAAGAGATATAAGATAATTAAGTCAAATAGGCTGCAAAGATAAAAGGCAGGAAATTACATTGCTCCTTCAGGGATGCACATACCAGCAGTATCCCATCACGCACCATCAATGACAATTGAGCCAGTTAATTTGCATTGTAAGATCCGGATCCTGGTTTTGAAACTACTTGCAATGCTAACTATTATTGGGGAAGGAGGGCAGGTTGCTTATAACTATAATGAATATTCCTCAGGAGGAGAACTAGGGTTGCAGGTAAGAAACTTTTCCTTCTATCTCTGGGGATATTCACTGTCACAAGCACTGAACAGAGTGTCAAGACCAACCCTGATAAAAGAAAAAAGCAGTGCAAAGAAATAAGCAAAAAGTAGCTTACCCAAACAGATGCCTAAGAGAAGTCCATGCCACCTAGGTGTCTGCCATGGAATTTTATCTGAGACAATATCTTGTGAAAGTGTGGACAGAGTTACAAACGGCAGCTTTGCATAGCTCTTAAATTGAGACTGTCTTAGTGAGCTACTCTGAAAACTTTTCCTCTAGTAGAGTGAGTGTCCGGCCTCAGAGGGAGAGTTTCATTTGCCAATAATAAAAGAGACAGCCTGAAACAATCTACCTAGAAATGTAGTGGCTAAACCCTTCCAAATAAGTCCAAAATTGACAAACCGATCTTCTGACTGATTTCAGAGTTTAGTCATAAACAAATAACATTTAGAACCCTCTTAACATCAGTGTTATTGGCTCATGTCACTGGAGTAGTTGGATGTTTAAAGCAGGTTGGTATTGGCCACAGTTACAAGGGAGGCTGGCACGACCTTTGGAAATAAACTTGGATGAGTCCTCATAAACTTCTTATTATTACTCATAACCACTTTGCCCTTGTGTAATGCAGTTTAAGGCTCATTACTTTTATAATATACTTTTAAAAAATAACCAACACTGACACAGTATTAGGGTATTGAGATAGTAACCCTCCCCTTAAATTCACCTGACTAATAATACTTTTTAGCCATACCAGTGTCACACAGAATAAATGGAAACCGGCATTTCCACTAGTTATTTGTAATATTTTTAATCCCATGAGTATTCGAACAATATTTAAAGTGCTCCTAGGGACCAGATGATTAAACATGACACCAACAGGGTGTGTGAGGGTCCACAATACAAATATAAAAAAATCATATTGGGGGCAGGTTGTTAAAACTATATTAAATCATTAGATGAAAGGGTGGTAGGGTAGCTTACTGCAAAGAAGGTTCAAGATGCGCAGGACATGGAAGACATCACCATGCGGATGGTGACTGCCGGAGAAGAGGAGGAAAAGAGTGAGCCCCTACCAGACCTCTGATCATCCAATGCCCAAGATGGAACTGAGGAAGGAGTACTTTACACCTCCACCATAATAGAACAGCAACAAGGAGACTGCTATCTATTATTGACGCAGTTTGCTGAAATGCTATCTCTGACCCCAGGTCTGACAACAAGGTGTACCGATGATATTGACACTGGTGACAATCAAGAGCAAAATACAGAGGCTATCTTACCAAGTCAAGGCTGGCACCAAGGCAGAACTTCCCAAGATGTTGGAGATAGGAGTGACGGACACTTCCAGTAGTCAATGAGCCAGCCACGTGGCAGTGGTGCCTAATCCAAAAGAGGGGAACCCTGAGATGAGGTTCTCTGTGGAGTACAGGGGCCTCAATGCAGTCACCACCACATACCAAGAGCTGATGAGCTCATCATTAGGCTGAGGGCAGCAAAATATCGAAGTACCTTTGACCCAACATAAGGTTATTGGCACATAGCCCTCACCCCAGGACCCAAGGAGAGGTCTGCGTTTTCCACACCTGAAGGCACTTTCAATTTAAAGTGATAACCGTTGGGTTGAAAATGCACCAGACGCCTTACAGAGGTTGGTGAATCAAGCTCAGTCAGATCTGGAGAGTTTCAGTGCAGCTTATCTGGATGAGACAGCTGTATTTTGCTACACCTGGAATTGCTTCAGGCCCTGCAGCAGGCAGGTCTAGCTATCAAGGCAAGTTAGTGCCAGATAGAGCAAGGCTCTGTGGTTAACTTGGGCCTCCAAGTTGGTGGATGTCATGTACAATCTCTTCAACCCAAGATCCTCAGAATTCTGGCCTGGGAAACTCCTTAGACTCAGACCCATGTCAGAGCCTTTCTTGGTCTGACTGGATACAACAGGAGATTTATTAAAGTTTATGTGTACCATAGTGGCACCACTAACACAACTTACCTCCAAGAAGCAACACAGAAAAGCAATCTAGACTGAGCAGTTTCAAAGACTTTTCACCCACTCAAGGCAGCTCTTTGCTTAGCACCTGTCCTGAAGACATCCGACTTCAGTAATTAATTCATTGTTCAGATAGATGCCTCTGAACATGGAACAGGGACAGTGTTGTCACAGGTAAATGATCTGGGCCAGTATCAGCAAGTTGCCTTCATTAGAAGGCAACTCCTCCATACAGAGAGCAGTGTCGGAGTGCCATTGATATGGAAGCCTTTCCTGTGGTTGGTCCATGAAGAAGCTGAGACCCAACTTGTCTGGGACTAACTTCAGAGGTCATATCAACCACAGACTTACTAGATGGTTGATGCAGATTAGAGGGGAGACCCTCAAGTTGTTGAGGTGGTCCATTCCCTACAGGGTATGGACTTAACAGTGGAACACGGACCTGGGATGGACCAGACCAATACAGATTGCTTTTCCAGCTTCTTCGACTTAGATGATGAGAACTACCAGAGTAAAGGTTTGTAGTTTATCACCTTCTGTCTGGAGGAGGTCCATGTAAGAAAATGCTTCTTTTTGTATTGCCACCCCAACACTTTTTTTTGACTGATGCTGCTGGTTTTTTAACTATGAATGCACAGACACCAAAAATATGTATGTCACATTAGCTACACCCTAGGCTAACTTACATATATGTCCCTAGTATACAGCATCCTGGGTATTTAGGGTAGAGAGACAGCCCAAGAATTGTAGCACTGGTTAAGCCACTCTAGGTGTGACAAAGGTAAAAAGAGTCTCCCAGTCTGCCTTTGCAGACTGGAAGAGCAGTTTAAAAATCCTAGCCCAGCTTTGACACATAAAAAGCAAAGACAAACCTCCCTCTGTAATATGTGCAAGTCAACCTATGGCAGGGTGTATATATGTAATATATTCTGGCAATAAAAACACAAAACTGTTGTTTTTACTGGTAAAAGTCTTGGTCAACCCATTAGCAAGAACAGGGTTACACGCTAACCCCACAGCTGTGCTAACTCCAGACCAAAGTTGATACTCCAAATTATCAAGCATCGCATTACATTAAGCCAGACTTGATTCTCGAGTCGAAATTGTAACAAGTAACAGTACTCAACTTTAACAAAGTTGACACTTTGTTGCATTCACTCTCATTTGCCCTTAACTGTTACACAGGGAGCCTGACCCCAAGACAATTTTCTACTCTCCTAGGGAGATGTGATAGCCACTCCCTGCAAAAGAGAAAATAGGAGCCTGTACTGAAGCGTAGTGTTACTTCCCTCCTTCAGGAAGCCACACGAGTGTTGGCCCAAAAGGCAAGCTTCAAAGCTGTAGCCAACTGTGAAGAGCAAATGGGGAGCACTGGGGAGAGGGGCAGCTCCACTTTTGAGGCAGACTAGCTGGCACCAAGGAAGGAGAGGGAAAACTGCTTATCAAACCAGTTTTTCATGGGCGTGTAATCCCCTTGGTAGCCATACCTCAGGGTGGGGCTAGGGAGCTCTGGACTTCAAGAGAGGGGTTCTGCCATTCAGCCCTGTTGAGAGTGGGCAGAATTGTGCACCTTGAGATACAAATAATCAAGAGGTACCCTCTATAGGAAGGAGGAGAAAGGGATAGAGATTGTATTGCCTTGCAGAGAAACAACTAAAAAGAATATAATCTTTTTCATAAAACCCTCACCCACCCGTGTTTCCCCTTGATGGCATGCATCATAGGGTCCATCCCTGCCCTCTACGGACAGGGGGGTGCTACAACCTATGAATACGCTGGAGCACTAACTTGTAAAATGCAGTGGTGTCCATATACACCTATCCGCTTATGGTCAATCATAAGGGAGTTGGTTTTTATGCAAAAGTAGAAAGTGAAGTTAAAAATACCAGTTTAGGGGTGTGGCCTAGCAGCAGATGATGGTGGACGTGTGCTAGGCGAGCTCCGCCCAGCCTGCACTAATATCCTTAATTTCTCCTGCCCTCCGACTCCGTATTGAGTCTATCGTCCGTGCCCCGGCTGGGGAGCGCCTGGGGGTGAGAGCGATCCTCATTTCCACAAGTTTTCCTGCTGGGAGACGCCGCGGCTGAGGCGCGATCCGGAGACAGCAGCGAGACGCCATCGTAAGCGGCGGTGGCTGGAGCGGAACAAGCGTGGGGCTTCAAGGTATCGATTGAGCCGGAGGAGACAGCTCACAGCTGCCTGCTATACGGTGAGGTGGTCAGGAGGGGGAAGCAGCCTCTAGGGTCGGTAGTGTGCGGTGAGGCTCCCCCCTATCCCCCACCGCCGTGCTCTGAGAGGGCGGCGGCGATATCGGCAGCCTGAGTCAGGCCGCAAAAGATTGATGTGGGCTTCACCCGGCAGCAGAGTTGTGCTGCGGTAGACGCCGAGGGGGCCCTGCGAGTTCCGGCTTTGGGGCTGCCCTACACCGAAGGCTGAGCACACGCCCCGACGCAGACCCCAGCAATCAGCAGCGGGTTATGCGCCTTCCTCCTGGTGTCACCATGCCCTCGCGCCGGTCGCGGGGGAGTGGGGGTGGGGGGGTAAAGTTACTGTGTGATGCACTGTAGTTGTGCCTTTGTGCCTCCCTGGCTTGCTCCGGTGCTCGGCAGTGATCGCGTTCTGGGGCCCAAGAGGGGGACGGAGAACCCCGCCTGAACCTGGCTGTTGCAAGTGGTTTGACGTATAACCATACCC
Organism: Lissotriton helveticus; assembly: GCF_964261635.1. NCBI lineage: Eukaryota > Metazoa > Chordata > Amphibia > Caudata > Salamandridae > Lissotriton > Lissotriton helveticus. The sequence continues at coordinate 490,433,372 of NC_136063.1, forward strand.
TGGGATCAAGGCGGAGTGGGCTGGCCATCTTTCCTTCCCTGTATGGTTAACTGTGGACACTAAAGGGCCTGCCAGTTTCCTCCTAGAGGTCTGCTGAGACCCCATGTTCGGCTGATGTATCGGGTCGCGGCGGTCCCGGATCTTCAGTTTTTGGCCCTCCCTCCGAGTCTCCTGGGGGGGGGGGGGGGAGATCTATGTCGGTGGTCCAGTGGTTGGGCCCCAGTGGACATAATGACCCACGAAAAGCCGGGGGTGGGTTCCGCAAAGCAGAGTACACTGGATAAATTCACGTGCCATGGGACAGCCGCAGCGACGCTGGTTTGGCGGGGGGGGAAGGGGGAGTTGCTCCGGAGATACCAACCAAATAATGCTGCCCTCACAGCCGCAATCACACAGTCTTGTGATGCCCTGGAGGCTAAGATCGGGGCTGTTGGGTCGGATGTCATGCTTCTTCGCCAGGACCACCGGAACGCAGTGGCCCACATCACGGAGACTGAAACGCGCATTTGATGAGTGGAGGATGACATTACGGCCCTGGTTGGCCACCCACAGCCGAATATATCAATGGGGAGATAAATCCGGTAAGATGCTCCATAGACTTTGAGGGGTTGTTTCACGCTCAGCCCCTTCCTGGGATAGTGGGCCCAGATGACGGCCCCTCACGGATTCCCTCGAGATAGCCAAAAGCTTTTCCACATATTTTATGGAGCGGTATGCCCCAAAGAATGTCTCAGCGAGGACGAGATTGGCCGCTTTTTAGATGCTCTGCCCCTTGGACTCTGCCGGAGGATGTGAGCGTGGAGCTGGACCTTCCGCTTACGCAGGAGGAATTGGGCGCAGCCCTGAGTGACCTTAATTTGGGCAAGGCACCGGGGCCCAACGGGTTCCCCTGCGAGTTCTTTAAGAAGTTCTTTCTACAGTTAGGGCCCCACTATCTTCGAGTGGTGGCGGAGTCGCGCGAGCGGGGCTGCCTTCCACGAGTCTGGCGGCATAATGAAGCTGTCCTGTTTCATAAACCAGGCAGATGTATAGCCATGCTTCTTATTGCCACATCTTGCTCCTCAAAGTGGAAGCCAAAAGTTTGGCCAAGGCGTTAGCCAATCGCCTGCAGGCTCATATCACTATGCTTATCCATCCAGATTATTCCGGGTTCATGCTCAGCGGGTGACCCGACATAATATACGTCGCGCTCAGGTGGCTGTGGAGGCCGTTCGGGGACGATGTGAGCAAGCAACGTTCTTGCTGGCGAGTATGGACCGGGCGTATGATTCCCTTAGTTGGGTATATCTTTTTGCTCAGTAGCGCCGCCTCAATCTCGGCCTGTGCTTTCTGTCCTATCGATCTCTGCTTTATACTGATCTTACGGCCTCTGTACTGAAAGCTGGCGCGTTTTCCTCCACTTTCCCTTTGGGGCGTGGCACCCGGCAGGGTTGCCCGCTGTCTCATCTCTTCACGTTGGCAGTCGAGCCATTGGCTGCCTGGGTCCGTATGGACGGGCAAGTGACAGGCTTTGAATGGGATCATGGGTTGTCGGACCGTATCGCGCTTTATGCCGATGAGGTGTTATTTCTTTTAACGCATGTGAATAGGACTGGTCCATGACTGCTTCGCATTATGCAGATCTTTGGAGAATCGCCTGGTGTCTACAAGAATACAAACAAATCCACACTATGGCTTCTCGGAAATGAGTCTGGTGTAGGCGATTGGGCTGAGTCGGTCTGGGTGGTTACCAATGGTATGAAGTATCTTTGGGTGTTCCTTTCCAAATCACCCACGGTGGCTTGGGAGAGCAACCTTGTTCCGGTTTGGGAACGCGTCTGGGATGATTTGAAGATCTGGTCGCGGATGCCAGTGTCAATTTATGGCCAATCGGCCATATTTAAGATGGTTGCGCTTCCTCGCTTATTGTATCAGCTGCAGAACTATCCCTACTCGCTTCCCCCCGATGGTTTAGATAGGTGAATTCTGCTCTGGAGCAGTTCTTGTGGGCAGGTGGGGTGGTATGCGTTGCCTTGCGGACATGCTTCCTGTCCGCGTATTGCAAAGGCTTGGCGACATCGGATGTTCAGTCCTACTATATGGCCTCACAGCTACTTGTCCTAAATGAGTGGTGGTATGGGAGTCGGGATGACCCAGCTTACGCAGTAGAGAGGCGCCTCATGGGGGATCTAGCTCTCCACACGATCCTATACTCTGCACCGGGCGCAGGTCTCTGCTGTCGGTGACTCGGGTGGTCTTTCAGGTCTGGCGGCAGGCGTTGCAGCGGATAGGGTGGTGAAACACGCTGACCCGGGAGACCCCACTGTGGAACAATGGGCGCCTGCCGCAATTGGCTGCCTTGCCGGGATTTCGGGGATGGGATAGCATTGGTATTTCTATTATTGGTGATGTTATGAGAGGGACCACCTTGAAGACCATTCAAGACCTGCAGGGCGACTTTCCGATGTCTAAGTCCCAATTCTATAAATACCTCCAATTTCATCGCGCCCAGTCTCCTAGTCTGGTGGGTCTGGAGGCACTCGCCAAATTCAGTCCGGTGGAAGCCAAGATATTTATGGGGGCTCTTCAGGATCATAAAATTATCAAGATCTATCAGACATTGGTGACACAGCTCCCCCACTCTGCAGAATCTTAGGGGGACTTGGGAGGAGGACCTGGTCTCCATGGATGAAGAGGACTGGACGGAGGCTCCGGCCTCCCCGCGAGGGGCAGCCATTGCGGTATGTCTACGTCTCATCCAATTAAAGTATCTCCACAGGGCCTACTTTACCAGGGCCTGGCTATGGAGGGCGGGCATGATGGCTTTCCCGATGTGCCTTGGATGTGAACAGGAAGAGGGGACCCTGATACACACGGTCTGGCATTGCTCCCCCCTGGCACGGTTCTGGCAAGGGGTGATGTCCTGCTCTTAGAAGTGTTGGGCTGGGACTTGCCCTGGTCACTGAAATTGGTATTACTACACGTCATGGAAGGAATTGGGGGCAACATTTATAAGTGCCAGCTTATGATGCTGGTTTTTACATTAGCAAAGAGGGATATCGCCAGGGATTGGAAGGCACCAGCGCCACCTTTGGTGTCGGTATGGAAGAAGGGCCTGGACTTCTGCATGGGATTGGAACTCCCTATTTTTACAGCTAGAGGTTGCCCGCAGAAACATTATAAAATTTGGAAGCGGTGGGCAGACTATCATGGACTGATGTTGGAACCGATTGTGGAGGGAGTTCCCCCTCTTCCAGTTTGATGCTACCCCATGTGTTCACAGGGTATCTGCTTGTATGTGTGTATGGGTTGGGCGGTGGGTGTGGGCATGGCCTGGCTCTGATTGTGCTCAGAGGTTGTTTGTGCAACTTGGGGGGTGGTGGGGTCGTTGGGGGTGGGGGGTTCTGTTTTAAAAATTAAAGGAGGGAGGGCTATTTTTCATTGGCATTGCACTTCTTTATCCTTGCTACATTTCTTTGCCTTTGTTTAAAAAGAAAATCAAAGTCATGATGTTGTTTATGGATTGTGCAGAGGCCTCTGGGGTACAGAGCCCTGCGATATATGTCATGTGATGAATACAATTTGTTTAAATAAAAAAAAAATACCAGTTTAGTGGGTCCAAAAGATGATTTTATTTCTTACCCCTAAAAAGGTATGCTACAATCTTCGGACATGTGGAAAGAATCTAGGCACAATTAACTAATGTTTCCCTTGGTGGTCAACTAGTTTCATGCCTTTCCCCAAGGCATTTCATCAGGACCTAGAAAGGAGAAAGGAAAATGTTACTTACCAGTATGCATCTGTTCTTGGCATGTAGAGCTGCAGAGTCGTACACTTTGCATTAGATCGCCACCTGGTGTTGGGCTCGGATGACTGAAGGTTGTGGTCTTCTTGGAGAAGTCTTTGTAGTCACGAGATAGGTGACTCCTCCCTTGGACAATACTGCGCATGGGCATCGGCTCCATCCTTAGATTGTTTCTCGCCATGATGGGAAATGATAGAGTTACTAGAAGTAAAGAAAAAAGGATGTCCATGTGTGTGTGCATCTAAGTAAGATGAAAAACTGGAACGGAAACAAGTCCCGGGGAGACGGGAGGGCGTCTATGACTCTGCAGCTCTACATGCCAAGAACAGATGCATACTGGTAAGTAGCATTTTCCGTTCGAGGCATATGAGCTGCAGATCGTACACTTTGCATCGATTGTGCAGCAGTGTCTCCCCAATCGATGGTCGTTTGTATCCGTTGCAGTAGTTTTAAAGAGTGTTCTAAGGACAGCTTGGCCTACTACAGCTTGCTGCTTGGCTTGCACATCAACGCAATAGTGTTTAGTGAAGGTGTGTGGTGTAGACCATGTAGCTACCTTGCATATGTCCTCTAGTGGTATATTTCCTAAGAAAGCCATAGAGGCTCCTAGTTTGCGAGTGGAGTGTGCTCTAGGAGGGACTGTAAGTGCACGTTTCGCTTTTTGATAACATATTTGTATACACTTTACAATCCACCGTGCAATCCCACCTTTAGAGATGGGGTTGCCTTTGTGTGGAGGAGAGAAAGATACAAACAATTGTTTTGTCTTTCTAAAGGATTTAGTCCTATCTATATAGTATAACAGAGCTCTTTTAACATCTAATGTGTGTAAAGCCCTTTCTGCTACAGAGTTTGGGTTTTGGAAAAACGCAGGTAACTCTACAGATTAGTTTAGGTGAAAAGGAGTGATGACCTTTGGAAGAAATTTTGGATTAGATCTAAGATTATTAGGATTATTAGGATGTATTTGAAAAAATGGTTCTTGTATAGTGAAAGCTTGCATTTCACTTACTCTTCTGAGAGAGGTAATGGCAACAAGGAAAGCTGTTTTCCATGTTAGGAATTGCAGTTCACATTTATGTAGAGGCTCAAAAGGGGGTCCCATAAGCCTTGTAAGGACAATGTTCAGGTTCCATACAGGAGAAGGTGGCAACCTGGATGGGATTATTCGTTTTAATCCTTCCATGAATGCTTTAATTGCAGGTACTCTGAAAAGAGATAGATGTTGCCTGTTTTGCAAATAGGCTGCAATTGCTGCAAGATGCAGGCGTATGGAAGAATAAGCCGAATTAGACCTTTGTAGATGTAAAAGGTAACAAATGATATTTTGGATGGAAGCATCCAGTGGATCAATGTGATTATTTTTGCAATATATTGCGAACTTTTCCATTTAGCGGCATAACACGCTCTAGTAGTGGGTTTTCTAGCCTCTTTAATGATGTTCATACAGTCTGGTGGTAGGTATAGATAACCAAACTATAAGACTTCAGGAGCCAGATCACCAAATTTAGTTGGTGTGGGCTGGGTGTCTGAGTTCTCCATGGTTCTGTGTTAACAGGGAGGGTGTGAACTGTAACTTTTGATGTGGAACCAGAGAGAGGTCTAGTAGTGTGGTGAACCACGGCTGGCGTGCCCATGTTGGAGCTACTAGTATCAATTTGAGAGACTGTTGTCTAAGCTTCCGCACTATTAGTGGAATGAGTGGGAGAGGCGGAAAAGCGTACGTAAATCTGCCTGACCAATTCATCCATATCGCATTGCCTTCGGACAGTGGGTGTGAAAACCTGGCGGTGAAGGTTGGGCATTTTGCATTTTCGTGGGTGGTAAACCGATCTATGTTTGGATGCCCCCACATTTGGAAGAATGGCTGAAGAACTTGTGGATGTAGTTCCCATTCATGAATCTGTTGTGACTGCAGACTTAACAGATCTGCTATCTGATTGTGAACTCCTGGAAGGTGTTCTGCTAGCAGATGTATATTTTGAGGAATAGCCCATCTCCAAATGTTCTGTGCAAGCTGGGACAGTTGCAGAGAGTGTGCCCCCCCCCTGTTTTTGTATATAGTACATGGCTGTCATATTGTCCGTCCGGATTAAGACAGCTTTGTTTTGTACTTGAATTTGGAACGTTTTGAGCGCTAGGAATATTGCTAGCAGCTCTAGATGGTTGATATGGAACAGTTTTTGTTGATTGTTCCATTGACCTTGAGTGGTATGATGTAAGAGATGGGCTCCCCATCCTGTGAGGGATGCGTCTGTCGTAAGCACTACTTGTGGAACAGGCTCGAGGAACGGCCGCCCTCTTGTCAAATTTTTGGTGTTCCACCACTGCAGAGAGTGATGTGTGCGGCTGTCCACCAACACCAGGTCTGTTAGTTGACGCTGAGCTTGGTCCCATTATTGTGCTAGGCATTCTTGTAATGGGCGCATCTGCAATCTTGCGTGTGGTACTATGAAGATGCAAGATGCCATCATGCCTATTAGTCTCATGAACACCCTGGCTTGGAGAGACTATTGGTGTTGAAAAGTTCGACTAAGGCTTGAATGCTCTGTACCCTGGCTGGACTGGGATACACCAAAGCTGTAGACGTGTTTATTGTAGCCCCTAGATACTGGTGTATATGAGAAGGCTGCAGGTGCGACTTGGTGTAATTGATTGTGAACCCCAAGTTGTGCAATGTTTGAATTATTTGATGTGTGTGTTGGACACATTGATTGAATGACTCTGCTTTTATGAGCCAATCGTCCAGATAAGGGAAGACATGCATCTGCTGTCTTCTGAGATGTGCTGCTACCACTGCTAAGCACTTTGTGAACACACGTGGTGGTGTTGTTACGCCAAACGGAAGGACTTTGAACTGATAGTGTTGTCCTCGTATTACAAACCTTAGATACTTCCTGTGAGCAGGATGTATAGGAATGTGAAAGTAGGCGTCCTTTAGGTCTAGTGTTGAAAGGAAATCGCCTTGTTGCAGTAGTGGGAGCACTTGTTGCAGAGTGATCATGTGAAAATGATCTGACTGAATGTACTGGTTGAGGGACCTGAGGTCGAGAATCGGTCTGAGTATCCCGTCCTTCTTGGGAATTAGAAAGTACAGCGAATAAACCCCTGTTCCTTGTTCCTCTAAAGGAACTAGTTGAATAGCATCTTTTTGTAGAAGTGATAGAACTTCTTGTTGAAGCAGAGTCAGATGGTCTGTGGACATTGGTATGTGTGTGTATGTGTATGTATGTGCGGAGGGGTTGCTGTAAGTTCTAGGCAGTAGCCATGTTGGATAATCTGTCTTACCCCCTTGTCTGTTGTGATGGAGTTCCAGACAGGCAGGAACTGTGTTAATCTGCCCCCTACAGGAGTGGAATGCTGTCGGGGGAGCCGAGGGAAGTCACTGTTTTGGTGTGGAAGAGGACAGATTGTTGTTGTTACCGCAACCTCTTCCTTTACTATTGTTGCCTCTGTATCCTCCTCTAAAATATCCCTTGTTAGAGGATGTTTGCGTGTGTGACTTGAAAGATGTTGTCGTATCTGACCCAGTTTGTTTGGAGCCTCCTCTATAGAAGGAGCGACTAAAGGAGCCTCTAGCTTGTGTGGACTGTAAAGCCCCCATAGACTTGGCGGTGTCAGTGTCTTTTTTCATCTTTTCAAGTGTAGTGTCTACTTCTGGGCCAAATAATTGGTTCTGATTAAATCGTTGGTTCAAAATAGTGGTTTGTACTTCTTGTTTAAACCCTGAAATGCGTAACCACGCATGTCTCCTGAGTAGGACCTGGTATTTACAGCTCTAGATGCTGTGTCTGTGACATCTAGTGCACATTTTATAGAGGCATTGGAAATTAATTTGCCTTCCTGTACACGGTCTTTTACCTGATCTTAATACTGGTGTGGCAGGTGCTCAAGTAGTTTCTCTAGCTGATCATAATGAGCCCTGTCGTAGCGAGATAGGAGAGCTTGTGTATTTGCTATACGCCAAATATTTGTAGCTTGTGCAGCTACTCTCTTACCTGACGCATCAATAACTTTGGATTCCTTGTCAGGTGGGGACGCTTTGCCAGAAGTTTGAGAGTTTGCCCTTTTCCTAGCATTTGACAACCAATGAATCTAGTGGTAGGTGTCCTTTAATGTAGACTGGATCTGTGGGTGCAGGCCTATATTTCTTCTCTATTCTTGGGTTTAATATCCTAGTGCATACAGGATCTTTGAATATTTATGGAGCATGCTTAATAACTCCCTTAATCATAGGAAGAATTTGAGCAGATCTTTGTGACTGTTCAAATGTATCCAGGAGAAAATCTTCTTCAATGTCATCAGAATGCATTGGTAATCCATGGTAAACAGCAGCTCTGTTTAAGAGAGGACTAAAACCAATATTATCTTCCGGAGGGGAAGGTTTGGATGGGTATGACTGTGGATCAGGAATGTCAGGCACATTTTGTGGGTTTTGCGTATCCCATGGTACATTTTTGGGGTCTGAAAAATCCCATATACCCTCTAATACAGGGTATGCATCAGGTTCTTCTATATCCTCACCTCCACCTATATCGTATTCATCATCAGTATGCTGAGGTGAATGTGATACTGGAGAATGTACAGGAGAAATGTGTGGTGAAATGTGAGGAGGAACAGGAGAGGAAGGAGGTATAGGAGAGGGAGTGTGCATAGGAGAGGTTGCACAGTCCTTTTTCTTTGCAGGAACCACAGGTGTGGGTGGTGTATCTGCTGGTCTCTTCTTATGAGGTATAGCACCTACATGACCTGTCTTTGGGTTTATGTAGATTTTCTTTTGTCGAGGATCTGGTGTAAAAAGTTCTTCCTCATCTACAACCTTTTTAGGCGTCGATTTTTTCGGTTCCGATGGACGTTGTCTTGTGTCTTTAGCCTTGGGAGGTGTTATAACGTCCTGTGGCAAAGTTTTCGGTGCCTAAGGTGTTATTTTCGGCTTGGTAGGCGTGGTCGAGGGTCTAGGAGCCTCGGAATCAGCCCTCGAGGGCTTTGGCACTGAAGAGGGTGTTTTCGGTGCGGAAGCTGGTCTGATCGGCTTTGAGGCGTCGGACGCTGGCTTCGCATCTTTATGTTTAGAAGTCGACTGCTTCGGAGCCGGTGCTTCTTTCGGTACCGGTGCAGTTTTTAGTTTCGGTGCCGCTACGTCTTTAGGCTTCGGTGCCGAAGGGTCTTTTGGCTTCCGTGTCGAAGGATCTTTGGGTCTTGGTGCCGAAGGAATAGTTGGAATCGGCACATGTGGCTTGCTTGGTGTCGAAGCACCAGAAGGCTTAGTTACTTTCTTCGGAGCCGGGCCGGACGGCGGGGCCTTAGAAGCAGGTATTCGGTCTCGACTGGGCCCTTTGGGCGGAGTGCTGACCTTTGCCTTCGGTTTGGGCAGTATATGTGGTGCAGGGGCAGTAGTACTCACGCGCTGAACTGATGGAATGGAGTCATCTGAGTCATCTGCCTCTGATACGGTGAATCTTCTTCGGGGACGAGTGGAACTTCGTCGTCGAAGATATCCTCCGGTGCTGGGGCTGATCTCCTCATTTCATGTCGACGGGCACTCCGATCCCCGATAGTTTTCTTTGATCGGAAGGAGGAACAAGCTGTTCAGGTCGACTTGTCGTGTTCCGGCGATAGACAGAGGTTGCAGACCTCATGGTGATCGCTATGTGGAAACTTTGCTCGACATTTCGGGCATTTTTTGAACGGAGTTCTGTCCATGAGGTGTAGGCCGCACGGCGTCGATAGGCCCAACAGCCCGCGTCGATGACCGGAATGGAGCCGATGACGTCGAAAGTTATAATACTCGATGTCGAAAGTTGTTTAGGAAGTTTTTGCGCTTCGAAGTTGCTGAAAAGTGTTTTTCTAGCCGGAGCGGAGAAACTTTCATCTGAACCCAGTGGCGGAAAAAAACAATATAAGGATGGAGCCGATGCCCATGCGCAGTATTGTCCAAGGGAGGAGTCACCTATCTCGTGACTACAAAGACTTCTCCAAGTAGACAACAACCTGCAATCATCCGAGCCCAACACCAGGTGGCGATCTAATGCAAAGTGTACGATCTGCAGCTCATATGCCTCGAACATGATGTTACCACTCCAAGTGTTATTTTAAACACAATATTATTAAAAATAAACATACAGCTCCTAATTGGTCTGTGTTAAATCAAGAAGGCTTAAAATGAGACCATCATTGGGCCTCATGAGTCCATTGAGGAGTTTAAAGGAGGGACGCCTCTAGTCAAACCTTCGCCAAGGCTACTCCTTCACAGTTCTGTTATGTTATGTTTAGGTCTCTTCTATAGCGCACGGCTACCCCAAGGGGTGTCCCGGCGCTTTGGCAAAGAGAACTGCAGCAGAGAACACAACACAGCTGCTCGCGGAGGCCGGAGGGAAAAATCATACTGAGTAGAGCCAGGTTTTCAGCTCCTTTCTAAAAGAAAGGAGACTGTTTGACTGTGGACCTGTCCACACTTCCCCAAGGCTCCCTTGATAAAGCCAGATACCACACTTCCCAGGAAGACGTCTTCAGGAGGGAGGGAACGTGGGACCCCAATGGCTACAAACTGCATCCTACCCTGAGGGCATTTTCTGAGCATAAATAGAGCAACCCCTGGCACCCAGGACTCAGATCTTAACTGGACTGGAAGAAGAACCTAAGGACTGACCTGCTGCCTCTTGGAACCGGCAAAGAGAGGCACCACTTGGAGTCTAAGAGACTCCAAGGGTCAGTTGGCTAACCTCCCGTTCACAGCACAGGGCCACAACAGCTGCGAAGCCTTCTGGGGAAAGTTGGTAGCCCAAAATCTCCAGATCATAGTCAACCACCACAGTGCAGCACCAGAGACTAGGACACGACGCTCAAAATTGTACTGATTTCGCTGAGCGCGGGAGAGTCGTCAAAGACCAGCTTGGTCACTCAAAAGCAGAGTTATCGCCCAGGGAAGGAATTGGATGTGACCGCGATACCAGGTAACGGGTAGCCCAACAGCGACTGGGCCTCTAACAGTACGAAGAGGACTTCGAGGCACGTCGAACCTGCTACCTGGACCACCGTACCACCTTTGTGGACCACAGAATAGCTGCAGGAGGAGCCCCATCAACCGCATCGCATCCACAGTATCCTTGAGCATCTTCGGCATTTTTTATCCCTTGCATCAGGACCACTTTAATAGAAATCCATTGCAATGGGGCTAGAGTGCCTGGAGACTGCTTTGTCTGTGGAGGTAACCAATTCTGAGGAGCCTGCTAGCACCCCTGACTTGCCCACTAAAGTGACTATAAATGAGCACAACACAACTAGTACAACGTTTTTGGTAAAAAAAAGTTTCCAAGTGGCAAATTTCTTGAATTTGCCAATATTGCCTGTCTGAGTGAAATGTTTTGATGATACATAAAAATATAGTCTATTTTTATAAATTGCTGACAGATTTCTTTAGGGTCGTGTTGATTTCTTCTTCAATTGTTTTGGTGCTCAAAACACTTTACAATTGTTCCTTTGTGTAAGCCTTGCTGCTCAGAGCCACAGCTACCCAGGGTTGAGCTGAAGGCTTTAGGACCTTCTGATCCTAAAGGGGCTGATAAGCATATTACACGTTGAGGTGGAACAACCACAACATATAATACATCCCATTTCTTCAAAGTAATGCACTCTTCTTTTTGGCTATAAATGTTATCAAGTAGTTGCACTACAAAATACTGGAGCCAAAAATATCAAAATATCACAAATATTGTGGACAAAAATACAGACTTTATACACACTGTATGTAGAAGAACAAACTATGGACTACAAAATTATACAAGACCAAAATATAGTCACAATATAGTTAAGTATATTGAACTTTTAATTTAAAAGAGTACTTTAATTAAAAAAATATATTCACTTAAAAATAACTTAATTACATATCATAAAAAAGAAAACTTAGATTTACAATTAGTTACAAACAAAAAATAAAAAATATATAGTTTAAACGTAGGACAAATTGGTAAAACTACAAGCTACTTATCTCCGTGCTCTGCCAATCTCACAGAAAAATCAGTGCATCCTGATCCCCTCTGTCCTACGAAACGAGGGAGTGTATCGCCTGCAACCACTGGCCCATAGAAGGCATGAGAGGTTGCTGGGGCGTCTCAATCGAGAACAGACTAAGGATGTGTTGGACAGGCCACAAGGCCCAAACCAAAATGAAGGCCTGAATCATGCAGGCTGGGGTCTCCTGAGAGCACAGACATACCTGGTAAAGAGCAAAGTGGGCAAAAAGCTCAATAGGCAGCACCACAGAACAAAAACACTTTGTAATCCACCCAGGCCTGAGGCACCCGTTTATTGGACAATACCTGGTGTCCCCACTATCCAAGTGTGCTGACCTGCAGCCCCAGGTGTGCATCAACTGTGTAATGTTGATTAGTGGGTCTGTGGGATGCTGAAGCACATGAGTAATAGCAGGACATGGGATAGCCCCAATTGACACTCTTGGTTGGGGGTCCTGCCGGTCCACAGCCACGGAGCACATGGAAGCGATCTGATGTTGCAGAATGACATTTATTCACAACAGTTTGCGTGGTCAGGGCCCCAGGCACATTGATCAGCTTGTTCGCAGAGGAAAACGTTACTGAGGGGGACATTTCGGAGTATTTGCAGGGCACACAAGCCCTTCAGTGTTCCAGGATACCAACTAGCAAACCCCAAGCAACAAGAGAATGCCCAGTGCCACCAGCCTACAGATTTGCGCCTGTATCAGTTGGCTCACAGTGATGATCTCTACGAGCCAGTCAAATTCCTTTTATGTAGATCCATGTCATCTAGAGCAACAGCAAACAAGCAAGATACGCAAGACAAAGGTCAGATCACTGATGAAGACTCCGACCCTCGGGTCATATCGGACAGTAACAAGGTCATGAAAAAAGTCTTAGAAAATCTCTTCAAGGGGCTGAGAGATGGCTTTGCTGTCTTGCTGGACAACCATAAGCAAGAACTGCAGGAAATACATGGAAATGCTAACTATCTAGGTCAAAGAGTTCTCAGATTGGAAAACACAAAGGATGGCTGAGAAGAAACAGGAATTTACCAAGGTAGAAATATTACAATCCAGAAACAGAACATTCTCCTGCAATGAAAGCTTGAAGAATTCAAGAAAAACAAACAACAACTTGAGATTAGGGGAGATCTCAACCAGCCCGAAGATGCAGATATTAAAAATGACACACTGACTCCTGTGCCCCTTTTGCATTCTCCTTTGTTCCGCTGCCTTGTCGGAATCTCCAGAACTTCTCCTGTCAGCACAGGTCTCTACACTCGCAGCTGAGAGGAGAATTTAAGCTGTCCCCACAAGCAACTCTCACAGCACCATGGTCCGTGGGGTGTCAGCTATCAATGAGAGAACAGGGAGAGTGTCTTTGGAATGAGATAACAGAGGTGGTGGGGTGGGTGGCAGGAGTCAGGTCAGAAGGAAGATATATGAAAACGTAAAGGGACAGTATTATTTTTTATTTTTCAATTTGGAAGGGGAAGGTTTTTTCCGCCCAGAGGATGGGGAGTGTGAGTGGCAGGAGGGGTCGTACTTATGTTTTTTAATTTGGGGATGGAATCTTAACGGTGGTGGTGGTGGTGGTGTTAATTTGCAGGAGGCCAAGGTTTTTTTTTGTTTTAAAAAAAACGTATTTAGCTCAAACTTGCTCCCTATCGGTGCCCCAGTAGTTCTCTGCCCCGTGTATATGCTGTAGCCGGGGAAAGATGATTCAAGGTCGTAGGGAGGTGCATTTACAATACAAAATTTTAGAAGAGCAGAATGTGAATAATAAGGTTGTTTTTCACCTCAGGCTTCTGATTGACATGGATAACTCAAGCTTCATTCTCGTTGTTCATTTGATGTCACTCAGAAAAACGTTTTATTGACAGTTACCCATCTATAATTCTATATATTCAGTCATTATGATAATATCAAAGGGCCAGGCTTTATTTCTTTACATTTGATTATGTGTCACATTGAATAGAGATGCTAAACGTTCCTATGCCATGGTTACCCAACACATGTTGAGGTCCAAACCCACACCACATATTTGAGATCCCCACATAAAATACATTTCTATACACAAAATCTAAACTGAACTTATCTGCATTGTCTCGGATTGTAATGAAAAACAACCATGGTTTTGTGTAACTAGCAATGGAGACTCTAGTCCTATGCAGTATTGAAAGAGGAGAGTGACTGATGGTTTGTGATGAAGGACGCATGAAGTTACTTTAAACCACATAATACAGGTTGCTTAACACCACCATAACCAGATTAAACTGTGTGTGTGTCTTTTTTTATTATTATATATTGCCTTGTGTAGGAAGCGGACTCTTTAACCACATTGGTGCTAAGGCAATTCCCGCTGGGTGCTGTTACTCCAGATTTACCATTGTTCATGACAAGGTCAGCTCGTCATCAGCACAGGAGCAGTGCACTGCATGACGAGCTGAGCGCGTCATGAGCATGGAAGGGGTTAAATAGCATACCAAAAAGAGGTATGATATGGAAAGAGTCCAGGTATCCCTTATGATTGAACAGGGGCTTGCTCTAGCAATCCCAATGTGCTCTATCTAGGATAGTGTGGTCTTGTAGCCTTAGGCTTATCACAAAGGAGTGTTAGTCATTTGCTGAACACTGAGTCAATAAATTATGTACACACTCAAAAAGGAGATCCACGCCGATATAGAAAAATAACAGGTATTATTATATATATATGTTGAAACCAAGAACTTCATAAAGAGGTAAGTACTTTTTCATAATAGACTTTTTATAGTTTAGCAATGTTAACTAACAGTGCGTTTTTATGCTTAATGCTATCCTACACCATCTTAGGATACTTACATTTTTATTTTGAAGATATAAATAACAGACAACATGATTTGTTTTAATTTCCTCCAATATGTCAATATGGCCATCCATGAGGCTGGACATACACTGGAAGGCATTTTTACAAATTATTCAGATCTTCAAATAGGAAATTTCCTTTCGCTTACATGGTCAGACCGCAAGAAGATTGTGGTCATTTCTCTGGTCATATAACAACTAGATCACTGTACGCAATGTAATGGGGTACCCAACAGAGCTCTCCTAAGAAATTGCAGAGTACAGAAAGTAGCGGCCTGGCTGATTAAAAAGCTCAATACATTTGATTCAGTCTTGAAGGCCCTGGAGATAGATAGATAGATATATATATATATATATATGATACATTTTAAAAAAAGAGTGGTGTTTAAAGCACTGTGCACAGCACACAAAGCACTACACTGGTTTGGACCTGCATACCTAAAGAAAAGGTTTTCCAGGGCATGGCCAAGCAACATGGATGACAGGACTTGAGCCTTGGAGCTCCAGGACAAATCATTTCGTAATCCTGCATAATCCGGTCACATACTGCTAGGAAAGCAGGCATAATCGATTTAGCAGATGCAACTGACTCCCCGTCGACAATAACCGATTAGATTTCCTTCTGCAGTGCCAGGAACCCGCTGGAGCAGATTGGCCCGAGGCAGCGTGGGCAAGACATGCAGGGCCCACGACACTTCGCGGTCTGCCGTGCCTTAACATTGTGGGCTCCGCTGAGGATTGGAAGCAGGCAATACTGGATATGGGGGTGCGGCCCATGTGAGACAGGGGTGCTTGTAAACAGGCATACATCATATGGACGCACCACTTCGTTAGCCGCTACCCAATCAGGGCCGGGCTTCAGGCTTGGACTGGAGCTACCTACTGGATGCACAATACTGGCGGACCCATTTGTAGTGGGTCTGTTCGGTGTAATAGACCACAAAGAGTTTTGATGTGATCCCCCCTCTGGAAGAACTGGGGTGCGGCAGCTTGAAGTCCCAGTGATAGAGGCAAGAAGGAGGGGTGCCTTGGCAGTTGAGGGGTCATACAACTGTGATTCTGGGGCACCAGCTGGGAAACATGGCCAGAAGTGACACACTGAACCGCTGTGTATTGGCACATGGACTGGTATACCAGAGACCACTGCTGCATAGGCCCACGGACGAGACGGCTCGGGATTCGCTCACTACTAGAGCCCACCCCTGTGTGATGCATCATGGGTAAAGACAGCACGTGCCCACAACTACAAACACGATCACCCATTACACCACACCAAGACATCCCATTCAGACTCACAAGGCATCGGGTCCCAGCGACGATGGAGAGGCACAGGAACAGGCAGAACCCATCCGAGTGGAGCTGCAGGCAGGGATCCAGGGCTCCAGAGCGGTGCTGGAGCAACAGATACAGATGGTATCCATAGACGTGCACCTGTTGCGATCTGACATACATAAAGTGGCAGACAAAGTAACTAACGCTGAAGGTAATATTGCGGACCTGCAGGGGAAGGTGGCCACCCTCAAGCAGCAAATGGCACAGATGGCCCTAACCATGCAAACCTTGGAACATAGAGCAGAAGATGTGAAAGGCAGTGCTCAGTGGAAAATATCAGTGTCCTAGGGTTCCCTGAACGGGCAGAGAATTGATCGGCTGAACAATTCCTGGAGAACTGGGTATGCACTGAACTTCACCCTTAGGGACTACATGATTTCTTTGTGGTAGAGAGGGTGCATAGGGCGTTCGTGCCACCACTGCCGAGGGCTATAATAGCCAAAATCTTAACTTCAGGGACAGAGACATTATACTTGGGGCAGCCCAGGAGCACCCTGACCTGCACTATGATAATGCTAAGATTTCCATATATCCGGACTACACTAAGTAGATGCAGGACCTACGCAAATCCTTTCTCGGGGTCAAACAGAAATTCAGGGATCTTCATTACAATTACATTATGCTGTACCCACGCAAAACTGAATGCGCTGGCACAGGCAAAGGCACACTTCTTCGAAACACAGGAGGAAGTGTAGGAACGACTGGAAATCCGAGGTGATTCACTACTGGATGACTAACGAGCCACATGCTTGGCTAGGAAATGGAGCGGCCACGTGTTCCATTCCTGCTGCTCTACATACACCAGGGGCACGGCGATATGGGTGGCACCTGGAATCCAATTCACTCTTACATATCTTGAGGCTGACGTAGATGGACAGTTTGTGCTTATCAGAGGGGAGTTGTATGGACAAGACTAGTTTATACTAAATACCTACGCACCGAACTTGGACAACCCACTGTCTTATCATAACAATCATGATTTGATTGTACATGACATACAGGTGTCCAAATTCTGGATGGGAGACTTCAATTGTATATTAGACCCTAAACTTAAAAGGTCACTCCTTAGAGCGGGCATTAAACCGCAGATGACAAAAGCTTTACAGGGGGTAATGCATGACTTGGACTTCATGATGTCTGGAGACTGGGCCACCCAACCCAACATGTCTACACGCGCTACTCTCCTACACACGGTACCCATAGTAGGCTTGTTAGAATACTGATGGCTAACATTCCCAGACTGGAGGATGTCAGTGTAATGCATTTGGCACTGTTTCTTTCATATCATGCCCCGGCCAGCAAGGGTCTTGAAATGGGGAAGACCGGCAGAGGAGCCTCGTTAATGGAGGATGTCGGCAGATATCCTAGAGGATCCTGAGGGGAGGGAGGCATTGTCACGAGCACTATCAGACGATATGAAGATTAACTGGGGCACCAGATTAAGCAGGGCGAATGAATGGGAGTTGTTGAAGGCTATGATGAGGGGAACATTCCTAGGTTTGACTTGCGGCATTCGTAGGCAGCTCCAGAGGTGACTCACTGACGTGGAGAGGGAACTGGCTGAACTGCAGGCAGCAGGACTCCTAGGACCAGAGGACGGCCCCACAAGAAAAAGCGCTGCGTATACAAATTAGTGATACCTGGTACCGCCTAGATAAATATACCCTCAAACAATATAGACTTCATAGAGATGGGGATAAAACAGGCTTGTTATTGGTCTGGATTTTCCAGAGATAACACTCCCCACCTATGACCACATATCCGATTGCACTAGGGTCACCACGAGGTCCAGTATTATTAACGTTTTCCAGCAGCATTTACAGAGGGTCTATCAGAGCCCACTGTTGCCACAGGCCGACTCCTGCCGTTTCTGGAGGGCTTGCCCCTCCTGAAACTGGACCCACAGAGCGCCGCTGAGGTGGATGCAAAATTAACCCAGGAGGAACTTCTGTTGTCACTGGGGGCCTTCCTGAGGGCAAAAGCGCCGGGAGGGGACGGTTTCCCTGTCGAGTTTTATCAGGTTTTTGCAGCAACTGTGAATTGGGCGCTCCTACAGGGGTCTGACAGGCACAGCGGACAGGGGTCCTGCCCCCATCCAGGAGGGTAGGGGAGATTTGCATGCTACTAAAACCTGGCCATGATAAATCAAACCCTACTGCTTACAGGCCGTTCAAGATGATCAACACGGATATCAAGATATTGTGTAAGCTATTGGCCAACCAACTGGCGCCTCCCATGCCACACCTGATCTATGAGGATGTGTGGCTTTATATCCGGCTGTCGTTCTGGCATGAATCTTTGACGACTAACCCATGTTCTCCACGAAGTAAAACGCAGGGATGAAGAACTAGCGTTGATATCGATAGACCTGGAAAAGGCACTCAATACGATAGACTGGGGCTCTCTGTTGGCAGGGTTGAAAGCAGTAAGGATAGGTCCCCGGTTCCGATGTTGGGTTCAGTAGCTATCCGCGGAACTGTGCACCAGTAGCTGGTAGCGAAGGTAGCTGCCCACTTCCATTACCTGGGCATACGAGTGTCACATGCTGATGCTCAGGTGCTCCATCTAAATATGTATTGCGTTCTTACAACAATGGGAACTGGGTCGCCTTTTGGAACACACTGCCACTGTCCTTGATGGGAGGCCTTGTGGTTTCTAAGATGATAGTACTACCCAGATGCCTATATTTGTTACAGAATTTACCATGTCCAATACCCACGACTACAGACAGCATTTACAGCTTTACTATGGGTTGGCCGACGCAGTAGAGTGGCATTCCGTACACTCTCTTTGCGAGACGAAGAGGGTAGCATCGAGGTGCCCCTAGTTTGACCTGTATTATTATGCCGCACATTTACAGCATGTGGCCAAGTGGTTTGATGAAGGCAGCAATTGGGAACAGCATTTACTGGCGGGAATCATGACGGCAGAGCATCTGCCAGTGGCCTTAATGGAGTGATCGGGAGTTGGCAAGGACCAACCATTCATAGTACGTCACATTTATGGCAACAATAGGTCGAAAAAATACTGAGCAGGCCCCCTTTCATCTGGAACTCCCCATATGGATAATGGCTCCTGTTCGTCAAATGATGGAGCATATGTCGTTTCAAGCATAGCGGGAGGGCAGTTGCAAGATCTTGCAAGACCTGTACCCGGGGGAGTTCTTCCTCACATATGAACAGGCCTTCAATGGTTTTGCACTAGGACTGGGACAATATTTAAATTAGGAAAGGTTGGCCGATACCGCCAAGACGATTTAGCCCACATATCCGGCTGCCTCACAATCCACATGTACACTTGACGTCCTATTGACCTGTGGTGCAGGTCATCACCTGATAAACCACCTCTCTAGGACTGTAAGACATGACTCAACCAGCCCGTGGCCCACAGCAGGAGCAACATGGGATGCTGATCTTGAACCCTTATTGACAGATAGCGAATGGACCGCTGTTGATGGGCTTACTAGCACGGTCGCATGTAACGCACAGTTTAAAGGAATTCATTATATCTTTCTTCATAGGACTTATGCGACCCCACAAGCACTTCACTGCATTAACCCACTCAGGCCTGGTGACTGCCCACGATGTGGAGCCAATAGTGCTGACTTCATACACCTGTTATGTTTACTGACTACTGGACACAGGTGGTGTCCGAATAGCGTAGGATTACACACATCCTTCTCAGTGACACTCCTCTAACTTTCTTATTGGGCCAGGTTGTGAGACCGAAAAAGCGTTAAATGGTTTCTAAATTCTTGTACCTGACTTTAGTATTAGCCAGACGTAGGGTGGCGATTACGTGGATGGAGCAGCGTTACCCCACATCGGTCTCTTGGTGAGAAGACATACAGGAATGGGCCTTGGCGAAAGAGTCACACATGAAATTAAACAGGAGGGATGATAAATTGGCTGATGATCTGGGTGCTTAAAGAGCACAGTAGTGTTATAGCCCTGGATGCGTACACAGACTCTTAAGAGGATACAAGCTTAGATGGAAGTGTGGAAGAGGATGGGGAAGAATGAGTAGGACGGACCCGTAAGGTTGACACTGTACATGGTTGTGGTAACAGCCAGTTGCAATGGCAATTCGAAGTGCTCCTCCCTGGATGGTATCCTGAATTATCACTTTTAGTGTATCCTTTACCCCTAGACGCCCTAATTGTTCACTGCCAATTGATCATCATGTATCGCAGCCGAACGTGTTTGAAAATAAAGGTTTTTTTAAAATACAAAAATAGAAGATTTTCCTGGTATGTTCCAGATAAGATACATCTGCTAAAAAACCTCAAAGAATACCAGGATACAAAGAATTCATAACGCGACGTAGGAGGAAGGGTTGGGTGGCGGCGCAGGGGGGATAAATCAGGAGGCAGAAGTTTTGTATATTCCTCCAGCAAATTCTGGAATACGCTTCCCTGGCACTTATAAAGCCAATCAAACCTGCTGAATTTTAAGATACAGCTCAAAACCTGGCTATACCCGCTCTCTATGTAGACACCAATACTCCCTTTTACAGATCTTTTTCTTTTCATTAGCTTAGACTCTAGCACCAAGACGCCTTCGGGCATAAGTGCACTTTATAAAATAACAAATATTCTATGGGAGAAAGAAAATTTACTGCATACATATACTTGCAATACTTTTCTGAGGGAACCCTTTCGGTGATGCGGGGTTTAGGGACTAAAGTTCCACCAGAAGATCAGTCTTATTTGCCCTGGTCAGTCCAGGTGCAGAAATGCTGGGCTGGTTGGTAGCCTTGCACGATACATGGTAGAAAGGGGAGGGGGAGTTGGAAATAGGTTGCAACGGGTGACTTGGGGACAAGTCCGGATGTTCAGGTAGTGAGGGTCCTGGGAGAACGGGAGAAGGATAATGCTACTTACCCAGTATGCATCTGTTCTTGGCATGTAGAGCTGTAGAATCTCATGCTTTGCATAAGATCACCATCTAGTGTTGGGTCCAGATGTTTTCACTTTGTTTTCTGGAAGAAGTTTTCCCTAGTCACAAGGTAGGGGACTCCTCCCTTAGGTGATAGTGCGCATGGTCATTGACTCCATCTTCAGATTGTTTTCCGCAGAGGGTGAGAGAATGGAGTAGTAGTAAAGAATATAGATGTCAATGTGTAAGTATGTTTAGTAAAACAGAGAACTACAGCAGTTACAGGTTCCCGGGGAGGTGGGTAGGCGCATGAGATTCTACAGTTCTACATGCCAAAAACAGATGCATACTGGGTAAGTAGCAATTTCCATTTGAGGCATGTGAGCTGTAGATCACATGCTTTGCATAGACTATACAGCAGTCTCCCCGAAGCGGTGGCTATCCTGTAACCGTTGGAGATGTCTAAAATAACGTTTTAAGTACTGCTTGACCCACATTAACTTGTTGTCTTACTAACACATCTACACAATATTGTTTGGTGAATGTGTGTGGTGTAGACCATGTTGCAGCTTTGCAGATATCAGTAATGGGGATATTCCCCGAGAAAGCCATAGTAGACCCTAACGTGTGAGTGGAATGTGCTCTAGGGGGAGCTGCAAGAGTCCTTTTGGCTTTTTGATAACAAATACACCTAACAATCCACCCAGCAATTCCTGATTTGGAGATAGGATTGCCTTTGTGAGGTGGTGCAAAAGCTACAAAGAGTTGTTTGGTTTTACTAAATGATTTTGTTCTTTTAGTGTAATACAAAAGAGCTCTTCTGACATCTAATGTATGTAAAGATTGTTCTGCAACAGAGTCGGGTTGAGGGAAGAACACAGGTAATTCAACCAACTGATTGATGTGAAATGCAGATATAACCTTAGGTAGGAATTTGGGATTGGTACATAGAACTACTTTATCTTTATGTAACTGGAAAAAAGGTTCTTCATTGGTTAGTGCCGGTAGTTCACCCACCTCTCCTCAATGAAGTGATTGCAATGAGGAAAGCTGTTTTCCAAGTAAGGAACTGGAGTTCACATTTGTGCACGAGTTCAAATGGCGGAACCATTAGTCTTGTGAGGACTATATTAAGATTCCATACTGAGGCAGGTGGAAGTCTTGGTGGGATTACCCTTTTTAGCCATTCCATGAATGTTTTGATGTCGGGCACTCAAAATAGAGATAAGTGTTGCCTATTTTGAAGGTAAGCTGCTATGGCAGCAAGATGCAGTCTGATGGATGTGTAGGCCAATCCGGACTGCTGCAAATGTAATAGGTAGCACAGTATGTACTGTATGGAAGCATCAAGAGGGTTGATGGGATTGTTATTGCAATGGATAACAAAACACTTCCATTTAGCTGCGTAGCAAGCCCTTGTGGTAGGCTTTCTGGCCTCTCTAATAATGTTCATACAGTCTGGTGGAAGGTTGAGAAAACCAAACTCTGTGACTTCAGGAGCCAGATCGCAAGGTTCAGCTGTTTGGGATCTGGGTGTTTGATTTCTCCATGGCTCTGTTTGAGGAGACAGGGAGTTAAATGTAATTTTTGATGTGGTACCAGAGAGAGTCCCAACAGGGTTGGGAACCAGGGTTGACATGCCCATGTTGGAGCTATTAGTATTAGCGTGAGTGATGTTTGCCGGAGTTTCTGAACCACTGATGGAATGAGTGGGAGAGGCGGAAAAGCGAAGGCAAATATCCCTGACCAGTTCATCCATACAGCATTGCCTTTAGACAACAGGTGTGGATACCTGGAGGCCACCCTTGCACTGCGTGTTGTTGAAGATGAGCTCCCCAGCCAGTAAGGGATGTGTCCGCTGTTAACACGGCCTATGGAATCGGGTCTATGAATGGCCGCCCTTTTGATGTGTTTCACCACTGCAGAGAGCGATGAGTGTGGCTGCTTACCAACATTAGATCGGTTAATAGACTTTGTGACTGGTTTCACTGACTGGCTAAACACTCTTGAAGTAGACGCATGTGCAACCTGGCATGGGAAACGATCATGATGCAAGATGCCATAATTCCCAGTAGTTGCATAAAAACTTGAGCCGGAAGTGACTGAGTGGGTTGAAATTTTAGAATGAGCACCTGAATGTTTCGAATTCTGGCTGCATCGGGACACGTTAGAGCCTTTTGAGTATCTAGACTGGGACCATAGTAATCCTGAACTTTGTTTAGCTGAAGATGTGATTTTAACACATTGACTGAGAACCCTAGCGTGTGCTTTCCACATTACTGATATGTACTGGCTTTGGTGAGCCAGTCGTCCAGATAGGGAAAGACATGTATGCTTTGTCTTCTGAGATGCGCAGCTACTACCACCAGACATTTTGTGAAGACTCTAGGGGCAGTGGTGACTCTGAATGGGAGCACCTTGAATTGGTAGTGTTGACTTGCTACCACAAACCTGAGAAATTTGCGGTGAGCCGGATAGATTGGAATATGAAAGTAGGTGTCCTTTAAATCGAGAGTAGAAAGAAAATCATCTTTTTACAAAAGAAGCAGTATTTGTTGCAGTGTTACCATGTGGAAGTGGTCTGACTGTATTTAAAGATTGAGTTCTCTGAGATCCAATATGGGTCTGAGAATGCCGTCCTTTTTTGGAATTAGAAATTAAAAGGAGTACACACCCGACCCTTGATGTTGAGGTGGTATGGGCTCTATGGCTTGTTTAGTAGCATGGATTGTACTTCCTGCTTGAGAAGGTCTAGGTGATCCGGTTAAAGTCTGTGCGACTTTGGGGGAATGTTTGGAGGAGTGTTGATTAACTCCAGGCAGTAACCAGAATGGATAATTTGTCTGCTGTTATGGACTGCCATTTTGGTAGAAATTGTGACAGTCGCCCCCCTACAGGTGTTAAGTGGTTGGGAGAAGGGGTGGGGGGGAGGGGGAGAACTATGGGCAAGTCACTGTTTCTGTTTTGTATTGGATGGCGAGGTACGTGCATTGGAACCTCTACCTCTGCCATTGCCATCGTTTCCTCTGTAATTGCCTCGAAAGAAACCCTTGGAACCTAAGGGTTGGTTATTGCCCTTATACGGGGACGCAGTGTCGAAGGAAGTATTTTTACATCCTGCTCGATAAAAGGAGCAACGAAAAGAACCACGCCCTTGCAGAGACTGAAGGGCTCCCATGGATTTAGCCACTTCAGTGTCCTCCTTCATTTTATCCAGTGAAGTGTCTACCACAGGCCCAAATAGGTGTTCCTTGTCAAAGGGTGTGTTTAATATGGAAGTTAGAACCACCGGTTTAAACCCTGATATGCGCAGCCAGGTGTGTCTTCCTAAAAGAACACTATTGTTCACCGCTCTGGCAGATTTATTAGCAGCATATAGAGAGCATCTAATTTGTTTATTAGAAATTGTGTTTCTGATTTGTGTTCTTGAGGAAGAAATTGGGTGAGTGGTTCCATTTCATCCCAGTGTGTGCGGTCATAGCGTACTAGCAACGCCTGTGTATTAGAAATATGCCAGAAGTTAGCAGCTTGGGAGGCTATCCTTTTTCCTGAAGCATCAAGGAGTTTAGACTCTTTGTCTGGGGGTGGTGCGTCTCCATTAGTCTGGGAGTTTGCCCTTTTACGTGCATTAGAAACTACTAATGAATATAATGGTAGTTGACCTGTTATGTAGACTGTATCTGATGGGGCAGGCTTCTATTTTTTATCTACCCTAGGGGTAAGGATGCGTGCTCCAACAGGACCCTTAAAAATTTTGTCTACATGTCTGGTCATTCCTTTCAACATGGGCAACGTGTGTAGACTTTTGTGTGTTGTGTAGTGTCTCGAAAAGGAAGTCCTCTTCAAGGGATTCTCTATGTAGCAGGACCCCATGGTAAGTAGCAGCCCTACTTAACAATTCAACAAATCCTACACTGTCATCTGGTGGAGAGGGACTGGTAGGATATATGTCAGGGTCCTTGTCAGTGGGAGAATCAGTAGTATAGTCTTCCCACACATCTCCAGGCTGATCGTCATCATTATCATCCGTATCACCCTGATTGACAGGTGTGTGTGTGGTGGTGAGTGCTCAGGTTTAGTTGGCACAGGTATAGTCTGGGGTGGTGAAGGAAGAGGAGGAGGGGAAGGATTTGTTCCGAGGTACCCTCTGGGTGCATGTATTAATAAATCCATCTCTAGAATTAGTGCGGGTTTATTAACACGAGATGTTTGATACCAAATATCCTTGGTTTCAGTGAAACCATCATGTAGCTGGGAAGCTCATATTCACCAGTGTCCAATACATATCCTTAAGACGGCTTTCCTGTTCACTTGTAATGTCTATAATGTTCACTTTGCAATGTCTATGAATTGACTTAGCTATCACAGGAGTATATGCAGATATGTCAACACATGAAATATAATGCACCCTGTCTTAGGACTGTAAGAGTGACTTGCATGCATTTTATGCAGCGTCTGCAGGCATGGTACACAGGAGGTGTTGTGTCTTCGCTTTTGTCTCCACTACGTCACACAGCCTGCAATGGGAGCTTTCAGGAGTGTGCTGAGGGGTCCCTTAGGGTGGCACAATACATACTGCAGCCCTTAGGGACCCACTTTAGCACCTAGGACCTAGGTACCAGGGCTACCATCTACTAGGGCCTTACAGGGGTGCTAAAGGTATTGCCAACTGAGGAACAATTGTACAGTTTTAGGAAAATGATCTGGCACGGAGGACCAGGATAGCAGGCACCCAGTGCACTTCTGTCAAAATTGCATCAAATAGCAGGCAAAAAGTGGGGGTGACCATGTCAAAAAGGCGAAGTTTCCTACACCTTGATGTTGCCATGAAACAACCTGGTAGGCAAGGGCCAGTTATCAAAAAAAGGCAGCAAACTTGTTTTATCTTAGCTCATCGGGGAAAGGATATGGCCCTGGACTAATTATGTGCCATCTTGGGGAGAGCCTTGTGGACACTGGAAGGGGCCTGTTTGGATGTCACAACCCTACGGAATGTTTCTAAAAGTTTGGAATGTAAACAAAATATTAAATGTATTCCTACAATCTGATTTTCATTTACTAACATATTTAAAATTACATATTAGAAGGTAAATTACAATGCTCCAAAGGATAACATTATATGGAACCTATATTAAAATAATTTAAAAATCAAAAATGTCATCCCGTAAAACAAACGTGCCTAAACTGTACTTAAAGAAGAAGTAACTTATCTTCGGTAACGCTTGTTCTCATGCAGACTATCTAACTGCAGATTACTCACCTTAGAATATATTTTCCACGCATCAGGACTGGAGCTGGAACTTTTGAGCAGTATCTCTGCATGCCAGTAGGTGGCGTCGTTCAACTCTGTGTCGTCCACGTTGGAAGTGACGTTGGGGTGCCCATATAAGCACCACCCTGGCGAGCTGACATCAGTTTCATTTAGGACTATTTCCGCACCAAAAACATGGAGCCACGTCAAAACCAATGTTTTGACCAGCGTGCAATATCTAATGGGATCTTTAGGGTGAAGAATCTGCGTTTAGTCTCCACTATGAAAGGCATTAACATGGGTTAACAACTTGTTCTTCTGATAGAACTTCTAACTGCATATTTCTCACCTTAGAATAGATACCCAAGCAATACCTTCCCAGAGGTGGGTTTGCGGATTGTCTCAAACAAAAAGGAGCCCGACTGTCCAAGCAGTATTGCTTCGTTAACGTGTGGAGGAATGACCATGAAGCAGCTTGACAGATTTCCAGGATAGGCACCACATCTGCTAAACAGTTGTAGTAGCCTTGGATCTGGTGAAATGGGCCAACAAGCCCTGCAGGAAGTTTCCTCTTCGCTAATGCTTAGCAGACCTTAATGCAGAGTACAATTAATTGAAAGATGCTCTGCTTCTGCACAGCCTTGTCCTTATTCACTTTAGTGAACCCGATGAAGAGCTGATAGTCCACCTAAAGGTCCTCACTGCAATCAAAGCAGAATGAAGGGGCTCTCTTCAGGTCAAGGTGATCGAGTCTCTCCTCCTCTGAGGGATGAGGGGGGGGCGTAAAGAGTGGGCAGAGTAATGATCTGGCCAACTGAAATTGGGTTTCAGAAGAAAAATAGGCATGCATCCAAAGAGCCAGTTTGTCACGGAAAAATTTGGTATACGGAGGAGGGCAAACCGAGAGCTTGAAGGTCGCTGATCCTTCCAGCCGATATAATGGCCATTACAAAGACCATTTTTATAGCGAAGAGCCGCAGAGAATAGCTGTGTATGGGCTCAAAGGGGACTCACATGAGAAAAGGTCCCACTGGGGCATCACAGAATGAGTAGGAGGGAACAAGTGTTGCAAACCTTTCAGAAAATCAGTCAACAGATGACCTGAATAGGGACGGTTGATCCGTCAACCACAGAAAAGCAGAAATGGCCAACAAATTCAGGTGCAAGGCCCTTCCCTTTTGCTGCGACAGGAGATTCTCCTGAAGGGGCAGCCTGACCAGATTCCGACGCTCATGCTCAGGAAGACAGGATTAAACCTCTGTCCCTAATCTGGAGTGAAAACAATGACTTGGGCCCGGTCTATACTGATTGTCTTGAGAACTCTGGCAGGAGTGGTATTGGCGAAAAGATGTATAGGCGGCCCGAATTCCACCCAAGTCAAAATGTATATCTGTCCTTTGGAAACTCCAATAAGCACAAGTGTTGACACTGCAATCTCAGCAGAGCGAACAGTTCTAGCAAAGGTTCACCACAAACACGAAAAAATATCTTGTGACACCTCCAGATTCAGTGGTCATTCGTGATCCACATAGCATCAACAGCAGAGTTTGTCCACCCCGGCGTTCAGTGAGCCTGCCAGGTGCTGCATGACCAGGAAGATATCCTGGCGCTCCAGCCAAATCCAGAGGCAAAGAACCTCCTGGCACAGAGTTCACATGCAAACCCAGTCTGTTGTTTGCAAAACTACATTGCGGTGGTGTTGTCTGTGAACACCTGTATCCGACTTCCTTTGATGGATGGAGGGAAGGTTTTCAATGCCAAACAAATCGCCCGCAGGTTGATATGGAGCTGATACTCCTAGAGAGACTTTATACCTCTGATCTCCACCTCTGCCAGGTAGCCACACCAACCCAGAAGTGATGCATCGGTCATCACTTTCAGCTAGGAGTGGGGTAGGGAGAGGGCCTACACTGTGTTAGCAGTAGTTTGTTGGCCACCACTGTTGATCTTTTGCAGTTCCCTCCAATATATCTGTAATAGGTCAGGTCAGAAATGTCCCTGATGCAACGCCCAGTGCAACTTCAAATCCCACTGCAGAGCCTCCATGTGCCATCGGCATGCTTCACCATCAGGATGCAGGAGGTCATGAGATCCCGCAGCCTCAGTCAGTCTCACTGAAATCCAGGTAGAGGCTGAAATGTCAGATTCATAGTCCGAATATCCTGGAATCGCTGCTCCAGAGCATAGGTGCGGAATCGCAGTGTCCAGAATGGCTCCGAAAAAAAGGGGGGAATCTATTGTGACTTTGGCACGTAGAGAGTGAACCACAGGAAATGCAGGAGGTTCGCCATAGTCTAGCAGTGGGAAACAACTGCCTGGGAGGAGCCTATCTTCAACAGCCAGTCGTTGAGGTAGGGGAAGACTGGAAACCCCGACCTCTGCAGATGGACCGCATCCACTTTCATCAAGACCTGAGGGGCACTGTTAAGGACTAAAGAGAGCACAGCAAACTGGAAATGCTCGTAGCCCACTGTGAACCGCAGTTAACACCTTTCGGTCAGCAGGACGGTAAAGTGGAAATACACATCCTGTAGGTCAGGCACTACCATCCAGTCTCCAGGGTACAGCACAGACAGAACCTGAGCCAATGTGAGCATCCTGAATTTCTCTTTTTTCAGAAAGTAGTTGAGAGTAATATGTGACAGAAGCCTTAATCCATTTTGGGCACCAAAAAGTAATAGGATTAACAACCACGCCCTATGTTTGGTGTGGGCATCCTCTCAATGGCTTCTTTGGCCAGAAGGGACTGAACTTCCTGACTGAGCAAGGAAAGATGGTCCTCTGTCAGCCATTCATGGGATGGTGGCAAAAGCAAAGGTGTTTCAAAAAATGGGATGGCGAACCCCTCCTGCACAGTCCGAAGCACCCACTTATCTGAGGTTATCGCAGCAGGTGGTGCATGATCTTGCCGCCAACAGGATGACTGTTCTGAATGGGGGGTACACTAAAAAGTCTTAGAGAAGGCACCAGCTAGAGGGCTAGACAGCGCACTAGCTCCGAATCTCGCAGCCTTGCTGGGATCTGTCGGGCCTGGACATC
Source organism: Lissotriton helveticus (assembly GCF_964261635.1). Lineage (NCBI taxonomy): Eukaryota > Metazoa > Chordata > Amphibia > Caudata > Salamandridae > Lissotriton > Lissotriton helveticus. Next base: position 490,462,495 of record NC_136063.1, read on the forward strand.
TCTGGCATCGATGCCTGACAGTGCCAGGATAGCGCCGGTTCAGAGTCAGGAACAGCGATAAGCTCATCTTCGAGCGCCCCCGGGGGCGTCAGGGATGGCACTGGAATTGAAGCATCTGGAGTGGAAGGAGGCACCTGTGACAGTCGGTCTGGAGGCAAATACATAGGGCCCGGCTGGCATTGGGGGCACACCCACCAACGGTAACTCAGTAGGAGCCCCTCTCAGCTCCATGAGGCCCGAAACCATGGGAGAGTAAATCAGTGGCACAAAGATGGTGTGCATAGCGTCATAAAATTCTTTAACCTGGGCGGCCGTCGCTCCAGCTCCACGGTACTCAGGGTAGCACGGAGCAGGCCTGGGCGCCGGCTCTGCAGGTGGAATGTAGGAGTGAAGCCTGTTTGGGCATGGAAGGGGTAGAACGATTCAATGAATACTAATAGGGTTTCTTGGACTTACCAGACTTGGACAAAGAATTCTTGGGCCGTGAAGATGATCATTTGCAGGTACGCAATCTCTCACAGGACTGGGTTCAGTGCGGAGCCTTCAACTGCACAGACAGAGCTTCAACGCCCAATCGCAAACAGCCTTCAGATTCCTGGCTTGCCCCAAGGCATCATAGGCAAACCAAATGTGGGTCTCCACATGATTTAAACTCCGTAGGTTTGTTGGGAGACATATCCCTAAGCACACTGGGAGGAGAGCTTTAAAAAAAACAATAACAAAAACTAAAAAGAAAAGTCTAAAAGAGTAGTAAAAAGAGACTGAGGTAGCTCTCCGGATCCACGTTGTAGATGCACAAAGAAAGGAACGGATGTAATTGAGTCGGGGTGACACTTATATGGGAACAGCAACATCACTTCTGACGTGGATCACACCCCTGATCGCAGCCACCTAACAGCATGTAGAGGTACTATTTTCCAGGGCCAGTCTCAGGCACGGGGAATATTCTAAGGTGAGGAATCTGCAGATAGAAGTCCCTATAAGAATCAACAATTTATATAAGGAAGAATTGGACTGCCTTGTAGCAATAGTGTGCCTCATAAGCTAATGACTTGCAGGTGTAGAGAGCAAAATTCTGCACAGTCCCATCCAGCTGTACGGTTTTTTCAATAGGTCTCAACATGAACTAATACACTTCTGAACATTTATATATACCCCTCCGAATAAGAGCCACCTCACCAATATATAGGGACAACAACTGCATCAGCAATTTACCAGTTACATGCAGCTGACATCTTGCAGGGTGGTTGTTTCTGGTGTCACACCGTGGTGAGGTTGTGGCCATGTCACAGGCTGCAGCTTTTACCTGTAACATGAAAAGAAAAAAACAGACATTGAATGTGTTTGATATTTAGCCCTCACATGCCGCAATACCCCCCCGCCGACCCCATCCCTGCCTTCCTCCCAAATGCCAAACGTAAGTTTGGGACCCGGGACTAAGTAATGTCTAGACGTTGAACCTCAAAATAATACAATGAAATATTTTATTTAATTCACAAAAGTATGCTAAAATCAAAATTTGGTTGGAGCTTTTAAAAAATTACCTTAAATCCAAAGGGCAAAGAGATAGGATATGCTTAGGGTTTGCTGTTTCAGTGTTCAGTTTTTTAAACTGTGGGAGGTACTTTCCAGTGTTTTCAAAAATTCAGAAAAATCAGTGGTTATCGGTGTTTACACATTATAATGCCAGAAACTTTGGCAGAGACTGTTTATAAAATACTTTTACCGATAAGGTTTACATTTTGCAAAAATATTGTTTCATTGCATTGCCTTCCTAGAGCGCTTCTCTCACCCACAACTCTTCCCTATGAGCACCTTCCGCCATAGTGTTTCTATCAGAGTATCTTTCACAATGTCTCTTTTTCCAGAGTCCCTTTTCCATTGCGTCTCTTCTATACCTCCCTTGCTCTCTAAGCGAGTCCACGGCTACGTCTTCTCCTCAGCCTTTTGGAGGCCAGAGTTCATCGCACGCCTAACATTAGTCCCAGTTCAGAGACCTACAACCAATCCTATGGAAACTGCTCTCAAAGTTATGAATTTACCCTCGGCTGCCTCGTCTCCCACGGCCTGTGACGCCCACATATCCTCTCTTTCCATTGGCCCACTTTTGCAATCCTCCCTCTCCTAAAGACTCTCTTCCATAGCGCTCTCTCCACCATGTATCTGCATTATCAAAGTCAATCAGGCCAAGGCTGAACAAGTATCAAAGCTAATTCTGTTTCCAACAACTTGCATATCACTAGTTGCACAGCAGATCAAAATACTGTAATGATGCAATGTTCACATGTTACGTCATTTTAAGGTAGAACACTGCAAGGAAGAGTTAATGTAAAGAGTTCATAGCTCATTTAACAACACAGCTCGGTTTAATTAAGGGCCTTCTGAGGCTGGGATGCTTCTCGAGTAAAGACCTCACCCCCAAATGGCGACAGACCTGGTTAACTTCCGCCTGTTGTCTCTGTGGCAACGCCATAGAGTCTTTATTGCATTTAATATGCATATGCCCGGCTCTGCAAAAACTTAGGAAAACGCTTTTGCTACCACTTTTAAGAGAAGCCCAGGTGAAAACTTGCAGGGCGGCCGTGATAGAATGCCTCAGCGGGTCCCGGATACAACTAGCCTGCAAAACTATAAAATTTCTGGCTCAAGCTGCAGAAGAGCTAGAAAAGATGACCTTGGCCAACCGGTCTCACCACGGCTGCCCCTGGACCCCCACTTCCCTTCCTAATGGACATCCTTTTATTTTCACTTTTCCAGGCAGTGTTCTCTATTCCGAGTCAAAATGTGCACCCTCCATCAAATTCATTTATTTCCCCTAAGCATTTGTACTTCTTCTTAGACCAATCATCTGTTGTTTTGTAGTTCCAAGGACATAGTCATACCTTCCCTCAGCCACATTCTTATAATTTTACACTGCGATTGTATACTTGTGTAAGTTTGCTAAGATTATGTGGGGTTTTTTCTTTTTTTTCCTTTCTCTTTCTTCTTCGTTTTTTAAACTTATAATTTCTCAGGTGATTTTAATGTTGTTTTTATGCCGACAATACGATGCACATGTTGTTTGTATGGTGGTAAGACCCACCCTTTTATGATTTTTTTATAAATCAAATAAAAGTATTATTGATATTAAGGGCGAATGCGCCATTAATGCAGTCAAGATCATTAACAGACGTGTGGCAGAAAAGCTGCTCCCCTGCTGGATGAGGGTCATTTTCACTGTTTGTATAAGGAACAGAACAGTGGCGGGCACTAGAAACAGCACCTCCCACACATGTTCCTTTCTATCAGGGCTTGGTGCACCACAATTCCTATTTTAACTGTTGCGCGATACCGCTGACAAACAGAAGCAAACTGAAATAATGATATGGAATGGTGTACCCAGAAATTTAGAAGTTCACAATCCTGTATCTTCATAAAAGATCTTTGTTTATTCACTTTCAATGTGTTTCATAAAATCCAGAAACATCCAGGCAAAGTATTTCATTCAAACTATTTGAACTTCATCAGGGCTCTAAATTGTAAAGGTTATTTTCCTCAAAACGAGATTGTGTTTGGCGATCTGCCAGTTTGTCAAGCATGGCGAGATCGTGTGCTCCCAGTACTGTATGTAAATCATCCAATTCTGGATGGGATATTAATTTCCCCCCTGGTTGACACCTCAATAAGTATCAGCCTCTCCTCCTCAATGCAACGCCCGAAAGAATTGTGGACTTTTAAAATTCTGGGTGCACCATTCGACATAATTATTTAAATTCACTCTTTGCATTTATTTTCCCTTTAGTACCATCTTGAAAGGTGAAAACTATTCCTAAATAAACACTGGGGCCTCTTAAGTACCTCTGTACAGAAGAAGTCATTGCATGACAAGGATTGAATTTAACTGATACAGAATGAGCTGACTAACTCAGAATGAATCAACTGACTGAGGAAGAACTCATGGCTGAAATTAAACTTTTTTTTTGTTAGATAGAAGCGATTACAAAATAAAAACTGTAAGCAAACCCTAACATTATTTAGCTGTCAGCACTCGTACATCACCTTATTAATACGCTTACCACCACTTTTTAATTTTTAAAGAAACCGAGAAGTTATTAGTTTGCATTTTGAACATGTCTGAAAGGTGCAATCACAGCTTCCATGATAGTGAGCAAACTTGAGGAAAAAAAATATTGGGTCCTTCTCCAAGAGGGAAGCAAAGTGAAACAACTGTTTCCAAACGCGGACACCTCCTTCAGAAATAAAAAAAGAAATATGTCGTTCTAAAAACAGATGGATACAATTCACAAGTTCTGGAACCTTTTTGTAGAGAAAGAAACAATTTATTCATTTGAAGGGAAAGCAAGAAAACAAACAAAAAAGGTAAGAAAGCCCAAAGATAACTATTCCCTCTCTTCCTTTTTTTCAGGAAGACTTGAGGTTATGGGATTTTTAATGTCCTGAGAAGATACCAGGCTCAGTTTATGACCATTTGAGGGGAACAGCACAATGTGGAAGATATTAGGAAGGGGTCGTCCTACACGATCTTGGGGCACACACGCTGAAAGATATTATTCTCGTTATATGCATTTTTCCTTCACCCTCTTTGAAGCACTTTGATTTCACAGAGCATTACTCACTGAGAATGAGTGGAGTAAATGAAGGGAACATGGTGACCGCATATTTTACTATGGTGCCGCTTTGTCAATAAATTAATATTCAGCAATAGGTATAAACTCTGTAGCTTTGCAAACTGATCTCAATAAAACTCTCCAAGCTTTTAAAGTATCATAGTCACAAATGTTAAACCGAAATCAGGCCAGGAGTACAGGCCAGGTGCCTTTTATTGTTTAAAATTTGTTAATTGGAATTTTACATTACTGGTTACATATTGACATCTTACATCATTATAATGCATTGATACATAACTGCAATTGGGAGCGGAGTGATTGTAAGTAATAGCATACACATTTTTACTGCATCACAGCCATTAAAACAAGCATTGTCCACAAGATGGCGATGTTGCCACATGTTGTGAATGCAGGGATTTAGATCAGTATGTCCTCCTGTGCCATCTGTCATTAAAAGCAGTCAAACAAGAATACCAGCATTCGATGAGTAGGGTTATTACTATCAATGCGTGTAAAGAACCCCGTTTTCAAAGAAATAGAAAACTCTTATTGCGCTATAGAGGGAATCAATTCACCAACGCTCGACACTCCTGCCATGCATACGATTATTTTGATTATATACTCAAATGTGCCTCACGTAACTCCTGCGGTCTCAACTCTCATCAATAAATATAGGTAAAATGCGTTAATAACCCAAATACACGGTTCAGAACTGAAAGTTCCAGAATTCCTAGCAGGAGACTCCTTTTTCTCAAAGTCTATATTGCAAACTGATCTCCGTAGTTTTGTTTTCTGGAACGCCCCTGGCTGTCACCCGACAACAGCAAAGTTCACGACTCAACAGACTTCTAACATTTCGCCTCTAGCTGCCAGACACTATGATCTGTTAGTTTGTGGAGCTATGTGTAATTCCAGCGCCTGGAGCTTCATTGAGCTGTGTTTATTTCTATCATTTTTTGGCTCTGGTTTAAACGAATTCCATGATGTGTTTTTCTTTAAGCTTCAACCCAGAGATCATTAAACCATATTCAACTTAAACATTTACAGCTACTCTCGGCTAGGGTATAAACTTATGTCGATATTTATTTTACAGATGTTTTTTGCAGCATCCCCCATACCTGCGGAATTTCCTGGGTCACTTCTTTCTAGTTTTTCTGTTGCTGCCGCATTCATTTCCAAACTAGGCTCGTAAGAGATGGCAGGGTTTCGGGACACCAATGCGATTTCGCGATCGCTATTGTAAAAAATGTTTTGAAAACGCCCGCGAGTGGAGCGAGCGCGTCACAGCGAACATGTGGTTTCAATTATGGCGCCCGTGTCTGGGCACGATAATTGAAACCACATGGCCTTTGGTGCGCGTAACAGAAACAAATAGGCCATGGGCGGAACAGTGTGCTTTCCTTTGGCCTATTGCGTGCCGTCTTTCAGAAACACACGCACGCAAAGGCCAATCACGGAAGCCAAAAGGAAAAGCACACGCACAAGCGTGTGCGATTCCAGGCTCTGATTTGGAACCCCACACAAAAAGGCTCTAGCTGCGCGAGCCCTGAAAACCAGATGCTGGAGAAAATTTCTGGGAGGAACCCTCCTGCTGGTTTGTGCTTTTCAGCGGTAGCGTCTTACACTCTGGCTGGGGGTGCCTCCGATGGGCATGCATGAATATTCCACTCTTACGTTTTCTTTCCCAGTGTTATCATGTCTAATCTTGTCTGAATGTATTCCCTTCCAACTGTCATCGGAGTCGTAGCTGCCGATGTGAAACAGCGAACTGTCAACTATGGGTGTGAAACTGAAGAGGACGTTGGGGAGCTATCGGACTGTCTGTCAGAGGATCGATAGTGCAGGCGGTGTTGTTGCCTTTCTGCGGTGTAGTGACGTGGAGGTGTGATGGTATGTATGTGAAGGGGGATTTGGAGCCCTCATAACGGGGTATCCTAGTGTAGAAGAGGAGGGTTCCCAGTATAACTTTAGCATAGCATTGGATTTAGGCCGGTGGGCCCTGTCGTGAGACTTCTGCTACTGACCCTACGGGGGATAGAGGTGGGGTCTGGGATTGAGAGTCTGCTGGTACTTCCGCCGGGGCTGTTTCGTGTGTGAATGTGTATAATAACGGTGCCCATTCTAAGGAAATGGGATGCTTACGGATTCCCTTTACTTCCTCTTCTCTCAGCATCTCTTCCTCTGCCTTACCCCATTTTTTCATGGCGCCTGCCCAGGCTGCTTCCAGGGGTCCCGTTGGGGCCCGCCAGTGCATGGCTATTCCCCTTTTTGCTAAAAGAACAGCGAGAAACAAAGCGGTTCTGCACTTTTTCAGTCTTCCGCCTGCGGAAGATCCCGAGAGCGCACGCTTCCCACATGGACATAGTCTGGATGTTGGTCGCCACCCTAAACGTCTGGTGGAGTCGATCCCAGTAGTTTTGAATGGTGGGGTAATCCCAGAACATGTGCTTAAAGTCTGCCTCGGGGGTTTGACATCGGGAGCATGCGAAGTGTGTGTCTGGATAAAAAAACGGAGGAGACGGTGTGGCGTGAGGTAAGCTCTGTGGAGGACATTGAATTGAATGTTCCTGAAACGCGCAATTCTGGAGACCTTTTTGGGGTATTCTAAGGCTGTATCCCATTCTCTTTCGTTAAGCACCCTCCCCATTTCGGTTTCCCATATCTGCCGCAAAGACTGTAATGAGGGGAGGATCAGTTCCCAAACGGCCTTGTATAGACACGTGACCAGAAGAAGGCCCGCTCCCATGTGCAAAATGGTGTGCATCACTGGGTGTGTTGAAGGTTCCCTCTTGTTTGGGTCCCAGGAGCGGCGACTACTGTCTAAGAGTTGCCTGCGTGTTAAAAACTGGCCTGGAGGGAGGCCATATTGTTCAGTCATCTGAGCATTCGTCCTGAGTTGGCCCTCCTCAAACAGGGACTCTACCTCCGTGACTGCAAAGTCGGTCCAGACTTGGAGAGTGCCAGCAGTATAGTATTTCTCTTCTCTGGGGAAACCTACCAGAGGGAGTAGGGGTGAGTACGGAGGTCTTCCTTTGGACATGCGGTGGATTCTCATCATGCATGTGCAGGCTATGGATATCTGGAGCGGTCATGTATGCATGGGTTTGGTGCCTGGTAGCAGCATCCTGTGGACTGCTGGTAGTGGTATGCGGCTCTTCTCAGTAGTGGCCTCCCCGGTATGTCGCTCTGCTGTCCAGTGTGACAACCACTGTAACTGGGCTGCGATGAACTATGCCTCAAAAGATGGCGCTCCTAATCCCCCCTCCCCGATTCGTGGGTAAATATAATGTAGACAATGCCACCCTGTGTCAATTCCCTTGCCAGTTCAGCTCGGTGAGTAGGGTATCGAATTCTTTAAAGAACGTGCGCGGCGGTATAACTGGAAGTTTGGCGAAGTGGTATAGTAGCCCGGGGGCCATAATCATTTCTGCTAGCGCTACTTGCCTAATGGGGGCTAGGGGCAATGTTTTCCAGAACCCCACTGCCAATCCTATCCCCGCCAACGCCTTACGGTGATTCCCTTCGTACAGGTCCTCCGGGGAGTGATACAATCTCACTCCTAGATATCTGGCCGCATCGGCGCTCCATGCAAGTGTCTGAGTTCCGACCTGAATCTCGAATGGGGCTAAGTGGGGACTCAGCAGGTAAATAATGGATTTTTCCTAGTTAACCTTAAGGCCTGAGGCCTACGCGAATTCCCTTAGTGTCGACCAGATAGGTGTGAAGTCTTGGGTAGCGTTGCGGACATAAATTTAAAGGTCATCTGCTTATAGGGATACGCAATGCACTGTGTCTGCCTGTGGAATACCCCAGGTCTCGCCCTCCTGTCGCAGGCGTATCCGCTAGGGGTTCCACCACTAGGGCGAACAGAAGTGGAGATAGTGGGCATGCCTGACTGGTTCCCCTTTCTATTGCAAACGATGGAAAGATATATTTATCTATTCTGACTCACGAGGTAAGGCCTGTGTAGAGGAGCTTCGTGTATGCCATCAGTGTGGGTCCTAGGTTTATTTTGCAGAGAACCTCAAATAAGTATGGCCAGAGCAGCGTATCGAAGGCCTTTGAGGTCTAGTATTAGACATGCTGCGTTGGGGAACTGCGCTCTTGCCCTGTCTTTGATATGAAATAATCTACGTAAGTTTTGCGAGGTGTTACGTCGTGGGATAAACCCGCATTGATCTGGGTGGATCAATGGCGTCATGATTTGGGCATACCGGTCTGCTAGTAGTTTGACCAGTATCTTACAGTCTACGTTTAGGAGGGTGATTGGTCTGTATGAGGAGGGGAGTGTTGGGTCTCTGTGCGGTTTTGGGAATGTAACTATGATTGATTACCCAAGGGAGCCCAGGTGTTCGCCTTTGTCTAGTGAGTCGTTATACATGGTCACCATGCGGGGGGTCAATCGGCTGAGAAGGTGCTATAATATATCAGAGTAGGAAGCTGTGCTAACGCTCTAATTACCTGGGAAGTGTCTGTGAACTTGATCTTCACCTCCAGCGCTTTTTTGTCCGTGGGGGGGATTTGGGGCAACAGTAATGGGTGTAGGAATCTAGTAGTGGCTTGATGGTCGCGCTGCTCTGGGGCCCAGTAAATATCAGAATAATAATCGTGGAAGATCTGTAGAATGTCTAGCTGTGAATGTCGGAGGATACCAGCCTTGCCCACTATTTCAGTAATTGGTTTCACATCCGGGTCTTGCTTGTGAGCCAAGCTAGGAGTGGCCCCACCCTATTGCCTTCCCAGGAGACCTTGGAAGCATAAACCCTAAAATGATATTTGTGAACGTCTCTCAGCATCCTTCTAATAGTACAGCCTTCTAATAGTAGGCCAGGTGCCTTTTAAACCTGTTTATTGTTTGTACAGCACAGCTTCACTGCCGAGCGAAATGTACCTCTTCAACCTCACCACCACCGATGACTGCAGATGGACTCCATGGTTAGGCAGGGAACGGCCCATTAAAGAATCCAAAAGCACATAAATAAGTTGTTTTACATTATTAATCGTAGTGCTACATGTATACTACTTTGTCACCAAATGGCCCAGTATAAATCCAGAGAAATCTGAAAAACGGAAACCTCTGTTATACTCTAGCATATTACGGTCTTTTTTGTTCCTAATGCATTCCCTTTTTTGCCACATACCACGGTTATAATTGTGACCACCAGCTAGATTCAGTTTGCTTTAATTGCGCTGCTCCCACAAATGAAGGCAAGGATACCTACTTAATCTTTGGCGTCCCATTTCTCCACATTTACAGTGGTTTCAAAACCTTTAATTTTGCTTTTTATGCAACTGTACTTTTTTCATCTGCTAATATTATTGATTCTCCTAAACAATGTTAATTCTCATAGGTTTCACTACATGGAAAATTAGGCTTGCTTTAAAGATAAGAAGGCTAGCCTTATGCAATAACCTTTATTTGCCCCTTCTGAGCACAAATACTTCAAAGAATCCTGAAGTAGAACACTAAACATCAAACAATGGAAAATGGAACTCCACAGTCCAACAGAAGCCTCTTTTCTGTGTCATCATCTTCCTAAAAGGATCTCCTAAAAAGATATTGCTCTTTGCACCAAAGTCGTCCATTAATTCCCTGCAATCTAAAAATGCCAATTAAACTTCTTTCCTCAGTTGCATATTTTCGCTTCACAGTAGACTGCTAATTCTATTCTATTCTATTTATTTCTATTTAAAAGATTTATAGAGCGCAACAGCTGCCTCAGCCAAGAGGCGTCCCGGCGCTAACAGCAAATAGGCAATCCCAGCGCAAGAAGGAACCAGAGCAACCTACACAGTGGGAAAGCGAAAGGTTTTGATAGCTTTCCTAAATTCAAGAAAGTTGCTGAGGCCTCGAACATGGAGGGGTAATCCACAGCCTCATAACATACAACCAATAACTACACACCGAGGTAGGGAAATGGAGATAATGCTAGCCTCCTTGTATTTAATAATATCACAAGTCGCTATGCTTTAAAACCTTTGAGAATGAACATATTATGGCAAGACACAAAGCTAGCATTTTGGATGTTCAAAGCCTTTCAACGCATTGCTTGAAACATGTTCAATTGGTCATAAATAAAAAATAATACTTCCGCGTTCGACTAGTCTGCTGCTTTCAAAACCCCTTCTGTAGTCCCCCATTCATAAAAACTTTAATAGCCATTGCAACTCTAACCGAATGTGCTGCAAACAAAAATACATTTAAACCTGCCTCCTTCATCATTGACTTCACCCATCTAGCTATAGCAATGTGACTTTGGAGTGTGGCTAGGTCAAACTTCGCGCAATACCATTATTATAATAAAAATACGAGTAACATCTGAGGGGTGCTCGAGGGAACAGCTGGAAAATGGCCACCCACGTATCCTCTGTGACCATGGTACACAAAGAGCAAAATGCACAAAAAGATCCTGTTCTCGAGCAAGCAGAATTATATCATCAGATCCATCAGTCCAAGAAAATATCTGTCCGAGTCTTGTCTGGAAGTATTCTTCTTTATTTCCTCATACTGTTCAAAGCCATAGGTGTCTTACAAGTGGCTCATGGCAGCAAAAGGCATAGCGGATATAGCTGAGATGTAGCCAACACGTGTTACGTCTTGGGTTTCTTGCCCTTCAACTTCCTCAGGGCTATAATAACAATAAAAAAGATACACTCAGATGACATACAGTGTTTGGCTACATATTACTGTTATATCAATACTGGTCATCAGAACATTAAAAGTTCATCTAGCAGAGTAAAAGTCCAGAAGGGAATATGGGAAGGTAGGGGAGAAGACCACCACCACCTGATAGAAAGTAAGAATCTGGTAAGGCGCACAGAATAGTAAACGTGAAGAGCAGTTCGAGAAATTGGGGGTTTAGAAGGAAGTACCCACATAGATCGAATATGCTTATCAGGCATAAGATATGGATATAGTCCAACCGAATTTCTGTGCACATGCTCAAAAAGTACAGGATTGTTTATAAGGGAAAAAACGGACACAACGCATGCGGTGCTTTGCGTACATAGGAAGAGTATTAGCATATCACGAGGAGGACTGATAGGTCGTGGTTATGTGAGACACAGATATATCACTCAGCAATCATTAATCCAAAATCAGGTCTGCCATAATATGAGCAAAGGCTGAAAGTAATCCCATTCAAGATGCAGATAGAGGCCAGCCGGCAAGTCAAGATCAGAGAGTTAAAAGAAAGTTACAGATTGTATCGAACTAAATCGAAGCAACATAAGTTAATTATTAGCTCCTAGACTGTCTGCAAGGCACGTGTAAAAACTAAGATAAATACAAGACATCTTGAGCGATTTTTGCATTACAGGCAACATATACATGCCGTACAGAAATCTCTGCAAATCGGGAGTATCCTAATGAGTCGTAATACGATATAAGCGGCAGCTAATATTAAAAGAAATGGCGCGCCAGGTTGAGTGAGTGAAGACTTATACCGCGCAACTTAGCCCAAGGGCATCAAGGCGCTCTTGGTTAAAAGTGACTAGACCCTACATCGATGGTGGCACAAGTCAGGGACTTCATCTGTTTCAACTTAGCGGGTTTCGGAGAGTACTTCTGTCGTGATTCGAGGACCGCCTTGAAGTGAAGCAGAGCCAGAGGTCTCCTCGTTTTAAGTAGGCGGAGAAGCTAATTAGCATTCGTATTACCAGGCTGAAGTGTGAAGTGTGGCTCAATGGTTAGAGCGGCAGACCCTGATGCAGAGATCTAGCCCGGGACCAGGGTTCAATTCCCCGCATCGGCGGGTCTTGGGCTCAAAATTCCACGGACCTGATAATTCTCGCCTCGGTGCCTATTCCAATCATTGAGTCCCACTCTGCAACTCTGGGCAATAGCTTGCTTAATCTCCACAACGGCCCCCACAACGCTAAGGATGCCTGGCCTCCACCTCGGGGGTGCCCAGGAGTGGACACCTCACAGGGAAAGCCAGGATGGGTTCCACAGCGGTATTCGTACAAGCGCCTTGAGACCCTTGCGGGTGAGTAGTGCGCTATACAAGTATCAATTTACATTTACATTTTTACCAGGCTAGGCATGATACTCAGAGCTCTTGTTTGGATTTTAAATATTGTTGGTCAAATTTTATTTTTAAAAAACTGTATATGATGTTGCAAATTAGTTTAGTGATTCTGATATAATAGAAGTGTTTATATTTGTGTTCCTTAGACATTTCGCGAGTCATTAATTAATGGATGTTGCTTTGGTTGCAGATATATATACCTTTAGACGTCTCAACCCGAATTACAAGTTATTTTGAGGTAATAATTCTTTATTCAACTATAAACCCTTGAATCTGACGTTCCGGCTGGCCCTTATCAGATACTCTACATGTTCAGCATGACAGGAGGGCTAGACATCCATCTGGTTAATACCTTTTCACTTATTTCTATAGAAGGGTGGTTGCTATAGCAGTCACCCTGAAAGATACCTTACTCATCACTCGAGGTTGTACGCCATAATACGAGAGGCAGATGGTTTCACTAGCCATAGGCGTCAAAGCTTTTTTAAGACTGTCATTGGTTACCTTGGGATGGAGTCAGAACTTCTATTTATTACTTTGTGTTTTCTAGATATCTGCTCATACATCTAACCACCCTTCCTGGGATACAAGCATTTCTAAGGTAAAAACCCATTTATTCCTAATATGGGTTTGAGCAAACCATCATGATTTTTATGACATACTTATATATGTCCCTATATACTATCCTGGAGCATCTAGGCTTTGGTGCTGACATAGTTTATTATACCTGATTAATATATATATTGTTTTCTTCTTGGCTCAAATATTCGCAAATGCCTACTTATTGTTACCACTAGTCTTAACCTAAATGGGTTTCATATGATCACTTCCCTATCTTCCATTATCGCCTTCTCTGTTGCTGACCCATCTTGAATGGGATTACTTCCAGCCTTTCCCATATTATGGCAGACCTGATTTTGGATTAATGATTGATGAGTGTTATATCTGTGTCTCACATAACCACGAGCTATCGGTTCTCTTTGTGATATGCTAATACTCCTATGTACGCAAAGCACCGCACACGTTGGGTCGCCGTTTCTTCCCTTATAAACACTTTTGTACTTTTTGAGCATGTGCACACAACTTCGGTTGGACTATATCCATATCTTATGCCTGATAAGCATATTCGATCTAGGTGGGTACTTCCTTCTAAACCCCCAATTTCTCGAACTGCTATTCACGTTTACTACTCTGCGCACCTTACCAGATTCTTACTTTCTACCAGATGGATCTCTTGGTGGTCTTCTCCCTACCTTCCCATATGCCCTTCTGGACTTTTACTCTGCTAGATGAACTCTTAATGTTCTGATAACCAGTGTTGATAATATGTAGACAAACAACACTGTATGTCATCTGAGTGTATGTTTTTCATTGTTGTTATTATAGTCCTGTGGAAATCGAAGGGTGATAAACCGAAGACGAAATACTTATTTGCTACAACTTGGCTATATCTGCTATGCCTTTTATTTATCTGCATTGATAATTAACACAAAAAGGCACGGTCATTTACAATGCCAATAGCGCAAACTCTTGTAAATGCGAGACTTATTCAAAGAAGAGGCCGTCATTGTCCCGGGCTGCTTGAAAAGTGAAAGTGCGCATGGCGTGCTGAATGTTGCAGTAAAGCATGTGGTGCCTGCAGTAGAAAAAACTCATTAAAGTAAACAGTGCTTACAGACTAAATAAGACCTATTAATCAATCACAGTACTTGTAAAGCGCGCTACTTACCCGTGAGGGTCTCAAGGCGCTGAGGGGAGGGGGGTGCTGCTACTGTTCGAAGAGCCAGGTCTTGAGGAGTCTTCTGAAGGTGAGTAGGTCTTGGGTCTGCCGTATGTGGGTGTGGAGGGTGTTCCAGGTCTTGGCGGCGAGGTAGGAGAAGGATCTGCCGCCGGAGGTCGTATGTTGGATGCGGGGACAGCGGCGAGGGCGAGGCTGGAGGAGCGGAGCTGGCGGGTGGGGGTGTGGAAGCTGAGTCTGCTGTTCAGGTAGGCTGGTCCAGCGTTGTGGAGTGCTTTGTGTGCGTAAGTGAGGAGCTTAAAGGTGATCCTCTTGTCGACGGGGAGCCAGTGTAGGTCTCAGGTGGGGGGTGATGTGGCTGCGGCGGGGGATGTTGACGATCAGTCGGGCGGAGGCGTTTTGGATACGTTGTAGTCGTTGTAGGTGTTTGGCTGTGATTCCTGCGTAGAGTGCGTTGCCGTAGTCCAGTCTGCTGCTGACGAGGGCTTGGGTCAACATTCTTCTTGTTTCGGTCGGGATCCACTTGTAGATCTTGCGGAGCATGCGGAGGGTGTTGTAGCAGGAGGAGGAGACGGCGTTGACCTGTTTAGACATGGAGAGGGATGAGTCGAGGATGAATCCTAGGTTGCGTGCAAGGTCGGTGGGTGTTGGTGCTGTTCCCAGTGTGGTCGGCCACCAGGAGTCGTCCCAAGCTGAGGGGGTGGGTCAGAGGATGAGGACCTCAGTCTTGTCAGAGTTCAGCTTCAGGCGGCTGCTCCTCATCATCCAGTCGGCGACAGCCTTCATTCCCTCGTGGAGGTTGGTTTTAGCGGTGTGTGGGTCCTTGGTGAGGGAGAGGATGAGCTGGGTGTCGTAGGCGTAGGAGATGATGTTGAGGTTGTGATGGCGAGCCAATTATGCGAGGGGGGTCATGTAGACGTTGAACAGGATCGGGCTGAGGGATGAGCTCTGGGGGACGCCGCAGATGATGTTGGTGGCTTCGGATCAGAAGGGTGGGAGGCGGACTCTCTGGGTTTGGCCTGAGAGGAAGGACATGGTCCAGTCAAGGGCCTTCTCTTGGATTCCGGCTTCTAGGAGGCGTGTTTTTAGAGTACAATGGCATACCGTGTCGAAGGCGGCTGACAGGTCCAGGAGGAGGAGGTCTGATTTTCCCAGTTGTCTAGTTGGCGCCTGATGTAGTCTGTGGCGGCGATGAGGGCTGCCTGGGTGCTGTGGTTGCGTCTGAATCCGGACTGGGACGGGTCCAAGATAATGTTGTCTTCCAGGTGGCGGGCCAATTGCATGTTGACGATTTTCTCGATGACCTTTGCCGGGAACAGGAGCAGGGAGATGGGCCGGAAGTTCTTGAGGTCCTTGGGCTTCTTGAGGAGGGCATCGATTTCGGCGTGCTTCCAGCTTTCCGGGAATGTCACTGTTTCGAAGGAGATGTTGATGACCTTCCATAGTTGGGGTGTGATGGCAGTGTCTGCTTTGTCGAATACGTGGTGTGGGCACGGGTCTGACGGAGATCCTGAGTGGATGGAGTTCATGACCTTGTGTGTCTCGTCGTGGACGACGTTGGACCAGGAGGTCAGGCGGTTGGCGCTGGTAGTGTCCACAGGGGAGGTGGAGTCTGGTGTAGTCGGGCGGTCGTGGTGTTGAAGCTGTCGTAGATGTCAGCGATCTTGCGGTGGAAGAAGATGGCTAGTGAGTCGCACAGTTCTTGTGAGGGCGGGATGTCATTGGGGTTGGAGAGTTCCTTTACGATGCTGAAGAGCTCTTTGCTGTTGTGTGCGTTGTTGTCCAAGCGGTCTTTGAAGGAGGATCTCTTGGCTAATCTGATGAGGTGGTGATGTCTGCAGGTGGCATCCTTGTGGGCTGCGTGGTTGTCCGGTGTGCGTTCGTGGAGCCATATCTTCTCCAGTTTCCGGCATGCGCGTTTGGAGGTCTGGAGCTCGTCGGTGAACCAGGTGGCTCTCTTGCTGGCGTGGCTGTTGGGAGGGTTTCTTGAGCGGGGCCAGGGTGTTTTACGCAGTCATTGATCCACTGTCTGAGGTTGCGGGCGGCAGCGTCTGGGTTGGTGGGTGGGTTCTAGGTGAGGGTGGTGATCAGCTGGTCTTCGGTGACTTTGCTCCAGCAGCGCCGAGGCAGCTGTTGGGTGCGGTGGTGCATGGTTTCTTGAAGGTGAAATGGATGCAGCGGTGGTTGGTCCAGTGGAGTTCGGTGGTGTGGTCGAAGGTGTGACGTGGGAGCCTGGGTAGAAGACGGGGTCCAGCGTGTGGCCGGCGGCGTGGGTGTGTGTGTGTATGTGCAGTGACGAGTTGTCTGAGGCCGAGGTTGGCGAGGTTGGCAATCAGGATGGCAATCAGGATGGTGGAGTTGGCGTCATTGTTGTTCTTGAGGTTGAAGTTCAGGTCCCCGAGGAGGATGTCGTTCGTGGAGGCGAGTGTGTGGGTGCTGGCGAGGTTGGCGATGGAGTCACTGAACTGAGCCCGGGGGGTCTGTAGATGAGTGTTCCTCTGAGGGTGGTGTTGGGGTCGGTGTGGATCCGGAAGTGCAGATGTTCGGCGGTGTTGAGGGGGTCGTCTGCGTGGGTGGTGACCTTGAGGGTGGACTTGTGGACGATGGCTATTCCTCCTCCGATTCCGTTGGCGTGGTCCCTGCGGGAGATCTTGTAGCCGTCCGGGATGGCTATGGCGATGTCGGCGCTGAAGAGTCGTTCCACCAGGTCTCGGTCAGGAAGGCCACGTCTGGGGTAGAGGTTTCGATCAGATTCCAGAGCTCGACGACGTGTTTGCGTGCGGAGCGGGTGTTGAGGAGTATGCAGCGGAGGTGGTTAGGTCCAGTCCTTGGAGGTTTGGTAGTTATGTCACAGATGAAGCTGCAGGTGCAGCAGGAGAAGGGTCCGTGGATCCGTTTCGGGGCTGCCTGGAAGCAGGTGTGGTTTCGGCCGGTGTTGAGTGCGTGGAGTGTGCTGGTGTCGTAGTGGATTCTGGTGTCCTGGCATTCGCGGGGTCTTTTACTTCTGTTGTTACTCTGTAACAACAGAACAACAGAAGTAAAAGGTTGAGTCCTCATGGGAGGTTACAAATGAAGACAAGGCGGTACCAAGGAGGGACTGACAAGCCTATTCACGAATCAGAAGCCAGCATTTACAAAGGACAATGACACAAGCCAATGACAGATGTGGGCTGAGAGTGAGCGGGCTTCAACTCCATACTCTGAGACAGCAAGCCTTGCAGAGCAGCACATGCGCTGCCCAGGACCGACTTAAAAACTGTGGAATACCCCCACATCTGTTACCATAGCATGATAACTGCACCCTTGGAATGGGCCACAGTCCCCACAGTTAAATCCACATTTTAGTTTGCATTTGAATGCAACAAGTTTATCACTCACCAGGTGTGGAAATGGCCTCTTCCTGTGCTCTGGCATACTGACCACAACGTTTTGCTAGTCCTCATAAAGCATGGATATAAAGGTCCTAATGACAGGTAGGATTAACAGTGTGTAAAAGCCAAGTTGCCAGAGAGAAAACTTTGTGAGCCAAAGTGTCAAGTTTCTTGGACTGTCTAGAGAGGCTGTAGGAAAGGAATTTGTATTCTGCTTCAAAGACATCAAAACACCCAGAATTTCAGGTGATGGATGGGAGGACTAAACATATTTGCCACCAGGAGCTAAAGCTATAGCACCTGGCTATCAGCCTATGGACTGCTGGGCCTGAAAAGATTTCTCCCTTGCTACAATTATAGTGTCTTGGCGTACCTTGTTAAAAGAAGATAAGTCTTCACAGAAACTGTTGAAGAGGCAGGGGGATCAACTTATGAATCATAATCCTCCATGCGTCCATAGCCCTTCTTCTCCATTGCCCACGTATCTGTATCTAAAATAATGATTTCCTCTAAATATCCTTGACAAAGGGGAGAGGTACACATAGTGATTCATCACTGAAGTAAGCCTCGATTTCTTCCCTTGCCATATGGATGATAACTTGTTCATATCCATACATCAGCCAGCTCTGGGGCTAGCTTTGTGGCAGCATCGCCACCTACTTTGGGGTTGGCACAGAGGGATACCCTGAATTAATGGGGGCATAGGGACAAGACAGTACTTAGGTCAGTTTTGACTACACTTCAAGCACTTTGGCTGAACTTGCAGAGAGAGCAGCCAGTGTGACCTAACCGTTGACACAGTGAAACATTTTATCGAGAAGAAGAAAAAACCACAGGATCACATCTAGCCTTCTTTCTGTATCCCGCAATTATTGGCAGCTTTTCAACATGGAAAACTTTGATTTACATATTTATGTACAGTATGGCCTATATCATGCAAACCCACCCCAAAATGGGTTTCAGAGCTCCGCACAATCACAGTGGAAGCAGCAGGGATGGAATATAAATAGGATTCACACATAAGAGCCGAATTTCCCATAAAAGGCAGAGGATCCAAAGCGCTATACAGCTGCTTTATAGAATCACATTTAGAAGCACATTAACCTAGAGTGCAGCCAAGTTAGAAGGCGCTGAACACTCGGGCTAGCAGTGAGCAGGTATGACCAGCTGCTGGAAAGGTACAGGATGAGCTAAGTAGAAACAAGCATACAATCTGCTGTCGAACACGTCATATGGGACAATTTCAAAATGTGTGCTATTTCATGACGGTCCGCATCAGTAACAACCATGAGTACGTTTGCACGCTCTGGTCTCAAGCGAGAGACACATTACACACAAATAGCTTGGTGTCGGGCTTGCTCCGGCTTCTCATAAAACACCATCATCAGAAACACCTGATTTCACCCAGGGAGTTTGGACAATGTTCAAGTGACACACGGCTTTGGAGCTGGCATCCCAGGATGGGTAAGCTTTATAAGTGCAGAAAAATTTAATGGACGAACAGGTCCATCTCCTGATGTCATATTTCAATCTCAGGGGCATTGTAACAACAAGTTTACATTGAAGAAACAGTGTATGGACATAATGCTACTCACTAGCAGTTCATTAGCAAACGTGTAAATGATATAAAGCTCTATACGCAAACCCTGCAAATTATCCATGGCGCTATACGCAAACTGTATGAACAACGAAAAATGCAAATTGGTCCACAAGTAAATATACTCTGTTTCCGGTTTGAGAATTATTTCGAAATATCAGAATGAAAGCTTTTGCACACTGCCCCTTCTTTGAAATCGTAAAATATGCACACAAAACGCAGTTCTAGTGAACCTCGCTGTGGTAGAGGGGTTGATAATGAGGGCAGGGACAATAATACGTTACATTGACAGCTTTATCAGGACCTTGGACGTCTGCATGGCTCAGTTCAAAACTTAATTTACGGGGCAGATAGCTGTGGTAGATAGGAGCTTGTCCAGTCTATCCTATCTGACGAAAAGCGACGGCGGCGTGTGCTAAAGAAGTCTGCCGCGAGCGCAGACAGGAGATGCGCATGCACATCACATGTCCGGGCGCGTGCCATCTCCGGTCTCCCTTCGCCTGCAAAAGCGACGACTACAGGTCACGCCAAGGTGAGCAGCACATGCGCTGCATCGCTTAGTGAGACCTAAAAACCTCTCTGAAACAAGTCTGCTATAAAATTAGCTACCATTACCTCATAAAACTCCAAGGGATCCAAGTCCCTTGCCACACACCAAAGTAACCAGGCACTCCAATATCTATCTTTTATACATTTGTGGAGCCCAAGACTCAAACAATTCTGAAGCTGCTCCCAAAAGGTCTGAGAATCTGCCATATTTCCTGATATTTTCCAAACTAGAATGTTGAGCGAATCTGCCTCGACCAGCGAATGCTCTAATCCTTCCACTCCTGTCAACACTTTGCAAGCTTCTTAAATAACTAACTTCTATTATCATTAGCAATACAGTTGGAAGCCATGCTTGAGTTATCCAGAATGGAGTCACTAACACCAACTGACAATGCTGTCTCGTCACTTGAAATAACACCATCATTGAAAAAGGTGGAAATGCATAACACCTCATCCCTGAGTAATCCTATGTGAAAGCATCCACTGCCAGGGCTCCTGGATATGGCCTCCAACTGATGTAATCTTTTAGTGAGTACCTCAATCTGGAAGCAAATCGATTAACTTGCAATGGGCTCAGACAATCTGGACTCCCTCTTCCAACTTCATTGCTTCATTGAATTCCAATCTGCCACCACATTTTGTTTCCCTTGCAAGTATTGAGCATTCAAACCAATGTTGTGTTCCAAACAAAAATCCCACATTTTCTTCACTAAATCCGAGAACCCCTTCTATCTACTGCACCCCAATTTATTTATGTACGCCACTACTCTAACACTCTCCATCTTCAGCAGAACAAAGGTTCCCTGAATTTGAGAAATGAAACTGTGCAAGGCAAACATTGTTGCTCGCATCTCCCAACGATTTAAATGCTCCTCTCTCTCTCCGTCATAGTCCAAATACCATCAGCCTCTTGTCCTGACATTGCCCCGATCCTAGATTGCTTGCCTCTGTCTATAGAACAAACTCCCAAAAATATCGCTCGACCATTCCATGCCTCCAAATTATCCGACCATCGTCTCAATTCCTCTCTTGCTAATGGGGGTATAACCACGTTGTCCCCATACTAACTTGTTTGCGATAGACCTGTAGTCTTTAAGTGCTGCAAAGCTGTGTAATGTAATGGTCCTCGAAACACTGCCTGAATCAAAAAAGACAAAAGATCGTGGGCGGGTGCGGCGCAGTGCCCTGCAGGACTTCCAGGCCCCGGCCCCACCCTGAGCAGTGGCTGATCTCGGCAGACGGTGTGGAGAGGACCTGTCGCGGGGGCGAGTCGGCCTGCTACGTTTGCCTGGACCATGACCAGAGGCGGGGGCGGCACGAGCGCCACCAAACAGGGGACAATCGACAAGTTCACCGGTCCAGGTGGAGGCTCCGGGGCTGCGGAGGTGGCCAAGGCGCCGGACCGGACAACGCAGCTTTAATGGCGGCCATCACGCAGTCCAGAGACATGTTGGATGCCAAAATTGGCGCGTTGGTGCCGATGTAATGCTGCTGCGCCAGGACCTCCGCAACGCGGTCGCCCGCATCACGGAGACCGAGACCAGGGTCGCGGAGGTGGAAGGGGATGTCGGCGCCTTGAAAAAGAGAATGGCGGAGATGGAGAAGATACAGAAAGGATTGGCTCTTCGCGTGGAGGATGCAGAGGGGAGAGCGCGAAGGAATAACCTGCGCTTTGTAGGCTTTCCGGAGGATTGCGAGAAGGGACCCGTGGATGCCTTCCTGACGGAGTGGTTGGAGAGCTGGCTTCCCCCAGACACTTTGTCACGCTGCTTCGTAGTGGAGCGAGCGCACAGAGCCTTGACACGGAAACCACCAGTAGGGGAATGGCCACGGCCGATCATTGCAAAAATCCTGAACTTCCATGATAGAGACGTCATACTCCGGGAAGCAAGGGTCAAGGAGACACTGCTGTTCGACAGTCATAGAATCATGATCTTCCCGGACTATACCAAGCAGGTCCAGCAGCAGCGTCATTCCTTCCTGGCGGCAAAGGCTAAACTGCGTGGCCTTAAAATCCAATATTCATTGCTGTATCCGGCCCGTCTGCGGGTTGTCTTCAACTCCAGAACCCACTTCTTTGACTCCCCGGAAGACGTATTCAACTGGACGGATGAGAAGGTCAGGATCCGACCGAACGCCCAACCGGGTCTGAGCTCGGGCCCTTCGCGAAGCTCATCGCAGGAGAGGAGCGACCCCGCCGGCAAGAGTAAACGGCATCGGAAGTCACGTTCGCGACGGCGGTCCCTGTCCAGGGAGGGCCACTTGGGCGGAACACAGCCTGACACTGATCAATCTGGCAAAGAAAACTGAACACCATTTGGATCTGGCCTTTGTCAACTAACCCTGGTCCGTGGATGGACTCTATGGAAGACTTAGCTCTGGTGATGGAGTGGAAGACGACTGGTGCAGTATGACTTGGGCCTTGGTGGTGTTTGGGGGCCTTCGCCGGGCTGGCGCCCGTCTACTGCGCCCTCCCTTTGCACCGGATGCTTGGTACAATGGGGTTCGGGGTACTGTTTTTGGGCCGCCTAGTCCTCCCAGGGTTGGGGGTGGTCATAGGGAGCGAGCCCTGTTAGTTGGGGGGAGTAGTTGGGATCCATTGGCATGGTGGGTTTTAGGCGCTCTGTTTTGGGCCTGAAACTTCACATGCCGCGACAGGTACTTCAATGTTGTCTGAGGTATAGGGGTGGGGGGTGGGCTCTGGGGGTTGGGCAGTTTGGGGTCGGGGTAGGTGGATGGGGACAAAGGGGGTTGTGGGTGTTCTGAAAGGGGTGCACGTGACATCTGACATTTTGGCTTGTGTGGTGTGGGAGTCCTGGGTCGGGCCCTGGTGGTTGCAGAGATTTGTTCATCGAGACTATGGCTGACACCTCGGGACAGGAATCTGCTAGTGACTATGCAAATTTTGAGCTGGAATGTCCGGGGGCTGTTGGATAAAATCAAGCGGGGGGCCGTGTTGCGCTGGGGTAAAAGGGACTCGGCTGATGTAATGCTCCTCCAAGAAACACACATGCTGGGTACTAAGGCACTGTGCCAGCAGCGATTTGGCTTCCACCAAGTATTTCATGCAGGGTTTTCCAGGGGCTCGAGGGGGGTGGCCATTCTTGTCCACAGACGACTGTCATATACCCACGAGCGTCACTGGCTTGATCCCCAGGGTCGGTATGTGTTTGTGAAGGGGAGGATTGGAGCGGAGCCAGTGGTGTTTGGCAGTGTGTATGCCCCCCCCCGCTGCAGTGGTCCTTGGCGGAGAAACTTTTTGACCTCTGGGCCGAGATCCCCCGCTCCCTAGCAGTGATTGGTGGTGACTGGATCGATGTAGTAGATGTGAGCTTGGATAGGCAGAGATTGCAGGGGGTCGCGGCGGCCTCCCCTACACGGCTGCGGGCGATGATGGATGGGTTGGGGTGGGCAGATGCCTGGAGACACCTGCACGCCAGGGCGCGTGAATATACCTATGTGTCAGCGGTGCACGGCTCCTTCTCACGCCTGGATTGTGTATTTGTGCCAGGGGCCTTCCTTGACAGGGTGAAATGGGCTACTATTCGGCCTCGGGGGCTGTCTGATCATTCCCCAGTAGCGGTACAGATTGACCTGCGCAAGACACGCCAACCATTTCGGTGGCGGATGTCCTCATGGCATCTGCAGCAAACGGCCGACACCCAGCATATGCGCAGTGCGATTGCCCACTATTGGCAGGAGAATCTGGCGGGAGGGGTGGACGCGGTGACGGTGTGGGAAGCCATGAAACCCACTATGAGAAGTATTGACATTGCCTGGTGCGCTGCTGCCCGTCGTACTCGACAGGAGACCATCGTTGCAGCTGCGGAGCGGGTGGGTGTGCTGGAGGGCCGATGCCGGGGAGAGGGTGATGACGTTGCGCTGCGACTGCTGCTCCAGGCACAACAATCCTACGCCTCGGTGTTGCTCGATGAGGCTCGTCAGGCGTGGCTGGCTACGCGGAGCAGGGTATACCAATGGGGGGACAAGTCCTGCACCATGCTACATAGGCTTTGTCAGCAGACGCTACAACCGATCACCCTACCGGGCCTCACTGACGGGGAAGGGACCACGATAACGGACCCGGCGACTCTTGCGACGAGCTTTGCACGCTATTATACCGAGCAGTACGCGTCTCGGGAATGCCTCCCACCTGAAGCGATTGATGGGTTCCTCACGGATATTCCCCCCCGGGCAGTATCGGAAGAGGTGAGAGGGGCCCTAGACCTCCCCTTGACGGCGGAGGAGCTGGGTGATGCACTGGGCCAGCTCAATGCAGGCAAGGCGCCGGGTCCGAGTGGGTTCCCCAGTGAATTTTACAAGAAATTCCACCTGCAGCTTGGGCCGCATTATAGGCGGGCATTGGAATTGGCGCGGGAACGAGGTAGCCTGCCACCGGATTGGCGCCATGCCGAAATTGTGGTATTCCAGAAGCCGGGTAGGCCCCCCGACCGCCATGAGTCTTATCGCCCTATCTCCTTAATTAACTTTGAGGCCAAACTCCTGGCCAAGGCACTGGCGAACCGCCTACTCCCATATATTGCAGATCTGGTCCACCCGGACCAAGCAGGCTTTATGCCGCACCGGGCGACGAGACACAACATTCGGCGTGCACAGGCGGCGGTAGATGCGGTGGGGACGACCGGGGATCGGGCAGCATTGTTGCTCGCAGACATTGACAGAAGGTTTGACTCGGTCAGCTGGACCTACCTCTTTGCCCTCCTGCCGCTTCTCAATCTGGGACCGGTGTTCATTTCCTATGTGAGACTGCTGTACACAGACGTCACCGCCTCGGTGCGTATTGCAGGGGCGATCTCTGAGAAGTTCCCAATTGCTAGGGGTACCCGTCAGGGATGCCCCCTCTCTCCCTACCTCTTCGCGCTGGCCATGGAGCCATTGGCCGCGCGGGTGCGTCTCGATACACAGTATCGAGGTTTTGTGTGGGGGGCGGAACTCTTGGACCGCATCGCATTGTATGCGGATGATGTCCTCTTCTTTATGACCGATCTTCCCCGCTCTGGCCCTCGCATGCTGGATATAATGCGAATGTTTGGGGAGGTCTCGGGACTCTTCCTCAACCCGCGTAAATCGACCCTGTGGGTGCTGGGTGACGAGCCGGAGACATATCCCTGGGCCTCGACTCTGCAGGTGGCGGTCGGTGCTCTAAAATACCTAGGTGTCTTCCTGTCGGACTCTGCTGCTGTAGCATGGGAACGCAACGTGCTGCCGGTATGGGACAGGGTCCAATCGGACATCAAGACCTGGTCACGCATGCCCCTTAATCTCTATGGCAGATCTGCCATCTTTAAGATGGTTGCCCTGCCACGGCTCCTGTATCAACTGCAGAATCACCCATACAGGATTGACCCACAGTGGTTCCGTCGGGTGAATTCAGTACTTGGCCGATTTTTGTGGGCTGGAGGTGCCTCCAGGGTAGCGCTGCGGACTTGCTTTCTTTCCACATACTGTGGCGGCCTGGCTACCTCCGACCTTCTGTCCTACTACCAGGCTTCGCATCTACTGGTGCTTAATGAGTGGTGGTATGGTGATCACAGTGACCCGGCGTATGCGTTGGAACACTTTTTGATGGGAGATGCCACGCTACACACGCTGCTGTACTCGGCCAGACGGCGAAGGGCGCTGCCGCGGGTCACCCAGGTGGTCTTCATGATATGGAGTCAGGCGCTGCGCCGTATGGGATGGTAGGGCAGGCTGACAGCCGAAACTCCGCTGTGGAAAAACGGACAGCTTCCAGCACTGGCCTCCCTATCGGGCTTTGGAGGCTGGGACGCCATAGGGATTTCCTCACTCGGCCATGTCCTCACAGGGACTACGCTCAAATCATTTCGAGACCTTAGCACCGAATTTAATATGCCCAAGACCCAATTTTTCAAGTACCTACAATTTCGACATGCCCTCACACCGAGTCTGGTGGGGATGGACCAGCTTCCCGAATTTAGCCCGGTTGAAGCCAAGCTTTTCATGGGGGACCTGGGGGATAAGAAGGTTTCCAAAATGTATCGAACGCTGGTTACTCACTGCTCTTCTTCTCTCCTGTCACTGAAGGCCTCCTGGGAGACGGACGTAGGCCCGTTGGATGATGATGACTGGAGGGAGACCCTTGAGTCCCCCCGCGGGGCTGCCATAGCTATACGCCTCAGGTTTATACAATTTAAATACATACATAGGGCATACTATACTAGGGAGCGATTGTGGAGAGCGGGCCTCATTGCCGCTCCGGAATGTTTGCGCTGTGGAACTGAAAGAGGAACGCTACTGCACACGGTATGGTCCTGTGTGGGTCTGACCCGGTTTTGGAATGGGGTGTGGAATTGTCTGTCGGAAGTCCTGGGGTGGGACCTCCCTCGTACACCCAGACTGGGCCTCCTTCATGTTCTGGAGAATGTGGGGGGAAACATCTACAAACGCCACCTCCTGTTCCTGGGGTTGGTTGTAGCTAAACGGGATCTGGCGAGAGCCTGGAAGAGCGACCGTGCCCCCCCACTTAGCGCCTGGAAGGCGGGATTAGATTTTCTTATGGGGCTGGAATTACCTGTGTTTGAGGCCAGGGGGTACCCCCGGAAACATTATAAGATCTGGAAGCGGTGGGCAGACTATAGAGGGCTGATGCTGGAACCCCCAGTTGATATAGTTGACGTGCCACCATTGGATGGGGACCTTGGGACCTAGGACGTTATCTGACACCTGTCTTGCCTTACTCACGTATTTGTTGAACTGTGAACACGTGCACGGGGTTAGGGTGGGATAAGGGGTGGGTAGCAGGGGAAGGAAGTTGGGGTTGGTTTATTGGGGGTTGGGGGACATGGGATGGGGAGGGGGGTGCTTCTATATTTAGGCCTGTTAGTCATTCTGCGATGTGTATACTGTGGACAGTATCCTCCTGTTTGTGGAGAACTGTACTTATGCTTTGCCTGCATTTTGATTCCTGACTCTACCTGAGGCTGCTCCCGCCCTGCAAACTTCGTTGGCCCCTTACTTCTGCACGAGCGCTAGTCCTCCCGCCGCCGCACAGCTGATCTTAGCGGCCGCCGAGCGGAGGACTAGCCTTCCCAGGGGGCATTGCTGCGGAGCCGAATACTTCACCCTTGGCGCCCGGAGGCGCTATAAACTTGCGTTTGCACCGGCAGAGCGGGGTGTTCTGCATTTTGATTCCTGACTCTACCTGAGGCTGCTCCCGCCCTGCAAACTTCGTTGGCCCCTTACTTCTGCACGAGCGCTAGTCCTCCCGCCGCCGCACAGCTGATCTTAGCGGCCGCCGAGCGGAGGACTAGCCTTCCCAGGGGGCATTGCTGCGGAGCCGAATACTTCACCCGTGGCGCCCGGAGGCGCTATAAACTTGCGTTTGCACCGGCAGAGCGGGGTGTTCTGCATTTTGATTCCTGACTCTACCTGAGGCTGCTCCCGCCCTGCAAACTTCGTTGGCCCCTTACTTCTGCACGAGCGCTAGTCCTCCCGCCGCCGCACAGCTGATCTTAGCGGCCGCCGAGCGGAGGACTAGCCTTCCCAGGGGGCATTGCTGCGGAGTCGAATACTTCACCCTTGGCGCCCGGAGGCGCTATAAACTTGCGTTTGCACCCGCGTCGCGGGTCTACGCGCGCGGGCTCGCCGGGCGAAGCCCGGGCAAAGGGCGGGCCGTCTGTGGCCGTCCGGGGACGGAGGTGGACGGGACGGGATACCCCTCGTTCATCTGTGATAGCCATCCAGGCCAACGGGAAGGTAGGACTTTTTACCATTACTTCTACAGATGATAAATCGTCCTCAGCGGGGAGTAGTTGTAAAGGAACTCTAGAGGGCTATTTCTTGAGATCATCCATGGAGATGGACAAGGATATAGAGTTGGCTGATCGTAGATCTGAGCGACGTCGCTCCATCGAAAATATGAAAACTAGACCCCCGTTGGAACTGATACCTCATTGTACTCTGCAGGATTCTGCTTCAGTCCCTGCTAGTGAGGACCCACTGTCCCTGGACACATTTCCCCTACTCTTAAGAGACGTTCCCCCCAACCCAGTCGTTGTTAACGCAACACCTATACCTATTGTGGGGCTCCGTGGTATCTCCAAACCAGGCTCAAATGTATCTAACATGTCCTCTCTTTTAGTCAGGGAGTCATCTAAAAAAAAAGCCAATATGCCTAATGTATCTAAAGCTCATGGGCCCCCTCCGGCCAAACGGAGAAGAGGGGTGGGGGGTCCACAGAGAAGCAAGCTTCGCCACTCAGAATTTGGTAAATCATTAAAATCGAATGTTACAGCTGGATCCAAGTATAAGGATAAAAATAGTCCTGTGGTAGCTTCTTCTACCTCTGTGGTGCCGGCATCACCAACCATAGAGGTTCTGGCCACAGCAGTATCAAGGCCTGTCATTGATTTAGTATGTGAATTAAGGTCATCCCTCCCCCCTCAAGAGAAAGATTTAATGTCCAACACCTTCTGTGGACCACTTGAGCATCTCCTTAGATCATTCATGCAACCAATTCTGGACATCCTGAAGAGGGTGGAACAAAGGCTGGGGAACCTTGAGTCTTTGTTTGCTGACAAAGTTGAGCCAGGGCCTTCGCAGATCCATGCTAAGTCAGCACCTCCATCGAAGGTCCCAGTTCAGGCCCCAAATGCCCCAGCCCAGCCCCCGGTTGTCGCCAAGGGCCCTGTTAAGGGCGCAACTGGAGTTAACAATCTTCCAGATTTCACTCATTTGGGGGTACCAGCTCCCCAGCAAGTCGTCCAGCAGGTCCCGCTGGTGACAGCAGACAAATCAGCTGTATCGGTGGCCAGGGAATCTGTGAGGGGTGGGGATAGTTTGTTACCCCCTATCCGACATGCGGGGCAGGGCAGGCTGAATCGACCTACTAAAGTTAAAATGCAGGGCACGAATGTTGAGTTGCCCCCCGACTCTGTCCCCTTTGTGGTCGTGCTTACTGGCGTCCCGACCCTAGAGGATGGAAAAAGGGAGGGATATTCCCAACTAAAAAATAAAACATTGCATTGGCTGGGACTAAATAGACCACTCCCATATTACGTTAATGGAGAGATCGTACATGTTAGGCGTATCTCTTGGTTGGGCAGTAGGGAAAAAAACCTAAAGGGCGACCTCATAGTCATAAACTTTAGAGACCCTGAGGCAGTTAGACTCATATTGAATGGGAACCTGGGGAATTCGAGTAGTGCTATAGTTCCTCATGATTTGACCTTCTTCTATCCAAGATCACTTGTGTGCCCCCCCTTCTTTTCAGGAGGTTTGGTTGATACACAACACAATATGTATATGCCACCTAATAACAGATACACGGGTCAGGCCATTAGATCCCTGCCCACTAGGTTAGACCTAGGGTGGAATACTGTGCCAGTAAGAAACTATGGTATGCCACCTGGGAGGTTGGAACAGGTGCATGGGGATGGGAGAATGGACCATCTGATCCCTTTCACCCCGCTAGAAACATCCAACAGATTTAATATCTTATCCTGTTTTGATGGGTGCGATTGACAGTCGGGGGAATGTGCTGATGGTCCACAGGCTATGGCCACCTCCAGACCATTCCTACATTCAGAATTAGTATATGATTGGCCTTTATCTTGCTTTTCTATAGACTCCATATCAGTTCTCCCTTCTGTTGATTGTTGTTTATCTGCTGAGGGAGCCGAACAGGGGCTAATTGTTGATTTAAATGTCGATAAAGCCATCCCAGGTGATCTACTTCCCCCAGTCCCGCCTGCAAGTTGTTCACTCCCACGCTCTGACGCTAGTCTCACTCCTTGCACACCACACTCTGCCACTCTTGACTTGGCAGGAGTGGGACTAGAGGTATCCAACTTGTGTCCGTCTAAACTAAGGATAAGTTCTTGGAATATTGCAGGTCTCGAATCAAAGCTAGACTTGCCGGATTGGGGGACTTTTATTGATCTCTCTGATATTTGGTCCTTCCAGGAAACATGGGCTCCTGGGCCAATCTTTCGTGCTGGCTTCTTAAATTTTTCTAGACCCGCTACGAAGGGTGCAAGGGGTAGGCCTGTGGGTGGCCTAACAACCTGGGTGCGCCAACACGCGGGTGTAATGGTGATGGAGCTCCCATTGGATAACCCCGATATGCTGGCAATACGGATAACCTCGTCTTCAGGACTAAATATGGTAATTGTGAATATTTATATGCGGGGCGTCCAAGGGGGAAAATGCTCCCCTGTTGCATTGGTGCTTGATGGATTCCTAGGTTCACTACCGGTGAACACAAATAGGGTGGTACTGGGTGATTTCAATACCTGTTTTGAACCCATGGGGTTGGACGACGGTTTGCTTACTGAGGATGAGGACTCCCAGTGGGGTATTCCTGGTCTGGAATTGCAACCAATCAAGAAATGGACTCAATCAGCCATTTTTTTAAAGGGTCTATGTTTGAACCAGGGAATGCGAGCAGTCAATGGGCGTCTGAAGTCAGATAGGCTGGGGGCAATGACTTTTGATAATGGCAGATCCGGCTCGCGCATTGATTACATCCTGGTGAACGTGGAAATGTGGCCCAGTTTGCTGGATATGGTGGTTGTTAAAAGAGCTGAAAGTGATCACAACCCACTGGTTTTATCAATTGAAGAAGGTGCCTTTGCAACCCCTATGGCGGTAGAGGCGTCCTTGCCACAGGTTTCAATATCCAACAATAGAAGAAGGGTTAGTTGGCCCAAATTAGCCCTGGACGAGGAGGTCATGTTAAGGATCAGAAGCATGCTGAGGGATGCACTGACTCAAATCAGCAGGTTCATCCAGGAGTCGGCCCCTCTGGATAATATTACACTACTCCACAGGGATCTCTTTTTAAACCTTCAATCTTTTTTTATTAAACATATGGGCCCTAGTAAGAATAAGCAAAAACCCCTAACTTGGTTTGATAGCGCCTGTAGGGATTCACAAAGGGCGCTACATGCGGCCCTAAGGTCAAGAGACCAGACCCTAATTCGTTGTTGCAGGGCATCCTATAAAGTTGCGCAGGCCGCTGCTAAGAAGAATTGGGTTGAGACCCGCTGGAAGGAATTGCTGGAGGCATGTCAGAGCAATAATATGATCAAATTCTGGCGGCAGCTTAAATGGGGAAATTGCCCACAAGATAGATCCCCCGCTAATAGTGTTGAGCCAAGGAAATGGGTTGAGTACTTTGGGAACCAATTCAAAGCGAATGGCTCCAACCCCGTATATCCGATTCAGATCAATACCAAAGAAGCTCTGGTCTTCACGCCTACCGAAGTGAGGGCGGTGCTAAGGGTTATCCCGGGAGGCAAAGCACCAGGTCCTGACTGCATACCAGCCGATATGTTTAAGCAGGAACAGGACCTCTGGGTCCCATATATTGTTTTCTTGGCGAATGCACTGGCAAGGGGTGCGAAAGTCCCGGAATCATGGCTTGGGGCGGAGATTCTCCCCATTCACAAGAAGGGGGACCGCTCAGTAACGGCCAATTACCGACCCATAAGCCTCATTGATGCAGTACAAAAAATTGTGGCCCGCCTTCTCCTGGGCAGGATCCAGACTTGGATTTCCGATTATGATGTTTTAAGCCCTTTGCAGGCGGGTTTTCGGCAACACATGGGGACCCTGGAGCAAGTTTTTAGGTTTATGTTAGTATATTGGAAGGTGGTCCTTCTTGGGGGAGGTTTGTTGTTTGCGGCATTTGTGGACTTCAGGTCAGCTTTCGATCTTGTACCTAGGTCTAAGCTATGGGAAGTTCTGTTGGATCTTGGAATGCCCAATGAGCTGGTGGTGTTGTTGATTAATTTGCATACAAATACCTATGCCAAAGTAAGATGGGGTGGCCCAGGTGAAGTTACCGACAGCTTTAAAGTTGCTAAGGGGGTCCGACAAGGGTGTGTGTTGGCCCCGACCCTGTTCTCTTTGTTTATTAATGGGGTGACTAAGTATTTCACAAATTTTCCAACGGATGCGCCCACACTTGCAGGAAGGAAAATCCCTCTACTCATGTTCGCGGACGATACTCTGATTATTTCGAAGACGAGGCAGGGATTGCAGTCCGCCCTGGCTCGGTTTGAGTGTTTTTGCAGCGACCATGAGTTAGAGGTGAACGTTAATAAGACCAAGTTTATGGTTCTACGTGGCCCCAAGCCTGTGAAGGCCAAGGTGTCAATGTGTGGTGCCACCCTGGACCAAACTGAGGTCTTCACATACCTGGGTGTCACACTAAGTGAGAATCTGAGCTGGAAACCACAGATGGATCTTACGACCCTGAAACATGGGCAACTTGGGGGTGCCTTATTGAAGGAGTATGCCAAATCCCTCACTAAACCCATGGCACCGCTTATTAAAATTTATGGTTCCAAGGTAATTCCTGCAACTACCTATGGGGCCGAGCTGTGGGGGTATAGTGATCTTTCCTCCTTGAAGGTGGCTCAGAATAGGTTTCTGAGAATGGCATGTGGTCTCCCTCAATCGACACCTTGTTTACCCCTGCAGTTAGACCTAGGTGTCAAGCCTATTGAAGATGTGGTACGGTTTAGACCACTGGCGTTTTGGCGGCGCCTGTGGACTACACCGGAATTATCCTTGTTTGCTGAAGCCATCGAAGATGTGAGGGGTCTTGATGGGTCCCATAGGGTGCCTTGGTTCTGCCACCTCAGGTTACTCTTGAAAAACTTAAACCTAGAGGCACTATGGGTAGATCCAGCAAGTGAGACTTTTCCTTCTAAAAAGGCACTTAAGGACATTTACTGGCACTGGATCATGGAGAGGAGATCTGTTATGTCCATTGGTCCGAATATTACATTGGAGTTTTTGGTTGCAAAAGATGTTCCCAAATACGAAGCCCATTGGGACCTAATCACCAAGCCACATGATCGTAAACTGTACCATCAACTACGTGTGGGCTCGCTTCCCGTGCGGGGGCTCACGCACTCTTGGTCAGCTGGTGGCAGCGATAAATGTCCCTTCTGTGTAACAGCAGTAGAGAATATCGAACATCTCCTTTTCTGTTGCCCTATGTATTCGTTACCCAGGAAAGTGTGGCTTATACCAGTTTGTCGGTTATTAGGGACCAGATCTGCTGTGGAAGCGTTCAGAATTCTCAAAAATGATACCTCCCCTTCCATTGTTATCGGTGTAGCAAAATTTGTGAGTTGGGCATGGTCAATCCGAAACCGCAACCTTAGCAAATGAATTTTATGCTGTACTGTGTTTTTTTAAAGCAAGATGTTTTTAAGTAGCAAGGGGTCTCTTCGTCTATCATTGTCTTTAAATTTAATATTTTCTTATCACGATTTTAAATTGTTATGTATTTATTATCTTATATGCAAAATGCTATTTTTATGTATATGTGAATGTCTTTTATGATGTAAATCGAATAAAGACCTCTTGACTGACTGACTTTGCCTAATCTTTCAATAAAAGCAGTTTTGAAAAAAAAAAAAAAAGACAAAAGATCTATCACACACACCAACTCTCTCAATCGTATCTGTTCCCTTTTAAAAACCAATTTCACCTGATCTTTTTTCTTGATCTTTATCTCTAGAAGTATAAGCTGTACCTTCCCAGTATCCACAAAGCCTGAAAACTCAAAATTCTGAGTCAAAACAGACTTCTCCTGATTTATGATAAAGCCTTAAGACTCCAATAATTTCTTCACTATAGCCATCTGAGAATATAATGTTGCTGCACTCGAATTCATTATAAAAATATCAACCAAATAAATCATCAATTGTATTCCTCTCCTTCTCAAAAAACTCTCATCACCTTTGCAAAACACCACGGGGCTTACGATAAACCGAATGGGTGGCACTTTAAAAACAGACCCTTCTACCTGAACTGCAAACACTGACTGTCAACAGCAATTAGAATTGTAAAGTAAGCATCTTTTAGATCCATCTTCACCATCCAATCAGACTTGTAAAACATCTCTTAACATACGAATCCCCTCCATTTTGAAATGTCTGTACGTCACATTTAAATTCAAATCTCCCAAATTTATCACTGGTTTCCAACCTTGGTTTTTCTGTTCAACAAGAAACTGTGTGCTCCCAAACCCAATCTAACGGTCGCCCAGTTTTATAATTGCAACCTTCTCTAACATCTGTTCTGTTTCCTTGGATACAATTTCCACAAACTCTTGCTTGACACAAATCCCTCTTCGCTCCTCTGCTTGCTGTGGTGGAGTCAAACTATCAAATAACTTGTAAAAGCAGCCAATACTCAGGGAACCTTTGTAATCCAACTGCATTGCTCTAGAGGAAACCTTAAAGTTCCTCCTATTCTTCTCTACATAAAACCAAAAGTAACCTTCGTACTCACCCGCTCCCAAGACAGTAGTTAGTCCTTGAGCTCTTGAAGGTCTCGCTCTGGACCCTCTTCCACTTTGTGCAAAAAATCCAGACACTCCTCTGCCCTGTGACCCTGAGTTTTGGGACTTATTGATACAACAGCAGAGAGGTTGCAATCTCCTCCCAGCCCTACCATAAAAACTATTTGCAACTCCAAAAACTTAAAGCACTGAATAATGCTTCTTGTCCAATTCCGTGACGGTCTGAAATTCTTCACTATGGTTCTAGTCATCCCTTCTTCAAACCACAAACATTTAGCTTTAGCCTCCTCACTATGCTCTATCCTTGCTAAGATTTCAAATTTAGGATTTATACAGGGAAGCACAGCATTGCTTCTCTCTGCAGTCTTTGTATTTCCCAAGAAAGATATTGCACGTTGACACCAATCTCTCAACAAATGGATGTCTAAATTCGTACTTTTCAGATAGGCCTACTCTATCATATCAAACATTCTTGCCAGAGTTCCCAAGGTATCCAAAAGTTTGTCCTAGCAATGTTTAAGTGACCGTTCCAACCCTATTCTCTCTCCTCCTAATTTGAAGACTTAAGTAATCAACTCTGTAACTAAAATTTGGAGTTGTTCTTTCTTTCTCTCCAATAACAGGATGGGAACATTCCTCCTTCATAACACCTCTTTTCTCTTTCTCCAAATGCCTCCTTATCCAGTACTTAATGTGCTCTGCCACATGTTCCAATGATCTCCATCCTGACCCCTGTGGATACCTTATATCCTTAGGATCAAACACCTTTTGCCCCAAAGAGATTAACTACTGACCTTTTACCTGTATTCCTACTGGCTGCGCTGACACTAAATGCATCATCCAAAGTATCTTTATAGCTTAGATCTCAAATATATTCATCCTTATTTCTGTCAGAGTTGTCCAAAGAATTCCAATGTACCTGTTCACCTGCAGGTATTTTTTGCCCATCCATTGGTGTCGCTCTGGACACCAACTCTCTTTGAGCAGCTTAGGACATCCAGTCTGACAAACACACAGTTTAAATGCTTTCTCTTTTTGGAGCACTACCACCTGGACCTCTGTATGCTCTTTCTTTTCCTTCAGGGACTGAATAAAATGTTTCCTCTTTATCATTAAAACACCTCTTCCTATCCAGCAAAACAGACCTAACTGATTCTTGTACCACGTCTTTTAATTCCTCGGTTAAAATTCTTTTAATCACACTTTCTTGACTAATCTCAGTTGAACCTTGTTCAGCAATACATTTGAGTTACCCTTAAAGTACTAAAAGTTATCAGCCAACACTTTTCACTCTAAAAAGTACTTCCATTGAGGCAAAACAATGTAAAACCTCTGCAAACTTCTGATCAACTGTAAGCGGAGATTGTAGGAAAAATCCCAAAGCACTTTGGTTAGCAATACAACTGCATGCCTATCTCCCAAAGAAACAGACCCAATTGCCTCTAAAACATGCTCAAAAGACGCACATACCAATGTCAGACGCGACTGCGTGCCCATACCAAGATGCTCTCGTACACACAGGGATTTTGATCCTCTTGTGCTAGGGTGTAACAATAAAAATATCCGATCTGTCTTGCGTTATGTAATTAAAAAACATTTTTTTTTAAATAATTAAAATAATTAAAAATCCAACTAACTCAAACTCTCAACTGCCCCATAAATTGGGTCAAACCCTTAACACCATACATCATCCACTCATTCATAAAATACATTAAATTAAGTATTTATCTGCTCAGAGGCAGCAAACAACAGAGGAAGAAGATGGCGGACTGGAGGCTTTTAAAGACTGTGGAGTTCTACTTTCCACTGCTTGATGTTTAGTGTTCTATTTCTGTATTCTTCGAAGTGTTTGCGGCTCAGATATGGCAAATCAAGGTTAATGCATGAGGCTAGCCTCCTGCGTTGCCATAAAATCACGGACACAAGTAGGCATCGCAGACCCCTAAGAGTCAAGAGATCACGAATTAAGAATTATTGTATATAATCCAACTGAATTAAAATAAGAAAACAAATGAAAAACAAATGAGGCAAAAAATCCTAGATGACCTGAATTTGGAAAGGCTAGTTTTGTATTGCCCCAAGTTACTTTGCCTCACCTTATGATCATCCTACATTCAATTTGGTAAAAAGACACTTAAGTCAACATAAGCTATATGTTGTAATCTCTCACCCCCTCCCTTTTCTCCCCTCCGGTACAGTCCCCTGGAGCTCACCTTAGAATGTTGACAGTTCACTGTAGTTCAGAGAGTTGGATGACCAATAAAGCAGACTTGTTAACCTCTTTGCAGCCTTCTTTTAAGTTTACAATACTGGCGACGTTCTGCGCAGGGGGCACCGTTGGTCATCTCCCCTACTGTACTCACTCCAATGATGCGGCACGAAAACAGGACAAACTGAACTGCGGCACTGCCCATGAAAGATTTACTCAAGAGGAATCCTGATTATAAAAGCGACTGACAGAAGCACTCCTTCCCAGTTATTGTTAGGGTTGTGGTGAGTGCTGTGGAGGCGAAAAAGAACGGAAGGCTACAGCTTGCACAACTACATCAAGAAGCAGAATACCTGTCTGGGGAGAGGCGGTTCAGGAACTGAGTGAGTAGCCGTGGAAGTGAGCGACTGAATTCAGGTTAGCAGTCTGGCTCTGCTAATTCTATGACTGTGGTGAAGAAAATCTGTGAGCCTGCCGGTCATCGGCTTCGCCTGTCCAGGTCTTTTGGTCGATTAAACAAAGTGTTTGTTGGGAGGCCTTAGCGGATACACAGCTGTGGGCCAGGGCTCCAATAATGTGTGGTATCCTATCTGCGTTCCTTTAAGGGTGTGAAGCACCGGGCAGCAGTGTGTGGGCCACCGTTCCGTGTGGTGCTCCGCCATCACTTTCTCACCCCTGAGGAGACAGCGGGCACCAGCGGTAATCTTTGTGCCACAGCAGAGACATTACACTCACGTCTGAGGAGACTGAGGGCGGCAGCGGCAAACCATGCGCCACAGCAGTGACGTCTACCTCAGGCGCTGGCTTCTTCTTCGGGGACGTTGAGTGTTCTTCTCTCTTCTGCGCAGCAGCAGTGTCTTCTCAGCAATCAATCCTGTCAGCTGAGGCAGTGCTGGAGCAGGCGCCGTGTGGAGACACTTTCCCTCTCAAAGCACAGTTAGTTTCATACAGCCATTTGGTGGGCAGTGTTGGTACTCCGTGCAGGATTTATAGAGGCAAACAAACAGAAAATTAACTCCTGTGTGTCCGTGTACATGAACAGTTTGTAAACGTGGTTCCACCCCAGTCCTTCATGAGTCAAGGGGCACGTTGTTACTTTTGTGGTGAGCAAAGTGACTAGACTGATTTCCTGTGTCATTTACTTTCTCTTTTGATGCCCTTATCCATTGCTACGAATTGTCATAAGAGAAATTTCCTTTGTAGCCCCTGTCCTTTGCATTTCTTTTCGCACAGGGTATCATCCAGTTTTCTATTCTTTTACATTACCCTTCCCCTCATTCCTGTTCCACCATGATGGCAGCTGCCAGCATGACCCAGCCACCTCCATTTTTAAATGAAGAAGGGGAACCGGAGATCTGCTGGAAAGAATGGGTAAAACTCTTCGAGTCATATTTAATTGCCATGGGGGGGCGGGGGGGGGAGCGGTTCACAGCTATTCGCAAGCAGCACATACTACTCCACAATCCAGGTGTCCAAGGACGCAAAATCTATGAAACATTGCCAGAACCAGAAAATCAGAATGGTGAAGCAGTGGGAGGGATGGATGATTTCGAAACCACGATGATGAAACTTGAAACTCACTCTGGGGACAAAATAATGTGGTATTCGAACGACATACATTTTTTAGCAGGTCCCAAGGGAAACAGGAGTCAGACACTAACTACATTGCGGCACTGCGAGGTCTCACCCAACTGTGTGAGTTTGGAAACTTAACTGATTCTCTAATTAGAGATCAACTAGTACGTTGTACTAACAACTTATGTGAAGCAGTCAGCATTGCTAAATCAGTAGAACATACGGCCAAGTGCATAAAAGAAATGAAGACCACAACGGAAGTAGTGGCCAGCGTCCAAGTGGAGGCAGAAGTTAGCGAAGTGAATAAAGTAATAAATAGAGTACTTCACACAAACCTCCCAGCAGTGAGAGACATTACAAGTGTTACAGATGCGGCAGCGGAAACCATCTGGCTAATAATGTCCATTGTCCAGCCAGGAGTGTCACATGCAAGAAATGCAACAGGAGAGGACACTTTGCAAGATTGTGCAGAGACGGGGAGCTTCATCATGGAGAGAACATGAGCACGGAAGGCAACTTGAGCAAAGAAGTTAAGTGTGTGATGTCAAGTGAGAGTAAGTACGTGTTCCAGCTCAAAGAAGAGACCGGAACCATAAACATGGTATATCCCAAATGTGAAGTCCAACTAAACAACAAAAGTGTCACCATGTATGCTGACTCATGCTCTCCTTTTACCTTGTTAAACTACAAAGATATCTCCCCAATGGGATACAACAAAGAGCCGATTCCCCTCTTAGGCATGGAAGTGATGCAGATCGAATTCAAGGGGAAGATCACTGTAGGCAAAATGTACATTGTGGAGGCAGGATCCAACCTGTTAGGGTGGCAACACCCAAAGGAGTTGGGGATAATCCTCAAGCCCAATAAAGAAGAACAAGTAATGCTGACTGATCAGAGCTTATCTGAAGCCAAAATATGTGAGGAGTTCCCTAAATTGTTCGAAGGCAGATTAGCCCTCCTACGTGACTACCAGCACAAGATCAAACTCAAAGCTACTGCTAAACCAGTGGTACACAAATTGCGCCAGGTACCGCACCAAATGAGAGAACCCTTAGAGAAGGAACTGAAAAGGTTGTGCAATTTAGGGGTCATACAACCAATATACATGTCAGAATGGTTGGCGCCTGTCGTAACAGCAGCCAAAGTCAGTGGGGAGGGCATCCGTTTATGTGTGGACTTACGCAGCTTAAAAACGATAACATCTGGGTGGAAAGGTATCCACTTCCTAATATAAATGAAATGCTCAGCACAATGGGTCCAGCCAGATTCTTTAGTGTCATCCGATCTGTCGATGGCCTACCACCAGGTTGACCTGCACGCTGACTCAAGGCCCTTAACTGCTTTTATAACGCCCCAAGGAGAATTTATGTTCAAAAGAATGCCTTTTGGCCTGGCTTCCGCTGCGGCGGTATTCCAGAAAATCATGCACCAAGTCTTAAGAGGAGTGGACCAAACAATGTGCTCCCAGGATGACATTCTAGTGTACGGGCACTCTGTAGAAGATCATGACCGCACCCTGTGACTGGTGTTCACAAAACTAATGGACGAGGGATTGACTGTGCAGAAGTCTAAATGCCAAATCTGGGTGACTTCTGTTGACTATATAGGCCATTCAATTTCCGATCAGGGCTTTAGACCAAGGAACAATCTACTTAAAGTGGTAAACTATGCCCCTTACCCACAGAGTAAGTAATTCCTGGGGTTGACGGAGTACATTGCGAAGTTTGTCAAAGATTATGCTTCCAAATGCGATCCCTTACGTGAACTACTCAAGAAGGACAGAGACTTTGAATGGCGGGACCAGCACAGGATCACCTTAGAAAAGCTGAAGGAAGAAGTGTTGCAGTCACCAGCTTTAGGCTCATTTGACCCCACAAGGAAAACTATACTTACCACTGATGCATCTAGAAAAGGTCTAGGGGCCACCTTGTCACAACGAGACGGGAAGGAGGAAAGAATAATCGCATTTGCATCCAGGAGCCTGTCCAAAGCAGAAAGCAATTACTCTGTAATCGAGAAAGAGGCACTGGGTGTCTACTGGGCAGTGAAGCATTTCAAGTTTTTTCTATGGGGAGTGAACTTGACTATCCGCAGTGAACATAAGCCACTTACATTTATTTTTACAGTAAAGGGAACAGAGAACTGTACGCCGAGGATTGGTAAATGGATCCTAGGACTAGAAAACTACAATTTCAAAGTAGAATATGCTCCAGGGGCTGAGAATAAGATAGCGGACTACCTATCAAGGGCACCGGTCGAGGGTGAACAGACCGAGGAAATGTTAGACAGCCCCATCATGGTGGTGGATGAGCCAGCACTGACGGAGGAAGAACGGGTAAAAGGAACAGAGGAAGATGAAAACATGCAAAAAATCAAAGAGCTCATCACTGAAGAATGGCCCAACAAATGTAGCTACCTCCAAGATCATATCAAGGACGTTTGGGAAGTACGCCACGAATTAAGCATCATAGGAAACCGGGTCTACAGACAGAAAAGGATCGTACCA
Source organism: Lissotriton helveticus (assembly GCF_964261635.1). Lineage (NCBI taxonomy): Eukaryota > Metazoa > Chordata > Amphibia > Caudata > Salamandridae > Lissotriton > Lissotriton helveticus. The sequence continues at coordinate 490,502,982 of NC_136063.1, forward strand.
CCAAGCAACCTCTGGAAGAAGATTGTGGAACTAGCTCATGAAGGGCACTTAGGACGCAGCCTCACCAAGCAAAGAGTGAGGGAGAAGTTCTGGTTCCCCAGAATGGATGCAATGGTGAAGCAGTTAGTCAAAGATTGCATTAGCTGTGCCAGGAGCGACAAAAGCAAATCTCTAAGGAAAGCACCCTTATCACCAGTGGAAGTACCCTCCAAACCATGGAGCAAACTCGCTTTGGACATCATAGGGCCCATGGATAGTCTGTGGGTCCAAAAGAGGTTTATGCTAGTTCTAGTTGACTACACTTCACATTGGATCTCTTACAAATTTCTCCATCACACAAACACAAGTGTGGTCCTCGAATTTCTGAAAGAGGTCTTTGCAAAAGAAGGCATACCATCATACCTAGTCATGGACAATGGAGTACAGTTTACGTCACAGCTCATGATTGACTTTCTAAAAAAGATGATCAAGCACGAAAGGACAGCCCTTTATTGCCCAAAGGCCAATGGTTTAGTAGAAAGGGCGAATAGGCTCATCAAAGAACACATTCAGCTAGCCACCATGAATGAGTGGGAAACAGAATCCTCCCTGCGGGACTGTTTATGGGCATACCACACCACCCCCAATCTAGTAACAGGTGTTGCCCCTTTTGTGTCCCTCAGAAGGTGAGAACCCTGCACCAAACTCAACCCTGGTTGGTTGGAGGGTGGGATGGCATCTAACCACATTCCTGAAGTAGCTAGAGAGAGGGTAAAACTGCACCAGGAGAAATACAAAAGCTGGTATGATAAAAAGAATGGTGTAAAATCCCCTGGGTGGAGCGTTGGGGAGATGGTGCAGGTGAAAAGGAGTGTGCAGGGGTCACTAAATGTAAGCAAATTCTATCCTCCCTGTAGGATAGCCAAAGTAGTTCGCCTGGAGAACGGACAATATTGGAGCTGTGACCGAGTTATTAAATGCAATGTGTTTTCTGATGATGATTAAGGGAGATGTGTTGTAATCTCTTTCTGTAATGGTACGTTACTCCCACCCCCTCCCTTTTCTCCCCTCTGGTACAGTCCCCCTGGACCTCACCTTAGAATGTTGACAGTTCACTGTAATTCGGATAGTTGGATGACCAATAAAGCAGACTTGTTAACGTCTTTGCAGCTTTCTTTTAAGTTTACAATACTATATTTTGTGCAGGTGTCAAACTGTGCTGGAGTTATTAGAGATCCTGGATTTTCATTTGCTTACAGTAGCCAACCCAACTATAACTACTGAGTCACTATCACAGACTCTAAAATATATATATTTACATATTTGTAGCTTGCCATATTCAAAGCATCCATGTAGCTTAGAATGTAGCTAACTTACTGTTGCCACGTAGTGGGTAGTGGTCTCAAGCATTGCAACAAACATGCTGGAATAAACGTCTTCTTAGGAACTAATCAATTTTCAGTGTAGGATCAATATAGATGTTAAAGGTTAGCCTTCCTCTATCTGTTCAAAACCTTTAGAGCAAGTGAACAGAAAGTGGCATCCACTGCGAGCAAGTGACAAGAAAGTCCACTGCACTATCACCATTGTAGTGTAGTTCTTATATTCCCAATAGGCTCTGCACATTGGAATAATAAACACCATAGATTTGACATAGGACTGAGGTCAGTAAGTCTCTATCCAGTATACTAAACTTAATGGTGTATGCCAGCTAACTCAGAGGTCACTAGAAACTTTCTCGAATAAAAAAAAGGGATTGGTTTCTGACAAACGCATAAACATGACAACTTTGTTTCCCCTAGAATCGAAACATATCTTCAGAGTCGTGGAAACAATAGATAACTATTTCACTCGGTCAATCGTGCATGCTTAGTTTCTCCAGAGTTTGCACAGAAATAGAGAGATGGGCGTTTCAATAAAAAGGGATAATTGAACAGTCTTCTTTCTCATGCAAGAGAGGTGAACTGCTAAAATCGTTAAGACAGAATGCGAAGTATACGGCATACAGCGTAAACAGTAATATAAAAAAATACTGTAATAGCATGGTCTGTTGCTATGACATGTAAAAATACATACATACAAACATCAATAACACAGGCTAAACTACTCAACTGGTGCTTCTAAAATACGCCTACCCCAGTGTACCTAACCTAGGTCTAGTACGAGGGAAGAAGTAGGTGTTTGTCTTTTAGCATAGGTTTAGTTTTGCCAAGAATTTCCCAAGGTTTCTCTAGGCTCTAATCATCTCCATACCTTAGAATGAGAGAGGTTGGTATCTCTGTCTCTGGACTCAATTTTCCAACACCCCACAAGGGGAGTCGGAAGCACTGGAGCTGGATTTCTCGGCAGGAGGATGACAGCTTCTGATCAGTGCGTCAGCTTGAGAGTTGGCTTCCTTCGGCACTTGCTGTAACGAGCTGTGTCGTGCAAGTAGGTAGTCAAACTGCACTGAACCACACCGTGCTTTGTCATAGCAAGTGAAGGTATATTTATACCTTGAAGGTGTTTAGGAATGCCAGTATTGACGTAAAGTCGGGCATATGAACGTCATGAATGAACCCCTAAGGAATAGATGTTCATGCATAATAAAGGAGTTCTTTGAGAAATCTATATCCAAGCAAGGGGAAGTCCCGAACGGCTTAAGAGTCTGGTTTTCCAAGAAATCGCTGTGACGTAGATGAACGGATGGAAGTAGCCATGTCTGTATTTGGGTAGAACGAACTATGCCTAAATAAGGACTGGATTTCTATGCCTATATAAGGGCAATGCGAATTATACCATGAATCAGGAAATGCATAAGGAAGGTAAAATCGAACACAACACCTACTCCACTTTCTTATGTACGACATTACTAAGTTCTAAACACGTTAAACATATCTAAACACGAAGTGTTAAAAACCCACCCAAAATACACATAAATAATGCATTAGAATTGGTTGTACACATAAAAGATGCATTGGTGCTGTACGCATTTAAAGCAATGTTTCATTCGAAGCATAGTTTTTTGACATGTGAATGCTAACTGAATGAATCATGAAAATATACATTTATGAAATGGCTCCTAAATACAGACAAAAAAGGTGCTGAAACCATGTCATGTCAGATTACATAGAACTGTTTGCTTGTGGACAAGGTCATATATTGTCTCTGGAAGTACTTAAAGAAATCTTGTTCTCTATGAATAGTTCTATTGTAAGCAGATTACTCGTGCCAAAAAGTGAAAAATACAAATTTGGAAGAAGAAAAAAAAATGTTATCATAGGAAAAAGAGTTCCAAAGTTAAAAGCTTGTTTTGAAAAAATGAAGGTCAAATTCAAAGTCTCTCAGAACATTGTGTGCCAAAATCAAAAGTCATTGTTAGGGCTTTGAGAAAACATGAAATCTTCTTTGTCTGTTGACAAAAAATCTACCATTGTACGCGAAAGTTGGATTACCTCGTTTAGAAGATTAACCGCACATAGATGTGAAGCTTCGCCGTCAGCATTGCTCGCATTAGCAATGTTTTGTACCTGCGCGACTGTTTCCTCTCGTATCTCAGCAGTTGCAATTTGCGTCTGTGAGATCTCAATGAATGCAGTCATCAGGATCGGTAGCCGCTGGGTACAACACAGAGCTTGGGCCGTTACCGGTACAAGCACAGTATCAACATCTGTTGGCATGACTGATGGGAGTGTGAGACATGTGTTCAACACGCATTCTTCTCCGCATAGCAGGCAACGTAGAACAGGTAAGATGCAATCTTGCCAAATTGGTCTGAATTACAGAAACCATGTGGTATTTAATTCTCGTAGATGAGGCAGTCCCAAAATAGACGATGCGCTCACGACACTTCATCGCCAGTAGAGTTGTCTCCATGGAGAACTGGGTGTCGCTGGTGACTTGGCTTGCCTTGCCATATTGTAGCAGTAGGAGCAAAAATAGTATCCCTGCAACAAGTCACAAAAGGAGGGGCAGTCCGCCAAACACGAAGTTCGGAAATATTCCTAGGACTGCTTGAAAAGGTGTGAAACGTCCATAAAATACGGTCTTAAATACATGTACAATACCGCTCGTATCAGACATGTTTAAGATAAGACTTAACATTTCTAAAAAATGTATAGGGCAGTTTGTAGTTAAAAGGGCATGTATCTCGGCAGAAGTGCTTGCAAGTTGCAGATCATAGGTCTCGTTGGCCGAGGTCAGTGACACGGTCTTTTTGCAAAAGAATGGCTTTCATTCTGCTTAAAGTATCAATTCGTATAGAAGAGATGTTCAGTGAAGGCCATAAAGGCGACTCCCTGTCTGACTTGGTTTTAGGAAACAATACTTGCATACAGCAACTGACACTGGCTGACACGGTTACTTGATATTGTATACCTGGCAACTTGCCACAGCAGCTGTGATCGTTCAACATGAGGTAACTTCCATTTGAAAGTTGTTCAAAAATGTATATCAATCAGTGCAGCTGATGAACCTTGCAGGTGGCAGGATGAATTATTAGAGGAACCATCAGAGGCCCAGTGTACGTTTATACTCTGACAAAGGAGAGAACCGCTTAATACGTTTTCACAGTTTTTCCCGCTAATAAAACACTTCACGTCCCCCACTCCAACGTGTGTGTGTGTGTATGGCAATTCCCAGGATGTCTTGATGTATTCTTTACCCAACCTTTCATATGTGCCTGCTGGTATGTGTTTTAGACAATAGTGAAAATGGAAAATTGTAATAGGCAGAGTAATTTTTCCATGTATTATCCATTCAGTAGCTGGTTTCTCTGCTACCGTAAATGGCAATCTTTCCAGTTTTTCCATGCTCGGCACCGTATAGTCTGCTCCTCTTTGTGCCAATGTGATCTGTTTATCAGTGAGATTAAATTCTGAAAACAGTGACGTAGCATTGATTAAACGCCAAGGCACATAGCCTGAACGAAGGTTTTGTAACGTCCAGCCTAATAGCATGATAGAACGTAATTGCGACTGACCATGTTGCAACATGACCAAGTCCTGTTCCATTGTGTCTATGGCAGAAGACACTATGCTGTCCAATGAATATATCCTGGACGACAGCGTCATTAACTCATTGTCAACCACAGAGAGAGTTTTCTCTAAATTAATATAATCAATTTCTCGTATTCTTTCTGCAGTCTTGCGTAATCTTCCATGCTTCATTATAAGCAGCATAGATACCGGCATATATAAAACGTTTATGACGCGGTTTTCTTGGTCCTAGCAAGAATTCCCTAAGATCAGTGCCATCTTTAAGTAAAGAAAAGTGTTGATTTACATCCTTAAGTGTAAATCCATGTAGCCAATCAAGGCACAGCTTCCCTACATTGTATGTTGTTACTAGTCCAGGATGCGGTCTTTGAAGATATCTTGGGTCTGGCCTATTGAATGTGAAACCCTGTGTTTTGTTCAGGAATCCATGTTGACCGTTGTTTGTGTCTGTGGGCCAGATCAACCTTTTATTCCAATCTGGATCTATTCTGTTGTGAAGCAAAATAGTATGTACGTCGACCTCCCCCTCTGAAGTGTTATTGCTTACAGGTGTAGGTGAAGGTATGGACGGATTGTTCATGTCTTTGATCTTGGCTAACCCAAGGCAAGACGTCTGCTGGACAGTGTCATTCAAAAACAAAATTTGCTCATGGATAATACAGGCTATAAATAAAGCTTCTACACCCTGTACCTGCCAATCTTTTGTTCCCCAGACAGATTTTTTCTCAATGTTGTCTTTCCAAAAGTCGAAGCCTCGTTTAGACAGTTGGGCATAAAAGGCTGCAAAATAAATCTGTTTTGTATTGGTCAACATACTTTTCATTCCGGTTTTGTTTACATTAAGTAAAATGATTCTGCATTGGATACATTAAACTCTGAAAAGTATGGGAATTTCATAGAAAAACTTTTTGAGCTACCCTTTGGTGGCGTAGGACAATGTTCCTTTTGGTTATACATTAATACATTTCTAGGGTTTGCAGATTTGTGCAATAAATGATGACCATAATGATTATAACAATACATTTGTTCATAGTCTGATGAACATTCTAAATATTCATGGTTTGTAAATACTGCAGACAATTCTAGGTCTGACATCATATTATTAACGGTCTCGAAGTCCCAATCATCAGAAAAGGTACTAGATGAAACAAAGTCACTTAATGAAATCTTGAATAAGTGTGGAATCTTCAACAGCTCCGACAGGCCAAACATGTCATATTCTGTTTTGTCCCAAGCTATACCACCAGGTATAGGAACGGCTGTGATATTCACTGATGACAAGTTTCTTTGTTTACGATGGGATGATTTGTGTGGCTTGAGAAATAAGTTGATGTTCTTACTTGCTGTGTCCATTTCGACATATATTCGATTTATCAGCATACCCAGAGTTATTACCAGACCTAACCAAAGTAGAAGAAAAAGTACACCCAATACAATCCAAAGTTCAATCCATAGTGAAACCAGATAAGTCTTTTCCAGGTGATGAAAAAGGTCTGTTGCTTATTCTTTCAAAGTTCTTTTCACTGGTGTCGTTTCAGGTTCACTGGGGTCCTTAGAAAACGTATCAAAGTTAATGAAATAGCCAGAGGTAGTTCTGTCAATTATTGGGATGGCATCAGGATTCGCTGGAACCACAGGATCACTTGTTACGTTTGTGTAGACAGATGCTACTTCATTGTAGACAGGTGTTTCTTGACAAACTGTTATTTGGTTCTCAAGAAGTACAAGTTCCATAGCATTGTTGCATAGTCCTTCTTTTCGCACTGCAGATTCCTCAAAGGTGAAGTCTCTCAGTTTGAACCTCTTGGATTGTAGCTAGAGGAGTGCGTCAGCTACATTGGCGGAGTCCACTTGGCCTACTGCTTATTATCGGCCACATAGTGTGATTTAATCAGGTCGATGGACATGAACCTGTTCTCCGTTTTACCAGCAAGGGGCGGCAGTAATACGGTTCTTGATCCGTGGATTGCTAGGGCAGGTACTGGTTGTCTTTAAGAAGGCCCAAATTCCTTCTTGTCCGCGATGTTTTCTCTGACTAGATCCCCAAGCTTTGGGATCCAGAAAGGCCTTGCTGGGACGGTCGGTTTTTCCCCAGTGGTGGTTGGCTTCAGGATCACGTTGCTGTGTTTCATTCTTATTTCTTTTAAGGCCTGTAAAACAGCCAAACGATCTTTGATATCAAAATCTTTTTGGTCCACCACTGACGTCTGACAATCAAGGTCCGCGACTTGCATTCTTGTCCCAAAAAGGACCTAATATGGAGTGATACCTCATAGAGAACTTTTTGGCAAGTTAAGACAACGTTGGAAACTTATTAGACGTTTCACTCACCCGCCACCCGAACCCAATACCCTAGCTGTTATAGATTGCTTAATGTCCCGTTTTTTTCTCTCCACAACCAAATTTCCCTCCGGATGGAATGGACTAGAGTACCGCAATGCAACTCCCAAATTGTCCGTGTCCTCTGTAAGCTCGAGAGCTAAACGCAGGACCCTGGTCAGAATGTAGCGTGCAGACTGCATATGTGCCGATAAAGACTCGCAAATCTTTTATATCAGTTTGAGCGTCAGCCGAGCGCTGAGGCCACATCCAAATGAACCTTGAACAAGAATCCACTGCGACCCCGATATATTTATAGTTACCATGCCTTTGTAAGGGACCGCAGTGGTCCAGGTAAATGCAAGTTAATGGTTTATCTGAAATTAACAGGGGCGTCTGCGCAGTACGTTTCACAGTAGAGACTTTCATCTTTTGGCATATCTCACATTCCAAAACATAGTTTCTGGTCGGTTTCTTCATGTGTGGCCACCAGTATCTCTGTTTTAATAACAACACTGTGGCGGAAACACATGCATGAGCAGAGGCGAGCCCTTCATGTGCTGCTAGGATTAGTCCTAATCTATGTTCCATGTTTGGAATTACCCAATCCCTCACTCCAGGGATTCGAGCAAACAGAACATTGTTCGCATCAGTTATAAATGAGTATTTGAGTGGAAACCCTTTCGGTAATGTTTTACCACAGTCTTTGCTTGAAGCATTGACAGCCAGCATTATTTCGCTGTCTATTTTAGTTTTTGAACGAGTGATTGCAGCTACGGAAGCCGTTTTCATAGCTGCCTTCGCGGCTTAATCGGCCAATGAATTCCCTTCAACATGAACACCATCACGTTGATGACTCAGCGGGAGTATCACGTGAGTGTTTGTTAATCCTTCTCGTAACTGAACTACTTGTTCCCAAAGCGTTTTATGCTCGATTGTGCCACCTTTTGCCTCTTTGAAGCCAGTTTTGCAAGTATTCATTGAAAGATTGAACACAATAATACAAATCGCACACTATGAGTGTGGGGAATTCGCGGTTCATATTCTCAAGTGCCATCTTGAATGCTTGTAGTTCAGCTCGCTGAGCTGTACAATCTCCTATGGATTGAGTGTTAGTGACTATTGGTCTGAATTTGCCATCGCGCCAACAACCTTTAAAGATCGTGCACGCCGCACTATAGGCTTGTTTACCCCCCGTAGCGGATCAAAAACAAACATATTTAACATGTGTTGCAGTAAGAGAATTAACCCATTTTATCCATCTTGGATGTAAAGCTTTAGCATTAGGAATGCTCGCTTTTGTCACTGCTAAGCCAGGTACAGGAGTTACGACCATAATGTGTTTCTCCTGTGCGAGGGTTCTTTCTTTTGCAAGAGCAGTTTGAAAAGCTGTCAGAATTTTTTCTGTAGAAGTGAATTTCATTTCAGCTTGTGTGTACAAGTGTGATTTGTAAGCTATTGGTACTTTTTCACCTTCGTTAAAAGTTAAGTACGTGAATCCGCATTGTCCTGGAATGATTCGGATCACTAAGTTGCATAAGTTTACGCGTGTTTGCAAATGCTTAGTTTTTAACATGTCTGTTTGCAAAGAACGCAAAATTTGTGTGTGTTTTTGTGTCCAATTTACTGTTTTAAAATCAGGTTTGATTAATTTGTAGAGGTTTAACCCTTTCTGCGTAGTTTAGAATGTAAGTTCCTCCAAAATTTAGGAATCCTAGAATTGACTAAGTTCTTCAGCATTTTTGGAGATTGGAGCAGCGCACTTTTTAAAAAAGTTGGCTGCCAGGCTTTTGCCTTCACTTGATAATTCATATCCTAGGAAAAGGACGTTGAGATGGGCAATTCTTGTTTTCTTAAAATTGAATTTGTACCCCTCGGAGGCAAATCAAAGTATAATGGTGTTTACCCTGTTGAAGTGCCTATCCAAGTCATCGTCTGTCAGATAAATATCATCGACATATGACAATGCTTTGTCATCATAAGTTTGTAGTAACTCTGTTACCCTGGCTGAGAATAACCCAGGACTATTCTTGAAACCCTGAGGAAGACTACAGAAGTGACGCTGTGTCCTCATTATTGAGAAATACCTACTTTCTAGTGCAATGTTTTGACAGAAGAACCCATTTGAAATATCTAATGTGGTTTAATATTTCTTACGCACAATGTTATTCATTAATGCCGTACTGTGTGCATTTTGCACTGCAAATGTTTTGCAACAAGAATTTAGATGTCTGTAATTCAATACGAAAAGAACTATCGTCCTATCTCCTGTTTACCGTTTGCTGCCCAAGTCTTGGAGAAAGTAATACATTTAGAATTAACATCATATCTTGAGATCAATAATATCTTAGATACCTCGCAACACGGTTTCTGTTCAAAACATTCTACGGAGACAGCCTTGATTATGGCTACAGAGGAGATCCGTAAGGTGATGGATGAAGGAGGAAGGGCGATACTGGTCTTGCTCGATCTAACAGCAGCCTTTGATACTGTAAGTCATACGGTATTAAATCAAAGGCTGCAGGATGCAGGTGTCAGTGGTACAGCTCTTTCTCTCATATCATCCTTTTTATCATCTAGAAAACAAATGATCCTTTGGGATGGATACCGATCGGAGGAATTTACACTTCCGGGTGGAGTCCCGCAAAGCTCGGCCTTATCACCAACACTTTTTACATTTACGTAGCCCCTCTGGCCAGATTGGTAAAGAGCTATGGCTTTACATTGGTGTCTTACGCCGATGATACTCAGCTCATAGTTTCTGTAACTGAGTCTCCAGATGCTAGAGCAGCTGATTTCTGTAAATGTACCTAAGCTTTGATGACCTGGATGGGCTCGAACTTTCTGAAGCTGAACGCTGAGAAAACGGAAGTCTTGGAGTTTGGCTCAAAAGACTCAATCTGGAATCAGTTGTGGTGGCCTAGTACAGCTGGCACTTGCCCAGTCATAAAGGCAAGGAATCTAGGAGTTATGTTTGATAAAAATCTCACCTGGGCGTTGCAGATTAATCAGGTCTCGTCTGCATGCTTCTTTATGATAAGGGGCTTGAGAAAGATTCTCCCTTACATTTCCTTCTCCCTGAGGAAAACGGTGGGAGTAGCCACCATTCTATCTAGAATCGACTATTGTAACACCCTGTATTTGGGAATGGGCACTGCTCAGCTGGGCAAACTTCAGTCTATTCAAAATGCGGCAGCCAGAGTTCTGCTTGGGTTACTGAAACATCAGCCGACATCGAAAGCGATAAAGAATCTTCACTGGCTTTCGGTACGACGACGCAGTGACGTAAATCACTCTGCCTGGTGCACAAAGCTTTGCTTCGAGATGGGGACGAGGATATGCAAGCTTTGTTTTCACTTAATTTCCCCCACTGACTTTAAGGTCATCCACCCTTGGCCTTGTACAAATCCCGAAGATAAAAAGAGAACGCTGCGGAGGAAAGCGGTTTTCCTTTTTAGCATCCAAACTCTGGAACACTCTACCAGTACATCTGAGAAGATTACCTAATAGATTGGCATTCAGGAAAGAAATTAAAACATGGCTCTTTTGCCAACTCTAATGTACGTGTGTTATCTATCAGCTCTTTTCACCCGCAGCGCCAAGACGTCTCAGCAGTAGTGCAGTTCATAAATACCGTCAGTCAATACTAGACGATATGTATTGTCTGGTTTAGAGACTGGAAACAAAGGATTGTTCATCGACGAGGTACATGTTTCAATCACCCCCTGGTATTCAAGTTGATCTAATATCTCCCTGACCCGTTTTTTAGCTTCTTGCTTAACTGGGTAGTAACTTTGTGCAGTTGGTTGATTTTTTCAACTGGATTTTATGGTGAGGTGAGTCCTTATCCCATCCTACATGTATTTTGTATAATGCAGGGGCTTGGGCGATTCCCATTTCCTGACATAGTTATATTTTAAATGAATTGGAATATGGTTGGAGAAGGCTGGCATAATGATGTCCTCGCTATGTGGGCACTCCCTGACAAATTCTGGTGGCCAGTCTTGTTCAGCTAGAAGAAGGTCATAACCCTTAGAAAGTCGCTCCCAAAAGAGTGCTCTCACTTTTCTTGGTATGTCTCCCTCCATCCGGAGTGTTATTTCATATAACTTATGTGGAGAACTATCCCTGGTATCTGCAGTTTCAAATTGAATGAATTCATTTAAGTCGACTGTCTCCAGAAGACCCTTCAGGTTCTGGCAAGCTATTGTGACTTCTGCTGCGCTGTCCAACATTGTCTGAGCCCATTCTCCATTCTTGAGTTGTGTCCTCAAGATCCTCGGCATGTCTTTTTTTTTTTTTTAAACATTTTTATTTGCATTTTGAGTAAAACTTAACAGTACAGTCATACATTTAGCAACGTTCACCCCTCTATTCCCACACCCACCTCCCCACATCGCTAACCATCGGCATGTACCACATTTCACAGTTGAAAAAGAATTCTGATCGATGAACATGTGTCTCTCAATTCCTCTATCCCGTCCCTCCCACCGCCTCTCACGTACAATAGTAAATGAAGAATAAGCTCAACCGTCCCTCTACCCTCCATCGAGTCCATGATAGTGTCTCCATCTGGACCAAATCTTTCGGAACTTCTTTAGGGCATCCTCTGGATTTGTAGGTTACCCTCTCAGCCGCCATGTATAGGTCTAACCCAGTTCTCCACTCCCCCATGTCCCGAGAGACCGGAGACCTCCATCGCCTCGCTATATCTCTTTTTGCCACTACCAGAGCTAGAACCAGGAAGAATATGAGAGGTCGCGGCAGATCCACATCATTGGTCATCCCCAATAAAGCCAGCTTGGGCTCCTGTGCAAGTGGTACCTCCAATATCTCCTGTAATTCTGAAAAAATGCGGGTCCAATAGGTTTGAATGACCGCACACGCCCATAGTACATGGTAGAAATCCCCACCTACCCTGCGACATCTCAGACATTTATCGTTTTCTATTTTCCCCATCTTGTATAGACGTACCCCGTCATAATAGGTTCTGTGCAACACGTTATATTGAATGAGGCGGAGTCTGGATTTTATCGCCACCTCTCGGGGATGCATTAACACCATGTCCCAATCTAAGTCCTCAAGTGCCCCCACCTCACTTTCCCAAGTACTTCTAAGCTTCGCTAGGTCCCCCAGCATATTATTGGTTAGTGTTTTGTAGGTGAGTGAGACAGCTTTCCCCTGAATCTGTTCCTGTAAGAGCCTTCCCTCCAATGGTTTATAGTCTGCTAGCCCCGATAGGCATATATTTTGCGTCCTCCAAGCATGTCGGAACTGGGTATATTTGAAAATCTGTGAGTGTTGAAGTCCAAATTCGGTTCTCAGAGCTTGGAAAGACTTCAACTCTCCCTTGGCTATCACATCGCCGACAGTGGAGAGTCCGATATCATCCCAGCGTTTGAAACCCTTTAGTTTGTGTAATTCATGTAGCCATACACAGTGCCAGAGTGGCGTTTGTCGGGTGGGGGTCTTGTCCCAGCCTGTGCGTTTCGTGGCCCTATGCCAGGCATGTAATGTTATAAGAGTCGCCGGAAGAGATCGTTTTGTAGGGCCTCCATATAGGTAGTGTAATAAGTTGTGGGAGGACAGTTTATGGCGTTCCAATCTATATGTGGGATGGTCCGCCGGTGTGTGTAGCCATTCATTGATTGGGATCATGTGCTCCGCCCAGTAGTAGGCTTCTAGGTTCGGAAGTGAAATTCCACCGCTTTATTGGTGTCTTTGGAGCGTACTCAATGCTATTCTAGGTTGCTTTCCCAACCAGAGAAAGGTCCGAAGATCTGAATGGAGCTTACGCAGGAGCGTCTCCGGGAGGGAATAATATTCATTTTGTAATGCGTATAAATATTTGGGGAGAACAATCATTTTATACATGGCCGCTCGACCCAAGAATGTAAGTGGCAGGCGTTTCCATCTCTCCATGTCTGCGGCAGAGTTCAACGAGACCCTTTCTATATTTTTCTGGAGTGAGAGTGTCCTATCAAGGGTAATATAAATCCCTAAATACTGAAAGCCTTCTGTAGTAGTGATTAATTGTTGTGGCAATGCTGTCCAGTGACCACCTCCCCGAGGGTCGTAGAGGACCGATTTATGCCAATTAATTGTGTAACCGGAGTGTTGACCATACAATTCCAGTTCAAGAAACAGCTCCGGGATGGTTGTTTCCGGGTTAGTGATGTACAGGAGGACATCGTCCGCGTAAAGGGACAACTTCTCCTGGGCCAGATCCGAGTTTGTTATTCTAGGATTTCGATGGCGAGTGTGAATAAGAGGGGCGACAGAGGGCAACCCTGTCTAGTCCCTCTCCGGATCTGGAATTCCCGAGATATGCTTCTATTAACCCGTACTCTAGCTCGCGGCGCAGTGTAGAGGAGCCGAACCCAGGTCTGAAATTTGGGGCCAAAACCAAATTTTTCCAATACTCCCTCCAAGAATGGCCAATGAACCGCGTCAAAAGGCTTTCTCTGCATCGAGGGAGAGAAACCAGTGCGGTGATTCTCTGTCCCTCACCTCTTGTAGCCAGCTGTGTGCGCGTCTGAGGTTGAATTTAGTGGCCCTATCAGGTAGAAAGCCGGTCTGATCTAAGTGTATCAGGTCTGGTATCACCGACCGCAGTCGTAGTGCCAAGATTGTCGCAAGGAGTTTCACTTCGGTATTTAGAAGAGATATAGGTCTGTATGACGCGCAGTCTTCTCGTGGTTTGCCCTCTTTATAAATTGGGACGATGGTTGTCGTGGAAAGGTCCGTAGGGAGCCTCCCATCCTGATACGCTCGTAAGAAAAGGTTTCTCAAGTGTGGAGCCAGGATGTCTGCCGTGCATTTGAAAAATTCTGCCGGGAAGCCGTTGGGCTCCGGTGTCTTTCCAGATCGCAGTCTAGCAATGGCCAGAGAGACATCCTCAATCGTGATGTCAGCCTCAAGTGTCTTAACGGCCTCCGGCTCTAATGAGGGAACCTCAGTCTGGCTCATATATAGAAGAGCAACGTCGCAGGAACCCAAGTCTCTGGCGGTATAGAAACGCTCATAATGAGTAGCAAAAGTCTCAGCGATGAGTGTATCAGTGTCGGCGAGCCTGCGGTCCGCATCCCTAACGCATTCTATCCAGCGCGCTGCCTGTTCCTTCCTACTGAGCCACGCCAGGAGCCTGCCTGATTTGTCTCCCACATCATATAGGCGGTGGAGGGTGGCCAAATTTTGCGTCTTAGCCTCGTCAGTTACTAGCTATCTGTGCTGGCGTTGTGCATCTACCAATTTCCGCAAGTCATTGGGGGATTTCGTAATCAGGTGCTCTCTCTCGAGGTCTAATATGGTCCGTTCCACTGCCGCTATCGTTCCCTGACGTTTTTTCCTTTCCTCGCCCAGTCTATTCATTATCCTGTCTCTCATGACCGGTTTTAAGGCTTCCCAGAGGGTTACCCCCCCCCCCCCCCCGAGTCAACCGACCCCTCATTTTCGGCTATATACACTTGCACGTCAGCCCGCACTCCCTTTAGGACAGTTGGGTTCTTAAGGTCCCAGGCGTCCAGCCGCCAGGTAGCCCCCGGCGTTCCAATTTTGACCCACTCGCACCAACAACGGCGAGTGGTCCGAGATCCCTCTCGCCCTGTATTCTGCAGTAGTGTCTAGGGTCAAGTCTTGTCTGGACATAAAAATGTAGTCCAGCAGTGAGAATACCTTATGTGAGGCTGAGTAAAAGGAGTATATCGGCTGACCCGGGTGCAACCAACTCCAGACATCAGTAAGGCCTATTGTGGTAATCAGCTGGGCTACTGGGGTTCGATTGTCTTTGGGAGGCGGCGTCCCTGAACGGTCCATCATTCTGTCCATAACATAATTAAAGTCTCTGCCTATCAACTGAATGGTGTCTGCCGATTCTAGAAGTATGTTGGCCAGTGTCTTAAGTGTAGTAGCCTGTAGTTTGGGGGGTGCATAAACTGATATCAACGTGTACTTGCGTCTACGCCATGTCCCCTGGACCCCTACGTAGGTCCCTTGTGGATCCACCCAAGAGCGGGTAATGCAGAAGGGGGATGTGTTCTTTAGAATTATGGCTACTCCCCTGGACTCAGTGGTGTATCCCGCGTGTGCCAGCACTTTATAACGCCCTCTGGCCAAGAAGGAGCAGTTAGATCCCTTAAGGTGTGTCTCTTGTAGGAAAATTACATCTGGCCCTATTCTTTTAAGGTATGCATTTACCAACCCTCTCTTTACCTTATTTCCAAGACCATTAACATTCCAGGTCAGGACGCTGAGCCTGTAGGGATCAGCGGATATTGTGTTTAGTGTACTTGCCAGTCCGGAGTATCTGCGCGGTAATGTGGGTGGTCTCTGGTGTAAAGAAGTAGAACGTCGCATTCATGCACATGACTGTAATTAACCAACTGTTTCCCCCCGCCCCCTCCCAACAACCCTTCCACCAAACTATACGAACTTCCCATAACCCCACCACCCCCTCCCCACCTTCTCCTCCCGTCCATCCCATACTCGTAACCAAGAAAGCACAGGACTTACAGGTGGTAAAGGTCTGTCGCCCTCCCTCTAATCCCCCCAACTAGCCCGTCACTAAGGCTGCAGCCGTTGCTGCCACCGGCTCAATTGTCCAGCCAACGACAGGACGGGGATCCCTCGCCCCGTGGGCCACTAGAGGTGGCAACTAGGCAAACAAACAACAATAGAGTCAAAAAATACTCTGAAAGTAGTGGTTGTAACTTGCGTGTCCTCGGCAGCGGTGCACTGCCGTCACGGATTTCAGTTCCATACTCCTTCACGAATGGGAATCTTGCGTGTCCATGTCACGGTCCTCCGCTCCTCCAGTCGCTCTCTGTTCCATCTCTCGGATCACTGTTACTAGAGGGTGGATCGAGCGGTCTGTCAAATCCTCCAAGTCGGACAGATGGTCGTTTTCGGTGTCGTCCATCCTGTCGGCTGTATGATGAGCCAAGCCGCTGAATCTGGACCCCGGCACCGGATTTTCCTCCGTGGTCACATCTCGGTTTCGTTCCCCTCTGGCCGTCGCGGGTCGCTCCGAATTAGGCGGCGAGAGTGTGTGTCGTTTCATTCTCGGGATATGGGACCTTTGCGTCTTAGGCGGGCTTCTCCGGAAGTTGGCTGCCGCCATTTCGGAACGGATCCTACGGCCCCCCTCCTCCGCTTCCCGGAGCATCGGTCGTTCCTCCAGCCACTGCCAGGCCTCTTCCGGGTGATTGAAGAAGAGCGATCTGCCTTTGTAGAGCACCTTCAGTTTTGCCGGAAAGAGCAGCATGTAGGATATATGTAGATCTCGGAGTTTTGCCTTAACCGAGTCATAAGACCGTTGTTGCTTCTGCACATCCTGGCTATAATCTGGGAAAATCATAATGTTCGTGTTTTCCAATCTGAGTTCCCCTTTTTTCTTGCCTCTCTCAGGATGAGGTCTCTGTCCGCAAAGTTAAGGAATCGGGCAATGATCGGCCGCGGCCGTGCCCCCTCTGGGTGTTCCATGAACAGGGCCCTGTGTGCCCTTTCTATAATAAAGCAGTTCGAGAATTGGGCTTTGGAAATGTTGATGTCAGCCAGTCACGGAGGAAGGCCGCTACGTCAGCCTTCAAAATGCCTTCCCTAAAGCCCACGAAGCGGAGGTTGTTGCGCCTCGCCCTATTTTCGGCATCGTCCACCCTCCACAGCAGTTGTTTGTGAGACGCCTGCAGCTCCGCCATATCTTTCTGGAGTGTGGTGAGTGAATCCTCCGTCTCGCCAATTTTGGTTTCAGTGGCAGTCACCCTCTCCGTTAGGTTCCAGAAATCCTGATGCAACAAGAGGACCTCCGAGCCCACCTTGCATATTTTTGTCTCAAGTGCTGTCCTAGAATTTTGAATATCCGCCCTCGAGGCCTGGATCGCCTCCATAATGATGGCAGTGTCCGTGCATGGGTCCAGTGTCGCCTGGGTCATCTCCCTCTGTGATCGTGTTGTGGCATAACTGTCGATGGTCTCTTGTCTGGCCGGCCTCGGCGGTGGGTCCCTTTTCCCCATATCGAATCTTGGTACTGGGCAAGAGCCTCTTGGCATGGCCAGAAAGTCAGATGAGGCGACAGAGAGAGAGACACTCGGTTCCAGCCACCCTCAGTTCAGTAGGCCCCACACGCAGATCACTGTCCAGGAGGCGAGGGCAAGGGCGGCGAGGGGAGAGGGGGGGGGAGAAAAATGCAGGGCCGTGGGCACGAGTCGCCGGTGGTCCTGATGAGGGCCCCCTCCTGCACCCTGTCACTGCAGGGCCCCCCTCGTGGAAACGGCGGTGATCTATGGCCCTCACGCCGGATTCCCAGGGCGGTGTGGCAAGTTTCGTGGGGCTTTCAAACTCCTCAGGTCGCAGTCCTCGGTCCTCACCCAGCTAGGAGAGGGAGCAGGCAGCCCAATCCAGGCCCAGAGGCAGCAGGCACCGGTACAGTCCTGACCAATCTATGGCTTGTAGCAGGATGAGCCAGGCCCTCTCCCTTCCGATGGCAATTCAGGCAAGGGGTCTCCCGGAAAGCAGCCGGGGGTCGTAATCCACTCCGCGCCGCCGATGCAGAGGAATGCGGGGGGAGGGGGCGAGAGCGCAGGGCACCGCTCCAGAGAGTATCAGGCAGGGACACCGCAGTGCCCAACCGCGGTCCGTCGCCGGGGGCCCCCGGCCGAGGACAGCCGTCCCCACAGTCAATAGTCCGGCCGGGCCTCCGCAGGCAAATCTGGACCGGCGGTAGCAGCAGTCTCGGTCTCCGGGGGGGGGGGGGGGGGGACGTGCACTCACGGGGCCTCCAGACTGAGCCGGCCCCCCTCCTTACCCGGACCGCCGGTCTCGTAGAGCCGCTCCGTCGCCGCCGCTCCTCCGCAGTCCGACTTCCTGTTCTCCGACCCCGGATCGGGTGGCAGATCCCCCTCCGGGCCTTCGTCTAACGCCGTAGATGCCCGCAGACTCCCACAGCAGGCACCGGGAGTCGGAGGAGGAGATGGTTCGTTCTCCCACCGGATGAGCTCCAATGCAGGTCTCGTGGGCGCGGAGGGGCCAAGGGGGCGCAGACGTCGGGGACAGGCGGAGTCGCCTTCAGGCCGAGGGAGCCGGCCCGGCCGCCATCTTGCCCCAGGTCCGCTGCGCCAGGCAGATGCTTTCTCGCGGCACCGATTTCAGCTCTGCTCCCGTTGGATTTCAGGCTAGCTGATCGGCAAAGGTGTCGGGTCCCCTCAGGCTCTAATTTGGTGAGGTTTTGAAGTATGGGGTACTATTATGACGACTGATTAAGGCAGGGCACCGGGAGCCTAGTGGAAGCACGTCTTACTCCACCATGCAGCTAGCCACGCCCCCCGATCCTCAGCATGTCTGATTTTAGACCTGCTACCATCTTTTTGGTGAATTGAGGTTTCTTGTTTTTCTGAATGTGTTGATCGTCTTTGGACTTCACGCGTTCTTTGTTTTCTGATCATCCTCTTCTTTCGAATTTCTGTGACGAAGTCTGAAAGGTACGAGAGGAACGTGTATCAGTAACTTGATATCTGTCAGGTTTTCTCGAATTATCCCTATTCCTGAGGTTGTACCTCCTTTCAGAGGGCTCCTTTTGAGGAGACCTACCTATGGAATGAGAACGCTTCTCTTTAGAAGTTTGTTTCCTATTTTCCCACTTCTTTTTAGAAGGAGTAGGAGTGTTTTTAGTAAAGAACTTTTTAGGATTTTCAGACAGTTGGGGTTTCACTGGTTTCCCACCAGACTGTCTCTTTCTAATTCTTCAAAGGATTTTATTAATTCTGGCTAATTCTTGAGGTTGATCAGTTACATCAAATTCCCTTAATTTTGGGCGGATCGCCACTGATGCTGCTTCACCTTTAATATTAGCTAATATTATTGCTGAGACCTGTTTGAAATCTTTCAGTAGTTTCATACCCAAATTTAAAGCAGGCTCTGCCCGTATTCATTTTGAATCTGTTTCAGGACGTCTGGTATTGCTGCCATGGACGAACACCATATGTTTTGGTGTATATAGCAGCAAAATTGTACCCCAAGTGGTGAAGTCCTCCAGATGTGATGTGATCCCCTTTGGTAAACAGACTGTTAACATCCTGTGTTTTTCACGAGGGCTAGTATTAGGAAATACTGCTACGATTTGAGTAATTGTTTGAGCTATCCAAAATGGAATTTGTTCACGTTTTGCAGGTAATTTACCTATGACTGACTGTAAAGTCTGTGGTGTAATTTTTAGTGTACTCACCTGGTGAGAATTTTGTTGAGAAATAACTATTGGTCAGGTTAACTATTGGGTAGGTTGGACTGTGAGAGTCCGCATGACATATTGAACCAATTGTCTATAGATTCTGATTAACTCTTTGAGTTGTGCTAGTAAGTTTACATCTGACATGTCATCAATGCCAGGATGTGGTGTAAAGCTGGCTAAAACCGGCCATGTTGCTCCTGGTCTACCTAGTGGACCGAGCCTGGTAATGTGACTTAAATGTTTTAGGGCGCCTTTAAACCAGAGCTCATGCTCCTGGTATGCGAGTGGAATTTCAATATCCTCGAAAGGAATGTATTCCTCCGGTAGATTATCTTCTTTGTAGAAGTGAAACGTGTTACTGGATTTGCTTCTGGGAAGACTATCCATGAATAGAATACCTCTGTCTGGTGATATTCATGTGTCTCTATCACAAAAACTGCCCTACCACCTCTTGATGTTAGGCCATGTTTTATAAGTTTTATAGTGATGGCTTTCTTTAAATTTAGAGGAAGGGATATAGCATCCGCGTCTGTTTCTTGGAAACCCGTAAAATTAAAAACCACATCAGCTGGATCAGCCACAGCTCCACCGGTTTCGATGTTGTTGCTGTTATTCAACATTGTTTAATGAAATTTGCAGAGCAAGTTTCAAGGAAACAAAGATAAGGTGCACAATATTTTGAAACACTGTATCCTTCAATGTTGAACAGACTAAACAGCTAATACATAGGATTTTTCGTCCTACTCAGCTATGGCGTATATTAAACTTTTACCCACTCCAGATGTCTATTGGAGTATTACAGAAAAAGGGGTCTCTGAGAAAAGCACAACTGAATTACTCTAGTATCCAACGGTATATTAGTGCCTTTCCAAATCGTTGGGCGCCATGAAGTGTAGTTCCTATATTCCCAATAGGCTCTGCGCATTGGAATAATATACACTATAGATTTGACATAGGACTGAGGTACGTATATCTCTATCCAGTATACTAAACTTAATTGTGTGTGCCAGCTAACTCAGAGGTCACTAGAAACTTTCTCGAATAAACAAGAAGGGATTAGTTTCTGACAACCGCATAAACATAACAACTTTGCTTCCCCTAGAATTGAAACATATCTTCAGAGTCGTGGAAATAGAGAGATAGGCGTTTAAAAAAAAAAAAAAAGGGTTCATTGAACAGTCTTCTTTCTCATGCAAGAGAGGTGAACTGCTACAATCGTTTGACAGAATGCGAAGTATAATGCGTACAGCGTAAACAGTAACATAAAATAATACTGTAATAGCATGGTCTGTTGCTATGACATGTAAAAATACATACATAAATAACAGGCTAAAATACTTAACTGGTGCTTTTAAAATATGCCTACCCCAGTGTACCTAACCTAGGTCTAGTACGAGGGAAGAAGTAGGTGTTTGTCTTTTAGCATAGGTTTAGTTTTGCCAAGAATTGCCAAAGGTTTCTCTAGGTTCTATTCAGCTCCATAACTTAGAATGAGAGAGGTTGGTATCTCTGTCTCGGGAATCGATTTCCCAACACCCCGCAAGGGGAGTCGGAAGCACTGGAGCTGGATTTCTCAGCAGGAGGATGACAGCTTCTGATCAGTGCGTCAGCTGGAGAGTGGGCTTCCTTAAGCACTTGCTGTAGCGAGCTGCGTCGTACACATAGGTAATCGAACTGCACCGAACCAAACCGTGCTTTGCCATAGCAAGTGAAGGTATATTTATACCTTGAAGGTGTTTAGGAATGCCAATATTGATGTAAAGTCGGGCATATGAACGTCATGAATGAACCCCTAAGGAATAGATGGTCATGCATAATAAATTAGTTCTTGGAGAAATCAATAATCAAGCAAGGGGAAGTCCCTAACGGTTTAAGAGTCTGGTTTTCCAAGAAATCGTTGTGACGTAGATGAACGGATGGAAGTAGCCATTCCTGTATTTGGGTAGCATGGACTATGCCTAAATAAGGACTGGATTTCTATGCCTATATAAGGGCAATGCGAATTATACCTATATAAGGAGGGCATGAATCGGGAAATGCATATGGAATCTAAAATCGAACACAACACCGTAATGTATAAAATGTGGTGATCACATACTCCCACTGGGGCGCAAGAAACATTTGGTGCACGCACCACAAAGTGTGTCTTTTCCTCAGAGACCTGAATTAGGCAGGTTTGCTTGGTGCTGGATCCACTGAGACTTCATTCCCATTGCAGAGCCCACCTGTGCCATCTGGCATGGTAGAAGAGCAGGTACAGGGGGCAAATAGTAAAAAAGGGAAAGAGAGTAACCCTTAAACAACCGCAAGGGAACAGGGTTAAAAAGCAAGTAAAAACAAATTATTCCCTTGGTTGTACCAACTTATTCAATCTTGATAGGTTTCTACCTTATTATGGTGTGAGACTCTAAATCTGTGGGATTACACACACACAGTCATCAATCATACCGCTATAAGGATACTTGGCTAGAAGCAAAACCCCAAAAGGCACTTAAAGTTTACTTATTTTGTTATGGAATAGCCTAACTACTAACTACTAGTGTCTTGATCTATATTAATTCCACCTGTAATCCACACATCCAGACTCTGTTATAAATCCTAAATCAACTAATATAGCCATGATGAAATGGATACGGGAGACGAATAACAGAGCTAGTACCTTAACCTAGTCTATTATGGCCGCCATGGGCGCGATAACCCCTTTTCGCTTACCATAGAGAGCTTATACAAGCAGGGAGTGGGCGGTATTATGTTAGAGTATACATCCGATTAAGGAATGCCCTTTCCGTCAAAGACCCGGAAGTGATTAATGACCCCGGAAAAAGGAGGGTCCAAAAAGCCGGAGAGCGAGCGTACAAGTGTTTTTCCTGAATTCAGAACTGAGACAGGCGGTGAACCAGAAAGCACCAGGTAACGGAATAATTTGTGATAGTCCATACTAAAGGAGGGGGTTACCTTACTGCGTACCAAGGCGGAGTTAATCTTAAATACCTCGAGACGCCCTCGTTACAACATGGTCGTTTTAATATGCAGCTGACCAGTTTTGCACGCAAACTATCCAGTGAGCGCGGCTTACCGATAATAGATGAGGAATGTAGATAAAGGACTCGATAATCACAAGTTGGATATGAAACATATTGGACAACCCTAGCACATGACATCAGGTGTTGTGGATGGCAGAATTAAAGAATATAACATTTTACGATAAAACATCCACAATATTAGCGCACACTACACATGTGTAAAGGGGTAGATAAACGCGTTTTTTTCGCATACAAAGGCACCGCATTACACTGCAAGAATAATAGTGGTGAGACCAAGAACGAGCGAGTAAGGGGTAGTTGTGAGCAAAGCCCAAGTAAGGGGGCTATTCAGGCCAGGGGCACAGACTCTCAAGAGACCGCTAGTATAAAGATTCACGGCTCTAGGGTTGAGCGGGTTTAGAGGCAGAGAGAGTACGTTTTTCTTTTTCTTGACAGGACTCGGAGATTGGGATAATTAATGAATTCCCGAGCTGAGTATTATGATTTAATATCGGGCAGCATAAAACCAAACATAAAGCCCCAACATAAAGACTCTACACTACAGAGAGAGTGGTAAGTGAACAATAAGGAATACGACCTAACAAACAAAGGATTAGGCCATCATGAGGGGGTAATGTACTAATCTCCACTCTTGCACAGCAGATAGTGTACAGACAAGACCAAACAGCGATGGAGACACCGAACCCTGTCTGATGTAGACCAATTGAGCAAGGTCGTCAGTAAATACAAAGGAGGCATTGCCCCTGTCTAGAGTAAGTGAACAAATACAGATGACAATACCCATTAAAAGGCAAGGTAGAATATAACTAGTAATTGAAGTCTCCCTTGTTTTGCCCTGTGGTTTTTCCAGCAGCATAAAAAGAAGCTGGTAAAAAGTGAAGTGACCAGAACAATTGATAATCGGAATATCTTACGGCTTTTAATAAGGTGTGTGGAAAAAAGCCTATACAACTCATGAGTGTATGTGAGCAGCTAGTTTTAGTATGAATATGGCACCTGATGATATAGGAACAGCAGGGAAGCGGAATGGATGACTAAGATCACCCACCATATACAAACTGTAGGGGTAATGTGATGTGAATGACATCTTAATAATGAGGAGTAATAGAGGATACTGGCACGAGGAGTGGGACCAACAAACTAAGAGCACAGGTAGAGGGGTTTATATGTATAGATGATCTGAAATTAATGTATTGTAAAGCCAAGGAGAGGATCTATAACGTTATGAGCTAGGAATGAGCATGCTTAATGTTTGTTTCATACACTGCAAAGAATAAGTAGTGACTTTGGTCTACCTTTTTGTAATTTATCTCAGATTGTTTTTAATTTGTCCTGAGGAAGGTGGTGCGCACAGTAGGATCCACCGAAACACGTCGACGTTGTTTTTATGAATTTTTTCTGTGAACATTTCTTAATTTTATGTATTTGCACATTGTTGAATATGAAGTGTTTTATAAATACAGAATGTTGATTCTAGGTATGGGTTATAGCGATACAAAGTAAGCTAGATCTAATCTTAGTCATGTATTGAAAGTACGAACTGATGAACATTAGCATTTTGTGCATTGGTTGAGCTTGTCGTTGTACCCTATTTTCATAAATAAAATGATGAAAGTATTCTCTCTGGCTATGCATTCCACTTTCTAAGACTGTAAGTGCCTTTTGGGGTTTTACTTCTAGCCAAGTATCCTTATAACGGTATGACTGTGTGTGTGTAATCCCACTGATTTAGAGTCTCACACCCTAATAAGGTAGAAACCTATCAAGATTGGATAAGTTGGTACAACCAAGGGAATAATTTGTTTTTACTTACAGGAGGCAAATAGGCCAAGAAGCCTCAGAGCTACCCTGAAACCCGGGATCAAGGCTGAAACATCTGGAGTGAAGACCTGAAAGCACACCGTAACTAGGATGTGAAGGAGTCAGGTATCACTTTGGCATGTTGATCATGAACCCAACTGATGTAAGGAAGTTGGCCATAGTCCGGAGATGGTCCGCCACGGACTGGGAGGATCACGCCTAAAACAGTCTGTTGTCAATGTAGGGGGGAAGACTGGTATCCACAAACTCCGGAGGAAAGCTGTGACCACCACAATTACTGATCCTACCTCCCGTGGGGTGGTCTTAGGGAAAAATAAGGCAGCTTGGAGGCTTTTATCAGAGGAACAGTGCACTGTTCATGCAGAACTGTAATTCTTCTGCTGGATTTCCAACTACAACCCAGAAAGGACCAGGGTGCCTGTTGCTAGGGTGGAGGGCCTTGATGAGGTTTTAAGGTGAAACCCCTAGAGATGCCTCAAAAAGGTAAAAATTGTTGGGGCTACTGCCTTGCGGTGTGGACAAACCGAGGGAGTATGCAGTGGCTCTACTCTCAGACTCACTCAAGGGTGAAGTTTGACTTGTCACCAAACAGGCGAGGCCTAGCAAAAGGCATATCAATGAGAGACACCTCAACATAACTGAGAATTCAATGCAACTTATTAATGTATGACACAACACTAGTACCGACCGATCTGCATAAACAGCCAGTCATGCCTAGGCCCTACTGAATGACATACTTGGCCCCAACCTGGCCATCCAATGGTCTGTGCAAAACTGTTGCAAAAATGCTTCTTGAACTGCAGATAAGATCTAGGCAACCCACTCTCATAATGCATGGGAGTACCATCCCATCAAACAACAAGTGTTGACTAAACTGAGAGAGAGACTAGCGCAAGTAATCATCCTCTTCCCAAATGACTCATTTCATTTTGACTCATCCCTGGGTCACAGTCGGGAAAGAATTTGGGTTAATGCTGCTAAGGAGGTCTGTACTAACAGGCTCTCTGGAGTAGGGTTGTGTGTTAGGAAGAAAGGGTCATCAGCAGCAAGTGAGGACATGCCACTTGTCTGTCTATATATGGACAAGAGCAGGGTTTTGCCCAAGCAGCAATTAGGCCATTAGTCAGGGCCTCGTTAAGCAGAAAAAGGGGTCCAGATAAGCACTGTCCAGGTTGTAATGCTTCTGAGAGAACGTTGGGTTTTACCTCAAAGAAAGGCAACTGCCAATCAAATATTTCGGCCATTTATCTAATGACTATGAAGAATGATTCATACTCGTTCCATGTCCCAATACTAAACAGCAGAGATAAACCACCATGGGGGAATCAGTCACAGACATTTGTTTGTGACAGTCCCTACAAGGCTTACACCCTGTTATTTTAGGAGGGCCTGGCCAGTGGGGGTAGTGGGGCGCAATGGAGGACCAAATTGAAAGTGGAGTAGGAGACAAAGGTTGAGGAAGAAGTGCAGGAGCCTAGGCCTGCCTGATGAGGGGGGTGGGCGCAAGACAGGAGTTGGGAGGGGTGCAGTGGAGCATAAGTGCAGGGGGTAGGAGGGGAACGGGTGATAGTGCCTTGGTGACTGTGAAATCCCAACAGGTCGGGGGGAAAAAAGACGCAAATTTGGGCTAGATACTGTTTGTGGATAAAAGAGCAACTGTCAAACTTTGGTTGTAAACAGGTAGAAAGGCTATAGAATATGCATGGAAAACAACAGTCCAACAAGCAGCTTTTAAGTGGCTACAAAATATTTGAAGCACTTTAACTCCTTCGCTGCCAGGCCTTTCCTCCCCCCCCCCCCCCCCCAACGTGCCAAACGATTTTTGGGCAATTTGGGGTAGTTTGCGCACAAATTGCCATACTTTTCTTTCAATATGCTGAGGATTCTAAAGGTACCCAGGGTTTGCAGATTCCTCCGGAGGAGATCGAGAAATTAGGCAAAATACGGCAAAATTGTGGGTTATTGGGGAAAAATAAGAAAAAAGTGCTGCAGAAGAAAGCGTCTGTTTCTTTCCCTGTAAATGTTATCAACGAAGGGTTTGTGGTGCTAAAATCACTATCTTCCCAGCTTTCAGCAACCTGCCGACTTTTGTCAGAAAACCAAACTTTTTTACACAGTTTTGGCATTTTACTGGACATAGCCTATTATTTGTCCTTTCAACCACCTTCCAGTTAGTGGTAGAAATGGGCGTGAAACCAATAACGGATACCGGATAGCTATACATATTTCTGAAAAGTAGACATAATTCTGAATTCAGGTGGGGTTCATTTTTGTAGACCTGTCAAGGTTTTCTTATAGAAAGTATGAGTTGAAATAAAAGAATATTGAAATTTAGTTGGAAAAAACAGCCATTTGTGCCTACATTGTCCTGTAAATTCTTCTAACTATGGTAGATTTTTGAAAGCTATATACAGTTCCGTTCTCAGGACCAGTCTGGTTGTGGAGATATAGGAGGCTTGTAGGTTCACCAAGAACCCGGAGGTACAGAGAGCCAATAACGGAGTTGCACCTTGCAATGGTTTTTCATTGCCAGGGATGTGGAATTCCTATAGACCGACGCCGAGGACATGTTGTTTGGGGTCAAGTGCAACATGTTTTCATGTGTATTTTGTCCTTGGGACAAGTAGGCCCAAACCCCTGCAGCACAAACCCTTTGGCTGCAAGTTTGCAGAAACACATTATGTATCAGGGAAGGGCTCTGCAGTTAAGGTAATAATTGTGCCGAAATGTTAATGCTATTTAAACTTGTATTTAAGGTTACTTAATTGAAAGCCTTTATTATTAGGGTGAGCGCTCTAAGTAAATGTTGTAAGCTCCGACTGCACTACTGACAGTGGTTCGAGTATAAAAATGTGTACACACGGTTTCAAGGTTTAGCAATATGAGGTTATGTATAATGCTACCAGAATGCTGATTTAATGCAAATATTTGCCTAGGCTTGAAAGCAAGATTGAAGATTCTTTAATTTCAAAATAAAATGTTCATTAAAAAAAAGCAGGAAAAAAACATTTTGCTAAACAACTGTAAATTTGTAGGTACCATTTCTTTGCAGCATCATTTAGTAACGTATTGATGAATGCAAGTATTTAACAAAAATATTCATAATGGAAAATCAGTGTAACCAGTTTCAATAAGATTATGGGAAACAAAAATGAACTAGTATTGGCAAAGCCAGTAGGTCTGCAATTTGTTGTCATCTTTTTAGTTTTGTCAATGTGTGACTTATTTTGGCACAGATTTTGTAAAACCTTATTGGTGTGGGAGCTGTCGGGCCCTTACCATTTCAAACATTATAACACATTGGCAAAAGCAAAAATTGTTTTGGGTTTCAAAAAGCACATGCTGCCACAGTAGTTACTGGCACTGAACAAAACTACTTTGTGTGCAGATATGCTTCTTGTGAAAGAGTAGAATGGTGTCACTCACAGTGAAGCGAGCGGATACAGAGAGAGAGACAGAATTTTAATAAACAAAAAAGGTCACGGTCAACACCAGACCAAATTAGGGGCCCAATTACTAAAGAAAGTATTTGTCCTTGCATTAAGTGCAGCTATATGGCTTTAATGAATTCCCAAGAATTTACAGAAGTAGGACAAGATATAGTATTCCTAGAAAATATTTGTGAACTGCATTTTAGCATGAACAAACATGCACGTGTAGATTTGCTCATGAGAAAATCTGAGTGTTTGTAAGTTCACATTCCCTCCAACCACTTTTTTCCCCAACTCTGGAAGAAGGTTTACGTCTGCCATTGTCGAGAGTACATTTCCAACATTTATCAGTATGGGAAAAGATTAGAGAAGTGTTGTTGAAAACCCTTAAAACATGCAAGTTAGTAGGTTTGCACAGACTCAAAAGGACATTCTAACTCTAGAACCATTGTGTACCACTACCTTCAGCCCCAGTATGTAGATCTATGGAAATGTGGCAACATAAGGGGATTGCAAGTATTCAGACACTGCTATGGTATGAGCCCTGGCATAATCAGAGAGGCTTTATCAGAGCTCTTATGTAATGAGATTGCTGCCATAATGTGTTGCTGCGCTACATGGCACCAAAGGGGCAAGTGAATTTTGTTACAGGACATGTAGATTTATGAAGCAACCTGTCCCATGGATAAGTAGATATTTTATTAAATCCCACAACTCTGATTGCGTACCAGGTACACAGTAATTCATTTGGTAAAATATAAAACAGTGAAAAATAGGCATCAAGGAAATCTATGTATATCTGAAATGGGAACAAGATAAGGAGTTTAGAAGCAGTAGTTATTTGTGCATCTCTGCAATTGTGGGTACACATATTACTATGTGAACTAGAGGGTATTGTTCAAAATGACTTATTTTTTTACACACTGTCTTAATTGGAAGGCAGAAATGCATAGAAAGACAAATGGTAATAACACTTCTACTTTTCTGTGTTCCCCTAAGTTTCCTGATAAAAACAATACTTCGCTTGTGTGGGTAGGCCTAGTGTCTGCGACATGAAATGGCCCAAAATGAAACGTGGAAACACCCCTTTTTAGGTCTCGCAGAGAGACCTAATGCTGCCCATCCACAAAGCTGACTTTTATGATGAGGATTTTCAACAGTTCACGTGAATCACGTGACCACAAGCTCCTCGTGCACGAGCTTGCATTCGATCATCAAAGGCAGCCCAGTCTCCCTCACACGCAGGCCGTCCACCCCCCTTCCTCTCCATATGGTCGCTCGAGTTGCAGGCAGCCCACCCCCTCCCTCTCCAGCACCTGCCTTCCGTGTCTCGCATTTGATCATCAGAGGCAGCCCAGCCCAGCAGGCAGCCCACCCCCTCCCTCTCCATATGGGCAGCCCACCCCCTCCTTCTCTAGCGCCTGCCTCCTGCCTTGAAGGTAATCTGCTTCTCCGCCCCCTGGTGTTTCTGGCTTTTCTCGCTCGCTAATCAGTTTTTTTCCCCTCCCACCCTTCCTTTGATGTCCGCCGAGCGTGGCCTCTGCCTGTCGCCTAACACGGTCGTTGATGCTACCACCTCTCACAAAGCTGCATTTACAATTCTTGAATCTTTCCTATCTGCGCCTGTTTCAGGTTGTAAACTAACCCATGTTGATACAAGCTCTTGCCTCCGCTTGCAACTAATGTTCTTTGCATATAATATTGCTCCCAGTTCCGGGTGGGTTAATGGGCAGCCTCTGTGTTCCATATACTAGAAAAGACTAGGCACAAGCGCACGTGTGTGGTTCAACTAATTTTCTGCTTCAACAAAAGAGGGGGGGACCAAGGAGCTTTTTAAGGTCCAGTGTCCATGCTCCTTAATTATAAATGTATACCAAAAAAGGGAACACTTCCTAATGCAAGGTGCAAAAGTCACCCATGCAAAAGGGTGCAAAAAGTCACCCATTTAAAAACAGGGGAAGAAAAGAGAAAGAACAAGGATCCTAGGTAACAGTCCCCACTAGTGATAGGAAAACCATATTGTTGTCCTCTGTTGCCCTCACACACCCCGAAAGGTGTCATGCTTCATCATTGGGCAGTTGCTCCTCGTAGGGCCGGCGCTGCAATTCCCTACGGGGGGACTGTTACCTAGGATCCCTGTTCTTTCTCTTTTCTTCCCCTGTTTTTAAATGGGTGACTTTTTGCACCCTTTTGCATGGGTGACTTTTGCAGTGTTCCCTTTTTTGGTATTCAACTAATTTTCTCCCATAATAATACGTTTCAAGATGTATTGGGCCTAGAGTGGTCCACGCCTAGATATCAAAACATAAAGGCATATTTAACATCCCATTTAAAACATCTGCGCTTGATAATGTTGCCTGAATCAAATGCGTTATATTCAACCAGTATGAAAAGATGAGTAAAGGGGAATCTTCATCTATCTAGGGTGAGACAAAATGCCCTCCTCACTCCCCTGCATTAAAAAAGCAAATTAGAACCACTCCATAGCAAGAGGAATTTTGTAGAAACCAATTGTCCCTGCTCTCCTTGATAAAGTCATGAATTATCGGCTACCTGTCAGTCATTATCACATGAAAACATCCAGCTGTTTACTTATTTCAGTGCTTGGAACTTTCAATTCAAATGCAAATGGCTTAATCTTACAAGTGAGTACAAACAGCCGGCAGGAGCCAAGGGCCCGGTGCAATCACTTCTGAAGCGCTCTGCATACTAGAGGTTTCAGAAGAAGAAAGGCAGAGGCCTGCCCCTCCCACCGCCACTTACAATGAGGCTGCATGTCACCGCCCTGACGGCTTGTTTAAATTGATGCTTCCTGTCTTGACACGAGCGTTGCGCTATATGTTTTAGCAAGCCCGGTTTTGTCCATTATTGTGTTTTTTTATCGGCATGGTGCCCTTTCTTGACCTGCCATGAGCATAACTTTAAGAACCACGGGCACCGCGCTATATGTTTTAGCACGGCGACAGCTTTTTGACCTTTGGAATGCCTTACAGTGAGATAACCATAGTCGTTATTTCTGATATTGTTGCTGGTGGGAGTGGTAGGCTAGCGAGCGTCGCAGCATTTTGCCACGTTACAGAGCAACTCACATAAATATGCAGAATAATAGCTGGGCACACATCATGCACTTCATTGTCCCATTGTCCAATCTGTGCAGCGCATCAGACACTGCTGCGCGTTTCGCTGCGCTTTGTTCAGCAGCAGCTTTACCTTTTTGAGGTGCAGACACAAGCAGATGTTTTTGAAATTGTTTAGGTGCCACTGCACAGTGCTTAGCTTTTATTGCGCTTCGTTTTTCAGTGCACAGCTGCAGCGGTATACGAGGCACATCCACAAGCGCCAGGCATCCACAAGCGCCAGGCGTCCACAAGCGCCAGGCGTCCACAAGCGCCAGGCGTCCACAAGCGTCAGGCGTCCACAAGCGTCAGGCGTCCACAAGCGTCAGGCGTCCACAAGCGTCAGGCGTCCACAAGCGTCAGGCGTCCACAAGCGTCAGGCGTCCACAAGCGTCAGGCGTCCACAAGCGTCAGGCGTCCACAAGCGTCAGGCGTCCACAAGCGTCAGACGTCCACAAGCATCAAACATCCACAAGCGTCAGGCATCCACAAGCGTCAGGCATCCACAAGCGTCAGGCATCCACAAGCGTCAGGCATCCACAAGCGTCAGGCATCCACAAGCGTCAGGCATCCACAAGCGTCAGGCATCCACAAGCGTCAGGCATCCACAAGCGTCAGGCATCCACAAGCGTCAGGCATCCACAAGCGTCAGGCATCCACAAGCGTCAGGCATCCACAAGCGTCAGGCATCCACAAGTGTCAGGCATCCACAAGTGTCAGGCATCCACAAGTGTCAGGCATCCACAAGTGTCAGGCATCCACAAGCGTCCCTTTCATCAGCTCTCTGCCATCCTCGTTAGCTTCAAATGTTTCTGGTTCCTCACAAGGCCCCTCCAGCTCTCGCCTTGCTACATTTTACATTGCCACAGCACCACTCAACGTCACAGCCCCACTGAACGCCACAGCATCACTCAGCATCGCTCAACGCCACAGCATCGCTCAACGCCACAGCATCGCTCAGCACCACTGAACGCCACAGCATCACTCAGCACCACTGAACGCCACAGCATCACTCAGCACCACTGAACGCCACAGCATCACTCAGCACCACTGAACGCCACAGCATCACTCAGCACCACTGAATGCCACAGCATCACTCAGCACCACTGAATGCCACAGCATCACTCAGCACCACTGAACGCCACAGCATCACTCAGCACCACCACAACATCACTCAGCGTCACCACAGCATCAATCTGTGCAACCATTCAACAACAACTGGTTCAAATATGTTCTCTCAATGTTTCAAGCTTTATTACAAATGTCACAAAAAAATGTTAATATTTCACTTGTGTTCTTGGATTTTCGTCAAAATAAAATACACTGAACATAATCTTCACAAAAAGTTATTTACAAAAGTTTAAGCTATTGCCATAACTTACAATAACTTTTATTTAAGTATTAATTATTTAAAAAAATTAAAAGCCATTGTTATTTGTAATATCAATACATCTAAGTCACGTAAATACAACACATATTGCATTACAAATGCTATAGGTGTCACATTTGCAAAAGTTAAAACCATTGGCATTGTAAATGACAAAGCTATTAATTTCACTATTTTCAAAACCAACACATAAATAAAATACTTTGTCATTTACAAAACCAATAGCTCAAACTTTCCTAATGTGATACCCATTGCATTGCAAATGCTTGTTTAACTGGGAAATTGTTTTGCAATGTGTCAATCTATGGATTTTGGGCCCAAGCTCAGCCAGCACATAGGGGAACCTAACAAACGTGCACATTTTTAAAAACTAGACACCCAGGGGAGTCCAGGATGGGGTAACTTGTGTGGCTCTCGCCAGGTTCTGTTACCCAGAATCCCATGAAAACCTCAGACTGTCCCAAAAAAACGTTTTCTTCACATTTCTGTGATGGAAAGTTCTGGAAATCGATGGGGAGCCACAAACTTCCACCCGTCCAGCATTCCACCTTGCAAAACCAGGTAATTTTGTGATCGATAATTTTGATGCCTCCACAATATGTTGCGGGCCCTTGCCCGTCACGGGCACTTGACCCACCCACACAAATGAGGTAGCATTTTTATCGGGAGACCTGTGGGAACGCGGTGTCTCAAGAAATTGGTGCGGGCCCTGTGATTCCACATCTTTCCCACGCAGAACTATGAGGAAAACTTAATTTTTTCTTTAGCAAAAATTGAGGTTTGCAGGGAATTCTGGGTAAGAAAACGTTGGGAGATCCACACAAGCCACACATGCCTGGACTCCCCTAGGAGTCTAGTTTTCAGAAATGTCTGGGTTTGGTAGGTTTCCCTAAATATTTATTACTAAATCCTCTCATAGTTGTTTAATATATCGAGAACTCCACATTATTACTGATCCTTACATCTTTGTAGGCGGTAATATGTATTGATAGTAAATTACAAATGTATTCAAAAGTGCCTTAAATGCCAAATTGGTGTTGCCACAAACACAAGATGTTCTGTTCATCTTCAAACACTACTAACACATATCCCAGACATTCCATTAAGTCCCTAAGATGTGCATCCTATTTTAATCGCAATTTCTTGCAGTCCGACAGAGATGACCGCAGGAGTGGTGTGTGTTTGAAACAGTTGTTGTGTTGTTCCTTTAAACCTATGTAGGATCTGCATGCTTAGACAACATACACTGTAGGATTGGTGTCCGGACTCATTCTAGACACCCCCACTGGGTATGTTAGCCTGTATACCAGCTAGCTCACAGTGCCACTAGAAACCCCTCTTACCAAAGAGAGACTAGTACTTGGCAACTATCGAACATGACCACCCTGATCCCTCAGGATCGTGGAAACAGTACGATACTTTTTCGCTCATTCACCGGTGCTCACAGTGTCACAGAGAGATACACAGAATAGTTGGGACATTTTTCAATAAGCATTTATTGAGCCAGCGTCATTCTAATGTAAAATAGGTGGGCTGAAACAACCATAAGACAGAACCAGATATAAATGATCGTAAGCACCAACAGAGTCACTCTCGTTCTGGGTTTTGGAAAAGGACTATCAGCTAGCATATGGTGGGCATTGGGTGATATAAAAGCATTAATTGGTTCACAATAAAGGAAATTAACTGTTCGAGTCGCAGCACCCGTGCTTGCCCCTATGATCATATGAGACTGGGGTGACGGGGATACTCGGCACCACATTATGTCTAAAGTCCTGGAGAGTAGCAGTTTGGGCACAACCTGATCATGTTTACGTCTAATGCTAACCAAGCCCTCCCAACACTATTTACTGAGGTTCAATCATTTGGGAAAATATCTGGATATGAGGTTAACAGTGACAAGACGGAAGTCATGGCCTGGAACTTGGGAGGTTCAGGGGTCAAATTATCAAAGGAGATTAGATTCTTAGGAGTAACTATAGCACAGAATTGAAAAGAAATGCCCAAAATCACCTTAATGAGAGTCTTTAAGGAAGTTAACTGTTGAAGAGATGGCACTCTCTCACTCTTATGCAGTATGGGGTGACTAATCTGGTTAAATGTGTGTCCTACCCAATTTTACCTACCTGCTTAACAATATACCGCTTAGTTAAATTCCAGGGAAGGATCTCCGCATTTTTTTGGGTGGATAAGGAGATTAGGTTATTCTGGAAAAAGTTAAGACAAGCTCTCACATGGCGATTTGGGTTTACTATACCTCTAACTTAATTGTTGGGCATACCAACTAAAGAACTGTAGGATGCTACTTGTTAGAAATGGGGGTCTCTAGTTGGCAATGGTTTGCACCTTTGTCTAAATAGGGACCCTTGCTTCTAGTCAGGGAAAGGGGGATGCACTCCTAAAATCACCCCTGCTCACCCCCTTTGTAGCTTGGCACGAGCAGACAGTTATCACAGAGACTGTTTGTAAAGCATTTGTGAACACATACAGTAATACAGTGAAAACACTACAAATGGACATCACACCAGTTTAGAAAAATAAGTAATCTTTACTAGACTTAACACAAGACCAAATGACAAAAATCCACATAACAATATCAAGAATAGGATTTTAAAATGGTAGTACCTGTCCATCTTGGTCAATTTATTTTATTTATTTATTTATTTATTTATAGTGTTTTATATAGCGCGAACAAGACCCGTGGGTATCAGAGCGCTTAACATAGACGATTACAGATTGACATTATAGTAGCAATTATAACAACAAAACAAAACAAATATGATGTAGATGGTGATATACTATCTAGGGCGATTTAGATAAATAAATTCTTAACGCCTGTGCCATTGGCATTAAGAGGTGCATAACTTAAAGCTTGAGTCATAGTCATATATTCGGCTCGGTGAGGTAGGGTTACATAGTATTAGAAGTACAATTATCTAAGTAGTTAGCACTGAGAGTAGAGATAGTTTAGCTAGTAGCGAGGATCGTAAAGATAAACAAAGTAAGGTATAGGTAGTATCTTTCAGGTGGGAGATACAGTGTAGAGATCATAAAATATGAGGTAGCAGTAAGGTGTACAGACGGTGTTTGCACGGTAATCAGTCCTTTGTCTTGTCGATCTTCAGATTATTCAAGATGAGTCTGATCCTCTTTTGGCATAAATGCTCGTACCAGTAGTCTGTAGGGATCTTTATGTAGGGTATATACTCATCATGTGGTTCTTCAGTTCCCGTTTAAATGTTGCAGTGTTTTTAATCTTCCTGATGTTAGAAGGGAGTGAGTTCCAGACTCTGGGGGCGGCTCCGGAGAATGCTCGGTCATATGTCTTTTTCTTTCGGAAGAAGGCCGGCTTCAATAGCAACTCTTTAGCGCTTCTGGTTGGTCTGTTACCTCCCGATAGCTTAATTTTCTTGGCTAGATATCTAGGCGTGTTGAAGTGGACCGCTTTGTGGGAAATACAGGCTATCTTCATTTTAATTCTAGCTTCATAAAGGTAGCCAGTTTAGTGCCTTCAGGTGAGGAGATATGTGGTCGAATTTCCTAGTTCCCGTGATGAGTCTTGCCGCTGCGTTGAGACAGGCCTTTAATGGTGCCGTCGATGTTTTCGGTAGGCCAGCTAACGTGGTGCAGCCATATTCGATCCTTGAAATAACTAGCGATTGGATGGCAAGTTTTAGATCCGCTTCTGAGATAAAGGGTTTCAGTTTTCTTAGATAGTTCAAGTGGAAGCGAGCGCTCTTAGCCATTGAGTTGATGTGTTCTTTCATGTCGAGGTTCTCGTCTAATGTAATTCCTAGTGATTTGGCTGAGTAAACTAGGGTCGGAGTGCAGTTAAGCGCAGTCACCAATTTAGCCCATTCCTTTACCTCTGGTTGACTCCTTGTCGGTGAGATTAACAGGAATTCTGTTTTGTTGGCATTAAGTTTCAGATGGTTGGCTGTTAGCCATTGCAGCGCTTTCTTTAAAGTTGCATTCAGTAGGTCTATGTCATCACTGCAGGCGATCTTCATATATATTTGCGTGTCGTCTGCATACATATGGTAGGAGATCTGTGATTTTCGAAGAATCTCCGTGAGTGGTTCTACATATAAGTTGAAAAGATCTGGGGATAGTGTTGAGCCTTGTGGTACCCCCATTGCGTTAGGGCATGGGGAGGAGATTGTTTGGTTGACCAGGAATAGCTGAGTCCTGTTCTGCAGGAAGGAGTTAAACCATTTCAGTACGTTTCCCGATAAACCCATCCTGTCTTGTAGCCTGGTCTTCAGGATCTCATGATTTACTGTGTCAAAGGCAGATGACAAGTCTAGAAGGATCAGTAGACACGCATGGTTTTGGTCAAGGGCTTGTAGGGCGTCATCAACAATATGTAGGATCGCGGTTTCAGTACTGTGCCCTGTTCTGAAACCTGATTGGCAGTCATCAAGTAATGAGAACTTAGCGATGTGTTGACTCAGTTGGCCCTGCACGCATTTCTCAATAAGTTTGGCGAGTAAAGGGATGTTGGTCACTGGTCGATAGTTATTCGGGTCTGTAGCATCCGCTGTCGGTTTTTTGATGATGGGAACTACCTGCCCTGTTTTTAGGCAGTCAGGGAGGGTCCCTTGTGCAAGTGAGGCATTTATTATCTCAGTCCAGATCGGAACTAGAGTGTGGTTGATTTCTCTTACACATTTTGCCGGTAACGGGTCTTGATAGTGGTTGTTCGGTCTAAGTACCGCTAGTGTTTTGGCGATCTTTCCCTGGTCGTATAGTTCAAATGTGTCCCAATTTGCCTTATTTTTTGTTAGGAGATCTTCCGATGTCACATTAGTCTCATTTTCAGATGAGGGAAAGGTCGTGATATTAGCAGCGGCACTTGTAAGCTCAACTTCTAGCAGTTTAGTTTTTTCCATGAAAAATGAGGAGAATTCCTCGCAGCTTATGGGATTTTTCGGGTTCTCGAGTCGTTTTAGTTAGTTTATTTGACTGTTGTTTTAGGATCTCAAAAAGTTTTCGTGGTCTGTTTTTGGCATTGTCCAGTTCAGCCCTTATAAATTCTTTTTTGGAGTTGATGATCTTTTTGTTATATAGCTTCCTTATTTTCCTGAGGGCTTTCAGCTCGGGGGAGGATGGATGTTGTCTCCATTTCCTTTCAGCCATTCTCAGTTTTCGCCTGTCCTCGTTCAGTGCCTCATTAAACCAAGGATTTTTTGGCTTTTCCGAGACTCTTTTTAACTTTTGAGGCAATGTGTCATTAACTATCTTACCGATCGACGTTAGGTAGTGATCCGTCATCTCATTGACATTCTGCCTGTAGTTGCAAGGCTTCAGGTCTTTCTCACATCTTTCGACCAGAAGTTCAATATTAGCTTCTTTTGTATCTCGTATCAATTTTTTGAACTTACGGGGTTGCACGGTCCTGCCCTTTTTCATTGTAGGTATTGTGAATGTTATGGCGTGATGGTCCGACCAATCACACGGGTCTATAGCGAGGATTGATGTCTCTTTGTTTCTTGAAATAATCCAGTCTAGAGTCGCTCCTTGTGAGTGAGTGGGCTGGATGCATGCTTGTGTAAGGTTTAGCTCGTAGAGGAAGTCTTTGATCGAGTTAACTAGTTTGTCATTGTCGTCGTCCCAGTGGAGGTTAAAGTCCCCTAGGAATATGTTGTTGGCATCTGGGTTAGAGTTGGCAGTTATGATCTCTATAAGATGCTCTGTGAACTTTGCATTATCTCCAGGTGGGTGGTAGAACGCGTGTAGGTTGTAGCTTTGATTTTTTGGTAATCTTACATTAAGACCAAGGTATTCACAAGATTCTATAGGGTCAGATTGGAATTTGTTGACCTCGATCTCTGAGCGGTGAATACACGCTATACCTCCTCCCACTTTCCTCGGTCTGTCTAATCTGACAATGTTATATTGTGGTGGTACTAGGAGATCCATGGAGGGAGAGGATGATTCACTGAGCCAAGTTTCCGTGAGGATGGCTAGGTCGATTTCTTTATTAATGATTAGGGCGGCTATGTCTGATGCGTGTTTAGTTGCTGAACGACAGTTAAGTAGTCGGCAGTTCAGGGTTTTCTGTGAGTTAGCGCTCTTTTCATTTTCTGTTTCGGTTGCAGTTACCTGGATATGTTGTAAGTTGTGGTGGATTACTTTCCTATCATTCTTTCTGGACGATCTATTAAAGTCAATAGGTACAATTTCGATATTCTCCTCCTTTCGTAGAGCAGATTGTTCGTAAGATCTGAGTAGGGCCAGGGCTTCTTCGTTTGGTAAGGGATTGGTCCTGTTTCGTCTGTTGTGTCGGAGTACAAGATTCTGGATGTGTGAGACCTTAGTGTGCGTATTTATCGTCATCTCCCAGATTTTCCAGATTGTCTTTGAGACTTTCATCGAGTCTTGTGCCAGGTTGCCTATTAGTTTCTTGAGCTCCTTGACTTCTTTCTGTGTTCGGGATGGTTTCTTATGTGGGTTAGATCTGGCTGTTAGCGTTCGGCATTTTGCTCTCCCCCGTGGCTGGTCTGTTCTCGTTGCCACATATTTTGCCGTTGTATCCTTAGTTAAGTTGTGATTCCTGGCTCTATTAGTGGTGTCGCCATTTTTTCCTGTGTTGTTAGGTGTGATGGGTGTTTTTGTGGATAAGGATCGATGGGGCTCTAGATTCGTATTCGAGGGAGGTTGGGGAAGGTAGGTAACCTCTACCTTGTTCCTTTCGTAGATCTCTTCAAAGGGGGGCTCACTCTGGACTGAGCTACCCTCTTCAAGTGAAGTGGCATCGAATGGTGGTGGCAACGGCTCTTCTAGTGAGGTCTGGTTCATCTCTTTGTTTCCCAGGGTATTGCATACCTCTATCCTTTCAATCTCAGTCTCCGGTATTGCCATCGCAGTTTCAGGTAAATCTCCGGAGTTAGAGATTATACTATTCTGGCAGTCCGTTGTATTGTCATCTCTAGTCACAGGGTCGCCGTTGTCAGGTGTGATGTCTGGTGGGGTCATGATTTGGTGGTGATTTGGTCCTACTATGGATTCCTTTAGGGTTTGGAACGTTATCTCGAATTTCTCGAGTTCTTTGTTGGTTGCTTGTATCAGCACTGTTCCTGTTTTATACATAGTAATGCATACTTCTGTATTACATCTTTTAGTTATTGAGGTCGTTATTTTTGTGCCATGTGGTATGTTTTTTACGGTTTTTGTGAACAGCATTTTTGTAAAGGCATTGCGCCATTTAGCTGTTTTGTCTGTGTAGAATATCAGGTCATTCATCATGATACCTTTAACTCTGTCAAAATAAGGGTCAGCAAACAGAGTGTCCGCATTTTTTCTCAATGTGCAATGTTTGAATTTTTTGGCCGCATTTTTGGATAGATTGGAAGGATATTCTATATTCTTTGCGTGAGACCCGGTCAGCCCTCTGTATCTTCCCTCCATTTCTGTTTCACCTGCACGTTGTGGGTCTTCAGAAGCCTATTGACTATTTTGTACTGTGAAGTTCCTGCTGGTGTTTTGTATTATGTATTTTCCTGCTGATATATCTTGGTAGATATAGGAATCTAGGTAATTCCAGTAGTACTTTTTCCTGGCGGTAGATGTAGTTTCTTTGTAATTTGGTTAGCTCTTATTATGCCTTTGTGATCATGTCAAATAAAGAGGTTTGAGTGACTTCCGAGCTCTAGTTTCCTGGTGGTAGGTATTATTAATTATTAAATTAATGGCTTGTCTAATTAAATGACTTGATTGACTATCTTTCTTAGTGAGAAGTGTTGTCTGGTGATAATTTAGTCAGTGTCGGATATTGGCCGAATCAACATATTATTTCCTGAGGGGAAAGTACTTTCTCTCTTTCCTTCTTGCAGTTCTTTGGTCCTTTATCGCTTTCTTCGTTCTTACTCTCTTTACATTGCAACTTGTTGGTCCCTTCTCTCTTTTTAGACCAAGATAGTTGTCCCTTGTCGCTGTTCCTAGTCCATTAGGGCATCTGGGAAGTCTTACTTCCTTTCCAAGTGAAGTCGCCAGTCTCCTTTCCCTGTCAATGCCCCTGAGTTGTTGATCAGCACATTCGTCTTATACGGCCGCCATTTTAAGGTCAGGCGCGCCGTATTTTCGATCTCTTTCACTGCCAATATCCCTCGTTTTCCATTTTCATTATTCTGGGCGAGTTGTGCGCTGGGGGGGCTGCGCAGGGGGAGAGGATGACCATACCTTTCATGAGGTCATCAGGGTCTCTCAGCTCCGCCTCCGCCTTCCGCGATGGTCCGTTTATTCCTACCGGCACCGGCGCTGCTGCCCGTGTGTCTCCTCCGAGGTCCCGGCCACGCACAGACCAGGGTGACAACCGGTGACTCCTTCTTTGTTTTGGGTCAGTTGTGTGTCCTCCCCGGCCGCTCCACATCAGGCGGTTCCCATCCCGTGGAGTCAGTCGTCCGAGGGCGGAGGCAGTCTTGACCCTCGAGCAGGTAAACAGATTCTTCTTTCCTGCGTCCTGCTTCCCAGGCTTTTGCTTTCTCTTCACTCTGAGACAAGCAACAGTTGTTCCGCTTCGTCCATGTGTTGTGTTGGGGGTTGCTCTGGGGTTACATAGGGATTTAATCCAAAGTTGGAGATCCCTGGCCCCAGCGCTCCTCACTAGAGCTCCCCTTCGGCAGCCATCTTGATTTGGTCAATGCTCATGCACACACCACATCACCTGTGATTAGTAGGAAGGAGCCTGTAGCTGTCCATTCCGTATCACATATGTGAGCAACTTACGTACATGCAAACCTGTGCATCTGTATGTTCCATGTATTCCATGTTATTAATCACAACACCTTAGAGCCCTCCATTCTCACAGCCTCTAACCAAGCTTGCGAAGCTTTGTCAATAAGTGTTCG
This sequence comes from Lissotriton helveticus, assembly GCF_964261635.1. NCBI lineage: Eukaryota > Metazoa > Chordata > Amphibia > Caudata > Salamandridae > Lissotriton > Lissotriton helveticus. Next base: position 490,544,124 of record NC_136063.1, read on the forward strand.
AATCTCTGATCATAACACACTTAAAGCCGTCCTCCTCTACCGTCCTCCTGGCCCTAGAGGTGCATTTTTGGAGTCTATCGGAATGCTTTTAGAGGAGGGAATGTGTGCCAAATCCTTTACGATAATAGGGGATTTTAATTTTCATCTAGAAGACCCTACTGACCTTGATAACTTGAGACTTCAGCAAGTTTTTACGGGGGGGCCTTAAGCAGATAGCAGAAAACCCCACGCACGTAGCCGGACATACACTAGATGGAACCTTTACAAACAAGCCCCAACCTATCCTACCTGGGTGCTCTGCCACTCTCTTGGACCAACCATGCTGCAGTTTTATTTGAATTAAAATTTGTGAAATGTCATCAACACAAACCTAAGTCCAAGACCTTGATAACTACAAGGGACTCGAAAAATATTAGCAGTCTTGAGTTAGGAAGTCTCCTGAAAGTCACAGCCCACTCCTGGCCATCCGGTGTAGAGGAAGCCATAGCCTCCTACACAGGATGGGTAGATTCGGCATGCAGGAAATTAGCTCTGGCCAAATGCTGCACTCCCAAGCGGGCATTGCCATCAGCCCCTTGGTATTCAGAAAATTTTAAAACGCATAAACTCAACTGCAAGTGTTTAGAGCGAGCTTGGAAAGGGTTTAACAATAAAATCAAAGAAGCTTACAAAGAAAGTCTTATACTGTATTAAAAACTTCTTGACACCTAAAAAATATTTTTGGAATAACAGATTAGGAAGGCAAAATCCTCCTCCAAATAACTTTTTAAAACTATCACCAAACTCACGACCGCGGCTAATCCTAAAACACACAGTAGCCCAGAAATCTGTGAATCACTTTCCTCCTTCTGCTTGCAAAAGGTGGAAACCATCTTTTCCTCCTTCACATATCAGCCAATGGAGTACAACAAGGTCCCAGCCATAGGTCAAGGATAGCAGACCCATTCCTATATTAAACTGTTTTATGCCACTAGATTCACAAGGGGCCATTAAACTGTTGTCAGAAATTCGATCCGGTTCCCCTTGGGACCCATGTCCAGCATCTGTGATCAAACAGATCCCTGATAATATTGTGGCAGCCCTCACCTCACTGTTTAACACCATTTTGGACGTTAGTCAGTTACCCAAAGCCTGGAAAACTGCATCGATCCTTCCACTATTAAAAAAAACAATCTGGATCCAAAAGACCCAAATAACTATAGACCCACTTCGAGTCTCCCTTTGCTGGCAAAAATGATTGAGAAGGCCATGAATTGCCAACTCAGTATGTATTTTCAGAAGAACTACCCGCTGGACCCTTCGCAGTTTGGTTTTCGTGCTTAACATGGCACTGAGCTGGCTCTGATTAAAACCACAGAGGAGATTAAGGAGGCCTTGGACCAGGGAGACGCTGCAACCCTGATCATGTTGGACCTCTCGACAGCCTTTGATATGGTCCATCACGAAGTCTTGATGGACCGTCAACCTGAATCGGGGTTCAAGGCAAGGCCTGGGAACTCCTAAGGTCCTTTCGTACTGACAGGACACAAGCGGTGGACCTGGCGAAAGATCTATCCAAGCCTTTCTCTCTGCCATGTGGGGTGCCACAGGGTTTATCTCTTAGTGCAACATTATTGAATGTTTTTATCACTGCTGGCAGCCTTGATTAGATCTTTTGGGTTCCAACTAACCGCGTATGGGGATGACACACAAATTGTGCTGTCCCTTCAGCGAGGAAAAGAAATGGAGACGGGGTTACGATGCCATGGCTGTATGCAAGCTATTGCAGGCTGGATGTTATCAAACGGTCTTAAACTTAATGCAGGAAAGACGGAGGTTGTTATATTTGGGAATATCACAAACCTCTGGACGCTGGGTTGGTGGCCAAATGTAATGGACACGCTACCGGCCCCTACCGAGAAGGCTAAGAACCTGGCGGTTATTGTTGATTCTAAACTCTCGTTTAGTGATCAGATAAGCAGGTTGTTTCAACTAATTTTTACCTTCTCAGAATCCGGAGTAAAATAAAATTCCTCCTTCTGGAAGATAGCCTGAAGATAGCAGTCACAGCACTCATTCGGTCACGTCTGGATTACTGCAATAGTCTCTATCTGAGCATTCAAAGGAGACACCTGAACAGACTCCAGATCATACAGAACGCGGCAGCAAGGCTACTAACGGGCACATCCAGGTTTGTTTCAGTGAGGAAGGGACTTTGGGACCTCCATTGGCTCCCTGTTAAACAACGTTCACAGTTTAAAGCCCTCTGTACAGTCTTTAAGGCCCTATAGGGCATTGGTACCGGCTATCTGAAACAGCGCATACAATGGTATATTCCAGGAAGAGCGTTCTGTTCCTCGGAAGCAAAACAAGTGAATGTTACTCGCGTCAAAAAAGCCTGTTGGGGTGGCAGGAGTTTTTTCTACTGTGTCACAAAGGTCTGGAATAGCCTACCCCTGCACCTCAGAAACTCGACTGAGCTCCTTTTCTTTAGGAAGGGATTGAAGACCTAGCTCTTTATCTGAACACTTTCCTCTTTTCTTCAACTATGTTGGCAGTGCTCAGCGCCAGGACACCCTAGGGTAACAGTGTGCTTTAGAAGTTTTATTAACATTAACATAACATGTACCAATACATAAGCACAAGCATGGTTCATGGGGTCCAATGTACAGGAAATGGAAGTAAAATGATAACATCTCTGAAAACAGGAAAAGGTGCCAAATACGGATGATGTACATACAATGGAAATTCAAATACAACAGAGGCAGTGGAAGACAAAAAAAGGGAAAGAGTACAGTAAAAACATACTTCATGGTGAAGGTGAGATGTGGGCTGACTTGCTGAACACAAAACATTGATTATTCAAAGCCCCATGTGTGGTGTGAATTTTGTGCACAGCATACAGACGTGCAATACCCTTAGTGCCACCTAGGCTAGGAGATCTTGTGTTATCCTCTAAAAGAATAGAAGAGTTGTGGATTGTAAATTAACAAGTAATTGGTGGAAGTAGTTTTCCAATGATAGGAAGAAAGCAATTTAAACTTCCTAGGCATGACAAATGCCAGAATGTGAAGATGTGGAAGCAGGACAAAGGTCTGCTGCAGATACAATATATTAGAGCAGTGGTTCCTAACCAGTGGTCCGGCAACTCCTAGGGGTTTGCAAAAGCATACTCAGAGGGACGATTGCTTAGAAAATTAAATATTAACAGATCAATAAAAAATATATCAATAAAAGGCAAAATATACATTTTAAAACATTCTATTAATGCCAAGTAATTTAAAATAGGAGGCTAAAAATTAAGTTAGTACCCTCGTGTTGATTTGGGGGAGCAGTGTAAATAAATCAACACAATATAGTATGGATGATGGCGACTCAACTGAATTTAGCACAGCTCCAACCTTACTATTAAAATGTTGACTTGATATTTACATTTTTTTTAAATTAAATTAAATATTTCATTTTCTGTGCATTTGTTTGATGAATGCTTATTTCTGCATTTTTTGTTTATTGTTTTGCTGTTCAAATCATTAAGAATGCGGAGGCCAGCATCCCTGGCTTCAGTTAATGACTCAGTGAGGGCTCCCAGATTCTAATAATATTTCAATGGGGGTCCTCAGGTTTCAGAATTTATTAAGTGTGGGTCCACAAGAGTCAAATCAATCAATCAGCGAATTTGTAAAGCGTACTACTTACCCGTGAGGGTCTCAAGGTGCTGAGGGGGGTGCAGCTACTGCTGGAAGAGCCAGGTCTTGAGGAGCCTTCTGAAAGTGAGCAGGTCTTGGGTCTGCCGTAGATGGGTGGGGAGGGTGTTCCAGGTCTTGGCGGCAAGGAAGGAGAAAGATCTGCCGCCGGAGGTCGTTCGTTGGATTCGCGGGACGGCGGCAAGGGGGAGGCTTGCGGTGCGGAGCTGGCGGGAGGGGGTGTAGAAGTGGAGTCGGTCGTTCAGGTAGGCTGGTCCGGTGTTGTGGAGTGCCTTGTGTGCGTGGGTGAGGAGCTTGAAGGTGAACCTCTTGTTGATGGGGAGCCAGTGCAGGTCTTTCAGGTGGGAGGAGATGTGGCTGCGGCGGGGGACGTTGAGGATCAGTCAGGCTGAGGCGTTCTGGATGCGTTGTAGTCGTCGGAAGTGTTTGGCCAGGATTCCTGCGTAGAGTGCTTTTCTGTAGTCGAGCCTGTGAAGAGGGCTTAGGTCACTGTTCTTGTTTCGTTCGAGATCCACTTGTAGATCTTGCGGAGCATGCCACCCAATCTGCCAGGAATCTCGGCGTTATCTTCGACACCTCGCTCTCTATGGAGTTTCAGGTAAACAGGACGGTTGCTACCTGTTGGGGTGTTATCAGGACCCTTAAAAGAATCCTCCACTACCTTTCCCCCCAGGCACGCAAGCAGATTGTGACTGCTCTTGTTGGATCCAGGTTGGATTATTGTAATTCTCTTTACGCTGGGACCAACAAGAGTCTTCTGCAACGCTTACAGGTGGTGCAGAACGCTGCTGCGCGATTTGTACTGGCCCTTCCATGGCTTGCATCTGCTACCATGGCAAGGAAGAGCCTCCATTGGCTCCCCATCTCCTTTAGGGTGTCCTTTAAACTTCTGTGCCTTACTTACAGTGCCCTTATGGCAGGCCCCTCTGATGCTCTTGGTTCTCTGCTTACTCGCTATGTACCCAGCAGATGTCTTCGCTCGTTAGAGCTTAACCAACTGGTAGTCCCTCGTTCTAGGAAGGTTAGATGGGGGAGTAGGGCATTCTCCATCTTAGCACCCCAATTATGGAACACACTTCCTTTGGAGATCAAATCTCAGCCCTCATTGGATCTCTTTAGGAAGGCCCTTAAAACTTGGTGCTTCACTAAAGCCTACCAGTAAGTTTCTGCCACCTGCTGACTCAGCTAGACATTGAGCTAGGCGCCTTGACGCCCACTGGGCTAAGTTGCGCGTTTATAAATCACATTTCATTCATTCAGGGTGTTGTAGCAGTAGGAGGAGGAGACGGCATTGACCTGCTTCGACATGGATAGGGAGGTGTCGAGGATGAACCCCAGGTTGCGTGTGGGTCCGTGGGTGTCGGCCTGCTCCTAGTACGGTCGGCCACCAGGAGTCGCTCCAGGCAGAGGGGGCGGGACCTAGGATGAGGACCTCTGTCTTGTCCGAGTTCAGTTTCAGACGACTGCTCATCTACTTGGCGACGGCCTTCATTCCCTCGTGGAGGTTGGTTTTTGCGATGTGCGGGTTCTTGGTGAGGGAGAGGATGAGCTGGGTGTCGTCTGCGTAGGAGATGATGTTCGGGTTGTGCTGGCATGCCACTTGTGCGAGGGGGGCCATGTAGACATTGAACAAGGTCGGGTTGAGGGATGAGCCCACAGATGATGTCGGTGGCTTCAGATCGGAAGGGCGGGAGACGGGCTCTCTGGGTTCTGCCAGAGAGGAAGGACATGGTCCAGTCCAGGGCCTTCTTCTGGATTCCGCCTTCTTGGAGGCGTGTTCTTAGTGTGCGGTGGCAGACAGTGTCGAACGCGGCTGACAGGTCCAGGAGGATGAGGGCTGAGGCCTCGCCGTGGTCTAGCTGGCGCCTGATGTCATCTGTGGCGGCGATAAGAGCAGTCTCGGTGCTGAGGTTGCGGCTGAATCTGGACTTGGATGGGTCTAGGATGCTGATGTCCTCGAGGTGGTGGGTCAGCTGCATGTTGGCAATTTTTTCGATGACCTTCGCCGGGAAGGGGAGCAGGGAGATGGGCCGGAAGTTCTGGAGGTCTTTCAAGTCCGCCTTGGGCTTCTTGAAGAGGGCGTTGATTTCGGCGTGCTTCCAGCTTTCCGGGAATGTTGCAGTGTCGAAGGAGATGTTGATGATCTTTCGCAGTTGGGGTGCGATGGTTGTGTCAGCTTTGTTGAAAACGAGGTGTGGGCAGGGGTCTGATGGAGATTCTGAGTGGATGAAGTTCATGACCTTGCATGTCTCTTCTTCATTGACGTGGGTCCAGGGGGTCAGCTTGTTGGTGCAGGTGGCGTTCGGGGAGTGGGCTGTTGCGGTCGGGGCGGATGAGGAGTTGAAGCAGTTGTGGATGTTGGCGATCTTGCGATGGAAAAAGATGGCCAGTGAGTCTCACAGATCCTGTGAGGGCGGTATGTCGTTGGTGTTGGCGCTGGGGTTGGAGAGTTCCTTCACTATGTTGAAAAGTACTTTGCGGTCGTGCGCGTTGTTCTCTAGTCAGGTTTTGAAGGACGATCTCTTGGCTGTTCTGATGAGGTGGTGGTGGCTGCGGATGGCATCCTTGTGGGCTGCGTGGCTGACTGGTGTGCAGTCGCCATTTCTTCTCCAGCTTCCGGCATGTCCGTTTGGAGATCTGAAGTTCTTTGTTGAACCAGGTGGCTTTCTTGCTGGGGTGGTTGGTAGGGTGTTTCTTGATCGGGGCGAGGGTGTTGGCATAGTCGTCGATCCACTGTCTGAAGTTTCGGGCGGCGGCGTCTGTGTCGGTGGGGTCGGTAGGTGGGTTCTGGGTGAGGGTGGAGGTCAGTTGGTCTTTGCTAACTTTGCTCCAGCAGCGTCGAAGCAGCTGTTGGGTGCTGTGCTGCGTGGTTGGTTTCTTGAAGGTGTAGTGGAAGCATCGGTGGTCAGTCCAGTGGAGTTCGGTGGTGTGGTTGAAGGTGACGTGGGTGCTTGTGGGAAAGACGGGGACGAGCGTGTGGCCGGCGGCATGGGTGGGTTCGGTGAAGAGTTGCCGGAGGCCGAGGTTGGTGATCAGGGTGGTGGAGTTGGCGTCATTGTTGTTCTCAAGGTGGAAGTTCAGGTCCCCGAGGAGGATGTAGTCCGTGGAGGTGAGTGCGTGGCTGCTGGCGAGGTCGGCGACGGAGTCGCTGATGAGGGCCCGAAGTCCAGGAGGTCTGTAGATGAGTGTTCCGCTGAGTGTGGTGTTGCGGTTGGTGTGGTTCCGGAAGTGAAGGTGTTCGGCCGCATCGAGGGAGGGTGTGGACCTGGAGGGTGGACTTGTGGACGATGATTATTCCTCCTCCCAGCCCGTTGGTGCGGTCTTTGCGGGAGATCTTGTAGCCGTCCGGGATGGCTATGGCTACGTTGGGTGGTGAGGAGTCATTCCACCAGGTCTCGGTCAGGAAGGCGACGTCTGGGGCGGTGGTGTCGAACCACTGCATTAGAGTAGTGGCAAAGCTGGGAGGCTATTTCCAGCAGATGACATTTATGGTTTTAGAAATACACAGTTGCTTTTGAAGGGGACAAGCGTATATGAAAGTGTAGATAACTAAACTGAAGTGTGGCCATTAGTGCAGATATGTGGAAAGCGAATGAGAAAGAGTGAGTGGAAGTGTGGTGTGGTGTAGATGTGGATCAACCTGCAAACAATTATTTTAGGATCTGTGGAGATAATTCTCATATTGGATAGCAATTTATACATTTGAGTGGATAACCTAGACAGCAATGGTTTTAGCTGGGTACCTACTCGCTACCAAAAATGCATGCATGCCCAAGTTTGTTTGATGTTGCTATTTCTAAGCTATGTGGAATGCCATATTGTGTCCAATCAACTTACATCATCTCCAGTGGTTCGAAGAATATACCTTTAATACAAGCAAAGGCAACAAACAGCAATGCCCTTGCCCAGTCCCTTAATCTGTCAGGTAGGTCTAAATAATAACTGCTTCTCAAAAAAGGGAGGGGGTTGAAAGAGGATCAACAAGGCTCCTCCTCCTAGCAAAACGTGAATGAGAAACAGAGAGCCTAATTGTTTCTTAAAAGACAATCCTCCAACTGGGAAGAAAACGATAGGTTTTCTTATAAAACCCTCACCTACCAGGGTTACCACTTGGTGGCATACTTCATCATCAAGTCTATCCCATTCCACTGTCCAAGGGGGTGTGCCGCGACCTAAGATATACGTGGGTGCACTTTAAGAGTATCAAAGGGATAATGGGAATAAAAGGAGTGGAAAAGTGAGATTACAAATATCTGCCTAGTAGGTAAACCACTCTTTATTCTGGCCTCTAGTCAGTACTGGTAAACAACAAGGGGACAATTTGAAAGAAAATGCTATAATGTGCCTGACTATCTAAAAGATCAACATATTTCAAGCTGTACCCCAAAGGCTTTTCATCAGGACCACGTGAAATTAACTCCCTACTATCATTTCTGTAATGGTAATCACATGTACACTGCATGCCTAATTGTAATATTTTTGATTATACTGCACTTACTTGGTCATTATTGCCTGTAAATATAAAAGATGCAAACTTCCCGCATCATGTCTTCTCTTGTTATAGAGTAAATTTGTAATCACACTCACGCCAAAGTTTCAACTCTACTCGATCCAAACCAGGGCCCGGAGGACCCATGATGTGGGAAATTTGCATCTTTTATAGTACGAGGTACGTCTTGAAACATGTTGACCTTTTTTTAGAAGGCAGGCACATTATAGCCTTTCCTTTAAAATGTTCCCCTTGTTTTTAACCAATACTGACCAGAATAAAGAGTGGTTTACCTACTAGGCAGGCATGTTATAATCTCACTTTTCTACTCCTTTCATTCTCTTTATCATATTGATACACTTAAGTGTTAACATGCATCTCGTAGGTCGCAGCAAGCTCAGTTCAGCCCCGGAACAGGATTGACCCGATGATGAAGCATGCCACCAAGGTGTAACTCTGGTGGGTGAGGGTTTTATAAGAAAACCTATAATTGTATTCCCTCTTGGAGGGTTGTCTTTTTGGAACAATTGGGTTCTCCGCTCTAAATGATGACTGAACGCACCTCTTCAGTTATTGGTAAGTTTACATACTCAATACCCCATCTTACATGCACTCTGTGGCTCATCATTTCATCCACCCACTTATTTATTTGTACGTTCATCTGCAAAAAAACACACACAATGGCAAAATGTAGAAGTAAAATAAGTTAAAAGAATAGTAAAAACAAATACTGCCCTATTAAAGTGTCTAGCATGTGTTTGTGATTAAGGAAAAATACAAAACAACTAGCAGTGTGTGGCCATCTTGGAATGGTGTTGTGTACAGTGATTAACTACTGTAGCAATCCAAGATGGCGGACACGTTGCTTCTAAATGTGACAGTCACCTAAGAATGGTAAAGAAATGATACACTATAGCCAATACTCTTCAATGTGGCCCCCACCACGCTCCTAGGGGTTTAAAGGTCACAGACATGCAGAATAATGTACACAAAATAAGCATTAGAGGAGCTGTACAGTATCACTGTCCAGGGATCTGATGGGCGATCACACAAAAATATAAAGGAATGAGGCAACACCAAAATAAAAAAAAAGCAAAAGTACATTGATCAATCGACACTCAAGCCTTGGAACTGAAGCACACAAATCAGACAAAAAAGCTGTTCTGCCACTTAGAGTGCAATAGAGCCAATGGATGAGTATATGTTTACCCACTGTCCTATGATATACATTGCAGTGGGTGTAATTAGAAGGTGAATGACACTCCCACAGAGCAATAGTTGATAGACTCCCTCCATGTATATGTATGCATGTATTTTTGCCATTTCTGGTTTTTTAATACAAGAGTTGGCAGATAACTAAAGATGTCATGCTGGATCTAATTGAATAAATACACGGCTGAATGCTATGCATAACATTATAAACCTATAAAATTCCTGAAGTCAAACCAATACACATTCCTCTTAAGAGGTGTTAGACGGACCGGGAGGGTCGGCCGAGGATAAGGGGAGAGGTCTCCGGGGAGAGCCGTCTCCAGTGAATCGTACAGACAAGTAACTTCCCCCCCACAGACGGACACCACACAATGATAAAGTTCAACGATATTTTATAGGCAATTCTTCAAGTACGGTAGAATGGTACAAGGAGGTCTGGACTCAGGGGTCCCCTCTATTCTGGTCTCTGTTTGGGAAAAGGGTAGCGGGACAGTCTTGTTACCAAAAGGATGGAAATAGCTCTCAATCCTCGAGCTTGGTGGTGTAGATGAACGGGCCGCGGCGGAGCCAGCAGGTCCCGAGATGGATGAAGGAAGACGACGGTCCGCGGCAGAGCCAGCAGGTCCCGATGGAGGTGGTGGTTACAAACGGTCCGCGGCCACGCCAGCAGGTCCCGACGATTGCGAAGGATAGGGTGGTTCCCAAAGCCGCGGCAGCGCCAGCAGGCAAGACGAGGGTGCACAAGACAGAGCTACGGCAGCGCCAGTAGTCCGTCAAGGATGAGTTCTTCTTTGCGTCTCTCGACTCCAAGATACAACTCCCGTCCTGCTCTGGAGCTGCCCCAGTTATAGGGCTGGTGTGCTTTGATGTCCGGACCCTCGCACTTGGAGGTCGGGAGGTCCGGGATGAGGGGGTTCAGACACCCAGCAGGGGGGTGGAGCCAGCGCCCGGAGAGGCGATGGGCGAGTGGCACTTGGCGGGGGAGAGCCATCGACACCTCTTGCTCCCATTGACTGACCAAGTAGCCCGCTCACCTCCTGGGTGGATGTTGGTGCCGGAATGTCTGAGGCCTGGCCAGGCCCAGGGTTGGGGTCGATCGGGGGCCAGGCGGCCTCGTGGTGGAGTGTCCAAGATGGCGCCCAGGATGGGCGCGCATGCCGGTAGTGGGTCGGCCTACGCGGTCAACAGGTTCGAGTGTAGGGGTCCCTGCGGGGACGGTGGACGTGCAATGGTGGTGTGTGGTACTTGCGTGGCTGGTTCGGGCCTGGTTGGGCCGGGGGAGAGCGGCCCTTCATGGGGCCTGTCCAACAAGAGGCCTAACATGGATTCTGAAAAACAAATCTACCACCAGGGCTTGACTGAGGGGGGGCTAACCAACACTCTTGCCTAGTATGATAATCTGCCAGAATCCACATAGCAAAATTCCAGAGTCGAATTTTTAAAACAGTGTAGTACAAATTCACCATTTAAGGCCTACAGTCGGCCAGTGCTTAATGTAAGCTAATCATTTCCAGTGATGAGCTCCTGCACTTAATTCTCAATACGTGCACTAATGGCAGTCCACCACATGGGGGAGCGGTCTTTCTAAATTTGAGATGAGCATAACAATTGTGTTTAATACTTTAATGTACATTAAGGATGAATAATACCTGCCATCTCCCGCCATTCCTATAGCCAAGAGTAGCCTGGAATGTTCTGAATTGTTACACTTGTAGGAGGGTGATGCGTTAGTAGTTATGTTGGAATTGTCTCAGGCAGAACTGGGAGGGGGTGCTGGGTTGTGCAAGCTCCAGTGGCCTCCAGAGAAGGGCCCGACATTTTCTTTTTTTACACATTAAGCACTAGTCAGCGATATTGCTTTTGTCATAGTCTTTTTGTAAAAAACAGAATGCATAAGGCATCTGCCATAACTTTTTCCAATTAACCAATCAGGTTTGTATAAGTAATGATGACCTACTGTATTGTGAGTAAGCACTGCCATGGGGCAACCACCAGGCAATATCCAAAAGACAAAAATTGTGTACAAAATAACAGCTGGTAAACAATATACAAATCCCTCCTAAGCTAGTCTAACAAGGATTCCCACAATGCAAATCTTCTACTGTTAAGAGTTAATCAGACCTTGCCTCCCCCACAGTAATATGTGGAATTGCGTTTAACAAAACACCTGAGTGCAGGCTTTACTACAGTATGATAACAATCCATTCTAAAAGACATACTGGCTTGGACTTATACTTTTCTCAATAAATGATTCAGGTCTACTGCATTTGCCGAACGTTTTCATATGAAACACATCAGATCTAAGGCATCTGCTCCAACATAGCTCAATGAACCAATCATACCTACCGCCTTTATCATTGCTTGTCAACATGAAAAAAAGCACTGACAATACTAACAGTTCTGGATTAAAAATGAAAGTGCCTTTCAGACAAAAAGTCATCATACATGCACTTTGTCACTTATCCTGGCACTCGTACAGATTTATCCACCCACTAACTCATTCTTGAATTCACCCACTGATACAACTACAAAAAGACACAGACAAACTCAAACTATGTAGGCTAAATTCAAGGACTAAATGTAGAAAAAAAAAATAACATGACACTGTCTAAACATGGTAAGCAATAATACATTAAACATAGCAGCGGAAGGCTGTCTTGCAACAGTGTTGTACATATTGTATCGTAGCTTTAAAGTTCCAGCATAGCTGGCTAGTATAGAATCAATGCGCTGACCATCACATAATTGTTTTAACAATGACACACTATAGCCAATACCATTTCATGATCATTGTCTGAAAACCTTCTACTTCTAGGGTTTTTCAAAGCAGGTAATCAACACAAAAATCCTTCCCTACAAATGTAAACTGTGAGATGTCATGCAATCAAATATGGGTTAACAGGGCAATAAAATCCATCACTGACAGATCTACTGAAGCATGCATATGTTGGCTACTATTAGGTATTGCGCGACAAAATTACAATGATGTACAATATTACTCTACAGGTATGCTGAATGAAGCTACGTACTTTCCCCACACAGCATAGTCTTCACTTCCACTCTCCCCTCTTTTACGGTTATGTCTGCTCGCAGTAGCCCTGCCTCTCCTGGAGCCATTGTCCGTATCCCCTTGAATGTCTATTTGTACGGCATGAAAAAGAGAACTCCTCCATAGCAGCATATACATTTTCAATAGTATTGGGCAAAAGCTTTGTGAATGTCACCTTGTGAGTGCACCAAGATACCCTCCGCATTACAAATTTTCCATAGAAACACGGACTCTCTATTGTTTGGCACGTGTGCCTCTGAGCACAGCAACCAGCACCTCAGTTCATCCAAACAAAACAAACACTGCAAGACACCATCTAAAAAGAAAATCAGAAATATCAACTTCTTTGGCTCTTGGTAAATGATTAAATCAGACAGCATAATCAGTGCAAGCCACCACAAAAGCACCACCATAGTTATTCCCGAAGTGCTGCAGTGAAAAAAAGGTGAAGAACTCATCTATGCTGAAATCAGGTCAATTACAAATATTTCGGTGGACACTGCATTATACCTTAGCCTCATTAGCAAGACTCAGATGGTAATGGATTTAGTTAAGAAGGACCTGGGGAATGTAGTTTTGTGTGCATACATTGTGCACCCCATGGCTAGATGCAAGAAAAGAGGGAGCAAGCTTTCAAAAAACAATTAAAACAACCATATTTTCAGAGATTTGCAAAAAGTCAACAACAATTGCTCCTATCTACCCGTCAGTGATAGCTTATCACACTATCGGAGACAGAGCACTGAAAGTCTCATCAGCTCAAGACTTACATTTAGAATAAGGAGCAGTTAATAGTAGATGAAAAATGTACGAATCAGGGTAGTGCGAACCAAGATCATTTCTTTTTTTATTTGTGGTTTTGACAAGCATTACAAAACGTTTAAACGGTAGTCACAGAGCATCTTGGGCCAGATGCTATAGTTTGGAAATTAACCAACAAACATAGATAGTTGATGACTTGAACCATTAGCCAAATATGCAGATAAGATGGAAAATCTTGGAACATATTTACAAGTCTGAAAAACAGCCACGAGGTGTGACCTGAAATTGGTTTTTGGGCATCGAACCAGTAGTCTCAGGAAAACCCAAGAGACAGGGCAATTAACTCATAGGATGGGTTAACCGGAATTTTAGCAACTTTCTGAATCCGAGGAAGTAAATCTTATATGTACTAGGAGGGAGCAGCACAGACAGAGTATTTGTGCTTAAAGGGGACTTCTACTAATGTTTCATAGCAAAATGGTTGAAAGACAATAAGTACTTTACAGGTCTTAACCTTCTAGCTGAAAGAATGGACAACTTGGCCAATGTAATCAGTTGAACATCCACTTAACGATTTATGGGCAAGATATAGAGAGCTGAAGTTCATGGTTTGCCTTCAATGGGAAGCAATAAAAGGGCTTTAATAGTTCAGATCAAACAGAAGACGAAAAGAGTGATTCTGCACTCTTTGTAGTCTGCAAAATTATCATTGAAAAGTCAATATAAAGTCTGTTCATTCAAACCCAAAAAGTAGGGGAGAGGGGTGCAAGAGTTTTTTTTGTTAAATAGGGATCCAAGACACTATCTCGGGTAACACATTGAATGCATAATAATTATCCTATGGTCTCGAAATATCTACTCACCAATCCCCATGGCAAGTCAGGTTTTATCAGGGGGCATCATTTTTAGTACCTACTGACCCATTCTAGCGAGAGCGTGTGCTGGAAAAGAACAGATGTTCTGGTTTTTGAAAAAGTGAATGAGTGATAGAGGTGTCTTTAAATCTTGTTTTTATCTTCTCACATTTGCTGTAAATTCAGAGGCAGAGGTCAAGTGTCAACTTTTGCCTTCTTACAAATTACTGCTTATTTTGCCCTGGAAATAGGTGTTTCGTGTCACTCTCTGTGCAGTCAAAGAAATATATAGCCTGTAAGGTGTCAGTTTTTTTTTTAACAGACAAGTAAGTAGCTTGTAAATGAACTGTACAAAAGACATTAAATGTTTTGTTTTTTTGAAGTGTGGAGAAAACTTTTTAACAGGATCAAACAAATCACAACACTTTATTTGGTGATTTGTAAATGATAAATATTTGGTGAAACCCCATTTCTACATATTATTGTGTGCTATGTCGTTTTAGCAGTACAAATTGAGTGTCATTGGGAACGTTTGTGGGCATTTCAATGGAAAATGTGCTGTCTGTAAATGGCAGTGTACTACCACATCATGCTTTAGCAACATATTTATTAAAAGTTTTTTTTTTCTTTTTTTACATCTGCTGTAAGGCGGAAAAAGATATATAAATGGAGAGGCTGCGCCAAGAAGCACAGGAAGATCTGTGGTCATTGAACTTCGGTCCTGGGCTAAATCTTTCACCAACAGCTTTTTCTTCTGAACTACATGATATTGAGGAGCTTGTCCTGCTCCTAGTGGGGTGGACTGACGACATTACATACTTTGTTTTTTTATTTATGGCCTTGGTGCACCCGTCTGCCTATGTTGTATGTGTATTTATAAAATCAAAAATGATTATATATATATTTTTTTTTAAACATGAACGGAGAAACATTCCTGTCCCCGCCCAGATGACAATGCTGTTAGTGAACTAAGAGGCAAGTCTCTGGTGATTTGTACCACGACTGTAGGCTAGATTCAAGTTATACATTTAGCAAAAGTTTAGTATATTAAATCAAACAAAAATGTTTGTGCAGTAACAATGCTGACCTCAAATATTTGAAAGTGTTCTCATATTTTAGAATTTAAAAAATTGTGGATCAAATTAAATATTTGCCTAGAATCACAAAATTTGAGACTAATTTATGGGTCGAGGGCATTACAGTTAGATCTACTAAATTATTCAAGTTGCTAGACCTAAATGTTTGGTAACATTTTTAATATTTTTAGAGGCTTAACCCTACAACCCAAAAGAGATCCCAGTACTGGGAAAGCAGTCCCGTAAGTGAACAGTAGTCATATGTTTTTCAAAAGACCTTCACCCACTCTTTTAGTGGCATGCTGAATCATGGGCCTCATCCTGGTCCTTATGAACCAGGAAGTGCTCTACCTTCTCAGGGGGAGCATTTTCAATATTACCATAACAGGGTTATGCAGATAAAAATACACAAGGGCCGCCCCAGTGTCCCTTTTTTTTGGGTGCGCTCATAGCGATTTAAAAATCACTGCATCTGGATGTTTAGGGATATTATTGTCCATACATCCCCAAAGTAGTCACCATGTTTAAGTCCGTTAATTGGGCACAAGGAGTCTTAGGCTTTCATCAGGAATACAGAACCCAATAATATTTGCCTCCGTCCAGTCTGGTAAGTTCAGTGCAGAAAGAGAAGCATAAAACATGCAGACTTACTTAGCTCTTACGCATCGCACCTAGTAGTGCCCGATATTGTAGTTGAAGGTGGGGCAGCATGTAAGTCTGACAGAAAAGAAATACTGGCCTGGAATTTGGCAGTTATTGAAGGAAACCACAGAAGAGTTCTCATGGAGGAGACAGTGAGATGAGTGAAGGGCAAGTAATTAGTTCTTTCAAAGACGTTTGGGGTTCAGCAACAAGAGATAGTAAAGAAAAAATTGTGTGCTCTGATGATGGGGTATGGCTCATCTAGTAGCCTCGGGGGGGGCATGCTATACAGCTTCATCAACCTCCAGTGAGTAATGGAATAACACGAATTATTTTGGTCCAGTAATTCTGGCTGGTTGTCTGGGCAAGATTCTTGCAAGAATTTTGGAGTGTCGCCTACTCCACCAACAACCAAGCCCCCCTCTTCGCCCCTCAAAAGTCTGGTGACTTTTCAAAGCCTTGGTGTGCACTGGGTCCCGCTGCCCTGCCAGGTTCCTGTAAAAAAAGTGAACATGACAGTTCTTGACACATGTACAGAGGGCCCAACCAATGCATCTTTCCCCAATTAATGTTACTTTTATTTATGCACCTAAATGGAATCCTGTTCAAAGGCGTCTAAATAACAATATATAAACTCAAGTTCACCTACTTTAGGTACCATCTTCTGGACAATGGTGGCCACCCAACAGAAGTGTAATTGGTCTGCCAGTTTTGGACAGGGTTGTTGAGAGGAGACACTAAACTGCTTTAAAAAGCATCACAATGTGATCAATATCAGTCTCTAGACACTATGCCAGTACTCCGATTGTTCAGACAAGTCTAGCATTGGAAATAAAAAACGAAAAAGAGGCAAATCTACTGAAAACCTCTATGTTTCCATAGTGATCTTGTCTTGATGCTTGTAGGCGCCTGATTTGCACCTAAGGAGTCTTTAAACAGTTCAGAGTGAAGCACGGATTCTTTGGCTCAATGGGCTATTGCCTCGCTATCAGTCACCAGAAGTGAGTGTGCTTCGCCATTTCTCTTTGACAGAGATGCACTTGCCTAAATCTTCATAAGGGCTCCCAAACATCTGCATTTCTAGACAGGCAGAGATACTCAACCATGGCAGATAATTTGATTTTTCAGCATTTACACCTTTGGAAACCACAAGACCAGAAAAGGTACACATAACTGGCATTGCTAGGCATCAAGGAGACACGGGCGATTCATGTCTGGGACCACATGCCCTGTCGATAGATAGCTTGTTCCACAAGGAAGGCTTAGACAAGATGTTAGATTCACAAAAACTTTAGGAAGAAAAGAAATAGACTGCATTGTCAGGCTTTTACCCTAGCTGTTAGATACTGATAGGTAGGGTACACCAATGAAAAGACCTGAATATGCCAAAAATAACCTTGCAGTTTTTCTTGGTGAACCAGGTAGAGGAGGTAAATGTGTGCTAAGAAGAAAATCGCAAAATTTGGATACAATCCTTGCCTTAAACATTGACAAAATCTGACAATTTCTCACTCTACGACTATTTTGTATCTGCAGACCACTGCCAAGATATCAAAGAGAAGCTTAAATAGTTGTATTACTAAGACAACGTTGCAAAAAACATTTCATTAGGGGGTTAGAGGATAGACACAGAATGGTTGGCAGATATTAGGGTACAGGGTGCAAAGCTCTGAAACACCCTGCCAGTCACCAAGAGTACAGAAACAAACTATCTTCTGTACAGAAAACAGAACTGTTAAGACAATCACATACCCAAAATGCTAATGCATCAGAGATCCGCATTGTGATGATGATGGATGGCCGGACTTGAACTGTGGGACCGACACCACAATTCTTGCCCCTACTATCAATCTTTACACAGTTAAACGCGGCCCTCTCTTGAATAAACGACCAACCAGAATAATATTTCAATATCGGTTATACAGTGCACTCAACAACAAAAAGTGTTATTTTCGACTTTCTATGTATCTGGATACTAAGTTTCCTTAAAGTGGCTGGTAAGAAACTGAAATATGCAACAGAAAACAAATGCATAAAGGAACACATACTGCACCTGGTGCCAATGCCCCACTCTGGCAAAATGCAAACTTTAACACACCTCCTTCCAAAAACACTGCAAAAACAAAAAAGCACAAAGAGGACACCCTTGCCATCACAAACCATTATCCTGAAGTTATGCCTCTGATAAGATCACCAAAACACTTGGGCCCCAGAAGTGTTTCGAAGGCGTCATCGGTCAAACAATAAGATTCCAACTGACAGATAACCAAACCGGAACGAGTGAATACAGTGGCCATGAAGAAGGAAGAACAGTTGAGATGCAAAATAGAGAAAATGAAACAATTACTAATGAACAGAGACAGGAAGTCACGAGTGTCACAATTAAGAATCACATATTAGTCTGAAAAAGAATGATTGTGCCAAACTAACTGCAAACTAAAAGTAAAAGATTCAAGACGACCCCATTTTACCTGCTTACACACGGGTCACGCCTGTGTAAAGTTTGTGCAAATGCTGCTCTTGCCTTATCGAGGGATTGACTTTAGATGAGGCAGTCATGTTCTGGGTTACCCAGGGCTGAGCAGGTCATCAACTGAGAAACTACGTTTTCCTCCATTTTTGTACCTCTGCAGCACTACAGGCATGGAACCATATAAAAACTATAAACAATAGAAAAGATTGAGATGTGTGCTGTTTTATTTGCAAGATATGTAGGCAATATTATCTTCAAATTATGTAGATACCCCCACTGGACAAAGTCAACACGTTTGCATTTCTTGTGAAGACTGGGTAACGATGGAACATAGATGAAGATAATAGAACAGAAGAAGCAAAGTCACAAAAGCATCCCAAATGCTTTTTTTTTTTATTTCAGAGTTAGTTATCGATGGGTGGTTCTCAAACACCTGTTTCAGGCAACTGATTTAACAGTGCCACTCCCACAGGTAGGATCCAAAGTATTTAAACATGGTCTTCTTTGAAGTATCACAAATGGCTGATCTTTAATAAGAATGAAGGAGATAACATTTATGATTCACTACGATCAATGCAAAAGCTGTTCTACTTCAGAGGACTGTTTACTGATTATGAGGAACCAAGAAACTGCTCAACTGTTAACTCCTATTCCAATCTGCATGTGCTTATTTGCAGAATAAATAGTTGAGTTGGGATTCTTTTTAAAACAAAATCAATGTATTGTGTCTAAATGCTTAATTATATATCTAAAAAGCCAGTACAACGAAACTGTAGCGTTATCAGTGAATGCTTTATCCACTCTCTTAATGAAAGGGCTAAAACAGCAGCAACAATATTACGGGCAACTCCAAATCTAGAAAACAAACTAAGTTAGTAAAATGCCAGAAAGCTTCACGGAGTTCGCTGCTGATGCCTCCTCCAAAATAAGGCCGACATGTTTCTATATAATTTCAAAAGCACACCACTACAGGTAGTTGCTCTGCGATAACCTCACATTCAAGAAACAAATCTACACTTTCAAGTAGGTAAGCAGTGCTATCGCAAACGAATTTAACTTCAATTAATATCCAGCAAGATGTATCCACGTTCCGCAGTTTAAATAGTAAAGTCTCAATATGAAACCCAGAGGGCATAATTCCGCTCTGCAATGCCCAGACACCCACAACCGAGGAGGATTAATTCTAACTTTGACCACCACTTTCTGTAAACTGCGTCGCACAACAATTGTTCCAAGGCGACACGTTCTTCATTAATACCGTTTAGTTCTGGGAGTAATGGGCATGTTCTTCGCCTGTTGATCTGAGGTTGTGAGGAAATATGTGACTGCTAATCTGTAGTCGCCCTTTAACTGAAATACGTTAGTGACACTTAAACGCAGTGGCGACAAACTCGGCATTACAACATGGGTATCCATAAACGAGACACTTATTTTTAAAAAAAGCAACTTGTATCTAAGAAGATACAGTAAACTCGTGGACTTGCGTCAGCCATGCTACGATGCTTACAGCTCAAATGTTTTGAAATGAAAAGTCAGTCAATAAGGGCAATTACCAAAACAGTAAAGCGCCAATTACGTTAACAAATACCCTTGTTCCTTCTGCAATTCTATGTACATTTCAAAACACACTTTTGGTACGTGTCTGCCGTCAACAGTGTACATCAATAGCAGCCTTTGGTGCATTTGTAACAGTGGACTCTAGTCTCGTGGCAGGTCCAGTTCAGGGTATTATGAAAACTGTATCATGAGAGGATACCTACTTGGGAAGCAGCTTAGAGCCCACCAGAGGGGCCTATAACCTTCCAGTGTTGACATGTTAAAATACTTTCGAAGTGGGCGGGGCTTAGGTGTCAGTTCTTTGCCTAGCTTAAAAGGCAGCTAAATCTACCGACAGCAAATAATGCACAGTTTTTGGAGAGGGTGCCACTTAGTGGGGCATGGAGCAGAAGAATGTGCTAATGCAGCACCTCTAGCTAAGGAGCAGAACTCGCAGCCAGAGTGTGCAGGGTGGCAGGCACTGTGCCCACTGTAATGGCTGATTCACAACTGTACCTACTGAGGATCAATCACATCTTCAAGAAACACTGTGTATATATCATAACATTGATATCAAGTGCAAGTTCGTTACATGCTCCAGGAGCTAGCACTACCAGGGGAGGACTGGAACCACTGGTGCAGCGTAATGCAGGAGACGGGGAGGGCTCTGGTGAAAGGAGTTTATCACTTCAGTTACTAGGGGGGTGCTTTAAAGTAATCCTAGTTTGGGGCCTCGGTTCCAGAGTCTCCCTACTGCAGACAACCGTGCTCTCTTCTATGTTGGCTCTTCGCCTAAGCCTACTGGTGTCCTGCACCGGACGCAGACGATGTGAGCACCAGAATGACATAACGGTTCACAGTTGCTCCCAAGGCGAGGCAAGCTGGGCCTAGCGGGTGCCTTGGCCCTGAATGGTCTGGTCCTAGCACGAGACTCTCTCTTACCCAGGCGCAAAGCCTGCCGCCGCTACCGCTCGGCCTCACCCGCCTCCTTGGCCTGCGCCGCCCGCTGCCATCTCACCACCGAGGCCACCAACACCGGAGCACCGCCCTCTGTGATGTCACACGCCTTACCACGCCCCATGCCGTGGAAGCCGGAGAACTTCAGGCACGGATATAGAAAGAGGACAAGGAACTCAGTCACAGCTAGGGGAATAAACAGTTAGTCGGCAGTTTGCTAAGGCTCCGGATAGTGATTACACAGGCCAACGTTTTAGCGCAGGCAAGTGGGAGATTTTAAAAGCATTGTCGGGAGAATGCATTTTCCCCACTGACTTGAATTGAAGCAGAGGCAATTGCCTGAATTGGTCACTCTATTTGCATGCATGGCAATATGCCCGTGATCCAGCGCTCTGATTGAAAAACTGTCTCAAAATCGCTACCTGTCACCTCAATACTCAACCATTAATCATGAAACACATATAAAGGCCCATAATACCAATGAGACAATTTTTGAGCAACTGAATCAGGTGGTATGATTAACTAAACTACTCACATATTATTTACAAAATTATATACAACTGCAGTTTATTTATGTTTACCATGGTTTTAACATTTATTATTTATTAATCAGACCACCTAGGCGATTGGATCAACTGATGGTAACTAGACCATGAATAAACAAGACCAGCTTGCCTTTCAAATCTAATTTTATTAACTTTATTTTTCATAAAGAAAAAGCATTTATGTTTTAGAATCTTTATTTTATAAGCAATAAAGAAAGCAGCTTTTTAATAAGGAAATGAATTAATAAACTGACATTTTCAAAGCAAGCTCAGAAACACGAAATATTAGCAGAATAACAGTTTCCATTCCCTAAATCTATTTCCCTGTCAGTCAGTCAGTCAAATTAACTTTATTCGATTCGGTTAAAAATCATACAAAGGACGTAGAAAAACATATTATATACAAGTAAAATACAATTAAACAATTTCATTTCAATCGAATTTCTCATGACATGGTGTTACAATAAAAACAGTGTTTAAAAATTAATAAAATCAGTAAAAACAATTTATACAAAGGGAATTACAACATTCTTGCGTCTTTTTGATCTAGCCGCTGCCACTAGAAAATTTGCCATGGAGAATGTAATATGTATATTTTCCAATGATTGTAGATAAAACATGGCTGGTCTCACCTGGGAGAAACCAGCGTCCCTCAAAACAGGTAACAGACGTTTTTTTCTCTAATCAGAGAAGAAATCGCAAAACATAATAAAGTGCATGGTGTCTTGAACTGAAAAATTGTCACAAGTACAGGGTGGTGCTAGCTCTGGATTTATCCAAGAATTAAAACTGCCCAAATAAAAGTGAATAAGGTTAAACCTAAATTTCGTTAACAGGAACCTGTGAAATGGGTTAGTGACAAAACATAAATAGGGTTCCAGTGCAGGAGAGTGAACTAACAAATAATGACGTCTAACTGTGGGCTTTAACAATTCTGTTTCTTCTCAAATCAATCTTTCCCTTAACATGAATTGTTTTTTAATAACAACCACATCCTGTTTTGTGATACCAGAGGGGTCAGTAAATAATTCTGGTCGACCCAGGTCCAAGAAAGATTTTTTTAAATAGGCCAGCCATGGGATTGTACTACTATGCTCCAGACTCATGACATCCTTCATAATAAGGTGATTTAGGTTCAATTCTGTATTTAACCATGTCTTGAGCCAATATGTTAAGGGCGCCAATCTCAGCCTATCCTGAACATAGTCCAATCCTACCTCTGCATGAGTGGAAAAAGTTGGCGATGATTGAGGAAGGCACAAAAGAGAACGTAAGAATCTATTTTCTGCCTTCTGAATTTTGTCCAAGCATACGTAGCCCCATAAAGGCGCGCCATATAGAGCCACAGGAAGGGATTTGCTGTTATACACCTTTAGGATGGCTTCCATTGGTCTATGACCCAGTCTTTTGGCGAAACCCAGGATGGCCATTGATGTCCTTATCACCGCTAGGCTTTTGGCCCGTACCTGAGGTCCCCAGGTGCCCTTGCTGTCAAAAAGCACGGCGAGATAAGGGAAGACGGGGACTCTAGAGACTACCTCTCCTTTACACCAAAATGTTTTCACCATGGCCCTTTTCTTATGCGGTCCGATGACCATAGTGTGGGATTTAGTAGAATTAACCTTCAAATCAAGCCGGTCCATGAAGGAGCCAAATGAGTCCAAAAGCTGTTGGAGACAGACGCCAGTACGAGCTATGTGTACTGCGTCATCCGCGTATAGGAGAGCAGGGATCCTAACTTCTCCTACACGCGGAACGTCTCTTGCAGCCCCCTCTAGGTGATTGCCTAGGCCGTTGATGTAAATAGTGAATAGCAGGGGTGCTAATATGCAACCCTGCCTAACTCCCCGCTTTGCATTAAATCGAGACGTGCATCTGCCTTCTTTTGTAACCCTCACTACAGCAAAGAGTTCCCGATGGAGTGAGGCTATGAACCCAACCAGGGCCTCATCAATCCCCATCCTCAGGAGGGTTTCCCATAACTTAGACCTGTTGACCAAATCGAAGGCCGAGGAGAGGTCCATGAACGCTAAATACAGTGACCCCTCCTTGGCCACCGTGTACTTGGAGATCAACAGGTGTAAGTTTGAGCACTGTTCAATCGTGCCTCTTTTCTCTCTGAAGCCGTACTGGATGTCGGCCAGACCACCACATCCTTCCAGACTGTCCCTTAACCTAGCCAAAAGGACTCTGCCCAAGATCTTTATAGCAGAGTCCAAAAGGGATATAGGCCGGTAGCACCCCGGGTCATCCCTTAGGCCCTTTTTAAATATGGGAACTATTGTGGAGGTCGCCCATGTGGTTGGATGTGGGGTACTGTTTGCTGCTATAAACACGTTCGCTAGGATACCGGCCCATAATTTCTGCGAATGTATATAAAAGTCAGCCGGTACCCCGTCCGGCCCAGGGGCTTTATTCCTGGTGGTTGCGCAGATTGCTTTCTCAACCTCGGCACTGTTAAAGTGCAGAGGCATGGCCTCTGAAAGGGGCATGTTAAGTGGGTGGGTGGTGGTGCCGCTAACTCCATAAACAGAACTAAAATGTGCCAACTACTTATCATCTGGGATGACGCAGTCTGTATCTAGGTTGAGTGACTCAGAGAAATAAGGGTGGTTAATTACAGCCCAGAATTGCCTGCTATCCCGCAAGATATTGGTAGAGATTACATTTTCCCAAGCCTCCTGTTTGATACAATCCTGTCTACTCTTAATAGCTTTCCTATAATCTTTACGCAAAATTGCAACCAAAGCTCTGTCCCTAGGATTTGCTTTAAGAGCCGATTTTAGGGATTTAAGGGCTTTAGAGCAGGGAGGATCAAACCATCGACTATGTTTAAAATCTCCCTTCCTACATTGAGCCGTGAGGTTAGAAGAAACTTTACTGCATATTAATTGAAAGGCATCCACGATGTCATGGCTTTGTGAGGATGGGTTTTGGCAGATCGTGATCTGGTCCTTTATCTGCGGACCAATGTCAGTATAAAAATCCACGGGAACCACATTCGCCCACTTCAGCCGTCTGCCCTTGTCAGTTGAACGTAAAGCAGGTCCAGGACTGACCTGTCCCGGCTTGGGCCCATTGAATCCCCCCAAGCTGCCACCAGGAGGACAGGATTGTGATCACTGAAGGGGGAGGGGACTGTACGATAGGAAATAGTTCGGTTGAGGATAACAGGGGTCACAAAAATGTAATCAATAATAGTCCCAGACATTGACCCTTTAAAAGTTGGTATTCTAGATTCCCCCTCCCTCATCTTAAATTCAAAAAGGTTGAAGTTGGCTAGGAGATGTTCCAATTCTTCAACTGCCTTGGTGTGCTCTAAATGAGGGCCCTCCAGGTCCAATGTCTCCCTGCAATCTATTTGGCCACAACTAAAATCACAAGGATGAATGTTAAAATCGCCCATTAACACGAGATCATAGCTAGTATGGGTATTTTGACTGACTGAGTTTAAAAACAAATCCAATCTGGCAATATTGTCACCACCATAATCCTTATTAACAGAGTTGTAAAAATTAATAAACAGGGTGCTCTTCGAAGGGCTAATTTCCCTTTCTACAATTAGACAGTTCGGGGAGTCATATTTAATCTGCTTCAGTGACCCCTTGAGATCAAGTGAAAAAAGAGTCAGAAGGCCCCCCCTTGCTCTACCCGCATTACTAGGGCTTGCCGCTACGGCAAAACCTACAAAACCGTCCAACCAAAATCGGGACGTCGTGTCCCACGTTTCCTGCAAAGCAATGATGTTGTAATCTGAAATAAAACTAACCCATTTAGTGTCGCTCATTTTCGAACTAATGCCTGCGACATTCCAACAAAGAATTTTACAGCCTACACCTCCATTTGCCCTGCTTTCGTCAGTAATCGAAGGTAACTCTTCAATTGGTAGTCAATCCATATCGTCCAAACCAGACAGAGGGTCGTAATGGTTACTCAAGCTCAACCCACCCTCCTCAATTGTATCCTGGGAATCCTGTTGGGTCATTATCGAAGGGGCACTTGGAGCTATTGCTGATTGTGTCTGTATGCAAATGTTAGCGTTTCTGCGTGCCACTGCTGCCCTCAAACCCTGCCATCTGGCTTGATAATTACTTTTTGGTGTAGGGTAGGCTGGGGGTTGATAGAAGAAGCCTAGGGGAACTGGTCTCAGATGGTCCCCAGACAATATCGCCGAGCCATCCCAAAAAAGTCTATCAGCCACTTCTGACCTGCAAAAATGTATCACCACGCAATCACCATATACAGTTTTCAGTTGTTTGCCAATCCAACCCACCCTCCTTGCGTGAATAATCAAATCTGCAATGTTCTCCCCACTACATCTCTCAGCACACCAAGACTTCGCTTTGGCCATGAGGTCCATGGTTGATTCCCGTTCCCCTTCCCTGAGAGGGTCTACCCCAATAAACACCGCTACCAGAGGAGACGCCTCTGGAGGCAGGTTAAGTTTGTATGAACTTGGGGTGACCCTCCTCTGGGGCGGTAGGCACTTCTGGGGCAAGGCCATTGGCTGGGATCCCAAAATGGGGGCATTAACCGACACCTGGGGAGGAACTGTGATTAAAACCTGGGGTCTAATGTCTTTATGCATGGTGCCACTTGTGGGAAGAATATTAGGCAAGTTGCCTGCTGGTACCACGCCCCTGCCCACTACCTCAGTTTGACCCTCGCTTATTTGCACGATGTTGGAAGGTAGCGAGCGTGCAATTTTATCAATGAGGGAACATTTCTTTAAAAGACCTTCCAGGCACGTATTTAAGGTGTCCACAATGTCTTTGGCAATACCCACCAGGAGGGGTTCGATCCTGGCCACAAAAAGTTCTTCTAGTTTGTCCTCCAAACTGGCCGGCTTATCGACGATAATTGGCGTTGTGTAGACTTTTTTCCCTTTCTTGCGTTTGTTTATTTGTGGGACCAACTGAGGGGGAGCGCTTGGGGGTGTAACAGATGAGGTAGGCACAGTATCATTGATTGTTTGCGCCAGGGGGGGAAGATTACCAATAATAACGAGGGGTTCCAGAGGGACGCAGGAAGTATTAGTAGAGATGGATACTACGGCCTCCGGTGTTTGTGATGGTGCTATTGTTCGAGGGGAGGTCAGGGCGATGCCCAGTTATTGCTCAGCGTTGGCAATCTCCTTTGTTAGTGCCCCCACTGCAAAGGAAAGGTATGACATGATAGAATTGGAATGCCTAGGGACCTTAGCATTTTTGCCCCCTCTTCCATAGTCCATAGTCAGGTTTTTCTTCCTCTTACCCATTTCCAGTGGTGGATGTTAGGGTATTGGCCCAGCCCGGCCTCCTTCGGCCCCGGACGGCCACAGACGGCCCGCCCTCTGCCCGGGCTCCGCCCGGTGTCGCCCGCGCGCGTCCCGTGATGCGGAGGGAGCGTCCTGTTAATATAGCGCCTCCGGGTGCGCAGCGTTAGGAAACAGGAATTTGGCACTATGCTCCCTGGGAGCTGTAGTCTCCAGCCGCGGTCCGCGAGATGGAGCTGTGCGGCGCAGCGAGACTACAGCGTTTGGCCCCCAGGAGTAGGTGTGCGGCAGGTAGGGAGTCCTCTGTCCTCTGATGTTGCCCCCCGCTCCACCGAGGGAGCGTCCTGTTAATATAGCGCCTCCGGGCGCGCAGCGTCAGGAAACAGGAATTTGGCACTATGCTCCCTGGGAGCTGTAGTCTCCAGCCGCGGTCCGCGAGATGGAGCTGTGCGGCACGGCGAGACTACAGCGTTTGGCCCCCAGGAGTAGGTGTGCGGCAGGTAGGGAGTCCTCTGTCCTCTGATGTTGCCCCCCGCTCCACCGAGGGAGCATCCTGTTAATATAGCGCCTCCGGGCGCGCAGCGTCAGGAAACAGGAAGTTGGCACTATGCTCCCTGGGAGCTGTAGTCTCCAGCCGCGGTCCGCGAGATGGAGCTGTGCGGCGCGGCGAGACTACAGCGTTCGGCCCCCAGGAGTAGGTGTGCGGTAGGTAGGGAGTCCTCTGTCCTCTGATGTTGCCCCCCGCTCCACCGAGGGAGCGTCCTGTTAATATAGCGCCTCCGGGCGCGCAGCGTCAGGAAACAGGAAGTTGGCACTATGCTCCCTGGGAGCTGTAGTCTCCAGCCGCAGTCCGCGAGATGGAGCTGTGCGGTGCGGCGAGACTACAGCGTTTGGCCCCCAGGAGTAGGTGTGCGGCAGGTAGGGAGTCCTCTGTCCTCTGATGTTGCCCCCCGCTCCACCGACGGAGCGTCCTGTTAATATAGCGCCTCCGGGCGCGCAGCGTCAGGAAACAGGAAGTTGGCACTATGCTCCCTGGGAGCTGTAGTCTCCAGCCGCGGTCCGCAAGATGGAGCTGTGCGGCGCGGCGAGACTACAGCGTTTGGCCCCCAGGAGTAGGTGTGCGGCAGGTAGGGAGTCCTCTGTCCTCTGATGTTGCCCCCCTGTCTATTTCTCACTTCACCTAGAAAGGAAAAATCATTTAAAGTCTGCTGTCCTTACATGCGCCAAAGGTCCAACAGCATGTCACGTCAATCAGGAATCGGAAAGTAAGAGTTTTTTTTCCTGCTTATAGTGTCAGGTTTTATACCTTTCTCTCTAGCTAAACTTTCTACATTTTACATTCTTTTAAGCAAATCCGAGCTTTTCATTGGCTGTCCTGTGTCAGTCCATGATAAAATACATTAGGTCATCTCCGACTCTTGACCAGGTCCAGGCTTCACATAAGCCCTATTGTCTTTCATTTCCACATCTTTCAACTTCCTCAAGAAAGTAACTTTTCCTCGAGTTTCGAACATTTACTTGCTAGCCTTGGCAGACACTTTAAGTTTCTGTCCTTGAGCCTTTTCTCCATGAGCACGTTCAACTCAGCCAAAGAACTGCTTTTTCAATTAACGATGACAGTGCAGTAAAAATCTTCACAGCTACGCATGTGCAAAGACTTCACTCTGGACAAGCTTTTGCGTCTGCAGCTCTGTCAGCCATGTTTTCTGAACCATCTTTAGGCCTCACTTTGGAAACTATTATTAAACAAACACAAGACATCAATTAATTAAAGAATTGAAACCCATTCTGTTACCCACCCCCTTTACTAATTAATCCTGTTAATTATGTTACCTAGCAAAAAGCACAATCAGGCAGCATTATAATTACTTTTTCCTTTAGGAACTGCACGAACTCCATGAGCTTTCATCACAGAAAGGACATAACATAAGCACACAAAATAAGTACATGCCATTAGTTAAACAGCCGCATTTAATACTGACAAAGACAATAGACAAAGTTAGTTTATTATTTTTTCTTGCGATTGCAACATAAAGCACATTAGTTTATCCTGCGTGTATTGATGAATGTATTTTTAAACTAAGTTGATTAGTAATTTTCACCACAAGCTTATTAATTTAATTACTGTTATGGGAATTTAACTTCACAAGTTTGAACAAAATCTTGTTCTTCACCTTGCTTCATCACCCGACACCGGCGGGAGATTCCCGATTATTAAGCCAAAAAGGGCTTTATTTTGGATTCTTCCACCTGAAATTCCGGCTGCTTCCATATAAGTCAATGGGGGAAATCCATTCTCCCTGTTATTATTTTTTAAATCTCCCATTTTCGTCTTCTACTAAAATGTTGGCGTGTTTACTGGTATGCATGGTGACAGACAATCGGCATTTCATTTCTGTCAGATTAATAAAGTAGCATTCAGGAGGGAGACTACCGATTTTTCAAGCCAAAAATGGCTTTATTTTAGCTGTCTCCCGCCTGAAATTGCATTTTCTGCAATAGAAGTCAATGAGGAATTTTCATGCTCCCGATTTTTTATTTTAAATCTCCCACGTCCCTGTTCTTAAATGTTGGCATGTATGAAGTAGCGCAATCACAAGCATAGTTCCAAACTTTGTTTTTGTATGCACTATGTAAACCTTCCAAAAATAAATATGTCGAGGCCTGTCTAGGATAATGAGGTACACGAGTTAAGTTTTATAGGGATTCCACTTTCAATGTGAACCGACGGGTTCTGGCAGTGACTGATATATCAGTTGCTGCCAGAATCCTAGAAGGACAAGTTGTGTTCATGTCATGGGCACTGATCCCTTGCATGTGAATATATAATTTAAGGTAAACACAAAGAGATTAATTTTTCAGACTCTTGCATGTGAATAAATCATTTAAGGCAAACACAAGGAGATTAATTTTTCAGACACTTACCCCTGTCACAGATCTGGGTTGAATTCATCATCGTTTTTTAGCGCACTTCGCCACCCCAGTTTAGACCCATCCATACGCAAAACAGTCTTATTTACAAAATCAACCTGATTGTGTCGGAGATCATTATCACATATTGGCAATTAGCGGAAATCACTTGAGCGACCACTCGTCATTCTTCAGGAGCATTTGGTCAAAGATCCTGATATACTTCAAGTTTCCGCATCCAAGTGGTTGCCTAATTTTTCAATACGTTGTCTGGCATGAATATCCCTGTTTTTGGGGAATCTCTTTAAACGTACATGGCGGAGATTGCAGCACATGTGAAGAGAATGGCCCATGGGCAGGCACAAGAATTTCCAAGCTGATTGTTTATCATAAATATCATTGGATAATGTCGGAGGCATGTCAAAATGATGAAAATTTAAGTGATGCTTTTTGTGATGAATGGATGGCAGGAAAGTAGATGTTTATCTGACGATTTAAATGCATTCTCTGACATTTAAGAAGAGTTATCTATTGTGAATGGTCTAATAATGCTTAATGATTTATTTATTCCACCTCAAAGTGTGAGACAGAAAATTATATTGTTAGTCCACCAAGGACATTTATGTATTTCTAAAACATGTAAACGAGTGAAAAAGTTTTACTGGTGACCATCACTAGAAGCTCATTTGAAACACATTATTATGGCTTGAAAGTCTTCTTTCAGACAATCACTGGAAGATTCAACAATCTCTATTACATTCAGTTCCGTTCCCAAGTGCCGCCTAAGATAAAATAGGTTTGGACTTTTCTGGTCCATTTTCTTTACTTCCATACAAAATGAGGTATATCATTGTTTGATTGACTACTATATTTTTAAGAATAAAAATTTGGAACTACATTGTCAGTCCACATGGTACAACGTAAGAAGCCCCTGTGAGGAAGGACATACTGACCCGACGCTGGGGACATGTTCCTCGTCTCTCGACATAGCAAACCGATCGGATCCACTGGTAGTGAGAAATCCATTACCCTGTTTTGTATATTCACACCGCAGACTCAACGGCAACCCGGAAGCAGAAGCATCTGTCCCGGAAGAACTGTCGACTGCCCAATGAAAGGAGAAGATCAGGAAGAGGAGGGGGGTAATTCGTCGAGCGCGAAGGAACCAGGAAGGACGCCGGAGAGGACGACCGAGGAAGCCGAGCCGTACCCGTGGAAAACCGAAGAGCCCAAGACCGAAGACGTCGCGGAGGAGGACGTGGATCAGGAGTCGGGAGAGCGGTGGTACGAGGACTGGTAGAGTCCGCCGGAAGATGCTGGAGAGCGGCCGCAACTCAGGAGAGTTGCGGCAGAGCGGGTGAGTGACAGCGTCTGTGGGGAACAAGAGGGTGGCAGGAAGAACGGGGTGGAGGGGTAGAGGGTAGTGGGGCGGAGGAGGATACCTGTGCTTTATACCCTAGCAATTGAAGGATACTCCATGCCTATTTGACTTTAGGTTGTTTTTTTATTTCAATGGCCTGTGCTGAAGAATAGCGTAATATCCGGTCTTTGCTTTACCTTGACGTTATCCTTGTTGAACAAACTGTAAACAGTATACCGAACCCCTCTTAGCTAACTTCATTAGCTGCTGCTACTTTGTTTATCCCCGCCTACTTACCATCTAAATTAGAAGGCATTTGCGTTGTTTTCTCCCTCCTACAAACCTATCACGACGGTTATTACAAAACACTTTACGGTGTGGTGAAGGGTTCTTTACTCTCAGAAGTAACAGGGAACATCCTACTGATGGCTCATTTCTTTTCCCTCTCTATGAGCCTCCGGGGTGAAGATACTGACCAACCTGAAGAGGAACGGAAACCATTGCCATCTGCGGGACCTTCCAGCTCAACCAACCTTACATCGGAAAAAACAGAAAGAGACTTCCCTGTTGTGTCCCCCCTTGTGTTACTTTTGACAATAAACAAAGATCTTTTGGAAAATACATACAGCCTCCTCACCTGTATATCAAGCCTGCCCTCCCACAGCCCCATTTACATAATTACGGGGATGGAGAGTTTACATTAAATTGTTACCTGAATGGATAAGGGTTAAGACAGAGAAGGAAGGTCTGAAACACTCTAGTGGAAATATACCTTATACTGTAATATTGAAACAAGCTAACATGAAGAAATTCTTTGATGAGAAACACAATTCTCGTGAATGTCATCTCAGCAGTGGGGACTAGGTCATGATAAGAAATCCAAGGAAGATCAGAAAAGGGGGGTCTAAAATGTAGATAATCAAGTATCGGAAAATGTGGGGATTGATCAACCATCTATGGTTCCATTTTCAGTACTGGGTAAGTCTGGTAGGTTCTTCAGGATTGACAAGAAGAATTGTGTCACGTGGTGAAAATAGCATGTAAATTCAAAGATTATTTAGTGTATTGAATTATATCATTGTATATAGGCTTAGAAGTTTTTATTCAATTCTATAATTGTACATGGGTTTAGAAGTTTGTGGTCATTAACCTTATGCTCATATTGGTATTTATGGTTTTTTGAAGTTATTTTGAATTTATTCGTTTGTTAATTGTTCTTTTGTGTAAAGGGGAAGGTGTTTTAGTATTGGGAGGTAAACAAGTTCCATAGAGATGCCTCTTGGTAGGTGAACTGACTAGGGTTCTGACAGTGACCAAGATGTCAGTTGCTACTAGGATTCTAGGAGGGCAGGTTGTGTTTTAATATTGTGAGGTACATCTTATCGGAGATCATTATCACAGCCTGTCACATGCTTCAATCTCCCCCTTCAAGAATTAATTACAAAGCGTTAACCTTTGATACCAGAGTTAATTCTTGGAGAGTGAAATGAGAGCATGCATGACAGGCAACAACATTTCACTTTTGCCTTGTTTTCAGCAGATCATAATTTGACAATCCGAATTGGGTTTCTGCATGCAGGAAATGTGAGGCGGGAGATCAGCCTTGAAATCGGCAGGCTCCCACTGGAATCGGGAGGGCTGACATGTATGATAGTGAGAACATGCTCAGTCTCAAAGGTGTTTACCCCAGTATACTTGTTCAATGTATTTCCTTCACAGTTTCTAAAGGTATCACAGAGACCTATGTTTGCGCAGCACATACTGCCCGGGCTCATGCTCAATATCGCAGTTCCACTAAGACATGTTTTACTCCATCCAGTCTTAAGTGTCTGTAAATTACGCGATAAACGCAAACTGGATTTATGCAAGTTTATGCTCTGTTATGTAAGGAACAAAATATACACATAGATACGTGTATACATTCCTTTACTCTCCCTTGCAGAGCAGCAAACTGACAGGAACATCAACAACGTCAACGAGATCCACATGAGTTCTTCCTCCACATTTCATCGCTAAGTTTTTATATCCTTCAATTCAGTAATAATCATGCTACAAATACATCAATTCTTACCCCTCTTTTTTTAACAAGGAAAATAACAAAGCATGTAACTATAACTATAGAATGTAATAAGTAACATTTGTCACACTCTAAAATGATATACTATTTTAGTTACCTGATAAGAATGAAGCAACAACTCATGGCAATAATAAGTTACACATATTAACATAACTCTCACATATCACATTGATAATCTGGTAACCATGCATGTGGCTTGGAAACTCTTTTCAATGCATGACCTTCAATAATTCTATCCTGACTTGAATTATCAGAATTTTTTACAGCACCTTGCTCAGTTCCAACACACTCAGCTTCAACCATTCCATAATCCAAAATACTCCCAGTATCATTAATTTGTGCTTCTTCTAAACTTCCTTGTTCATTAGCTCCAATTCCTACATCACTTTCCATGATTTTATCATCCCATAAAAATGTTGAATCCATACACTTAGAAATCTCGTCTTTCCTTCTCTCACAACAAACTGCAATATGACTCAAATGCCAACGTTTATTGTCTTCCAATTCCTCTGATTTCCTCATTACGTAAACCACTTTAAAGGTTTATTGAACCTACTAACTTCCATAGGATATTATCATATTTATTCACTCTCACCCATTGATCAACTTCAATACATGAATCAGCACATTTATTTTTCTTGTCATAGTGTCTCTGTCTCGCATTTTCTACAGACCAATTCCCGTCCGAACTTCTTTGAAACAACTAGTCAGGATTGTATTTTGATCTTGGATAACAACTCCTCATAAGCTCACATGGCATAGCTCTAGTGGCATTGCACAGTGTAGTTCTATAGGATCACATGGTCTTAAACAATTGTGTTTTCCAATCCAAATAATTTCTGTTACCTAATTTAATAGCACCTTTCAACAATCTATTTAACCTCTCCACTATTCAATTTGTAATGTGGTTATAAAATGGCGTAAGTGTCCAACACATAACCTTCTAAAAACGCTTTGGCTTTAGTAGACATAAACTGCAATCCATTGTACGTAAGTAAACTTATTGACACAACTTCATCCTGAAATTCTAAAACCATGTCAGAGTCTGCTTTCCTTACATTTCCTTTCAAAAGACATCTGTTAAATAAATTCATCACCACCAAAACATACTTGTGATCTTCACCAATCGGACCCATAATAGCCATAATAATACACTCCCATGGTGAATCAGTATGGTTAATTTCAGCTGAAGGTGTATTCAATGTTTTGAAAAACTCATAAGCACCTTCACATTTTCCACACTCTTACCAAAAATTCAATAGCAACATCCATTTCAGGCCACCAATATAAAATCTTTACTGCTTGCTTCATTTTCACTATACCTAAATGACCTTGATGAAATTGTTGCATTATAGTTAACTTGAATCCACTGTTGGAATTTGTCCCCTAATTCTACCAATGTATGGACTCTCCACAGTATGTTAATTCATCATTTCCCAATACAATTTGGGTTACTCATCCAATGTACACTTCTTTGGCCAACCGTTCTTAACATACTTACTCACAGTGCACACAACTTTATCACATTCAAACTCATTTTCCCAATCTTCTTTCTTAATTGCAGGATGGCAACTTTCATTACCCAAAGCTATTTGAAAATCCTCCCATTCTCAGCGCTCAGACTCCACCATTTGTACTGGCATTCTGGATAACAAATCAGCCACAACCTACTTTAGCCTGGAACATATAACATCTCATACATATAATCCTGTAAATGCATGGACAATCCTGCAAGCCTACCAGAAGCATTGATCAATATTTCGCAAATGAAGTATTTGATTAGAGAATTTAGATCACACCTAAGCTCAAATGTACTTCCCCACACAAATGTTCTAAAATGATCCAATGCCCATACCACTGCTAGAGTCTCGCGCTCAATAACAGAGTATTTTTCCTCTGTAGGAAAAAATAATGAACGTGAGGCAAAAGCAATCACCCACTCTCATCCTGACTCATCTTTCTGGCTTAACACCACACCCAGTCTTAAATTACTAGCATCCTTTGTTATGATATTAAATGCCAGATATACGACCCTAAATTGCATGTGCAAACGGGTTTGCGCCCCGTTTGCGCATGCAAAATGGCCCAGGGCCATGTACAATTACTAAATAGCGAGTCGCAATTTATTTGCAACTCGTTGTTTAGGAATTGCGAGTCTTCCACTATACACTTAACTTGTGAATCCTTCTTTTTCTTGCAGACTTTTGAAACATGGTCTATAACCCCATAGGCACTAAAGTATAGTTTTACAGCACCACAA
Organism: Lissotriton helveticus; assembly: GCF_964261635.1. Taxonomy (NCBI): domain Eukaryota; kingdom Metazoa; phylum Chordata; class Amphibia; order Caudata; family Salamandridae; genus Lissotriton; species Lissotriton helveticus. The sequence continues at coordinate 490,579,263 of NC_136063.1, forward strand.
TTGTTGGAATAAGCTAAGTGGCTGCAACTATCAGAACAATAGCATCTAAGTGAATCTCCACTAGACACTTTTGCATTCCTGCTGTTAAATCCTTTAACTTCTTTCTTAACATTAAAAAGCAGTCTCTGTACAGTTTGTTTGAGTATCAGCCTCAATGGCGTTAGCATTTCTGCTCGATAATTCAGCCTTCCATACAATACCTAAAATGCCCTTAAAATTCGAATCGCCACTTACCCAAAGCTTTTCCTGATTACTAGGATCTTTAGCATGCATTATAACTTGATCTCTAATAAGTTCCCCTTGTAGTGCTCCAAATTTACAATCCAAAGCTAACTTAGTTGAGACATTCACATTTTCATCTATTTTTTCATGCTCATACTGTTTCCTTTGAAAAGAATTATGCCTAGTTATACCTATACACACTTTAGATGCAACATATATGTCAAGATCATTTAAAGCATCATCAAAGACATTTACATACCCAGAGCCTCTTTGTTTGTCAGGCTTTAGAATACATTTCCAACCCTTTTGGACCAAATTCTTCTCTTTTGCTCTTGTGACAATTTGTTCTCCTCATCAATCAACACTATGTAGTTAAAACAAATATCCTTCCACTTAATCCATGAACAGTTCAATGAAAATTCCTTTGGTGGATTTATTTGTAAAACTTATTTTGTCATGCTGGAAGCTAGCGTGGCTTAGTTCTGCGACAATTTTCATCAGGAATACAACTGGACTACTCACAGTGAATTCTTCACCACACTATGCTGTTACTTATTTTAAACAATCCAAACCCTGTGTAAAAGTACTATAAGTATTTCAATACAACATGCAGCAGAATCAAATGTATTCTTGTTATCCAGGTATGTTTGCCACAATTTACTGGGCTTCCCACCTTATCTGAGGAGTGTGAAGCAAAGTTAAATATTTGAAACTGCACTTCAAATGGTGCTCAATATGCAGACTCTTCACATTAACTGCAACAATCCAATATGGCCATCATGTAAGGTTATGTTTGTGACCTCCGCACGATCAGAATGCATCCCTGAAAGCAGTGTGGTTCTTACTGACGTCAGAATCCACGACGCCAGCACAACCACACAGGAGCAATTCTACAATCCACGCGACTGCTCAAGTGTAATTTCTCCGCTCTGTGAGTCTTATAAAACACTCACCCGCCATACTGATAAAATAATGTAACTGCCTGTAATGTTTATAAATGCTTTGTATATCCACCACCTGTCAGCGTGCAAGCATGTATCTGGTTTACCCTCTTGATCACACTAGAGCTGCGTAATTTTGCTCCACTCTTACACATCACAAAAACATTGTTTTTACATATACTCGCACATATACTTTGTGTGCCTAACTTTATTAACACGGAGTGAAGTATTCAAATGTACTCCTGATGTGTATTCACTGTAGAAAACTAGAGACTCATGAACATGTGCACATTAATGTTTAGCTTAATCAAAGAAATATTATAGTTCTCATTTATTTTTATACTTATGTCTCAAGTCTTTTGTATTTATTTGAAGCATATTGCATATGTAAAACCATGAATGCATTTTTAATTTAGCAGTTGTTGTGAAGTTATAAGTGCATCTATAGGAATGTATTCAAAGTGCCCATTGAAAATGCTTAACTAAAGATAGCTTGACTAGGCTTCCCTACATGAAATGTATTTTTCCTTGCTCTGCGAATTCATTTCCTTTGCAGGTGGGTATTTGTGGTTACATATCTAGAGAAAGGAGTATTTTGTATTAGAGATAGTGAGGCCTGAGAAGAGAAATCTTAACAAGAACAGGACGATTTAATGAGAAGCAGAAGCCTTCTATTCATCATGTATCAGGAACAGAGGGATAGCCAAGGTTATTGTGGCTATCCAAGGTCTGTGGGATCGGAAAGTCTGGAAATGTTGTCATTTCATAATGAGAAGTTTAACACCATTGGTCCCTGGAGAGGTGGAGAGAGATATGGTTAATGTGGAGTATTTCTGTATTTAATTAATGTATGTTCAGTTGGAGTTTGGGTAGATCTCTTTGGATTTTGAGGGGTGCAGGCCGTTTTGCTTATTTTCTACTTGGCATTGTGGCTTTCTGCTAAACACTTGTTCCCTTTTAGAAGGATTCTACTAAAATTGTCACTATGCTGATAGTCACCTTCCCATTTTCCCGTACTTTTTGAGACTTTTTCCTATGACCCATTTACAATTTAGATTTAGAGACCCATTCATTTTTCAGACCCTCCAGGATTTCGAAATTTCGCGGTTTGCCGCGAAATCGGCACTTTTGTAAAAATGCAGCAATTTTTACAAAAGTGCCCGCGAAATCGGCACTTTTGTAAAAATGCCGCAATTTTTTCAAAAGTGCCAGGGAAATTGAAGGAATGCAAAGGTTAAAGTTGTACATTTCTATGGTAGAGCTAAAAACATGGTTCTTTTCCCCCCAGTCCCACATCTCTAACAATCACCAGCAACAGGCGTGCGTGTGGTTACGCGTTTGTTTTTTGTTTGTTTGATGTGAGCTGGGGTTTTCAGATCAGTAAAATGGACAAGCCACTCTACAGCCATGCATTTGTCAGGACTACAAATAAAGCTATGCACTGAGGCAGGGCGGAACACAAAGTCATGCCCATGGATAGTAGTACACATGAGGCCATACACTGAGGCAGGAGTACACTTAAAGCTGTGCACTGAATCAGGAGTACATATGAAGACAAGCGGTATGGTAGGAATACACATAAATACATGCAGTGAGGCAGGAGCATATGTTTAGCTCTGCTGAAGATAAGCACTGAGACACATTTTAAACGATGTACCATGCCAAGAGTACATGTAAAATTAAGCAGAGGAGCAGATGTACATGTGAACCCATGCTCTTAGGCAGCCATCCACTGAGGAAGGAGTACAAGTGAAGCCATGCAGTGAGGCAGGAGCACATGTGACACTATGAACTGAGGCAGGAGTACATATGAAGCCATGCACTGCACTGATGCAGGAGTAAATGTGAAGCTGTGCATGAGGCAGGAGTACACATGAACCATGCAGTGAGGCAGGAGTACATGTGAAGCTGGGCACTTAGGCAGAAGTTGTCACGGCTGCTATTCCTCAGGGTCGGAATGATGTTCAAATGGGGTCCACCTCCAGACGTCCCTGCACTCTGACTATCTAACCTCCAGAGTGCAAAGGCAATCAGGCGAGGGAAAAGGTAGGGATAGGAACAGCAGGGATAGGGACCTGAAATGACAAAAGGGGACACGTTAGTCCACAACACACTAACTACCCTGTTTGATATCACAAGGGCTATAAAGACCCTCACCTGATAAGACTCAGGAAGCGACCCCTCCCTCTGCTGAATTCTTCCTCAGGCTAAGGGAAATGAAATCACAATTAGGACCCTGCTAAAACCTCTATGTGTCATGTGTGTCATTCACCCTTCTTCACAACCCACATTCACTCACCAGGTGCCAAAAGAAGGGAGCTGTAAAGGTATTCTTAATCGTACTAATGGTAGATCAATGTCTCTCCAAGTTCCTGATCAGTCGAAGAAGACAGCAACCACTGTTCCTCATAAATAATATGAAAAACAAACTTAAATGCAGCCAGCCGGCTCTTCCTGCGTGAAAGGAATGATCGGAGCAAGAATAAGTACAAACAACAGGAGGGTGCAATCCCAGCGGCTCCTGTAGGATACTCACAGCCGAGAGTACCGTAAATAGTCTTGGTGTAAAGTGGAGGGGGAAATCCAAGCGTCTCCACCAAACACCCAAAAGAAAGAGCCAAAGGAAAAGACAAAGAGCGCGGAGGGTGAAACCCAGCGTCTCACGCGCCTATCATGAAACACAGCACCAGCCGGTGTCTGTAACACGGTTTTGTGGCCGTGTCCTGTGAGTGAACCAGAGGGGGCAATCCGGGCGTCTCTGGAGTCACTCAGCAAACAAAACAAGATGTTACCGCAAGGACGCAGAGGGGGCAATCCAAGCGTCTCACACGCCTCGCGGGAAAACTGTTAGACAGTACCAGCCGGTAACTGTCATAATCATCTCAGTACAAACTTGCTCCACAGCCACAGAGCAAAAACGAACCACACCTTCCCAGCAGCTCCGCGGGGACAGGGCGTCCGCTAACAACAGCTTCCATTGGACAAATCACGAGCACCAATTGCAGGTGTCCATAGGACTATATGCTTTCTGAAGCCGTCCCACTACATGCAAGGCATTCTGGGTGATGTAGTCTATCCTCTAGGCAGGCACCTTAGTCAGACCCTGACAGTACGCCCCCCTGCCCTGTGCCTCCTAGCGCCCGGCTTCCGCGGGTTGCGAAAGTAGAACGAGCGGATCAACTGCGGGGCGTGGACGTCCTGACTGGGCTCCCACGAGTCGTCCTCCGAGCCATAGCCCTTCCAGGAAACGAGAAACCACAGCTTCCCCTGGCGAAACTTCAAGTCCAAGATGCGTCGGACCTCGAACTCCAGTTGTCCATCCCTCAGCACCGGCGGTGCGGCCTTGCGTCTCATTGAACCAGCTGGCTTCAGCAAGCTGCTGTGAAACACCGGGTGTATCCTCATAGACACAGGCAGCTTCAGCTTGTATGCCACCGGATTGATCTTCTTGATGATTGAGTAGGGACCGATAAACCGGGGATGGAAAATACTACGGTATCGGAATCGAATGTTCTTTGTGGACAACCAGACCTTGTCCCCTATCTCATACACAGGACTCTCCTGCCGGTGTTTGTCCGCCCACTTTTTGTACGAGCTCTTGGCATGGACAAGGGTCTTTTGAATCCGCTGATGTGTTTCCAACAGAGCCTTCACGTGCGCTGCCACAGTAGGATGATTTTGGACTTCTCCCGGTATGGTCAGAGGCAGAGTGTTGGCGTGAAAGCCGGTATTGGCCTTGAACGGTGTTTCTCCTATGGCACTATGCCATGCGTTATTATACGACAGCTCCGCCAACCAGAGAAGAGAGACCCATGAGCGACTAGCTTCTTCCGAATAACACCTCAGATACTGTTTGAGTGTTTGATTAAGTCGCTCAGTTTGTCCGTCCGTTTGAGGATGAAAGCTGGTGGAAAGAGCGTCTTCCACCCTCAGCGCCTTGCACCACATGTGCCAGAACCTGGCCACGAACTGTGGTCCCCTGTCTGAGATAATCACCCGTGGGATGCCATGAATCCGTACCACTTGTGTTAAGAGCAAATGAGCAGTCTGGCTGGCAGTAGGAAGGTTTTTGCATGGTATGAAGTGCCCCATTTTTGTCAGGCTGTCCACCACTACCATGATCGCATTATACCCTTGGTCCATGGGCAACCCCACGATGAAATCCAAACTGACAGTATGCCAAGGACGGGATGGAGTGGGCAACGGTCTGAGCTTCCCACGACTCATGGAATGGTCCCCTTTTGCCCTCGCACAGGTGTCACAATGTCCTATCCACATCTCCACGTCTTTTGTCAGTGTTTCCCACCAAAAATGGCGCTTTACAAGATGGACAGTTTTCTTAACTCCGGGATGCCCTGCCAACACTTCCCCATGACACCAGTTGAATGCCTGAAGCCGCAGATCATGGGAAGGTAGAAACAACTTCCCACCATGCAAGGGTACTCCATGATGGATGGTTCGGAGACTATTCTGACTTGCCCATTTACGCCATTGAACCTGATTTATGTCTTTCTGGACTTGGTCGATAAAACGATCAGCTGTTATCAGGCACACCACCTTTTCAGGGGCGATAATCGCTCTTATTTGATCCTTTGCTGGCCCCAGGTCTCCCCCTTGTCTAGAGAGAGAATCTGCTTTCTTATTTTCTGATCCGGGACGGAAAGTGACAATGAAATTGTACTCCGCGAAAAACAACATCCACCTCATTTGACGTTGGGATAGGTGGCGAGCAGTTTTCATAAACAACAGGTTTCTATGGTCAGAGTACACTGTTATAGGTTGTTGTGATCCCCACAGGTAATGCCTCCATTCATGGAATGCTCTTTTTATGGCCAGAAGTTCTTTTTCTGATATTGTATAATTGGCCTCGGCAGAGTTTAATTTCCTGGATAGAAAGGCAACCGGATGCAACTGTCCTGTCTCCCTGTCTCTTTGTGATAGAACAGCCCCCACTGCTGAATCAGAGGCATCCGCCTCCACTATGAAGGGCAGGTCCAATTGGGGATGTTTCAGGATTGGGGCAGTAACAAACGCCTCCTTCAGCATCTTAAAGGCCTCCATGGCTTCAGTGTTCCACTGGAAAGGAACCCCTTTTCTCAGTAGTTTAGTGATGGGAGAGGCCAACAAGGAGAACTGGGAGATAAATCGCCTATAATAATTGGCGAAGCCAAGGAAACACTGCACCTCTTTCACACTTGTTGGCACCGGCCAGGCACGCACCGCATCAATCTTTCTCTCCGCCATGTGAAACCCTCTCGGTGTCAGTATAACCCCCAGGAATTCCACCTCCTCCACACTGAACTCACATTTGCTGAGTTTACAGTAGAGCCGGTATTCCAGCAACTTCTGCAAAACAAGGAGGACATGGCTGGCGTGTTGTTTTCGTGAATCAGAATAGACCAGGATGTCATCGATATATACGATGACAAACTGATCCAGATATTCTTTCAGTACATCATTAAGAAAGTACTGGAATGCCGCCGGGGCATTACAGAGCCCGAACGGCATTACCAGATACTCAAAAAGGCCATATCTGGTCTTGAAGGCCGTCTTCCACTCATCACCGCTGCGGATCCTAACCAAATGATAGGCACCACGGAGATCTAACCGCGTATAGATCACCGTCTCTCTCACCTGATCCAGAAGCACAGGGATGAGTGGAAGAGGGTACCGGTTTCCGTATAGTCTGTTTGTTTAACTGGCGATAGTCAATAAGGGTGCGCAGCTCCCCATTGGCCTTCGACGTAAAAAACAGAGGGGACGCTGCTGGAGATCTAGAGGGTCTAATGAAGCCTATAGCTATATAATGTGCCAAATATTCTTGCAGGTGTTTGGATTCGGGTTCGGACAAGGCATACACCCTGCAAGACGGAACAACGGCACCTTCAACCAGGTCTATTCGGCAGTCGTACTCCCGATGTGGTGGGAGTACTTCGGCCTGGGCTTCACTGAATACCTCACTATACATGTGGTAAGCTGTAGGCAAGATGGTTGCCTTTTCCGCTGCAGTGGCTATGTGCATTATCTGAGTCAAGGCTACAGTGTGTGATGTAGATGTATTCATGCAAACGCTCTGACACTCTTCAGAATGAAAACTTACAGTTTTCTCCCTCCAATCGATGGAAGGGTTATGTTTTTCCAGCCATGGAATTCCCAATATCAACTCGTATTGTGGAGCCTCTATTATATTCAGTACAATGCTCTCAACGTGTGTAATGGTCCTGTTCTCCAATACTAGCACCACTTCTTCAGTACGCTCGGTTATAGGGCCGGATTTTAGGGGAGTACCATCCATGGCCAGCACGGTTTCTGGGTTGGCAGTAGATACTCTTCCCAAACCCAGACGACGCACCAAGCCCTCGTCCACGAAATTCCCTGTTGCCCCCGAATCTACCATGCTCCACACTGCATGTTCTTTACCCTGGGATTGTAATGAAGTGGACAAGGCAACGTGCGTAACAGGGACTTTACCCTCAACCGAAGCCAACGAAGTCAGCCTCCATTCTTTTGTTTCCAACCCTTTGCTTGAAGGACTGCTTTCAGCATTTCTTTCGGGATCGACAGCGGTAAGAGCCACTTTCTTCCCCGAGAAAAAGGTCTTGGATCTTTTAGGTTTGAAGGGACATTCCTTGACATAATGTCCCTTCTTCCCACAATACATACAAAGCCCCTGTGTGCGACGACTCTCTCTTTCTGCTCTGGTAAGAGGGGACCGGATGGCTCCAACGTCCATTGGCTCTGGATTGCTGTCACTGGTCCGAGGACTGGGTGGAAGTACTTGTCCCACGGTTCCAGAAGGCCTTCATGTTTCCTGCGATCGCCTCCCCGCTCTCCTAAACGATGATCTAAGCGTAGCGTGAGGTTAATCAGATCAACACATGTTACGGGTTGTGGGTCTATCTGAGCTATCACATCTTTTAACTCGTCCGACAGGCCTTGGTAATACAACGCCATCCTTTTCTCTTCGGGCCATGCTGTTTCAGCCACAAGATGATTAAAAGTGGTCATGTAAGAAACTAGATCTTTCCTCCGTTGACGGAGCCCCAGTAACTCCCGGTCTGCGCTTAGTGTAGTTGCTCTCCGGTCGAACACCCGTTCGAACTCCCTGCGGAAAGCCGTCCAGTCGTTCAATATGGGGTCGTCATTTCTGACGAAAGGAACCGCCCAGTTCGCTGCATCCCCCGACAAATAGGAGATGGCGAACGCTACTCGGGACATGTTGTTAGGGAACGATGCCGGCCTACACGAAAAATTAAGGGTGATTTGGGTCAGAAAGGCTTGTATCTTCTGGGGGTCACCTGAATATCTCTCTGGGCTTGCTAACGGTATCGGTGGAGGTACGGTAACTTGAATAGACCGACCTCCTGGTGCAGCATCAAAAGGATTGGCCTGTTGACGATCTAACCTTTCCTTTAAGGCAGTGGTCTCTGCTTTAGACGCTGCCAGTTCCTGCTGAACCAACAGCAGGGCCTGAAGCACGTCATCCATAGACGCCATGTTTTGAACTTCCTTCCGACCAGGAGGAGTATTAAACGTGGGCTCGTGATTCTGTCACGGCTGCTATTCCTCAGGGTCGGAATGATGCTCAAATGGGGTCCACCTCCAGACGTCCCTGCACTCTGACTATCTAACCTCCAGAGTGCAAAGGCAATCAGGCGAGGGAAAAGGTAGGGATAGGAACAGCAGGGATAGGGACCTGAAATAACAAAAGGGGACACGTTAGTCCACAACACACTAACTACCCTGTTTGATATCACAAGGGCTATAAAGACCCTCACCTGATAAGACTCAGGAAGCGACCCCTCCCTCTGCTGAATTCTTCCTCAGGCTAAGGGAAATGAAATCACAATTAGGACCCTCCTAAAACCTCTATGTGTCATGTGTGTCGTTCACCCTTCTGCACAACCCACATTCACTCACCAGGTGCCAAAAGAAGGGAGCTGTAAAGGTATTCTTAATCGTACTAATGGTAGATCAATCTCTCTCCAAGTTCCTGATCAGTCGAATAAGACAGAAACCACTGTTCCTCATAAATAATATGAAAACCAAACTTAAATGTAGCCAGCCGGCTCTTCCTGCGTGAAAGGAATGATCGGAGCAAGAATAAGTACAAACAACAGGAGGGTGCAATCCCAGCGGCTCCTGTAGGATACTCACAGCCGAGAGTACCGTAAATAGTCTTGGTGTAAAGTGGAGGGGGAAATCCAATGTCTCCACCAAACACCCAAAAGAAAGAGCCAAAGGAAAAGACAAAGAGCGCGGAGGGTGAAACCCAGCGTCTCACGCGCCTATCATGAAACACAGCACCAGCCGGTGTCTGTAACACGGTTTTGTGGCCGCGTCCTGTGAGTGAACCAGAGGGGGCAATCCGGGCGTCTCTGGAGTCACTCAGCAAACAAAACAAGATGTTACCGCAAGGACGCGGAGGGGTCAATCCAAGCGTCTCACACGCCTCGCGGGAAAACTGTTAGACAGTACCAGCCGGTAATTGTCATAATCATCTCAGTACAAACTTGCTCCACAGCCACAGAGCAAAAATGAACCACACCTTCCCAGCAGCTCCGCGGGGACAGGGCGTCCGCTAACAACAGCTTCCATTGGACAAATCACGAGCACCAATTGCAGGTGTCCATAGGACTATATGCTTTCTGAAGCCGTCCCACTACATGCAAGGCATTCTGGGTGATGTAGTCTATCCTCTAGGCAGGCACCTTAGTCAGACCCTGACAGAAGTATACGTGAAGTCATTCAGTGAGGCAGGTGTACATGTGTAGCTATGACCTGAGGTAGTACACTCGAAGCCAAGTACTGCACTGATGCAGGAGTTTATGTGAAAACTGGCAATGGACTGATGCAGGAGTACATGTGCAGCTATGCACTAATGCAGGAGTAAACGTAAACCCTTGCAGTGAGGCAGGAGTACACGTGAAACTATGACCTGAGGCAAGAGTACATTTGAAGCCATGCACTGCACTGATGCAGGAGTGCATGTGAAGCTATGCACTGGGGCAGGATGTCACGCAAACACATGCAGTGAAGCATGTGGAGTGCAGGTGAAGCTATGAACTGAGGCAGGTGTAAAATTGAAGGCATGCAGTGATGTAGGACTACACGTAGTAGTAATGGAATGCACTAAATCAGCACTCAGAGCAATGCATGCACAGTACATTAAAAACACAGAACCTCTAGATCCTAATTAGAAAATATTGAAGAATTGCTGGCTCTTTTGCTACTTTTTAAGTCAGGTTTTGTCCATCACGTTCAATAAAATGAAACTAAAGATGGGGAGAAAGGCGTACTGAGCCACCGAGCAACTAATAGAGATAACACTGTCAGGGACTTCAGGTGGTGAATTTAGGGAAGTCTCTGGTAATGTTTTATCATAGGAAGCGGTTGTATCATCCATGCCCTCGAGGGAGAATGCAACGAGTCAATGTTGACTTCACATGAAATAAATACATCTATTAAAGAACACATCTCACGAACCTTTTCACCTAATACCTGGGTACTGGCTACACTAAGCACAGGGACACATTTGACAAGGAACGTAAAACAAGCATTGAAAATGCAATAGGTCTCGCCTTTGATCAAGTTAAAGCAATTTGCTTTGCTAATGTTATTGTATAGCAAAGCAAATGGCTTTAACTTAATCAAAGGTGAGACCTATTGCATTTTTAATGCTTGTTTAATTGTTTGACATCACAACAGGCGAGCCCGCAGACGGGGTGCATTTTCAATTGCTTGACGTCACAACAGGCGAGCCCGCAGACTGGGTGCTATTTCAGTTGTTTGACATCACAACAGGCGAGCCCGCAGACTGGGTGCTTTTTCAATGTCACAGACCTCTAAACAGACCGTCCAGGATTTCGCAATTTCGGGATTTCGCGGTTTGCGGCGAAATCTGCACTTTTGTAAAAATTCCCCCCATTTTTACAAAAGTGCCAGCGAAATCTGCACTTTTGTAAAAATGCCTCGATTTTTTCAAAAGTGCCAGGGAAATTGAAGGAATGCAAAGGTTATGGTAATTGTAATTATTCACTTGCCTGCATAGATGTTACAATAGTACAAGCAGTTTTCTCATCAGGGACACATAGCGCTTTAAAACTCATAAATAAAGAGGATAGCAGTTAATACGTAAAGGAAGAGGGAAGAAAGCAAGAGGTGAAATCCGTGTACCAATCTGCAAACTATGACATATCCCGCTGCAAACAATATATCAAAGAAACAAATCCATAGTTATGAGATTTTCTGTACATATAAATGCTGGATATGATAGTTCGGCTAAAAGAAGATGTTTCACGACTCAATTCATCTCACTTTCTGTTTATTTGCTGACAGACAAAACAGTAAAAGCAGCGAAACAGGAAGTAGCAGCTGTGCCACCTGGCTGCCATATTTTTAAGGTAAAAAATAAATTCCCTCCTCTCAGCATCACATGTTATTGTGCCCTCTCATTACCCGCTGATGTATACGTGACGAGTTACCTCTCACCATGACACAGCCTTTAGCGTCAAATTTTAGGAAGTCTGCTTATTACAAAGAAAGCTTTGGTCACAAGTGAGATCCTGGCTCAGCAGCCGATGAAGATTTTGCTGCGCTCTGAAGAAGCTGAAGACACCAAGGCTCATGGAGGTAGCTAGGCTTGGCAGTTGGTGATGGCGCAATGACTCAATGGCATTGTGAATCAATGAGGTAGTCAGGCCCCACGCATGGCAGTTGGTAAATGCATCTTTGATGGGCTTTTCAGAACCTATACTAAAGCAAATGGAGGATTGCATTTCCACGGGATAACAGCCTACACCTGTGGGCTGCTTCCTTTGTTCCATATCCCAGGTTCTAAATAATCCGTGGTCTATAAAAAACAAAAGAAAAAGAAAAATGAAGTGTCTATAAATACTATTTTAAAGTAACTAAAAGCCTCTAGTGCTGAATTCTTAAGTGCTAACAAAGGTGGGGTGAAAGGACAGAGTCAAGATTTAGAATAGAAAGTCATTTACAGAGTGACCTGAAAAGAAGTAACGAGACCCACTTCAGGATAATTGGTATCCCATCATTTCACATTAAGTGCCCAGTGTCATCATCTGGGATTCCACACAACTCTTCCACGTCCGTTCTCCATCCAGGAGGGGAACAAATTGAATGAATTGTATCCTCTTGTAGAGTTCTTACAGGAGGAAAAGAGTAAAGAGAAAAAAGCTTTCTTTTCTAATCAGTGCAGTCCAAGAATAAAAGGGAAAAAGTTAGTGTCATTAAAATAGGATAAACAACGGAGACATAGAGTAATAGTGTTCCTCTCAATTCTAATCTCAGAGTTGCATTCCTACTTAAAACTAGTGAGAAGAAGGAAAAGAAGCAGTTGTAATTAGTCACTGCTTATCTGGTCGACATGTTTCAGCATATGGGATAACTCTCCCCAGCTTTCTTCATGACCGCTATGCACAAAAACTTTGTCACTGCAATTTATAAAGTTTTATACATATTGATTGGTCATTGTTTTACCATATATGATCCGTATTCTGATCCTCCTTATGAACATGATGTATACGACATCTGAAAGATAAGTGAGGTTACAATTGATAAAACTACATCTCGTTACTTCAATCCTTTGCAAGCCCACAAACACTTAGAAAAAATGCAATGGTAGAAAGGAGGATGCTTACCAATGCAATATGAGAACTAGACCTCACCTCTCTTGGCAACCAGCTCTAGTCAAAGAGACCCGATCTGTGGCAAAATCATTATCCTAGAATAAAGATTGAAATTAAAAACATCACTGGTCAGCTGTACTAAGAAGACTATTTGTATATCGAGATGGGGTAAGATATCCATACCCACACTGACATGACATGAACATCTACTATAGTAACGGTATTGAATAGACATTTCTGATAAGCTTGGTTCCTTTTGAGCTTGGGGATGCTTGTCAATCCTTGCATCTTCTACCTGCCACCGTCCCTACACACCGTATCGATATAATGTACATATCGCATACGCACTAAGAATCCTGAGATTTTATAACATCAGTTTGGCGTAGTTCACACTAGATATATGATTGTCAATGTACATATAAACATTACATTCTTGTTGCTTCTGGTATAGGAATACATGTATAGCAAGGTCTTTGATCTGTGATCCTATCGAGGTACTGGAAAGGTATTCAATATTATACAGGCAGAGGACGATATTCCTTATAAGCTCTTAGTATGATTAAACATCGAGTGCACCTAAAATTATTGATACCAAAATTGATTACGCATATCTGTTATGTTTCCGACTGATCCTTTAATAGAAACAAGACTATTAGAAGAGTTTGAGAATAATATTATCGTTTACTGACTACAATTCCCAGCGTCTGTGACGCGATCTGGTAGTTTGAGGTGAAAATCAGTCTTCAGAGTCTTGGTAGTGATATATGCATATATAAGTAGTTTCAAAAGGAAATATATACTGAAAACATATCAAGAACAATTTCAGAACAGAGGCGCTACGGAACTTAGAATATAACTATTAAAAACAAGATCTCGGTGTATATTGATGCTGACAACTACAAATATTGTCAGTTTTGACGAATGTTTGTAGTCCTGGCGGTTAACCTTTATAGATGCCGAGACTAACATTTACTTACAACTTTTATTTACATTCTGCGACACCTTATAAAAACCGTTCTTCCCTGTACACAGTGATTATAACTCACGTACTGAAAGTCAATTTCATGATATTTATTCACATTGAATTTCTGGGGGTAAGACTTTTAATCATTTGTCTGACGCCTAGAAAGAGTTTGTATATTCCAAACAGAAACTTCTCAAGCGCCTAATTCCCTATTAACAAGGGTGTGTAGCGAAGGTTCACTGTATCATAATATTGGCTGCAGGTTAACCGACCACATTGGGGTGAACAAAATGTGACAAAGTAGAAACCCCTATGCATAATCTGGCGAGAATGATGAAAAGAATGAATGTGGGATTCTGGTGATTTTTCTGCCTAATTTATGGGATACTTTTGAAATCGCTTATTATTCTGATTTCATGTTTTACAGGTTCTGGCCCCTAGTGATTTCTAGGAGTGCCCACACGGGTAAAACCGTGAGTTTTTCACTTTCACATAGATATCCTCACGGCTAGGCCACGCCTTAGCGTGCGTGGACCACCGGGGATACTCTTTCGGTCCTGAAGAAAGCTGAGCTGATTATAGCAATAAACAGCTGAAACATGTCGACCTACACTTCCTAGGACACAGTGGTTCAAATAACCAGACCACTGAGTGTCCTGCTCACAAGTTTTTAATGGTACCAGCTGACCATTTAATAAAATTATTTAGGGTATAGCTGTTATCTTTTAAATATTCACACTCACCTCACTTGAGCACCATACACGATCCCATTACAAACCAGCTCCGCTGTAAATCAGGCGTTGCAGCACACTGGGGGGATATTCGGTTCCCCCAGTGGGAACCCTATGATGAAGCATGTCACCACTAGGTGGTGAGTGAGGGTTCTTTTAAGAAATAAGGGTTTTCTCTTTTTCTGTCTTTTTCTTTTAGCACTTCACTGGTTCACTCTCTTTTTTTCCAATGTGGTTGCTTCTGGTTAATAACATTATAGCACCTTTTTGAGTCACTCTTATGCTGTTGTTATATAATTTTTAGGGGTAAAGGAGTGACCTGTATACCCTTACTCTCCTGTTGTTTGAATATGAATATTATAACTCATGTGTCACAAAGATATATTGCCACCACGTAGAACTGATAACTGTGAAATAAAAACGATTAGAAAGATATTCTAATATGATCTCTTTAAGAAACTACAATTCCCAGCATCTGTGACGAAATTTGGTAGTCCGTAGTGACGTAACACTACATGCCAACAGCATGCTAATTTGAAACCTCGGTCTCTGTTTCAAATAAAAGGACGGCCCGTTCTCAAGTCCGGTACCTCCATCCCAGCAATGTCTAAGCTGGAGGCAACGACGGACAGATAAGGGGGCTGGGAAGAGATCGAGTGAGATTTATCCTCCATTTAAGTTGTTGGTTTGCCGCTCGATAGGTCACAGAATATAATATCCTGCTATCTGACTGGCAATGCGAGGTTGCTTTTCAAACAGCGCGAAACTCATTTTGTAACGTCTCTGAGTTGAAGGTCTGAAAAAAGCCAGTGTGTATATAACACATAAAACGGCACTCTTAGGCTTTTGTTCTAAAGAGCATTCTGCTTTACAAAAGGGAACATAGACCTGATAGATCGCTTGCAGTACTAAGCAAATAGTTGTTTAAGCAACGCATGTTTATATTAGACACGCTCGAATGCTCAAAGTATTATAGACTACTCATTGATAGTTGCTGCAGAAGCGAAATTTTCGCATCAAGGAATGAAGGTAGATCATATGTAGATAGGAATCCAGTCCTTCGTTTGTTAAAATCAAAAGATTACTAAGACGGAGGTCTTGAAAAATTTCTTTAAATGCTTTACCCTAGATTACTAGTTATGGTGAGTTGTAGCTCACCTAATCATGCACTGTTCAATTGGTGCTCCGCACTTTAAATAATTTCAACTGTTTCACCAATTAATACTTTGTTTGCTCACATATCTTTACATTTGTTCAACTTTTTTCAGTGTTGTTTATCAGTTTTTTAGATATTTGTTATTGCATTCATCATAACAATTATCATATACATGCACATAAATCATTAGTACATTGAAATTATACATATGACATATTATTCTTCATTTTTCAAATTTCAAACGTATGACGATTGGCCCAATGCATTTCGGCACGCAGGCGGTGCCTTCATCAGGGGAAATTCTAAAAGGAATGAGAAAGTGTTGTGTATAAGTATTAGATATTAAGAGGGTCATGGGGGTGTTTATATATTAAAGCAATGGCATACCTGAGGTTCACTGTAGATGTTCTGGTGTTAATGGTAAATAAATTCTATGAACAAAAAAAATTGTGATTGGTGGCTGTTTAATAATATACGGATAGTATTCGAAGTACCTATATTGTTTGAAAAACATACCTGCTTGTCGTATTCGTTTTAACTGTAATGACAAGCAAATTAAATTATCAGAACGATCTAATAAAGAATTCAAAATTGCAGTGTACTGCAAATAAAGTAAGATGCCCTACCTTATCTTCGTCGTAATGCTTGATCTAAAGGTTTAGAAAATAAAAGGAACGTTGTGTCATTAACGCGTATAGTTATAGTTTATCCCGATGTGAGAAGGGATATTCGTGGCAAATTGTACCTCTTATGTTGAAAAATTCCGTCCGTCACGTAAAGTCGCAGCTGCCCTGGGGGAACTCGTTCTTAGGACTGAAGCGGTAGACTCCATTAAGTTGTGGCGTTGCACGCGCTGTTGCTCAACTATCGGCATTGAAAACGGACTATCTAAGCGGCACGCTGAAAAAGTTAATCAGTGTAGACGCCATATTGAAAGAGGGTAGTTTACCATGATACTGCTCATATAGAATATAAGACGTCGAAAAAAACAGTAATATTATGTATTGGTTAATAACCTATACGAGAGTCAAGTGATCAAAGATTATGATCATCGGTATAACTATATCAACGGAATGTTTGTGAAAAGTTAAATGAAGTAAAACATAATAGTTAGTAACCTTACCAAAGGTGAACAGTCCATAAAAAAGATCGTGAAAAAGATCGTCTATGTCGCTATGTAAAAACTATGTTTATAGAATATTGAGTTGAAAGTAGAATATGATGGTATGAATGTTAGCATTTTCCCAACTGTCCAATACACTAACGGTATATATAATGTATAGCTGTTTGGCATAAGAGTAAGTATTGTGTAATTCAATAAACAGCAATGTGAGGGTTTACAAGATATTAAACTCGATGTACTTCCATAAGCATCATAAACATATGTTTGCAGTCATCTCAGTTATGCGCAAAGTAGTAAAATGTTGTTCTAGTTACCAATCCGTATCTCAGTTTGAGTATTTAACAGCATGGCAATGAATAATAAAATAAACGATAAAATAAACATTGTGCATTCCTCGAGAACCAATGTTAACCAAACCAATAAATACATATATTATCTGTGATGAATGAGCTTTACACACTTGTAATTAGTTCTATTAATTGACTCATGGATTTAACGTGCTAATATCAAATTACACTGGATTCAGTATGTTCATGGCACAGAGTATTGACCTACAGGTAGCATGCTAGATCATATTTGTCGTTAAGACCTGGTGGGACCAAGGTCCCTAGAAACTTTATCCAAAACAGTTCTCTTTGCAGTAATCTTTGATGGTTGTCCAGGCCTTGTTTGATTTGTACTTGTTCAAGAATAAGGAACCTTAATTGTGAGATGGTATGTCTTTGTTCCTTCCAATGTAGCACCAATGGTGACGTTAAGTTCTCGTTGCGAATGCGACTTTTATGTTCTGTTATGCGAATTCTAGCTTTGCGCTCCGTTTTGCCTATATACAATTTTCCGCATGGACATTTTATCGCATACACAACATTCTTTGTGTTGCAGTCGCTTGAGTGTTTCAGGTGTATTAGTTTCCCGGAAGTGGGATGTGTACACGTATTCCCTGTAATCACATTATTACAATTTGTACAATTAAGGCATCTGGTGGTGCCTTTGTGAATGGTTGTCACAGTGTGATGTTGTTTCATTTTAAGTCTCTCTCTTAGATTTGGTCCTCGTGTATATGCATGTAAAGGAAGCTCCTTAAAGATGCCATTGAAATCTGGTTCTAGTACCAAGAGTTCCCATCTTTTGTTGACAATCTTTTTAATCTTTGTCGAGAGAGTTGTGTATTTTGTCACAAATACCATCCGGTTCTGTGTAGGTTTTATTTTTTGTGTCAATAAGTCCAGTCTTCCCATTTGTTGAACCCTGTTTAGTTGTGTGGTTAGTACATCAGGTGGATAACCTCTGGCTTTGTATTTCTGAACTTGATTATCAAGTGTGTTCAGGCATACTTCTTGGTTGGAACATATACGTTTTATCCGGATAAACTGGGATACTGGCAGATTCCTGATCAGATTGTTAGGATGGAAACTAGTATATTCAAGTGCACTGTTCCGATCAGTCGGTTTAGTATATAATGCTGTCTCAAATCCTTCGGCTGTTTTCGTAATTCTGACATCTAGATAATCTATAGTATCTTTACTGATTTTATATGTGAATTGGATTCTAGCATCGATGTGATTCAATCCATTGATCAGTGCTTCCAAAGTTTCCTGGGTGCCATTCCAAATTAAAAAGATGTCGTCAATATATCGACAGTACATATTCACATGTATCCATTCTCTCTGTGACATAAGGTTGTGTGCTTCGAATTGAGCCATGAAGGTATTTGCATATGCAGGAGCCCCTGCGAATCCCATAGCTGTACCACTTAACTGTGCAAAAAACTCCTCTTGCCATATGAAATGGCTATTGTGTAGGCAGAATTTCAGTAACTGTAGCAAAAAGATTTTTTTGGTGGTAGGTAACTGCTCCATTTTCAACAGTGCCCATTCACATGCTTCCAGTCCTGCTTGGTGAGGTATAGAGGTATAAAGTGCCACCACATCTATGGTGCACATAATCCAATGTTCCTGGTACCCTTCTTCTATCCACTTCAATTTGTTTAGAAAATCTGTTGTGTCACGTATATATGACCCCCACTGTTGGACAAATTGCTGTAAGTAATAGTCAATATATTTACCAAGGGGATCAAAGATTGATCCACATCCTGATACAATCGGTCTGAACGGTGGGTTGATAAGATGTTTGTGAATCTTTGGGATCATATATAATGATGGTCGTCTGGGATTCTTTTGAGTTAAGTATGCTGATGTTTGTTCATCTATCCATTCATTCTCTACAGCCGTGCTCAGAATTGTATGGAGCATTTGTTGTAACGTTGTTGTAGGGTCCGATGGTAATTTAAAGTAAATGTTCACATCATTTACATGCTCATTGACTTTATATACGTAAAAAGTTGTGTCCATTAAGACCAAGGCACCGCCCTTGTCTGCTGGTTGGATTGTAATGTTCGCATTGGTTGCCAAGTTGTTAATGGTGTTGAGTTCGGATTTAGTCAAGTTGTTGTGATGAGAACTTTTGTAATTTAAGGCTTTTAGATCTCTTTTAACCATCACCTCAAAAGTATCCAACATCTTATGTGATACAGGAGCTTGAAACACACTCTTTGGTTTAAATTTCCTTTCAGTTGTATCCAAGCTTTGGTCTGTGGATTCTGCCACATTTTCGAAATAATGTCTGAGTTTCAATGATCTCATGAATCTAAAAAATGCTCCTTCTGTTTCAATTTCATTAGTTACCATTGTCGGTACAAATGTAAGGCCTTTGTTTAGTGTTCTTGTTTGTTGTTTAGTGAGAGTCATTGATGAGATGTTGATAATTAGGTCAGTGTTCGACCGCTCCTCAGTTCCTTTCCGACCATTTCCTCGCCTGGTTTTCCTCTTGATGCTGGAAGTTCTGTCTGGGATGTGGGTGGTTGTGCTGGCGTTTGTGCCTGTGATAAAAAATCCGTCTCTCTGCTGGTAGTTGCTTGGCTTCCACTCTCTGGAGATAATATACTGCCATCTTGAGTTGTTTTAACTGGTCCTCTGCGTATAGATGTTTCCTTGTCCATTACTAGACTTTCCTCTGAAGAACGAGCGGATGGTGATGTTTTTTTGGGGATAAATTGGCGTCGGGCATAGATGTCTGCCCATGTATACACTTCGTTTAATTTATAGTCTATAGTGTCACGTTTGTATTTACGCAATTTACCCTCCTGTAGCTCTTTTTCATATTTTTCCAATTTAATGTTGATGTTATCCAAACTAATTTTCCAAGTATCCGCTTCCATTCTAGCCTCCAATTCTGATTTGAGTGTATAGATTTCCTCTTCCAATTCACGAATTGTTTTAGCAAGTTCCTCTATTATCAGTAGGATAAGGTCTAATGAACATTTGTTTAGTATACTAAACCATTTATCCATGAACTTCGAGTTCAAATTAAATCGAAAGAGCATAGGTTTAATAGATAGACGTAACCCTCTGGGTATCCGTTTAGCTCGATGGTATTGTATAAGTGTAGAGGCATGCATTCTTTGGTTGAGTTGGCGTCGAGTAATGTACTCCAATTGTTTCAATTGCTGGCTTATGGAACCCCCATGAGCGTCCATGTTTCTCACTTCTTTAATTAAAGAATAAATTTGATCCGCCTGATCATTTGTATAAGCCATCGTGTTAGCTCTGTTGTCCGTCATTCCACTTATTGTTTCGAATTGCATCTTTATTTAATGGTGGGTGCCTCCTCACTAAATGACTTGTTATTAAGTAATGGTAATCCGGGTTGTGGGGAGCACTCCTTTTCTTGTGGGTTATTACTAATGTTACTATGCTTTTCAAATGGTGCTATGATTAATCAGGGAAGTCACTCCTGAGTGCTTTAATAACTAGTTATGGTGAGTTGTAGCTCACCTAATCATGCACTGTTCAATTGGTGCTCCGCACTTTAAATAATTTCAACTGTTTCACCAATTAATACTTTGTTTGCTCATATATCTTTACATTTATTCAACTTTTTTCAGTGTTGTTTATCAGTTTTTTAGATATTTGTTATTGCATTCATCATAACAATTATCATATACAAGCACATAAATCATTAGTACATTGAAATTATTCTTCATTTTTCAAATTTCAAACGTATGACGATTGGCCCAATGCATTTCGGCACGCAGGCGGTGCCTTACCCTAGATTAGCCAGGGTATGGGGTTTGAATAGGACAAATTACACAGAAATATACTGTAGAGAAATTCATGTTAGTAAATACACATGGGTTCATGTCACAATATGCAGTTACAAATGGTTATGTGATGTTTTTCATTTCAATCTTTATTATTGGATCATGATTTTCCCACAGAGCAGGGCCTCTTTGATTAGAGCTGGTTGCCAAGAGAGGTGAGGTCTAGTTCTCGTATTGCATTGGTAAGCATCCACCTTTCTACCATTGCATTTTTCCTAAGTGTTTGTGGGCTTGCAAAGGATTGAAGTAATGAGATGCAGTTTTATCAGTTGTATCCTTTCAGATGTCGTATACATCATGTACATACGGAGGATCACAATACGGATCATATATTGTAAAACAGTGACCAATCAATATGTATAAAACTTTATAAATTGCTTTGACAAAGTTTTTCTGCATAACGGTCCTAAAGAAAGCTAGGGAGAGTTATCCCACAAGCTGAAACATGTCGACCAGATAAGCAGTGACTAATTACAACTGCTTCTTTTTCTTCTTCTAACTAATTTTAAGTAGGAATACAACTCTGAGATTAGAATTGAGAGGAACATTATTACTCTATGTCTCCGTTGTTTATCCTATTTTAATGACACTAACTGTTTCCCTTTTATTCTTGCACTGCACTGATTAGAAAAGAAAGCTTTTTCCTCTTCACTCTTTTCCTCCAGTAAGAACCCTACAAGAGGATACAATTCATTCAATTTGTTCCCCTCCTGGATGGAGAAAGGACGAGGAAGAGTTGTGTGGAATCCCAGATGATGACACTGGGCACTTAATGTGAAATGATCAGATACCAATGGTCCTGAAGTGGGTCTTGTTATTTCTTTTCAAGTCACTCTGGAGATGACTTTCTATTCTACATCTTGACTCTGTCCTTTCACCTACCTTTTCTTAGCACTTAAGAATTCAGCACTAGAGGCTTTTAGTGACGTTAGAATAGTATCTATAGACACTTCAATTTTCTTTTTCTTTTGTCTTTATAGACCACGGATTATCTAGTTGTTGATAAATAGAATTAGGGGAATTGAATCCGTATGAGTCTTTAAACTGTCCCTCAGGCCCTCCATTCAGTGTATTTGTTACGTATCCCAGGTTGCCTACTTCAAAGTGGAATACTCTGCTAAAACAGTTTCCATTGATTTAAGGCTGAAAATCAATGATTATGATTAAAATAAAGTGCCGCACAAATGCCGCTAAATTGCCATATTTGTGCTGCTAAATTTGCTAATCCATGCCGCTATATCCTGGGGGGTCTGTTTTAGGAAGGAGGAGTGGAGTTTCTTAAAGGAACACCAGTTCCTAATTCTTGGCATCTGTACTGTTGTGACTGTCATTATTGTATGCTTTGGATCATGGGTGTACTGCCTCTGTTGCTAAAACTGAGATAAAATGAACCTTGCTAGCTAACAAAATGGAGGCCCGTTCCCGTGTTACTAAGAACCAATCAACTCTCCTCTTTTATCTGCAACTGGATCTTAAACAGGGTTTCCAAACTTACCTGACAGTCATGACAAGAGCCTCGCACCGATTTGTGCTGACACGATTAAGATTGGGCATTGTACACCATCTTGTTAATTGTCCAGTTATGGAACAGTGTTCTATTCACCCATGCCCATGTGATGGAGTTTCTCGACAAAGCTGCTGCCATATGTTATTATTTTGTATATTTTATTCTCACCGTAGGAAATATTATTTAAAACCATCCTTTTTATACCATAATATACGATCTACTAAAGATGCCATGAATTTGCTCTTCAGATTGGATGACCCGCGATTGTGTTTTTATTTAGCTACTTTTCTTTTGAAATCTATCAGTATTAGGAAATCTATGATCATTGGCATTTGACTGTATGTTTTTACGGGTATCATGTAATTATATGCATTTGCACTTTTGAATTAGGACAACACATGTCCTAGTAAAACGCTAGGGCCTTCATGTGAAATATGCACTTGCACTCTTGTATCTGAATCATTATGTTTCCGAACTTTGATGTATTTGCACCTTCAATCCCACTGTTTCATAATCTTTTGATTTTATTGTAGATTGTTTTATGACTGTATTGCTTATATGGTTGATCTATTTATCCGAATAAAAACTTTCAAATCGAATCGAATCGTATGCTTTATATAATTAAGTCAGAATGTGCTTCGATGCCTTAATTTGCTTGTCGTAATGCGTTGCATTTTTAACATGTTCTTGATTTTTGCATTTACTGGAATTATTATTTACTTGCAATAAACCCACTTAATTTTAGTTACCAATTCCTGGTCCTTATTCTGTGGCCAAATGAGTTACACAAACTTTAAATTATTTATTTGAATGTCGACCTCCTTCTGCCTCGGGTCAACCAAGAAGATCCACCAGGTGAGGTATAGTAACCTCTTCCTGCACGCTCCCAACATGGTTCCATGTCTGATGGTTGGTAACTAAAGCAAATGGAGTTAGTGTAGCATAATCTAGGATTGTCCAAACCCAGACCAAGTCCCTAAAGCCCATGTCTTGCATCGGAGAACCGGTTGAGTTCCAGCAGTTCGGGACACTTGTAACAGCAGAGGAGTGAATATCAATACGGTGTGTATTGCAATTGCTTATGTTTAGATTGCAGTGTTTTGCGAAGATTAATTGGTGTGATGTGGTAATCTTTCAAGATTTTGTGTGAGTGTGGAGCTTAATGTAAAGAAGTTGAAGTTGTTATCTGGCTCAACGTAGCCTAAGACCCCGGGATGATGAATTAACGGTGTAGAAAACACTGTGCTGTAATTGTCTGCTGAGCTTTGTTGTGCTAGTCATGAGACGTTGTCGACTGCACCATTGAGATAGGAACATGTACTTTGTTTGAGAGTAAGGTGTTGTTAGTGTAGTGGATCCTGTTGTGCAGGGGAGAAGCTGCACTGATCCGGGTGATAACCGCTAGATAAGGTTTCACTGGAGTGTGTGTCTGAGCATGTTGGAAAGTGGCACTCCGAACCATTTCTGGTGTGATTGAATACTTTGACCTCTTTAGTGGAGTTATTTGTTAAAATTGCTTTGTGTACTGAGAGGAGAGTTTATCCGTGAAAATTGTAAAGGAAGGTGAGCTACTGCGAGGAGTGAGAACTGCGTTACAGTGTGTCCCACTAAGATTGGTTGGTTGGAGTTGATCCATGCTGTTATTGGTTGACTACATCACAGAGTGCTGCGCCGTTATCGGTTGTTGACGCTGAGTGAAAATTGTGGGTAGAAAATTATTTCCTGGACTGAAATTAAAAACCTATTGTGATTGTCAACATTATTATTGAAAAATTAAAGTCTTTAAGTCCATACAAGATTTAATATGGGGAGATTTGGAAATATCTGTTCGAGAGGGAGAAGAAGCTCCACTCGAAGATATGCCAGGTCATTATATGACTATAAACATGGGCTTTCACATGGATGAATCAATGGCATAAGGTCTCTGAGAAAGAAGGTGCATTGATATTTTCACTCTATGACACATTTAATTTGAAAATAACTGAAAATTTGAGAAGAGAACTGTATGAAATGAAGCCACCTCGTATACCTGCACAGTATGAAGTGCTCAATGCCTGTGAGCGTGCAGCTCATGTTAGGCAAAAGGAAAGGTATCAGGGAAGAGGTCAAAAGGCAGTGCATACTTGTGCTGATGCTAGGTGGGATGCAGAACAACATTTTTTTGAGAACAGACATGATAGAAGGTGTTAGACTGTATCCTGTGTTGACAAGTGAAGAAAAAGAGAAAGGAAAAGGAAGCAACGAAGAAGAAAAAGAAAAAGGGGGACAAGACAGAAAACGCACAGTGAAGGTGGAACCAGCGATCGCGATTCTAATGATGATTTACTGGATGTGTTGTTGTCAGCTCATCCACCTCTGTACAATGAGGCAGAATTGGAGGGTATGAATGGTACAGAAGCTGGAGGGAATTCTGGAGTAGCCACTGCACTGGCAAATGTAAATTCTAACTTGATGGGAGCTAGAACAGGGATTAGTGCCCCTATTTACCCTATTGATTTTAATGCCCCAGATTCACTCACTGTGATGGTCACTATTGATTCCGTGGTTTCTCTGTATAAACCTGAATCAACAGGGAACCTGACACATACTTCGGGAGTCCATACTGGAGTAGGTATGAATTGTAGACTCCCTGTGGGTCCGGGAATAGGAAGAGTTCCTCTGGTCCCAACTCAAGTGAATGCCCCTTGTGCTGCAAAGTGCAAAACTAATGATGAACCAGACGGGTTTTACCCCACAGGAGAATTTACCTCAGGAAGACCCAACTTGGATTTGTCTATGTGGAAAACACCTTTGAGTGTTAGCCCTGAGAAGGGATAGTGGCTAATGCCCAGGTAGTACATAATGCCCTTAGTGCCAATGACATAGATAACTGGATTGAGTTAATAAACGAAGCTTCAAGAGAAGGCATAAGTTCAGAAATGAATATGCCACCTTATTTCGCAGGCGTTTACAACGCATGGCATTACAACGCGGTTGTTACAACGACCGCGTTGTTAGTGCGCATCCCGTTACAACGCAATTCGAACAACGACTTGCGCTGTAAGGGG
This sequence comes from Lissotriton helveticus, assembly GCF_964261635.1. NCBI lineage: Eukaryota > Metazoa > Chordata > Amphibia > Caudata > Salamandridae > Lissotriton > Lissotriton helveticus. Next base: position 490,604,761 of record NC_136063.1, read on the forward strand.
CGCTGGATGATGGAATAGTATAATTTACTATTCCAACTCCAGTCTGTGCGGACAGTAGGGAAGGTGTTGGATTTTAAATCCAACACCTCCTGCCCCTTACAACGCAAGTCATTGCTCCCACTTGCGTTGTAACAGTATGTGAACCAACAATGCAGTCATTGTAACGACCGCGTTCTAACGTCATGCATTGTTTTGCATGCGTTGTTAACGCTGTTTACCATCAGAAATGGATAAAGAAGTTATCCAGTCCCCAGTGAGAAACAATGCAGTGGATATGGTTAAATGAAAGTTGGAATTGGAATGAGATGATACTAGAAAACCTTGATTTTCCCTATTAGATGTCTATTAATAGAATGAACTTGTGTTCATGTGTAAAGATGTTAACAAACCTGTAGGACAAGCCCATGAAAAATAGCCTTAATTAGCTCAGAGGTATGAGATCGATATGAATAGGACAAAGTCTCTGCAGAAAAGTTTGACGAGAATAACATAACTAGAATGAGGACATGGGGGATGAAATCGCTGATTAAAGAATTAATTAGTAACATCTGGAGGTGGATTAAACTAGATAAGTGGGAAGGCAGATGGGCGATATTGTGGTCTAGAGTGATTTGTGGGCAGATTGCAAAGTGGCTATAGAATGGCCAGAGAAGGTGCCTCATAGAAATCCGGTGTCATATGCTCCTTCACCATTGATAATGAGAAGAATCAACAGGTGATGACCTTTTTGAAAGGAAGAATTCTGGAATGATATTGATTGGGTCAAGATTGACAGGACAACCCAAGAGCCCAAAGATTCAGTGCTTGTTTTTTATGAGTGGTTATTGCAGGTGTTCAAACAACATAATGGGATGGAAACTCTCGAACCCAAAGATATGGGGAATTTTGTGCCCCTGTTTGTGGTGGTATTGAGCCTTGAGATTCGCTTAGATGATTCAACAGCATTTGATTAATTGGCAAAAAGCAGGAGAGATTGAAAGAGAAATTGATGGTGGCACAGATGAGAGCCACACAGATAGGTAATCTGAGTCAGCCTTTTGTAGGGTAGGTTGGGTCAATGCAAGGGAGCGTATCATCAGGCAGCTCCTGTGATGCAAGGTGGGAGTGGGTTCCCACAACAAGGTAGAGGTTGTGGTGTTCCAATTGACCCAAGTACTGGGACTTATGTGGCAAATCTGAAGAGAACAAATCCTTGTAATTATTGCAACATTAAAACAACCTTCACCCCACGCTAAACTCTATAGCATCATACAATCAGACATCTCACATAGCACTCATACCTTGCAAATCATCATACTCATTCCTAAAAGACCTAACTAAAACTCTCATAGTAAGCATTACATAACACCTAAACTCAAGGAGAAAAGATGTGCACAATTGATCCAAGTTTGAAATAGTCTTGACAGATAAGTATATGTATAGAGATGATGTACATTTATAGGTCTATTTTGACATCTGTTTAAATTATTTAGTAAGTGTATCTTTTTTATACATGGATAGAATAATGAAAACCAGTGAGAACATATTTTCCAATTGTTAATTAAATTTTGATTCCATGTCTGAATAGCTGCAATACAAATACCAACGTGCATTTCGGTGTGACATGGTTAGCCGACCACATACCTTCTTCAGGGAACTTACAGATGTTTCAAAGATGAATAAAAACAACAGTAAGGGGAGAAGAGAGCGACATCCCGAAGGTTCTCTAAAATTTTAAAATTCACCTCTATAATTTGAATTCTTGCATCCATTGGGCCATCCAAGATACCTTTCATATTTTGCAAAAGGAAGGATAAAGGAAGACTAGCTCCCCTATGTAAAGTCTTCCATTTTAGGACTTTTTGTTGTTATATTCTTGTGTCTTACTCTGAGTCAATTATTCATTAGGTTTATGGTCTGTTTCAGTATCCGTGAAGAGGCAGCTCCAATGCAAAAGTACTTGTATTCTTTAACATATCCAGTTGTTATCTTCAACGTTTCCCTTTGAACTATTTTGTAGACATCAGGTGCAGATTTTATTTGTACTTCAAGAGGAGCAGTGGATCCTGGTGTCATCAGGAGTGACCTGTGCAGGTAAGAGCGGTGGAGCGGGTTGGGGAGTTAATCAACAGATGACAAGGAGGGAAAATTAAATTTAAAAAAAAGAAAAACACTTACCTTGCGCTCGGCACATCACTAAAGGAGCTCTAAGTGTTTTTCTTTTTTTAATTTAATTTTCTCTAGTCGTCTGTTGACTCCCTCCCCACCTGCCGCACTGCCCCACCGCTCTTACCTGCACTGGCCGCTCCTGGGTGTCATTAACAATAGACACAGTCAAGGTGAAGGGTTTCACATTTGGGTGTTGGCAACCATGAAAGGTTTGTTCACATGATAGTGATGGAATCTACATGGCTGGTTTGATTTTGTGATTGCACTGGATAAAGAGATAGCACCTTTTGAGTTTGGTATGTGGTTGTATATGTTTTCCACTTTGGTTTGTTTGTTGGATGTTTAGAGGTAGCTGCATATTCATTGAGGACTATTTTATTTAATAGTTTTCTGTTACTATTTTTGTATTTTTAGGGAACATTCTGGATGTTGCCCTCTTCTCCTCTTCATGTTTTTATTCATCTTTGAAACATTTGTTAGTGCCCTGAAGAAGGTGTGTGGTCAGCTGACCACATCACACCAAAACGGGCTTCGGCACCTAGTTGAAGCTATTCCCCTACTGACTCAAAATTGAATTAACAATTAGGAAATATGTTCTCTCTGGTTTTCATATTGTATTCTATGTATAAAAAAGATAATTGTACTAAATAATCTAAACAGATGTCGAAATAGGCCTGTGAATGTATATTAGGTCTATAAATATGCGTATATGTCAAGATCATTTCAAACTTGAATCAATTGAGTAGTATTGTGAGGGGACATCTTTTCTCCTTGGGATTTTGGAGCTCTGTAATGATGACCATGTTTAGATATTTTAAGGAATGAGTATGACTTCCAACGTATGTATGGTATGTGAGAAGTTTGATTGTGTGATGCTTTTAAGTTTAGCTGGGGAGATAAGGTTCTTTTTTGCATATATTTATGCTCAAATTACGGATTTCAAATTATGTTTATGTACTTTGAATAAATAAAAGAAATAGAGATCTTTCCAGCATATTGACTTTCTGTGCTGTTGAATTTGATGCTTGGTTTCAACCATCATTTTGTATGTTGCCTGCTTTTTCCTTGCATTGTTACTATTTCCCTGTCCCGCTCCAATATTAGTTTTCTTTTCCTGGGGAATGCTTATGTTTTTATTGTAATCCCACAATCCCTGATGCCAAAGCAAAATACAAATGGTACCAGATTTATTTCAAATTAAGTCCCGAACGTAAATCAGAATTCTTTCTAAAATCAGGGTGTATTTCAACAATTTCCCATGTTTGAAATGTTTGAGGATTATGGTTCAGACCTGTCATTATGACGTAGCCTGATGGCCACATGGTATCTTTCCTTATGGAGAGATACAGGTGCTACCAGATCTTCTGTTAGAACTGTGGAATTCCCTGACCTACCTCTCTCAGGAAAAATAATCCAAGTTGTAGGAGTCACAAACAAGCAAATGACAAGCCCAGTGACAGAAGTAACCGTTAAAATAGGGTCATTTGAGGAGAATCACCAATTTGTGGTGTGTGATTCGAGCCCTGTAAATCTATTAAGCTGTGACCTGTTGTGCAAATTGAACTGCACTATTTACTGTTCCCAAAAAGGTGTAGAGTTCCAGACACATGATGAAGAAGTTGCCTTCAAATTGGCAAGGCATTGTTCGGACATTGGAATGTACCCCTTGGTGACAATTGATGATTTACAACCAGGTCTTAAAGATACTGTGGAACTAGATATCTGGGACTTTTCAGAAAAAGACATAGGATTCATCAAAGGAATTGAGCCTGTCAATGTAATGCCTAAAGTTGAGTACCCAAGAACCCCACAATATAATTTGGCTCCAGAAACAACTGTTGGGATTACTCCAGTGATTACCTCACTGATACAACAAAGTATTTTGAAAGAAATAGTGAAAGAAATAGTGGGAGTATTCCCCCATTATGGGCTTGCAGGAGCCTAGTAGTAAGAACCACATAGTTCAGTTGATTTTTTTTCATGGTTAACATGCTGATCCCGTAACATACTCTTACACCACAAAATGCCTGCATACCCACATATCATAGCTATGATACACATGGTTGGTTAAGAATTCCCCCAGGGCTACTAGTCTTTGAGGAAGATAAATATCATAGTTGTTACCTGTTGTCCTGTGGTACAGTATCCAGCTGTGATTTTATTTTAAATTCCATGTAATGCTGAGTGGTTCACTGTCATTGATTTATGTCAAGCTTTTTTTCCATACCCTTACATGAGGACAGTGAGTTTCTATTCACTTTTCACTTTTCAGTTCCAGAATCATGTTTTGGCATGGTTTAACTCCAAATTCAGATTTGGCTCAAGGGTTGTTTCACAGATGTGTTGTGTGTCAACAGATGAATGTAAGGAAAAGTACTGCAGTGATACTGAGCCACATAGGAAGATCAGGTGATCCAATTAACAGATGCAGTTGGACCTCATCGGAATGCCTGAGTTCAACGGGTTGAGAATCATCCTAGTTATTGTGTGCATCTTTTGCATTGGGTCGAAGCTTACCTGACCAGAAGAAATAATAGTCTCACAGTAGCTAAATTGTTGTGGAGAGAGGATTATACCAAGGTTTGGCTTTCTGACTTCGCTCGAGTCAGACCGAGGAACTAATTTCTATAATGACCAGGGCCAGACTGGCATTATAAGTGGAGTAAAGACTACATTGCAGTTGAATGCCATGCTTTAATGTAGACTAACTAATGTGTGTGCACCGACGTCTTTGAAGTGGCCTGATGCTTTGCCACTTGTGTTGATGAGTCATTGCAGTATTCCTGATAGGAGGACAAGATTATCCCCATATAAAATAATCATGGGCTGAGCGATGAGATTGTCAGCTGCACCTTCAAATGTGCTTGTGAAGATTACAGATGACATGATTCATGATTAGGGCTCCCTGTTTTGTGGTATTTTTTTTTCCATTTCCGTCTGGATTTATCCATATTTATTTTTTGGGCATTTTTTCTGTATTTATTCACATTTATTTTTGCCACAAGCAAAAGACGATGCTACAGCTAGTATTTTCCACATTTATTTAAATTGACAATGCACACATGCGCTCGGTTGTTATTGGTCAACACTATACATTCATCTGAAGACTTTGCATTTCAAGAATGTCCCAAATATGCTTAAAAGTGCTATGGCAATCCATTTGTCTCAGAACATGGCAGTTTCTGTCATCGGCAGAGTGCCACATTTGCTTCCCCACTGAACACCATACTGCCCCACTGAGAGAAACTCACACTGCCTTCAGCTACAGCCCAATTGTGCCCCGCTATAAACACCTGGAAGCAATTCAATTCAAATTATGCACTAGACTACAGTAATATGCTGCCTGAAAAAAAAGTAACAACACACTGGAAAAAAGCAAACACTCATAGGGAATACAACTTAACGCTTTTACACTCATTATTCAGAAATCAATGAGTGTTTTTGCTTGAAAAAAGCAAACAACATGAAAAGAAATGTAGCGCTTCACTGGCAATCTCTGCATTTGCAATGCAATATGTCTCCCATTTACGAGAGTTTCAGCTATTGACAATGCAAATGACAATGCCTTTAATTTTTGTTTTTGTTTTTAAAACATAAATAAAAGGCATTATTATTTACAATGCCAATAGCTTCCACTCGCATAAAAGCGACACCTATTGCATTGCAAATGCTTGTTATTTTATCTCTCGTTATTCCTAGGTTGCTAAAACGCATACTCCTTGGGATCCCGATGGTACACCTAATCAGGAGCAGGTACATCTGGTGTGCTCCCCTCCTGCTCCCCCTCTCTCACTACAATTAACTTTAGCGGCCTGGGGGCGCGCTTGTGTTTCAGCGCTTGTGTTCACAAGAAACTGGTGCAAGCTTAAAATGTATAGCGAGAAGCAACTCAAAATCTCTGCCTGTTTCTTGTGAAAATGTTTACTCCTTCGTGTGAAAATTTCACATGACAGTGGGAACCCCATTTTTCACAGTTCGTGTAATTCTATGTAACCCTCTGAATCTTATGATACTCAGCTTGCATGTCAGAGTGCTCAGACATTTCTTATGACTTGAGGGTGTGTTTTAATTGCAGCTGCAGGCTAGAGCTGCTGCAGCAGCCTAGCCTACAGCCATATCGAGATTTTAGTGCTGCAAATTAGAGAATCATGTCACTGAGACAACAATCCGTTTGTAAGTCACATAATGCCTTGGCTGCCGTATATAGGCGACCTGCTCTTGATCGTGAGAAACAGAGTTGGTATCTTGAAACATATTTCTGTCATTTTAATGAACATGCATCTAAGTGAGCTAACTGTGGTCTGTTTGTTGGCTGCAGGGAGCACACAGACACATAAAAGTGTTTAAGTTGGTAAACGTCAGTGAACTGCCAGCTGCAGTAATTGCTCAAACCTTTTCATAAAATAAAGATTTGAAGCGAGTAAAGGGGCGAAAGACAGGTGTGTTATTTCATCAGCGCTCAGCATCTGATGTGTGCTGCAGGCTTCGCAGTCAGTGGAAGGAGGAAGACAAGGAATTGAACTCCCTGTAGGAATACATGAATTCTAACCGAGGAGACATGAAACCGAATTTACTAACCTTTTCCCGGCGTAAGTATTCCATATGCATAAGGAATAATCATAAAGCATGCACTTGTGCAGAGAGTTACATTCACAAAGGTGCAATTTATGGATATGTATTTGTGTGCGTGCTGTACAACAAGTACAGTAGTTGTCCGACATTACTACACATTGATTTTATTTTGTTTAACATTTATAATGTTCCATTGCTGAAGCATTGCATTAATTGTACTGTCTCATAAAATATCGGTATTGGGCATCATCTGAAATTATGCAAGGTGCTCTCATATTCCTCATGTTGTTATCCGATTCTGAGGAGAAATATGCGACGGTTTCCTCTTGTTCACAGCAGGTTGAACATGTCAGTGAATGGTCCAGCGGTGGTCGGGGCAATCGGCAGAGTGGAGATGTAGGCGCTCTAAGGAGGGGCGAAAGAACAACAAAGCCTCATTACCAAGTAAATGGTCTTTAGAATCAATCATTTTTATTAGGCGGATAGGACTTCTCAGAACACAGCCCAGCTGCCTATGTCAACTTGCCGGCAGGGCGAATTCTCACAGTAAGGACACAGCGTCCGGGTCTACACCCCGGAGGGCGACCCCGCGTAAACGAAGAGACTCCATCGCCCCACCTGAGTTGCAACCACCACTTTTATAAAGGAGAAGTCAAAAAAAGAGAGAAGAGAAACAAACCCCAACCCTGCACCCGTCCGAAACACCCCAAACACCCACCCTCCCACACCCACCCCGCTCCGCATCAGATTCTCTAAACACCGCTTGCCCCTAGGGGTCCGCCCCCTCTGGCTGGCTCCAATCAACGGCCCTTCAAGTAATCGGCGTGGCACCTACAGGCTCCAAAGGAATAAGTTGTAAGATTTGCAGATATTTCGGGCATGTCACCTCCCGCAGGTCTTTGGACAATAGCTGCAAAAACGGATCTCAGAGCTTAGCATATTCAGAGCCCTTCCCATATATACCCAAAGAGAGTCGTTCCATAGCAAGGGTGTGCCACAGTCGTTAGATCCAATCCCGGGGGTCAGGTAGTGCCGGAGAACCCCACTGTGCCAAAAGAACCTGCCTCGCAGCCAGCAAAGCCAATGCAATTTGTCTGCCCCTGAGTGAGCACAATGGGAAAAATTTAGGATGGGGAAGACCCAGCAACGTATGTTCAGGCAGCCGTGGAAGTGTAATCTGGAAAGCAGTATCTAGCTTGTCAAGGACTGTGGCCCAGTAACGTTCCAACTTCGGGCAGCGCCATAGCAAGTGGATCAGAGTCCCCGACATCCCACATCCCCTCCAACAGAGGCCTGATTTCGCAGTATCCCACACCTTGATGTGCGCAGGGGTATAATACCAATATGTCGCTGTTTTGTAAGCTGATTCAGTCCCTGCAGTGTTAGAAGTCGTGTGGTGCGCCCTATAGAACACATGCTCCCATTCTTTGGCCGTCAGAAGACGCCCTAACTCTATTTCCCAAAGGACTTGCACATTTGTACGTTGCTTCCGTGAGCAGCGCAGAATCATTGCGTAAAGCTCCAAAATGAGGCTCCTGTCATCTTTTTTGCATACCAGCCAGCGTTCAAAGGTCGTTAGCGGCCGTGACATGAGCGCTACATTGGCCGGCTGGGTCACCCAGTGCGCTACCTGCATGTGGTGGAACGCGTCTCCTTCGTGCAATTGAAAGTACTCCGTACACTATGTGGTAAACGGGATCAGACCGTCCAGGTTGAAGAGCGAGCCCACCATTTTGCAGCCTTCCTCTCGCCAGCGATGGAAGACCGGTGATGCACAGCCCGGCGGAAAGTCGGGATTGTCTACTATAGGTGTGATTGGGGAGGGGAAGGAAGTCCAGCCCTTACGCAGCGCCAGCTGGTCCCAAGCTTTCAGCGTCTGGGAGGTCACTGGGGAGGAATACAGTCCCCATGCTCTACGCTTACGCGGCAGCCATAACTCTCACCAGATATTACACCCAGCCACCGTCGGTCCATAAAGTTCCAGTGTTTACTGGACAGAGGTCTATTCCACTCTACTATTTACCGAAGACAGGCCGCCTGGAAATATGCTGCAAGCAGAGGGAAGCCCAGACCACCAGCCGCCTTTGGGGTAGTAGTCACTGTAAACGCAAAGCGCGGCCTCTTGTTGTTCCATAAGAACTTGTTAAGCAGACCCTGAAGTCTCCGCAACATGCCCGGCGGCTGGCTCATGGGTAGCATCTGAAACAGATAGAGTATACGGGGGGTTAAGGATAGGGTTTTAGCTAGGGTCACGGCTAGTCGTATACCCAAGTACGTGATATCTGATTGTACCCATTGGAAGGTAAAGTCCCTCTGCAGGTCCACTATATCACCATCCAGGAAAAATGTACTTTTTACTCCGCCGCGTTTTGGAAAGCAAGGAGCTCTGCAGACAGGCACCGCAAAGAGGAGTGGGGATTAGTCAGAGCCAAGATGACGTTGTCCGCATTCAGACTGACTTTATGGACGTCAGCTCCGAAACGAATCCCTGATATATCGTGATGAGACCGAACGCGCTGGGCAAAAGGCTCCATATAGAGCACAAATAGTAACAGGGAGAGGGGACACCCCTGCTGCGTCCCCCTAGTGATGGGAAAGGAGGCAGACCGACACCCATTCACCCGCACCACCGCTGTGGGAGCTGAATAGAGGCACTGAATCCACCGCAGGAAGTAATCGCCTATACCAAAAGCCCTCAGCACCTCAAACATATAGCCCCAGTCAACACGGTCGAATGCTTTCTCCGCGTCGATAGAAAGCAGGAAGGCCTACGTCCTAGAGCGGTGCACCAGATCCAAGAGGTGAAGCAGTCTCTTAGTGTTATCACCCCCCTGCCTAGTAGGAATGAACCCTGCTTGATCAGGGTCTATCACTCCGGCCAACAGAGGGCTAAGCCTCGCAGCCAACACTCCTGCAAACAACTTAGCATCAATGTTGAGGAGTGAGATCAGCCTATAAGAGCCGCATTCCGTAGGGTCCTTCCCTGGTTTGAGAATGACCGTTATGGCTTCTTCAGTCATGGATGGAGTTACCACACCCGTGTCGAGGAAGGAATTAAAAAGGCGAGCCAAGAGGGGAGCCAACTCCTTACAATACGTTTTATAAAATATAGTCGAAAAACCGTCTGGTCCAGGTGATTTAGCTAACTTCAGCCGTGCGATAGCCGATATAACCTCCTCTATTTGTATCTCCGAGTCCAGTGCTTCTGCCGATTCCCGATAGAGGGCTGTGATAACAGACGACGCAAGATACTCCCTTATGCTCTCAGGCGCCGTCTCCTCCTTCCTATAGAGCGATTGATAAAAGTCACGAAAGGAGCCAACGATGGCCGCGTCAGTGGTGTGGGCCTTCGCCCGAGGATCCTTGATTGCTTGAACAGTGGTTAGCTGCGTACGCCCGTGCAGCCTGTGCGCCAGCATCCTACCCCCTTTGTCCCCGCATAGGTAGAATTTATGCCGCAAACGCAGTAAGGCATGTGCTGCTCTATCGAGGTCAAGGTGCTTGAGCATACGCCTCTTCGTCTCCAGTTCTCTCCACACCCTTGGGGCTCCCGTTCTCTTATGGATCGCCTCCAAGCCATGCACATCCACCTCCAACTCCGGACGTTTCTCTCTGCGCAGCCTAGAATACGTTGCAGCGAGCACTATAAAATCTCCCTTCACAACTAACTTCAGAGCTTCCCAGATCGAGGTCAGCGGAGTGTCCTCCACCACATTGTCTGCTAGGTAATGAGTGATAGTGTCCTGAATCTTCGCCACCACAGAGTCAGAGTGCAACATGGAGTCTCGAAGGCGCCAACCGGCCGAAGGCGGCCGGACACCACTGAATGAAACTGGTGAAGAAGCATGTTCAGAAAACATGCCTGGTACCTCGTTGGCATGGCCCTTACCAAGTCATTTGGTGATGACTACTGCTGTCAAGTGCAGAGGTCTCCCCAACTGGATTCACACTGCTCATACTCGCTGAGTTGAGTGTCACCTCGATGATGTGACAGCACTTCTCCCAGAAGTGCCAGTTGTAACAGAGAGAAATCAGGAGCAGGTTAGACAAGCTGTAAGGGACCAAAGAGAGCTTGAAACAGAACATGTTCGACGTGAGATGGGTCTTGATGATTAAATGAGCAGAAAAAGCCTATTATTCATTGATTATCAGGAACAGAGGGTTAGCCAAGGTTATCGTGGCTGTCCAAGTTTTGTGGGATGGGAAAGTCTGGTGATGTTGCCATTTCATAATGTGAAGTTTAATGTTTTTGGCCCCTGGAGAGGTGGAGATAGATATGGCAGATCTCTTTGGATTTCGATAGGAGCAGCCCTCGTTGGTGATTTTCTACTGACAAGTGTGGCTTTATTATAAACACTTGTTCCCTTTGAGAAGAATTCTACTGAAATCTTCACTGTGCTGACACCTTCCCATTTTCCCATATTCTTTGGGACTTTTCCTTATGGCCCAATTACAATTTAGATTTAGAGACCCATTCATGTTTCCGAAAAAAGGAGCAGAGTGTCTTAAAGGAATACTAATTCTTAATTCTTGGCATCTGTATTGTTCTGACTCTCGTTATTGTGTGCTTTACGCAATTAAGTTGGAATTTGCTTTGACACCTTAATTTGCTTGTCCTAATTCTTTAAGATTTTTTTTTTAGAGCTTTATATAGAGCGAACAAGACCCAAACATCGGGTATCAGAGTGCTTTACATAGCACCAGTTTCGTTACAGAAGGATCACACTCATTTTTGTTAGGCACTAGGAAATTTAGGGATTTGCCCAGAATCACATGATGTTGAGCGCTGTTGCCGAGACTCGAACCCGGTTCCCCAGCTTCGAGATCGACCTGCTATCGCCTTAAGGCTAGTTTATATATGTTCTTGATTTTTGCATTTACTGAAATGATTACTACCTTGTAATAACCCCACTTAATTTTAGTTCGAGATTCCTGGTCCTTATTCTGTGGCCAAATGGGCTACATGAACTTTACATTATTTATTTGAATGTCAACTCCCTAGTGCTTCTCGGGGGCGTGGCTAAGATGGCCACCAAGACGGACGTGTCTTGATGAGGCTCCGTGACTGGGCTTTCACCTCGCCTAGTCCCATGGAGTCTAGCTGGCACTGACCCACACCAAGCAGTTTCTGACAACATCAGACACCCGGCGCCACCGTCCACGTCGCAGACTCGGTCTTGCAGGGGTCGTAACTTGGACTTTGCAGCGGGGAAGTGGCGCAGAGCATAAGATAGTTCCCTCCCGACCCGCAACTTCCCGCCTCCACTGGTGATTTTCCGCGGACCTGCAGACCCTCAGCTGCACCACATTGGGCTCCTGACACTACTATGGAGACATGGGCAAAGAGGAGGAGCTGATGTCGGACCGCCGATACTGAGAGGGGTACTCCCCTTGATCCTGGGAGCGGCGGGAGCCCCGGCATGGCTGCTCACGGACATCAGCGCCTTACCTCAAGTATACTCGGCGAGCGGTGAAGGCCTCCCCCCTGCCTGGGGCCCATCATGAAGAAATAGCTGCCTGTGAGCACCAGCGAACGCCGGGAGACGTGCACTGCCAGGGAGTGCGCCCATCGCCTGCATCAGCCGCGGGGGGCCCGTGTGACGGCTGGCGGGGCCGCGCGGCGAGCCTGCGGTGATCTTGTGCTGCCGTCAACTGTACCAGCTGCACGGGCCCATCTGCTGCTGACCTGGGGGGCCGCGCGGCATATCTTCAGAGACCCCGGACTACTTTTGAGGCCCAGGTGAGCCCACACGACGGCCGTGCCCTGGTGATAGGATTTGCATGCCCTGTACAGATTGTCGGAGGTCGCAGCCATAACTCGCCCTGCCTGACCCTAAGATGGCGGCCTATCGCCCCCCCCCCCGCCTAGCAGCCTGCACCAGCGCAAGGCGGCCCCTATTGACTGTGTAGACCACCGCTGAGGCCCAGAGGATTTGCCCCAACACCGGACCTTGTGGGCAGGGAGGGGCCGCAGAAGACAGATGGTGCGCAGACTCTGACACCGCCCCTTACGGCTGAGGTTTGGAGTGGGGTGGCCCCAAAGCAGAGGACCGGTCAGTTCGGATGGGGAGACACAACAGAGGCCCCGGGGCCTGAGATAGTCTTGGGGCCCCCCACCTTCGAGAGAGGCCGATTGAGCACCTGCGGCTGCGAGGTGCCAGATTAATCAAGCACTTGGCTGACTGGTGTCTGAGTCAAGCCTACTCACACAAGTGGATAGCACCACCCGCTGGGCCCCTGGTCGGGCAAAGAGATACCGATATCCCGTGGAGCCTTTCCCACCATCCGTCACCAACTGCCCAGGACAAGGAAGACCATAGTCTGATGCCATTCCCAGTAAGTCGTATTGCGTAGGTCCGCAAGATTCCAACCCTTCTGGCGACCTGCGGTGAAGGCACCCCAACTGCCCAGCGGTCAGCGCCCATCTTCTAGTGTGCCCGGATACCTCGGTTAAATCTAAATTCTGCCTCCCTCCTGAGCCATCTCTATTCGCGCGAGATACTGCGTAGCAGGTGGACACAACATCAGGAGACCCGTTACTAGCTAAGACAGCACCTTACCCTTATAATAACATCCTCCATGCCCGCGCGGTCCCCAACAGGCATCATGGGAAAACCCAGAGCGCCGGCGCCGGCCTCAGGGGCTGCATCAGATGCTTCTACCAACCAATCTAATGGCGCCTCCAAAGCCGATGGAATGCCAGCGGACATCTCCCTATCAGCCAAGCTAGACAAGGTACAAGTGGCTATAGAGCAATCCAGACTCTCCATGGAGCAACAATTGGGCACCCTCACCACGAACATTAGCCTCCTTCGTGATGACCACCGAAAATAATCAGACAAGGTTCAGACAACGCGAGAGCAGTCACCGTCATCCAACCCATGGTGCAGACACATCAGGACTCAATACGAATTCTGATGGGCCGCGTGTCCACCATGGAAGAACGCATTGATGATCTGGAAGGGCGATTGAGGCGCTGCAATATCCACGTTCTTGGCCTGCCGGAGGGAATTAAAGGATCTGACTCAGTGGAGTATATGTAAACCTGGACTAAGTCATTCACCCCCGATACTGAACGGATAACGTTCTTCTCTATCGAAAGGGCGCACCGTGTTCCAGCACGTGGTCCCCAGCCGGGAGCCCCAACACTCCCCATAATTCCTATACTGCAGAGACCATGATGCGGTGCTGTGGGCAGCCCGACAGACTGGACCGCTCCGAGTTGAGAACAAAACCATCATGCTCTTCCCCGACTACTCCCGAGCGGTCCAAAGCCAAAGGTCCTCCTCTCTAGAGGTGAAACGGCACCTACGGGCAGAAAAAATACAATACTCCCTGCTTTTCCCCGCCCGCCTTAAAGTCATACACAAGGGCAATACTCACTTCTTCATTACCCCGGAGGAGGCGCGTGATTGGGCGGACCAGAACTGTACCATGGGCCATCAGGCAGAACACACTCAGGAGTAACATATGAGAGCAACCGGCCCCAGAAGACAATGCTCACTGTGACGTATCCGGCCGGGTGCCTCCGCTTCCCCGGATTTGGAGCAAATAGTTCAGGAGAGACCAAAGCTCTGAAAGCAGTGGCAGGCCTTTGTACCGCCTCCCCTACAACAGACATTGAATGGGCTCCCCACATTTTTAAGTCGGAGGAGGAGGGAGACAGCGAAACGACACAGTCCGGGGTGGACTCGTGGCCTTGCCCTGGTTACTCCGCGAACAGCAGACGACTTGATATAACTGGACCCTGGTAACATGCTAAGGATTTAGGGTGGGCGATATCATTTTTATATTGATACAGGTAGCCCTCGTACCACATGCCACCCCCTTGGGCTTAAGCTGCCCGTGCACATACAGGCAGTCCAGCAGACAGCTATAGATTGCGCGCATAGCCCGCATGTCGAGATTTCTCGCAGACATGGGCCATCACCCATACAATATGTTGAAGCTCTCGCGCCAGTTGAGAGCTAGTTTGGACGTATCGCCCTTGATGACAGGTCCCCTGTGTTGGGGCTGGTTCCTTTTGTCCCACCTCAGTTCACCCCTCCCGAACATACCTACTTCGCACTGTGTTCCCACTCACATGCCGTTGAGCAGCTGCGCTGACGACCCAGAACTGAGGGCATCGGGGGACTGGATTAGAGCTCAAGACTTCTGGAGGGATCCACTTGCCTACCCTGCCCCATACACCCTAGGCATGCATTGATGGCACATTCTGGCAGCACCACTATCCTTGCACTGAATGTGCGTGGTATGCACACCGCGCGCAAGAGATACTCAGTATATGCTTACATTAAACGCCACCATGAACAAATCGCGTTCCTACAGGAGACACACCTTACGGCAGGGGAGGTGGCGAAACTGCGCAGGCGATGGAAGGGGTATCATATGTGCCACTACATACTCGGCCTTCGCTCAGGACACTCTCATATGGGTATGTCCCGGTGTTCCATTTCAGGAACAGTCTCACACCATTGATCCGGCCGTCCGATACGTGTTATTGCAGGGACGATTGGACGGCCAAGCAGTGCTACTGGGGAGTGTCTATGGGCCCAACGTAGACCAACCTACATTCTGGGACACGCTATCCACCCCCTTAAGCACATACACTCAAGTTCCCTGGATCCTGGGTGGGGACTACAATTGCGTGCAAAACATAACACTGGATAGGTCCAACCCTCCCCATCCGACGTCCCCCATTGCAGTGCAGGCAAAACGATTTGTGACATGGACACAACATTGGTCCCTCGTAGATGCCTGGCAAACCCGGAATCCCAGTACGAGACTCTACTCGTTCCATTCGGGGCCTCATGACCTTAGGGTGCACCTAGACTGTTTCCTCTGCTCCCCCGCTATCCTACCTCTTATTTCTGACACGGACTATCTAGACAGACCATATATCAGATCATGATGCCCACACACTAACGATCCGATGGCGCCCGCCGCATCCCCCTGTTCCTACTTGGCGCCTCCATAGGGACTGTCTTGACGACCTGGTTTTTAAAAAGACTCAAGCAGACCACATATGCCATTATTTCCAAGAAAACACAAACATGGCCACTATGCGCGCAGGAGTGGAATGCCTTTAAAGTTATAATGCGAGGTACCTGCATTCGTCACATTACGGGAGTCCGACTTGTCCTGGAGCGCGACATCCAAAGGGGAGAACAAGCGCTGGCAGACCTTATCAATGAGGCCAACCCAGATACCGCCACGCCCGCTCGGAGATTGCTAGCGCTAAAACTGCCTACGAGGAGGAGCAGGCGAGCATGCGCCGATAGAATTTCGCGGCGAATGCGGCCCGTGTCCTCAAAGAGGGAGACAGGGCGGGCACTTTATTAGCATGGCTCGTTAAGCAGGACTCAACCCTTCCGCCCTTCATGGTTACCCTTATTGCTCACGACACTCTTTTATACTCACAGGACCTGATCATGAAAGCCTTTCACGAGCACTACACACTATCATATGCCAGTCCCATCCAGACACCTGAGGAAACTCTCTCCTGTTTTCTAGACCGATTCCAGCTACCCCTCATAGACTGCGACACCCACCGGGACCTCGACGGACCGATCAAAGTGATGGAAATCAGACACGCAATGAATGCCAGGGCTACCTGCAAGGCTCCTGGATTAGACGGCCTTCCGCTAGAATTTTACCACGCCTTAACGTCCCAATTGGTCCCCCAGTTGGAGTTGCAATTCCAGGCGGCCCTAGATGGGGGTGCTTTAACCCAATCCATGTGCGAATCAGTCATAGTGTCCCTTCTTAAGCCAGATAGGGACCCCCATCGGCTGGGCTCCTAATGGCCTATTGCCTTACTGCCCGCGGACTATATAATTTACTGAAAGATTCTGGCGGACAGGTACACCACGGTCCTTCCACAGCTGATCCACCCGGATCAGAATGGATTCGTTCGGGGCAGAAATACATCAACAACATTCGTCAGCTGTTTCAGGTGCAGGACCAGATACGTGACCGATTTCCCCGGGCAGCGTGTTTGGTGTTGGACCTCGAGAAAGCTTTCAACACCCTCTCGTGGACTTATTTATTTCAGGTTGTGCAGCGCATGGGCATAGGACCCCGTCTACTAGCCTACATAAAGCTCAGTTCTAGAGCGAGACTAGGCCCCCTTATATCTGCCTCCTTTGCAGTCCGCCGGGGCACCAGGCAAGGCTGTCCACTCTCCCCCCTACTCTTCGCCATGACAATGGAGCCTTTAGCAATCCACATTTGTGCCATGGGCGAGGAGTGGGGTATCCCAATCGGCAACTCCCCCCATGCAGTGTCACTATACCCTGACAATGTACTCATTTATGTCCTGGATATTACAGCAGACCTAACCCCTATGCTACGCATTTTACAAGGCTTCGAGGAAGTGGCGGGACTCAAAGTCAACTGGTCCAAATCCACTGTCTATCCCTTGGTGCAGGCCCTGCCCCAATGAGAGTTACGACTGGGTAATGTGGACATCTCATGGAGCCCCCAAGCGGTCATATACCTAGTAGTCCGGCTCTATCATACGCCACGGGACATATACGAGGGCAACTACCTCAAACTGGTGGCTGGCATTAGGTCTTCCGTCCACTTTTGGAAAGATCTCCCGCTGGCAGTCACAGGGAGGATAACGGTTGCAAAAATGATCCTCGTTCCACGACTGCTCTATTTTTTTTCCAACCTCCCGGTGGTTTCCACACTATCCTTTTTTCGCGAGCTTGACGCCCTCCTGGGAATCCTCATCTGGGGCTCCGGCCGCCGACGTATTGCCCTTGCAAATCTGCAACTGCCCCTTGATCAGGGAGGGCTAGCGGCCCCATTCTTTGAGGCAAACTTCTTGGCCGCCCAGTTGCAATGGGTGTCCCATTGGACGGCGAGTTGGGCGCAAAGGGAACTGATCACTACGACCGGGCACATTCAAACCCCTACTATCCATTGCATGCTATTACCACGGGCTGCACCACCACCGACTAAGCCACGCCAGGTGATGACTGCGCGCAACTGTCTAGCTCGGCTGACATCCCATAACCCCTATGACAACGTGCAAGGGGAGAATAGACACACCCCACAACCTCAGCAAGGCGCAGTGACCACCCTGCCGGCTTATTAGTGATAATTGGACACAGACCTCTTGGATCTGTCGCCAGCAAAGAGACTGAATGGGGGCCTTTACACCCTAGGACTATACGCCCTAATGTCAACGTAGAGCACTATTACGCGATCTTGCTCGTAAGACAATATCATCTGCATTGAAAATGTGTTGTATGCGCTATTAAATAAATCCTTGCTCTCTGGAGGGGTCCATTCAAACAATTGCAGTGGACCATAGAACTGGTAGGTTACATTCTGAATTGAGGCACTAAGTGAATTCTAGTACCCCATACACTTGCACACGTAGATAGGAGTTTAGATAGGAGTTTAGTGGATTTAGGGATTACTATATAGCTCCCTTTTAGACCCCCAGGTTGTTCTTTGTGGTTAGATATTTGTTGAGGGGATTTCATCCTGGTAGTTGGTCTTTAAATATTTCCCTGTGACCCTTGTGTCATCATTTTGTTAGTTAGTATTACTATTAAATAAATGCCAATAAAACATTTTTCCAAAAAAAAACTCCCTTGTGCCTCTCAGTCAACCAAGAAGATCCATCTGGTGAGGTATGGTAACCACTTCCTGTGCGCTCCCAACACCAACGGCTTGGACTGGGAGTGGTGTAGTCCCTATTGGACTTTGGTGCTCCCCACTGAATCCGTCTCTCTGTTAGTTGATTCTGACACGTAAATTACACTAGAGATATTTCTGTTAAAGAACAACAGACAAGTGCTAAAGTTTAGGATTTACTTAAAGATGATCAGTTACAGCGATGCATAAACTAAGTCATCAATTAATTACTTCAATACACATACACATCATGAGGAGTGCAATAAAGAACTCGGGAAAGTTCGTAATCAAATCAAGCACTGATTTGCCTTCTAAGAATTGTGAAAAGGGGTCCTTCGAAAATTCATCATCCTTTTATAGGTCTTCAAAGAAAGGATTTCATACATTCACCACATTAGTACATGGTTCAGAGACTCTTAAACAATTACAAACAAGCAAAAAGAGCCATTTACTACAGAATATATTCCGTATCCTCTTAGCATCCCACTACATTATACTCAGGTGTTACCAGACTCTGTATGTGTAACAGCACTTATTACATAGTATATTATTCAGTCTGATACAGTTGGGGTTGGCCTTAGGAGAGGACAGTTTGTTCAGTTTAGCTGGGGAAAGTATTAGTCTCTTCACAGCAAGCCTAAAATCCTTTTTTACAGTAAATAATATCAACATCGATAATCATGTGACATACTACAAAGCTGTATCCAAGATGGTTGACAGAACAAAGTCAGCCTAAATTAATGAAAGCTCGATTTCTCATGTTTTACACACCACAAATATGAAAAACAGATCCCATACACTGAAATCTGAGAGAAAAAGTGGCTCAAAAGTAAGCAAGAAATGCACAGCGAGGTGTTAGAAAAAAATTGACAATTCCTCCAGTCCA
This sequence comes from Lissotriton helveticus, assembly GCF_964261635.1. Taxonomy (NCBI): domain Eukaryota; kingdom Metazoa; phylum Chordata; class Amphibia; order Caudata; family Salamandridae; genus Lissotriton; species Lissotriton helveticus. The sequence continues at coordinate 490,624,019 of NC_136063.1, forward strand.
ATTTTCAGCAGAAACACACGCTGGTTAACAGGTTGCTGACAATCTCGCCACCAATTCTGAGGTGTAAGGAACAAAATATACAAATAGGCGGGTGTATACATTAATTTATCTTCTATGCAGAGCAGTGACCTTGCAGGAAAAGCCTCAAAGAGAGCCACCAGAGTTCTCCCTCAAAATTCCATTCCTCAGCTTATATACCTGTATGCTGAACATTCTACATTCTACAATTCAATAATAAGCATAATGCAAACATAACATGCTCATATAAGAAACCTTTAGCTCAGGCCTGCTATAGAGCATTACCGACCTTAGCCTTCAACACTGAAACCGAGCTCCTACTGTGACCTACACTTTTGCCTGCACCTACACTATCTACACATCTCTACTCAGCACCCTCACACAATATATACATATGTATTGAAATCCCCTCTTTCACTCTTCATAAAAAGGCTGCCTACACATTGGATCTCACTGTTCTGAAGCACAATTAGAGGCACCATCTTAGGTATAACTTATAAAGTGCACTAGTGCTCTCAACATTAGTCAACATAGACAACATAGGAAATATACATCGGACCTAAAAATGCATCTTAGATTAGCATTAACTCAATATTACAGCATCTCATTTTTTCTCGTTATACAATAAAGACATACATTTTGCCACATTGGTTTTACTCTTACAACTGTATCTAATTTACTGGTCAAATCACTCGCTCTGTTTTTTAGCAAGATAAACCTCACAGATGATAAGAGGCAGAGAGGCAAATCTCTATTGATATATATAAAGGTCTTCCTTTATATTAAGACCTGTTCGGATTTTCGAGTTCAGTAAAATAATTAGCCATGACTCCAATCTCCCTAATGGTTTCTCTCTATCCCCTCCCCTGATATAAGCGGGTATTGACAGCATGGGAACTTACCCTGAAATTCCTCTGATGGGGCATGCCAACAACTAGGACATGAAGCGGCGGTGTAGTCCCGATGTGGACTTTGGTACTCCCGACTGGAGCCGTTACTTCTGGTTAATCAATTAGACTCAGTAGCAGGTGATAAACCTTCTTGTAAGCATGACAGACAAGGGTTGTCATTCAAAGGTCTATATAAAGAATGAATAGGCAGTTACATAGGACATGCCATAAGTAAATGTAACAGCAAACCATACACATCATAACAACAAAGACTAAGTATATCAACATGGATTTGCCTTCTAAAGGTGGGAGAAAGGGGTGTCTTCTTCATAGAAATCTACACATTCTTTTATAGGATTTATAATGAAGACTTTCATACGTTTTATATTGTTGCATGATACTCAGGATATGTACCAATAGGGAACGAGCAAGTAGAAACATCTTACTTCAGAATACATTTGAAGGTTCTCTCATGGTGGTACTATGTTGGGTCTGCAGTTATTCTCACAGTTTATTCAGGTAATTAAATTGATACATTGAATAGCAATAGCTTGGGACAGTTGAAATATGCTTGGTTAGGTACAGATGGAGATACGGTTTCTGGGAAGCTTCTCTACTTATTAGTAGGAGTCTCACAATTCTTTGTTTAGAACAACAATTAACATGTTATAGTTTGTGACCTCAGTGCAAGATGAAAGACAATGTAAACAGAACCTTGGTAAATGTAAGCACAATTGGTGATGTGTTTAACATGCAGGAAAAGCAGCTCTGGCAGTATCGATTATATTACAAAACACTTCAGATCTATGTCATTACTGTTGTAGATTTTCTCGAAATGGCGAGTGACTGGATAATTCCTCTCCTTATATTTGATCGCTATAAGCCACGTGATCACTTTTACAATGATATTTCCCTTTGATTTTTCTAGGTTTGCCTATAAAGAAAGAGCCATATTAAGTTTTATTAAGTCCATATTGGCAAGCCTTTTACTTGCTACGCTTTTTAAATCCATGATTTTCTTGTAACTGTGCTTTTCTTCGTTATCTCCAGGCTGCTCTTCACCAATCCATCTCTCATGGACTTAGCTCTCGTGAATGTTATCTCTGACTTCTGAGGTACTAAACTGACTAAAACAGGGTCGCTCTTGATTAAGTGGCAATAAACTTGCTATACGTTGTTATAAACCTCACACTCTGATCCCCATCTCCTTCCTTTGAGCTGTTCTTATTTTGTGTACGAAATGGCAATTTCTCTCTGTTCTTGTTTTGACCTATCTTTGGCCTCCATTATTACTGTCAATTCTCAACAACCTGTGTGTATACTTCCATAATTTGAGTGGTCGTAGACTCATAAAGTGTTCCTTCACTCTTAGTCCATCTGCATGGAATATGCTTGTATATAGTGATGTGGCATCAATTGTTATTAATACAAATTCATTATTCCATGAGATGTCATAGATCTTTTTTCAAAAAGCCACCTGTGTGAGAAAATATGTTGAGAGTTTGCCTTCTTATATACATGACACAGGTGACTTTTTGAAAAAGATTTATGAAATCCTATGGAAAAATAAATATTGTTATATGAAGAGCAGCTCTAAAATAGAGCACCCTACAACACCAGTGACACTCTGAATTTGCTATCTCAAATGTCTATTTTTTTTCAACATTTTTAGGCAATAGACTTTGTCACTTTCTAGCTCGGTTTGGATGCCACTGAACTAAACCCATACCTAAAGTTTTTGCTAGTAAACAGTAGGGCACACAGGAACATCTCCAACATTTTCCTATTTGGTAGGGCCCAGCTGAACAGTTCCAAATACACCTGGCCTGGACCCTGCTGGCGGCTTCTTCTGGAGTGAGTATTGACCCCTAAGTGCCATTCCTGAGATCCTGAGACCCTTGACTGTGTCAAAGTGCACTCCTCCTAACATCCTGGGACTTGGCTTAATTAGTCTCTAGAGGTCTGTGAGAAACCTGCTAAGTCAATCCAACAAAGCTGCGTTGCTGCTGGGCCAAAGATTCAGATTGCTCCTACTCTGAGCTTTTCCACTTTTCCAGAACTTTTCAGTAGGAGCAACTTCATGTCAATGGGACATCATGGGGAGCTGGAACCCTCCATGGCTACAGCTTTCAGCCTTGCCCCATTGGACGAACGCAAGCTCAAAAAAAGTGACGAAGCCTGAAGCTGGAACTCTTCAACGGGCAAAGCCACCAAAAGTATCTAGCCTGTGAGGGACCTTCCTTGAGTGCCAATTTTCTATTTCTCCCACTCTCAGCTCTCCTGCCAAAAGTTAATGGTTTCAATGGGACTTTGATGTCTATCAGGCCTTGTGGAGCCCTTTTCAGCCACAGCCTGCTGCCTCACCCAGCTGATGGTTTTTGACTTCCATTTTAGGGACTAGGGGCCCGATGTAGGTCGGTCGGTAACGGCCGAAAATCGGTATTTTCGGCCGTTACCGATCGGAATAGAGACAACGGGATGTAGGAGGGCGAAATCCGTAGAAATCGGCGATTTTACCGATTCGGAAATTCACCGAGTCGGTAGAATCCCGATTCGGAAAAAAGTAGGAATCGGAAAATTCTCCGATTCGGTAGAATACCTAATCGGAGAATTTTCCGATTCCCACTTTTTTCCGAATCGGGATTCTACCGAATCGGTGAATTTCCGATTCGGTAAAATCGCCGATTCGGTATTGATACCGAATCGGTGATAATCCGATTCGATGCGAAAAGCTGAAGAATGAGATGTAGGTAAGCACTGAAATACCGAATTTGCTTCAAATTCGGTATTTCTGAGTCGGAAATTACCATGGATTGGAATCAGGTGGTAACCAGGTGCAACCTATAAAAAAGGACCCAAAATGCAGTTCTACTTGCAACATGGCAGCTTTCTATGTCATAGCAAGACGGCTACGGCTACAGCAGGAAGGAGAGAGGGAATGGCTGAGACAGGAGCAGGTGTATAGACAGCGTATCACCCTGTGCATGCTGACAGATCCAGAGATCCTACAGAGGTACAGGCTGGAGGCAGAGACCATCAGAGACCTCATTAGGGACCTCCAACCCCTGTTGCAGCACCCCACCCCAAGGGCACACGCAATCCCTGTGCAGGTGCAGGTGCTATGCTGCCTACACCTGCTGGCGTCTGCCAGCTATCAAAGTGTAGTTGCTGTGGCAGGAGGGGTGACCCAGAGCAGCCTGTCAAGGTTCTTCCACAAGTTCCTTGATGCCATGATTCAGAGGATGGACCACTACATTTCCTTCCCTTCCACACATGCAGAACTGGCACAGACAAAAGCTGAATTCTATCAGATGGCAAGATTCCCCCACGTCATTGGCTGCATAGATGGCACACACATTCCGATTTGCCCCCCTGCTGACACGGAATACGTATACCGCAATCGGAAGTCACGGCACACCATAAATGTGCAGGTGATATGCAATGCTAAGTGTGTCATCACTGACCTGGTTGCAAAGTTTCCGGGGAGTACCCACGACTCCTATATCTTCCAGAGTAGCGGAATTTATGCACGGCTGATGGCAGGGGATTTTGGTGAAGGATACCTCCTAGGTAAGACACAGTGTCAGACCCCCATAACCAAAATTGCAGTGTGAAGTACATGTATGCATGTGAGTAATGTTACCCCTTTTCCTTGTAGGCGACAGTGCATATGCCCTACGCTCGTTCATTCTCACCCCCTACCTCAACCCCTCAACACCCAGCCAAAGGAGGTACAACCGTGCCCACAAAAGCACGAGGAATGTAGTGGAAAGGACCTTTGGCATCTGGAAGAGCAGGTTCAGATGTCTGCACAAGAGCGGAGGTGCAAGGCAATATACCCCCATCACCTGCTGCAAGATTATTGCTGTCTGTGCAATGTTGCACAACCTTGCAGTCAGGAAAGGCACTGAGGTTGAGTTATCCGACTACGAGGACCCTGATGATGACAATGCTGTGCCACTACCACAACCTGCTGGACTCCCTGCACCAACTGACGGCAGATACAGGCGTCAGGAGATAACAGACAACTATTTCTGAGTGAGTACAGATGCACAAACAGGTCAATGTATGTTTTAAGAAATGAAATGTAATAATGTTGCATCAACGTTACTGCACTGATGTGCAACAAAAGAAAAGGTAAAGAAGAAGTGGTGAACTGTCCATTGTCCGGGTTGCCTCACCCTCACTGCCAGTCTTATTTTTTGCTGCGCTTAGCAGCCCCACTAGGATGAGCCTCACCCCCTTCTGTATGCCCAGCAGCCTCAGCTGAGCGCCTGCTGCTCCGGCGCGGCTCTGACACTGTGCTGGCCGGGCTGCTGCGGCTGCTGCTGTCCCCAGCCTCGCCCAGGACGGGATTCACAACAGTGTTGGAGATCAGTAGTGTCTCCATGGCGGTGGTAATACGGCCCATGCCCCTAGTGACCTCTGACATGTTCTGTGTGAGGCTGGCCTCCATGTTTGCCCCACGTTGGCATAGCTGGGCGGTCGCAGCTGCAAGGCGGTTGAGTGACCTGTTCTGTATACGTGCATCCCTGCGACGACATTGCTCATGGTCATCCATCCTGTTGCAGAGCTGGGTGATGGCAGTGGTCATTCGGCCAATAGATGTTGCAATCTCCTTGTTGCTGTCTACAAAAGTCTTGAAGCCCTGTGCCATTTCCCCCATCTGCAGGTTGTGCTGGCGCAACTGGCGATGGCAGGCCAGGATGGATTTTGCCTGCATTCGCTGAATCTTCACCATACTGCTCTCCAGCCCTGCAAAGACGCTGCCTCCCTGTGCATGTATTGGACTGCTGGTTGCACGTGGCCTCCGTGGAATCCTGCTGCCCTGCTGTGTGTGCTGGGGTGACGCTGGTGTCACTGGGTCTTGTGCAGGAGCCTCACCCACCGCTCCCTCCATGATGATTAATGGAGCTACAATTCTCCTCCTGGCAGGGGATGTTGCAGGTGCAGGGTGGCTGTGTGGTGGTGTGATCTCCGGGGAGAATTCCAATGTGGGCGACTGAGACAGTGACAGTCGGGGGGAGTGTGGATGTGTGAGGGAATGTCCAGAGTCCTCCTCATTGCCCAGGGCACTGGTGTTGTCCTCCTCCTGTGCTGCCACACTGGTGCTTGCCACCGGCACCGCACTGGATGTTGGTGCTGGAGCTGGTGCTGGAGCAGGTGCTGCTCCCCCGCCTGATGGTGCCCCTAGGTATAAAGAAGCATTTGTCAACTGAGTGCTAATGTGTTCCAGTCACTACTATTAAAGCATTGCACATCTCATTACAAAAACGTCGGTGCAGTATTACAGTTATTTTTCTTAAGCTTCTGCAGTGGCATTATTGGGTACTTTTGCTGACTACATTTAGCAAGATGCATTGCTCATGTCTGTTGCTAGCAGTACTGGCCTGGGGTTTGGCTGTGCATTGGGTCTATAGGGGAGGTGTCTGGTATGGTGTGTCAAGTTGCGCATGCTTCTTACCTGTAGCTGTAGCTCGGGATGAGCTATCCAGGTCCCCAATTCCCACGACACTCGCCCTCTCAATAGTGGTCGCCACTAGTTCCTCCAGCTGAGTGAGGGGTGGCACCCGGTTTGTGCCTCCTCCAGTAAGTCCAGCCTGCTTGTGCAGGTCAGCCAGTTTTCGCTTTGTCACGCCACGGATATCGTAAAACCTCTTCTTGAGGTCGTCTAGGCTCCTGTGGGTGACACCAACAGCGTTGACTTTTTCCCCGATGTCTATCCAGAGCTTCCTCTTGGTGCTCTCCGGAACAGTGAGGGACAGCTTTCCATAAAGCTGCCTGTGCACCCTCACCACCTCCTCCACCAAGGTTTGCAGCTCCATGGTGCTAAATTTTGTCTTCCTCTTGCGCTCTGCCTTCTGGCTCTCAGTGCTGGTTTCCATGTCTCACAGGGATCCTGCTAACACTGCTGCTCACTGTGTTTGCTCAGCTCAGGCAGCTTTCCAGAAAGTTCTGATGAGTTGCACCTGCCTGGGTTGCCACTCCCTGTGGGGGAGGGTGCTTCCAGCTCATTGGCTGATGTCTTCAGTGTCAGTTAACCTGCTCGACGAATCGGCATTCTCCGATTCGGTATTTTCCGAATCGGAATATACCGAATTTGTTCGGTAAATACCGAATCGGTATGTATTATGCGTTCCTATTGGCCTTTCGGGCCATGGGGCGTATTTCTATTTCCGATTCGGCGTTTACCGAATCGGTAGGATCCGCATTTTTATTTACCGAATCGGACGTGTCCGATCCGGCCTATACCGATTCGGTACTTGGCGAATCGGTACGTATCGACTCACGATACCGATTGCTACCGATTCGGTATTTTTCCGAATAATTTTTTCTACATATCATTTTCCGATTTTGAAATACCGATTCGGTACGGATCGGTATTTTAAAATCGGTAAATGCGTTTTACCTACATCGGGGCCCTAGTCAGGAGGTAAAACATCTGACCAGGATAAACTTGGTTTCTGTATCCACCCTATTTTCCATGGCGGTCAGCCTTATACCAGACCTAGGTCTGGGTCAAGCGCAACCAGATGACTGCTTAATGTTTTTGGCGCTATTTTCATTTAAAACAGAAAAAAATAATATCTTTGTTTCTCCTTATTGGATTTTTATCATTTTGGTGTCATTTTTTCGTTAAACTTTATAACTGTCTGAATGCTCTACACATTTTTTAAAGTTAAGCCTGCTTGCTTTGTGCCATCGCTACCAGGGGTTGAGCTCAGGTTTAAATTACGTTATCGGAATCAACAATAATAGTGACATTATAACTTGTGATTGACTACCATCCACCCCAACTATTTATCCACTCTCTCACACTATTATATAACCTTTTTATTTCTTAGAAATAGTTCTAGTTGCTAGTGTTCCCCATGTGTTAGCATGACATTCTTTCCCCTTCTGTGCTGCTTTTTGCTCCAGCAGTGCTTTGTCCACATGTGATGTGTATTCTTTGTGTTGTGTTGGGGTGAAGTCTTGTTTAGGTCATAATAAAGGAACCACACTAGCCGTTCTTCTCTGTGGATGATCTGTGTGAGTCTTTCTAATTACATCAACTTTTGCTGATTCACTGAAAGAGCCCGATCACAAGTTGGGAAGAGAGAAATCCCCCCTATCACAAGTGGTCTTGTGTGTCTGCCCTGGTATTACAGGGTGTGAGAATACCAGGCACGATTTTACCAATAGGAAATGCTAGCTGGTAAAATCTAGTATCGGTGAGCAGTGACCCACAACCGACCCCTTTCTACACAGCAGTGGGTCATGCATCACCCCACTCTGCCAGTCCACTACTTGCCCTGGAGCCCTGGGCATTGGCACCCTCCCCCTGCTCATCTTGGCCCACATAGACTAACTACCATGCTCCCACCACCTGTTCAGAGCAGGGAACCACTAGGAACTCAACTGTCAGAAACCTGTATGCGGAAAAGGACCCATTAATTCAGAGAGACGGGTCTGCATGGTTATTCCCGATTCTGAGGGACAGTAACTCATAGATGTGGAGTGCAGGTATGCAATTATGAAACATAACAGGTAATTTCAGACTTAATAATTTTGGAAACCCTGAGCCCCAAGTGCTACTGCTTTCCAATGGTATGTCTTCTGCACCTTACATTTATTCATCTATCCCCCCAACATGAACCTCCAATTTGTTTTTTTCTTTACTTGTGCATTTTAAGATGCACATTCAGCAAGAAGGACTTTTGTCAAATAACTACAAATACACTTTAATCACACTGGCAAGCTTAGCAGCATTGATTTACTTTTTTGCCTCATCTTCCATGCCTCATCACAGGAGAGGTGATCCCAGCCAATGCCATTCCTGTTCATATATCGCCCCATAACTGTATCTATACAGTGTGATAAATGTTGGACTTTTTGGGATTCATTTGTACCCCATTATGGAGTTTGACACCAGCAAGTTTTATAAGGAGTCTCCGTGTTTGATCACTTACCTTTTTTGGATTTCTGGCAAGTCATTTCGTTTGATATATTTTTCTTTTTAGAAGGTATAGGTGATGCTTCTGTTTGAAAATTAAATGTGCCTATTATGAAAAGTTCTGATACAGCACAGTCAGACCACTCTAGACAGAGCCTGGCCTTCAGTGTACTTACTCACAATTTAGGCGCGCTATTAATGTCCTTTCAGTAATTTTGCCCAAAGGACTAACCTGTGATAAAGTACCGATTTCCACATTTCTGCATTTGTAGCAAGCAGTGCTTACCATTAAAATAAAAACTTTCCTCTTTTTTTCTAGAGTTTTATATAGCGCGAACTTGACCCGAAATGGGTATCAGAGCGCTTTACATAGCACCAGTTAAATTACATGAGGACAAACATTAATAATTTTGTTAGACACGGGGAGATTAAGTGAATTGGCCAGAATCACAGGATGTTCAGCGTCATTGCCGAGACTCGAACCCAGTTCCCCAGATTTGAGGTCGACCACCCTAGCCATTAGATCATCTTCACTGCAAGCCAGTCCTGACTTTTATTTTGGCCCTGCCTTCATGCTAATCTAGTGTGTGCACTGAGGTCTAGGTCTGCCCCTGACTAAGCGAGGTCCAGGATCTGTCCTGTGACCAGGAAGGACATGCCAAGTGTGCGCTGAAAGTGAACAGAGAACTCTTGTCCCCATCCTGGGTGTAAGTCATAAAGTGTTGGAGGCCGTATGCTGTGTTTTGAGATTAATACTATGATTGGACTTTTTTATCTGGGTAAGTGAGAGATTCCCCTACAGGCCCTCTCATGTAAACTTCCTGCTGTTATGGAAATACTCCTTAATACCTTCTGTGAGAGTTTAGGAGTCCTAAAGTTAGGAGTCCTAACTTTACTACTCCTAAATTGAGAAAAATCCTAACTTTAAGACTTTCGGTATTCACAGAAGGCATTTAGGAGTCCTAAAGTTAGGACTCCTAACTTCTGTGAATACCGAAATGAGTAAGTGCCTTCTGTGAATACCAAAATGGTAGTAAGTTTAGGATTTTGTCTTAAGTTAGTTCTGTGAATCGGGCCCTGAGAGTCTGCCAAGAGCTCTGCCTGCCTGATGAGCAAGGTAGAGTCTGCCTGGGCCTGTAGTTGGAGAGACTGTTCAGGAGGAGAAGCAAAGTATGTTCCTAGTTGGAGGAACACTCAGAGAAACTGGACTGCCTGGCAGAAGTTAGGTGTGACTGGCCTGAAGAGGGTCTCCTGGTCTTCCTGTGGTTCCCAGTGAGAAACGTGAGAAGTCTGGGTTGTTCCACAAATCAACCAGGTTGGGTTGCAAGTGCCTTGCTGTTTGCATTGACCCTTTCCGGGCTGAAACTTCCTTGATGTTTTCATTGGCCCTGGTAGGGACTGCAGCTGCCTTGTTGTTTGCATCAATCCATTTGAGGCTGAAACTGCCATGGAGTGAACATCAGCCCAGTCAGAGCTGCATCTGCCTTGACGACCTCACTGCCCTGGGTTGCAGCTTTTGAAACAGGTTGTGGTTCCAGAACCACCGTTTGACACTGCACTAATCCAGGCCACATATGGACAATCAAAGACCATACCCGGCCTTCCCAGTGGCCTGTAAGTGACTGCACCCTATCACTTCAGGCCTATTATAACCATGAAAGGAGGGTTTCAAGACTCCCGAATGACTTGTATAAAATCGTTTTTCCATTATTCTTCTAATTTTCATTTAACATAGTTGGCCAACGCTTATTTCAGGACTACCATGTTACTTCACCAGGGACAATTCCAATTCACATGTATTCTTTATTTGTACAAGAGAAAAATGCATGTACTTCAATATATCATACGAGAAATAGTTAAAAATAAAATTCGTTATAGGCATATTTTAACATACATGCTACACCCATATCAAAAATCACTTAAAATGTACATAACCGTACACCGTGCTTGAGTCTCTGATTAAATATCTTCTTTTCTAATAATTTTTTTAAGTGTTGCAAAATTTAATTTCAATGGAATTTAAAATGACATTTTTAAAATGTAATTTTTCTGAAGTATAATATTTATGTATGCATTTATGTGGTATTTCATAAGCACAAACCTAACCAAAATGCAGTGGAGCACAGCACATGATCAAAGACATTTACAAGACATGTTCAAGATGCTCTTTAACATTTATATGGCCCCATTGGCCTCCATTGTTGAACCTTTTGGGTTCGAAATTATATCATACGCTGACAACACTCAGCTCTTATTCCCAATTGGCTCAAACCCTGAAGAGGAGAAAGTACGTTTCTCAGAGGGCATGTTGGCATTCTCTAAATGGATGACCAAAAATCGCCTACAGCTGAATCCTGGAAAAACCGAGCTGATGCTTATGGGCAAAGCAGCATCCTTTTGGACAGAGGAATGGTGGCTGGACATTCTGGGACGACCCCCTGTTCCAGCTTCGTCAGTAAAAAATCTGGGCCTAAACTTAAACCAAGCCCTTACGATGAAGGACCACATTTCTGCCACTGTGAGCGCATGCTACTACAGCCTACTTCTTCTACGAAGAATAATACCTTTTCTACCAGAGAGCCATCGCAGAACCGTGGTCCAGGCGCTGGTAGTCAGCCGCCTCGATTACGGCAATGCCCTACCGGCAGAAGTGGGTGAGACTCTACTGGCCAGATAACAAGTCATTCAGAACACAGCCGCCAGGATGACACTAAATTGTACTCCGGGTTCCCCATCACTCCCCCTATTGAAGAAACTGCATTGGTTGCCAATAAAAAAACTTTCCTTCTTTAAGGTCTGCTGTCTGACGTTTAAAGCTTTGGAAGGCAGGGGCCCCAAATACCTTCAAAAATTGCTTGTCCATCAGATCTCGGGTTGCAACCTTAGGTCCAACTCCCTAGCTCTATTGAAGATCCCACGTATACGTCTCGTTCGTACCGGTGGCAGAGCATTTTCCTATGTCGCCCCCAAATACTGGAATCAGCTCCCCTTACCCTTGCGAAAATGTACCTCTTATTTGACTTTCAGGAAGCTCTTGAAAACTTTTTTGTTCTAAACCACATCTGTCTTCATGGCTCCGCTTCCTGTCCTCACGGTGTTTGCTAGGTGAGATGTCCCCGGGTGATTCGAGCGCTATATAAAAACCCCTAACATATCGTAACATAACAAAGACAGTCATAAAGTCAGGGAGGAATAGGAAAGGTAGCTGGTTTATGGACTGGTAATGCATTGTGATGTAGTGTTGTTTAAAGAGGTACATCTTCAACTTTTTCCTAAATTGGAGCATTGTTGGGGAAGTTCTGATAGATATGGGTATGTTGTTATAGAGCCTGCTTGCATAGAAGGGAAAGGCCTTCTAGCTTTATTTTGCCTTTTTTTACACCCCTTAGTTGGCAGCCTGAGGGTGTCCTAGCTGCTGGTGTACCAAGAACCACCAGAGATGGTAATTTTCTGCAAAATAAGTGGGGGTGTTGCATGTGATGGCTTTGGAAATAATGTAAGGGTGGGCGTAGTTCGCGAAGTAGCGCTACATGAAGGTACGCGAAGTGCACTTCGCACTACGCGAACTTCACGTAGCACTACGCGAGCTGCGTAGTAGCATGTTCACACTGTGCAAGATGCGTTTTCAATGATTGCACAGTGCGGACAAGCATCCGGCAATGTGCAATCATTTAAAACGGCATCTTGCACAGTGCGAGCTGTAGTTTTCTGCTGCTCGAGTAGATTTTTACTCGAGCGGCAGCTTTCTCAACGCGAACTGGTAGTTTCTCATTGCGAGCGGTCGCGAGCATGCGCAACCACTTGCAATGAGAAACCTGACCTCCCCGCGTTGAGAATCTCGCCGGGATGTCATTTTGCTTGCTCGCGGTCGCGAACACGATGTTGAGGACCGCGAACAAGCAAAAAATGACCGCTGCACTACGCTACGCTTCAGAAAAGGGGGTGGTGATGAACAGAGTGTTCATCACCACCCCCTTTTCTGAATCATTTTGTCCACCATAAGCGTGGAAGGGTATACTCAGATGTGAGTCCCTTGCTCATTGCACCATCAGGATTCAAGCAAGCCGAGCCGACGACGGCTGAAATGGCAGAAACCGGTCCCCGGAAGCTTGTTTCCTTCCCAGTACAAGAATTGGCTTGGTAGTTTGGTTTGCCCTGTTCCCATCATGCACTGGGACAGGAACAGACTAATTTGCATATAGCCAAGTTCTGAGCTGGGATGGTGCAGTGAGCTAAAAAACGGTGATGGATCAAGCCCTGATCTTTGGACTGGGTAAGAGTGGTCTGCTTAATTCAGACACTCTGTTCATCACCACCCCCTTTTCTGAATCATTTTGTCCACCATAAGCGTGGAAGGGTATACTCAGATGTGAGTCCCTTGCTCACTGCACCATCAGGATTCAAGCAAGCCGGGCCGACGATGGCTGAAATGCCAGAAACCGGTCCCCGGAAGCTTGTCTCCTTTCTGGTGAAGAATTGGCTTGGTAGTTTGGTCTGCCCTGTTCCCATGATGCACTGGGCCAGGGACAGACTAATTTGCATGTATCCAGGTTCTGAGCTGGGATGGGGCAGTGAGCTAAATAATGGTGATGGATCAAGCCCTGATCTTTGGACTGGGTAAGAGTGGTCTGCTTAATTCAGACACTCTGTTCATCACCACCCCCTTTTCTGAATCGTTTTTGGCCACTATAGGTGTGGCAGGGTATACTCAGACATGAGTCCCTTGCTCACTGCTCCATCAGGATTCAAGCAAGCCGGGCCGACGACGGCTGAAATGCCAGAAACCGGTCCCCGGAAGCTTGTCTCCTTTCTGGTGAAGAATTGGCTTGGTAGTTTGGTCTGCCCTGTTCCCATGATGCACTGGGCCAGGGACAGACTAATTTGCATGTAGCCAGGTTCTGAGCTGGGATGGGGCAGTGAGCTAAATAACGGTGATGGATCAAGCCCTGATCTTTGGACTGGGTAAGAGTGGTCTGCTTAATTCAGACACTCTGTTCATCACCACCCCCTTTTCTGAATCGTTTTTGGCCACTATAGGTGTGGCAGGGTATACTCAGACATGAGTCCCTTGCTCACTGCTCCATCAGGATTCAAGCAAGCCGGGCCGACGACGGCTGAAATGCCAGAAACCGGTCCCCGGAAGCTTGTCTCCTTTCTGGTGAAGAAGTGGCTTGGTAGTTTGGTCTGCCCTGTTCCCATGATGCACTGGGCCAGGGACAGACTAATTTGCATGTAGCCAGGTTCTGAGCTGGGATGGGGCAGTGAGCTAAATAACGGTGATGGATCAAGCCCTGATCTTTGGACTGGGTAAGAGTGGTCTGCTTAATTCAGACACTCTGTTCATCACCACCCCCTTTTCTGAATCGTTTTTGGCCACTATAGGTGTGGCAGGGTATACTCAGACATGAGTCCCTTGCTCACTGCTCCATCAGGATTCAAGCAAGCCGGGCCGACGACGGCTGAAATGCCAGAAACCGGTCCCCGGAAGCTTGTCTCCTTTCTGGTGAAGAAGTGGCTTGGTAGTTTGGTCTGCCCTGTTCCCATGATGCACTGGGCCAGGGACAGACTAATTTGCATGTAGCCAGGTTCTGAGCTGGGATGGGGCAGTGAGCTAAATAACGGTGATGGATCAAGCCCTGATCTTTGGACTGGGTAAGAGTGGTCTGCTTAATTCAGACACTCTGTTCATCACCACCCCCTTTTCTGAATCATTTTGTCCACCATAAGCGTGGAAGGGTATACTCAGATGTGAGTCCCTTGCTCATTGCACCATCAGGATTCAAGCAAGCCGGGCCGACGACGGCTGAAATGCCAGAAACCGGTCCCCGGAAGCTTGTTTCCTTCCCAGTATAAGAATTGGCTTGGTAGTTTGGTTTGCCCTGTTCCCATCATGCACTGGGACAGGAACAGACTAATTTGCATGTAGCCAGGTTCTGAGCTGGGATGGTGCAGTGAGCTAAAAAACGGTGATGGATCAAGCCCTGATCTTTGGACTGGGTAAGAGTGGTCTGCTTAATTCAGACACTCTGTTCATCACCACCCCCTTTTCTGAATCATCATCACTACGCTACGCTGCACTACGCATGTTTGCACTGTGCTACGTGCCGCTCGCGTAGTGCGAAGTTTCGCAAACTTCGCAAACTACCCGAGCTTAGCGTAGTGCTTCGCCCAGGGTTAAAATAATGTAGCTTATTTTGAAGATGACATGGGCCAACAAGGGGAGCCATGTTGTCCATCAGGGTGGGGGTAAATTGGGCAAAAAATTTCAAGCCCTGGATTAGGCACTCTGCAGTGGGTAGGATGCCCTAAAGGGGTGCCAGTGTGGAGTCTGGGAGGCAGTGGATCAAGGTGTTACCATCAACCAGTGGTAAATGACCTCCACCACTATGGTTGGTGTCAAAAAGCCTCTGACTGCCATATGGTCTCCCAAACTGGGTCAACAGACAGCAATCACGTTATGAAACTGAAATTGAAAAGAGTGACATTAACTTATGATTTCCGTTATTTTTCAAAGCCTTGAAGTTTCTGCAAACTCATCACAAGTCGACCGGCTTGTAGACGTTTTGAAAGCTCTCTTATCAATTGTCAACAAATTAGCCAAGAAGAAAATGGTGTCTACACTTTTATAACATAATGAGTTTGAGTGAGACTGGTAATCCTAAAAGGCAAGATTAGGCAATGGGACAGAGGAAATCTGACATAATAAGGAGCTTTGTGGTGAAAATGGAATCTCCTCCTGCAGACTTCCTCCATGTTGGCCTTAGGAGTGCTGCAGCAGAGCAGTTACAACTCCACATAACTTCATTTAAGAAAATTGTTAGAAGTGAGGAGACAGGCATCTTAAAGAAAGTAAGTCTTGGTGGTAGAAATGAAAAAAACAAAATAAAATGTAAACACAGAATGATGAAATATCATGAAACTTTGTGATTTCAGTGGTTCAATTTTATTTGTGTGACAGCGGACTTCTATCATAGATGAATTATAGTTGTGGAATAATTGGATTTCAGCACCTATTAAGAAATGTTTTACACCGAAACCTCAAGAATAAGCCTTCGATAAGACCCTGATTCTCTGTAGCACTTTTATGATGAACATCAAAGAGGACCTAGAAGATGTTTGCATTTTATACAAAGACCTAGAATAGAGTGAACTAAATAGATTGGGTGGATTAAAGTAAACTTGGAGATGGAGCAGACAGATGTAGAATGCAATGCATTAACAGCAGGTGTCAATTCATGCATCTGAGAAGTGGAAGCCTTGTATATCATTACAAGAAGGGGATGAAGCATTAGAAACCCTCAACAAAACATGGTGGTGGCTGGATGCTACCTCGCTTGAAAAAAGGAACATCTTGTAGTAAGAAGAATGATATTGATTTGCAACCAATAGCATAAATAGTACAGAAAAACTCCTAGGTCTGTAGTTTGTTTCATATTCATCACAAACTACTCAATAAAGAGCATCTCTTAGAAAATAAAATTCAATCTAAAAAGTATTTTGAACCGTCACTAAGTCCCTATCTTTTCTGTAAATTTACCCTTGTATTGTGTCAAAACATAACTTGAATAATTGATGAAACCGATGCCAATTGATGATACACTTTCCTTTTAAACAATCTTTATTGAATAAGTAAATGTACCTTTTATTAGCAAACAGTGGCTAATAACAAGAGCAAACAAATACAGGCTTTAAACCTAGCAACAGCTAACACAGATTCATTTAAATCACTAGGATTACAAAGCAGTTCACTAGGACTGCAGACAGCAACACAGGCATTGTTTACTACCTCTTGTTCCCAGCCTGTCTTCCCTTTGCCCTGATTATTTTCTCAATTCAAATGTGACGCTACCACAAACAATGACATTAATAATACTTGAAGTATTGTTTTACACAGCATTTTCGGTGGATGTGGATTCACTAAAATGTCAGGTGTTGTGAAAGTGGAAGCACACACCCTATAACATCATAGGATGAGCCGGTGTTCCACCCTTAGATGCTTACAAGCCACTTATTTGTTGCTGAGGAGTGTATGGGAGGGTATGAATGCGAAACTACAGAAAGTAAACTTGGCTCCAAAATTCTAATGTAGAATAAGACAGGCCGCAAATAGTGGTTGCAATTGCGCACCAACTATTTGTGATCTGTTTGTTATTTTCTGGTGCAATTTATGTACAAATAAGTTGAGTCACAAAGTCTCCAGTGGCAGGATTCTCAGAAGGACCTGCTTAATGAATATTAATTTGCAGATGCCAATTTGCGACTCCCTTTGATTGACTACAAACGCAGGATGGTGGATGGCAAGAAACAGCAGACCACCCTCCTTGTTTTTGTATTCCCAAATGGGATTTTTTTTTTAAGACAGCACGTGCTCCCTAAAGGAATTGCTGCTGCTTTAAAAAGAATCAACATAGCACTTTAATCAAGGCACAATCAGCGAACGGACACCAACAAAATGTAATCAATCTGTGCTTGGTCCATGCGCCACAGAAAGAAACAGAAGTGATGCATGGACTCTGCTGGCCATTTAGGATGCAACAAAGAAGAGTGGCACAACCTCCAACAAATGGTAAGCAATGAGCAGGTTGCAAGCCCTATGTTGTATACAATAGAGGTTCGCTTTCGAGGGAGCGCATATTCATGTGCTGTCGTAAGCTTAACCCTAAAAATGTGTTTCCCTTTTGGGAACAATTTGAAGGGAGCAGGCATTGGGCCCTGGGACCATTTCGGATCCACCTGAAGTAGTGCAATACAATCCCAAACAAGCATTTACAATGCAACGGTCTCGCCTTTGCAAAAATTAGAGCTATTGGCATTGTAAATGACAAATTTTTTATTTATGTGTTGGATTTCAAAACAGATAAATAAATGCCATTGTCATTTACAATGCCAATAGCTTAATCTCTCGCAAATGCGAGACCTATTGCATTTGCACTCACCCACACACACACACACACACGCACACACATGTGGTGGATGTGGGGGTGGTGAATCTGGTGGATGTGGTGGTGGTGGATGTGGTGGTGGTCGTGGTGAATGTGGTGGTGGTGGATGTGGTGGTGGATGTGGTGGTGGATGTGGTGGTGCTGGATGTGGTGGATGTGGTGGACGTGGATGTGGTGGATGTGATGTTGGTGGATGTGGTGGTGGTGGGTGTGGTGGATGTGGTGGTGGATGTGGTGGTGATGGTGGATGTGGGGGGTATGTGGTGATGTATGTGGTGGTGGATGTGGTGGTGGTAGATGTGGTGGTGGTGAATGTGGTGGTGGTGGATGTGGTGGTGGATGATGTCGTGGTGGTGGATGTCGTGGTGGTGGATGTCGTGGTGGTGGATGTGGTGGTGATGGATGTGGTGGTGGTGGATGTGGTGGTGGATGTGGTGGGGTAGTCTGTAAACTACAGCATATAATGTTACGAATCCAGAACATCTGAAATATACAGGAAAAATGCAAAGTAAAGGCTTTGGCGAGCGGGGACAAGTGGCCGCCATTGTTTTAGTATTGGATAGTGTATTTTTTTTCAATATGCCAGTATAAGAGTGCCACTGAGACACAGCATCGTGTATTCTACGTCTTTACCAAGTGATGCAAACCACTGTTGTAGAGTCCAAGCGCTTCCAAATTTACATCGAATCATATGAGCCTAACGGGTAAAAAAAGGACAAGCTGCCTTCAACGGCCCTTAAAAGAAGTAAAGCTAGTACTAGCACAAATAACGACTTAGGTCATTTATGACTGCTGTGATGTTTACATGTTTCTCCGACCTAACAAACCGAAACTATGCTTTATTATACTGACACCACTTCGGCCAACAAACTCGACATGCGACTGCTCTCACTCAATGCTAAAATCCATCAAGTGTCTGTCCTCGCATGCAGGTGCTCGAACTGCCTCATTGCTAGCTGAATGGAGGACAGGAAGTTGGGGGTTTAACTTTCCTGGCACACCCGGTGCGAAGGACAACTGTTTGTAAGAAACGTGAATCCATTAACGCTGTATTTATCTCCATGAACTTCCCTTGTTCTTATTGTCTGGTGAACAAAAGCAAGAGCTGCTCAGTGGACACCTCAGCCCCAAGCGCAGTAGGAGGTAGGGA
Source organism: Lissotriton helveticus (assembly GCF_964261635.1). Lineage (NCBI taxonomy): Eukaryota > Metazoa > Chordata > Amphibia > Caudata > Salamandridae > Lissotriton > Lissotriton helveticus. Next base: position 490,642,955 of record NC_136063.1, read on the forward strand.
AAGGAGTAAGCTAGTTACCCGCCCCCAATAGCCTGGGAGGGGAGGGGGCGAGGAAGTCCACCTGAATAAAGGGAGGCTGACAGCACCATGCAGAAAAGAAACAACAACCCAAGCCCCAGGGTGAGCAGTGAGCTAGTGAAGGGCAGGCCAAGCACAGGAGATGTACCTCCCAGCCCCCAACAATCCCAGCACAGATTTGTGGATGAACGCAAACCCAGCAGAAATCAGGGCACAAGCCCAGCAAAAGTCAAGAACACAATCCACAGAGAGCAGAAAGAAGTTCAAACAGTGCCAAAAAGGTAAGCAGGAACTTCTTTGGGAGAAATGAGGAACAATGCAGCTGCCTCCTAAAGACGACAGACAAAACAAGGGGGTTGCAAGAAGAAATTCTCCTTTATACGGAGTAAGAATTGATATATGTTTTCTTTTAGATAGGCAACTGGGTGCCTGTGAAAACATCTCATTTTGTAAGAGCTGGGTGGAGGAAGTGATGAGGAGATCATGAAAAATAATTGATTCTCCATCCTAGCTCCATCCTTACGACCCTCGCTCACCCTCTTGATCACCCCACCCCAACACATGCATTCATCCAAAATCGTTGAATTGTCCCCATACTGTAAAACCAAGGGTTTTGTAAACCCTGCTGTTTCCCCTGTACAGCATGTAGAGTGCGCCACACTACGTAGGGAGAGGGCCAGACACATCGAACACCCCAAAATAAAGTAAATAAAAAATATTGGTTCCTGGAACAGTTGTCACGCTGCACCATGTGCTGTGTCTGGATACATTTGTGTGCTGTGGGTCACAGAGACTGTGCCGCTGGAGTCTACAGTGGGCCTGGAGAAGGCGCGCCACAACGATGCTAACATCCGGCTAGAGAACAAAATATGGTGGTCCTCCCATCACGGCGAGCGCCGGGGCAATCACTCATGTTGTCTCGCAGATGAGAGCGCTCGACTGTTTGCTGCCTTATATTACATAAATAACTGCGCATTTCAAAACCAAAAGAAACAAGGCGATGTGAAAGGCGCACGGAGATACGCCGTCAAAACCTGAATCACCGAAAGGGATTATCAGCCGAAACTGGGTCACTGTGACTCCACGAGGAATCATACCCACCGCCGTCTGCATCGCATTTCCACTCAACTGTGATAAAAAAAACATAACAAGAAAAAATACAGCACGCACATTCCAGTCACTCTGCACTCAGCAGAATGCCGTGGTTGTTTGGGCCTAACCAGCAAGGTCCCACACTACTGCTGCAGTCAGGTAGTAATGAGCCTCTGGCCGGGCCGGCTACTTTCTTTTGCTAATGCCACCATTACACAATAAGTTATGCGCTCGCGCTCGGCTCACGCAGGCCGCGCCGCTGCTGGTGGCCTAATGATGACCAGGAGCAGCGGCCAGGCAAGCTTACAATGACAGTGCTGATCCGGAAGGGAGAGCACCGCTGCATGCAAATGAGTTGCTATATTATTTATTAAAGGTCACAGAGAAATCCGCGTCTTTGTGCATCAAAACGCCTGACTCCGCACACAGGAGAAGATGGCAGTGATTTATGTATGTCTCAGAGCACACCCGCTTGTATTAAAAAGAAAACAAGCCTGGGTGAGAAATAAATATCCCCCCCCGTTCCCAGGTGAGAGGCCTCTGAACCCCTCGCCCCCGAAGGGACCCCGCAGGAGCCGCGGCCGGGTGTGCAGGGAGGTCACGTTGGCGGGTGGGGAAAGGCAGCGTGCGACAGAGGCGCGCGGCGCAACAAAGGGGAACAAGCAGTGAAAAGTGCTCGTAACACTAAAAGAAACATGGGTGTACTCGGAATCGCCGAGGTTAATGGTGGGGAAAGGAGAAATGCTTACCGGTCGTATGAAGTCCCGGCAACAAAAAACGCCCAGAAAGGCATGACGACAAAAGGGGCGGGACTTAAAAAAAGACCCAGAAACGCCCACGAATCGCGTCGTGACGGGGGAAAGAGTGATGGACAACCATGTCTTCCAATGGCTAGCCTCCATTTATGGAGCTAGCCAATGGAAGAGCAGGCGGGACAAAGCCCCCGTACTGTTATAACTTAAGATTTCGCCTGCGCGAACGCTGCTGCGCAGCGAACGCCAGGCGAAACCTAAAAGGAAACTGTCAAAAGGGGACAGCTTCCCCTTTGTAAATGGGTTACTACCTCCACTGAAGTGTCTGTAACTTTTCAATGATTTCTGAATGCAATTGTGGTCATAAACAATTGACACATCTCATTGCAAATCATATATAGGAGGGAGTTCCCTTTTATGCATTTTTACGCCTCTTTCTAATTGCGATTCAAAACAAAAAGTTAAAGGGTAACCCATTTTGTGTGTGATTCCGAAAACCGTATGCGAATCACAAAATGAGTCCAGTAGATTGCAAAACTCCATTCTGTCGTCATAAACGCGTTGATTTTGCAACTTGCTTTTTACATCGGGCCCTTATATCCCTGTTTAATTTCTCTTCCAGAGGCTCTCATTGGCCTACGTTGATTCCAAGGGTAGAAATAGCAAGTGGCAGTGCAACAAGACTCAAACCGAAACCAGGGATGTCAAACGATACCACCAGCTGTCCCTAATTGATTTTCAAAGCCTGTGCTACCAGAGCCGTAAAATTGAAGGTATTACTGCAAAATTGTTACAAGGTAGGACCAGTCCTGATCGTTTCCCAAAAAGCAGGATTGGGGCCCATCGGGAGACGGGGAGGGGAAAGACCGACCGGAGACAAGATAAGGTGTGATAAAGGCCGCTTTATTGGGAAACAGGTGCATCTTAACCATACCACATCCCTGGCCTTTGCCGTACAAAACTAGGCCTAACTAAATATGCACATACCTGACCAAACCCCCACCTCCACCCCTAAAACATTGCCCCCGCAAACAACATAAACCTAAGTACCAACTCTTCAAACACCTGCCTCAACTGTTTAAACTCTTGCCATCTGTACACTCCCTCCCCCTCTGTCCAGGAAACTCATTCCTCCTATCCTACCCCCCCCCCTTAACTAGGAAAAAGCGCCACTCGGAAGCCCCATACGGCTTCCGACCCCCCCCTAGGGCCCCTGCACCCTGGGATACCTGCGCACCCCTACAGCCCGATCCACTGCCTCCTTCAGCTGCACAATATAGAGCTCCATCCCGTATCGTGATAAATGCACTCCATCCTCCCTGAAGAAATACACTGCCCCATACCTCAGCTCCGGGTGTTCCATCCTACCCAAACCTTCCTTCTCACAAAAAGCCCGCATTTCCCCATTAATCTTCCTCCGTGTCCTGTCAATAGCCGCAGGCCTCTCTGCCCCCCTCCAGCATCGTCTGGGGATGAATTCCGACCAAATGACGTAACACCCCGCCCACTGTCTCCTAATTTCCAGCAAATCCCTCTTCATTTGTTTTACTAGTGCCAGTCCTTTACACTGCACCAAATCATTCTCCCCCAAGTGAATGACTACCACATCCGGACAGACCCCCCCCCCGCACAACATTATTCAAAACCGGCACCAACTCGTGCCAACGCATGCCCCCTTTGCCCATCCAATGACACCTAAACAACTGGTCATCCAACTCCAAATTGAGGCTCCTGTGTCTTTCCCATTCGGCCCTCTCCGCTCTCTTTACAAAGGAATGGCCCACCACGTAAATGCTCATCGTTGCCGCTGTAGGCCCCGCCACCGCACCTGCAAAGATACATATATAAGCAATGGGCCAAACATGTCAACCTCACTCCACTCCTTCCCCCTGCATCCTGACGTACGTCCTATAACAGTCCGATTTCCAGGACCCCAGCCTGTTTATCTCTTCCTTGCCCCAAACCCTTCGCGCCGCTTCCGTCGCCGCACCAATGCGGAAAGAATGCATTCCGAATTCCTTCGGGTCCTCACCCATAGACGAGCAGGGCGTGCCGCAGGACCCACAGTAACTGAGCCGCCGTCACCCGACCGGCCTCTCCCCAGCAAAAAACTCCTCCCCATCCTGCGCCTGCCCCCTCGCCAGTCGCCTCCCCCACCCCGCCGGACAAACCCCCTCCGGTCCGGGACCCAGCACCACCCATGTACCCTCTCCACGCTGGTCTGTCTTTGACCGTCGCAGTCGCACCGCCACCTCCCGACCTCGCAACTCTACTTCCCCCCACTTCACACCCGGCCGTCCTTGCAACCCCACCAACTCCGACACCCGGAACGCTCCAAAAAACATCCACGACATAAGCGTGGAAAACAAAACCGTCTCCGCTTGATCCCTGCACACTCCCGGTAAACGGCGCAATAGGCCTTCCAGCATCACTTCAGTAATCGGACGTCGCTGCCGCGCCCGCGCCCCCTTTTCCCTCTCCCAACCCTCCAAGAGACGCCCCCCCAACTCTCCTGCCAAAGGCGGATAACCCCATCAGAGCTTCCCCATGAACGCCACTCCTGCCAGCTTCCCCGCAATGGTCACCCTCGCCAGCCCCTTGTCCATCAAACCGAGCATGAACCGAACTGGCTGCTCCTCCCGACGCCACTTGCCACGCTGCCTTACCACTCCGAAACGTAGAAACTCCTGCCAAGCTTGTTCATACGCCTTCCACGTGGATGCCGCCACAGACGACCTCACCAACTGAACGACCCGCGCTCTCCCACCAACCAAAGCTCCTCCGGCACCGGCGTCTTGACTGCGGCCACCTCCGTGGCTAGCCCATGGAACCTCTGCCACTGTGAACGAGACAAAGCATCCGCAATGTCATTGTCCACCCCCGGCACATGCTGAGCTTGAAACAGAATGTCATGTTCCAGGCACTTCAAGACAAAAATGCGCATCAGTTTCAGCACCTGTGGCTCCCTTGCGGACTGGCGATTCACCACCTGCAACACCGACATATTGTCCACCCTGAACAAGACTCGATTGTGTGCCAGCTCCTGCGCCCACACCGTCACCGCCACCACCAACGGGAAAAGCTCCAGGAACGCAATGCTCCTCCCCCCCGCCTGCCACTGAGCCGGCCACTGCTCCACACACCACCTCCCTGCCCAGTACAAACCGAAGCCGCCGACTCCCGCCGCGTCCGATGACATCGTGCCGTCCCACTGCCAGTCCTCTGGCGGCGCCATGGGTACTCCATTAAAACGCCCCAGAAAAGCCATCCACATGCTCAAGTCCTTTCTTGAACCTGCCGACAAACGCACGTGATGATGAGGCAACGTCATGCCGGACAACGCCAGCCCCAACTGACGGCAAAACGTCCTCCCCGCCCGCACCACGCGGCACGCAAAGTTCAAATGCCCGAGCAACACCTGCACCTCCCGCACCTTCACCTTTGGCCTGGCCAACATGCCCCTCACCAAGTCCATCATCACCACCCGCTTATCCTCCGGTAGGCGTGCTTCCATGGCCGCTGAGTCGAGCTCTATCCCGAGGAAGGAGAGCACCATGCTCGGACCCTGAGTCTTCTCCGGCGCCAAGGGAACCCCTAGGTAACCCATTAGGTCCGTAAAACCGTCCAGCTGCGCTGGCAGTCCATCGAACTGGGCCGACCCACCAGGAAGAAGTCGTCCAGGTAGTGCGTCACCGCCTCAGAGACTGTGCGCCAGGAAAAAGCCCATTGCAAGAAGGAGCTGAACCTCTCAAACAATGCACACGACACCGAGCACCCCATAGGCAGTGCTCTATCCACGAAAATGAGTCCGTCAAACTGCATCCCCAACAACTGATGATCTGCTGGATGCACCGGCAACAACCTGAACGCAGACTTCACATCACATTTTGCCATGAGCGCACCCCGCCCCGCTGACGTCACCAACCTCCTCGCCACATTGACAGACCATTACGACACCGACGCCAACTCCGCCGAGATGTAATCATTCACCGACGTGCCCTCTGGCCAAGACAGATGCTGGATGAGACGGAACTGACCCAGTTCCTTCTTCGGAACCACTCCAATTGGCGAAATGATCAAGTCCACCATCCGCCCTTCCTTCACCTCCTTAAAGAGCTTCTCCCGGACGATGCCTTTGTGTGCGTTCACGGACTTCAGATTCTCCGTCCACAGAGCGATCCGCGGACCCTCGTACCCCAGACGGAAACCCTCCCTGAAGCCCTGACGCAGCACAGCCGCATCGTCCGCCCGCGGATACGCCGCCAGGAGAGGTTCGAGCCTGTCCAACCTAACCGGTGTACGAGCCTTTTCCCAAGGCACTGCCCCCTACCCTGCCCCCTCCTCTCCCCCCACCGGGAGCCGGCGGCTGTTGCCCCTGAGCGGGCCCTCCTCCGAGCCCCCAGCAGCGCACCACTGGGTGTCTCTTCCCGCACTTGGAACATTCGTGCCGAAAACGGCACGTCTGCCTGAGACAGGACCCCCTATTGAAGTCCCAGCAGGCCCCGACGCTGTTAGTACTTCCGGCGTCTCCTGATTCCACCCCCCCACGGGTGGGGCGGGCTGTAAAGGGGGTCAACGCCAGCGGAAGCCCACTGGCTGTGTAGATGGTGCGGCCAAATTTCGCCCCACTCATTGTCTGCTGATACAAATCCGCATCCAACTCGCCCCACTGCGCCTCCGGATCAGACGCCATGCGCGCCCGAAACTCCTCGTCGTAATGCGACCAAGCGTAACCTCCGTACGTCACCTGTGCCCGCCGCACCACGTCCATATATTTGAACAATGCAACCGACCTGTCCGGATACTTTTCGCAGTATACAGTAGCGTAGATCAGGAAGGCAGCTGACCAATTTTCACTGGTCACCGGGACCTTGGGGCGCCTAGCTAACTCCTGCTCCTCCTCCTTTGAGCCCTCCTTGGCCATCATTTCCCTGTGAAGTAACTTCAGAATCTCCACGTATTCCCCTTTCCAAATGTTTTCCTTCGTCGCTAATGACAAATGCACCCCCAGCGGCTTCGCCACCCCCATATAAGGCAGCTTCCTGATTGGCACCTCACAACTCTCCTTTGCCCCAACGCCAGCCGCCGCCGACCCCCCTGCCTGTGCCGCATCTCCGCTCGCAGCGCTCCCCGACTCCGTGTTGCCTGCCGCCTCCTTCATCTCCGTACCTACCCCTGCATCCATCACATACCTGCCCTTCACCAATCGCACCGCCTCCCCACCCCCAGCATCCGTACCCACAGACACCTGGCCTCCTCCAGACACCCGGCCTCCATGAGGCCCGCCCAAACCACTCCCCAACCGTGCACCGTCCTTACCTGGCGTCAAGGCTGGCGTCCACACCGGATCCCGCCGCCTAACCAGTTCCGCTGGGGGGGCCGTCACTCGCGGCACCGTCTGCCGGGTGCGTTCCTGCAAAATACTGCCAACAACATTACTCGTCTCCCCCTCCCCCTCCCTGAGCTCCCCCTCCTCCTCCGACTCCATGTCTCCTTCTCCATCCCTCAACTGCCTCGTTAGACCACTGCCCGTGCTCCTGCTCAATCCTGCCTTGTCCCTGCATGCCTTCATCAATGCCCCAGGTCCACACTTCCCCTCCTCCCACTCTCAGCATGATAGTCCGTGTATCCAGTCACATTCGCGCTCCATCCCCGTCCCCCGGCGGATGTCTTGACCCATCGGGAGGGGGGCGTCGGAGACCTATACCCTTGCCATCCGCTGTCCACACGTGCCTGGTCCCTCGGTGGAGTGCGGCCGCCCGTACAAAGCTGAGCCGGCCCATCCTCTCGGCGGGTTGGAGCCGCATGCTGCTCACCCGAGCCCCCTGCCAACTGCTCCTGCCAAGAAAAAAGCGGGGAAGTCCAGCATGCCGAGGAAAACTCACCCCTTTTGCCCCCCCAACCTCCTGGCGCCCCTCTCCCCCACGCCGCCAAATGCCCACCCCGTCGTGCCGGTCGTCCCCACCACCCCCCTTCCCCCTTCCCACCCCGCTCCCCCTCGCCCCCCCTGCACCCACCCCAAAATACCCCACACGCCCCACATCCCCCCGCTCCACCCCCACTACCCCCCGCTAACCTACCACCTTTATGGCTCCACTCACCGCACCCCCTCTCCCCCTTGGCATCCCCTCGCCCCTCTCCCGGCCCCCTCCTGCCCCACCCCCCCTTTGTCCTACCTCTACCCCCCCACCCCGTGGCGACACCGGCCTGCTGGGCCCCACCGCGCCCCCCTCCCCTCCCGACGAGGACCCCCAGTCCAGATCGCTCTCTCTCCCCCTCCCCCTGCACCCCCTTCCCCCTCCCCTTCCCCCTCCGAATCGTCAATGAGCAAGGGAGACACCCCCCCTTCCACCTGCCCACCCGCTCCCACTCCCCCCTCGGCACCCTGCCCCCCCTCCCCCCACCTCCCCAATCCCCACCACTTGGTGTCCTGGCAGCCCCTCAGGACCCCCTCCACTACTGTGCACACCCCCCTCTGGGCAAACGTGTCCCTGTTCCCCTGTCCCCCCTGCCCCCCCTCCCAACCTGGCACTCCTCCTCGGCTTCTTTGCCCCCCCTCTGCCCCTCTCTCCACTGCCTGCCTCCTTCGCCCCCCTGAGCCTCTCTGCCCTGGTCCCTCCACCCCCGGCCCCCCGCACCCCCCACGAACTGCAGCGGCGCCTTCTTAGCCCCTCCCCGCCTCTTCGCCGCACCTCTCGTTCACAGCGGCGCCCCAGCCACCCGCTGGCCGCCGCCGCGCGCTGCTCTGCCTCCGCTCCCTCCTCCCTCCTCACCCTCGACCTTGGTGGCTCACAGGCCACAACCGCCGCCGCGGCGCCGTCAGCAGCTCACCGCGGTGGCCTTACCCGCACTTCCTCGCGCAGGAGATCCATCCGGCCGGCTTCCCCCAAGAGGCGCAGAGCCTCTCGCACTCGGGGATCCGCCCGCGCCTCAGCCGCCATTCTGCCCAGGTACGAACCGCTCCGTCCGTCCACGTCGATGCACAGCACCCGCCGACCTGCCGCGTCCAAAGCCTCCCTGTTACCCCGCCACTCGCCGCCGCAAATGTCACCGCCCCGCTACCGCTCTCCACGTCCTACGCTATCTCCCCACTGCCCACCACACTAACTATACCTCAAACCAACGGTCACCACAAATTCCCTGACAACAACTTCCCTGCCTAACTCGGCTGCTGGGTCACTGTCCCTAAAATGGTGCACAGTGACCCAAAATGGCCGTCTTTATTTAACCCCAGCCCAAAATGAGCCCAAAACCAGCCCAATGCCGCCCAAGAAGCCCAACCAGCCCAACTCGCCTTCCTGTCCTCGTCCTAACTCTCCCCCCCCCCTTTCCTCCCGTGGCCCCAAACCTCCCCGGGGGGGGGGGGGGGTTGAGCCTCCCTCCGGTCGGCCACCCCCCCCCCCGCAAAGCCCCAATAAACTTTTGACTTCACCAATATTAATGTAAATAGTTCTACTTCTTCCACATACACGCCTTGTAGCGCCAAATGCGAATGACTCAGTGACTATGACTTTCGGTTTATTTCATTAAGCAGAACGCCCTCTTGACATCCCATTTGGTAGAAGACATGAACCTTTCGCATTTTCAACTTGCACGCTGGAAATTCCAGCAGGACGGCCATTGGGCATGTTTCCTTAGCTAAGTCTATGAGCCAACACTCGTGCGCTGACCTTTGGAATGGAAAGAATTTGTAAGATTATGTTCTGGTCTGCCAGATTTACGTCTCCTTGGTAACTGCCAAGCATTTTATATGAATCCCAGTGGCAGACACTACTTTACAAACGTCCAGGTGCTCCCCAGTGCAGTGAGGCTGTCGATTGGAGTGGTAACTTCCGGTTCATGTCGTGGGGGTATTGTCTAGCTGTTGAACTCCTCTCTTTGGGAGTGCCGCAGATGACGAGCCCTGCTGAAGTGCAGAGCTAAGCTTCAAATGAAGTTCTTTGAGTGCTTGTGTCCACCGCAACAGCTGACGAGCATTCCTGCGGAAGTATGGCAGTGGTGAAAGCCTCCTTGTTCAGGCACTATTTAAAAAAAAGTACCTAATAAAAAAAAAAATCATAATAATTTCACATAGTTACGATAGCCAACAATTATTAAACAGAACTTTAAAAAAAAATCTGAAATACATTCAATAATGTTTTTAAAAATAGCAGAGCGCCCTATAAACAGCGTCAAAATATTTAGGCATAAAAGGAGATAAACTGATACCAAGGGTTTAAACAGTTCCATAAAACAATGGCTGACAATTTGCTGCTCATATGTGTATTTATTGCTTGGCAGTCATGTCAAACAGAAAAGCTGCAAGAAGTGATACGTAGAAAATACAGTTACACCCACTAGTGACTTAAAGAAACGTTGATGAAGGAGTACCAAATGAAAAGAGGTCCGTTTTACCAGGCCACAAAGGAGGACTTTGGGGCAGAGGTACACATTTCTTTTTGCACTTTTTAATTTCACAAAACCCATACGGAAACATCGCACAGAAGTGGCTCTACTTCAGTTTGTGTAATGTCATGTCTGCACGAGTCATATTACTTGCTGCTTAAACTTTTAATAACAAGGGGCAAGTTTGAGAATTCCCAAAGGCTGGGGCCCTAGAATAGCAATATCTACTCAAAAAAGTAGCAGAGCAGGGGCAAAATGAAGTGGAGTCGTAGGGAAAGTAATACAAAGGCGATTCATATCAGCTAGGAGGATGCCTGATTCTCAAAAGGAAACACCCATGCTTACTTCAGTAGTACAGTACTCCAAGACAAGTGTTGTGTCGTAGTAAGGAGTTCCAGTAGACTTGGTTAGGTTACAGATGATACGTTTATTCTTCTTAGATGGTTAGATAGGTTTTCCAGTAGATATGTAATATAAACCCCACCAGGAGCATCCTCTCTGCTGCTCAGCCCAGGATCAAACTCACAGTCCCATTCACAGCATACCAAACATTCCAATGACATCACATTCACACTAACATTCCAAACTCACTGGCTCAACAGCAGAGGCAGAGAAACAGGGAAGATGTAAGGTAGAAACCTTAGATATAACAACAAGCTTGCTCAAAGGTGCAGCTATTGTCAGGTTTCACCGTACTCAGTAGGGGTCGGAAGACTCGAATGATGTCGGCTGTTGCTCATGCCAGGACTTGCGATGTGCAGTGGCTGGTCCGCATGAAATGCGCAGCAACTGCTTAGCAACAGCTTTTTTGCTTTCTACCGAACGGCAGGCAGTCAGCACCTGCCTGGTCCCACTGAAGGCACCTTTACTGTATTCTCACATTTACCTCGATGCTGGCAGTTTCCTCCTAGCTAGAGTGGCTTGCAGTCCTGAGACTGTGAACTATCTTTTGAAAGCTTTCAACTGTGTTCTGTGAACCCTTTTCCACAGCCTGTGAACGGTGTACTTTGAATTCGTACACCTCTCAAATGAACGAATTTAGGCCTTGGGCTGACCTATCAGAGTAAACTTCTGACGCAACTGTCCTGTTGCAACGGCCTTAAGTCACAAACCAAAATTGCTTACGATATGTTCTCTTGGACTCATGGTTTTTCCAGAGATATTGGGACCTATTTACAAATGAAATGTTGTGTTATGTTTTGTAGTACTACAAATTTACAACAAGCATACTACAAAATGCTATTTACAAACCTATGTGCCAAGGTTCTGTCCCTGCCTCTCCTATCATATTTTGTGCGAAGATCTCCTGACTGCTGAGGTGTACATTTTAGTAGTAAATTTGGGAGACAGTGAAGAGTGGCTGGTAAATGGGGTATACTTAAAATCAAAGGGGAGGGGATAAGGATGGCTTAAGGAGGGTAAGGAAGGGTTTTGGTGAGGGACGTCCGTCCACCCACAGAAAGTAAGCTCATAGCTATTCACAGAGTGCACTTCTAAAGTGGCAAAAGCCAAAAAGGTACCCAAAAATGTAGTAAATTACTCCAGCTCAGACCTGAAGTAAGTCCAGAAACTAATGGCCAACCACTGGAACTACAACACCATGAGATAAAAAATAATGGCGTTAGGGACTTAAATTTGAACCCCATAGGAATTAATGTTACATTCAATTACATTTTTTAAAATAGTTATTAGTTAAAACAATATGTATAACTATAATTTCATGTTTAAAATATTAAAAAATAGTACTTATTTGTAATTTGAGTATAACATGTCTTAATGGCCTTTTTTAATAAAAAAAAATAATGTAACAATACATTTTTTTAAATATAATTAAGTTACTTTGAATTAATTATATACCCACTTTTAATATGTATTAATGCATATTAAAGTAATGTAACTTTTTACTTTAGGTGGGAATTTAGTTTTTATTTTAAACTTCAGAAAAAGACATTTAATTTGATTTAATATATTTACATTATTTAAATATTTAATTCAAAATCAAGTTAATAGTGAGGTAGCTTTTTTTCCTTTAGTTCTACATTGGAATAAATATTCTGTGAAAAACAGAGTCCCACTCGCGCTCTCAGACCATTACTAACGTCAAGAATCCACAAGAGTTTAGCAGCAAATTGGGGGATTTATTCAAGTAATAAACCCGCCGTAATGGAATAAATATGTACAATTATCCCACATTATATTTAAAATAAAACGTTTTCAAACATTTTTTTTTTCAATTTAAATACATTTGTAACATTTTATATATACTTTACCTTAAGGAAACTCGTTGGTGTTCGCGTTTTGGACATATTCGTTTTGTCAAACCCTTTTAAATGGTGCAGATGCTTTTTTTTATCCAGGTTTCAAAAACATCATGGGGTCTGGAAGGGGCTAAGGCAACTCAAGGGCTCAGAGGCAACATGGAGAGAGCAGTAGGGGGGAAGCAACATGGAGGGTGCAAATGAGCAAAAAGGCAAGTGAGAGAGCAGCGTGGAGGGGTTGGGCAGAAAAGCAAATGAAAGAGCGAGTGAGATAGAAATGTGTAGCTGAGGGGGAGAAGCACACAGGCGAGAAAGCAACATAGGCAAGCTCATTGTGGAGGACCACATGGGGAGAAGCACATGCCTGAGACAGAGCAGAGTGGAGGATAGGAAACTGCTGCAAAACACCCCATTCTCATAGAGTGCTTAAACAAACAAGCATTGGCATGGCCAATAGGTCTCGCATTTGGGACCTTATAAGTATTTAGTTATGCAGCACAATATCCCTGGTGCAACAACATCAACTGTTGCGTTGCTAAACACTTATAAGGTCCCAGACACGAGACCTATTGGCTATGCTAATGCTTGTTAAAAGGGGTTGCGTTTTCTTGGAAAGGGCGTTTTTACAAGAGCTGTGAGTGTAGCTGGACGGTTAGTGTGAGGTGAGGGTTAATCCACGTAGTAAAGTGGTTGAGTTATATTACAAATACTCACTGTATCGTGTACACAAGTCTGAAACCGCTGTCTTATGTCTGGGCTGGAAACGCTTGTTTTGTAAACGGTATAAAATGCACTGAATAGCAACAGGTTTCACATCCGAAATTTTGCTGGAATATCGTGGTAGTCCATACGAATGTAATTAAGGTACATTCATCGTGTGGTGTTTGATAACAGCAGGCTCCCTACGATTTTAAAATCACTTTAATACCTATAAATTAAAAAGTAGTCTGCGTTGCAATGTTTTGCTAAAGAGTTGAGTTTTACTATCCCTCAAGAAAATGACGCTAAAACACGTTTACAGTGTGTGTGGCGTTGCGTGTGTGAGTGGCGTTGCGTGTGTGAGTGGCGTTGCGTGTGTGAGTGGCGTTGCATGTGTGAGTGGCGTTGCGTGTGTGAGTGGCGTTGCGTGTGTGAGTGGCGTTGCGTGTGTGAGTTGCGTTGCGTGTGTGAGTGGCGTTGCGTGTGTGAGTGGCATTGCGTGTGTGAGTGGCGTTGCGTGTGTGAGTGGCGTTGCATGTGTGAGTGGCGTTGCATGTGTGAGTGGCGTTGCGTGTGTGAGTGGCGTTGCGTGTGTGAGTGGCGTTGCGTGTGTGAGTGGCGTTGCGTGGATGAGTGGCGTTGCGTGGATGAGTGGCGTTGCGTGGATGAGTGGCGTTGCGTGGATGAGTGGGGTTGCGTGGATGAGTGGGGTTGCGTGGATGAGTTGCGTTGCGTGTGTGAGTGGTGTTGTTTGGGTGAGTGGCGTTGCGTGGGTGAGTGTGGTGTTGCGTGGATGATAGCGGGCTTGCGTGGGTGTGAGTGGCGTTGCGTGTCTGTAAGTGTTGCTGTGTGGGTGAAAGTGCCACAGAGCCTTTGATGTGGCCACTTACTGATTAGCATTATTAAAATCTGCATGAAAATGTATTTTATTATTACTATTTATTCTTTACCAAGCACTCATCACTGATCTGGACATAAGTTGTTGGCATAAGGCTTCAGTTTCATGGTTGACTGCGAAATGCATTTCCTTAAAAAAAACAATTGAATATTTGAATTGACAGACTTGAGATGCGTGTTGCGCCTTTAAGTACAAAACATTTTACAGTGTAGAGCAAATAGCGCTTTGAACAAGGATTAAAACAGTTAAAAATGTATGGAGGAGTCTTTCATCTTTGCCACTTTATTACGAAGGGGAGAAAGAAGAAAAGAAGCAGCAAGCAGGAAGGGGGTTCGGGCACGAACAGGCGCTCTCGGAAAGCATCTGACTTTTGAACTCTGTCTTTGCCTGCACAGCAAATGTGATGAGATAAGATGAAGAGATGAGCAGGAAACAAAGAAAACGAGCCAAGACAATCGAGGGAAACTGTTTGTAAACTAAAGATTCCATGTATCCGTGAATTCTAAAGTAAATGCCAACAGCTAGGTGCGTTTTGTTAGAAAAGCCCAAAAATATATATATTCCTAATACAGACAACTAGAAAATCGAGAGAAACGTTGTGTGTGTAAACTAAACATGCCATCAGCTCACAAAGCCAACAAGAGCGGCCGGGAAGCGGCCGGGAAACACAAGTACGGCCGGCCACATAATTAGGGGAGGAGAAGCCGCACAGCACACGCTGGGAGAAGCCCTTTGATGTGCTGTGCGGCCGCGATGCGCGCTCTGTGCTGGGGGAGGGCCATTAGCCTGAACTCGCGGCAAGATCAAACGAAGGGTGGGAGGGACATTGAGGAACAGATGGCCATGAAAGTGTATGGGCCAAAAGCGCGTGCCTGTGGCCACGTGCACTCGAAGAAAACGCCACGAAAAAAAGCGGTGGTTTCACGATCAGTTCGAGCACTTGAATTCTCGCCATAAAGGCGAGACCTAAAAAGAAGGAGGTAGGGTCTTAAAAAGAGAGAAGTAGAAGGATGCAATGATGTGTCACTACTCTAAGAGAGGGACAAAAACACAAGATGAAGGAAAGCTCACACATATAATAATGAATAATAATGAATATAAAGCAAGCAAATTGGAGTGACAAAATAGCCATGAAATGGTAAGCACTCGAAGTGTTTTAAATCCACTGAAAGCTATCAATACATTTCACAACAGACAGTGCATGCTCCATCTATTAGTTGAAACCTAAAAATCTGCATGTCACTTCCCACATCTTTGGCACCTGTTGGCAGTTGTACTGTGTATTTTTTTTTATAAACAACTTTATTGATTTTTGGTAACAAAGATATCCATATCACATCCAGCCATTTCTGGTCATCATCATAGGAAATTGTGTTAGCATTTCTTACATTTAAAAGCATTGCGTCCACATGAATAATACAGTCAAATTACATCCGCAATGCATTTACAATAATGAGCCAAGCCCAAAAGGGTCCTACCATTTGCTTGAAACCTTCAAATTTTTTTTGCTGGCTCCTAGCTTTGTTTACCGTTTTTTCCTGTTCCACTCTGCAACACCACTGAGACGACAAGGGCGGGGTGGGAGATTTCCATCTACTGGCTATGTCCAGTTTAGCCACCATGGTGTACACTTCAAGCAGTGCCTGGTCAGCCCTCCTGCCCTCCATCCTCTCAAAGATTCCCTGGAGGAGGGATTTTGGTGAGAGTTCTACTTACCGTCCCAGTACCTCTGATAACGTTTTAGTCACTTAACACCAGTAGTTCACAATAATAGGACATGTCCAGACCATATGATAGAAATCTGCAGGAGCACACGTGCATCTAAAGCATCTGGGGCCAGGGAGGAGGTGTGCCTTGTGGAGATGGCTGGGGGTGAGGTAAGCACAGTGGAGTTAGTACATCTGCACCAGTCGCAGTCTAGAGGAAAATGAGGGGGGCCTTCTTGGCGTCCCACCAATCAACATCCTCTAGCTGTCAGTTGTGTTGTTAATAGTCAGAAATCAGTAAATATGGTAAATTCCCCCTTTTGATAGAGCACCCATCAAGAGTTTAGCCTCTAGGGGATTGAATTCAGGAAGTGTCTACCCAGTGTTGTGTGCCCTCAGCGCATGCCTCAGTTGGAGATATTTATGAAATTGCATATGTGATAGGACAGAGGTCAATTGAAACTCTTGAAAAGAGTGTATTCGGGTGCCAGAGCAAAGATCCTCCAGAAGGGAAATGTCTATTGTGTCCCACTGAGTAAAGCCCTCCAGCACAACTGTTTCATGTAGCCTTCTCCCCCTCCATAAAGGGGCCTGCAGAGTAACGATTACGATGGCGGACGGAAGGACGACCGCCGTCCTGGAGTAGGCGGAAAATGCCTTTTTTCCGTCCGCTTGCCGCGGGCACTCCGTCCGCCATATTAGGATGGGAAGCACTGTCAAAAGTCCGTACACGGCGGAAGAGGACGCACTGCCGCGGAAGTACACCCGACCCCGCGGCGGACGTAACCAATCCAGACACACCGCCGTACGGAATGACGTCTCCGACCGTCCTCTAAATCACGATGGCGGAAAACACACATCAAATCGCTGCGGAAAAACAACCTGCCTGAACACGGTGGATTCGCCACAGCGGAGATACAACACATTGCAGAGATACCCACCACGAGCAGATTGCCGTCATGGATCCAGCGCTACACGCATTTCCGATACTCTTCGTTCACCACCACCTGCAAGTCATGGCCCATCGGCGACGACGACGCAGGTACGCCAATACACTAATTGCTGTCGGAAGGGGAATACCTCCCAGGGCTGTGACGTAGGGAGTGGGAGTGTCATGTTTGATAAACTACATGTACGATCGCACCAATATAGCAACAATTCAAGTACACAACCAGGAATGACAACGACAAACCACGACACATGATTGACTTGCTTTATTAAACAGAATAGGGGTATAATCGTACACCACCCAAGACCATGGGCACTGGGTTAAACAGGGCAGGTACATCAGAGCCAGCACATGAGGGCACAATGCAGTATCAGAACAGCAACAGGGCAGTGTTTACAACAGGGCAGGTACATCAGATGCAGCACATGAGGGCACAATGCAGTATCAGAACAGCAACAGGGCAGGTACATCAGATGCAGCACATGAGGGCACAATCCAGTATCAGAACAGCAACAGGGCAGTGTTTACAACAGAGCAGGTACATCAGAGGCAGCACATGAGGGCACAATGCAGTATCAGAACAGCAACAGGGCAGTGTTTACAACAGGGCAGGTACATCAGATGCAGCACATGAGGGCACAATGCAGTATCAGAACAGCAACAGGGCAGTGTTTACAACAGAGCAGGTACATCAGAGGCAGCACATGAGGGCACAATGCAGTATCAGAATAGCAACAGGGCAGTGTTTACAACAGAGCAGGTACATCAGAGGCAGCACATGAGGGCACAATGCAGTATCAGAACAGCAACAGGGCAGTGTTTACAACAGAGCAGGTACATCAGAGGCAGCACAAGAGGGCACAATGCACTATCAGAACAGCAACAGGGCATTGTTTACAACAGGGCAGGTACATCAGATGCAGCACATGAGGGCACAATGCAGTATCAGAACAGCAACAGGGCAGTGTTTACAACAGAGCAGGTACATCTGAAGCAGCACATGAGAGGGGCAAAGTGCATCAACAGTCCATGGTACAGAACAGGTACATCAGAGGCAGCACGTGAGAGGGGCAAAGTGCATCAACAGTCCATGGTACAGAACAGGTACATCAGAGGCAGCACGTGAGAGGGGCCAAGTGCATCAACAGTCCATGGCAAGGCACAGGTAAATCAGAGGCAGCACGTGAGAGGGGCCAAGTGCATCAACAGTCCATGGCACAGAACAGGTACATCTGAAGCAGCACGTGAGAGGGGCAAAGTGCATCAACAGTCCATGGCAAGGCACAGGTACATCAGAGGCAGCACGTGAGAGGGGCCAAGTGCATCAACAGTCCATGGCAAGGCACAGGTACATCTGAAGCAGCACATGAGAGGGGCAAAGTGCAGCAACAGTCCATGGTACAGAACAGGTACATCTGAAGCAGCACATGAGAGGGGCAAAGTGCATCAACAGTCCATGGTACAGAACAGGTACATCAGAGGCAGCACGTGAGAGGGGCCAAGTGCATCAACAGTTCATGGTACAGAACAGGTACATCTGAAGCAGCACATGAGAGGGGCAAAGTGCATCAACAGTCCATGGCAAGGCACAGGTACATTAGCGGCAGCACGTGAGAGGGGCCAAGTGCATCAACTGTCCATGGCACAGAACAGGTACATCAGAGGCAGCACGTGAGAGGGGCCAAGTGCATCAACAGTCCATGGTACAGAACAGGTACATCTGAAGCAGCACATGAGAGGGGCAAAGTGCATCAACAGTCCATGGCAAGGCACAGGTACATCAGAGGCAGCACGTGAGAGGGGCAATGTGCATCCACAGTCCATGGCAAGGCACAGGTACATCAGAGGCAGCACGTGAGAGGGGCCAAGTGCATCAATAGTCCATGGCACAGAACAGGTACATCTGAAGCAGCACGTGAGATGGGCAAAGTGCATCAACAGTCCATGGCAAGGCACAGGTACATCTGAAGCAGCACGTGAGATGGGCAAAGTGCATCAACAGTCCATGGCAAGGCACAGGTACATCTGAAGCAGCACGTGAGAGGGGCAAAGTGCATCAACAGTCCAAGGTAAGGCACAGGTACATCAGAGGCAACACCAGTACGTGGGTCAACCGCCCTGGCCCAAGGACTGTAACAATGCTGGGTGGTTACAATGGACAATCGAGACACAAAGTCAAATTACATGTGAGTGATGGGAGCTACACCTCACAGCACAGAATCTGGTGGACTGCTTGAACTAGTCGCCTCTGACACACTGCCAGCACCAGACACAGGAGTGTGAGACACAGCCACAGCTCTATTGACTGACACATGAGCCATAGACCCAGACACACTGCCAGGACATGTCCCTGTACACTGACCAACAAATACCATGCCAGTATCTGACATATGAGAGTGGCTGACACACACAGTGCCAGTACCTGAAACTGCAGAGGGCACAACTGACACAGTGCTACTACATGATGCATGACAGCGAACAACAGACACAGTGCCACTATTTGACACATAAGAGTGAACGGCATCTGACCCACTAGGACCACTGAAATGATGAGCCATAGGGCTGTATGGGCCAGGAGGCAGGGTGGCTCTGGGAGCTGGGGACAGCTGTACTGGAGCAACATTGTGGTGCTCAGGTCTCACTGGTGTGTGTCTCTGTTTTTTTGTGAAATGTAGGGGCACCCTGGACATGACTGGACTGGTAAGTGTTGTGGCCTCATCAGATATCAAAGAAGGATCATGTTTGTGCTGGTCTGCTCTCTGGGGATGTGCTGGACCCTGCTTGACGTTTGCTGTGGCCCTGCTTTCTGCCCTCTGCATCATGTGTAAAGGGGGATGCAACTACAGTGTACTCCTTATTCTGCTTCTGCGGGGTGTGGATGGGAGTTGAGGTATGGGGGAACTCCACCGCTGACACATGTGTTTTACGTTCCTTCAACAACATCAGCTTCAGGGCAGCCAGAGGTGATGTATGCCTGTCCTTGATGGAGCTCGTGTCCATGGGAGAACCCTTGGCCCTGGGATGTGCCTTGGACGTAGGAGGTGTCCAGTCTCTGGAATGTCCCTGATCCCTGGGCGGTGCCCTGTCCCTGGGATCAGACTTGTCCATTGTAGTGTACCTGTCCTTTGAAGTGTCCTTGTCCTTGGGAGTGTTCCTGCTCTTGGGAGTTGCCCTTTCCTTTGTAGTGTCCTTGCACTTGGGAGTGTCCCTGCTGAGGGAGTTGCCCTTTCCTTTGTAGTGTCCTTGCCCTTGGGAGTGTCCCTGCTCCTGGGAGGTGCCCTTTCCTTTGAAGCGTCCTTGTCCTTGGGAGTGTCCCTGCTCTTGGGACGTGCCCTTTCCTGTGTAGAGTCCTTGTCCTTGGGAGTGTCCCTGCTCTTGGGAGGTGCCCTTTCCTGTGTAGAGTCCTTGTCCTTGGGAGTGTCCCTGCTCTTGGGAGCTGCCCTTTCCTGCGTAGAGTCCTTGTCCTCGGGAGTGTCCCTGCTCTTGGGAGGTTCCCTTTCCTGTGTAGAGTCCTTGTCCTTGGGAGTGTCCCTGCTCTTGGGAGGTGCCCTTTCCTTTGAAGCGTCCTTGTCCTTGGGAGTGTCCCTGCTCTTGGGAGGTGCCCTTTTCTGTGTAGAGTCCTTGTCCTTGGGAGTGTCCCTGGACTTGGGAGGTGCCCTTTTCTGTGTAGAGTCCTTGTCCTTGGGAGTTGGTCAATTGACATCTGCTATCATCTACTCCCACACAGGAGGGCTCCAAATGTGCACCGACCATACACTGTGCTGGAGGACATGGTTAACGAGGAGGTGATCCGAAAATTCCGGTTAGATCGACGTAGATTGCTGGAGCTTGTAGCCCAATTGTCACCTCATCTGCAGCCACGCAGGACATATCCAGGAGCTATTACACCCACAGCAAAGGTGATGGCGGCCCTTCCCTTCTTTGCAACTGGCACTTTCCAGTACACAGTTGGTCATGCCGGGGGGATGTCACAATCCATGTTCAGCATGGTACTGCGGGATGTTCTGAATGCCATGATGCTTTACAGGGATGATTACATACATTTCCCACGGCCGGCAGAGTTGGCAGCAGTCAAAGGGGACTTCTATGCCCTGGCCCAGATACCACACGTAGTGGGTTCCATTGATCGACATATTGGTCTCATACCACCCCAGGCACGTGAACCTGTATATAGGAATAGAAAGCACTACCATTTCATCAACGTGCAAGTGGTGTGCCTGGCTGACAACATCATCTCACATGTGTGTGCCAGATTTCCCGGCTCCGCCCATGACTCACACATCCTGCGGAGCAGCATTGTCCCCCAACTGATGGCTAATCTGCGACCAGAACGTGCGTGGCTTGTAGGTGAGTGTGCTGTGAGGACAATTGTGTTGTCAGTGTGTTGTGAGGACAATTGTGTTGTATGTGTGGCATAGTGTTGCCACCAATCCTGGTAATGATATTTGTGTCTGTCATCTCCCCACCTAGGTGACTCAGCGTACCCAAACCGGCCGTGGCTGCTGAGCCCCATACGGAATCCGACTACCCCTGGTGATATGCGTTATAATGATGCCCATGGGAGGACACGTCGAGTGATAGAACCTACTTTTGGATTGCTGAAGTCTAGGTTTCGCTGCCTTGATAAAACCGGAGGGGCCCTGCCATACTCACCAGGCAAAGTCTGCAAAATCGTGATTGCCTGCTGCATGCTCCACAACCTAGCCTTGCGAAATAACATTGAACTGATCGTGGACCCTGAAGACCAACAGGTTGCTCCGCCTCCCATCCATGTCCACTGATGAGGATAGTGGGGAGGAAGAAGGTGTGGACCAGAGGCGTCAGCTCATTGATCGATATTTTGCTTGAATGTAAGTAGCTACCTCTTGTTCAGCTAGACAATGTGCGAGGGATGTTTGCTGGTGATGTGTGGGTGTGCTGTGTCTATGCTGCCTGTTCTGGTATGTTCTGTTAGCAGATGTGTGTGTGAGATGTTCTACATGCAATGCTCCCTGATGTGTGTCCTGTGATCCACTGAATTGGTGATGAATGTGGTTTGTGGGATGTTGCAGTACATTGTGTTGTGATGTGTGTGAATCACTTCCCTGACCTGTGCTTGTTGTTCTGTCATTTTCCCTAGGTCACCCCCACAGTGGCATGATTCTCCAGAACATTGATCCCTGCACCTGGTAATGACAATTTATTAGACAAACATGTGATTAAAACATGAAGGTCACACAGCATAGAGTGTTTAAGTGGTGTTTATTTAGAGGTTGTGGATTGATGTTGGTGCATATTTACAAGTAGATGTTGGGGGGAAGTGAGAGTTGAAGGTCATGGCAGATGAAAACACCACATTGTGTGACGTCCACCTAGTCCAACAGACGTGTGCCGATGCTTGGCATTGTGGGGCAGGATAGTTAACAGGGTGAATGGCAGGCTCAATGAAGGGTGAAGTCACTGGCGGCCCCTCTTCGAGCGGGTAGATGGGGCACTTCCACTGCTCTCAGCTGCATCCAGCCTCGGAGAGCCCCTCCGTCTTGGAACCGGAGCGGAGACAGCTGTGGGGGCAGGTTGGTCAGGGTCCACCTCCCTGTCCGTGGCCTCAGGTGATGGTGGCGGTGGGGTTGTTGACCTGTCCCGCTGAGCAGTTGGGTGAGGGGGTGGTGGTGTGGCGCGGGATAACCAATCCCTCCACAGAACAGTTTGCTGGCCCATGAGGTCCACAATTTGGCCAATCCATGTGTCAATGGACCGCAGAAGCTGGCTGCTCTCTTGCGAGTCTTGGTGGGCCCGATCGGACTGGGCCTGCGACCGCTCATAGGAGGCATTGACTCTGGTGATGGCTTCCAGGGTCTCGGCCCCAGGATGGGGTGGGTCTCCTTCCCGACCTCGACGAGCAACTACACTCCTGGTTGTGAGCTGTGGCCTCACCTGTGTCCTCTCCCGCCCACTCTCCCTGCTAGCCTGGGATGTCGATGGGCCATCATCGGGCGTTGGGTCAGGCAGGGTGGCACAGGCAGGAGTGGTGGTGGTGGTGGTGGTGGTGGTAGCTGCACAGCTCACAATGGCAGGTGTTGGTGTAGTGACACAGGCCAAGGTGGTGGAGGCCAGGATGTCCTGGGAGCCTGATGGCCCTGGGAGTCTGCTTGGGCCGGCTTCGTCCTCTGTACCCGAGCTGTCAATTGGATCGTCCCCGGAGAGTCCTGGGTGTGAGGGGGGCGACTGGTGCTGGCGGCTGCTGCTTTCGCCGGTTAAGTTGCGATCACCTGAGGGACAAGAGTTTCAAAATTAATGCTGTGGACATGACATGTTTTTTGTTTTAACATTACAACGCACTATGGAATCAGGACACACCCACACACCACCACCCTCCCTGTAGACATGGGGGCCTGTTGGGAGTTGTAGTGCTGGTCTCTCACACACCCCACCCACCTCTCTCACACACCCCACACACCTCTCTCACACACCCCACCCACCACCACCATCCCTGTAGACATGGGGGGCTGTTGGGAGTTGTAGTGCTGGCCTCTCACACACTCCACCTACCTCTCTCACACACCCCACCCACCACCACCCTCCCTGTATACATGGGGGCCTGTTGGGAGTCATAGTGCTGGTCTCTCACAAACCCCACCCACCTCTCTCACAACCACCACACTCCCTGTAGACATGGGGGCCTGTTGGGAGTTGTAGTGCTGGTCTCCCACACTCCCCACCCACCTCTCTCACAACCCCCACCCACCACCACCCTCCCTGTAGACATGGGGGCCTGTTGGGAGTTGTAGTGCTGGTCTCTCACACACCCCACCCACCTCTCTCACACACCCCACCCACCTCTCTCACACCCCCCACCCACCACCACCCTCCCTGTAGACATGGGGGGCTGTTGGGAGTTGTAGTGCTGGGCTCTCACACACCCCACCCAACTCTCTCACACCCCCCCACCCACCACCACCACCACCCTCCCCGTAGACATGGGGGCCTGTTGGGAGTTGTAGTGCTGGTCTCTCACACACCCCACCAACCTCCCTGTAGACATGGGGGCCTGTTGGGAGTTGTAGTGCTGGTCTCTCACACCCCCCACCCACCACCACCCTCCCTGTAGACATGAGGGCCTGTTGGGAGTTGAAGTGCTGGTCTCTCACACCCCTTACCCACCACCACCCTCCCTGTAGACATGGGGGCCTGTTGGGAGTTGTATTGCTGGTCTCTCACACCCCCACCCACCACCACCCTCCCTGTAGACATGAGGGCCTGTTGGGAGTTGAAGTGCTGGTCTCTCACACCCCTTACCCACCACCACCCTCCCTGTAGACATGGGGGCCTGTTGGGAGTTGTATTGCTGGTCTCTCACACCCCCACCCACCACCACCCTCCCTGTAGACATGGGGGGCTGTTGGGAGTTGTAGTGCTGGCCTCTCACACACTCCACCTACCTCTCACACACCCCACCCACCACCACCCTCCCTGTATACATGGGGGCCTGTTGGGAGTCGTAGTGCTGGTCTCTCACAAACCCCACCCACCTCTCTCACACCCACCACCACACTCCCTGTAGACATGGGGGCCTGTTGGGAGTTGTAGTGCTGGTCTCCCACACTCCCCACCCACCTCTCTCACAACCCCCACCCACCACCACCCTCCCTGTAGACATGGGGGCCTGTTGGGAGTTGTAGTGCTGGTCTCTCACACACCCCACCCACCTCTCTCACACACCCCACCCACCTCTCTCACACCCCCCACCCACCACCACCCTCCCTGTAGACATGGGGGGCTGTTGGGAGTTGTAGTGCTGGGCTCTCACACACCCCACCCAACTCTCTCACACCCCCCCACCCACCACCACCACCACCCTCCCCGTAGACATGGGGGCCTGTTGGGAGTTGTAGTGCTGGTCTCTCACACTCCCCACCCACCTCTCTCACATACCCCACCCACCACCACCCTCCCTGTAGACATGGGGGCCTGTTGGGAGTCGTAGTGCTAGTCTCTCACACACCCCACCAACCTCCCTGTAGACATGGGGGCCTGTTGGGAGTTGTAGTGCTGGTCTCTCACACCCCCCACCCACCACCACCCTCCCTGTAGACATGAGGGCCTGTTGGGAGTTGAAGTGCTGGTCTCTCACACCCCTTACCCACCACCACCCTCCCTGTAGACATGGGGGCCTGTTGGGAGTTGTATTGCTGGTCTCTCACACCCCCACCCACCACCACCCTCCCTGTAGACATGGGGGCCTGTTGGGAGTTGTAGTGCTGGTCTCTCACACACCCCACCCACCTCTCTCACAAACCCCACCCACCTCTCTCACACTCCCCACCCACCACCACCCTCCCTGTAGACATGGGGGGCTGTTGGGAGTTGTAGTGCTGGGCTCTCACACACCCCACCCAACTCTCTCACACACCCCCACCCACCACCACCACCACCCTCCCTGTAGACATGGGGGCCTGTTGGGAGTTGTAGTGCTGGTCTCTCACACTCCCCACCCACCTCTCTCACACACCCCACCCACCACCACTCTCTCTGTAGACATGGGGGCCTGTTGGGAGTCGTAGTGCTAGTCTCTCACACACCCCACCCACCTCCCTGTAGACATGGGGGCCTGTTGGGAGTTGTAGTGCTGGTCTCTCACACCTCCCAACCACCACCCTCCCTGTAGACATGAGGGCCTGTTGGGAGTTGAAGTGCTGGTCTCTCACACCCCCTACCCACCACCACCCTCCCTGTAGACATGGGGGCCTGTTGGGAGTTGTATTGCTGGTCTCTCACACCCCCACCCACCACCACCCTCCCTGTAGACATGGGGGCCTGTTGGGAGTTGTAGTGCTGGTCTCTCACACACCCCACCCACCTCTCTCACAAACCCCACCCACCTCTCTCACACTCCCCACCCACCACCACCCTCCCTGTAGACATGGGGGACTGTTGGGAGTTGTGGTGCTGGCTGCTTTGACAACATGCAAGGCTGGGAACGTATGAGGCAACTTTTGTGTTTGGTCATGGTGGGTGCATTGGAGCAGGGAGATGTGTGTTGGCAGTGGTGCAAGGCAGACCATGGCAGTGTGATAGTGGTCATTGGTTTGTACTTACCAGCCTCTAGTCCCTCCTCGATTCCTTCCAGGCTCTCAGGGTGCAGTATGCCCAGCACCTTCTCCTCCCATTCTGCATATGGTATGGGCTCCGGGGGAGTGCCGCCGCCAGTGTGGTGTGCCCGCAGGTGGTTCTTCACCCTGATGCCTTTCACCCTTGCCTTGAGGTCGTGCCACCGCCTCTGGATCTCGTGTTTGGTGCGTGGCACGGTCCCTGACGCATTCACTCTGGTCACTATCGTGTCCCACATGTTGTTTTTGTCTGCTGAACTAGGGTGCCGAAAAGATGTGGTTCGACACGGATGATTTCATCCACCATGACCTTCAACTCACTGTCTGTGAACTTGGGGTTTTTCTTGGGTGCCATGGTGTTTGATGTGCAAGGTGTGTGTCTGGTGGGGTGGGGTGTGCAGGTGTGTGGTGCGTAGGGATGGTGTTGTGGGTGTTTGTGTGGTAGGTGTGTCTGTGTGCAGGTTGTATGTGTGTTTGTGTGTCTCTGCTGGTCGTGGTTTTGTGGCTCTTGCTTGCAGCTATGCTGTGATGCAAAGGACTGTGGTAGTAGGAGGGATTCGTTTTATACTCTGTGTGGTGGTGGTGTCCCAATGGTTGTTGGCAATCAGGTGTTCTGTGGGTTTGGTGTTTTTGGTGCATTTTTGGGTGCTTGGGGGGTGTCATTGGGGCGTGTAGTTGCTGGGGGGGGGATGTTTCAGATGGTTGGTTGTCCTGTTTAGTGTGTTTTCTATTTACTTCCGTCTGCCATTTTGTAATCGGTTTGACGGCAGGGATGGTGTTTGTGTGGTCCTTCCGCAGTCATGGTCCGTTTGGCGATGCATTGTTTCCGCGGCGGTCGAGGACGGTGGTGAGTTCCGTTGGTATGGCGGCGTTATCCTAATCGCGCAGCCGGACCCTCCGCAGGTATGGCGGCGGTTGGGCCTGTTCCCGCGGTCATGTTCGTCCGCGGCGGAGGGTGTTTCTTTGGAACCGTCCGCTTACGGCGGTCTTTGGTGTTCTCAGTCCCCCGCGGACGGTGTTTGTTATGATTCGTCCGCCGCGGTCGGAGTTTCTTGACATAAACTTCCTAATCGCTACCGCGGATTCTCCGCGGTGCGGTCGGGTGTGATTTTGCCGCGACCAAGGCGGACGGAACACATTTCCGCCCACCATCCTAATGGGCCCCTTAGTTTGGCGTTCCAACCTAGGTAATAAAGCACAGAATGCCAGCTGAGAAAAGCCATTTGGATCACTTTGAGTAAGTTCCTAGGGATTTATGCCCCATAAAGCACTCCCAGCATGACCTCAAATCTCGGTGAGGTCAGCTCCACTCTATATGCTGGGTCTTACCATGCCCCATTTTTAAATTAAAAAAAATATATTTTATAGAGTTTTATATAGCGCGAACTTGACCCAAATTGGGTATCAGAGTGCTTTACGTAGCACCAGTTACATTACATGAGGACACATTCATTTTTGTTAGGCACGGGGAGAATAAGTGATTTGCCCAGAATCACAGGATGTTCAGTGTCCTTGCCGAGACTCAAACCCAATCCCCCAGATTCAAGGTCAACCACCTTAGCCGTTAGGCCAACTCCTCTATACAAACCATTGAACCAGTCGTTTATAACTAGGACCTGGGACGATAAATAGTTACAGTATAGATTAGCCATTCCCAAACTCCTGTCATATGGGGCCAGTTGACATTTAGTGGGAGCTTTTCTTGGCCTGGACTTGTGCTGAGAAGGGATGTTGTCAAGAAGTCCATCTCTCTGAACAATTGTCGGGCTACCATCCGTGGCAAATTTTGAAAGAGACATTAAAAAACCTCGGCAAAATCATAACTGTGTAAAGCGCAATTCTGCCCATCACATTCTGCAGTTGGGTTTGCCTTACTTTCCGGACAAGTGGGGTGAAATTAAAATTTCACAGTACCTCAGGATGGAGTGCGACTTGGATTTCCAGGTAGTGAAAGCTCAAGTTTCGCACCAGAATGGTAGTTTGTCACTCAATACAGTCTCCCTAGGGGTGGAGTGAGACCAACACCGATTTAGTGTGGTTAACCTGTAGACCAGAGGCCTCCGCATAAAGCTGAAGGAGATGAAGGCAGTGTGGGCCAGTGTCTGTGATTTTAAACAGGAACAGGACATTGTCGACATATAGTGCGATGTGGTCATCGTGTCCAGTGTCCCACATCTAGTCCTGAACATGCGCATCGCACCGAATGAGACGTGCTACAGGCTCAATGACAAGAGTGGAAATGAGATGGGACAGGGGAAACCCTTTTTTGTGCCCGACAAATTGACAATGGATTGGAGATCACACCAATTTGAATTTTTATGTGATATAATCTCTCTGGAGAGGCTATGCATGTATCCGCGGTTTCAACTCTAACATACATTTCAGTTACTTTCGCTACCAGAAACTGCGGGAGAGTCTTGCATACTATGGTGACTTCTGCTGCGCTGTTAAGGAGAGTCACCACCCAACTCCTATTCAGGAGGAGGGTTCTAACCATCTGTGACATATTTAGCAGTCAAACCTGCTATCTTCTTTTCTGAAACAGGGCTTCATATTGAGGAGTTCTGTCCTCCTACTTTATCTTCACGTCAGATGAGCATTGTGTATCCCTTTTTGATTTCACATAATATTCTTGTCTGCGTTCAGAACTCCCTCCTCTGTCATTCTGCTGATCAGATGATTCCTAAAACAAACAAGGAGAATGTGTATCAGGTACCCGATACCAGTCTGGAGTATTGATTTTAGTGTGATCACGAAAATCGTATTGTCTCTCAGAGAACTCCAGGGCTGGAGAACCTCTGCGAGGTTTACCTTTCTGTTGCTGTCTGGATTTATCCCATGTTTTTTTAGCAAACACATGGGCTGTTCTGGCACCCTTATCAGTACTAGGCTTGTGAAGTTGTGGTACTGAAGATCTGTGTCCCAAATTATTGCTGCTAGTGATGTATACACATTAGCAATAATAATAGACAACTCACATTTGCGAACTAAAGAAAAGCTACCCTGCCGGGATTTTCAGTAAGGTCCTAGGCCAGGATCCTAACAAATAATCAGAGCAACCGACCTACTAATCAGAGCCAAACCACCACTCTTTTCATGATATTTGTACTTTTTTATTGTTTATTAGTTATTTATTTTATTCTTCATTTATCATATAGAAATATAAATATGTCAACACATGGTATAGGATTTTCAAAAAATTCATATACTTAAATTGCAAGGATAAAATTACAAAAACATACATGATATTATAGATACTACACAATACATACACAAAGCAGACCATGTCCCACACACACCATGTCACTCTCACTCACATAACCATATCATTCCGCCAATCTTCCATACATCAACTGCTGGTAGATAGACACCACCAAATGAATAAGAAGATGGTCAATTATTCATAAACCAAGGAAAAGTTATGGCAGACATGGATGTCAAAAAATAAGACTGAAGATGGAATGGCCAATCCTTCTGCCAACAACGAATCACGCCGACGCGCGTTTCGGTGTCTGGGTCCACACAAGGACCACACCTTCGTCAGGGCGACGATGTACCATGGAGGGGGGACAAGGCCACTGGAAATACAAAATATAAATATCACACAGACTGTCATTTAGTCATTTACTTTTTCACACTACATACGATCGCAGAGATACATAAATATACATTCAGCTCTGAGATCAGACGGTGCTCATATAGAATAAATCTTAGACACTTGTGTATTATAGTTATAACATTAGGCTAAAGGAGAAATAGCTCACGGGTTTGGAACCAACAATCCTACATCCATCCATAATCCTACATCCCTTTTTCCTCTCACTCATCTTACACCTGACATACAAAAGAACAACATTTTACATCTCTTATTCTCAAGCGAAAGGCTCTGCATGTATAGTCCCTACCAAGCCCCTAGGCTGGATTCCTGTGGCTGAAAACTTAGCAGCCCTTTCTCATTTACTTAACAATTATTAGCAAGGGGCTGCTTACCAGGTTTAGCTTTGGCCTAAGGAGATAGAGGGTATCCACGTACAAATGAAGATTCATCCACTGCGCCTCCCTTCTAGCAACGCTGCCCTCTAGCATGTAAGGGGAACTTCTAGCATGTAAACCATAAAACGCTGGATAGAAACAATCTAGGGTAAAACAAATGTTCCAATGACTTTCTGATCTTAATGTCAAATGAATAGAACAAGCAGGTAAAGATAATATCAAAGCCCGGCTTCATGGCGCAACACTCTCTGAGGCCCACCCCATGTAATTAGAGGGGGCGATGTCTAGTGCCTATACGCGTAGCTTACCTGATTGATCGTCAAGGGGCAGTCCCTCACGGGGGGCTATATTGCGGCACTCTCCTGATAGGTGCTCTATGGTCTCCTCAGATATTAAAGCGTGTCACTGAGAGAGATCTAAGGGATCAAACAAAGGGGAAGAGATGATCGCTATTAGCCTATACTTAAGGTATCAACACTCAAAACACCCAAAGAGGCTACTTCTGAAAAACTGGGAAGTCGATCATCACAGGATAGGAGATAAAACTGACTTGGTCGCCCCGGAAGTGACCGGCATGCAATTAGCATATTCAGCTAACCTTGGCTGCGAAACCCAGGACGTTAATAATAGAGAGATACCTCTCTTAGCCTGGGTGATGTGCGATAGGCGGGGATTCGGGGCGGGGATAAAGCTAGTGGCGTCTAATCAAATTGAAGCAAGATCCTAGCAAACACTAGGTCAAAACGCCACTATCGCAATGACACTAACACAAGGGCTGAGTAACACCATATACCTTAGCGCAGTTGTAACAGGGCCGGACGCCTCCCGGACCCAGGATATGGGTTTCGGGAGGAGGATTCACCCGAAGGTCCACTGGTGCAGTTCTGTATCGTTAAAAGATACACAAAACGCATATCAAATTCAGCGTATATTAAAGGGGTCACCCAGTTAGAGCATGTTATTGGAATCCCCATTCACAAAAAGCCTAACTAGGCTACCAAGAACATCGCATTAATCACGGCCCCTGCCTCGATTAAGCAGAGAGAGAGAGTCATCAGGCCTTCCCGGAATAGCAGGGGAGAGGTCAGGGTTCTCTTACTGAGTAGTGCTGCTGTAGGATTCTCCCAGGGACCAAGGCGGGGGGCGACACAAGAGAAATTCATCTCGGTGGAAAGCCGGGAGTGGTACAAACTTCCCGCGTTCTTTTGAATCATAGGCGTCCAAAGTTACGCCCACTCGTTCAGTTCTCTAGGGGTATGGCAATCAAGAGCGGACTTAAGAGAAACATCCTTTCAATCTTCAAGCTGCCATTTTAGACAGGTGTTCTGTCAGCACGGTGTAGTATATATTTCTTCACATAGCACAATAGGGGGGCCTACGCTCATCAATCCTAACAGTTTCCTAACCTAGGTGCAGTTTTCTCCGAGGTGAAACGGGGGTAAAGTGTATCTCCCGCAGAGGTTTTTTTGGGATGGTTAACATCCATAATAGTAATTGGGCCCTCATACCTTAGGAGTGGCAATTAAGGACAGACTAGGTAGCACATCCATTAGGCATTCCGGCGGCCATTTTAAACTGGGGTTCGGTCCTCAGAATGTAGTGAGAAACAGGGTGGACAGGGTCTGATAGCTGATTTTCTGACACTTTCCTGCATTTAGTGCGCTCGCTTATCACCCGGATCGGACTCTTAGGGGGAACCCAGTCGATTTCTCATTCGAGATAAAACGACCATATGGTCTGTTAGAAGTATATCCATTTGGAAATGGGTTCACAGAATCGCATTGGACCAGTGACATTCCTCATTTAGTCCTCCTTTGACAGAGTCCAAGAAAAAGAGCCAAAAAACGTCTCTGTTGAACCGGAGGGTCAAGGGGTCAACCCCTGGTTGGGCCTGGATTTTCTCCAGTATGAAACATCTTAGTTCTCTCTCAGTGTGATTATTGTCCAACCAGTGTGTGACAATCGGGGCAGATGTTTTCCCATTTCAGATATTCGACTTATGTTCGCCGATTCTCAGGCGACATTCCCTCCTGGTTTCCCCAACATAGGGTATATTGCACGGGCAAAGTATAACATATATAATGTTAGATGGACGTCAATTCATCAATTTTTTGTTTCGGGCCACAGATATGGTACGTTTAGTAGTAGTCACAGATTCCCCAATTATGGCATGTGGACAGGCCTGACAACTGCCACAACGATTGTTTCCAAAGATGAGATAGGCACCAACTATGGCCGTTTGGGATTGGGTAGAGGGGTCCTGGAGGCTACCTTTCACCAAGAAATTCTTTAGATTCTTGTTTCGCTTAAACGCGAAAATGGGTTTGCGCAAATGCGTTCTGCTCTCCCCTAGGTTCAGGAGATGCCAGTTAGAATTGATGGCTTGTCTCAATTTGTGATCTAGGTTAGAATGGCGGGTGATACAGACCAATTGGTACTGAAATTATCTCTCTTTGGGCAGGAACATGGACTCTCGATTAAAGTATCGGTCTCTTTTGAAGGAGTCTTTGATGAGTTTGGGGGGATAACCCCGATAGGCCAGTTTCTCCTTTAGAATGTCTGCCTGGGTGAGAAAATCCCGGATGTCCATACAATTTCTCCGAATCCGGAGAAATTGACTGAAGGGTATGCTGTCCCTTTGGCAGCGAGGATGGAAGCTGCCGTATTGTAGCAGCGTGTTTCTAGCCGTAGGCTTAGTGTACAGCGATACCCTCAGTTCATGGTCCTGGTGCTCTATCCAGATGTCAAGAAATTCAATTCTAGAATTGTTAGCATGGAAGGTGAATCTTAGGTTCACATCGGCTGCATTAAGCCATGCGATGAATTCATTCAATGTTTGATGGTCCCCCCTCCATATGAAGAAAACGTCGTCGATGAACCTCGACCACGTTCTCACATTCTCAAGGAAGGGGGCCATCTCATTGTATATGTAGACCGTCTCAAATTCCCCCACATATAAACACGCTACGCTCGGGGCGCAGCTTGCCCCCATGCTGACTCCTCGAGTTTGTTTATAGAGCGTGCTGTTGAACTCAAAATAGTTTTCATACAGCACGATCTCTAAACATTGCAGGATAAAATGACTGTTTGTGATTTCAGGTCTATATGACAGAATTCCTTCAATCGCTTTGTACGCTCTGTCCTGGGGGATGTTGGAATAAAGCGATTCCACATCTAGAATCACTAAGCGTTCCCTATCATCCTGATACAGAGTACCTTCGATTTTACTGATAAAGTGTCCCGTGTCTTTTACATAGGACTCTAGGTCACTAACCTGTGGTTTTAAAAACTGGTCCACGTACTTAGAAAGGGGTTCCGTCGCAGCCCCGATGGTTGAGACAATGGGTCTCAGGGGGGGATTTGAACTGTTTTTGTGAGTCTTCGGGACCCCATAGATGATAGGTATCCTAGTGAAGCTCAGGGTTAGATATTCTGCCTCCTGGTCACAAATGTGGCCCCTGTCAACCCCTTTCTTGACAACTGATAGTATCCTTTGTTTGAGAGCTGTTTCTGGGTTCCTAGTGACTTTCTGATAATATTCAGGAGATGATAGAAGATCGTCCATTTTGGCAATGTATTCAGAGGTGTTGAATATGACGATCCCTCCACCCTTGTCACAGGGTTTTATGGTCAGTTGTTTTCTTCCCGTAATTTATTGAAGATGGCTTCTTCTTCTTTCGGGAGGTTGGATGGGGGAACGGTCACATACATATTGAGTTTTTCTATTCTCATAGTTACAGCTTTTTCGAATATGTTCACTTCAGGACCCACCAAGTCAATGGTGGGGGTGAAAACTGAAGGCGGTTTGAGGCCTGATAGATTATTGTGCCCCTCAAATGTCTGTCGCTCTAGAAAAAACATTTTTAAGCGAGTTTTTCTAAAAAAAAGCTGTAGATCTTTAAAGAATTCAAATTTGTCTAAATTGGCCGATGGTACAAACGAGAGGCCTCGGGAAAGGAGGCTCACCAAATGGGTGTCAATCTCTTGGTTCGATAGATTAAAAACTGGTATACCTTTTATGTTCGATAGTATTGATGGTGTCTCGTCTGTACATACATTTGAGGTTGGCCGGGACCCTGATGGTAGTTCCTCGACTGCGTGGTCCGAATTCTCGGGCGGGGATTCCCCAGCGATTTCCTAAAAAACGATTGTGGGGGGTGTTTCTCTCAAATGGTCCTGATCTCCCCTGGGGATTGGAATTGAAGCCTTGATCCAAAATAGGATCATATTCTTCATTCCCATCTCCATCAGAGTCCGTGCTATTAGAGAAGGTGGTTACACTTTTGTTTCCCCATCTCGGGTGCTGATAATGTTGGCTCATATCCTCTGAGTTAGTATAAAAGCCAGAGGCCAGATAGGGATAGGCACGCTCTTGTGTAAACAACCGAATGTGTTTTCTAAGTTTTTCTGTCTTTCTCTTTAGAAGGTACTCAGAGAAGGAATCCAACTCCATATGTATTTCTTCCAATTTCGTCTTTCCTAGATCCAACTCACATTTGCGGTCTGCTACCGCCGCCACGGTAAGTCGCTGACGTATAGCCAGAGAGGCTGCTTCACCTTAAACATTATAAGGAATAATTTCGGAGACTACGGGGAAATTACCCATCAATTCCATCCCCAAATATAGGATAGGACCTGCCTATGTTCATTCTGTATTTGTTTGAGGACATTTGGTTGAACAGACATTGAGGGAGTGCCATGACAAAGTGGATAGACTGTGGCAAAAATAGTCCCCCAGGTGTTGCAGGCTGCAAGAGTAGGAGCAAATCTAGTGGGTAAGTACATAGTCCAAATGATGTGCTTGTGTTGTGGTCCCTTATGGAGAAACAGAGCTTCAAGTTGATCGATTTTTCGGGCAATCCAAAAAGGAATTTCCTCACGATTAGTAGGATGTTTGCCCAGAATTGAATGAACAGGACTCATTTCAAGCACTGCAGGCACCTGGACTTGAGCTTACAGGCCAACTCTAGCTGGACCAACTAATAACATGCGCAAAATAAATTGAGTGAGATGTCTGTATAAGACAACAGTAACATTGTACAAACCATGGGCTTGCACAAAATTTAAATTGCCTAAATCTGGATATGGTGTATACCCAGCCAATGCTGGCCAAGTAGCCACCTCCTTACTTAGAGGACCCATTCAAACTGTCCCAGGCACATGAAGAATGGCGCCATTAAACCAAGTCTGAAGTTCCCAGACTGTAAGAGGAATTTCAGTAAGTGCATAAGGTCTGTATGCAGCTGGTGCCGGGGGAGTAGTGTATCTGTGAAAAGTACTTGTGTTAGCATCCACAGCTAGAAATGTGACCTAAGAATAAAAAACTTCAAAGCGGAAGGCAGCGTCCACTTCTACTATAAAGATTTCAGGAGCTTCTCCATAAGGGACTCCATGTTGTGTCAAATGTGCATAGACTTACTGCAATAGCAATAGGTTGTGCCATAAGTAATTAGAAAGTGTATTGAAAGTGTAACACAAATTGGGTTATAACGTTTTAATATTCAAGCTTGAAAAACCAACAAATCTAAGTGATCCCTAATAACTGTGGAAGTTTAATCCCTAATACCACGGACGTCACTAAAAGAAGGTGTGAGGGTAGTGTGGACAAGCACGAGCACTACTCAGGGTTCCCAGAAATAAGTACCAGTACAAAACATTGGTGGCGCCATGTTGCAGGGATTCTGCTCAGGAACAGAACTATGCTTGGGACAATAGAACATCAGTATATAGGGAATGAGTCACCATACCACCTTGGTATCTATGAGTCCGAGTACGACTAGCTATAGTACCTCACTTGCCCTTCTAACATTTCCAGAGAAACAACTGAGTTGGCACCCCAGAACACAACACTCTCGATCCTCTCAGGGATCCCAGTAACAGGACACACCCTTTTGCTCTCTCACTCATACTTGTCTACAATAAGATAAATAAGAGACATAAAGGAAGTTCATAATATTTATTTAAACTATTGTGCTCTAAGTTGCAGTATTTGCACCACCATTAAACAGCAAATGCATACCAAAAATATAATAAGCATTGTTAACAAACCATATACCATAAAAAGCCCTGTCATGTTATAGGACAGATTAGCCTACCCCCCTTTTCTAATGTAGCTAAATGATCATATATTATAAATATCTGGGATTGGTGGCGGACCCATAACCTTACCATATATAGATGGATGCTCTAACTCTCGGTTGACGCAGCACTCTAGCCTCAGGTCCTTCGCTCAGTGTGTTTTTTCAGAACCCCAAGTCCTTAGTTTTATGGCAAGATATGTGTGCTCACAAACAGCAGTTGCATTCTCTTGTTATGTCTAATTGCTAGTGTCTGACAAGGGGCATTGTTGTTTGACCTTGTCTAGTGTGTTCAGACCAAATCCCAAGAAAAGAACAAAATACGAAAACATGTGCAGATTCTGTGTGAAAATATAATGTGGCACAACGGGAAGCGTGTTATGTAGTAACATGTGCAAAATAAAAGCGGCCTACAACATGTGCAGTTAGGCTAACATAGGGAAAACGACCATGGGCCATACAAGAAACACACAACAGAAGCTCACTTTTCTTGCAGTCCTAGATTGCAGGTCCTTTGGCATAGCAAACACCTTTGGCTCTGTTCAGGCCAGCAGGTGTAAACGATTTTTATGGCTTCTGAAGGCCATAGCTATATGCCATGAATTTATTTAAAAAAAAGAATGTATTTATATGATTAACTATACAGTTATTAAAGTTCATTTAGTTAATGTGTTAAATATACTTTTGGCAAACATATTTTTTATTTTATTTTAATTATTGTATTTGTTTTGCATATGTTTAGTTGTTTCATTTATTTTTTCACTTGTTTTGGATTGGGAATAGCAAATCAGATCCTTCCAAAGTCTTTCCCTTCTATTGCTCAGGTTCGAGTGCGAATAGTAAATTTACCCCTCCAAAGTTCAACACTTCCTCTATTGTTGCCCAGGGTGGACTAGGAATAGTAAATTAAAGTCCTTCAAAGCCCAACATTTTTCCAACTGATGCTTCTTTTGGAATGGTGATAGTAAGCCCAACCCTGTCAAAGTCTAGCAATTTCCCTACTGTTGTTTGGGTTGGGGTGGGAGTAATTAATCTGACCCTCGAAGTCCAACATTTCCCCAAATTGTGTTACGTTTTGGGGAAGGAAAGTAAATTTAACACCTACAAAGTCCAACATTTTACTCACATTGTGTTAGGTTGGAGTGGGAATAGGAAATGTAAGTTCTCGCTGCTGCATTTGCTTCTATCATTTTTTTTGTATGGAATTAAAACAGTATTTTTTTTTTAACATTTATTAGATTGATATGACATTTGTAAAAATGTGTTGTTCCTGCCCCCAATTTGTATATTACTGTTTTTTAGGATTGCATTTATAGTAGTATGTGTGATTATTTTAAAACAGTTTTTGTTTAACTTTATATTTAAATTTTGCTTTAGATTTTTTTGGTTATGTAATTTTGAAATACATATCTGTTGAATTGTTATATTATGTGTTTAATTCTTGTGATAAATATTACTTTTATAAGTTTACTTTTACACTTTTCAAGATTTATGAATTATGTAGCATTCTTTTAAATGTTTTAATTGATTAATAATATATATCTATATAGTGTGTTCTTTTGTATAATCTTAATTTGTATTGATATTTTTATATTTATTAGTCCTATGTATTTCTTTATTAATGCTATTTTAGAAATTCATTTTAGGTGTTTTCTTTGTTTATTTTAAAATTACATATTGTTTAATTGTTTTTTGTTGTATTTATATTCTAAAAAAATTATATCATATATTTATTTTTAAACTATTAAATTTTGTTTTTAAAGTTACTATAATGTTAAATACTCTTAAATATATAGTCACCTATGTGATGTTGATATTTTTATTCACCATATATTTTAGTCATTATTGTGCTTCACATTATAAATATGTAAAGTCGACATTTTTACTTCAATATTTTTTCGACAATATTTTTGTATTGCGATGTTCTTGAAGTTGATATTGCGTCATACAACCGGAGCATCTCCAGCGAGCTTGAAGATGTAAAGTCTACTGAGGAAAAAAACAGGATCACTTAGTTATACAAAAGAAGAGCAAGATGGGGTGGATGTCCGCATAATAATAGGAATTGTGTACCTCTAAAAATGCTACAGGAAAACTATCTCACTTAATTGAACACTATAACTTGACAATAAACCCTCCCTAACCATCTGCCAACTATTCCCTCGAAAGAATGATGGTTTTTATGGACGATGCTTACACACGCTGCCACCATCCTGTTTCCTCGACGTATTTTCACAGAATCCACGGGCCTCATTTATGAGGCCCTGCGTCACTTTTACGCCGCCGGTGCGTCACTTTTTGTGACGCACCAGCAGCGTAAAAAATGTGCCTTGTTGCACCATATTTGCAAAGTGACGCATCTAGGTAGAAATCTATAAGATTTCACTGCACCACTTCTAGGAAACAAATGCGTCAATTTCTTACGCCTGCCTCACAGCAGGCGTAAGACTGATGCAGGCCCTTTCATATGGGGCTTGCCCCATGTGAAAGGACACATTGCTGGAGTTGCTTCACTTTTGTGATACACTCCAGCAATGCATCACATTTGCGCCATACAGATACGTCAGAAATACTGACGTATCTGTAACTCCTTGCGCCATGATGCGTCATACTGTAAATATGACGCATCATTGGTGTCGCAAGGAGAGCGCAGTGAAAAGTGAAGCATCACTGTTTTCACACAGCGATGCTTCACTTTTCATAAATGAGACCCCACATTTTGGGTGCTAAAACATTTTGGGCTTCTGTCGTGACATTGCAGCCAATGTACCAGCGTGCTCGCAAAGACCGTGCTTTTGTTAGGGACGCTTACTTTTCCGTTTTGTTTTTGAGGAGCAAAAAGGTGACTTTAGTAAACAGGAAACAAATGAAAAGCTATTAGAAAAAGAAATCCAAGCTGCAAGGTATTAATTTGTAAACAAAATAAGTGCCAGGGCTCTAGTCAGGAGGCCTCTGCAGCTATCACCACCCATTGCCACTGCCCTCATTGCCAGTGACAGTACCTACACACCTACTACTAGCCAGGACACTACAAGTGTGACAATTCAACCTATTCCAGGCCCCCAAAGCCATAAAATAGCTTAGACTGCAGGTATTAGCTGTTTTAATGCCTACTGAATTAATAAACAATTGCTGTTCTGCTTGTCTCTAATTTATATAAACAGCACTACCATGTGGCAGCTGTCATAAGTGCCAGTGTCGGCAATTAAGTGCTGGTGCCTACAATTAGGTGCTGGTGCTGAGCACCGTAAACCACCGGCTCAAATTAAGCACTGGTTCGTCGCCAGATTAATCACACCTAACCAACTCAGTGGAAGAGGCCGCCTAGCAACTTTTCGTGCTATTATGCTAACTCTATCACTGCATGCATGACTTGAAATCCCAATTATGTCGCTTTAAAAGGAAGTTTTATATTTTTCACAGGTAATCACAGAATACAAATTCCATAACTGGAGGCGAGTTGTTCCAGATTATTACATTTCCAAAACGATTTCTCAAGAAACTAGGAAACATTTTCGTGAAATGTGTTCATTTTCCAAACTGGAGTACAATGCTATTTTGTTCTAAAAACTGCCTGATTTTGGAGCTATTGCAGGGTGGAGTAGTTTCACAAGACACAAATGCATCAAAAAACACAAACCTGGTTAAACTAAAACCGAGGGTTTGTTATTTTAAGTTCTGAAATGAACGCTAAATCCGCCGTAACTGGTTCACAACATAGCAACGTGTGGACGGTTACAGTATTAGAGCCCTTGTTGGCAGATTTTGCATAGCGCCCCTATACGTGTTCACCTCGAAGTCCAAACGCTATGTAAATAGAGACAAAATGTGAAAGTTTGAACCATGGACGGAACTTGAGTCTTGTTATTGTACGAGACCCTTAGCCAGTTTCAAAGTCCGGTATCTGGTCATCAGCCAGCGGCTTGTAATGTGTAACTTTTGAGGAATTTTTGTGCAGAGCAAACTTGTCTGCCTCCCTGGCTTACTGAAACAAAACTGCCATTTAATCACTGAACTCTGCGCGGAATCCACAGCAATACAAAACTTCATTAGTGGAAGCTAACAGCGCACTGGGTGAACGTGTCGGAATGCGCTTTGCCTTCTGGGTATGAGTGTGTGGGGGTGTGGGGGGGTGAGGAGGTAGACGTTTGGCCTTGAAATCTGTTCTTTTCCCTTCGTCTGTTCATTTTCCCTTCGTCTGCTGAAAGGGAGTTCTTGAAACAAGTAGGGGCATGGACGTCGATTAAGGGCAGCCGCCGGGTTTGCCCCTGACTACTGTTGGTCATGGGGGAATGAAGTCCAAAACAACAGACAGCAGGGATCATACTTTCTGTAGGGTCCAGTCCTTGCCCTACATACACCTCGCCCAGGGCACAAGTCCTAAAACAAGCATTTGCAATGCAATAGGTCTCGCATTTACGCGAATGTGAGCTATTGGCATTGTAAATGGCAATACCTTTTATTTTTGTTTTGGTTTTTAAAACAAATAAAATGCATTGTCGTTTACAATGCCAATAGCTTGAACTTGTGTAAATGCAAGACCTATTGCATTGAAAATGCTTGTTGTTAGTGGGGGCCAATCTTGCAGCAATGCTGCTATATCGTCACCCTGTAACAAGGCAAGACCTATTGGATTTGTTAATGCCATTTTGAATGTGCATTTGTTTAAAACAAAACATTTATCCAAAACCAGGATTGCCCGGGATTACAGTACAGCCTGGTGAAATGACGCTGAAGAGATCCGGTGGAGTAGCTTCCCTTATATAAAGGCATTGTAACATGGAATTCCGTGAAGCAGCAAACAGTGTTTTTCTTATGTCCCATTTGCTGCCCTCTGGTAATAAATGTCTGAATATGCGTTTATTGGCACACTTGCTCTAAGTAACGTGTTATTGGCCCACATTTATTTTCCATTACATGGCCTAGCTGGTAATATAAGTTCATCTCGAAATTTGCAAATGTTTGCTTTCGCTTGGCAACACTCTGGTTGTGTTTGAGACATCATAAAATATGTGGCAGCCTACTTCTGACCGGCTGCCTCATGGAGGCCCAAATGGATCTCTGCTCACAGTGAGTAAAGAGAGGGACCAATCAGTGCCCTGCGTGTGAGTCGGAGTCCTGTCAGATGCAACGGTGCAACCAATGGTCACTTAGTATACAGACAATGAGGTGTGAGGCCTTCGTCTCCAGGCTGTGTACATATTAGAACAAACCCTAAAAACTGAACATAGAATAGCAGAGGCACCCAAGGCGAAACTAGAACCGGTCCAAAAAGAAACCCATATACAAAATCATTTACTTCAGAAAAACACCCAAGCCTCCAAGGCAGATGTGAGAAATAGCAGATCAGCTGAGAGACCAGCTCTATGAAGTCATAGTGTTAAGTTTTGTAAATTATCAAACCAACATTTATCAAATTCAAACCAGGCCTTCAGAGGCATTCATGTGAACTTGATGGACAAAGAATATTTCTCTAGTGGTCATCTAACATACACAAATTCTGTTTTCAGGAAATATATATAGCGAGTTAATCCTACCTCCCAAACACAGACCAACTTTGCAAGGGGCAATTCTTTCAAAAGCATTCTTTAAACTCCTTATAACAGTGCCATTAATCCCCTATTAGGAGGTGGGTGCGTATAAAGCAAACTAAAATGTAATATTTTGAACCTGCACTGGAATATGCATGCTGCATTGCTAAGAGGTGTCCAGTGCAGCGAGGGAGCCAGAAAGGGACATGACATGCCACCTGAAGCAGCCCCCAGCTCCCTGCCTTGGAGTGCAGGACAAAGCGCTCATTAATCACAATTATGACATGGCCACGTTCATCCCAAATACAGGGCTGCCTTTCAGGCCTTTGTGGTGCAGCTGGGGCCACTGGCTGCTGGTCCTACTACATTCAAGTCGAAAATGGACAGTTTTCACACCATACAACTCGCAATGTTTTCTGATAATAACCTTCAACTTAACAAGATAAACGTACTTAATACGGCACACGAATGCAAGGTTTAGCCCCAACAAGGCCAAAAGAGGGCCTGGTGGTTTGGAAATCGAATTTTGAACATCAGCATTCCGGATAACGGCGCCACTGACCAAAGCGTGCTGTTTTAGGAGGCAGAGGAAATACAGCGCCTGTGCTCTGCAAGCAGCGCGTGCAATCACTCCTGGAGAAGAGGGGGTGCAGTCTGCCAGTCTGCAATTTGTGTTCTCAAATAACGCATTTCAGGCTGAACGGCTTGCCCCCGTTAACCCGTGCAAGGTCGGAGCAGCGCATTCTGTGGAGTGTGACAACTGCCCCGCAGTCACCGCGTCGTTCAAGGCAGGGGGACTCCTCGTGGACCGAGCCCAGTCACAAACCTAGCGACTCTTGCAGCTCGCCGGCTCTGCAGCGCTGCACGTTTAGCGCTTCTCCATGCAAACCCCCCATGCACTGCACTACAATGTAAGTGTGAACTGGCCGGCAATAACGAGCATTTCCAAGCAAGAACAGAGCCAGTACACGTGACCTGCGAATGTCGTGCCCCGTGTTCTGGGCCTTCGTCCTACGCCTCTCCAGCCACTGGTGCCCTTACCATTACCAGTCAGGTGTACATGCCATTGGAACGTGTACTCTTCATGTCCGGTGCGCCTGCCCTGCTCATTGCCCTTCTGCGTGCCAAGTG
This sequence comes from Lissotriton helveticus, assembly GCF_964261635.1. Taxonomy (NCBI): domain Eukaryota; kingdom Metazoa; phylum Chordata; class Amphibia; order Caudata; family Salamandridae; genus Lissotriton; species Lissotriton helveticus. Next base: position 490,685,530 of record NC_136063.1, read on the forward strand.
CCGGTCAATAACCTGCCTTCTGTGCATGCAAGTCGACCACTCGCCTCCCGTGCCCCGTTCCTTCCCTGTGTGCGTGTTCTCACCTGCTCTGCCCGTGGTTTCCATGCATCCCTTGGTCTCGTCCGATCTAGTTCCTCTAAACTAGCCCCTGTGCTGTACCCTGTTTTGTCTCTTTCGGTTCCCTGTCCTTTGTACATGTGCTGTCTTTTCTATCCCTGCCTAGTGTACACATGCGGTCCACTTCTGATCAGGTGTACATGTGCCGCCATGTCCTGTTCCTTCCAGAGCCTGTTCTGTGTACAGACACTGTCCATGCCTTCTATGTACATGCATTGCCCTTGCTCTGCCTTTTATCAGGTGCATGTTTGCTGTCCCTGTCTTGCATACATGTGCTATGATGCTATCCATGTTTTCTCCATGGCCTCTCCGGTCTACATGAAAATACATGCTCTGGCACCGTCGCCTACACTGGTGCTAATCCATGTTCTGGGTCTGATACATGTACGAATGGGATATCCGAATTCGCTCCATACCCAAGGCAGGTTAAGTGTACACATGCTGTCCGTGTTACACTTCATCCCTATGCGTAGTGTGTCTGTGCAGCGGACCTGTATACATGTGCGATCCATGTCCATAACCAGTCATGTAAATCTGTATTTCAAATCAACTATACGTTGCCTTGCCACATACCCGGTCTATGTTCTGCACCTGCCCAGTGTGCATGCGCTGTCCACTCTCTGCTCCTGTTTTTTAACGGTCCTCTGTACAGATCACACACATGCATGTGCCCTATCCATGGTCGGGTAGTAAACATACTCTGTGCGCCGGTACCAAGAGCTGCTTAGCCTCCGATATGTGCGAGGTCTGCAGAGCGTGTAACACTAACTGGATACACAAGAACACCAAGAAGGATTAACGAGGAGGCTTTTAATGACGTCAGCCCCAGTACACTAAACGGCGTCTCCACAGAGCTCCCCTGCGCCTCGGTGGAGCGGCGCCTCCGGCACACGGGCGGCATGCGCTGCGCGGCGAGGGTGAAACTTTGTGGGGGAAGCCGGTCACATGCAGAAAAGGCCACATGTGCACAGCACTATAGAACCTGACACTACTATGACACGGAGTTCTCGAGATGCTAAACTCGTCACTGAGCCCAGCACAAATGTGGCAATGGGCAGCAATAGTCGCACTAGGTAGCTGCCCGCTGTGATGCCATGTGGTGCCCCGTTAAAGACCCCGCATGTGCTCAGAGGTGTCCCTTCGTTTGGGTTAGATTTCCCCCAGGTGTATACCCACCTTTAACGGCCAAAGCAGTGCCCCGCCCCCTTCGGTCCGACAGTGGCATCCTCAGATAGAATGCTCCGTGGGGCATCCTCTGCAACCCAGGGTCTGCACGGACCTCCGCCCCCAGTCCAATGGCGCGCACAGATGCTCCGCAGCACCCCTAGACATACTGCCCCGCAACCGCCCGGGCACCGCACTGCCCCGTAAGCTCATCTTGACTGTTGTCCGAGGGCTTGGCGCCGCTCAGCTCGCACCGCAGGCTGCTCCCCTTCTGACCACAGGGCTGCACCGCCCCATCGATGCGCAGCACCAGCTGCTCGTTGTCCTCCATCCTCAGGAGCGCGGCCACGGGGTGCTCGAAAGCATCATGGTGCCCACTCTCCGCCCCCGGCGCGCCCCGGCTGCTCTGTATGCTTCCCCCGGGGGAGAAGAGGGTTCCTCGGAGCACAGCAACTGGGGAATCCAGCAGACGTGGCAGGGAGAAGGGCCTTAGGCGGTCACAGCAGTTTGGAGGTCCCGCCCCCGAAGAAGGAAAAGGGAGCCCTGACCCCCCCCCCCCCCCGTGAAGGCGCTCCAGTTGGCGCAGCAGTGGGGAGCCCCAGCATGCCACGGTAAGCAATGGGGAGTTACAGGACCCATGCCCGCAGCCATCCACAGCACTGCGGCTCTGGAGCACTACAGGCACCCTATAAATGGACTCTGCAATTGCACGATCTGTGTGCGGGAGGCAGCACTTCACCACAAGACATCCAGCACTCCTTTCAAGCTCGAAAAATGCCAATAGTTAGTCTTGGAAAAAGTAACAAAACACTTGCTAAATTTGTGTTGCTTATATGAAGTACCCAACACGCTGATTCTGACTGTTAAAAGTACTCTTGTCAAACCCCTCCCCCTTTCAATGTTTGCACCATTCAGTGTACACAGTCCTCACTTCATTTCACATCTTTCATTATTTATTCTCAGTTTGTGTCCCCAGACATATTGTCCTCAGTAAAAGAGGATGGGATGCGAGGAGAAGTACATAAAAACAAGCAAACAAATCCCGCCCCCACCCCCGCCGCCCTCACTTACCTACCTCCGGCCACAGAAACGCTGTGACGCACACCGCAAGTCGGCCTGGAGTGCGCCTCGGCAGAGACGCGGGAGGACAGGAGCGTGACGCGCGTGAACGTGCACGTTGACGTCCCCGCGCGTTCACGGACCTGAGTCGGCTCGTGCACAGGTCTGGAGCTGCTCGTTCACAGCTCTCACTCTCTTGGCAGGGAGGAAGGTGACTATAGTCTCGCTGGCGGGAGCGCTTCGCGCTCCAACGCCAGCTCGACCTAAAAAGAAGTGGGGGGATGCTGACGTCACAACAGGAAGTGATTTCAAGAAAGGTGGCTTGCACCATCAGACTCATTGCCTCCCCTCGCTCACCCCTTAGATGCGATTGCATCAGAGAAGCCAGCGTGTGAGCAGCATTCGGAATGAGCTCCGATCTCGCCCTAGAGAGGCCAAAGAGTGAAGGTGTGGCTCCATTTGATCCAGTAATCTAGCTCCTGGTAAAATAAGTGGGGGTGGCGCCGTCCACCCTCATGGTACCCCGACTCGAGCCCTGACCTCGCCCCCTTGCAGAAAGTAGAAAGGAGCAAGCAGTCAACCATCTGATGTCTATGGTTGTCAACAGGGCCGGCTTTAGCGCTGGTGGCGCCCGGTGCGACAATTATTTTTGGCGCCCCACTCCACATGACCACCTCCTCGAATTCTCTCACTACCACTGGGCAAAAATGCCCCTCATCTCTCCAATCATAAGTCACTGCCAAACACAGCGCCCCTTCTGAGGTCAGCGCGCAGTGTGGTTTTCACAAGTCGCACTGCCCTAAAGCCGGCCCTGGTTGTCAAAGGGTACTTGATGGCATTTTCACAAAACCTGCTACTTCTTTGAATCCATTCCCATGCTATTTTAAGCTTACAGTAGAGTACTTTATAAACAGGTTCTGCATTTATAAGGATTTGAGTTATCATGTATTTTATATCTCGTTTCGTGCCCACCAATCAGTATTGCAGACTAAAAAGAGGTGTATTCTTCAGTTTTTGTCTTCTTCTGCTGAACCCATTTATGTTGCCCATTGGACTCTGCACACTTTACCCTGCTAACCAGTCATAACGTGTTTTTGCTCTTCTTCGTAAACATGGTAAAATTGCCATACACCTAATTGGCACATTTAATTTACTTCTAAGTCCCTAGTGTATGGCACTACTTGTACCCAGGGCTGGTAAATTAAATGCTACTAGTGGGCGGCAGCACTCATTGAGCCACCCACAGTAGTAACCTGGTAAAGCATTTCGCCAGACCTGCTGTTGCAGCCTGTGTGTGCAGTTTTAAACAGCCATTTTGGCCTGGCACAATTAAACTTATGCCAGGCCTAAACCTTCTTTTTTATTAATACTTATTAGTCACCACTAAGGTAGGCCTTAAAAGCCTATAGTATATAAAATAGTTGTGGGTGGAATGCTTGAATTAATCTCAGTCCAGCCTGAACTGCCAAGCTAGCTCTTTTCTGAACCAGAACACAAACGACTTTTTGCATACTTTGTGTCGCCCTAAGTAGGACCGGTATGTCCAGACGTTGGTCCTGTGCACACTGTGACACTGGAACCTAGCTGTACCTGGCTGATGTGCCAATAACTAGGGTGAAACCGTTCCTGGATTGCTTATGTTCCGGTTCAGGGAGGACCTGGCTTGGCGGTTCGGGCTGGACTGTTCCGATTGGAGCAGGGTCAAGACTGATTTTCATATAGCTGGGTTCAAACTTACGTGACATGGTGTGCAAAATAACAATGGATTGGGTTGCGGCCCAAGTATTACCAGAGGCTAAGATTAATTCAAGTATTCCATCCATCACTATTTTGTGTACTTATTGCCGCCGTAAGTGGGACAGGTATGCCCAGAAGTGGGTCCCTTGCACACTGTATCACTGGAACCAAGCTGTACTCGACTGATAAGCTCATAACTTAGGGCAAACTGGTCCTGGGTTGCTTGTGTTGTGGTTCAGGGAGGACTTGGTTTGACAGTTGGGATGAACTGTGCTGATTGGAGCAGTGTCGAGACTGATTTGCATATGGCTGTGTAGAAACTGAGATACTTGGTGTGCAAAATAATGATGGATTGGATGTGGCCCGAGTAATTACCAGTGACTGAGGTTAATTCAAGCATTCCAGCCATCACTTTTTTGTGTACGTTTAGTTGTTAAAAGCCTCTAGGGCAGGGTGCAAGGTATTTAAAATTAGGACAGGCATAGTTAATGTTTTACATGTTCTAACACTGAAGAATATCCAAAGCCGTTTTTCACTGTACCATGGCTGACCTTCCCATAGGTTAACAATGGTTTGCACTAGTACAGTTAATAGGTGCTAAATTTAGTTTGAAAAATATTTCAAGGATTCATTTTAATAGTAATTTAAAATCCAACTGAATGGCCAAGTCAGATTTTATATTACAATTTTAGAAATGACACTTTTAAAAGTTGTGATTTACCCCCAAAAACTAAAAGACTTTCCTGGCAGTGTTCAACTGTCATTTGACCCCTGATCACTCCCTTATGATGAAATGTGTATTGCTCCCAGACAGTGGACAAAGAGCTCTGGGTGTGGGGAGAGGTTCTCCTCCCTTGACAGGATGGCCTGAGGGCTGTGCCCAGCCCCTTCCTGCACTTCAAAGGATGCCTACCCTGTCAATGGCAGGTGAAGCTCACAACTAGGCCTGTCTCTCTGTCTATCTAGCCAGGCTGGTTCCAAACCCAGTGGGAGGGAAAGAACTGTCCAGAATTGGTTTAGGGAATGGACAACGATTGCCTTCCACCCACAGACTGGCATTGGGGATACATGCGGACCCCACAGACCTCTTCTCTGAACTCTTCTAGGCATGGGAAAAATCCAAAGAAGGGTGTCCAGCTGTCCGAAGAACCCAAAGGATGGCTTGAACTTCCTGCCTTGAATCCAGGACCCCAGAAGTGATTCCAAGTGTCACTTGACTAACCTCCTGTTTGAGCTACAGGGGAACAACGAGCTTCCAGAGGCCTCCCTCTCTGCAACTGCCCTGCTGACCATTTACAACCTGCTGGACCCTGCTGCTGGCCTCAGCTGGAGGGAGGCCTAACCCCCAAATTGTGACTCCCAGGTTCTGTACCCCGGCTGGTGTTAGAGTGTGCTCTTCCTGCTTTCCAAATTGCAAGACGTGGGACTTGGAAATTTTTGACCAACTTTCTGCCTAGAGAACCAACGGAGTCGGGGTTAGCAGTCAAAGCCACAGCCATCAGCGTTGAATTGGTAGTCAGCCTCAACTTGCCATTTTGCCCAGTTGAAGGAGAAATGACTTCCATAAAAGTTTCTAAGTCCGAACATAAAGAGCTTCACCCAGACTGATTCAGAGCAGCATCAGATCAATGTTGAGTGCACTGTCTGCAGACTTCGCCTGCTTGTACCTTTCCCACCTTTGTCAGTGACTGCACTGGGACCCCACAGCCCATCATCGCTGAGCCCCACTTCTGATCCAGCTTGCAACTTGCCCCACAGAGACTTATTTATTTACTTGAGTTTTATATAGCGCTGGCTAGACCCGTAGGTATCAGAGCACTTTACATGAGAAAAGTTACATAGGTTACAAGTTACACATTGTTGCAGAAGATACATCAGTTACAAGTTACATCAGTTTGTTCATGGCGTGTCGAAGGGTAAGGGGGTAATGTAAAAGGGTAACGGGAAGGGAGATGAAGTGGAGAGACAAAGGAAAGTCTGCCCAATGTCTGGCTGGGTAGGTGACGGCCGAGGGGAAGTCCACAGCCCATCTCCTCAATAGCTATCAGGTAGCTCAACCGGGCATCAGCCAAATAGCTAGGTCTCCACGGAGACACATTTAAAGATCATAGAAGACAAGATGAATGGTGCGTAGAGGGGTAGGGTGAAGGAGAAGGGAAAGGAGGGAGATACGACAGAGAGATGAAGGAAAGTCTGCCCAAAGTCTGGCTGGGTACGTGACGGCCGAGGGGTAGCTCCACCGGGCATCAGCCAGAAAGCTAGGTCTCCACTGTCGGAGTAAAGTTCAACAAGGTCTAAGTCCTGAAGGGTAAGCATGATGGGGACTTGTCGAGGATTACTTTTTCTCCACAAAAGTTTCTAAGTCAGAAGGTAAACTTTCCACTGGGACAAACCTGGATCCGACCAGAGATCCATCTCTGTCAGCCTTACCTTTTGACCATGACCCAGTCTAGAGTGACCAGATACCCATGCTTGATGCTTTTTGGGCACTATTTTTAATTCAAACTTTCAAAATTAATCTCTGATTCTACTTGCTAGATTCTTGTCATTTTGCAGTCATTTTACTAATTACAATTTATTTCTATTTTTCTACTTTGGTTTGGGAATTTTCTTGTGTGTGTTTTCACTTTATCATTGTTTGAGTGCTGCTTAAATGCTATGCACATTGTCTCTAAGTTCAGCCTGACTGCTTTGTGCCAGGCAACCATAGGGTTAAGCACAAGTTTATTTAGTGACTTCAGTGGTTCACCATGACAGGCATTTTGAATATAATTTGAAGTGGGTTCTCACCCCCTTCAAGTAATATTCCAATTTATTTCACTTCCCTGTCCTTATGGGTTATTTAATTTCCCCTACATTTTTCACAATAGGTTTTTACAATATTAAGTATGTGTTTGACATAAAACTGTCCTGTTAGTTCATTCTGCCCCAATAATGCCTTTTGAACACCCTCATGGCCTAAATCACTAATGATCTCTAAGCAGAGGTGCAATATCAGAGAAGGTGAACATGAGCCTAACTAGGAGTTATCAAATATGGTACGAAGATATTGGGATGGGGTGCATGTGAGGGATCTGGTGGGTGATTTAGCACAGTGGGCCTCACATAACCATTAAGTATATAAAAAGGAATCAAGAAAGAATGTAGCGGTCATAGAGTCAGGTTGGACAGTTCCAGTGGTGCAGTTAGTGGTGCAGGCCCCATTTTATCTTCCACTGACAATCCAGAATGTAGATGCTTGCGACACGGTCTCAATTTACCAAAGAACAAATAATTTGACACAGTATTCAGAACCTATGGATCCAAGATGCAGACCAGACACACAGAAATCCTTCACCCTCCTTTTGTTTGAAACATGTCTAGGTACAGTGAGCCGGTACAAAATAAAAAAAGTAATTAAAAGACTAACACTTTGCAATACCACTAAATGCAAGCACAACACACATAGCATGCTTCTCTGTTGGACTTGGCCCTTACTGCAGGGTCTCTCCAGATATTTGCCTTCCTTTGCTGAACACGTTTTTGATGGCTTTTAGGACTTTTCTACTTTTTCCCTGCTAACTAATCGTAAGGTGCTTAGTCTCTCGCCCTAAAACATGGTCAAATTGACCTACACTTGATTGGTATACTTAATTTACTTATACACTCAAATGTCCATGGTGTGAGTGTTTGATCACGGATAGGAGAGAATGCTGCCCATACTGGGCATGTTCAAAGCACCTGTAATGCACGGCTCTGTGGCAATGGACACCAACATGTGTGTAGCGCAAGAAGGGTAAGGCATGCTTCTCAGCTGTCACACAGCAGAAGCCCTCCGCATAATCAGCTTTGCTTTTGGAGTACACCATGCAGAACCTTTGCACGTACTAATGGAGTTCAAAGACATGTTTGAGGCCATTGGCTGCATGAAGGGAAAAGTTGTCAAACTACACATTGATGAGTCTTTCCAGCCAGTCTCTCTCTGTCATTGCTGCATTGCTTTCCATCTGCGGCCACAAGTAGAGAGGGAGATTGAGAAACTAGAGGCTACTGGAATAATCGAGAAGGTATCAGGCCCCACCACTTGGGTGTTGCCCATTGTCATCACAAGGAAATTAAAACAACCTGGCAAAGTCACATTTGTATCGACATATGATTCCTGAATGAAGCCATAAAGAGGAACAGCACTTGAACCCCACCATAGATGATCTCATTAGTGAACTGAGCAGAGCCAGCTGGGTCTCTAAGGTAGACCTAAGATTCAGCTGCCACCAACAAACCTTGGCCACAGATTCCAGGTATATAACAATGTTTTCTGCCCAGGTAGGCCTGAGACACTGTAAAAGACTAAATTTAGGAATATTGAGCGCTGCAGAGGTGTTTCAAAATGCAATATGAGAGATCCCAGCGGGCTGCCTGGGGTCGTCAATATGAGCAAAGATATCTTAATATACACCAACACAGTGCGGGAATACCATGAAAGACCAAGGAGAGCCCTACATTGGATAAGAGTCAGATCTTACGCTACACAAAGACATATGTGAGTTCCTAAAGCAGAAGGTCCATTTATTTTGGCACACCTTCTCTGTGAACAGGGTAGCTCCACATTCCAAGAAAGTGTGAGCCATCAAAGAAACTCCCCTGCCGTCCAATGTCTACTTGGTGAGGAGCTTCCTAGGGATGGTGAAGTACTCTAGCTGATTCATCAAGGACCTGACCACACTGACGCAACCGCTCCGAGACCTGACCGATTCATCTGCCACCTAGATGTGGGGCGAAGAATGCGAGCAGTCCTTCTGAGCGCATACAAGTTGCCCTATTGGCTGACACCTTCCTGGCTTATTTTCACCCGCAGTGGCAGACCGCCAATGCCATAGATGCCAGTCTTAAATGGTTGGGGACTGTTTGGACACAACAACAAGAGTGCAGAGAATGGCCACCAATAGCATATGCAAGATGAAGGGACATCTTCCTGCACATAAACAATCTGTACAGGCGATTTGCTGTTTCTATGTGGAACATTTCTCCTCGTATTGCCCACTTAAGACCATGTATTTGCTGGCGATATTTTTGGTGCTGTTTACCTTGTAAATATGTGGCAGCATCAAAAAGCAATGGGTGTTGTGGGGGAATGCCTACTGCAATACCCATTGCATGCCCCTTTGACGCTAAGTGCTGCGTAAATAGGGGCCTTATTTACTAGGTGTTATTCAGCCACGTTAAGAACATCCGAAAAAGTGACGTTCTGAGGCCACATTACACAATGTGTGCATTTTCATTTTTTGCGCCAGGCATAAATAATAAAAGTGCACCCTATTACGATGAATGTGCTGCCCTGGGAGCAGCTGCAAACTTGCTCTGCCCTGGGAGCAGCGCATTCAGGTGAAAAACAGAACGTCTGCTTTACAGCCGTTCTGTGTTTTCACAGTGCAGGCGGCAAGCCACTTGCACTTTTGAAGAGGATTAGAGATCCCCTTGTAGACAGGTGCAGTCACTGAGTGCACCCGCCTGCATGGAAATGTCTGGGGGGGTTCATGGGATCCCCTTTCCCCCCTCCAGAGGGCTGCCATCACTGACAGTGCACCACCTTTTAGATAGCGTACTGTCAGTGCACCTCCTTTGCAGGCACGGCCCGTGCCGGGCGTCATACTGGGGCGGTGACGTCAGGCAGGGGAGGGCCAGGGTGGGGGTTTGTAAAATGCGGGATATGGACCCTTAGAGGTAAGTACCGATAAAAATAAATAAAATGAATTTCGTTGCCCTCTCTGCATCACATTTGGCAATGCAGCGGGGGCAACGAAATTTGTTTTATTTATTTTTATCGGTACTTACCTCTAAGGGTCCATATCCCGCATTTTACAACCCCCCACCCTGACCCTCCCCTGCCTGATGTCACCGCCCCAGTATAACGCCCGGCACGGGCCGTGCCTGCTCCTTTTGGCTTCTTTGCCTCTGTGCCCACGTAATATAGCGCAGGCGCCGAGGCAAAGGGATTCCCTCATTTACATGGGGCACACCACATACAAATGATGGAGTGACCCCAGCAGATAGCGCTGGCACTTTATGTTCACCAGCGCTATCGGTATAACAGAAGGGGCCGCACAAGTGTTTTTAGCCCCTTCTGTAATACCAAAGTTATGTTATGTTACAGGGTATTGTAGAGTGCGCGGCCACTCCTGAGAGTGTCCCGGCGCTGAAAGTGCCTCGAGGATGCGCCAAGAGAGAGCAAACGACCGTTGTGCCCCCGGGCACGTTCTGTAAAACAGCCCCTGGTGGCATTAACTCCTTGTAAATATGCCCCTATGGGTCTCATGTGGCAACACTATGCCATTGTCTACTAAATGCTGATGTAGACATTGTGGAGATGAATTATGAGTTGATACACTTTACATGTTTCAGTACTTTTACACTTTCCACTATTTGAATAGTAGTAGTGTGAGAACCTCCTGGGATGGAAGGTGACAATACAGGTTAGAAAGAATACCTTCTGCGGTGGATCAAGCGCTATGTACAGGGGGTGTTGGAATCAAGCTTGCAACTCTGATGGGGAATCAAGTCTTGCATTCTTCTCACTTTTGCTTCGATCTCAAGCTGCTATGATGTCAGCAATTAGGAGACCTCTGACATAGTAGGACTTTAGTCAAGAGTCCAGCATGGAAACAGCAGACCACCCCGCGTGGCCGTTTGATTAGATCTTCAAACCCTAGCCATGCAGTTGGTGTTAAAATTGGCTGCAGAATTAAGTGTTCCAAAATTAGTACAAAAGCTCACATTGCCATCTCATGTTGGGATGAGGTCTGCGAGAATTACAATCGCTATTAAAAGTCCCCCATAGTGTCTGCTTTTAACATGTTCCGTTTTGACTAGGCCTTCCCAACTCTTTAAAACAGGACAGGGTCTTTCTTTCTCGTATGCAAGCAACAACAGGACTAAATGTGACAGCAGATCAAGGTGTCTGGCCAACTAACCACGCATGCCGTCTGTTTCTTCAAGTTCTTTAGGGTCAGTAGGATCAGAAACAGTCACCACATTTGGTTCAGTGCCTAAAAATAAAGCATTTAGGTCTCAGTATCTTGGAGGTGAAAGATGTAAACACGTCTAGCAGTCAGTCTTCCGTTTCCTCACAATTTGGTAGGAGAACTAACTTTGCAACCGCTTCATCCTGGGGGAGATCCGAAGTCCTCTTACCTGGAGGGGGAGGGGGTTTGTATCACAAATCCAGAATTTATTATCGACATATTCACATAATTGTTAAATTAAAAAAAAAAACAAAGAAAAGAATAAAAAATCTACACGTGTTATTCTTAATACATCAGTTCCACCTACTGGAAGTTGTTGAAATTACAGTTTACACATATTTTATGTAGACTACAGAGGACGTCCTTACGGTTACAGTAATGGCTTACTTATGTGGTTACACACACAGCTTGTTTATAGGACAACAATGTGGGCTCCATCTTATTGTGTATGATGCATTTTAACCACTTGCATTTCTACAAAGGTGGATATATCCAACTCTTTTGTCAAACTTAAAAAAGGGCCGGTATCTACTTTTTCATAACGGTTAAACTATGTTCCACGTGTTTGTCACCTGATTTTTCATTCTTTATATTGGTGACTGTAGGAAAGTGCATTTCTGTTGCAGTAGCCCCACCCTCACTTTTGCCAGATTTTTGATGCACTTTGACTTGATGTGCCCTCAGTCCCTGCCAATCAGGTTCTCAGGGCCTGTGTTCTTTACCAAAATAGTACCTTTGTATCCACGATTGGCACATCTCTGGCCACAGGCAAGTCTATTGTAAAAGGTACCATGTGTACCAAGGGCTCTGGGACCAAGGAAGCCTAGAGGGCTGCAGCACCTATTGTGCCACCCTTAGAGGACCTGCACCTTAACCCACACATTGCCACAGCAGGCTGCTTGTTTTGGGGCAGAGAAAAGTGAAGAGTCGACATGGCACACATCCCTGTGTGTCATGCCTGAAATCCACTGCCTAAGGCCTAGGTAACTCACCCCTCTAGCAGGGTGAAGTAGTCCTAAGGTGAGGGTACAGAGGTATGAGCCCTGTACCCCTACTGTGTCTAAGTCCATTCATAGACATTGTAAGCGTAGTAAAGCCATAAAGAATACATGGTCTGGGAGTTGGTCACTACGAACTCCACAGTTCGATAGGCTTCACTAAAAACTGGGAAGTTTAGTAGAGAACTTCTCAGCACATTAAACCCACACTGATGCCAGTTTGGGATTTAATGTAAAATGCACTCAGAGGACATCTTAGAAATGGCCACTGAAAATCAACCAACCCTGGTGTGGTTTCTGAATGGCTGCCTGACACTGCCACAACAAGATAGGTTTCTGGATCCCTGGGTAGAGGGGCATCCGCTCTCTGGGTCGAGAAACAAAGCCACTCCTGGGCAGGAGTGTCATGCCCCCCCCCCCCCAGGATGGGCTGTACCCATGAAAAGAGAAGCTTCAAAGGCCTGCTGCCTTTGGACACTGCTCCTGCCTTTTGCTGCCCCCAGCAACTGGCTTCCACTGGTTCCGACCCCCATTTGGGTGGGAGAATTGGAGGGAAATCCAAGTTAAGAAGAGAGGTGTGCCCACCATTGCCAACCTCACCCCTCCGGTGAGGGAAGGGAGGTGAAGCACACATCTCAGTCCCCTCCATCTTGAAGATAAGGGAAGTCAGTCAATTAAGAAGAAGCTCATGCCACCTCCCAATGGAGGGTAGCATAATACGGGGTGTACCCACCCCAAGGAAGGGACCCATTGGTCCCAACCTACACACGCCTTTACCGCCCCTAAATTTAGTATTTAGGGGTGACCCTGTACCTTGCCACTTCAGATTGGAGGAAGAAAGAAGGGCCAAAGAGCCCTGCTGACCCAGGAAGAAACCGAGGACACCAAATGACTTGGTCCCAGCTCTACCGGCCTGTCCCAACCATGAATTGCCTACAGCAAAGAAACTGGTGTGTGCAGAAACAGCCGCCCCCCCGAGCCCAAAAGACCTGCCCTGCACTGTACTACCAGACTCTGTCTCCCGTAAGCATCGGACACGCTCAAACCAAAGACTAAGCCTCAGAGTACGGACTCTGAGATTCTTCACCACTCTGCATCTTGCCAACACGGGCCTGAGCGCAAAATGGACCATACTCCAAAGAGGTCCCACCGATGATCCTAAATTGGGATCTGGTGACCCATGACCTCCCACAATCTACAAAATGAAACCTGCAGCCTTCACTTGAAGGGTTCCCCCGACAGCGACTGAAGGCAGTACGACAACGGTTCCCTTGACCAAAGCGGTCAAGGAAGACGGACTGCGTCTGTCCAACTGACGCCAACTGCGACCGATGATCGCAGCCTAAGGAAACAGATGCCTAAGACACCTCAGCCCTTAACGCCTTCCCAGCTTTGGGTGGCCCAACTGATGGTGTCCAAGCATCCTCCCATATCCACAGACACCTTCCCAGTAGTGGGTCACCTTCAAGAAGTCCCTCCGACCAAGCCTGCAGCTTTCTAACACCAACCATCTCCACTGAGAAGCCTAGGGAACGTCCACTTTACCTCCTGCACCCAGCCACCTTGGTGCTGCTGGTGGTGCAGCTCTTGTGTCGGTCGTAGGCCCCTGCAGTGCCGACAGCCACCTTAGGAACTTTGCTCCCACACCCAAGAGCCCTGCTTGCCAGCCGACCCCAAACAAAGGCCCTTAGCCCATTAACTAATGTTGGGCCCCTGCAATCTGCACCTGGGCACCCCAGTGTCGCTGGGGGTGCAACTAGAGTGTCCACCTGGACCTTGGGGAACCTTTGTACTAACCCCAAAACCTCAATCTCATAAGTCAAATACTTACCTCTGAGTTCGATAACTCTTTTTCCTCCCACAGGGCTCCATAGTATGAGATTTTGGGTCTAGAAAGTGTTCTATGTAGAACAGCTTATGTATGGGGAAAAGTGAGCACTTTTGTAAAGTACTCCGAAAGTAATCAAAGAATATTTGCTGTGTAATTCCAAATATTCTGAAAGGCGATATCAACCTGTACTTGTTGCAATTACAAGAACAACTGAATTTCCTTGAACAATCGTGCATTTGCAAGTACTTATTACCTACCTGTACCAAGCCCTGCTTGGTTCTATGAATAAACCATAAGTATACCTTTTTATACTCACCTAATTGGTCTGGGTTCTATCTCTGAGTGTGAGCCATCAGCCTTGATAAAATGAATACACCAAATGCTTAACGCACCCTCCTGATAAGCATAACTGCTCGACCACACTACCACAAATAGAGCTGTCAGTGATTATCTAATTTAGCCTCTGTTATACCTCTGGGGATCCTCTGGACTCTGTGCACACTATACATTACTTTGGTATAGTATATGCAGAGCCAGCTTCCTACCGTGACATTTTATCTGCAACATCTATTCAATACCTGTGGTGTTCTTCAAAAAGGCTTGCAGGTAGCTGCAGTGGGCAATACCTGCCATTAGATGATCACACTAGCATTCTTGACCACCAGCCAAGGGCGAGGGCCAGGCTAAAAGGTTATTAGAGTATTTTACCCTAGAAGGGCAACATTTATTTATTTAGTTATTATTCATTTTTGCAATTTCATATAGGGCAGACATGGCACAAGGGCATCAAGCAGGATAGAAGGGTTACAGCTGGTTACATTACTAGTAATTAAACTCAAACGATTACTTCAGTGGATGTGTGCAGGAGTAGCCACAAGAACAAGCTACAACAATTGGGCAGATGAAATACACAGTTAGAGCATGAATTTAGGTTGTGGGGTCAAATATCGAAGGCAGGTCAGAACGCTGTGGAGCGAGTACATACGTTTGGTCAAAGGTGAATTAGCCAAGACATCGGTCAAAAAGGAGGGGCTTGAGATCCTGGATGACACGGGGTGGGAGGGGCGTGAATTTAAGAAAACCCTACAGATCTTTGCAGCTTCCCTCTTGCTCCTTGTATGGTTGATGGGCAGTCAATAAGTGAATGTTCAGGGGCTGCCCCTGCTAGTGTGCAGCGTAGACCGCTTTCCCAGGCCCTAGCCTCTCTCGCTGTGTTCTTCCAAACTGCGTTGATCCTGCAGTTTGTCAGGGCAGAGGAATAGGTAGGAGAAGCAGCCCTTCTCTCCTTCCTGTCGGTGACAGCAGAAGCTGCTGGAGGGCTTATGCTAAAGCCTTGTCTCTCATCCCAGACTCTGCCTCAATCCCCACCAGCAGAGCTCCAAACATTTAGAAGAGCAGGAAAGACACATGCTGTGAATTAGAGCGGTGGAATAATGACGGGTGGGCAAACAAGGGATGAAAAAGACACATTGTGATGGGAAGGAGGCAGTTACCAGGGTGACAGTGTCTGAGGGCGACTAAGTCAGGATCAAATATGCTGAGTCAAAAGTGAAGGTATTGACTGCAATAAACCCATGTGCGTTGCCAGCGTGAAGACTACTGCTTTGTTATTGGAGAATGGCCAATGGTAGACTAGAACACTTCCACTAGCCCGCATGGGGATGATCTGAATAAGTCTGCGCAAGAAGACGAGAGTAATGGCAATGGTCGCTGGGATTCAGTAAGTCCTGTCCTTTATTGACGTCAGATGTTCAAATGAAAGGTAGTGGTATTCATGGTGATGTGGTGTAAGCTGTGACAGAAATGGGTGAAATTTTCTCAGTGTGAGGCTACCTGTAATGGATTACATTTTGTTTAGGAAAGGGAGATATAATAACTTCTGCATATAATTACTTACTAGGTTATTAAATTTACTTAGGTGTTATTCCTTCTCCAACGTTTGTCCCTTGATTTTGTGCGTCCTCATGTATGTATGTATGTATGTATGTATGTATATGGTATTGCTATAACGCAACAACTGGCAGTGGTGTGCTGTTAATGGTCAAAGACAAGTTTAATCCCTTCGTCGCAGGGCTAATTTCCCCGCGGTGCGGGGGGAGTGGGGCCGCACGTGGTGCAGCACGGTTGCGCTGTGCTGATGACCAGCTGAGCTCGTCATGACCACGCCCGTTCCAATGGAACGCCCAGCACAGCAGGGGAATTATCCCCTCGTGGGCTTTCCGTAACGGTCATAACGAGCTCAGCTCGTCATCAGCACAGTGCCACCGTGCTGCATGACGAGCTTAGCTCGTCATGGGAACCCAAGAGGTTAAAGACAACATGTAATAGGAGAGGGAGCTGAGTTGTGGACAGCTAATGCATTGTGATTTTGTTTTCTTTATAGAGGTGAATCTTCAACTCTTTCCTAATTTGGAGCTCTCCTGAGGAGGCCCTAGTGAATATGGACCTGGTGTTGGAGAGCCTGGGTCTATAGGTGGAATAGGCCTGTTGTCTTGTTATTTTCATTTTTACATTTCTTAGTCTGCATTCTGATGGTGTTCTGACTGCTGGTGTGCCGAAAACCACCAAAGTTGATGAGCTTGTCTGCAAAATCAGAGTGGATGCTGGTTGTGATTGCTTTGTGAAAAAAGCAGCTAGTTTTTTTTTTTTGTTCAGAACAAAATTTTTATTAGGTTTTGGCAGTTGACAGCATACTAGAAATAATCCACCGCTCCCTAAAAATCAGAGAGGCAGCGTGCGCATAAAAATATCACATTCAAATACAGTCAGCTAACATTCCCCCATTTTCCTACCCTCCGCTAACCCACCCGGTGCCCTCCCTCCACCCCGCACGGTGTCTACATTGTCCATCTAGAGGAACCTATCAAACGCAAAAGCTGCATGTGAGCCAATTCACCCAAAGTCAGTAAGGACGCGATCCGCGTCGGTGGCCCGAGGCTCTGGGGGGTCCAGCAGAAGGCCTCTGTAGTCTGCCCATTTCTTCCAGATCTTAAAATGTTTTGCGGGACACCCCCAAGCCTCAAATATCGGGCGTTCTAGTCCCATGTTGAAGTCCAAACCCCGTTTCCACACCTCCAGCAGTGGGGCTTTGGGAGCCTTCCAGGCCCGGGCAATATCTCTCTTGGCCACTATGAGGCCCAAGAGGAGCAGATGTCGCTTGTATAAATTCCCCCCCACTTGTTCCATGACATGGAGGAGGCCCAACTTCGGCGAGCGGGGAAGCTCCCAGCCCAGCACCTCCTCTAGGCACTCCTACACTCCGGTCCAGAATCTCTGCAGTCTCACACACTCCCACACCGTATGAATAAAGGAGCCCACGGCACATCCACATCTCAGGCACTCCGGGGAGGCAATCAGCGCCGCCCTCCACAGTCGTTCCCCCGTGTAGTAAGCCCTATGGAGGTACTTAAGTTGAATAAAGCGCAAGCGCACCGCAATCGCTGCTCCCCTAGGGGCCTCCAGGACTTCTCTCCAGTCCTCCTCTTCCAAACTCCCCAACTCTCCTTCCCATACCAACCGCAATTTATCAAGGGAGGGGGAACAATGGGTGACCAGCGTCTGGTATATGCTAGATATTTTTTTTGTTTCCAGTTCTCCCATGAACAATTTAGCCTCAACGGGGCTGAACTCCGGTAGAGAAGTTAAGTCCGCTATAGCGGGGGTCAGGGCGTGTCGAAGCTGCAGATATCGAAAGAATTGAGATTGGGGCATGTCGTATTCATCCCGCAGAGCCTGAAAAGACTTGAGGACCGAGCCCTTCATGACGTGGCCCAGCGCCGAGACACCGATAGCGTCCCAGCCATCAAAGCCTCGCAGGGAAGCCAAAGCCGGCAGTCTCCCATTGTGCCACAGCGGGGTTTCCCCCGTCAGCCTGTTCCACCATCCCATGCGTCGGAGCGCATCACGCCACACCCGGAAGACTGTCTGAGTGATCGCCGGGAGCCTTTTCGGGAGTGCTGCCGAGTATAAGATCGTATGGAGCGTGTGTGGGTCCATCAGGTATCTCTCCAGGGCATAGGTCGGGTCGCCGCGATCTCCATACCACCATTCATTGAGGACCAGCAGGTGAGACGCTTGATAATAAGACTGGACGTCCGAAGTGGCCAGTCCCCCACAATAGGTCGAGAGGAAGCATGTGTGAAGCGCCACCCTCACTGCCCCCCCAGTCCACAAGAACCGACCCAATGCCGAATTCACCTGTCTAAACCACTGCCGTGATATGGGGTACGGATGGTTTTGAAGCTGGTATAGGATACGAGGAAGGGCTACCATCTTAAAGATGGTAGTGGGTCACCTTCAAGAAGTCCCTCCGACCAAGCCTGCAGCTTTCTAACACCAACCATCTCCACTGAGAAGCCTAGGGAACGTCCACTTTACCTCCTGCACCCAGCCACCTTGGTGCTGCTGGTGGTGCAGCTCTTGTGTCGGTCGTAGGCCCCTGCAGTGCCGACAGCCACCTTAGGAACTTTGCTCCCACACCCAAGAGCCCTGCTTGCCAGCCGACCCCAAACAAAGGCCCTTAGCCCATTAACTAATGTTGGGCCCCTGCAATCTGCACCTGGGCAACCCAGTGTCGCTGGGGGTGCAACTAGAGTGTCCACCTGGACCTTGGGGAACCTTTGTACTAACCCCAAAACCTCAATCTCATAAGTCAAATACTTACCTCTGAGTTCGATAACTCTTTTTCCTCCCACAGGGCTCCATAGTATGAGATTTTGGGTCTAGAAAGTGTTCTATGTAGAACAGCTTATGTATGGGGAAAAGTGAGCACTTTTGTAAAGTACTCCGAAAGTAATCAAAAAATATTTGCTGTGTAATTCCAAATATTCTGAAAGGCGATATCAACCTGTACATGTTGCAATTACAAGAACAACTGAATTTCCTTGAACAATCGTGCATTTGCAAGTACTTATTACCTACCTGTACCAATCCCTGCTTGGTTCTATAAATAAACCATAAGTATACCTTTTTATACTCACCTAATTGGTCTGGGTTCTATCTCTGAGTGAGAGACATCAGCCTTGATAAAATGAATACACCAAATGCTTAACGCACCCTCCTGATAAGCATAACTGCTCGACCACACTACCACAAATAGAGCTGTCAGTGATTATCTAATTTAGCCTCTGTTATACCTCTGGGGATCCTCTGGACTCTGTGCACACTATACATTACTTTGGTATAGTATATGCAGAGCCAGCTTCCTACCGTGACATTTTATCTGCAACATCTATTCAATACCTGTGGTGTTCTTCAAAAAGGCTTGCAGGTAGCTGCAGTGGGCAATACCTGCTATTAGATGATCACACTAGCATTCTTGACCACCAGCCAAGGGCGAGGGCCAGGCTAAAAGGTTATTAGAGTATTTTACCCTAGAAGGGCAACATTTATTTATTTAGTTATTATTCATTTTTGCAATTTCATATAGGGCAGACATGGCACAAGGGCATCAAGCAGGATAGAAGGGTTACAGCTGGTTACATTACTAGTAATTAAACTCAAACGATTACTTCAGTGGATGTGTGCAGGAGTAGCCACAAGAACAAGCTACAACAATTGGGCAGATGAAATACACAGTTAGAGCATGAATTTAGGTTGTGGGGTCAAATATCGAAGGCAGGTCAGAACGCTGTGGAGCGAGTACATACGTTTGGTCAAAGGTGAATTAGCCAAGACATCGGTCAAAAAGGAGGGGCTTGAGATCCTGGATGACACGGGGTGGGAGGGGCGTGAATTTAAGAAAACCCTACAGATCTTTGCAGCTTCCCTCTTGCTCCTTGTATGGTTGATGGGCAGTCAATAAGTGAATGTTCAGGGGCTGCCCCTGCTAGTGTGCAGCGTAGACCGCTTTCCCAGGCCCTAGCCTCTCTCGCTGTGTTCTTCCAAACTGCGTTGATCCTGCAGTTTGTCAGGGCAGAGGAATAGGTAGGAGAAGCAGCCCTTCTCTCCTTCCTGTCGGTGACAGCAGAAGCTGCTGGAGGGCTTATGCTAAAGCCTTGTCTCTCATCCCAGACTCTGCCTCAATCCCCACCAGCAGAGCTCCAAACATTTAGAAGAGCAGGAAAGACACATGCTGTGAATTAGAGCGGTGGAATAATGACGGGTGGGCAAACAAGGGATGAAAAAGACACATTGTGATGGGAAGGAGGCAGTTACCAGGGTGACAGTGTCTGAGGGCGACTAAGTCAGGATCAAATATGCTGAGTCAAAAGTGAAGGTATTGACTGCAATAAACCCATGTGCGTTGCCAGCGTGAAGACTACTGCTTTGTTATTGGAGAATGGCCAATGGTAGACTAGAACACTTCCACTAGCCCGCATGGGGATGATCTGAATAAGTCTGCGCAAGAAGACGAGAGTAATGGCAATGGTCGCTGGGATTCAGTAAGTCCTGTCCTTTATTGACGTCAGATGTTCAAATGAAAGGTAGTGGTATTCATGGTGATGTGGTGTAAGCTGTGACAGAAATGGGTGAAATTTTCTCAGTGTGAGGCTACCTGTAATGGATTACATTTTGTTTAGGAAAGGGAGATATAATAACTTCTGCATATAATTACTTACTAGGTTATTAAATTTACTTAGGTGTTATTCCTTCTCCAACGTTTGTCCCTTGATTTTGTGCGTCCTCATGTATGTATGTATGTATGTATGTATGTATATGGTATTGCTATAACGCAACAACTGGCAGTGGTGTGCTGTTAATGGTCAAAGACAAGTTTAATCCCTTCGTCGCGGGGCTAATTTCCCCGCGGTGCGGGGGGAGTGGGGCCGCACGTGGTGCAGCACGGTTGCGCTGTGCTGATGACCAGCTGAGCTCGTCATGACCACGCCCGTTCCAATGGAACGCCCAGCACAGCAGGGGAATTATCCCCTCGTGGGCTTTCCGTAACGGTCATAACGAGCTCAGCTCGTCATCAGCACAGTGCCACCGTGCTGCATGACGAGCTTAGCTCGTCATGGGAACCCAAGAGGTTAAAGACAACATGTAATAGGAGAGGGAGCTGAGTTGTGGACAGCTAATGCATTGTGATTTTGTTTTCTTTATAGAGGTGAATCTTCAACTCTTTCCTAATTTGGAGCTCTCCTGAGGAGGCCCTAGTGGATATGGACCTGGTGTTGGAGAGCCTGGGTCTATAGGTGGAATAGGCCTGTTGTCTTGTTATTTTCATTTTTACATTTCTTAGTCTGCATTCTGATGGTGTTCTGACTGCTGGTGTGCCGAAAACCACCAAAGTTGATGAGCTTGTCTGCAAAATCAGAGTGGATGCTGGTTGTGATTGCTTTGTGAAAAAAGCAGCTAGTTTTTTTTTTTTTTGTTCAGAACAAAATTTTTATTAGGTTTTGGCAGTTGACAGCATACTAGAAATAATCCACCGCTCCCTAAAAATCAGAGAGGCAGCGTGCGCATAAAAATATCACATTCAAATACAGTCAGCTAACATTCCCCCATTTTCCTACCCTCCGCTAACCCACCCGGTGCCCTCCCTCCACCCCGCACGGTGTCTACATTGTCCATCTAGAGGAACCTATCAAACGCAAAAGCTGCATGTGAGCCAATTCACCCAAAGTCAGTAAGGACGCGATCCGCGTCGGTGGCCCGAGGCTCTGGGGGGTCCAGCAGAAGGCCTCTGTAGTCTGCCCATTTCTTCCAGATCTTAAAATGTTTTGCGGGACACCCCCAAGCCTCAAATATCGGGCGTTCTAGTCCCATGTTGAAGTCCAAACCCCGTTTCCACACCTCCAGCAGTGGGGCTTTGGGAGCCTTCCAGGCCCGGGCAATATCTCTCTTGGCCACTATGAGGCCTAAGAGGAGCAGATGTCGCTTGTATAAATTCCCCCCCACTTGTTCCATGACATGGAGGAGGCCCAACTTCGGCGAGCGGGGAAGCTCCCAGCCCAGCACCTCCTCTAGGCACTCCCACACTCCGGTCCAGAATCTCTGCAGTCTCACACACTCCCACACCGTATGAATAAAGGAGCCCACGGCACATCCACATCTCAGGCACTCCGGGGAGGCAATCAGCGCCGCCCTCCACAGTCGTTCCCCCGTGTAGTAAGCCCTATGGTGGTACTTAAGTTGAATAAAGCGCAAGCGCACCGCAATCGCTGCTCCCCTAGGGGCCTCCAGGACTTCTCTCCAGTCCTCCTCTTCCAAACTCCCCAACTCTCCTTCCCATACCAACCGCAATTTATCAAGGGAGGGGGAACAATGGGTGACCAGCGTCTGGTATATGCTAGATATTTTTTTTGTTTCCAGTTCTCCCATGAACAATTTAGCCTCAACGGGGCTGAACTCCGGTAGAGAAGTTAAGTCCGCTATAGCGGGGGTCAGGGCGTGTCGAAGCTGCAGATATCGAAAGAATTGAGATTGGGGCATGTCGTATTCATCCCGCAGAGCCTGAAAAGACTTGAGGACCGAGCCCTTCATGACGTGGCCCAGCGCCGAGACACCGATAGCGTCCCAGCCATCAAAGCCTCGCAGGGAAGCCAAAGCCGGCAGTCTCCCATTGTGCCACAGCGGGGTTTCCCCCGTCAGCCTGTTCCACCATCCCATGCGTCGGAGCGCATCACGCCACACCCGGAAGACTGTCTGAGTGATCGCCGGGAGCCTTTTCCGGAGTGCTGCCGAGTATAAGATCGTATGGAGCGTGTGTGGGTCCATCAGGTATCTCTCCAGGGCATAGGTCGGGTCGCCGCGATCTCCATACCACCATTCATTGAGGACCAGCAGGTGAGACGCTTGATAATAAGACTGGACGTCCGAAGTGGCCAGTCCCCCACAATAGGTCGAGAGGAAGCATGTGTGAAGCGCCACCCTCACTGCCCCCCCAGTCCACAAGAACCGACCCAATGCCGAATTCACCTGTCTAAACCACTGCCGTGATATGGGGTACGGATGGTTTTGAAGCTGGTATAGGATACGAGGAAGGGCTACCATCTTAAAGATGGTAGTGGGTCACCTTCAAGAAGTCCCTCCGACCAAGCCTGCAGCTTTCTAACACCAACCATCTCCACTGAGAAGCCTAGGGAACGTCCACTTTACCTCCTGCACCCAGCCACCTTGGTGCTGCTGGTGGTGCAGCTCTTGTGTCGGTCGTAGGCCCCTGCAGTGCCGACAGCCACCTTAGGAACTTTGCTCCCACACCCAAGAGCCCTGCTTGCCAGCCGACCCCAAACAAAGGCCCTTAGCCCATTAACTAATGTTGGGCCCCTGCAATCTGCACCTGGGCACCCCAGTGTCGCTGGGGGTGCAACTAGAGTGTCCACCTGGACCTTGGGGAACCTTTGTACTAACCCCAAAACCTCAATCTCATAAGTCAAATACTTACCTCTGAGTTCGATAACTCTTTTTCCTCCCACAGGGCTCCATAGTATGAGATTTTGGGTCTAGAAAGTGTTCTATGTAGAACAGCTTATGTATGGGGAAAAGTGAGCACTTTTGTAAAGTACTCCGAAAGTAATCAAAAAATATTTGCTGTGTAATTCCAAATATTCTGAAAGGCGATATCAACCTGTACATGTTGCAATTACAAGAACAACTGAATTTCCTTGAACAATCGTGCATTTGCAAGTACTTATTACCTACCTGTACCAATCCCTGCTTGGTTCTATAAATAAACCATAAGTATACCTTTTTATACTCACCTAATTGGTCTGGGTTCTATCTCTGAGTGAGAGACATCAGCCTTGATAAAATGAATACACCAAATGCTTAACGCACCCTCCTGATAAGCATAACTGCTCGACCACACTACCACAAATAGAGCTGTCAGTGATTATCTAATTTAGCCTCTGTTATACCTCTGGGGATCCTCTGGACTCTGTGCACACTATACATTACTTTGGTATAGTATATGCAGAGCCAGCTTCCTACCGTGACATTTTATCTGCAACATCTATTCAATACCTGTGGTGTTCTTCAAAAAGGCTTGCAGGTAGCTGCAGTGGGCAATACCTGCCATTAGATGATCACACTAGCATTCTTGACCACCAGCCAAGGGCGAGGGCCAGGCTAAAAGGTTATTAGAGTATTTTACCCTAGAAGGGCAACATTTATTTATTTAGTTATTATTCATTTTTGCAATTTCATATAGGGCAGACATGGCACAAGGGCATCAAGCAGGATAGAAGGGTTACAGCTGGTTACATTACTAGTAATTAAACTCAAACGATTACTTCAGTGGATGTGTGCAGGAGTAGCCACAAGAACAAGCTACAACAATTGGGCAGATGAAATACACAGTTAGAGCATGAATTTAGGTTGTGGGGTCAAATATCGAAGGCAGGTCAGAACGCTGTGGAGCGAGTACATACGTTTGGTCAAAGGTGAATTAGCCAAGACATCGGTCAAAAAGGAGGGGCTTGAGATCCTGGATGACACGGGGTGGGAGGGGCGTGAATTTAAGAAAACCCTACAGATCTTTGCAGCTTCCCTCTTGCTCCTTGTATGGTTGATGGGCAGTCAATAAGTGAATGTTCAGGGGCTGCCCCTGCTAGTGTGCAGCGTAGACCGCTTTCCCAGGCCCTAGCCTCTCTCGCTGTGTTCTTCCAAACTGCGTTGATCCTGCAGTTTGTCAGGGCAGAGGAATAGGTAGGAGAAGCAGCCCTTCTCTCCTTCCTGTCGGTGACAGCAGAAGCTGCTGGAGGGCTTATGCTAAAGCCTTGTCTCTCATCCCAGACTCTGCCTCAATCCCCACCAGCAGAGCTCCAAACATTTAGAAGAGCAGGAAAGACACATGCTGTGAATTAGAGCGGTGGAATAATGACGGGTGGGCAAACAAGGGATGAAAAAGACACATTGTGATGGGAAGGAGGCAGTTACCAGGGTGACAGTGTCTGAGGGCGACTAAGTCAGGATCAAATATGCTGAGTCAAAAGTGAAGGTATTGACTGCAATAAACCCATGTGCGTTGCCAGCGTGAAGACTACTGCTTTGTTATTGGAGAATGGCCAATGGTAGACTAGAACACTTCCACTAGCCCGCATGGGGATGATCTGAATAAGTCTGCGCAAGAAGACGAGAGTAATGGCAATGGTCGCTGGGATTCAGTAAGTCCTGTCCTTTATTGACGTCAGATGTTCAAATGAAAGGTAGTGGTATTCATGGTGATGTGGTGTAAGCTGTGACAGAAATGGGTGAAATTTTCTCAGTGTGAGGCTACCTGTAATGGATTACATTTTGTTTAGGAAAGGGAGATATAATAACTTCTGCATATAATTACTTACTAGGTTATTAAATTTACTTAGGTGTTATTCCTTCTCCAACGTTTGTCCCTTGATTTTGTGCGTCCTCATGTATGTATGTATGTATGTATGTATGTATATGGTATTGCTATAACGCAACAACTGGCAGTGGTGTGCTGTTAATGGTCAAAGACAAGTTTAATCCCTTCGTCGCAGGGCTAATTTCCCCGCGGTGCGGGGGGAGTGGGGCCGCACGTGGTGCAGCACGGTTGCGCTGTGCTGATGACCAGCTGAGCTCGTCATGACCACGCCCGTTCCAATGGAACGCCCAGCACAGCAGGGGAATTATCCCCTCGTGGGCTTTCCGTAATGGTCATAACGAGCTCAGCTCGTCATCAGCACAGTGCCACCGTGCTGCATGACGAGCTTAGCTCGTCATGGGAACCCAAGAGGTTAAAGACAACATGTAATAGGAGAGGGAGCTGAGTTGTGGACAGCTAATGCATTGTGATTTTGTTTTCTTTATAGAGGTGAATCTTCAACTCTTTCCTAATTTGGAGCTCTCCTGAGGAGGCCCTAGTGGATATGGACCTGGTGTTGGAGAGCCTGGGTCTATAGGTGGAATAGGCCTGTTGTCTTGTTATTTTCATTTTTACATTTCTTAGTCTGCATTCTGATGGTGTTCTGACTGCTGGTGTGCCGAAAACCACCAAAGTTGATGAGCTTGTCTGCAAAATCAGAGTGGATGCTGGTTGTGATTGCTTTGTGAAAAAAGCAGCTAGTTTTTTTTTTTTGTTCAGAACAAAATTTTTATTAGGTTTTGGCAGTTGACAGCATACTAGAAATAGTCCACCGCTCCCTAAAAATCAGAGAGGCAGCGTGCGCATAAAAATATCACATTCAAATACAGTCAGCTAACATTCCCCCATTTTCCTACCCTCCGCTAACCCATCCGGTGCCCTCCCTCCACCCCGCACGGTGTCTACATTGTCCATCTAGAGGAACCTATCAAACGCAAAAGCTGCATGTGAGCCAATTCACCCAAAGTCAGTAAGGACGCGATCCGCGTCGGTGGCCCGAGGCTCTGGGGGGTCCAGCAGAAGGCCTCTGTAGTCTGCCCATTTCTTCCAGATCTTAAAATGTTTTGCGGGACACCCCCAAGCCTCAAATATCGGGCGTTCTAGTCCCATGTTGAAGTCCAAACCCCGTTTCCACACCTCCAGCAGTGGGGCTTTGGGAGCCTTCCAGGCCCGGGCAATATCTCTCTTGGCCACTATGAGGCCCAAGAGGAGCAGATGTCGCTTGTATAAATTCCCCCCCACTTGTTCCATGACATGGAGGAGGCCCAACTTCGGCGAGCGGGGAAGCTCCCAGCCCAGCACCTCCTCTAGGCACTCCCACACTCCGGTCCAGAATCTCTGCAGTCTCACACACTCCCACACCGTATGAATAAAGGAGCCCACGGCACATCCACATCTCAGGCACTCCGGGGAGGCAATCAGCGCCGCCCTCCACAGTCGTTCCCCCGTGTAGTAAGCCCTATGGAGGTACTTAAGTTGAATAAAGCGCAAGCGCACCGCAATCGCTGCTCCCCTAGGGGCCTCCAGGACTTCTCTCCAGTCCTCCTCTTCCAAACTCCCCAACTCTCCTTCCCATACCAACCGCAATTTATCAAGGGAGGGGGAACAATGGGTGACCAGCGTCTGGTATATGCTAGATATTTTTTTTGTTTCCAGTTCTCCCATGAACAATTTAGCCTCAACGGGGCTGAACTCCGGTAGAGAAGTTAAGTCCGCTATAGCGGGGGTCAGGGCGTGTCGAAGCTGCAGATATCGAAAGAATTGAGATTGGGGCATGTCGTATTCATCCCGCAGAGCCTGAAAAGACTTGAGGACCGAGCCCTTCATGACGTGGCCCAGCGCCGAGACACCGATAGCGTCCCAGCCATCAAAGCCTCGCAGGGAAGCCAAAGCCGGCAGTCTCCCATTGTGCCACAGCGGGGTTTCCCCCGTCAGCCTGTTCCACCATCCCATGCGTCGGAGCGCATCACGCCACACCCGGAAGACTGTCTGAGTGATCGCCGGGAGCCTTTTCCGGAGTGCTGCCGAGTATAAGATCGTATGGAGCGTGTGTGGGTCCATCAGGTATCTCTCCAGGGCATAGGTCGGGTCGCCGCGATCTCCATACCACCATTCATTGAGGACCAGCAGGTGAGACGCTTGATAATAAGACTGGACGTCCGAAGTGGCCAGTCCCCCACAATAGGTCGAGAGGAAGCATGTGTGAAGCGCCACCCTCACTGCCCCCCCAGTCCACAAGAACCGACCCAATGCCGAATTCACCTGTCTAAACCACTGCCGTGATATGGGGTACGGATGGTTTTGAAGCTGGTATAGGATACGAGGAAGGGCTACCATCTTAAAGATGGTAGTGGGTCACCTTCAAGAAGTCCCTCCGACCAAGCCTGCAGCTTTCTAACACCAACCATCTCCACTGAGAAGCCTAGGGAACGTCCACTTTACCTCCTGCACCCAGCCACCTTGGTGCTGCTGGTGGTGCAGCTCTTGTGTCGGTCGTAGGCCCCTGCAGTGCCGACAGCCACCTTAGGAACTTTGCTCCCACACCCAAGAGCCCTGCTTGCCAGCCGACCCCAAACAAAGGCCCTTAGCCCATTAACTAATGTTGGGCCCCTGCAATCTGCACCTGGGCACCCCAGTGTCGCTGGGGGTGCAACTAGAGTGTCCACCTGGACCTTGGGGAACCTTTGTACTAACCCCAAAACCTCAATCTCATAAGTCAAATACTTACCTCTGAGTTCGATAACTCTTTTTCCTCCCACAGGGCTCCATAGTATGAGATTTTGGGTCTAGAAAGTGTTCTATGTAGAACAGCTTATGTATGGGGAAAAGTGAGCACTTTTGTAAAGTACTCCGAAAGTAATCAAAAAATATTTGCTGTGTAATTCCAAATATTCTGAAAGGCGATATCAACCTGTACATGTTGCAATTACAAGAACAACTGAATTTCCTTGAACAATCGTGCATTTGCAAGTACTTATTACCTACCTGTACCAATCCCTGCTTGGTTCTATAAATAAACCATAAGTATACCTTTTTATACTCACCTAATTGGTCTGGGTTCTATCTCTGAGTGAGAGACATCAGCCTTGATAAAATGAATACACCAAATGCTTAACGCACCCTCCTGATAAGCATAACTGCTCGACCACACTACCACAAATAGAGCTGTCAGTGATTATCTAATTTAGCCTCTGTTATACCTCTGGGGATCCTCTGGACTCTGTGCACACTATACATTACTTTGGTATAGTATATGCAGAGCCAGCTTCCTACCGTGACATTTTATCTGCAACATCTATTCAATACCTGTGGTGTTCTTCAAAAAGGCTTGCAGGTAGCTGCAGTGGGCAATACCTGCCATTAGATGATCACACTAGCATTCTTGACCACCAGCCAAGGGCGAGGGCCAGGCTAAAAGGTTATTAGAGTATTTTACCCTAGAAGGGCAACATTTATTTATTTAGTTATTATTCATTTTTGCAATTTCATATAGGGCAGACATGGCACAAGGGCATCAAGCAGGATAGAAGGGTTACAGCTGGTTACATTACTAGTAATTAAACTCAAACGATTACTTCAGTGGATGTGTGCAGGAGTAGCCACAAGAACAAGCTACAACAATTGGGCAGATGAAATACACAGTTAGAGCATGAATTTAGGTTGTGGGGTCAAATATCGAAGGCAGGTCAGAACGCTGTGGAGCGAGTACATACGTTTGGTCAAAGGTGAATTAGCCAAGACATCGGTCAAAAAGGAGGGGCTTGAGATCCTGGATGACACGGGGTGGGAGGGGCGTGAATTTAAGAAAACCCTACAGATCTTTGCAGCTTCCCTCTTGCTCCTTGTATGGTTGATGGGCAGTCAATAAGTGAATGTTCAGGGGCTGCCCCTGCTAGTGTGCAGCGTAGACCGCTTTCCCAGGCCCTAGCCTCTCTCGCTGTGTTCTTCCAAACTGCGTTGATCCTGCAGTTTGTCAGGGCAGAGGAATAGGTAGGAGAAGCAGCCCTTCTCTCCTTCCTGTCGGTGACAGCAGAAGCTGCTGGAGGGCTTATGCTAAAGCCTTGTCTCTCATCCCAGACTCTGCCTCAATCCCCACCAGCAGAGCTCCAAACATTTAGAAGAGCAGGAAAGACACATGCTGTGAATTAGAGCGGTGGAATAATGACGGGTGGGCAAACAAGGGATGAAAAAGACACATTGTGATGGGAAGGAGGCAGTTACCAGGGTGACAGTGTCTGAGGGCGACTAAGTCAGGATCAAATATGCTGAGTCAAAAGTGAAGGTATTGACTGCAATAAACCCATGTGCGTTGCCAGCGTGAAGACTACTGCTTTGTTATTGGAGAATGGCCAATGGTAGACTAGAACACTTCCACTAGCCCGCATGGGGATGATCTGAATAAGTCTGCGCAAGAAGACGAGAGTAATGGCAATGGTCGCTGGGATTCAGTAAGTCCTGTCCTTTATTGACGTCAGATGTTCAAATGAAAGGTAGTGGTATTCATGGTGATGTGGTGTAAGCTGTGACAGAAATGGGTAAAATTTTCTCAGTGTGAGGCTACCTGTAATGGATTACATTTTGTTTAGGAAAGGGAGATATAATAACTTCTGCATATAATTACTTACTAGGTTATTAAATTTACTTAGGTGTTATTCCTTCTCCAACGTTTGTCCCTTGATTTTGTGCGTCCTCATGTATGTATGTATGTATGTATGTATGTATATGGTATTGCTATAACGCAACAACTGGCAGTGGTGTGCTGTTAATGGTCAAAGACAAGTTTAATCCCTTCGTCGCGGGGCTAATTTCCCCGCGGTGCGGGGGGAGTGGGGCCGCACGTGGTGCAGCACGGTTGCGCTGTGCTGATGACCAGCTGAGCTCGTCATGACCACGCCCGTTCCAATGGAACGCCCAGCACAGCAGGGGAATTATCCCCTCGTGGGCTTTCCGTAACGGTCATAACGAGCTCAGCTCGTCATCAGCACAGTGCCACCGTGCTGCATGACGAGCTTAGCTCGTCATGGGAACCCAAGAGGTTAAAGACAACATGTAATAGGAGAGGGAGCTGAGTTGTGGACAGCTAATGCATTGTGATTTTGTTTTCTTTATAGAGGTGAATCTTCAACTCTTTCCTAATTTGGAGCTCTCCTGAGGAGGCCCTAGTGGATATGGACCTGGTGTTGGAGAGCCTGGGTCTATAGGTGGAATAGGCCTGTTGTCTTGTTATTTTCATTTTTACATTTCTTAGTCTGCATTCTGATGGTGTTCTGACTGCTGGTGTGCCGAAAACCACCAAAGTTGATGAGCTTGTCTGCAAAATCAGAGTGGATGCTGGTTGTGATTGCTTTGTGAAAAAAGCAGCTATTTTTTTTTTTTTTGTTCAGAACAAAATTTTTATTAGGTTTTGGCAGTTGACAGCATACTAGAAATAATCCACCGCTCCCTAAAAATCAGAGAGGCAGCGTGCGCATAAAAATATCACATTCAAATACAGTCAGCTAACATTCCCCCATTTTCCTACCCTCCGCTAACCCACCCGGTGCCCTCCCTCCACCCCGCACGGTGTCTACATTGTCCATCTAGAGGAACCTATCAAACGCAAAAGCTGCATGTGAGCCAATTCACCCAAAGTCAGTAAGGACGCGATCCGCGTCGGTGGCCCGAGGCTCTGGGGGGTCCAGCAGAAGGCCTCTGTAGTCTGCCCATTTCTTCCAGATCTTAAAATGTTTTGCGGGACACCCCCAAGCCTCAAATATCGGGCGTTCTAGTCCCATGTTGAAGTCCAAACCCAGTTTCCACACCTCCAGCAGTGGGGCTTTGGGAGCCTTCCAGGCCCGGGCAATATCTCTCTTGGCCACTATGAGGCCCAAGAGGAGCAGATGTCGCTTGTATAAATTCCCCCCCACTTGTTCCATGACATGGAGGAGGCCCAACTTCGGCGAGCGGGGAAGCTCCCAGCCCAGCACCTCCTCTAGGCACTCCCACACTCCGGTCCAAAATCTCTGCAGTCTCACACACTCCCACACCGTATGAATAAAGGAGCCCACGGCACATCCACATCTCAGGCACTCCGGGGAGGCAATCAGCGCCGCCCTCCACAGTCGTTCCCCCGTGTAGTAAGCCCTATGGAGGTACTTAAGTTGAATAAAGCGCAAGCGCACCGCAATCGCTGCTCCCCTAGGAGCCTCCAGGACTTCTCTCCAGTCCTCCTCTTCCAAACTCCCCAACTCTCCTTCCCATACCAACCGCAATTTATCAAGGGAGGGGGAACAATGGGTGACCAGCGTCTGGTATATGCTAGATATTTTTTTTGTTTCCAGTTCTCCCATGAACAATTTAGCCTCAACGGGGCTGAACTCCGGTAGAGAAGTTAAGTCCGCTATAGCGGGGGTCAGGGCGTGTCGAAGCTGCAGATATCGAAAGAATTGAGATTGGGGCATGTCGTATTCATCCCGCAGAGCCTGAAAAGACTTGAGGACCGAGCCCTTCATGACGTGGCCCAGCGCCGAGACACCGATAGCGTCCCAGCCATCAAAGCCTCGCAGGGAAGCCAAAGCCGGCAGTCTCCCATTGTGCCACAGCGGGGTTTCCCCCGTCAGCCTGTTCCACCATCCCATGCGTCGGAGCGCATCACGCCACACCCGGAAGACTGTCTGAGTGATCGCCGGGAGCCTTTTCCGGAGTGCTGCCGAGTATAAGATCGTATGGAGCGTGTGTGGGTCCATCAGGTATCTCTCCAGGGCATAGGTCGGGTCGCCGCGATCTCCATACCACCATTCATTGAGGACCAGCAGGTGAGACGCTTGATAATAAGACTGGACGTCCGAAGTGGCCAGTCCCCCACAATAGGTCGAGAGGAAGCATGTGTAAAGCGCCACCCTCACTGCCCCCCCAGTCCACAAGAACCGACCCAATGCCGAATTCACCTGTCTAAACCACTGCCGTGATATGGGGTACGGATGGTTTTGAAGCTGGTATAGGATACGAGGAAGGGCTACCATCTTAAAGATGGCCGAGCGTCCATAGACATTTAGAGGCATCCTGGACCATATTTGCATATCCGATCGTATTCTATCCCACACGAGTAGCACGTTGCGGGACCACGAGACTCCCGGTACATCCGTCAAAAAGACTCCTAGATATTTAAGGCCTCCCGCCGCCTCCTGCAGGGCCGAAGCCCAAGGACCTAAGGCTGTACTGTCTCCTAGAACCCACAGTTTCGATTTCTGTATATTTAGCGTGAGGCCGGACACGTCGCCAAAGATGCGCATTATATCCAGGACCCTGGGACCGGATCTGTTCAGGTCCGTAAGAAAGAATAGAACATCATCGGCATAAAGCGCGATTCTGTCAGACGGACCCCCCACCCATTCCACCCCACGTAACTGTGCATCCATCCTCACCCAAGCCGCAAGTGGCTCCATCGCCAGGGCAAACAGGTAGGGCGAAAGGGGGCACCCCTGCCGGGTACCCCGGCCTATCAGGAATGGTCTGGAAACCGCTCCCGCTACCCTCACTGCCGCCGTCAAGTCTGTATATAGTAAATGAATGTAGGACAGGAAACGCCGGCCCAGATTGAGGCGTAGAAGTAGTGCCCGAAGATACGGCCAGCTCAGGGAATCGAATGCCCTATCTATATCTGCAAGTAAAAGGGCCGCTGGGATGTCCGCCGCCAGCGCCGCCTCCACCACCAACTGCGCCCGGCGAATGTTATGTCTAGTCGCTCTGTGGGGCATAAATCCGGCCTGATCCGGATGGACCAGGTCCGTCATATAGGGGAGAAGGCGTTTTGCCAAGGCCTTTGCTAAGATCTTCGCTTCAAAGTTTAGCAATGAGATCGGACGATACGACTTAGGGCGATCCGGCGGCCTCCCAGGCTTGCAAAAAACGACCACCTCCGCGTGTCGCCAGTCTGACGGAAGGCATCCACAGTCCCTAGCTGCCTCCAGTGCCTTCCTGTATCGCATCCCCAGTTGGAGATTAAATGTTTTCATAAATTCGCATGGGAAGCCATTAGGCCCAGGGGCCTTTCCAACATTCAGTTCACCCAGAGCCTCTCCCAGTTCTTCAGCCGACAACGGGAGGTCCAGTCGGGCACGGCCTTCATCCGAGAGCGCCCGAGGCGGGAGATCCGCCAGGAATTTGTCGATCTCCTCCGCCGTCAGGGACTCCCGGGGGTGTATTGCGTCGCGTAATATCGAGCAAAGGTCTCGGCCAGGGCCTCCGGGGCCGTTATAGGGCTCCCCGCTTCATCTCGGAGTCCCGGCAGGGACTGGGCCTGAAGGGTACCTTGGCACAGCCTGTAAAGCATCGAGCTGGATTTATCCCCCCATTGATAAATTCTACTCTGCGTAGCCAGCCAAAATTGGCGGGCTTCATCTAATAATAAGGAATTATATATCTGCTGGTGATAAAGCAACTACCCCACTGCGTCGCCGCTCCCTTCCGACGTGCATTCGGCCTCTCGACTACGAACCCGACTCGCCGCCTCCGCGATGGCCAGCCCGCGGGCCATACGGTTCGCGGCACACCACGCAATGTCCACTCCTCGGAGCACCGGCTTTAGGGCCTCCCACAAGGCCATGGCGTCCGTATCCGGGCCATCATTTTCGGTCAAGTAGTGCGCTATAGCCTCCCTCATGTGCGACTGGTAATCATCGCGCTGTAGGTGCCACGTAGAAAGGCGCCAACGAAACGGCTGTCGCTTCGTGTTTAAAAGCAGCGTCAAGGAAACCGGGGAGTGATCCGACAGACCCCATGAAAGTATTGAGGTAGAGCCCACCCGTCCTATCCAGGGCTGGGGGACAAAAAGGTAATCGAGGCGAGAAAAGGATTTGTGGACTGCAGAGACAAATGTGTATTCACGGCCACATGCATGCTGATACCTTCAGGCGTCTACCCACCCCATCCCCTGCACCATTCTGCTCAGTTTTGTGGTGGCCTCAGCGGTCCAGTCTCCCATTCATCACGTCATTCCAGTCACCGCCCACTATCGGCAATACATGCGGGATTTCAGCCCATACATCAAACAGTCGTTCTATCAGGGCTTCTTGCAGCGGGGGTGGAGCATATATACTGCCAAATACCATGGGCTCATCCCCCACCTTTCCCTTGACCAAAGCAAACCTTCCATGCGCATCCAGCCATTGCGTCTCATGTGTATAACGCACTCGACGGTGTATCAGAATTGCAACTCCTCTGGATCCCCTCGCAAACCCAGCATGGAACACCTGATCATATCCATATCTACGTAAGCTAAGGGTTTTGGTGCCCATAAGGTGCGTTTCCTGGAGGAGTAAAACATCTGCCTTTTCCTTCTTCCCCATTCGTAAAACTGCCCCCCTCTTAATTCTGTCGAGCACCCCTCTCACATTCCAGCTCAAAATGCGCAGTGAAGCTCGCGGGGGTTCCGCCCCCTGTTCGTCAGCCGCCATCAGAAGGCCAGAGCTCCAATCCGTTGGGCATCCGAGGCCACACACATACATTTACCATCGTCCAGACTCCCGTATACACTGTGCATAAACTAGGCCTACCCACTCCCACAACTCCTCCCCCACCCTCCCAACCCCAACCTGTCCCCCCACAAATCCCCCCCACCTCAAACTATACCAACAACCCCCCCTCCAACCCCCCACCCCATACCTCAGCAACATTGAAGTACCTGTCGCGGTGCAGGCGATCCCGGACCTCCAACGGGAGGTCAGAGACCCACTACACCAATGGATCCCTCCCAACTACCCACCAAGTGACTAACAACCCTCCACCCAACACGTGGGAACGAACTCCGGAAGAAGGCCCGCTCTCTCTCGAGCGTCTCCCGACCCATGATCTACCCACAAATAGTCATGTATGTAGTATCAGATCAATTGGCATGTCCGTTATCAGTGTCCGCCTGTCCTTCACCGACATGGTACCTCCTCGGCCCCTCGAGCCGGAAATATCTGCCAGGGTCAATGTGGCACAGGGACTCAAGACTTCAGGGGGGAAGAGTCCGTCGCTTCAGCTTCCTCCACAGTCTTCTCCTGGGGAGGCGGGCGCTTCTGGGAGCGCGACCTCCAGTTGCTCCTGCTGCGTGATCTGCGGGGCATCTTCTTGGGCTCCGACGTGGATGATGAATCTGAGCCTCTTCTCGGAGGGGTGTGCACCTTAACCCGCACTGTTTCGTCCGTCCACTCAAATACGTTCTCCGGAGAGTTAAAAAATTGAGTGCGAGATTGAAACACCACCCTCAGACGGGCCGGATAGAGCAGGGCATACGGGATTTTCAACTCGCGAAGGCGTGCTTTCGCTGCCGCGAAGGATTGTCGTTGCTGCTGGACCAGTCTGGTGTAGTCCGGGAAAATCAGGATTTTGTGATTATCAAACATGAGGGGGTCCTTGGCGCGAGCTTGACGTAGTATGGTGTCCCTGTCGTGATAGTAGAGCAGTTTGGCTATCACAGCCCGGGGTTGAGCCCCGGTGGGCGGCTTCGGAATAAGGGCCCGGTGAGCCCGCTCGATGATGAAGCAGCGCGAAAGGGAATCCGGCGGAAGCCATCCCTCTAGCCACTGAGTCAAGAAGGCCTCCATGTTCCCCTTCTCACAGTTCTCCGGAAAGCCCACAAAGCGCAAGTTATTTCTTCTGGCCCGTCCTTCCGCGTCCTCCACTCGCAGCGCCAGACCCTTTTGGATCCCCTCCATGGTGGCTACCTTCTTCTTGAGGATTACTACGTCATCCTCTACCTCCGTGATCCTGGTCTCAGTTTCCGTGATACGGGCGACCGCATTGCGCAGATCTTGTCGAAGCAGGGTAACATCAGCTCCGACCGCCCCTATCTTCGCATCTAGCATGTCCCTCGATTGCGTAATTGCTGCCATTAGAGCCGCATTATCCGGTCCCGAGCCCTGTTGTCCTCCCGAGGCCCCGGCACCCCCACTCGGCCCCGCAAATTTGTCCATCGGGCCCTGCTTGGAAGAGCCCCCGCTGTTACCTCCTCTAGTCATCGCGCTCGCGGGACCCACGCCTGTCTGCTGGGGAGGCCGGGGCACAGAGACAGTCCCCACTGGCCTCGCAGTGTCCAAGGAGCAGCACCCCCAGTTGGCCCGACGCGATCCGTGGCACCACTGTTACCTCATCAAAGTCACTGTGCCACAGGAGGTGTCCCACACCGCCACACACCCAAGAGTCAAGCCACCGTTTCGGGGCCCCGCGGTGGAGCCAGCGCGTCCGAGTGTGACCGTGTCCTCTGTCTCATGAGCCACTGGAGGCAGCCCAGGTCTCTCTCCGTGCCTCCCCGAAGAAATGTCCAGGCGCCCGCTATGAATCCCACAGGCACCCGTGAGGGCTGTCTCAGCTAGCCCGTGACCCCCACCGCGGTCCGGCCTGACCGCCGAATGGTGGGTCTCACCCCACTGGCACCCAGGGTACAGAGAGCTGGTTCAGGATCACTGAGGGTGGGGGTGGAGCGAGAGCCGTTCCCCAGCGCCCCAAGGCCCCCAAGCCCCGCGGTCCGATTCGGCTGCCGAACGGGGCAGTGCACTGCTGCAGGAGCGTCCCCTCCCCCACCAGGCCGCACACCACGCGGCCACCCCTTACCGCCACAATCGTTGTCCGGGCGCCGGTCACACTGCCTGTAGTCCGCTGATTCCGCTCACTCACCGGCCCCCAGGCGCCTCGTGGTATCAGCTGTTCACCGGCCTCGGCCCCACAGGTCGCACGGGCGGGGTGGCACTCCTCGTCTCTGTCGTTCCGGCGTCGCCTCACTTCCGGGCGGGGCGCCCTCAAATCCAGGCCCCGGCTCCGACGCCCAGCGTAGGCCTCACCGCCGTCCCGGCTCCACGCTGCCGAAGGAGGCAGAAGGCAATCCTCCAGGGCTCCCAAACTACCGTCGGGTTGTCTCCACCTGCGCCTGCGGACCGCCACTCACTTTTTAGGGCAGATCAAGGTCGGGCAACGCAGGATAGTGGAAAGGATATCTGGCGGCGGGACGGAGCTTGCTCAAGCCACGTCCGCCATGCTCGCCAAAAGCAGCTAGTTTTGAAGATATTGTGGCCTGGCAAGAAGGGCCAATGGAGTTAACTCAGAGTGGGGGAGATGTGATTATATTTCTTCAGGCCCTGAATGAGACATGCTGCTCGTAGGTCATGTACATGCATCATTAGCCTAGGTGGCTGGAACATCAGTATGAGAGTCATAGAATGTTATTTCCATAAACTGACATTATTGTTGTGGCACTCATGGAAGTGAAATAATTTGCTTGAACCCCTCCCGTGCTCATGATGAGCTCAGCTCCTCATGAGGCACGGTTGCGCTGTGCTGATGATGAGCTGAGTTCATCATGACACGTGCGGCGTTCACTCAGGGGGCTAATTCCCCCGCTGTGCTGAACGTTCTGAAAAACGGGCGTGGTCATGCTCTGCTCGTCATGAGCACAGCGCCACCGTGCAGCGTGACGAGCTGAGCTCATCACAAGCACAGTGGCACTGCGCGTGGTACCTTCCCCCCAGCGCCGCTGGGGAATTAGCCCAGCGGCAAAGGGGGTAATTTACCTTAGTGTGGTGTCCTTCACTACACAATTCTCAGACATGAGTCCCTTGCTCACTTTGCCACTGGATTCAAGCAAGCCGGGCTGAAGACGGCTTGAATGCCAGAAACCGGTCCTCGGAAGCTTGTTTCCGGTCCAGGGAAGACATGGCTTGGCAGTTCGGGCTGGACTGTTCCTATGAGGCACAGGGTCAGACTGATTTGCATATAGCCATGCCTGAACTGGGGTGGCAGAGTGAACTAAAGAACGGTGATGGATTAAACCCAGATCTTTTGACTGGGTGTGAGTGTTTGATTGATTCAGATGCTCCGTCCATCACCACCCCCTTTTGTACCATTTTATAAAAACAACACCATAGAATCAACCAAATGGTATTATCATAATATTTTATAAAAACTCAATAAAAAATGACACTTGTTACATGAATAGACAGCTATAATTTTCATATTTTCCTAAAATTATTCATTCTAATATCAAATTAATGTAAAAAGTTATGAATATCAAAATAAAGGCAATGCAAAGATGCAAACAGGTATAACTCATTAGACATTCCCAATGCTCACAAGGTAGTAGCCAGTAAAATACATTGTCCCTGACTTTGAACAATGCATCTAATCACACAGAGCCTCCAAAACGAGTGAGCCTACCATCCTTGGAAGAGTTTAATCACCCTGCTTCCATTAATCTATCCAGTCTACCGTCATATTTCCATTGATTCAGCCATCTGCCCCTCCTTTCAACTTTGCATCCATTCACAAAGCATACCACCCTTCCATGTATACATCCTTTGGTACAGCATTCACCCATCAGTATATCCCTATATAGACTTATCCATCTTTCATTCATCCACTGTCCTTCAATCTGTCATCTAACCAACCATTTGTCCATTCATTATTTCAACCACTCTTCCTTTCCTCTACTGGTCCATTCACTTTTTCTTCCTTGCTTCCTTTCCCCTTTTTCACCCTTCCTTCCTTCTCCCGTTTTTTAGGTTTTGCCTGGGGCACGGAGCTTTAGCTCCGCCCCCAGGAGAAATCTGTAGTCTTCAAGTAAGGGACACTTGAATACGCCCTCTGTTCCATTGGCTAGCTCCATAAATGGAGGCTAGCCATTGGAACAGAGATCTGTCCGTCATTCATGGACCAGATTCGGGGGCGTTCCCGCAATTTTTTCCCTGGGTGTTCCCTCTGTGTAGTCATGCGGCGGTGGGCGGGGTTATTTTTTTGCTTTCCTCAAGTCATGTTTTTGTCCAGGTGAGTGCTCTGCCTTTTCATTACCCTTTCCCGCCCCCCTCTCCCCGTGTGTCCGTTCCCGACCCCCTCTCCCCGTGTGTCCGTTCCCGCCCCCCCTCTCGGTGTGCCCGTTCCCGCCCCCCCTCCCGCGGTCTGTGTCTCCGGGCCCTTGTAAATGCTCCGATCGAGTGCCCACCTCGATTATTGTTTATTTGACACAAGCCGGTGCCCCCCCCGGCATTGCCCCGTGCTTTCACTGCCGTCGGCCGGGGAGAAATCAGGAGACCCTGTTTCGCCTCCCGACCCCAGGGCCGCGCTGCGATTGGCTGCAGCCGCGACCCGGAAGCCAGGCAGGCCGGGGGCAGGACCTAGAGACAGCCGGAAGCGGACGGGAGGCCACCCCGCGCTCCGGTGCGAGGAGAAGCTGGCGTCTTTCCTTCTCCCCCCCGGCTCCCAAGGCGAGGGAGAGCTCAGGAGAGAGAGGGGGAGGAGTGTGCAGAGAGAGCCCCGAGGAGCGGGAGCTCTCGTGAAGCCGCCCGCGGACCGGAGCAGAAGCAGAGGAGCCCTTGCCTGCAGAGACCCGGTGAGTGCAAGAGCCGGGTTGTTGTTCTCCGGGAGGTGCGGG
This sequence comes from Lissotriton helveticus, assembly GCF_964261635.1. Classification (NCBI taxonomy): domain Eukaryota; kingdom Metazoa; phylum Chordata; class Amphibia; order Caudata; family Salamandridae; genus Lissotriton; species Lissotriton helveticus. The sequence continues at coordinate 490,725,077 of NC_136063.1, forward strand.
GCTCCTCACACCCATCACCGAGCGGCCCCGACTGGCAGTGGGCCGCTCCAACGAGGCCCCCGCATTGGTGCCCAACCCCACGAGGGGCATCAGCCTGCATTCCGCATTTGGAGCCTGAGGGCTCAGGGGGCATCTTTTGGCTAAGTGCTGATTTCAATGCGATGGAACATCCATGTCTTCTCGCTGTGCCCTTAGGCAGTCAGTTGTGACTCAGCGGTTCTTAAGCAAGAAACTTGTTCACCATTGGTGTCCTAAGGCCTTTGGTATGATTGACATGTTAAAAAATGCAGTAGGTACACTTTTTGGGTCTTGGTTTCCCCGGTGTAGCATGGTCGAAAAGTTAGTCTCAGTCTAGAGATGGTGCTGGATTAAGAATTTAGATTCTGTACAAATCAGTCAAAATAACACTTTACGTCAGCGCTACAGCTTACAAAATATAGGTTTTTGTTGTTCACATTATAGCAGAGTGGAGCAGTTAAAATGATAACTAATGCACACCAGAAGGGTCTGGTATCCTCTGTGGATGAGATCTAAAGCCAGAGTGTTATAATGTCACTACTGTCTCACGGCTCATCAACGATGTTGTATAAAGCTCTGTGACTCGCATTAACTGTAGCATACTTCGTCTCTGTGGGGGGGGGGCTCTGTGTGGGTGTGTGTGTGGGGGGCTCTGTGTGAGTGTATGTGTGTAGGGCTCTGTGTGGGTGTGTGTGGGGGGGCGCTGCGTGGGTGTGGGGGGATCTCTGTGGGTGTTTGTGGGTGGCATTTGCGACAGATTAAGCTATTGGCATTGTAAATGACAATGCCATTTGTTTATGTTAAAAAAAACATAAATAAAAATAATGTCAAGAGCAATGCCAATAGCTCTAACTTTAACAAAGGCAAAACCATTGCATTGTAAATGCTTGTTCTTTCTTCTTTTTCTTTCCTAAATCTTCACTTTTCCTGCCATACTTTTCTTTCTCCCACTCTTTCAAGTTTGTCTCTCATTGTGTCCTTTTCCCTAATTTTCATTGTTTCATTTTCTCTGTCTCCCTCACTGTATCTGTCACATTTGGAGGTCCACAGTCAAAACCTTCACAGTGCCATCCAGTGTGTGCAGATGATTCTTGCACATCAAAGTTACAGAATGTATTCAAATGCACATTTATGTGTAACCCTCTTGTTGACCTGCTTGGCAGAAACAGAATTGGTCTGCAGCTGGCCAGCGCCTTCATTATGCTTCACATTTGCTATGTTTTTAAACAGAATGTTAAGTGTTATGATTTGCTGTTTGCATTCTGAATGGTGCCTGTCTCCGTCTGTGTGGATGTTTTGGGTGATTTCACACATGCTTTATTCCAAGCCGCAAGGAGTCTGTGGTGACATCACAGGACATTGAGTGAAATCTATGTGTGAGTCAGTTGGGATTTAGCAGAAGACTGGGAAAGAGCTCTTCATCAGGCCTCCTGAAGACAAAGGTGCCAGGCTTTTTGATTTACAAAATTTCCCAGGACTCCTCTCATATTCGTTTTTAGTAGAAGAAGTCTGGAGTTCCTAAATTATTGACCCAAGTTCAGTAGCACCCAACAAATTTGTTAATGAGGCATTAAGGGCAGGATTTCACGCGGACCGGCAAAGCAGCAAGTAGGAAGGCAAGTAAAGGAGGATGACTTGTAATAGATGGGCCTGGACCCGGTGGTACCAAGCTGTTGGTTTAGTAAGAATCCGATGCCTTCTCAAGTTCCTGGTGCTCTAAGGGTAACGCTGAGCTCATCAAGACAGGAGAACATCCAGAAACACCGCAAGCAGTCAAAAATGTGCCAGCCTTCAGAGTAATAGAGTTTATGGGATCCATTGTTCTGGTTATTTTGTGTTTTCTCTTGACAGGGAAAATCAGTAAGTGAGGTATTTGACTGTAGGGTGCAGTTATTGACCAGGCACAATACCCGTATACATTAAAACTATTTGCACGAGCTTTCTTATGGTCACAGTTAGACATTTTTGCTATGTTGGTCACTTAGTTTAGTTATTGAGAGAGGTGTCATCAAGATCACAAAGGAGATACAATTAAGAGGAGTCACATGTTAGTGAAACTGAAAGATTTCCAGCTTCTGCTAACTTTGCAAATTAAACTGAGTATTATCTCCTATAAGACAATGAGATATTTTCTTATCAGTGAACAGTAAATACAGCTGTCAACCAACTCTGAGATGCTAATGTGTATTGGGAGAAACAGGGGCAATGATAAAATACTCACAAACAGCCAAAGCGGTTGTCAATAAAGGATAAGAAATCCAGGAGGTATCAGTTATGGAAATCCATAAGACATCAAACTCTTTACCACAAGACAACAGTGATTTGTGTTTATATAGCTTCAATTATTTTAACAATAGGTTTTAACGCCGAATATATTGTGTGGGAAGTATTTCCTTATAACTAAATATTTGTATGTGTGGGTGGGATTAATATCTCTGCTTATTGCTCAATATAGCTTCAAGAAGTAATCTCACAGGGTGGAGGCACTATGCTTTGAGTTTGTATATGCGAATAGAACATAATTTTCTAAGTGAAATATACTGGTGTTCACCCCTTCTTGTAGGAATTTCATATTGTGAAAAGGGGTGAGGTCAGATCAATTTATAATTGAGTTATTCAATATGGTGAGACCACTTCTCCTGCTAAACCTAAACAGAGTAATATGTAACATAAAAGGGAACAGCTCATATCACATTACCATATTATCACAGGCAGTAATATGCTGGGCACACAGACACTGATTAGTGTGCTTGGAAGGGTACCTCTCTCCAAGCCCCTGCTGCCCCACGTGCTCTTAAATGCCAAAGGAAAAATGTCATGAGCTGCCCCGGGCCCTTGTGCCTGGTAGACTACAAAAGTAATATTGCAGAACAATATCCTTTGAATTTTCCAGACAATGTCCTTCAAAGCTCTTATATTCCAAGTGAAAACAGCCCCTTTTCAGAAACCATTGTTTAACACATAGCTCTGGTATGTAATAGTCAAACAATCCAAACTCATCAGCACAAGTGCATGAATGCAGATCAAATAGGCAGGACGAATTTTTTTAATTAAGAAAATCCTATTTCAGGCTTAATAAGCAAGGCAATGGGTTAATTTACTGGCTATCCAAAGCAGCCAGTGATGACACAACCTAAACTGGCTGCCAGCCTGATAAACCAGCAAGCATCATTGCGACAGCCAACGGATGCAGGGCTCAAATGGGTTACCCTGCTTCTGGAGACCATAATCCAGGAGAAAGTAGCTCCCACCCAAGGTGGAGCAATGAAAGGCCATCGCCCCAACTGCTCAGGCTTGCAACTGGCAGAGGGAATATAGGGAAGCTGGCTCTTTCCATGTGGACTGCCAAATGTATACAGAGTTATTGCATTGAAGCCTCCTCTTTTAGGCACATTTTCGTGGTTGCTTTAGAATACCAAACGACTGGTTTGCCTTGTAGCTCCATCTGCAATACATAAAACTGGACACACAACAACAACATAAATATGACAAAGAGCATGCACGCAATATCCTAATATGGTTTAGTGGTAGGGTGGGTTTCACTGTGACCTGACCTGCAAACGAGACTGGACTGAGGTCTCAGCATGAAGGTAAGTCTACTGGCCCCAACAGATTAAGTGTCCTTCAAAGGAGAAGGGGCGAGGGGGACCCAATTGGTGCGCTTCCCGTCTTGCTGCAGTTCTTCTCTTGCTCCATCGCAGAGGAGATGCGTGGAGTGTTACTGACTTGTGAATGTAGTGCTATGCTGCCATCACCAACTATGGGGCATATTTATAAAATAGTCACATAGTGCAGCAAGTAACATTGCTGTGCTGGGTGACGGGAAAAGGGTAGCAATGAGATGTATTTAAAAGAATACAGCGCATTCCTGCCTTTGCCGCTTCACTGGAGCCATTTTGGCTGGCTAGTGTCAACACAGGTACTCTTCCACCATGGTTCAAGGGTGCCTGTGTTGCATGCAGGATTGTTTTTGTGCAGGAAGGGGCAACTTCCTGCCCAAAAACAACCCTGAGAGGCATATTCCTCTTTCTATGTGTGCTGCATCGGAAGTAACGAGGAGAAATAAAGATATTTCTCCTCATTACTCCTCACCTGGAAAGGCGTAGCATTTTGGCGCATTCCCAGTTTAATCAGTTCTGGTGAATCTGGGAATGCGTGAAAATTGATGGGAGTTGTGAGGGAACACCTGCACATGGAATGCCTTCCCAGGGCAGTAAGGCAATACAGCAATTTTGCGCTGCGTTACTCCAGATTCATGAAGCCACTCAAGGCCATGCAAAGTCTCATTTTTGAGTTGCGTCACGCATGCACCACATTGCGCAGTACAAGTGCGACGCAACTGGGCTCATAAATATAGCCCTATGTCTCCTTGTGTGAGATGCAGGCAGCAACACTCTTTAACTATCAACCGTAGTATCCTGTGAGAGTTTCACAGCTTTGTACTACAGAAAAATGCCATCCACTCCTTGCTATTGGTTCCAGATTCTACGCCATCTTGCACTAGGATTCAGATCCTATGTGATCAAAACTTCTGTGCTAAACTTTGTAAAGCAAAATTGACAGAAAACTGTTTGAAGCATTTTATCATTGGAGCGCCCCAAGCCACAAGTCCCTGGTTGATGTTTAGCATTTCAATGGGATTCATCTGCCACAGACATTTCTTTTTCCCGATGTAGTCATCAAGCTTTTTAGGGCGTGCCATACCCTAAGTTCTGGCCCATAAGACCGGGGAGGGTACACTGTCTAAAGGACTGCTGTTATCATTCGTTCCACAGAGAGACCACTTATAAAGGACTTAAGTTACTTAGACCCCCATTGCATTTAACATTTAGCACATTTTGGTCTTATTAAACCTCTCATTAGTAGTTTGCTATCAAACAGCGTGTCCCTCTGTTATGAAAAGTTGGCAGTCTATAACCGTGTGCCGCCAGCTTTCCATTAAATCCATGCCTCAAGTTCCCTAGCATCCTGATTTTTGTCTTGTGTGCTGGGATAGTTCAAGGACAGTTACATTTGTGTGAGACATGATGAAATGTGTCCACTTTTGGATACAGACGTTCAGAAGTAGCTCCTGACCCTACAGACCATCAGAGAAAATTGAAATTCGCTGTCTCTCCATCTGAACCTTCACCCAGACAATTAATATTGATATATAGAGAGTAGGCTACTTTAATACTGTATCTGTGTTGTTAGGATGGATAAGCCGAAAGTGTTTTGTTTCCTGAAGCCCATTTGTATTGCGTTTGTGAAACCTAGATCTTGAGTGAAATCATTATTGGAGAAGATATTTCCTCTCATACAAATGGGGGACAATGATCCTGAAGTTTAGCAGATTTCGCTTTCGCCCCTCTTCTTCATAAGCTAGGTATCAGGGCCGGACTGGGAGCTGAAAGCAGCCCTGGCAAATTTTGCCAGACCAGCCCCATCCGGCGCGTAGCCAGTGCACTCCCCCAAGAAAATTTTGGGAAACAACAGACCAAAATGGTGAATTTGACATCACATTTTTCATTATATATTCAATTGTATCAACTTTCAAAGCACAGTAAATAGTAGATGATGATCTTAAAGAGCATCAGGTTACAAAGAGGGGGAAAAAAAAGTGGGGGAAAAAAAGTAGAGGAACTGTGGGCGGAGAATCAGAGGGCGGGAATAGCCCAAGGATTGGATCAATGGGCAGAGCCAGAGGTGTGGCAAGAATGCGTGAACATCCCAATCTTTTATATTTGTTTGACATTTCACTGCCCAGTTTAATCAACCAATGGATACACATGATTATTTAAGGTTATAATGAGTTATTGACATTAAAATACATTCACAAAGTGGGATATGCTTCTAATCACAGAATGTCCCAAATACGATAAAATGTGGAAGCACAAGCAATTTGTCACCGGGCCATGGAGTTTCTGTCATCAGCAGTTCTTCCTTTTTCCACAACACCAGTTCAAACACGAATGACAAAATATCCTAGTTTGCAAATGTTTTCTATATAATTATGGCTCTGCCTATTTGCCTCATAATGCAAGATCTGCTGCATGATCTAACCATTCACACTAATAAATTGTTTAAAGCTCAAACTTATCAAAAGTTAATAAAAAATGTGACTTGTGTTGCTGCGGAGTGAATGGCTTATTGCAAAGGTTGACTGGTCACCTTTCTCACTGCTGCATGTGTATGTTCCACTGGTACTAATGAGGCCAAATCTTTCCAGAGGCTGTTAGCATGTGTACAAATGTCAAAAATAATAAAATATCAGAAAACATACTGCATTATGCAGCAGCCAAATCCTGCATTGCCGATCCCTGATGAGTTGCAGTAACTCCTTCTGAAACAAGCCCAATGGAGGTAACTATGGGTGAGGCAGACAGCCTTCAATGGGAGGGCCGGCCTTAGCACTGGTGGTCCCCTGTGCATTAATGTGTGCTATTGCCCCCCAATGACCACCTCTGCCATGGATTCTCCCGCTACCACCCTTTAACAGTGCCCCTAAAGTCACCATAACCACACTCTCTCTCAGAAGCATTTAGGATAATCAAAGACTGGGGGAAAAACATAATGATCTAATTTATACCTTGCAGTTTATATGCAGCTCTTACATGACAGTTAGTAGCTCACTTTTCTATGTTAGAATTTTAACTTATTAACTGCAAGTAACAATAGGGTCTGTCTGACAAAAGCAGTAGCCCACTGACCAATTTACATTATGTGCACTTTGTGATCTACATGTTCTTTGCAACAGGCACATTAACGGTTTGAGTTATCTTTCCATGAGTCAAAACTTCCACTAGACAAAATTCTGATCTCTCTTGAGGAAGAATATTAACCATCAGGGTCATCATGGTATTTTTATTGATGCCAAAAATTGCTGGAGGCCAGGAAGGAGTCATAATGCCTCCACCCAAAGTCAGCACCCGGTGCGGTCACACCAGTAGCACTGCCCTAGAGCTGGCCCTTCTCAAGGGTCCTGTGATCTCAGTGACAGAGTCAATGTTGTTCTAGGGTGGGCTGCTTCATAGGCCTGCCCGCAAGATTGTGGTGGACAAGCCTTGAAGGTTAAACCACACTCGCCACTGCTTGGGTCCACCTGCTGGTGCTAACACACCAGGGCTTCTAAGGTCTAGCATAGGATTGTGCTCCCTCAGGAGAGTGGTCTGATGGACTGGTTATTAAGGCTGAAGCTGGTTCCCCAGTTCCAAATTCAGCATCTCTGGCCATAGTGCCACATCCTCTCCCCCACTGAACACCATACGGCCCCACTGAGAAAAACTCACACTGCCTTCAATTACAACCCAATTGTTGCAGGCTATAAACACCTGGATACAGCTCAATTGAAATTACGCACTAGAAAACAAGAGCAATATGTGGCCTACAAAAAAAAGTAACAATATCCTAAAAAAGCAAACACGCATAGGGAATGCAAAATTAGCAAACCATGTGAAATGTAAGCAGGAACAACAAGGTTAGCTTACCGCTTTTATACTCACTATTCAGAAATGAGTGAGTGCTATTGCTTGGAAAGTTGAGTACATGACGTCAGGGCCTTGAATGGACCCATTTTAATGTCCATGCTTATAACCTTACAAAATGTAAGCAGTATGGTAAATAAAGACCACATCCCTGGACGCAGTGCCGCAGTACACATTTTGTTTTTCAATCCATACATTGCAGTACCTCCAGGATTGGTGCAATAGTTGCAAGCCCAGGGAAAACAAAGGCAATAAAACAAAAATGCCGCTTCACTGGCAAACTCTGTAAAAGTGACGCTAATGAGTTTGGGTGTAAATAAAATCAATCTGGCCAGTTTGCTACCACTCTACCTTACTTTATTTAGTCATTTTATCATATATATTTTTTTTATTTCTGTATTTTTTTATTGAGTATACAAAATGTATATTTACATGGAGCATGGAATATACATGAGCGGAGGAAGAAGGAAGAAGGAAGAGAAAAAAAAAGGAAAAGGAAAGAAAAAAGGAAGAAAAAAGCGCCGGGGGGGGGGGGGGAGGGGGGGGGGTTGCGGTAGTTCAATATTTCGATAGTTCGGGTAGTTCGAATAGTTCGGATGTCAGATTTCCAAGTCCTGCTTGTCGTTGTTCCCTGATGCCCCCCTTCTCGATGCTAGGTTAGTAACCTGTCCCACGCCCGGGACCATAGAGGGGACAGAGAAGGATAGAAGTCGAAAATGAAAGAGGTGAAGAGCCTTGCAAACTGGTTCCCTTTTGTTAGCGCGTGGATCCGCAGAGAGCGCCCCTCGGTGGTTGTCTAGGTTCTGCGCCTATGGGGGTTTATGTGATGATAGGTAGAGGTCTAGGGGTCCCCACATGTTTGACTTCCTGTGAGTTTTCAGCAAGTGTTTCGCTGTGATGTTATCTGCCCCCCTTAGGAACGTGACCCAGTTGAGCCATGCCTGGGGCGCAGCTTTCGAGGTGTCCTTCCAATTACTTAGGACCATTTTGACTGCGGCCGTCAGCAATAGGTCAATGAGGTCACGATCCTCTGTCGTTGTGATGGAAGGGGATGCAAAACCTAGGACTAGACTTGGGAAATCTATTTGTATGGCCACTCCTGTGATCTCATTGATGAGTGTTCCAATTCTGTCCCAGAATTCCCTAATCCTAGGGCAACTGAGCAGAAGGTGTTCTAAGTCTCCCCTCCCTTTGTCACAATTCCAGCATGTATCACTCTCTCGGATTCCCAAGGAGGCCAGGCGGGCCGGTGTCCAGTATGCCTTGTGCACTAGCCAATATTTGGTCTGGTTTAGCGTTGCCGTTATCTTTTTCCTAGAGGATGATCTCCATAGCTCTGCTTTCTCGGCCTCACTTAGTTCCTTCCCTGCTAGAGCTCCCCAGAAATTTGTGATCTTATCGTTGAGTTTGGTGTTTTTGGGGCGGAGGGCTTTGTATAGGTGTGCTACTTGGTGTCCTAGTGTGTTGAGACTGGCTGCGAGTTGTATGAGCGATGGTGTCCGGCTGTTGAGGTTTGCCTTCCTTATTGCTACTTTGATTTTTAGGAAGTTGTAGAGTTCTATGCTTTGTAGGTTGTAGGTTGTGTGCTTCCTTTAGGGTGTCAAAGGTTATGTCCGCGCCCTGTTTCTGAAGGTCTTGGGCAATGGAGATACCATGTCTGTACCATTCGTGCATGTCTAGAACCGTATCCCTGTATCTTAAAGTGGGGTTGTGCCAGATGGATTCAAATTGGCCTCCCTTGATACTTGTTGTCAGAAGTTTGTCTACCTTCAGAAGAGCTGTTTTCGTGTTCCTCAGGACGGGGTTGTCCTTGACTTCTGGGTGTCGGGTGGCGGTGAGGAGGGTGATGGGGTTCATGCCCTTTAGTAGTCCCCGCTCGAGTGTTAGCCAAGCTGGGGTGTATTTCTGTCTTGGGTCCAGCCAGTGTAGCCCCTGTCTGGCTATGCACGCTACCTGGAATCGTTTGAAATTTGTTATGTTCAGACCGCCCTGATGTTTTGAGAGTCTAAGCTTTTGTAGGCTTATTCTGGGCTTCTTCCCTCTCCACAAGAAGTTGTTCAGTATCTTGTCTACTCTCTTGTGGAAGTCTTCTGTGTTGGTCAGTGGGAGCATGGTTAGCATATAGTTGACCATCGGTGTGAGCATCATTTTTATAGCTTCTACCCTTCCCCACCATGTTGTGAATTTGGGGGACCATCCATCTGTGGAAGAGGTGTGGCGCCGCGGCCAGGGCGACTGACGCTGGAATCTGGGGACCACGGTTCGATCCCCGGCTCCGGCGGCAGGTCAGCCCAGCACCATGTGACTCTGGGCAATAGCTCGCTTAATCTTCCCGACGGCCCCCCAGCGCCTAGAGACCCTTACGGGTGATTGTGCGCTTTACAAATGTGGACTTTACTTTACTTTATCTACTTTATCCTTAATCTTCTGGATTGTTGCTTGTTCATTGTGTTCCAGTGTCGTTCTTAGGTCTCTCTCAAAGAGGATGCCTAAATACTTCATGGGCTTCTGCTGCCATGATAGGCCTGATGTCCCTAGTACTGTTCTTGTTGTGTGGATGTTTAAGGGTTTACACTCTGATTTATCTTTGTTAAGTTTGTACCCCGAGACCTGGGCATATTTTTCGATGGTGTCCGTCAGTGCTTTAATGGATCTTTCTGGGTCTTCTGTGATTATTAGTACGTCGTCCGCGTATGCCGCTAGCTTGAATGTTCCCCCCCCTATTGGTATCCCCACTATGTCCTCGTTCGCTCTGATCATCGTCAGGAGCGGTTCTATGGCTAATAGGAAAAGGGCTGGTGAGAGTGGGCAGCCTTGTCTCGTTCCCCTGCCCAGGTTGAGTATGTTCGATGTGCCTCCGTTGACTACCACCCGCGCTTTGGGGCCCTTGTATAGAGCCATCACCATCCTCCTGTAGTTAGTTTCCCCATGCATTGATCTAAGAATGGCCATGAGACCCTGTCGAAGGCTTTCTCAGCGTCCAGGGCTATCATGACTGCTGCATTGCTGCTTCGGGAGGAGTGGTTAATTATGTGGCATAGTAGTCTTGTGTTGTCGTGGGACATACGGTTTTTGAGGTAGCCTACCTGGGAGTTGTGTATAAGCTTGGGTAGGTATGCCTTGAGTCTATTAGCAAGTATTTTCGCGTATATCTTACAGTCTACATTTATGAGGGAGATCGGCCTAAAATTCTTCGCCTCGGTTGTATCCTTTCCTTCCTTTGGTATGACAATTATGTTTGCCTCAGCCATTGAGGGTGTCATGCGTCCCGTGTGGACACATTCCTCGAATACCTGTTTCATTGTGGGTTTGAGAGAGTGGAGGTACTGCTTGTAGAAGCCAGCTGTAAAGCCATCTGGCCCCGGTGCCTTATTGTCTTTGAGGCTTGCCGTGGCTTTCCCTATCTCATCTTCCGTTATGGTGAGTTCTAGGATGTCACGTTCTCGGTCTGATAGTGTGGGTGTGGTGATGCTTCCTAGCAGCTCTTCGCCCCCATCCTCCTTTAGCGTATCATCCTTGGTGTACAGGCCTTCATAGAAGTCTCTGAAGACCTCTAGGATATCCTTGTTGGCAGTCTGGGACTTGCTGTGTCTGTCTTTGATGGCCCCTATCGTGTGCTGTTTTTGTTTCCCCCTTAGGTAGGATGCTAGGTTTTTGCCCGCTTTGTTTGCAGTGCAGAGGTTAATCGATTTGTATTTATTAATCCAGGTCCCTGCCCTCTCACTCAGTATTCTATTAAGTTCGTACTTCCGTTTGGTCAGATTCGTGAGTGTGTTATTGTCTTCCATTCTGGCTATGTGGCTGTTCTCCAGCTTTTTAATCTCTTTCTCTAGATCTGCGATTCTCTTGTTCCTTTCTTTGTTCATCCTGCCCTTAACTGTCATGACTGTTCCCCGGATGGTGGCTTTTAGGGCGTTCCATAGCACTTCCCAGCTTGTCTCTGGTGTATCATTCATTAGCAAGTATTCTTTTATCGCCCCCTCTATCTCTGCTTTCGCAGAGATGTGTTGGAGTAGGCTGTCATCGAACCTCCATCTGCGGGTTGGCTTATCGTTGTGCTTGCCTGATAGGGTTAGGCATATGTGCGAGTGATCTGAAACTGATCTAGGTCCTATCTCCGTGTGGTCTATGAGGTGGGTGTGTGATCCTGACATTAGTATATAATCTATTCGGCTGTATGAGTTGTGTGGGTTGGAGTAGAATGTGTATTCCCTGGCATCTGGGTTGCTTAGGCGCCATGGGTCCCTCAGTCCCAGTTTGGAGCATAGATTCTTCAGGATGTTGGGGTTGTTTGATGATTGGCGTGGTCTGCTAGGGTGCTTGTCAATTGCTGGGTCAAGAACTTGGTTCATGTCTCCTGCAACGATCAGCAGGTCGTCCAGTGGCAGGGTGTGTAGTTGTGCTCCTACCCCCTCCCAGAATGGTTTGTCTTCACTGTTGGGACCATATATGTTTGCCACGTGATATGTCTCTCCCGCTCTTCTAAGAGTGGTCACAAGTGTTCTTCCTTGGGTGTCAGCTTGAGAGTCTACCACTGCTAGGTTGGAACTTTTGCTGATTATTGTTACTACCCCGTTTTTCTTATTCTGAGCTGGTGAACCCACCACCTCACCTATCCAGTTGGCACTTAAGCGTCTAATGTCTGCTTCTTCTAGTCTCGTTTCTTGGAGTACATATATGTCACTTTTAAGTTTCTTAAGGTGCTCGAGCACCTTCCGCCTTTTCACCGGGCTGTTGAGACCCTTGACGTTTAGGGACACTATCTTGATGTCAGACGCGATGCTGCTCTGGCTGCTGTCTGTCATTTACGCTGCTTTGTATTTTGCGGCACATGTGGCCCTTCTCTGTGTGCTTCTGGTCTCAGGGTTGTGTGTGGATCCATGTCTCTGCGCCTGCGCTTGCTGCTTCTAGATGTGAGTGTGTAGAGAGAGAAATAGTAGTGGAAGAGAAGATGATAGTAAGTAAGCCCATGTATATACTCCCCGCCCCCCCTCGCTCCCCCTGCCCCCCACCCTCCTCCCCCCCTTCCCACCCCCCTCCCTCCCTTACTTGCTGAGTGGGTGTGCGAGGACAAAGTTCCTCTGCCCGCATCATCCCTGAGGTAGAGTTTGTTTCCTTCCTTTCGTGTAGCCTTGAGGTTGGAGGGGAAAAAAAAAAGGCTTGATCTCCGTCTGTCTGCTGGTAAGCCTTGTTTGTCTCTGCGTGGGTCTCTGCTTGGGTCTGCTGCCAGGCCATTGTGTCTAGTTCTTGCTCTGGCTCCCTTTTATCTGGGTGTCATTCAGTGAGGTAGATATGATGTCTTGTGTTTCGTTTGCTGGAGTTCGTAGTGAGTCTTACTCAGATTGTTCGCTCACGTCTGGTGAGGCACTTCTTTTCGCTGCCCCGGGGCTTTTGTTTTCCTCCATCTCTTCCACCGGCGGTCCTTGCAGGTAGCGCCTTAGATCTCCTGGGCATTCAAAAAACATTGTTTTCCATTTGTCTGTTACTTTGAACCTGGTAGGACTAACGAAGCTGAAGGTGGCACCTCTTTTACGCAGGGTTTCTCTGAGGGCCAAGAATCCTTTTCTTAACTCTACCGTTGGCTTCGAGTAGTCCTGGGTCAGCACTATCTTGCTTCCAGCCCACGTCAGATTCTGGTTTTTCCTGGCAAAGGCAAAGATGGCTTCTGTTTGGCTTAGTCTCAGTGGGTTGCATATTATTGCTCTCGGCCCCTTGCCTGTAGTTGGTTTTCCTGATGGTACTCTGTAGGCCTTTTGCACTTCGAAACGTCTCTCAAAAGCGATGCCTGTGAGTTGGGGGATCATCTCCTCTAGCATGGTTGCGCACGAACCTGCCTTGTCTTCTGCCCCTTCCGGTACGCCCAGGATCCTTACGTTGCCTCTTCTTGCCCTGTCGTCCTTCTCCGCTAGCTGCTTTCGTATGGCTTTTGTGGATGTTTGCAGTTCCGCTATGGCCTTGTTGTTCTTACTTGTTTCGTCTTCCACTGAGCTTATTCGGCCTTCTGCTGCCTCCATTCTTGTGTTTGTTTTGTGAAGGTCCGCTCTTATAGCCGCCATCTCAAGTTGCATGTTCTCCACCTTGAGTTTCGTCTCTCGCCCCACTTCATTGCCTTGGTTTACTCTCCTTAAAATGGTCTCTAGAGTGACTGTTTCGCCCCTTGTTTTCGATGGGGATCCTTGATTGTCTATTTTGGGCTTTTTTTGCTCGCCCACCATCTTCCCCTCGTTGCCTGGCATTGTTCCGATGCCTCTTCTTGAAAGAATGTTGACCAGCCGCCCCCCTGCTTGGACCACCTTTGGTAGGTTTGTTGCCTTTGGCGCTGGTGTTTGAATGCCTTGAGATCTGTATCTGCTTGGCTCTCTGATGTGCCTTGTTCTGGTCTTTGCTTTAGGCCCTGCCAGCGTGTGCTTTGTCTCGTTCGCGGCTGTGCAGGCCGCTGCTCCTTCGTTTCGTGATCCTCCGTGTCTTGCGTTGAGGAGATGTTGAGGTTGTTGTGGTAGGTCTTGGCGCTAGCTCTTTCTTGAGTGCTCGCACCTTGTGTTGCAGCGTCTGTGTCTCCTACCGGCCTTTAGCTTGCTGCCTTACTGGCGGTCATGGGGTTTTATGGTCATGCGTACCGCTAGAGCAGAGAGCCTTCCTGGCGGTCGTGGGGTTTTATGGCCTTGCGTACCGCTTGAGCTGGGGTGCGGGTTCGCGTCGCCCGGCCGGCCACTACTCGGGGCCGTGTGCATGCCTTCGTGATGCTGCCTGGAATACCTACGGTGCCCGCCCCTCAGACTTTGTTGCCGGCTCTCTCGCTCTTTCGCGGCTCTCTGCTCTCTGCTCTGAGCCCCCTCCCGCTGGCCCGGGAGTGATCCCGCCTTCTCCGACCCGCTGGGTCGGTGCTGCCTTCAGTTGCGTTCGCGCTCTCTCACCGCTGGATTCCGCTTGGGAGGGGACCTACTCGTCAGCCTCCGCAAGCCTCCGGTGTTGATTCCCGCAGCCTTCTTGCTTGCGCGGGAGCTTCCGGTGATGGCCGCTCTTCCGCTTCCGCTTCACTGTTTCCGGTCTTCCTCGTCACCAGGAGTTGGTGAAGACTTCCGGCAATGGCGCCCACTCCACAGCTCCTTCCGGTTTCCCGACTTTTCCCAGACGGTATGTTTCTCCCTTCGGTTAGCTCGATGAGTCGCTGGGTCGCTGGGTCGTTGGATCGCCGAGCAGGCTTCTCCGTTTTGGACTCGCCTCGCTTGCTCTGCTTGTGTCGATCGCCAGGGCTGTCTGCCTACCGTGCCGCTTCTTTCACGGATGCTGGCGTGGCCGTTGAGGTATGTCTCCGCTTCCGATTAACCGGCAGTAGTGGCACAATGACCTCTTCTCAGCCTCCGTTGCTTCCCCTCTCGCTGGCTTCCAGTGACCTCAGGGCGCCATTTTGCTCTTCCTATTGTTGCTGCCCGTGCTGAGTGTAGGGGCTGGTTTCTTGGTGTTGTGGCTGCTCCCCCCTCTTTTCCGTCGGTTCTCCTGTTGCCTAGATCTTCCCCTGCTTTTTTCTGTGTTGCAGTGCAGGATCTGGCTAGTTTGGCGGGTTAGTTTTCCCTCAGGGACACGGAGCCGACGGACTCAGACGACCGTCCACATTGCCGTCCAAGCCACGCCCCTATTTTATCATATTTTTAACCTTTTATTCCTGATGCTGCACCTTAGAATTAAAATAACTGAAAAATCTGACATTTCAAGCAAAAGTGTTTTTCTCTTTTGGATCCATTTCACAGGGGAGCAAATAAAAGAAAGGAGAGGAAAGAGACAGGGGACGCAAACCGCACCGTGAACTAGACTGTCAATCAGCGCTGCACAGTCACTCAGTCCTGCGGCTTTCAGTGTCAGGCAGTAGGTGATAATCATAAACCGGTGCTGGCTGCAGCCCCATGCCTGAGCCTGAGGCCAGCCACCACCTCGCTCCCTGCTGCTCACATTCAAATTAAGCAAGCAACAACAAACAAAAGCCAGTGTGATGCCACTGTGCTGTGGAACCAGGCTGGGGCCTAGAAGCCCCCTTGCCCCTTCCTTCCTTAGGTCCCTTTTGGTTTTAAAATTCCTGGCCAGCCCCAGCCCATTCAAGAGTCAGGCCCCCGGCCCCAGGCCCAGGGCAGGCCCACTGCCCAGACACTACAGTGCCTGCACGCCACCCATAAATCAATAGATTCCCAGTTCGGCCCTGGGCTTAGCCATATGTCCCACCCAGCGATTATTGTCTTTTGAATGATTTTTATAAAAACAAATAACAACGAGCACTAGTCAATAAGAAAAATAGGAAAGAAATAAAGGCCTGCAACCTACAAATATCCTCATGATGGATTATATAATACCAGCTATATAACAAAATTGTACATAGTAGCCCGCACCAGAGTGGGTGGGAGGGCAAAGATATAGACCGTGAAATAGAAAGATTCGGGAACTCAGACATTGTGGGGCCTGCTTGCCCCAATCGCAAATTGCTTTGAATGGATCTTTGCTCCATCGAACCACAAGTGACTACTAAATATTATCTAAAAAAATACTTATTTTCGCTTTTCTGGAAGAGTGTTCCAATACGAAAACAAGGAATTAAGTGGGCAAACCATAACACTTTTCACGTTCTAAATAGAAAATGATGCTGCACTTTGGAATTAAAATGTCAAAAAAATATGAAATATCCAGCTAAAGTGTCTTTTATTTTTTGGATCCATTTCACAGGGAAGCAAATCAAAGAAAGGAGCGGAAAGAGAGTGAGAAGCAGCCCTGCCCCTGCCCTGCCCGTTCCGATCACAGCCCTAACCAGGCCTTTTGCTTCTAATTTCGAATTTGAATCCAGCCCAGCACCCAAGCCCAGACAGTGCCCTGCCCCATGATGAATCCTGATCACAACAGCATGCATTGCAACTTAAACAACTGGACCGGACGGTCCTGACTAGACTCACCTGCAGACAGGGACACATGGGGTCAGGGGGCTAGAAATAATTAAATGTCATGCCTCGCTCTTTTTTCTATGTCGACTCATCTCTGCCTCTGTGATCACAAGCTCGAGCCCGGCCCCAATGCGCATGATCTTAAAATCCAGACCCCACCCTAAGGAGTGAACTACACCTTGGCTTTCCGGCTGCGCGCAGACGCGGGGGCCGAGCAGAGGAGACTTCTGCGCGTTGTGTACGCGCCCGCCATGGATCTGCCTGAGCAGCAGCAGGCGCATTTATTTAATAAATTATACATGGAATACTGCCAGTGTTAAGCACATTGCAATAATTATGCAGCAGATTTAGCTGCTACTAAACTAACTCGGGTTGGTCACGGTCACGGACCGTTACCAGGGCCAGGGTCCAATTCCAAACCGGCCCCCTGGCACAATACTGGCCCCCTGGCACAAAACCAGCCCCCACCCCATCCAGCCTACTGGGGGATTGCCCGGTGCCTGGACTTACCAGTCCGGCCCTGCTAGGCATGGTGTTTGTGCAACCACTTGACTCAACAAGCATTGGCATAACCTTCAGGTCTCACTTTTGGGACTTTATAAGTATTTAGTTATGCAGCACAATATCCTTTGTGCAACAACACCAACTGTTGCATGACCAAACACTTATAAGGTCTCAAAGGCGAGACCTATTGGCTATGCCAATGCTTGTTTTTTAGTAGTTAGTGGGTCTATTTTTGGACAGGTGGGTCGGATTTAACAGCTGATTTCACAGATATTACCACAAACACTGCAAACCGGTTCTGAGTGCCTCTGCATACATCACACGTGAGGAGCTGTGCACACGGACAGTATATGATATGGTGTAAAAAAGAGGGTACCATCGCAGCTGTGCCCATCTACATGCACTGAAATACTCATCTTTTCATGAGTGAGTGACTTTATTGGGACCATTTTGTGCACTAAAACCCTAACCATATGGAAATCGGAGTGCAACTTATTCACTTAAACAAAAATGCATAAATATTTGTAGCAACTTTATTTTCTCGCCGACCAGAACAAATATTGAACATTTGCATTAATATGTGGATAAGAAGGAAAAAAGGATAAATATAGATGGAAATCTCAAACGCCCCATCTCTGCCAGACCCTAGCTTTGAGCAGCCGTGGCCCGTGGAGGGTGTTTAGGTGGGGCAGAGAGGCGGGGTGGGGGAGGGGCAGGGTGGGAGGTGCTAAAAACCGAAGTATGGATAATTGAAGGTAAGTAAACAATTTAATGAATAAAATGAATTTCGTAGCGCACCATACATCACATTTTGCGATGCAGGGCGCGCTACGAAATTAATTTTATTAATTAAATTTTTTACTTACCTTCAATTATCCATACTCTGGTTTTTAGCACCCCCCACCCTGCCCCTTCCCGCCTCTCCGCCCCACCGAAACTCCCTCCACGGGCGTGGCTGGCTTTGAGTGGTGCGACATAACCCTCCTTTAACTCCCCGATACCCAAGATGATGATATTTACTTAATTTACTTTAAACCAATTTATTAAAGGACTTTAGTTCTCTGTAATTTACTTGATAGTAATGTATTTTTTAGAGTGATAGCCAATTATTATTTGCTATTTTAGCCCTCGGGCCATACAAAATACAAACAATCATGAATACCCCTTTACACCGTTAGGCACAAATATAATAAACACAATTTTAAAAAACTGGCCATTGTGAAGCAATTCATCTCTGACAGTTCTGCAATGCTCAAGTATTTGCTTTACTATAAAAAGGAAAGTTGAGTCAATTGAGTCTGGACAATGCCCATGCCTGAGAGATATAAAGTGCCAACTTCTAGTGATAACAGAGACAATCTTCTAGTTTACGTAGGCAATAACTGTAAATTATTTTACTGTTGTTGACTCTCTCTGTATCTGTATACATATAACTTCTGTGTTGAATGATGTACACACCAATTCTCCCTTTGTATGGAACAGTACTGCTTCTAAAGGTTCTCCCACCTCTGAACTGGCTGGGCATTGGTAATACAATGTATTGCCCTAGAACGAGTCCCTCTCAAGCACCTAGAAAACAACTGAGCAGTGCAGTGTGGTGTTAACAAACATGAACACCGACACGACGATGATAGCCGAGGGATCAGAGGCACACCACGAAGGCTAATTAACATTCACTTGCTAGGCACAGCAGAAGTAAGTTTTCCAGAAGTCTCCATCAAGAACAGGTTTTCTTGGAGTTATACTGCACTTGAGGGATAATGACAGCCCTCAAATTTATAAAATAATCACAATTCTGATTTTGAGCTACAGAATAGGCAGCCTCGTTAAGTACATTGGGATTCCTTGTAACAATTCAACTGATTACAGATTGCCTGTCCTCGGGATATATGGGAGAATAATAAGAATATAAAATAAAAGGCAGTGCTGGGCACGAAACAAAATGATGTGCAGCAATAATGTCGTCCGGCACTCTAGCGCATCTCAGTGCATTAAAGAGATAGATTTCACAAAAATAACAAGACGGACTAAAAGGAAATAAAAGAAGACGCGCGGCCGCGAGACACGCTCTGTGGTGGGGGAGGGGCGGAGTGAGGTGCTTGGGAGAGCAAGCGAGGGGAAAGCCAGATGGCGCCTGATCGGGCACTATAAGCTGCCGGCTGCGGGCGTGGCTGCGCATGTAACCGCAAGTGCTAGGCCAGAAAAAGCGTGTGGTAGCACTTTTAACGCCTTAACGGCGGCCCCGCCCGTTTTGCGGAAGTGCCGCACTTCCGCAAAATCTTGGCTATTGGCCGACGGCAGCACTGGGGAGGTAGTGCTTTCGTCGGCAAATGGCCAACGGCAGCACGGAACGGGTTAAAAGCCCACTTACTAAATGTCTCGCAGGGCAGCGCATGCGCTGGTTCAGGCGAGACCTAAAAAGTGGGGTAACTGCCTGGACCCATCAATGCGGTGTCGACTTAAATGTGTTCTCCAGTCTCTATGAGCCCAGCAAGTCTGGTCCCCAACATGTTTGTCCAGGCTTCATGTTCCAAACCAGAGAATACAACAATCCAATTTTGCAAAGCAAACATCCATCTCTCTATGGGTTTTGGGTCCAAGTTCTTGCTGTCAAAGATAATTAACTTGTGAAGCCTAGGTATCATACCACTAAACTCCCCCATCTATGTGCAAAGGAGCTTCAAAGCCCTCGAAGCGTAAGCACTCACAACCAACCCAGACATTAATTCATCAGGCAGCATATCCCTGGGAGGCGAACTACAGTTATTCATTTCAGATGGAACCTGTAGGCAGTGTAGTGAGTGAACACAACTTTCTCTCTCTGATTGTGATTTGTCAATTGAGTCCCTAGGAATAAACTTACATTTGCTTCTGTCAAAAAGAGGAATAAATGTGTGGGAATATAGAAGAAGCACTCCTATATTTCATGGGAGTAAGAAGGGAGTTCTACGTGTGAGAAAATATACAGCCCATCGAGGAGAAACGTGCATGTGCAAAAGCGCATCTGCCTTGCATTTGGGCATACATCATTTTCCATCTGCTGGAAATTCCTCATGAGTAAATACTACACATTTAAAAACCTCCAAGGAAATGACCACTATTACAAATTAACTGGAGTGTTCCTGGAATGCTTTGTGAATCCCTAGAAATTCTGAAATGTGCACAAAATAGAGGAGTCAACCTATGACTTTTTAACCAAAGCCTTGTGAATCGAGACCTTATAAGGCATTTTAAAAATGTAGCTAAAGATTGTGCAGCCCTGCCAAGTGTCACACATCCGGTGTGACACTAACGCATTTTAAGTTTCATTACCGCATTACCGCATGTGAAAGGATTGTCACGCAAATCAGCGTATTTAAAAGCTGAGTGAATTACCAGTATTTGAGGATGTCACTAGCCTGAGGGACTGTCAAGCCTGATTTAAACTGAGAGTCTGTGGCAGCACGCATCCTGTGGCTTATGCGCGCTGCTCCAGCAGGCTGTATCTTGGCTGAATCACTGCCGCTCCTCGGGTCTTACTGGCTGATGTCATCGCGGCGGGACGTCACTGACTCAGTGACTGTGGAAGCGCGCGCAGTTTATTTTGGGCGCTCGATGCGGCTCTATAGTTTGTGGTCTGCACGGCATGATGTTCATGGTTAAAGGGAGCACTATTTATAATTACGGCACCGTCCGCCAGCTTGCATCGGCTCGGGCACAACGTGCAAATTGTTATTTCCGCCCCCCATTGAATCATGCAATATTTTACTGTAGCCGATGGAAAGAAGTCGGTGACACTGGGGCCGCCTGGACAGACTGGAGGTGGAGGACCCTTCCTCTGTGAGGTCAGTGAAACTTTGCTATCATCTCATGTTCGTGGACAGTGGGAGAGAGAGCCTGTGCGCGCTAAGTTAAGATGCTGGCTTGAGCCCCCACGTGCAGCTCTTCCGGCGCATCTCGGTTATCTCTCCTTGGTGAAGCCTTGGGAGAGGCCGCAGGGCTCTAGAGCGACTGGAAAGGTTTTTTTTATATTGCTTGGTAAAGGAGCCCCCCCACCCACCCACCCCCTCATTGGGCCTCCTTGTTTGTTCAGATCGTCACTCTCTTCCTCACGAGTAGAGGAAAAGAGATAAGAGGCAGCACATGAAGGCCACAGCGGATCTTCACTTATTCAGAAACTCAGTCTGCCCGGGTCAGGGCAGCTAGCACAGCAAAGCATACCCCACTCCTTTACCGAACCAATATTTATTAGAGCTTCTTATGAAGTAGAATACACTGTGCCGTGTTTATTCAGGGCGTCCAATTAAATGCTACGGATTACTTTTGATTTATTAGGGCATCTTAAACTGCAGAGAACTTTAACCATTTAAACTCATGAAAACAGTCAGTGCAAACATACCTGACAGCTTACCCAGTTCTGTGTGTGAAGTGTGCCTACCACTCCATTCTAGACTTATTCTGAGTTTGCCTGTGCCCCTGTCACTCACACAGTATGTCTCTGCTTTGGTTTTCAGTTGCATTACAGCTCAGGTCACTGGTGGCTGTTGAGTGAGACTGCAAGTCATTCAGCTGATTATAATGACATTTTGAACCACTTCCAAGCTGCTTTATCTAATTTCTACAATTTTAGCTAGTTTGATCAATGGAAGTCGTTTATATTTCTTACTTTTTGCAGCAGTTAACTTAATTTCTCGTTCCTCAAATGTGTGCAATTTCTGAATTATTGTTTCCCTCCTCTTCATTGCTTAATTTTGCTCACGAAACAGTGTCACTCATAGTCATTGAAATGTCACTCATAATTACTCTTAAAATATTAAAATGTCACACATAGCAATCTGAAACCTTGGCAGCTATGATTGTGCCTTAAATATATAAACACACAACACCAATTTAATAAACACGTTAACAATACCTTGAGTTCTTGATGACTTACTTAAAGGAAACAAAACTCTGAAAATAGTTTTTCATTTTATTTTGGCACCTTTTGTTAGAAATGTATCACCACAGGGAAGAGAGTCAACCCCCAGTGAATTCAAACATGCTTTGTACAGAGGGATGGAACGACTTGGGCTTTCCAAAAGAAGATGTATCATCTGTGACACGTCACACAGTCAGATCTGGCTTTTAAACCAACACAACTTTGCACGGTGGGAATTTTTAAGGCTATCTATTGGTTAAAATGCAAGGCCTGGCTGATAGTGTCATACCAGACTCGGCCTGTTGGCAGCCACCTTTTAGCTCAGGCTTGAAACTACTGGTGACAGGGTCATGACCCGGATACAGACTTTCATGTTAGCATTTCACTTGACTCTCAGGAAGGAAGCTCATCCGCCTGAAGTGGCTGCAGGGGGAGACCTTTGCTGTTAGTTTCTTTCGTTGCTGGAGTGCACGCTTTTCAGAAGATAGGAATGTAGTTATTGATTTTGGTTCTGTGCCTCTGAGAGATGCACTCGGCGATCCACACGATGTTGCGGCATTCCTGCTCCTTCAGCTTGATGTAGGCATAGAATACTCCAAAGTGGAACTGATTGATGAATGCCAGCACATTCATTTTGACCTAAAAATAAATATAACAAGTACATTTTATTGAAGCGCAGGTGACAATGATTTTCTTACCGCTAAGTGGAAATGTGGAACCCCCTCTTTTTTATACAGTTAGGAGGCCTCTGTCTGAAACATCAGCACATGTTACAAACACCTGGTTTATGGAGATAATTGTGCAAACCTAACCAATGCAATGAGGTATGTTACATGAAAAACATCACACATTTGGTCTGATTTTATTACGATTTGGAATCACATTTTTGTTGAAACATGAATTTCTCTGATTATGACCAGCAAAGCACCCTGTGGTTCCAGACTATGAAGTCAGAAAAAAACCTTTAGTATTACAGAACTGCGTAATCAAAGATAATCATGTTGGTAATGGTATAACATGTTTTGTAGAAGCAAAAATAGTTTGTAATGACTTAGGCGCACCTGTGGAAACAGACATTACCAAAAGGGGCACAAAAGACTAGTGCGTAGAGCTTACCAAAGACTACACACATTTAGGAGAGGTAGCACCTTGTTGGACTCCATGCTGAGGGTTTGATAAAGTGTCCTTGCCACCTGGAATGTTCTGCTGTCTCCATGCCGCAGACATTCAGAGCAGGTCCTGTAGTTGGCATGGAACAGAGCGGGTCCTGTGGTCGGCCTGAAGTGTCAGGCATAAAGGGTTGCGATTGGACTGCACAATTCATTGCTGGGGAAAGGATGTCAAACTTGAGCTTCTTCTTCATTTACCAAACAAATGCCATGAG
Source organism: Lissotriton helveticus (assembly GCF_964261635.1). NCBI lineage: Eukaryota > Metazoa > Chordata > Amphibia > Caudata > Salamandridae > Lissotriton > Lissotriton helveticus. The sequence goes on from NC_136063.1 coordinate 490,748,264, forward strand.
TTTCAGGAACGAGGCGTAGGCAAGTCTTATAAACAATTCTTTAAAAGATGGCTGTCTGTTGAGTGGTTCCCAATCCTAGGTGAAGTAGAATCTTTTCCTGTGACATCACTTCCTGTTTGAATCTTATATAAGGAACCATTTCCAGTATTTGTTCTATTATTTGTCATTCTTCTCGTGCTTGCTAATATTTTAGTCCCTGATTATTGTTGCAGCAGGCAGTCGGAACTTCTTTAGGATTCAATGATGTCAAGGATGCCTCGGCAATCACTTCAGTATTAATCCTCATCTTCGGTCAAGAGCTGCAAGGGTGGCCAAGGAGGTTTGTTAACTCTTTGTGAGATTGTTTTGTTCCTGAGACCCTCTTAAGGAGATACTTGACACTTTTCGCATGTGCTATTCTATGCATTGTGGCACTGTGGCTCCTGAAAAAAGTCGCCCTTTCCTTGGGCACTCATGAAGATGACTGAATCGTCCTTCTCAGCATGCAGTCCTTCGCCTTCTTCTCTGAGCTGGGAGTGGGCACAGCATTTGTCGAGAAGCTGTGCGGCATAAGTTGGATCTCGGTTGGCATGGCTCAGCAGTACAGAAGAGGATGATATCTTTGCTGAGCTAATGAGGTTATATTTCTTGTGGGCACCATCCTGATTGTCATCTTGGAATGGTGAAGCAGTTCTAATACAATTATATTTTTATTGAATGTTTACGATATGCTTCATAATAATGGTCTCCTGGAATTTGCCTTTATCTTTATGCTCCATCGATCTGCAGACTGATAAGTGTTTCAGATTCTGTCCCAGACAAACAACCCCATGTGACCTCCATCATTGTTATGTCTTTGAGCATTCTAGTAGCTGGGCGTGGGTGGAGTCATGGGGTGGAGGAAGAGGCGGGGCACGAGCAGGAAAGAGTTAGTTAGAGTAGGGACAGGGACGAGGAAGGGGTGTGTTAATAAAGCTCCTTGAACATCAAGTAGTGTCTGTCATTATTGCATGCACAACACTACAGCTGGCGACAAGGGTGGGATGAAGTAACCTGCCATCCCCACATTGAGGAAACGAGTGCCCTGTCCCTGGGCAGCACCGAGAAGTAGTCGCCGTCGCGACACGTGTGCTACCAGAGAAGATCGCCGCCTGAGGACCCAGGCCAGCGAAAGCTGTGACAGCTCCACGATCCGTCGATCGTGTGGAGCGCTGCCGAGTGAGTGCTGAAATAAGTTTGCTGCCGAGAAGTCACTTCGCGCCAAAACGGGAGCTCACCCCAGATGCGTGCAACTTGGCAAGGCGTCGGAAGTGACAGCAAGCGAAGCGACAGAATCGCGAGCCTCCGTGACCCCTTCGCGAAGAAGTTCCAGAGAAAGCTAGTGGAGCGCGGCTGCTACAGTGCTGCTGACAAGATCGGCGATCCGGTGAGTCTCAGTAACTGGATCGGAGTGAGGAGAATGAATGAAGTTGAAATCTCGCGGGAGCCGAGATTTCACTAGCGGCGGCCATCTTGAAGTCAGGCAGCCCGCAGGACAATCCCTATGTGTAAATGGGAAGCGGCCATTTTGAAGTCAGGCGGCTCACGGCTCCAGCAAACAAGCATTGGTGAAGGCGAAACAAGCACTGGTAAATGCAAAACAAGCACTGGCAAATGCAAACAAGCATTGGTAAATGCGAAACAAGCACTGGTAAATGCAAAACAAGCACTGGCAAATGCAAACAAGCCTTGGTGACTGCAAAACAAACACTGGTAAATGCAAAGACAAGGACTGGCAAATGCAAAATAAGCTTTGGTAACTGCGAAACAAGCACTGGTAAATGCAAAAGCAAGCATTGGCAAATGAAATAAAATAAGCATTGGTAAAAGAAAGCAAGCATTGGCAAATGCAAACAAGCATTGGTAAATGCGAAACAAGCAGTGATACCTTAAAACGGGTTTCGACCAAACGACGGGCACCAGTAAAATAAAAGGTGACATAGCCAATTACGCTCAAGGATGTCGAATTCACCGCAAGAGAATGGCCATGCTGCCGTGGCTACCTCGATTGAACCTCGAATATCACACTTGCGTCCCCCTGAACCACTAATGTTGGTGGCTGGCGGAAGCATGGGCCCTCGATGGCAGGAGTGGCTAGAAGATTTTGAGGACTATCTTGAAGGTTCAAAGGTCACTGTAGATAGAGAGAAACTCATTGCACTGCATAATTTAGTTGGTAAAGAAGTCAGCAAAGTGATTAAAGAGCTGCCAGAAGATGACAAAGGGACTTATGCCAAAGCAAAAGAAGCGCTGAATAAGAAATTCATACACAAGAGGAACGTGGACTATGAGAGATATGTTTTTCATCAAGCTCGTCAAGACAAAGAAGAAATGATGAGCACCTTCATCTCCAGGTTACGACGACTATCTCAGTACTGCAATTTTGATGCGTTTTCAACGGAAGATGCTATCCGACTGCGAGTGATTGAAGGCTGTCACTCCGAAACACTCCGGAGGAGGTTGCTAAGAAAAAGCCATAACCTTGATGATATAGAAGAAATGACAAGGGTACATGATCAGGCGGAGGAACACGCCAAGTGCATGGAGACAGGAAGAAGCGAGAGAAAAGAACAATCCTTCTGGATGCACAGCACCAAGACTCGCAGGAGGTCAGGTGAACAGCAGAGAAGGTCCAGACCGGCCTCTCGTCATCAACACAAAGGACGCAGACGCTATGAGTCTAGCCGGAGAGCCAAGAAGGCCGAACCTGCAAAGAAATTGGACAGGTCTAGAAAGTGCTATCGATGTGGATACGATTATCCGCATTCAGACATCTGTCCAGCGATGGGTCAACAGTGTCACAAGTGTGGGCGCAAGAACCACTTTGAAGCAATGTGTGGAACATATAACAAAGAAAGGAGAGGTGAAACGAACAGGCGGCAGTCTGACCCCAGAAGACACCACGCCAAAGCGGTGCAAGACCGGGCGATGTCATCCTCTGGATCGTCCCGCTCCAGCCGAGACTCTCGTGAATCTCAGTGGACCAGAAGGTCACCGAAACGATCACCGTCGAGAGAGTCCAGATCGACGTCGGCAGAGTCTAATTATACTGATGACTATGTCTGCATGGTATCAGACCCTGATCAACTAAAAAGGTATCCTCCATTGGACATAAAAGTGGGGACTCATGCGACACAGTTCATGCTTGACAGTGGGGCATCCCTGAACTACACGCCCGTGACAGAATATAACAAGATGAAATCACCACCTGACCTGAGCCCAGCACACGTAAGAGTTTTCACCTGGATGGCGAAGAAACCACTTCCATGCTTGGGCAAATTCGAAACAATTCTCTCACACGAAGACAAATCGGTGACAGCATAAAACCATGTCATTGAAGGTCCCGAGGCGGAGTGCCTCCTCCGCCTGCCGACGGCGGAACGTCTCCGCCTGGTGGAGATCCTTTACAGAGTCAGTGAGGATCCGGATTTAATCCGCAAGTTCCCCAAATTATTTACTGGGCTAGGCAAAATGAACAAATGCCAGATCCGCCTCCACATCAATGATCAAGTGCGCCCTGTGGCTCAACACCCTCGACGAGTGCCTTTTCATCTTCAGCAAGCGGTGGAGGAGGAAATTCAGGTGCTGTTACAAACTGACATTATCGAAAGGACAGATGGTCCTACGCCATGGGTGTCTCCTGTTGTCATAGTCCCAAAGAAAGGCACTCCAGACAAAGTGCGCCTATGTGTAGACATGAGAAATCCCAATACTGCCATAGAGAGAGAGCGTCACCCAGGACCCCACCTGAGTGACATGATAACCGCCTTGAATGGAGCCCGAGTATTTTCCAAACTTGATCTGAACAAGGGCTATCACCAGCTGGAACTCCATGAGAAATCAAGATATATAACGATTTTTGCTACACATTTAGGTTTGTTTAGATACAAGAGACTAAGTTTCGGCATTTCATCAGCAGCTGAAATCTTTCAGGAAATGATTCAGCAGACCATCAGACACATACCCAACTCGCTGAATTACAGTGATGACATCCTGGTATATGGGTCAAACACCAAGGAGCATGATAAGGCGCTGGATCGAGTATGCCATGCTCTTCTGGAGGCCAACTTGACTCTCAATAAAGATAAGTGTGAGTTCCACCAATCCACTCTCAAGTTCTTTGGCCATGTGTTTTCGGGAGCCGGCATGAGGCCTGACCCGGAGAAAGTGACTGCACTCACCGCCACCAAGAGTCCCCAAGATGTCAGTGACATTCGTTCCTTTCTGGGCATGGCGAGCTATTGTGTCAGATATATCAAAGACTATGCCACCATCAGTCATCCCCTGAGAGCTCTCACCAAGCAAGGACAACCTTTTGTGTGGAGTTCCCAATGTGAGAGGGCCTTCCAGGAAATCAAACAGGCTGTTGAGGCTGCAGACAATCTGGCATACTTTAGCCCCAAGAGAAAGACTGAAATAACAGTGGATGCCAGTCCAGTAGGTCTGGGTGCCATCTTGGCCCAGTATGACAAAGATGATGATCAACGGCACATCGTGGCCTATGCCACTCGCAGTTTGACTGAAACAGAAAAGGCCTATTCTTAACCAGAGAAGGAGAGTCTCACAGTTGTCTGGGCTTGTGAGCACTTTTACGTCTTCATCTATGGCAAGCATTTCACCATGATAACAGATCATCAGGCGTTGGTCACCATATTTGGCAACCCTAATGCCAAAATGCCACCTAGGATAGAACGTTGGGGCCTGCGCCTTCAGGAATACACATACACAATCATACACAAACCGGGGAAAGGGGAGAATCCGGCGGACTACATGCCCCGACACCCTCAGGAATCCCAGGCCTCGCCTCCGTCAATTGCTGAAGAATACATCCATTTTGTAGTAGGATCAGCCTGACCTCCGGCCATTCCCTTAGAGGCAATCCAGGAAGCCACTGCCCAAGATGGCGTTCTTCAGAAAGTCATGCGCCGACTGCGCACCCATCGATGGAGACACGACAGCGAGGAGGAGCAGACCGATACTCAGGTCCGCCAAGAAATGCAGGTGTTTAGACACATCTGTGAAGAGCTATCTGCCACCTCGGAGGGGCTCCTCCTGAGAGACCATCGGATTGTCATCCCGAGGCAGTTACGACAAGGAGTCATTAACCTGGCTCATGAAGGTCACCGGGGAGTGGTTGCAACCAAAAGAAATATCCGTGAGCGAGTCTGGTTCCCGCTGCTTGATACCATGGTGGAGGCCACCCTCAAAGACTGCCCCCAGTGTCAACTAGTCAGCCATGGAACACCCCCGGCCCCGCTTCAAATGACTAAACTACCAAATGGAATCTGGCAAGAACTAGCCATGGACTTTTACGGACCCCTTCAATTGGGCAAGTATGTGGTGGCTATCATGGATGAGTACTCAAGGTTTCCGATAGCCCAATTCGTGCCCTCCACTAATGCCTCCTGCACCATCGCAGTTCTTGATGAGGTGTTTGCCGCCTGGGGTGTCCCAAAGGAACTCAAAACGGACAATGGTCCTCCTTTCAATGGCCAGGAGTTTAGTGAGTTTGCACGACACCTTAACTTTAGACATCGAAAGGTCACGCCTCTGTGGCCACAGGCTAATGGCACTATTGAGAGGTTCATGGCAACTCTGAAGAAAACATTCAAACAAGCCATGCTTGAAAAGAAGGACTTGCAAGTTGCCCTCAACGAAGTCTTGCGAGCCTACCGGACTACCCCACATGCCACCACAGGAAAGTGCCCGGCCACTCTCATCCTGGGGCGACCCATCAGAAACAGAATCCCGACATGGGAAGGTGCTCTGCGACCAGTGTCTCCGACACATGTCCACCAAGAGGTGGCTCTTGCTGATCGCACCAATAAGAATAAGATGAAATCATATGCGGACCATCGACGGCGAGCCAAGTCTCCTTCCTTGCAGACGGGGGACTGTGTGGTGGTCAAACAAGAACAATCCCGCAAGACAGATTGCAGGTTCAAAGACGAACCGTTGGTTATCACCCAACAAAAGGGCACCATGGTCACTGCGGCATCTGACAAGAGAAGGATTACCAGAAATGTGTCTCACTTTTAAAAATGCACGCCGGGCCTGAAGGAGGCTCTTGAACAAGATGGAGACATACCGGACACACAAGGACCCAGTCAAGTGGGCACAATCCAAAGACTTGATCAGCAGACTGAGGCTGAATTGGATGCTGGCGGTATGAGTCTGCGACCGAGAAGGAACATTCACAGCCCTAAAAGACTGATTGAAGAACTTGAATAAAGTTATTTCGTTCTTTTGTTAACAACGGGGGAGATGTTATGTCTTTGAGCATTCTAGTAGCTGGGTGTGGGTGGAGTCATGGGGTGGAGGAAGAGGCGGGGCACGAGCAGGAAAGAGTTAGTTAGAGTAGGGACAGGGACGAGGAAGTAGTGTGTTAATAAAGCTCCTTGAACATCAAGTAGTGTCTGTCATTATTGCATGCACGACACTACAATCATGATACATATTTTTCTGTTCTACTGATATCTTGACCTGACGCCGGGGGCCACCGCAGTTGACGCTGCTACCGCCGTTGAGGCTGCTGGGTCCCTGACGCTGCGAGGTGGAACTGCAGCTCCCAGCAGGCTTCACGAGGCCAGCCCACCTGTTTCCGGTCATCACGCGCCCGGAGGCGCTGCAAAAGGCGGAGGCTCTCACTGGAGAGCGGGGGCATTCAGAAAACTCTTACCTGACGCCGGGGGCCACCGCAGTTGACGCTGCTACCGCCGTTGAGGCTGCTGGGTCCCTGACGCTGCGAGGTGGAACTGCAGCTCCCAGCAGGCTTCACGAGGCCAGCCCACCTGTTTCCGGTCATCACGCGCCCGGAGGCGCTGCAAAAGGCGGAGGCTCTCACTGGAGAGCGGGGGCATTCAGAAAACTCTTACCTGACGCCGGGGGCCACCGCAGTTGACGCTGCTACCGCCGTTGAGGCTGCTGGGTCCCTGACGCTGCGAGGTGGAACTGCAGCTCCCAGCAGGCTTCACGAGGCCAGCCCACCTGTTTCCGGTCATCACGCGCCCGGAGGCGCTGCAAAAGGCGGAGGCTCTCACTGGAGAGCGGGGGCATTCAGAAAACTCTTACCTGACGCCGGGGGCCACCGCAGTTGACGCTGCTACCGCCGTTGAGGCTGCTGGGTCCCTGGCGCTGCGAGGTGGAACTGCAGCTCCCAGCAGGCTTCACGAGGCCAGCCCACCTGTTTCCGGTCATCACGCGCCCGGAGGCGCTGCAAAAGGAGGAGGCTCTCACTGGAGAGCGGGGGCATTCAGAAAACTCTTACCTGACGCCGGGGGCCACCGCAGTTGACGCTGCTACCGCCGTTGAGGCTGCTGGGTCCCTGACGCTGCGAGGTGGAACTGCAGCTCCCAGCAGGCTTCACGAGGCCAGCCCACCTGTTTCCGGTCATCACGCGCCCAGAGGCGCTGCAAAAGGTGGAGGCTCTCTCCGCATCGCGGACGCGCGCGGGCGTCGCCGGGCTGAGCCCGGGCAGAGGGCGGGCCGTCTGTGGCCGTCCGGGGCAGGAGGAGGCAGGGCTGGGCCACCCCCCTTACATCCTCTGCAACGGGTCCAAGTTCTTGGTGCTTCACTGTGGGCCCGGAATCCAGCATGTCAACCCGTTCCGGTAAGGCCTTGAGGGGTGGCGGTGAAAGTGCCCCAGGGGGTGCCATGTTTGGTTCTATGGATAAATTCCTCACTAGGGTGGCGGCTGTTATTGACAATGAGATCGCCATATCAGAACGGCGCCTCTCTTTTGACTTCCCCCCTTCCAAAAGCCCTTCTTCGGCATCAGTGATGTCCTCATCAATCTCCATTTCCCCTGCACCCTTGCTTGGGGATTTACCTGGGGATTCTCACATTGCACCACTAGAGGTTGGAACAGATGGGGTAGAAAGTTTGCTGATTGATTCTCACCTCGTCAGCCCTTGTACCGTGGTTGTGGAGTCCTGCCCCGACCTTCCCACAGCCGGTTCTCCTGGCATTCAGTCCCATTACTGCTCTGACGCTCCCACACCCGATCCACAACTTCCGCCCAAGACTCGATCTATCCAGGGGCCTATGAAAAGGAAAGGGAAAAGGGCGACCATCATTCGAAAGGGCTGTCACTCCACGCTTATTAAGCACGCCAGGTATCAGCCCCAGAGGGGCCCCACACTCCCAGGTGCTGGAGGATCTGCACCACCTAGGAACTCTAATGCCCCTCCAATCGTAGCTGACACAGTGCTACCTCCCCTGTTGGTCCCAGCAGTACCTGACCTAGCCAACGAGGGTCTCTTTTTGGAGCCGATCGAGAAACTGGTCAGGTCTCTTTTGGTACCACTTATTGACCAAGTCAAAAGTTTGGGGGACAGGCTTGACCGTTTTGAACAGGTTACCAGGGACAACTTCTTTTCCCTGAAAACCTTGTTCAAATTACAGCCGAAGTCCAGCGAGGACAGGACAGATAGGAACACTGGGAAAGAGGCTCTAGTGAGTCATCCTCCAGGAGAACAGTCGACACAGCCGCCCAAGCGACCAGCTCTTGGGAACGCTTCCTCGGCCGCCTTCCAGGATGGCTCGAGGCAGTCAAGGCCGAATGTCTCCACGCATGCTGCCCAGGTGCATGCCATTCCTCTCCCAGCTGTAACAACCCCTGTGCCTAACCTAGGTCAAAGGAAACACCAGAAGGGAGGGACGGGTCCAACTTCTCAACCTGGGGCCGCTTTACACGCCAAAACTGGTGGTGCAGCGACAACCGTTAAGGCTAAACCCACCACCCTTCCGCCCAATAACCCTTCTCCACCGGCTTTTTCGCAGAAACCTACACGAAAGTGTCCCCCAGTTAACCTCCCCCCTGAGTGCCACCCGTTTGTTGTCGTCCTCACTAAAGTCCCCCCTATTAGGAATACCCAGCAGGAAAATCATCAGGCGCTTAAGAACAAGGTCATCCATTGGCTGAAAATCAACGGGCCCCTCCCTTCGGGAGTGGATGGCATAATTCTTGGCGTACGCAGGGTGGGTTGGATTGGACACGGGAAAAAATCTCTTGAAGGGGATTGTGTGGTGGTTAATTTCCAAGACGCAAGAGTCGCCCATTTGATATGCTCCCAAGGGCGATCTACGGCTGGAATGGGTGTCGATGTAGTCGACTTAACATTCTTCTACCCACGGACTATCACAACCACTCCTACCATCCATCTTGGTCAACTCCCCTATAATAGTAGTCCTGGGGGTCAATTTTTCGTAGAAAACATCGTCCACTGTCATCCTTCCCCGGGAGTCTTCTCACAGCAGTTATATCCAGCCCCAGTGACACAGAATTGGGGCTCCTGGGGTTGCTGACTCTGTGACGCTCCCGGGGAGGCCCTTGTGGCTTTGAGCCCTGCTGCCGAGCCTACACCCCTCCTCAAAACCGGTAGCCCCTCGGCTACATCACAAAGCCAGGCTACTGTCGAGTTTGAAAAAGAGCAAGGGGAGATCGGGGCACTTTCTGACCTTCTGGTTAGCCTCCCTGGTGTGGGTGTTGTGGACACGCTGCACCCTGTCGAGGACTGTAGCATTACGGCTGTGACGGACCCCCCGATTAGGGCTTTCAGCTGGAATGTGGCGGGCCTCGAGAGGAAGCTAGCGCTGCCGGACTGGAACGCGCTAGTGGAGCAACACTCCATATGCCTGTTCCAGGAAACCTGGAGTGGGGTGCCCCTGCACAAGGTAGGATATTCCACCCACTTTTTGCCAGCAGTTCTTAGTGCAACTGGTAGGGGCCGCCCTTCGGGTGGCCTCTTAATTTGGGTGGCTTCAGCACTTAACTGCAGGGTGGTGGAGCGGGATACCAAATGCCCGGATCTCCTCAACATATTGTTGAAAAATCCCCAGGGCCGAATCGTCCTAAATATTTTTAACATTTACGCCCGAGGCACAAAGGGGGGTAGAGAATCCCCAGTAATAGCCTGTCTAGAAGCCCAGCTTCGCTCGTCACCTCACAGGTCTTGTACCTTGTTGGCGGGCGATTTCAATTGTACCTTTGAGCCCCTGGACCTCGAAATTTTAACTGATCAAGAGGAACATGACATCAGGTGGGGGATTCCGTCCCTTGAACTCAGTCCCATTAAAAAGTGGACAGAAGTGGCCCTCCAGATCAACTCATTAGCTATGGAGTTTGGTCTGAGGGCTGCCAATGGCAGGACTAGGTCCGACAAAGCAGGGGCCCACACCTATAATAGGCCAGGGCATACGTCACGGATCGATTACTTTCTCCTTGACATGCACCTGTGGAGCATGGTGGAGGACATGGTGATTATACCATCTGTCGAGAGTGATCACAACCTCCTCTCTCTCACCTTGTCTCACAGGCGGCTAACTAGCACCGCGAGTATAACCTCTCGTAACCCTGCCCCGGACCTGTCAGTAGTCGCCAACTGTGGACGGCGGCTAAAGTGGGCGAAGTTGGCACTTTCAGAGGAGAAAACTTCTGCCATTAGGCAGCTTCTTGCCTCAGCCCTAGTTAATCTTGACCCCCAAGAGGATGGGTTGCTGGAGGTGGCCCCAAGGTTCTGTACCATAACCCAGGCTATTAGTGACCTCTTTGTAGTTCCAGCCAATACGAACAGAAGGAATCCAAGCTCACGAGCTAGACAGGGCTGGTACAATCAGAAGTGCAGGGAGGCGAAGTCACTTCTCATTGAAGCAGTCAAGTCCAAACTACCGTCCAAGACTAGGGTGGCCAGGAGACATTATGCGCTCTGCCAAAAATATGCTAAGATGGAGTGGGAGGATATCTTCTGGCAGGACCTCCTGGCTGCCAGTCGTGGGAAAGACGCCAAAGGTTTTTGGGACTTGGTGGGCAATAGGAACCGTCCCGATGACACCCTGAGGACCTGTACTATCAATGCCCAGACATGGTTCTCCCACTTCCAAAAACTCTATTCTGCAGCCGAAGGCCGACTAAACGACCCCTTTAACCTCCCGCCCTTCACCCCAGTCCAAGACCTGGAATTTTTTTCTGTTTTGGATGTCACAAAGCAGATTAAAACCTTGGTACCATTAAAAGCAGCTGGTCCGGATGGCCTACCAGGCGATATCCTCCGAGCATATCCGGAAGAATGGGGGGCACTAATCTCCGCACTCCTCAATGCAATCGTTGTGGGAGGCCCTGTACCAGATTCCTGGAGAGGTGCGGAGGTGGTCCCCATCTACAAAAAGGGCAGCCGGGATCTACCTGGGAATTACAGGCCCATAAGCCTAATAGACTCGAGCCAGAAACTGGCGGGGAAAGCCATTTTGGGGAGGATCTCACAATGGGTGGACGATAACCACATCCTGTCCGATATGCAAGCCGGGTTCCGTCCAGGCACAGGAACCATCGAACAGGTTTTTAGGCTCCTGCTACTACACTGGAAGGTGGTGGAGCTGGGCAAAGGCAGTCTTTATCTGGCCTTTATTGACCTAAAGACTGCCTTTGACCTGGTTCCTAGGGAGGAACTTTGGAGGGTGCTTCACGGACTGGGGATGCCCCCGTATTTATTAAACCTCCTCATCAAACTGCACAATAACACCTATGCCCAGGTCAGATGGGGGTTGAACGGGGAAAAGACCGATAAGATCAGGGTCGAGAGGGGAGTAAGGCAGGGTTGTGTCCTGGCCCCCACCTTATTCTCCCTCTATATCAATGGAGTGGTAGATCACCTACTCGGCGAACCAGCAGACGCCCCCACTCTGGGAGGCGTAAAAATTCCAACCTTGCTGTTCGCCGACAACACCCTCCTCATCTCCAAAACCCCCCAAGGTCTCCAGACACTACTGAACCGCTTTCAGGACTTTTGCACCACTAAGGGACTTGTCATCAACGTGGAAAAAACCAAGTACCTAGTTATGCATCCACCACGCAAACTTGGCCGCCCTCCCATTCTGAACTCCATACCCCTTGAAAGAGTGGCAGAATTCGATTACTTGGGAATTCGACTTAACGACGCGATGAGCTGGACCGCCCACATCAATAAAATGACAATGGTCCACAAAAGGGTGGGGGGGGGCCCTCCTTAAGGAGTTCAACAACTCAACAAAACACTGTGTTGCCCCTCTACTAGACATATACAAAGCACGTGCGGTCCCTGCGTCACTTTATGGAGCCGAACTGTGGGGCCTGGGCAAAGTGGATTTACTGAGCAAGGCCGAAAATAAATTCATTAAAGATCTCCTTGCCATTCCTTCGAGTAGTCCGACTATCCCAGTGCTCATGGATACTGGCTGCAAAGCTATAAGGGATCAGGCCCGTCTTCGACCCCTCTTGCTCTGGGCTCGCCTGTGGAGGGTTCCTGAGCTAAAATCTTATGCCAATGGTCTAGCTGAGGTGATGCACTCCGACGGTTGGCATAGCATCAAATGGCTGAAGGACATTAAACATCTTTTAGGGGACCTAGGCCTGGACTCCTGCTGGCATAGCCACTCCGCTCCCCCGAAGGAGACCTTAAAAAAACTTTTTTGGGAGTGGGTTGGTGTGAAGCGCATCAGTAGCCAACAGCACTGCAAAACCACCGCAGCCTTTCTGCTGATAAAAGATGTCGTCACCTACGAGCCGTACATGGACATAATAACAATCGCCATGGATCGGTCCCTGTACATCAAATTCCGGTTAGGAACCCTACCCTTGGCCGACTTCTGCTCCAGGTGGAATAAACCCCAGTCCTCATCACGCTTTTGTGCTCTCTGTCCCGATAAACCAGAGACGGTACCACATTTTCTTTTCGAATGCCCGGACTATGGTCGCCCCAGATCACGATGGCTTGGTCCTATCTGCAGAGAATTGGGTACCCGCCAGTACTCTGTTGCCCTCCGGATTCTTTTAACCAATACAGCCCCTCCCATTGTTTGTGCTGTTGCCAAGTTTTTAAAATGGGCTTGGTTGATTAGACATAGAAGACTGTCCATATCAATGTAATCCTCTTTTTTAATTAATTTATGCTGATCTAATGTGTTTTATTCTTTTATCGAATGTACAGTCACACTTTTTTTTCGACATGCTGTTTTTATCTTTTGTACTGCTTTTATGATATATGCATATCGAAATAAAGTAATCAATCAATCAACTAACTTTGATAATCCTCCACCCAGAACTCCATCCTGGATTGATGCTCCTGATTCACGTACTGGGATAATGCTTCTTACTTGCACTGCAGGGATTGGCACAATTACTACAGAAGTATACCCTGTTGTGGTCCTGCTGTTTATCTACATATTATTACGCAGTTTATAGTTTCCCCCGGTTTTTGTAAAGCCTCCTCATCGGTAGCCTTTTTGTGGAGTTCTGACTCTATCCTCTCTGCCCTGAGGATTAGAGTACCTCTGTATCATGTAACTGGATACAACTTTCCTGAAACCTGTGGGAAACGTTGTTTCTTTTCTCCCCATGTGGAGCTTCTTGTCCCAACAAGGCAAGAGTTTATCTATCCTGCTCTGTACAAGACTTTGCATGTGTTCCAGTCCAACTTTACCCTTCTGGGTTCACTATCTGCTTTATATAAGCACTCTATGAAACTGTAGTTCTTTGGCTATTTTGATTGCCTGCTAAACCACAACATGAGGTGCGAGGACCTTATGAGAAGGAGAGACTTTAATGGTGTTACTGTTTGGGGAGAATATTGTGCTCATTAGTTTACCCTTGGCCTATGCACTCAGTACACTACACAGGGTCACTTGACACATTTCATGGGCCTGAACTAGTACATCCGCATTGGCAGGCCCATTGTTTGACTAAATGACAAGGCCCTCCTGACACTAGACATGACATTAATTTTACCCCCATAGGAAAACTACAAGAGAACCTCATCTGTAGGCTTCGTTGATTCCAGGAAGACCCTCCAAAGCAAGGTAGCCCCTTAGGCCTTTTGAATCCCATAGTTACACTGATGATGGAAGCCTGTGCATGATCGATAATTTGATAAAACATTCAACCCATACTGTTTTTCTGTTAACATGTAAACACTGCGTTTTGAAGAATTGTTATAGAACACGCAAAAGGGAGCAGAACAGGTAGGGAACAGGGAAAGCACTGTAAAAGAAATCTACTTGGTGTGACTTGGTAAGCACATAGCGATGGGCCAGCACTTGAAGTCACTCTGTGAATTTATTGCTACAGTAACTCCCTGCATTTTAAAGATTGTGGCAGGAATCAAAATGGCCTTGGTTATGGTGTGAAGAGGCTTAGGAGAGTGACTCCGTTTTTTCTGTATAGGAAAGAGAGAGGGAAAGTGATTACAATCTAAAGGATAGGAATAGCTTGCATTTTAATGCAGAAAGTAGGAAGGAACAATTAACAGCATGGAAACATGTGTGGAACTCCTCCTCTTTTTCTGGTCCACCTTTGGCCCGCCCTCCACCAGTGGTTAATGTGTGCCTTTGTCTGCCAGAGATGAGCACAAAGGCTCATGTTTAATGCAGTGTTGGTGCTGCACTAACATGCACACATTATTGTGCAGAGTTTCCTTCATTTGAGAGCAAGAAAGTCCATTTTGTAGAGTCACTTTTTCTGGAACATCTCAGAAGTCAGCTAGGGGCTGGTATTCCATTCCCATTTCTGAAAATTCTGGGCGCAGAAACCTCGAGCCTCTTGTGATCAAGTGGCGCGGTATGCCACCTGGGGAACCACTCTACCTGACATATAATCCGGCCCTCCAGGGTCTCCGGCTCAGCCTTGGATCGAACACTGTAAAATGACCCCTTATTCTGTTTGCAGTGATTTCCACATATTTCTACCCCACCACTTTTGCTGGGAGGGAGGTTTCTGCATTTAGGAAACTTTCTGTAAAGACCTTTCTTTTTTGCAATGCTGAAGTTCAAGGATAGCTACAATGATTAAGTGCTAAATTGCACTTACGTGCGTTTATATGCAACAAAGCTTGGTTGCACGTGCTCTCCTTGCTCCAGCTCCTAATATTAGATACTGTAGTACGACTTGGGATGATGTTATGGACATTTCCAAAGTTTGGTGTTTGATATATCCTGGTTGCCTTAGCTTTCTGACTATGCATTGTGATACTCAGTTCGGTTTGCCTGGCACCTATATGTAAGTGAAATATAAATATTGCAGGCTTTTCCTCTGCATCACATTTTGTTAGAGGCTGATCCACTGTGAATCACTTTTTTGCCTGCAACCATATGATTTTTCTTCCATCCATCCCCTAAGTGTGCACAAAGCTGTATACCAAAACGTGATTCTTTCCCGGTGACATTGTACATGAAAACTGACTGTATCAAAATATAAGCCTCTAGGGGATTTACATTTTTTGAACTGGGGTTTTCTTGCAACCAATAACCCCCCTTGATGATTGTCCTTGTAGGATTCATCATTGTAGCAGTACAGTTACAGGCTATTTACATTTATTTTAAAATATCTTACCTCATGCTCAAAGAACTTGTCTTCCAGCGTTTTATCCCCTGTTCCATTTTCTATTCCTTCAAATAAAGCCTTGTACTCCTTGCAGAACAACAAAAAATAATGTCAGTGTCGCAAAAGAAAGAACATTAAATATAGCGTCTTAATACTTGCCCTGCATGAGATGAACAGCTTTTTGTATCTTTCACCACAAGTTCTGAGGGTAGAAATGAAAATTAGCAGCCCCAAAGCTGTAAAATAACTGACCATATCTGACTGCATCTCCACATGTGCTTACTCCACTCATATTTTTTTAATATGTGTCTGGGAGACATACATATCAATGACCTAGACCCAAAGGGTTCCTTTTCACTTGGTATGATGGTGGTTGAGACAAGCTGCTTCATGCAGTCACAGCGCCCACGGTCACAATGGCAAAGTGAGTAGATTACATCATTGAGAAAGGGTTGCTAGGTTAGAGGGGCTTTTAATTTACAACTGAAAAGTTTAACATGGTTTAAATAATGTGCACGATGTAATAGTTCAAACTGTACATTCCAGGCAGAGGGTTGGCGACCGTGAGTATATACGCAGGGGAGAGAAAGGTTGAGTTCCTGTTTGAATTGTTTAAGGGATGCTGCTATTACAAGTACAGCAAGAACTAACTTCAGGTGGAGCAAAACAGGAAACGACTTGTTTTCCTTTCTGGTTTTGTGAACTTATAAGGTTAGTGGGGTGGTGCTTCAGCTGGTGTAGAAGCGACCAGTGGTGGAGAGTTCACCAGCTAGATAATCAGGTATGTGTGCATGACCTTTGAGATAATGCACAGGGTTTTGCATTTGGTGCACGCTGGGAGTGGAAAGTCGTGAAGGTCCCTGAGTTCGAGGGCTGTGTGGTTGGATGTCTGTTCTGTTGAGATTAGGTGAGCTGCATGCATGGCAGGAGGTTACGAGTGGGATGAGAGTGGGATCAGGAAAACTTGGTGTACATTAGGAGGGGGACTTGTGCGGATGTTGGAAGCATCAAAGAAATATTTGGTCAGAGGTAGGAAACTGACTTGGTAGAGCGATGGGCATAGCTTTCATTCTGACATGTCTTTAGAGGCAAGGGACGGTCATTGTAGAAGTTGAGAGACTTGGGAGTTGAAGGGGTGGTAGGCGTAAAATAGTCTAGTTGCATTTCGCTGAGCCATCTCATGATTTGCAATAGCAATTTGCCTTCAGTAATGGGTGTGAATTTCTTTCTGTGGCTTTAGGTTTATGGGATTTCATTCTTAATTTGTTTGATGGTTTCCTATTGGATGTGCAATCCCAAGTGCAACAGAGTGCAAATGTACAGATGGGCAAAGTCTGTGAACATTTTAACTAACAATAGCAGTACTGAGGTCACTAAGGTCATAGCAAAGCCTAACGTAGTAAGCATCAAATTCAGCAATAGTTGTCGGAAGCGTATATAGCTATAATTGGAAAGGACCCTTTAAAAGTATGTCCACGATGTGCAGGTTTATATACAAGAAAACATGGAGTATATAGATGATAGATGCAGGTTGAAGTGTTATAAGTCCGAGGATAGCTCCTAGGGTTAGATGCATTGCCTGAGGTACTATTTGAAGGACAGCCTGACTAAATATATAGTAGACAGTGTTTAGGTGTAGTACATCACCTGTATATGACACCTCAAGAAACAGTTTCCTGCCAGTAGCATGTTGGTGAAAGGAGATATCTTGAGCCACAAAGAGCCAGCTCAGGAGGTCTATGTAGACACTGAGGGGTATATTTATGAGCCTCTTGCCATGTGGTGTCACTGTATGTGACGCTCCAGCCGCACAAACTACAAAATTATATTTATACGGTCACGCAAAGCCACTTTGCATGGCTTTGAATTCCTTGTTGATGAGGAATAAGGTAAGGCAGCGGAAATTGCTGCGTTGCCTTACTCTGCTCTAGAGAGGTGTTCTGTGGGTGTTAGGGTGAGTGTTCCCAGAAAACACCCATGGATTGGGACGCTTCCCCAGATTACAAAAACATCTAAACCTGGGGATGTGTCAACACCTTACGCCTCCCCAGGGGAGGCACAACAAAGAGAAATAACTATATTTCTCCTTGTTTTTTCCTCTTTGAATGTCTGCTGCTTTCTGCAGCACAGATAGAAAGATGAAAAAGCCTCCCACAATTCTTTTTGTGCAAGAAGGTGGGCCTTCCTGCACAAAAACAATCCGGCCAACAACACAGGCACAAGGGGACCTGTGTTGGCACTAGCCTGCCGAAACGGCGCAAGCGCAGGGGGAAAGGAGAGGAATGCACCGTATTGGATAAATACGTCACTTTGATGTAGGACAGCGCAGCAAGATGCTCTGCCCTATGCCAAAACCCCATAAATGAGGTCCTGGATATCATGGAGGAAAGGATGGTGTATTTAGGAACTTTGCATTTGACTGGGAATGGGTATTTTGTGAAATCTATGGTAGTGGCCATTTTGTGCTTGTTTGGGAAAAACAATCAAGAGTGCTGTATAATATTTGGTGGTCAATAGTGTGAATGTCACTGGGAGATTGAGAAGGACAAGAGGAAGGGATGGCAGTAGTTTGTGATTCATAGATTGTTATTAGCGACTTGCATGGTTGTGGTCTCTGTGCTGCATTGGTTCTCTTGCAATAAGTTGTGCTGATCAGAAGGTTTTTGAAGCTGCTGTGTTGTAACGTTTTGAAGGAATTTGCACAGGAGATGAGTGAAGGGACTGTAGTTGGCATAATCATCAGGGTACAGATATTTTGTTTTTAGCAAATCGAGTATGTTTCCGAAATTTCAGGCCTGATGGAAGTGATCCCTTTTGGGAGAGGGGATTTCATGCTGGAGAAGAAAGTATGTCATTATGTGGGATGTTGCTTTGTAGGACTGAAGGTGATAAGGCTGTTCTTAGTAAATTAATTATCTAAGATTTTTTTAATGATCTGTATGCCCAAGACTTGCCTTGCATACCTCATGCTCCTTGTAGTAGGAACTCTTATGCGTTGTGCATCAGTATTCTCAACCTAGGTCATGAGCAACGTTTTGGGTGCAAGACGCCACCATGCAGAATGAAGCCTATTGGTAAAATAAGCAGCAAGAATACTTTCTTTCATTCCATCACGCCATTTAAACACTATTGGGCAAATTAATAATCCATAAGCTACATTTCCCAAGTTATGTGATTTAAAAGGCTAAAAGGCTGGCAGGTCTGCATGGAGCTACGGCTTCTTACAGTGAAACAAAACCTTTTGCCTTTTTCAAGAGGTAAGAGCATTTCTATCACAGGGTTGCCTAGGATCCGAGTCACATTGATTTTTGCACAAGCTGATCTTAGATGTTCAAATGCCTACCTTGATGATTGTAATCTTCTATCTTCTATGTACAAAATTTACATTTATTTGCTCAACTGAATTACTGATGTAAAATTACACCGATATTGTGTAATTGTACATGCTTGCCCATATCCTCCTACTGCGTCTGTAAAGGCACTGTTCTAACTGTATCCCTTATATGTGTTTCATTAGATACCTTACTCTATTGTGCGTTGGATGATGCATTGAAATGCCTATTTTTGTTCTCTCAAGGGGTTATATACCGAGTGGTACACATAAGCGTGCGTATAGGTTTTACGTACTGCAAAGTAGGATGCTGCTGATTTCACTTGCTCATAGTCCTCTGCGTTGGCAAGCAGCTGCAGACCCTCAGGGTAGAGAGAGCCACAGGTGGGATACAGCTTCTCGCGCTCTTCTTTGCTCAGCTCAGTGCCGAAAGAGTTAATGGTGATGATGAAAGCACGTCGGTCTGCTTCAAACTGTTTGTAGGAGACAGAAGCCCAAGAAGACCAGTGAGATGACCCTCATTGTGTGTGCAGTTCAGTCGTGTGCATGCACACACATTATGCTAATTCATCAGACTAGCCCTGGGTCAACCAATCACCGCTGTCCTCTTTATACACCAACCAACTCATGTAATCATTTCTCTCATCCAATGATGTCCTTCACCATTGACAGCCTTCAAAGCATTCTATGCTCTCTACAACTTCTTCCTTTCCATGTCATCCTATCCCGGGATCACCCATATGCTCTCAACATATGACTCCTGCCTCTACCACACCAAGTCGTCATTCTTTCAGACAACAAACTCCTTCCTCTGCAGTCGTCTAATGTAAAGACCCAAACATTACTGCATGCGCCACCCTGAGTGCAAGGCATTCCCACCTCTAGCCAGGCTAAGATTCCACCAAAGCACCTCAGAGGTCGAGGCAGACTGGTCCACCAGGCAAGCCCAACCAAACAAATCAGGATGAGCCATGGTGCATTGTTTATGCTGCTCAGGAGTCAAAAGGGCATTATTTTGATATCTCTGGATAGATTAAATATTGAGTGGTGAATTTCCCCATTCCCGCCAGGAGACACATCCCGCTACAGATGTTCAGTTTCCCAACCTCCTCCCTCTTCATTGAGATTTCACGTCCCCCTGATTTACATATGTATTGTCTTACCCCTCTATTTAATTTAACCCATAGTAATTCTTCCACAATCCCCATATTTTTTGGAATTTCCCCCAGCACCACCTGTTTTCATAAATATTCCTCTCTGCCTCTAGACATTGGTCCATGTCCATGCGCCACTTAGGTCTCGTCTCTGCAGCAATGACTCTCTTTGCTACCATATGGCTTAGGACCACAGTGTTAGCTTGGATGAGTCTTAGCTTGAGGCGCATCACAGTCTTTGCTTGTTCATGCATATTCTTAGGGCCTTTTAAGAGATGTTGTGCTGTGTTACAGTGCCTAATTTGTAAAAGAATAAGTGCCAGGGTCTAAGTTTTGCCTGTGGCTGGCACCATTGAAGGAAAGGGAGGCGAATACCAAGGCTGAATAGTTTTGATTCCACCTTATGCTTCTTGGAACCACCACCAGACACTCCCTGCCTCTGTATCTCACTTTTGCAGGTTCTTTTTCATCCCTACTTTCTCCCCTTGTCACTGTTTTTCACTCTTACTCTTCCGCCTCTTTCTTTCAACCATTTTTGTTTTTGTCTCTCTTGCTCTGGATCATGATTTCTTGAGGCACTCAGTCAATCAGTCAGAAAAGCTTTATTTAGCATGAATAGTCTGAGCCATAAAAGCACAAATATTAGAATAAATTATTAATTAATCGGGTCATCATAGGAGGAGATCTAAATATTAATGGAGCGGAAGGTCTGGGATCGGGCACAATAAGACAGTATAATGGTAGGAAGAAAAAGGTTTATAAGGCCCTTAATGATCTTCTAGAAAACAACACATTGCGAGATGTCTGGGGGACAATTAGACCAGAGCAATTGGGTTATACATACTATTTTGCACCGCACCAGATATGCGTTAGGCTGGATTATTTCTTGATATCCAATGATTTAATCAATACAGTAGAAATCGACAGATTCCCCCGGATACTTAGTGACCACAACCCCCTAATCCTAACAATAAAGCAAGGTGTGAGAACAATAACAAGGAGGGAGTGGACATTTGAAAGAGGACTGCTCTTAGATGATGACTATATAAAACATATGTCTAAATGGATTAATGAATTCTTTGAATATAATAGAGGAAGCGCAGCGGTTGGTATAGTATGGGATGCCTTTAAGGCAGGAGCTCGTGGTGAAACATGTAGCTATAGTGCCTATAAGAGGAAAACAGAACGATTGCGATATAGGGAGAGAGAGGAAAAAGTATTGGAGGCAGAAGAACAGCTTATTAAATGTGTAATAAGGGGAGAACCGACTGAACAATTTGTAATAGACCTAATGAAAGTGAAAAGTGAAGCAGAGGAAGAACTCGCAAATAGAGCAGCAAAGCAATACACAGTCAGAAGGGAGAGATGTTATGAGTTTAGTGAGAAAGTAGGTCGGGTTCTCGCTATACGTACTAGGCAGATAGCGGCGGTAGGGATGATTAAGGAAATAAAGGATGAAAAGGGACATTTACATTCAGATCCAGAAGAAATTCGGGAAGTATTTAGGATGTTTTATCAGTCTTTATATGATGAGAAAAATCCCAGCAGTAACGATAGAATAAACGAATATATCCAGAATATTGAGGTTAAAACTATCTCTCCCGAAGACGCAGATGAATTAGAGACTGTGCTGGATGGCATAGAGATTAAAAAGGCCATGTTAGCTTTACCCTCGGGTAAGGCTGCTGGCCCTGATCAGCTACCGATTGAGTTCTATAAAACTTTTTGGGGATGCTTGGGACGTGATTTAATTCAAACGTTCCAAGCTGCACAGAGTGGTGAGTCCGTTCCCAAATCCTGGAGCGGTGCGGATATAGTGTTAATTTTAAAAAAAGAGAAATCCCCGATTGAACCAGGCTCGTATCGCCCAATAACCT
This sequence comes from Lissotriton helveticus, assembly GCF_964261635.1. Lineage (NCBI taxonomy): Eukaryota > Metazoa > Chordata > Amphibia > Caudata > Salamandridae > Lissotriton > Lissotriton helveticus. The sequence continues at coordinate 490,769,993 of NC_136063.1, forward strand.
TGATGAATAATGACACCAAAATTTACTCAAAGGCACTGGCTGTAAGATTTGCTAGAATAATAAGTACCCTGGTTAGTGATAATCAACACGGTTTTATTCCCGGTAGAGGGACGACTCACCATATCAGAAAAGTGATAACTTTATTTGATGCGGCCGAGGTAACAGGAGACCCTATGGCAGTAATGCTTTTGGATGCGGAAAAGGCATTCGATCGGGTCTCCTGGTACTATTTGTGGCAGATCTTAGTCAGAGTTGGGATTAGGGGAGGTTACTTGAAAGCACTCCAGACTCTATATAAGGAACCGGTTGCAGCATTAAGGATAAATGGGGGTATTACAGGACAATTCAAAATCCAGAGAGGAACTCGGCTAGGCTGCCCATGCTCTCCCCTGTTATTCGCCATGTATATGGATCCATTAATACGTAAGATAGAATTAGCACCAGAGATTACCCCATTTTGTACAGCTCTTGGGCCATGTAAGATATTAGCTTATGCTGATGATGTTGCGGTGATAACACCTTGCCCTACGGAAGCAACTACATTTGTAGAGGCTGAGGCCTTAAGATTTGGTCAAGTCTCAGGGTACTCATTGAATGCGTCTAAAACTCAAATTATCAAAAATTCGTGGACATCCTGTGATGATAGCCGAGTGGTATCGACAGGGAAATATTTGGGAATTAATATCATGTCTAATTTAGATAGTTTGGTGGAGAATAATATTGTCCCAGTAATCGATAAAGCAAGAAAGGATCTGGATCGTTATGAGAATTTACATTTGTCACTAGTTGGAGGAGTCAATATTATTAAAATGTTGATTTTACCCAAATTACTATATCTCTTTAGGGCAATACCACTTTTAATTGATAATAAATGGTTTAAAACTTGCGAACACATGATTAATCGCTTTATCTGGGCAAGAGGTAAAACTCGGAGGGCATTGAGGTTTATGTCGCTTCCCAGGGAGAAAGGGGGGTGGTCATTACCGGACCTAAAGTTATACTATTGGGCTGCAGCATTGCAAGGAATGGTGGGACTAATTGGAGGGGCAGAGAAGGATGGATCGGATAAGACAGGATCGCTTGCTATATATGGATTAGTTTTGGGCACAAATGCTGAAAATATTTTTTTGAGATTTACCGATGGAAGTTACTTTAAAAGAACACGTTTTAAGATAATTATGGCGGCCTACAATATATGGAAAGGATTTTCCAAAAAGGCTGGAATAGGGAAATACAACGCATATACTAGATTTAAAAATAACCCTTCATTACCTAGGGCAGTGTTTTCAGGAATTGTATATCAAGAGTGGGAAAGTCGAGGGATAGGTATGATTGGGGACATGCTGGATGACAATGGTATGATACAATTTATAGATTTGAAAAATAAATATATGTTAAATACAAATCACTTTTTTAAATATCTTCAAATAAGGAGTTGCATATTAAATAAAAGAGGGGGAGCACTAGGTTTTGGGAGGAGTATAATGATGGATCTTATACAAAAAGGCCATGATTGTACTATAAAGAGATTTTATTCAGAAATGACAAAGTTAAAAAAAGACGACCTCGAGAAATGGATAGTCAAATGGTCTTCAGATTTAGATATAGATAGAGAAAGGGATGTTTTTTCTGAATCACTTGAGATGGGAAGTAAACTATTGTGTTCATCGTCCCTTCAGGCCCAGCATTACAAGACTTTGTATCATTTGTATTATACGCCATGGAAAATTGCTCAATGGGGGGGCCTATCCGGCACTACGTGTTTTAGATGTGGCAGTATGGAGGCTAATTTGATACATATTTTTTCTACTTGTCCACACCTAGACAAGATAAAATATGATATTGGGAATTTTTTCCGAAGTGCCTTAGACACAACAATAGAGTTAGATCCAGTAACCATCTTGCTGGGAGTATTCCCCAATGGGCAAATAAATTGTAAATACTTTGTGTTTGTAGCAATGGCAATTTTTAGATTACTAGTGGCCTCAGCTTGGCTTGATCCAAATCCTCCAACGTACCATCAATGGCTTGGTAAAACCCTATCAATACAAAAATTGGAAACAGCTATTTATGCTAGGAAGGGGAGAAAGGGTAAGAAGCTGGGTATGCAAATTTGGGGTCCCCTGATTCAGTGGAAGTTTGGAACTGAATAAGGCAACGTGAAGAATATATGTATTATTGAAAGTTGATATATATGATTTTGTATGTACATGTCATGATAGGGTCTGTATGTATTAAGTATATTGTAATATTTTTTCCCTTTTCCTTGTCTATATGGTTGCTTTATGTATCTTATTGTGCCTTGTCCATGTAAATCTAGGGGGGAGGGAGGGGGGGGAAATGAGGGGAAAAACATTTTCAATAAAAATATATAAAAAAAAAAAAAAAGAATACATTATTAAAATGTTATTTATTGTTGAGGTGTAATAAGTGTTTGTCCCCAAAAATGAGTGCTAGTTGGCCCCCTTTTGTTAGCGTCTGCTTGTTTCGTGTGTTTCCTCCAAAATGGACGCAGTTGGCCATTCCTTAGACTTGTTTTTCTTATTTAGCCACGCTACAAACAAAAAGGATGCTATGAAGGATGGCTAAAAAGTATCGACAAAGCCAATAGGCTTCAGAAGCGAGACCTATTGTCTTTGCCAATGCCTGTTTTTCCCGTGAGATCCTTTTCCAGCTGTGCAGAGTTCTCCATAGCATAGAAGTCCGCTCTTGGGGTATAGGATCCTCCATGCAAATGCACACTTCACCCTCAACATGATTTTTCTCCATGGTAAAAGCCCTTTTGCTACACCCCCACCATATCTGCGGTGGATCGTTCCACTCCCTACCATGAAAGGTGAGTTATGCCAGCCCCTGTGCTGGAGTAAATGTACAACCTTACACAGGGTGGAAAGGGAAGTGGGAGTTGTTTGGGAATGTCCAAAATATTCCCACACTTTCAAGCCAGCATACACGTTGGAATGCCCACCTTTCACCCCCTGAATGGGATTCATGGCTGCAGAGATCTTCAAACTTTCATGTCTGCCAAGAATCCCTTTGAGATTTCCTGACAGGCATAAAAAAGGTAAATTTGGTCATGAACGTACATTTGTACGACCCAATGTCAATTAAGTGTTGCAGAAATGTAAATTGAAACTTACCTTGAGGATTGGGCACATGATGTCCTCTGTAGTCCCTCCCTGTGATTTGCAGAAGTCATAAAATGCTTCCAGGTAAGCCTAAAGAAAACAAGATATCTATTTTTATGTATTGTAGGAAAATTGTTCAAAGATATACTGAATATATAATTTTGGGCAGTATAAATAAATACGGGCCTGATTATGATGTCGGTGGGATCGCCACCAGCAGGCCATAGGTCCCACTGACATCCATCATAGCGGTTTGACCACTGCATTATGATGTACTTGGTCGGACTGCAGCAGCCGGAGGGACCGACTGACGCTCTCGACAGGCTCAAGGAGCCTGTCGGGAGCATCAGTCGGTTCGTAATCCCTACAATGAATGTGGTGCCTGCACAGGCACCGCCACAGGGATTACGATTTCCCTTTCCAACTGCCATTCCAGGGCCGTCCGACCACCATGGAAAGGCTGTCGGTAGGTGACTTTGGGGGCCTCTAGAAGGGCCCCCATCTTCCGTGGGCCTTGGCAATGTGGCCCTAGGTCACCTGTGGTGCCCGCACAAACAGCCAGGCACCACATGGTGCCTGGCACACTGTGCATGGATGTTTGAAAAATTCTGTTTACCATTGCAGCTTGTGCAGCAGCCCTCTTCCTAGGCTGCTGCTCAAGCTGCAATAGTAAACAGCATTTTACGACCGCCCCCATGGCATTTGCGTCATAACTGGGCTGTTGAGACCGCCGACTCCTTGTCGGACGGCCCAATGTCCGAAACGATGATGGTTGGACGCTCGTCTGATCTCTATCGTAATAATTGAAATAATGGGGTCAACCCCAGCGAAAATCAAAGGACCTTGGTATTAAATGGTATAGAAAAACAAAGTGGTCCTAGACATAACTAAATCATACTAATAAATGAAAACACTTTTTTGGTTTTTATGGGATTCAATCCTGCAAAAGAAGAGAAGATAAAAACACAAAAACAGCCAGATGCATGTACAATTCTTACAGTACCCAAAAATGATTCTAAACACGAATTAGTCTGAGGCAACTTAATTAGCAATTTATTTACATTGTATAAATAGAAACAGTAAAGGCTGGGGGTTACTGCCAGGTGCAAGGCTTGAAACGTTCTCGTTGGGTTCCGTCTACGGAACCCAACGAGGACCTTTCAAGCCTTGACTATCAGAACCACTTCTTGATTGGATCGACGGGCGGAATAATAAGTTGTTTACCCCCACGTTTCTCATTCCGTTTCTTTTGAGCGGAACTATTTGGAATTCATTTTCCCATGTGGAACGTCTTCACTATGTCCATATAAGAATATCAGAAACACTTGGAATATTGTGGCACACCATTGACAGGTTGCCCAACTCACTGCTGGGGGCGTGTTTCCTTGCAACCTAGGTCCCCTCCCTTCACCCCGTCCTGAGGAAGACCCATAGCTGAGGTGTTAATCCTCCCTCAACTGCGCCAGGGTCGAAACGTTGACGATCTCCCCCTATTTGGGGCCTGCACCTTTGCTGGCACCTCCCATTGATCGTCTGCGCAGATGCGGTGACACTGTGACAGACATCTGTAAAATATTATGTGAATAACTTTCGGGGCAGGCCCAATGTTTCGCTAAGAGAATTGGACCGTAGCTTAATACAAACTATTGGATTTTCTTCTTAAACTTTCCTGAATTCCTTTCCCCTTTTTCACGTGAGCACTTATCTTTGCACCTTCTTCTTACTGCACCTGGCAGTAACCCCCAGCCTTTACTGTTTCTATTTATACAATGTAAATAAATTGCTAATTAAGTTGCCTCAGACTAATTCGTGTTTTTGGGTACTGTAAGAATTGTATATGCATCTGGCTGTTTTTGTGTTTTTATCTTCTTTTCTTTTGCAGAATTGAATCCCATAAAAAACAAAAAAAGGGTTTTCATTTATTGGTATGATTTAGTTATGTCTAGGACCACTTTGTTTCTCTATCGTAATGAGGCACTTAATGTTTTGTGCTTAACTAAATGCCTTATTGATTAAATAAATAGATTTAATTGTTTCTCCTATATTTATATAGAGCTAACCGCTAAAGAAGAGGCTACTGAACTACTGGCCGATGGACTGAAATAAAAACCTTGGGCTATCCACCAGAAGGATACCACTCCACTCTAGTATTCGCACTTCTGGTATTTTCGGTTCCAGGAACACCTGGACATTTTTACCTGCATTAATCCACACTCACTCAAACTGCAGACGCAGGGGTCAGTGGCTATGGGGTGAGAATCAACCGGACAACCAGCTGACTCCTTGCAACACCGTGGGAGAGATTGCGATGATCCCCTAGTGCACAAGGACCTGCCATGCACCAGGCCCCCTCCTGAATCCCTTTCCTCATCTCCCACCTGCAGCAGGCGGTAAATCTAACTTTTTTTAGCCATGCAGAAAAGGACTGTTTCTTGGTCCGCATGAATATAGAGAATATATATTAGAGACATTGGACCCATTATAAGTTTGGTGGTGTGGGACAGCCCCACTCCCGCACGGCCAAATTCATGTACAAACAGCCAGCCAGATTAGGAGATTTCTCCTTCCTGGCTGGCTGTTCTATGGCATATCCAGGGCGCAATGGGAACGTCAAAGGCAGTACTTGCAGCTTGTAGGTACTGATGTGCATGCACACATGGGGGCACCTATTGTGCCCCCCTGTGCAAATCCACAAGCAGGGAGGCACAAGGGGGTCCTGTAAGGCCCCCTTTGTTTCCTCACTGCCACACTTTTCATTGCGGTCTTGATATGAAAAATGTAGTGCAGAGGAAACACGTAATGTGCTTGGCGGAGCTGCAGCGGCCCGCCAATCATTCTGCAGCCTCAAGACCACAGCACCACAGCGCCACAGCCAGGGATATCTGATCCCTGGCAGTGCAGTGGCCCCACGGCAGCCTGACCACCCTGGTTGTAATGGAGCAGTCGGAAGACCGCCACCACTGCGCCCCAGCGAGTCTGGCGGTTCGTGGACTGCCAGATTCGTAATAAAGCCCTAATACTGCAGGTCATTGTCAGGTTCATAGCCTAACCATGGCTACTATAGTGTCTTATATTTCATCGTTTTGTATATTTGTAGAGTTTCAGTTTACTGTTTTTCCACACAAGCAATTTAGGTATTTTTTTTTTTGTCCTCATCTCCACCATGGTTGTAATCTGCCAAACCTCTGAACAGGGAAGAAAGGCAAATAATGGTGCTGACATGCTGACTCAGTCAAAGACTGGTAAGGGTATAAACGATACGCGGGTCTGCCATGACCCTACAGCTATGTCGTTCACCCTGCCGATCCTGACACCTTGTTACTTGTCAGACAGATATTGATCATAAGCCATTTACCACCATTGCTTATATCACCGATACGCCAAGAGAATAGGCGAAGTTGTTTAGCAAAGAGAGTATATCATGGCTTCGTAATCATCGGACCTGGGGGAAAAAAAAAAAAACAGCACGACTAGTGAGACTAATCAAGTAAATGCCAAAAAGCTCTTTTATCTGGTTTCCCAGCCCTGGCGATATCTAATTTTGATATTTGTAGCATTGAAGTACACCAGTCATGTAAAGACGGAGGAGAAGCCTCTTTCCATCGCTTGCAGATTTCTCTCTGGGCCACCAAGATAGAGTAAAACAAGAGGTTTTTGGCAGGACTTCGCTTCTGATCTACTACACCGAAGATGACTAGCCAAAGATCAATAACCACTGTAAAACCAATGGAGGATGTCAGTTTGTTACTAATTAGATCCCAAAAAGACGTCAGGTGTGGGCAGTCATAGAACATATGTACAAAACTGAAATCATGGCATGGAATAGCGATGTAACAGGTTTTAATGAGCAACTAAGTAGTAATTTGAGATATCTCGGTTTAAGAATCGTTAAAGATATCAACTTGATTGCTTCTACCAACTTTGCTATAGTTGCTAAAGAGTGCAGGAAGCTAATGGGGTCTTGGGGACATCTCCCTCTGACAGTTCTGGGTCGTGCAAATTTAGTGAAAATGTCCATTTTACCACTTTTATTTTTAATACCATACCACTGTATTTTGACACATCACTGATGGCGAAGATGCAGAGTGACATCTCTTCATTTATTTGGAAAAACAAAAGTGTAAGAATAGCTTGGAAGAAAATAAGGCGTCGTAGGGAGAAAGGTGGTTTGGCCGGTCCTGACCTTCAGATATATGCGTGGGCTTTTCAGATGACACACGCACGAATGTTGCTAAAAATCCCATCAGACCAAGGCATAGGGATGATGTTTACAGCATTACTGTAGGGGGAAGGAGTGGGGCAGTCGGGTTTTCTTTTTAAGTTTGGTGCCCCTAAATTTTTCAAGAAGGTTAAATTGAAGGTGTTGCAGGGCCTAGCAAGAACTTGGTTCAATCTCAGAGCTGCAACTAAACTAGGATATTACTCGAACAGATCTCCTATATGGGATCTCCCTGCTGCTCCTGGTTGGGTAAACGATGTACTGGTAATCCCTCTAAAAGATGCCGGAATTTCAACATGGGGTGACTTGTTTGTGGAAGGGACCATGCTTTCCTGGGAACATCTAGCGAGCAAGGTGGGCCCCAACTTCTCTAGATTGAAGTATCTGCAAATTTCAAGCTGGGCCCAAGCACAGTCAGCTAGTGGCCCCCGTCATTTCAACACGCCTCTAGGGGGAGGCAGTCAACTGGAATCCTCTTTGCTCGATAAACCATCAGTATCCAAGGAAGTTTCCCTATGGTACAATTTAATCTTGGAAGAGATTGATGGGGAATTCCATCTCCCAGACCTACTGTGGGGCTCCTTGATGCCTTCCCTGAACTTGAACGATCTATGGCTAATGTCCTGTAATGTCTTGTGGGACCTAGTCAAACCAGCCTGGCTACGCAGGAACCACCTTTTTACCCTTCATAGGGCTTACTACTCCCCTCAGAGACTGTCTAAATTTTCAACAGGGGAACCGGTGGCATGTGCCCGGTGTGGTCTAGAAGCAACTTAGGTATGTTCATATAAAAAAATGTGTGCTGTCAGCTTCCACTGGTTTAGCAGGTGCAGTGGCACCAGGGTCCAGAGAGGCCCACTGAATCCCTCAACCCATTCATACCCAAAAGAATCCCACTCTATTACAGCCTTGTTCAGGGCCGAACTGGTAATACCGGGCACTGGGCAATCCCCCGGGAGGCCGGAAGGGGTGAGGGCCAGTTTCTTTACAGGGGGCCGATTTTGTTACAGGGGCCGCCGATTTTTGAAAAATCGCCCCCCAGCAACAAAATCAGAAGACAGCCCTGCTTCCAGGCCTGTGGCAGCATGGGATCTCAGCAGGAATCCGACCCTGGAGTTTCCAAATGAAAAAAACACACGCAGTATAAATAATATGCACTTGTGAGCGAGGAGAGGCGCACAGGGTGACGTGTGAGGATCAGAGGGAGGAGCCATGCATGAGGTGCAGACGCAGTTTGGGATCCGGAAGGAGGCCTCCTGGAAGAGAGGCCCCGAACACCGAGCTGCTGCGGAGTCCACTGAGGAGCAAGCCCTGGATGGAGAAACAGTGAGTATAGGGCGCAGTGACCCAGGCACACTAACTAGGAAATGGCACTGAGGGAGAGATACTAAGGGCTGTCACTGAGCGACACACTTCACTTCAGACACACCACGATACCTTACTCTGGCTGAGAACTGATCGGATGATGTAACATTTGACTGCACTGCAGCTGGCCTAAACGCACACATTGACTCGTCTTCTACAAATGCCACTGATTTGCCACACAATTAATTGCCCAGCATGCATCATATACATTAAAAAAATGTGCCTTTAATTCACGGTCTGGACAGCAGAGTGCACGCAATCTCAATCTACTAAAGGACTTCCCAACAGATGAGAACTGCGCCCTGCTCCAGCCCTCTTCCCCCACACACGTCCAGGTTAGGCTGAGTTATGGATGCATTGGGGTGGCATATAATTTGTGTGGTTGAGAGCTGACAAAAACTCAATTGCTAGTGCTTAATGCTGCAGTAGAGACTTTTCAAAAAGTACAGTTGAAAAAGAAAACGGACTCCATTACACTCTCCATTCATATACTTTTTTCCAATTAGCATAAGCAGTGCATTTTAAATAATGTTGAAACTGGACACATACATTTTCATTTATTTGTATATGTTGTTTTTCTTAATTTTATGTTCAACAAATTGCTTATTGCTACACAACAAATATCAACAATGGAACAATTCAACCATGCTGATTGCCTCATCAGTGATAATATCTTTATTCAAATATTTATTTTACTAATTAGGTCGCTATCACAACTCCCTTCACTGCTTTGTTCTAATAGTTACTCAAAACTCTTGAAGTGTTTATGCCATTAAAATTACAACCAAGAAAAAATAATAGTCTAAGCCTGAGTACTTGACGATTTCTCTGGTTGTAACAGTATGCATTCATTGCCTCTGTCATATTCCGGCATTCACATTCTGGGACGAGGCGGGTGGTGATTGGTCCCAGGTCTCACACACAGTGTGAGGTCTGAGGTGGTGGGTGGCAGCCTTGTTTTAGCAGCAACGGACCGATCCCTGTAGGCTCTAAAGCAAGGCAGCCTGGACTCACTCTCAGTGCAATATTCAGCACAAAAGAGCACCGGCCGGTCGCCCCAGCCGGGCCCAATGAGGACACGCTGGCGCTTATCCCGGTAGGTATTATTTACAACAAGGGTTGGTGATGGACAGAGTCTCTGAATTAAGCAGAGTACTCTCACCCAGTCAAGAGATCAGGGCTAGATCCAACACGGTTTTTTAGCTCATTGCACCATCCCAGTTTCAGAACCTGGCTGTATGCAAATTAGTCTGTCCCTGGCCCAGTGCATCATGGGAACAGGGCAGACCAGACTACAAAAGCCAATTCTTACACTGGGAAGGAAACAAGCTTCCGGGGACCGGTTTCTGGCATTTCAGCCGTCTTCGGCCCGGCTTGCTTGAATCCCGATGGTGCAATGAGCAAGGGACTCACATCTGAGTATACCCTTCCACGCTTAGGGTGGACAAAATTATTTACAACAAGGGTTGGTGATGGACAGAGTCTCTGAATTAAGCAGAGTACTCTCACCCAGTCAAGAGATCAGGGCTAGATCCAACACCGTTTTTTAGCTCATTGCACCATCCCAGTTTCAGAACCTGGCTGTATGCAAATTAGTCTGTCCCTGGCCCAGTGCATCATGGGAACAGGGCAGACCAGACTACAAAAGCCAATTCTTACACTGGGAAGGAAACAAGCTTCCGGGGACCGGTTTCTGGCATTTCAGCCGTCTTCGGCCCGGCTTGCTTGAATCCTGATGGTGCAATGAGCAAGGGACTCACATCTGAGTATACCCTTCCACGCTTAGGGTGGACAAAATTATTTACAACAAGGGTTGGTGATGGACAGAGTCTCTGAATTAAGCAGAGTACTCTCACCCAGTCAAGAGATCAGGGCTAGATCCAACACCGTTTTTTAGCTCATTGCACCATCCCAGTTTCAGAACCTGGCTGTATGCAAATTAGTCTGTCCCTGGCCCAGTGCATCATGGGAACAGGGCAGACCAGACTACAAAAGCCAATTCTTACACTGGGAAGGAAACAAGCTTCCGGGGACCGGTTTCTGGCATTTCAGCCGTCTTCGGCCCGGCTTGCTTGAATCCTGATGGTGCAATGAGCAAGGGACTCACATCTGAGTATACCCTTCCACGCTTAGGGTGGACAAAATTATTTACAACAAGGGTTGGTGATGGACAGAGTCTCTGAATTAAGCAGAGTACTCTCACCCAGTCAAGAGATCAGGGCTAGATCCAACACCGTTTTTTAGCTCATTGCACCATCCCAGTTTCAGAACCTGGCTGTATGCAAATTAGTCTGTCCCTGGCCCAGTGCATCATGGGAACAGGGCAGACCAGACTACAAAAGCCAATTCTTACACTGGGAAGGAAACAAGCTTCCGGGGACCGGTTTCTGGCATTTCAGCCGTCTTCGGCCCGGCTTGCTTGAATCCTGATGGTGCAATGAGCAAGGGACTCACATCTGAGTATACCCTTCCACGCTTAGGGTGGACAAAATTATTTACAACAAGGGTTGGTGATGGACAGAGTCTCTGAATTAAGCAGAGTACTCTCACCCAGTCAAGAGATCAGGGCTAGATCCAACACCGTTTTTTAGCTCATTGCACCATCCCAGTTTCAGAACCTGGCTGTATGCAAATTAGTCTGTCCCTGGCCCAGTGCATCATGGGAACAGGGCAGACCAGACTACAAAAGCCAATTCTTACACTGGGAAGGAAACAAGCTTCCGGGGACCGGTTTCTGGCATTTCAGCCGTCTTCGGCCCGGCTTGCTTGAATCCTGATGGTGCAATGAGCAAGGGACTCACATCTGAGTATACCCTTCCACGCTTAGGGTGGACAAAATTATTTACAACAAGGGTTGGTGATGGACAGAGTCTCTGAATTAAGCAGAGTACTCTCACCCAGTCAAGAGATCAGGGCTAGATCCAACACCGTTTTTTAGCTCATTGCACCATCCCAGTTTCAGAACCTGGCTGTATGCAAATTAGTCTGTCCCTGGCCCAGTGCATCATGGGAACAGGGCAGACCAGACTACAAAAGCCAATTCTTACACTGGGAAGGAAACAAGCTTCCGGGGACCGGTTTCTGGCATTTCAGCCGTCTTCGGCCCGGCTTGCTTGAATCCTGATGGTGCAATGAGCAAGGGACTCACATCTGAGTATACCCTTCCACGCATAGGGTGGACAAAATTATTTACAACAAGGGTTGGTGATGGACAGAGTCTCTGAATTAAGCAGAGTGCTCTCACCCAGTCAAGAGATCAGGGCTAGATCCAACACCGTTTTTTAGCTCATTGCACCATCCCAGTTTCAGAACCTGGCTGTATGCAAATTAGTCTGTCCCTGGCCCAGTGCATCATGGGAACAGGGCAGACCAGACTACAAAAGCCAATTCTTACACTGGGAAGGAAACAAGCTTGCCTCTGTCATATTCCGGCATTCACATTCTGGGACGAGGCGGGTGGTGATTGGTCCCAGGTCTCACACACAGTGTGAGGTCTGAGGTGGTGGGTGGCAGCCTTGTTTTAGCAGCAACGGACCGATCCCTGTAGGCTCTAAAGCAAGGCAGCCTGGACTCACTCTCAGTGCAATATTCAGCACAAAAGAGCACCGGCTGGTCGCCCCAGCCGGGCCCAATGAGGACACGCTGGCGCTTATCCCGGTAGGTAGGCACTGAGGTGCACTTGTCACAAGTGAGTTGTGCTTTTAAGACTTTATCAGTCACGGACCATCAAAGCAGCTCCTCCACACATTTTAACCCCTTCGCTGCGGGGGTAATTCCCCCACGGTGTGAGCACTACGCCGCGGTGCTCGTGACGAGACCAGCTCGTCATGAGTCACAGTGAAGCTGTGCTCATGACGAGCTGGTCTCGTCACGACCCCTCCCACTGATTAATTCACCTGCACAGGAGGAGAATTAATCGCGCGTGGGCGGCGCGGAGATGTTATGACGAGACCAGCTCATCATGAACACAGCTCCACCGTGACTCATGACGAGCAGTCTCGTCATGAGCATTTTTTTTTCTAGTGGAGCGGTATCCTTCTGGTGGATAGCCCAAGGTTTTTACTCATATTTTTTCTGTTTTAAATGTGCACTGATAAGAGGGAAAAAAATGACAGCTTTCGGTGATTTTTGTGCTGAGACATTAAAATAGTATTCAGCCAGATTAAAAAACAGCCAGGTACCAAGTCTATATCTGGTTCTGGTGGCTGTATCTGGGGCCAGATTTGCTTAAACTGACTGTGTTGCATAGATATGGTGTTTGCATGCACCGGGCAGGGCTGACTAAATCAAACTGGGAAAAGGCTACTAGATGGGACTGGGCAGGGCCAAGATGGTTGTGATGAGGGTTAAACGGTTTAGAAGGGACTGGGCAGTGTCACACTAGTTCTGGTGGATACGAATGAGCTAGAATGAAATTCAGCTGGCTGGGATGGCTCTGATGGAGGTAAGGGGGTTAAAGTGCATTGAGCAGGGGTAGATCTGCTGGAAGTGTTCAGGGTTCCAACATACTGGCCTGGCCCTGGCTGTTTCTGATCCGGTCAATGGAGTTAGGATGCACTGAGTGGGTCAGGCTACTTCTGATTGGCTGTTAATGGTGTTAAAATGGACAATATTGTCTGGTAAGTGCTCCTCATTGCCCAAAAGGTGGTCATTTGTGATTTCTAACTCTCAATATGGACTTCATTGCTCATTTCTACTGGGGAGAAAGTGCCACTCATTTTGCCACACATTAGGCAGTAGAATATCTCTCACAAGTACACTAAAACCATGGAAATCTCACACAAAAGCAATCTGAAAATGTGTCTGCTATGCTATAAATTCAGCTTTTAGGCTAGTGTGTGGTCTTGAATGATCAGATCAATGAGATCATCTTGTGAGCACTGTAGTGTCTTCCTGCCCTCTGTTACTCCGAACTGCAGTCACGCAGTCTGTCTCTGGTTAGTGCTCTTCCATTTCGGGTGCTATGCAGCAGTTTTAATATCTTCTTGGAGTTTCTTGTTGCTCAAATGGGTGCAATATCTGATATTTATATGTTTCTCTCATGTTCATTGCTTAATTTTTACTCACGAGAAAGTGTCACTCATAGTCACTGAATATTACTCATAATTACACTGAATTTATGAAAATGTCACACATAGCAATCTGAAACCTTGGCAGCTATGCACAGTGCAGTGTGCACTCCTGCCTCTGCTTTGCGGAGAAAAAGCACAACTGCCATTGATGAGATGACCTCTCACTCACGAATGGCAGTGGTGCTTTTTACCCGCACAGACAGACAGTGGTGCTGCGGTGCAGTAGTTGGATTGAATTTAGTAGTGCGTGTGCCTCACACACGCACTTCTAAATTCAACCCAAGTTACCATACCAGTCCACCCAGCTACTGACCTGTGTGTGCGCAGGGACAGGGTGCTGTGCAGCCGGTGCGTGCAGGCTGCGGTCCGCGTACACTTACTTTCGGCGCCACACCAACTGTCTACCACCACCCCCCCCTCGTGACCAGGCAGGCACAGAGGCACCTGGCCTGCCTTAATTGCAGGCATAATGACTGGATTATCTGGTGCTCTTTAAGGTCATTGTGTACTATTTACTGTGCTTTAAAAGTTTTTATAATTACATTTGTAATGAAAAATGTGCTGTAAAATGCACCATTTTGGTCTTTCTTTTTCCCACATTTTCTTGGGGGAGAACCACCCCAAACCCCCCTAGTAGTGGTCGGGCTCACTCTCTGCGCTCGCTCCCTTCGCGCCATATGGGGGCTGCTCTGAAATAATTTGCCAGGGCTGCTTTAAGTTCCAAGTCTGGCCCTGGCCCGTTATCTTTCCCCTGTGTCACATTTGGCCATATCAGTTCAAGCCACAGCAAACATTTTTGCATTACAAATTTGATTTTTAACTTTTGGAATTAACCTCACAGTGCAATAAGTCCCCATCACGCACAATATGAAACTTTCAAAATTTGTGAAAAATGTATGTCTTTGTACAAATATAGAAATTACGTGACATAAAGAAACCAACGTACCTTGTACAGCTTGTTGCGCATTATTTCAATGTTCATTTCATCAAGGTCATTTTCTGAGAGGCAGTCTTGAAAAAAATTGGCTGGATGCAAAAACATGTAATCGTAAAATACATCAGTAAATGGAAAAAAGCAGCACAGCGGTGGTCCTTCTAGCTAGCAATTGCATCATAGACTTTGACCACATCAGTTAATATTATAGAAAGACGCACTGCATTTACACAGATCAAAATTCAAGTCTGTCCACAATATGCTTACCTATACAACTCCTGCAAATGACCAGTGGATTACGTTTAAAGACTTATGCTATTTATTGTTTTAGTTTATGTGTCTATAATGCGCTGAAAGGAACAATTAACACTACAGAATCCCAAGATGGCACTACAAACCATTGGTTTGTGTTTCCTATTGTGCCTCACACAAGAGTTATGTAATGTGCATTTGTAATATTTAAAGCCACAGGAGACACCCATAACCCCAGTTGAGACCTGCCTCCCATGCGGTCTAGTGGTTGCCAATCCCAGCATTCAATTGGACCCGCACTCGTTCAGACGTGTAGCTCCTGATTAATTCAGGATGCGCTGCGAGTGAAAAGCCCCACACTGTGAGCTCAGGTGAGTGCCCATATTGGGCTGTTGCTAGGTTTGATCCGCCCAAGTCATGCACATATATCTTTGATTTCGTGCTACCTGCTTTGCTTCATTGGTTCAATTTCCCTCACCTTGATTTTGGCACATTATTTATGCGTGTTGCTAATTGTTTTAAGGGCACGCTCGAGGAAGACGTGTTACGACTATCCCCACTCCCCATGCCATTATGATCTCCAACTGAGGTAAAAAAAAAAAGCAACGTTACTGTTGCTCTTATTCTATAGCAGGCAGTGGCAGCTGGTCAATTTAGAAAGTGATGGGGCTATCACACAAACGAAAGTATAAAACCGAACGATAGTCAGGACACATACAAACAAACACACATTCGCTCACATCCTAACACACTGGTACAAGCTTGCAGAAAGGCACATAAACATAAGCATGCTCTCAGTCATACACACAATGTGGAAAACTTACCTGGGGTAGTCTTCAGCATACAGTTTCCACTGCACGTCGATTCCCAACTTTCACAAGCAAACAAGGCACCAGAGCGAGGCTCACACCCTTAAGCCCAATCAAAAGCTCAGATGGGACGGAAGGCTGTCTTTTTTAGGTCTCGCCTAGGCCGCGCGCATGTGCTGCTCTAGGAGGGCCTTTAGTAATTGGTCTTCACTTTTCAAGCACTGCACTCGTGCTTGTGGCGGCATCCACCTTGCGGGAGCGAGCAGGGGCGCGCCACAAGCATGACTGCCGTTCTTGAAAAGTGAAGACTTCGCGCGCACGCACCACTACCGGGCTTGTTAGGTCTACTGCGTGCGATTGTTAATTAGCATGTTCGCTGCGCTCAGGGTGCCGGGAGTGGCGTGTGACCAGAGCTTGTCTCTTCTCCTCATCTGTATCTATTTCTTTACCCTCTATTTTTGTCTGGGTTTCCATGTTTTACCTGCGTTCCGACATTTATTACTTGCTATGCATTCATGACCTCTGTTTCCACTGTGAACAGGTAATATGTATGCCAAAGTTATTTACTTCACTAGGAATTGTCCATCAAAACATTGAAGCATCAGAGACCCCAGGGAAGCCTATGTCATTTAAAACCCGTTTTGTGTCCTGGGTTCGCCATAGCAGATTATTGGGAAAGGCCCCTTACTAAAATAGAGTGTTAAATGTAAATGCACATCGACACATATAAAGGGTGTTGTGGCAGCTGCTCTATGTACTTTGCATACATGGTTATGCTAATATGCTATTATATTTCTTAGGGCGCTGGTCTTCCATGATTTCAGCGCTTCATTATCGGCTGCTCCGTTATCTTATCATAATTACTGATTATGAGAAATAATTAACTTCGCTACCTTTTTCAGTCCACGGGCAAAGAGGCTAAAGGCACATATTCTGTTGCGTAAGAGGATTTTTTGTGTGCTTGTTTACGAATGCTGCAGTAAATGCGCAGCTTTGGAAAGAAAGTGGTTAATATGTATGCTAAAGTTTTTTACCTCACTAGGAATTGTCCATCAACACATTGAAGTGTCAGAGACCCCTGGGAAGCCATTCCCCCAGATGCATCAAGCATCCATTTTGCGATTCCTTATTAGTGAAAAATAAGGAATCCCTAATAATGAATAACAAAATGGTATGCAAGAAGAAATCACTTTAAAAATAGCGATTTCTTAAAATTCCTTAATTGCGATTTACAAATTGCAAGTCGCAATTAAGGAATACCTCCCCATTCATTCCTATGGGCCTAGAGGCCCATAGGAATGGATGGGAAGAATTTTCAATTTGCGAATCGCAATTAGCGAATCGCAAAATGAGATTGCGATTTCAAGGGTGCAGGGGTGTCCAAAGGACACCCTTTTGCACCCCTGAAATTGATCTGTGCACATATGTTGCGCACACACATGCCCTTAGGGGATGTGTGTGCGCAACATGAAACTTTGAAAAATGCACTTCAGTGCATTTTTCAAAGTTTTTGCAAATGAGCATGAAGTTGTACTTCATGGTAATTTGCGAGCCCTATTAGCGAAATCGCTATTTTTTTAACTTTAATGCATTGCATTTAAGGAATCTCAATTTGAGATTCCTTAAATGCAAGTAATAGCAACTAAGCGAATTTTCAATTTGCGATTTTTGCATTTGGGATGATGCATCCCAAATGCAAAAATACCGGTCGCAAAGGGGCAGATTCTCAGAATCTGCCCGTTTGCGAGCGGTTTTTAGCTTCATGCATCTGGGGCTTTGTCATTTAAAACCCGTTTTGTGTCCTGGGTTCGCCATAACAGATTATTGGGAAAGGTCCCTTACTAAAATAGAGTATTAAATGTAAATGCACATCGACACATATAACAGGTGTCCGTGTTTAATTTTCGGGATTAAAAACGGTTTTATTGTAAGGAACGAAAATATCATGGTTGCTATACACCAAGGCCTTTTCTTGATTCTACCGCATACTTCTTTCTTCCACCCCCTACACTTCTGCCTTTGTCTTACCAATAGTTTTTTTTATTTCTGGGTTCTCACTGTTTTCCTATCCTTCTCTTCCTCCTACTTTCTTCACTGTCTGCCTTTCTCTTATGCCGGGTCAAGCCAGAGGATGAAAAATAATTTGGGTGCCTCAAAATGAGTGCCTATGCTCAGCACCTGCAATTGCCTGCACAAGTTAACCACCGGACTGTGTGGAGTTTGTGTTCCTTTTTACAGTGTTGCTTTTATCAAAGTTGTGTGATTCTACCAGTTTACAACTGAGATTGTGATCTGTTCCTAAACTGTAGCTACAACCCATTAGAGAACAGTCTGTCAGGTCTACACAATCGGCTGATTCACAAAGCCTTCGCAGTTGTAAGTTCAACCTAATAGGGAGAGGATGTTGCCTAAATGCTATGGCGGTCGACCTCAAATCTGGGAAACCGGGTTTGAGGCTCAACATCCTGTGATTCTGGGCAAATCATTTAATATCCCCGTGCCTAACAAAACAAGCATTGGCATAGCCAATAGGTCTCACCTCAGCCAATAGGTCTCACCACATTATAAGTGTTTAGCCATGCAACAGTTGATGTTGCACCAAGGATATTGTTCTGCATAGTTAAATACTTATAAGGTCCCAAAGGCGAGACCTATTGGCTATGCCAGTGCTTGTTTCCTATACCATGGATTCTGATGGGGCAGAAGGGCACATGACTGACAAGCGCCAATTCACCGTTATCTGGCACGCTGAGTGGTGTAACAGAGACCCCCGCAGTGCAGGAGGGGCCCGATCTCCAGGGGGCCCCATCAGAACAGTGCCCTGCCTGAGAGCTCCTGATTTAGTCTGGAGGGGGCCCCTCCAAGCACTTTGCACGGGGGCCCTCAAGTTTTGTTACGCCACTGGGCATGCTGCACAGTCTGACACTAGTGCAGCATGTCAGAAATATATTCCAACTGTGAAAGGATGGGATGTAACAGCCCACGCCTGTCACATGTGCAATACATCCCAGTGATCCGTGATTGTGGAGGGCTGCCGCCCTTTTGGCGCCTATAGAGCAGACGCCCCTGATAGCCGCACATCTTTAATCAATATTCATTACTATCCCTTACAATTTAATTCCAACACATTTGGAGATTTTTGCAGCCTATTTAGCAACTGCACGCTTGAGGAACACGTGTTCCGGATGTCGTCGCTTACCCCTAAATTTCCATTCCCAATTGGGTTAGTAAGAACCCTTGGGCAGTGCTGCCTTTAGTTAACAGTGCACGCGTCCTTAATCATAACGTTTCTTTATCCCTTTCAGATTCATTCCAGGTCTTTTGGAGATCCCAATGAATTAATTTTGTGTAGTTCCCATAAATGCTAAACATGGATGTGCTTCTCCTTTAGGTCATATTCACCAATGGGTCCTCATTAGTGCAACCTTTATTATTTTAGTCTGCCTCGTGCCATTAATTGATCAGGTTGTTCCGATTTTTTCCTACATCCCTTTGAACTACTTCATCCTTGTTTCAATATCATTTATAACTTGAAGGACAGCTTGTGGACCACCTCCCTCCCCCCTGGTGACCAGCTGGGCTGGCCCAGCACCTGGCATATAAGTTCCTGCGGTTTGTTCCACCGCAGTGTATTGACCACACTTTTACTGGATCAATAGGAGGCTGCTTCATCTTAGTCATGCTAGTGGTGGCTAGCATTAGCCCCTTTTTCTCTTTTTTCCTCCTTCCCAGGTGCCTTGAATTCCCTTCAGGTACCCCTTGTTTCTCTGCATTGATCTACATCTCTTCAATGTGGGGGTTACCTCTCTTTTTCTTCCCCGTTAGGCAGCAATTACCTTTCTTGTGTTCCCTTGTCCTGATGATGACCTCAAGTCATGAAGGCCGAAATCCCGTGTCTTGTATCAGCCTAATTGGGATTGTTAATAATGCCATGATTTTGCACTACTTGTATTATAAATTAAATGTTCATGCATAATATTCTGTTAAAAATATCCCCCAAAAAACCCTGGTTTACATTTTGTCATGTGTTTTACTTGTGCCATTTAAACACTTTTTTCACAAACACAATGTGTTCACCCTGCACTTATGGCCTGGGTTTGGTGGTCAGCCGTACCCGAGGTCCGACTGCTGCAACCGGATTGCTATTGCAAAGACTGCGGATAAGCGGATATGCAATTTTTGCACATTTTCAATTGGCTGGAAAGAGTTACACTGTTTGTAAATATTGGCTTGCAAGAGCATCATCACATGTGCTGTCAGAATACTAGTACTTGAGAACCACTCCCATGCCTGGCTGCAAGTATCCAACGACTTGGCAATAGTGTGCGTGCTGTTCACGGATGGCGGCCTGCCAAGGAGGAATTTACAAAAACATGTTTTAAAAGGCCTGTTTGTGTGATTTGCAGTCACAATCATCCTCCTCGGATGGGCTGCAAAGCACTTAGGGGAGAGAAGAACCAATGTGTGATAATCTCAATAAAAATTGCAGTATCAATGCCAAAAAGCGAATCCGGCACGCAGCTCTGCACAATGGCCGTGTATCTCTTTAAAGTCGTGGAAAATCTGCCCTTGTGTTGGCCCACCTTTAGGCGCCCAACTCCACATACGTTTACCACAGTTTCGTGAAACTGGGCGATAAGCAGTTGATGAAATGTGAATAATGACTACACCTCCCCTCCAAAAATCAGGATATCTGTGTGTAGTACATGATGTTTGTTATCATTTTAAGTGGACTCTAATTTATATATTTTTTAAAACAACAAAAACAACTTAATAAAAACGTGTTGATTTTTCGTGAGTCAGACATTTTGAAAAATGGTGTTAGGTTACTAGGAATAAAATACGAAACATATCTATCATACCTAGGGGGGTGTCCACTAGAATTGCACTGTAGAGCTCTGCTGGAGTTTGTGCAATGCTCACTGCTTCCATCTGCTCAAAGCTCCCAAGAGGATGGCACTTTGGGACCAGTTCAGATATTGGTCGTTGGTGCAACGTCCCAGTGATCAGCAGAATGACGTTGTCAATCATGTAACTGTACCTGGAATGAAGGAAAAAACGCAACTTAAATACAAATTAAAATAAAATGCTCAAATTCCTTGATTAAAAAGAGTTGCTGCCTTACAGTATAGTTTTAGATGGGGAGAGGGCAGCTGGATCATTTATTCCATTGATCTGTAAAGAAATATCCATGACTTATGAGATTTCCGGCAGCTCCACACTGCTCCGAGGCCAGCTGGAACATTAGACTGTCCTTGGGGGAACCCCGCTGTTCTCTGAGGCCATTAATTCACCTCATTTATTTCATTCAGTAAATCAGCTGTCCCCCTCTTCTGAGCCTGCGCAACATCTTTACCTGGCAATCCATCTGAGATTAGCCAAACCTCTCCATGCTGTTATTATCACTTTCTTCCCCTCTTTTTCTGTTCCAGGAAACCTCAATGATACCTTTTTACCTGAATCCACCGCCTGACCCGGATGATGTAGGCAGTTACTGGCCAATTTCAAATCTTAACTTTTTTTGACAAATTAGTTGAAATAACTTCGATTCAATCATTCACAGTCAATCGCTTTTTGACGTTCACCATCATGACCTGTGCACCGATGATGATTCATGCCGGGTATAGAAGAAGAGGTTTTGACTCTCCTTAATGCATCTCTACAACTAGGACAAGTTCCGTTGGCCTTTAAGGAAGCCCGGTTGATCCCACTGCAAAAAAAAACGGGGGCTGATGTGAAATGCTTGAAAAACTTCAGGCCAATTTCCCAAATACCATTCCTGGCCAAAGTAGTAGAGCAACATGTACTCTCTGATCTTGCTGACCATCTGGAGAGGAATGCCTTGTTGGAACCGAATCAGGCTGGGTTTCGTGCTAATCATAGCACGGAGCTAGTGATGCTGTCCATTCTGGATGAGCTGAGGAACAGGAGAGATAGAAAAATTCCAGGTGCCCTGGTGCTGTTAGACCTCTCCGCGGCATTTGATACCATTTGTCATAAACAACTTTTGTCGCGGTTGAGGGAATTCGGCATTCAGGGCACAGCACATGCCTGGTTCGCTTCCTTTTTGCAAGGGAGGACGCAGAGAGTACAGCTCGGAGACTTGTTCTCCACTACAACATCGATTACCTGTGGGGTGCCGCAGGGGTCCGCCCTTTCACCCCTTTTATTCAATATTTATTTACAGCCTCTGATCTCACTGCTTAATCAGATGGATTGCCAGGTTTACAATTACGCTGACGACACCCAAATTGTCATCCAAATGGAGGACGAGCCAGGGGCGTTTGCGAGATTACAAAATATTCTTAAGCACACAGCCAATTGGATGTCCATGAATTCGCTAAAAATCAATCCTGACAAGACCGAGGTGTTGCCAATCACTATTGCAGGCAACTCTTGGAATGATGGCTTCTGGCCAAGAGAACTAGGGACACCCCCAGAACCAGCGGCGGCAGTAAAAAGCCTGGGTATCCATGTGGATGGCAAGCTATCCATGCAGAAACAAGTCACGGCGGTGGTGGGAACCTGTGTTGGCCTTCTCCGACAACTAAGAAAAATCTCTTCACTATTGTCCTTCTCAACTTTGAGGCGTGCGGTCTCTTCTATGATCTTAGCGAGGCTGGATTATGGCAATTCGCTATATATAGGCCTGCCTCAAAAACTTCTGGACAAGTTGCAAGTTGTCATGAATGACGCTGCAAGGCTCATCTTTAAGAAACCGAGGAATACGCATGCATCCCCCCTCATGCGTGAGCTGCACTGGCTGCCAGTGAGGCAGAGGGTATTGTTTAAAGGGCTCTGCATTGCACAAAAATCCTTATACGGAAAGGCGCCAGGGTATCTGAAGGCCCGCCTGACTTCCTATAGGCCTGGTAGGATGTTAAGATCGTCGGAAGCTACTCTCCTCACCCAACCACGTTTTAGGCTGGCCACAGTTGGTGGCCGCGCTATCTCTATTAACCTTCCAGCAGCCTGGAACAAGCTACCAGTGGAATTACGGAAAGAAACAACCTGCTGTGCTTTCGAAAGAAGTTAAAAACTGTGCTCTTCCAACAAGCCTGGATGGGGCTGTAAACTCTCGAATGGTCCTCTGAATGTCTGCTGTGCGTACCTGACAAAGCGCTTGGAGACCCCCGGGTTATAACGCGCTATATAAATCGAAATAAATAAATCCTTGGTGACTTTTAAAATAGAGGACAATGTAGTACTTCTCCAAGATCTTTCCCAGATTCGGATCACCCTGAAGTAGCTAAACTCATTCCTGGAGGCTGGTGTTGCATCCATCATACTTCCACATTCCAGTTGCCTTTCTCAGGGCCACCTTAAAGAGATTCTCAGGGTCCATCTTTGCTGCTTCTCCCTTCCTGTTTACATAACTTCGCCTTTCATAACAGTTGCAAAGTTAGCTGTTCCACAACTAAACAGATGAAACAGAGGTAATTAATAAAATCTCCTAAACTTCCGGTGGCATGCAGTTTCTCTGACTACATCTAGGCCATCACCAACAGGATGGCTACTGTTTTGTGAAATAGAACTTGGCCATTACTGAGATTCCAGTGGTGGGCCCAAATATGGGAAACAGGAAGTTGAATCTTTTGCTATTAGCATCAGATCAATGACCCAACCAATATAGCAGTAACAAGTCTTAGCCTTTGATGATGCACTTTCTCTTGATCCCAAAACCACAGTCATTATCCAGACATGTTTTTTGTTTTATCTAAGAATCATCACAGTGCATATTTTTGTCTCTGTACTGTGGGCATAAATTTACACTTGCGGTGTCTTGTCTGGATTATGCAAATGGTGGCTGGCTTGGCCTTCCAGCGTATCCTATTTTTGTTGTTGCAGTTTTATATAGCACAAACTCGACCTGAAGTTATTGGAGCGCTTTACATGAGCACCAGTTATATTACACAAGGACACATTCACTATTTTGGTAGGTGTGGGGAGATTAAGTGATTTGCCTAGAATCACAGGATGTTGAGCCGACGCCAAGACTCAAACCTGGTTTACCGGCTCCAAAGTCAGCAGCTCTGGCCGCTAGGCCACAGCCCTACCTCATCTTGCCGACTGACCACTTAGCTGCGAAAACAGATCCACTACTGCTGTCCCTGCACTCTCTGTCAATGATTGGTAGTATCACGATCAAAATCCCTTGTGATATTCATATACAAGGTAGAGGTAGAGGAAAAACCCTTCGCAACAGTCACATCTCATAACAACAGGTGTCAGTGGTAGCCAAAACCTGTTCTTTCATGGTCATGACAGATCAAGGCGAACACTAAAATTTTTAAAAGCCATTTTGGGAATTGGCGCTGAACCTATTTCAGAAGACCACCAGTCAGGGGTCCAGAACTGTTGGGCCCTGCCAAACAGAATATTCTAGGCTTTGCTGCTATTCAACTGGAGACAGTTTTCTGTCATCCAGGCTGCAATGGCTTGCATCACGGTTGCAAAACGTGATTTTGCATTATTAAGATCTTTATCAAATGAGATTACGAGCTGTGTATCTCAGTATACGACTGGGTGCTGTGCCTCCTGCAAACCTCGATTTATGGGACTACCACTGGAACAAAAAATATGCCAATTGAGGAATTCCCGCAAGGCATTTTGGGGTATTTCCCTGAGGACAGTAAATATTAATAAAGTAGCTCCGGTCGCTTACTTTTGCAACAGTGCTGCCTCACACGGTTTCCTTTTTGTTTTTATTTTCTGTTGAGGTTGCCCAGTCCTACCTGGGCACCCAGACTGGCCTCTTCTTTGGAGTCAGAACAGGGAACCCACCTCCAGATGCCCCTGCCAGCTTCCCACCTGGCTGGCATCCTCTTCTGCTGTCGCAGGAGCCAGCAGTTTGTTTGTCCCCTACTCGCCCTATGTGGCCAGTGTATTCCGTGTGTGGTGGCCGCCCCACTACCTTCAGACAAGGGCACAGGGAGCGACGGTGCTCCCCCTTCTTGGTCTATCAGCAGGGTCCTGGAGATAGGGCCAGCTACCCCTTACCTCTCCTGCGTGGGTGGGTCGCCACATCGCTCTCCCCATTCTTCTTGCATCAGCATTCAAAGAACAAAGCACAGAGAAGCACTAAGCAAGTGGCATATAATACACCAAGAATGCTAGATCTTCACAATCTTCAGTGTAAAAACGTCTTTATTTTTCAAAAAGGATGAGGGATATACACAGCTACAGCCTCAGCCAACGCGTTTCACCCAAATGGGCTTCCTCTGGGCTAGCAGCTTGAAGTTGCAGTCCTGGGCTCCCTTAATCTTCACACGGCCCCGGGGAGATGAGGGCTCCTGGGGGCAACTGAAGATGTGCAGAGGGGGCCCCATCCATGCCCTCTCCCCGAGATAAATTAATAAATCAATCTTGTGCCAATCCCCGAGCCCTGGCCTACCCTGGGGGTAATTTAAAGAAATATGGCAGAGCACCACTTGCTGATTTTTTCCAAAAGGTGGGGGGTCAAATGTCAGGTCTTTTAAAGGCCATAACTGGGGACCCGTTGTACGTCTTTCAATTATCTTGGTCTCATTTTACTCCTGGTGGGGAGCTCTAGGACAGGAACAGTTTGAGCAGACCTCCTCACCTCCAAGGTTGTGAATTCTACAGAGAGCTGGTTTTACTTACTTCCTGCACCAGCATTTCTCATTTCCTTTGTCCTGTGTCACTGCAGACAAAACAGTAAACCATACTAATGTTACCGAAGAGGGCCTACTAATATTAGAAGGCTTATCCCAGGTAACCACCTAACCTTGCAGAGATACCCCCTGCATCAGGCGACAGATGTGCAGGCACCGTGCTGCATATGACAGTAGTCTCATACGTGCAGTCCTCACACATGTGCACGTGTAACCAACCAAGTGCCCCTTACTTTTGCTGCATCACAGCCGCCTTATCTTAAAAGGTGGACACTGGATGTAAAGGTTCACAGTCCATTTACCATTTGATTACCATGGAGGAGACACAGTAAATAGTCCAAAACTGGGTGATCAAAAAATCTTAGTGCACTAAATGAGCGGAACCAAATTGCAACACCAGTCGACAAAAATGATGTGTTGGATTACTACTCCCGGACCATTCACCATCTTTTGACACAATGCACCATGATATGTAACTTCTTATGCTCAAGGAAGTCACCATAGATGGCATCAGTCTCAACTGCATTTCCTGTTACCTAAACAACAGGTCCTACCTGTTGTGCACACCCACTTTCTCAACTAATCTTCACTGCATAAAAAACACATAAGGACCTGTCATATCACCCCTACTTTTTAACAAATACACAAAATCATTACTAACACTAATCATCAGTTTCAATTTAATTTGCTACAACTATGCAGAGGACACACAGATAATTCTCCAACTGGAGAAACAGAAGAATATAGGAACATCACAACTCAACTCCTGCCTCATATCCGTAGATCAATGGATTACGTGAAACCAGTTCTAGCTAAATGCTTCAAGAAACTGAAAGAGACCTAAGGTGAATGGAAAAATGATGATCCTCTATCTTTCTGGCCACATGAACTGGGACCTGCACAAAATAGCAAAATAAGTGAGAAATCTTGGAATCTTCTTTTGACTTTACACTTTCTATGAATACTCAAGTGGAGAGGATGTCTCAGTCAACTGTATATACAATGAAAACTCTTAGATGCATCTTTCTTCATCTTGGATTTCCTCAGAAAGTACAAGCAGCAACATCACTAAGCCTCTGCACACTTGATTATGCTATTGGACTATATCACAAGGTTCCACTCTCAACTATCTGAAGTTATAGCTAATCCAAAATTCAGCAGCAAAACTTTGGGCCTGATTTAGATTTCGGCTGACAGGATACTTCGCCACAACGGTGATGGATACCCCGTCCGCCGAAATATAAGTCCCATAATATACAATGGGATTTATATTTCAGCGGACGAGATATCTGTCACCATTGTGATGGAGTTACCTGTCTGCCGAAATCTAAATCAGGCCCTATGTCTTAATGTAAATATATGAACGTGCATTTCCCTAATTCTAAATGCTCTACACTGGCTCCTGATTTCAAGTAGATTCTCTTTTAAGCTACTATGCATCACATACAGAGTAATTAACAGCAAAGGATCAAAATGCATGAAAGCAAAAAAAAACACCCAACCGAAGAACTGACTAATAATTTGTGCTTACAGGAAGAAACCAATTAGTGATACCACCTTGTCCATTTCAGCCATAAACCTATTCAACTCCCTACCTGCAAAGATCATAGCTACTGAGAATCAATTAGAGTGTAGAAGAATTGTTTAGACCGGCCTATTTCTCGCATGATCCAACAGAGAATCTACATGATCTCAAGTTCTGGCTTCTCCACCTACGGACACTTGCTAAGCTCAAGCAAAAACCAAAGCAGCTGAATGCATTGACAAACAACTCATTACTAATTTTAGGGAGAATTACGTTCCCCTAAAAACATGCAATTCATACATCCATCTCAAATAAAATTCATAACAAGAAAAATCGCTGTAAACCCCAAACAGAGATGGCCCAATCCTCCAAATCTTATCAGATAGATTTTAAGGACCAGCTATCCGGACATACCACATAACTCTGTTCCCTGTATTACAATGAGCCAAGTAACAATCCAATAAAATCTAAATAATCTCCAATATCTGTGTAGCCAAAAATCGACAGAACATTTCAACAGCAACAACAGCCAAACAAAACACCCAACATCTCAACAACATATATCACCTGCCCACATGTTAACAACCCTCATCATTTATTTCTACTCTTTATACATCCTGAGACTGCATCCTGTCTCAAAAACCCTCTCGCCATACTTCTAATACCCTCCACGATAACTGACGTGAGTTTTTTAGAAAGTGATTAATCTCTCTCATTCTTTTTCACTGAATGATTCTTTTCCTACACTCCATCCTCTGTATGCCTTAATGACTCTGAGCCTAGCCTAGTCTGTGATATGCATCTCCATCAGTGGCGGCTGGTGGCTGCAAAAAGTGATGGGGCAGAAGCCCACAGACAGGATTGCACTACGCAATTTAGCATAGTGAGCAACCTGATCCCTGATTTTCTCAGGGAAAGTGCATGGAAACTGCTGGAAATACATATTGATTTGACCCAGTAGCGTATTTGCTGTATCTTACTACCCCGATCAGCAGTCAAAAATGGCATTTTCATTTCTCGCACCAGGGCTCGCCTCATGTGCCATCCAAACTACGCTACTGGGTCAAATCAATATGTATTACAGCAGTTTCCATGCACTTCAGCCGCAAGGAACCACTCGCGAACCCACGCCCTTAGTGGTCATATATTTTAACACTTGAATGTGAGGTACAAGGAGAGGGGTGCTTTGACTGGTAGCGGGTAGAAAAAGAAAGTCTTTTTTACGTGCCTTCGCTTGTTTTTCATATAAATCTGAATGCCGACCTTTTTGCACTCCAAACCCTCGCTCGTAGGTCACTTGAAAGCCCAAGATTTCCTTGCAAGTGGTGAATAGAAAGTGCAGTCTGTCCTTCAGGGCATGAATGCACGTTTTTTTCAGCTCCGTCCACAAAAGCCTTCTCTGATTTGCCCAAAGACTTTGAGGCTTTTCATATAAATAATATCATAAGGCGTACGGTTGAATGCAGGTAAACAACAGTGGAAAACGAGAGTTCAAAATGCGAACTCGAGCCCGGGCCACAAACGTAGCAAAGTATTCCGGAGACACGCGATGCCGGCTTGCTTCATTTTAAGTAATTTAAATTCTCTGTTCGGCAGTCGAGTGGTGGGGGGGTTGCAAATGGGGTCGTACTCGCGGGATGAGGGGGGAGGCGGGAGGGCTTTGGAAAGTGGAAACAAAACAAATATTATATATAAAATAAAATAAAATAAACTTACCGTCCGTAGAGACTCCGTCCCGACTCCCGCATCCTGGTTCAAGTCCTGCAGGCAGCACGTCATCAGGAAGGCGGCGCGGCAGGCAGCCTCCCTCTCCACCGCCGCGTTTTTGATTGATGCGGCCGGCTGCCCCTGGCTACGTCATTTTCTCTCTTACTCGAGGGCAGGGGGGAATGGCTTGGGGGAGTGGCTTTCCCTCTGTTGTTAATACTGTCTGTTTAGGCGGCCTCAGGCTGCCCAAACAGTCAGTATTAACAACAGTGGGCAAGCCACTCCCCCTTGCCCTCGAGTAACACCCCCACTCTAAACCAGGAAGTTCTGCTTTCTCGCCGTGCGAGAAGGCAGAAACAAATCACAAATGGTAGTTATATTACGACAATAACTACCATTTGTTTCTGCCTTCTCGCACGGCGAGAAAGCAGGGGGGGGCGGCACCCAAACGCCCCCATGGAGAAACCACCACTGATCTCCATCTTATGCTCTTCTACATTTCCACAACCTACCTATACCTCTCCTCACAAATCAACTCGCATTCTGGGTAACCATTCCTTGCAATTTAACAATATCTCATCTTTTCTAGCCTGCCCACGTTTTCCAGTTTGATTTGCTACTTATCACAAACTCAAATTTGTAACCTCTCCTTGTTATCTAACCTCCTTTAGATTATCCTCCCATATCATTTTCAACTTGCAGGAACTTTCATTATTAATTTCACCTAACTCCTGCTAACTTAATGTACAATATAAAACTGCAGAAAATGCTTCTGACAATCACCTAAGAGCACAAGCTAACCCAATAACAAAACAATACACAACAATGATTAATAACCACTTGAATAATCACTAACTGTGTGTTACAGAGTAGAGTGCTTCTGACCATAAAGTGCCTCAACTCTTCGCCATGGCAGTAAGAAATGCAAAAATCCAATTAGAGTACACCCCTGAATCCAGGTAGAAGCCATGTTAGCATGGCCAAGGTGTAGGCAGGTGTGGCAGAAAATTGTCTTCAGAAGTTCTCCTGTGCTTAGAATGTGAGGGCCCCCGTGGCCCCTGTAGGGAGACATTAGTAAGGTGCACACTCTTATACCAGTGTCTTGAATAGAGGAGTAGGCTTTCACAAATAAGCAGCTTAGCCAATGTGCCATATATACTAAATGCTGGCCACTGTTATCAAATGCCCACACGTTCGCCATTCTGCACAATCACCTTTCGTTTAACTACGTGCTTTGTTTTACATGTAAGTCTGAACTATTGAAACACCAAGAGGCATATTTACAACAGAATGGAGAAGCATGGCGTTGAGCAAACTTTGCTAACACCACGCTTCTCCATTCTGAAAATACAGGAATGAGCTGAATTCACAAAAATGTGGTACACCCCTGCATTCTCCCTAGTGCTGGCCCTGAGTTCAGCTGCCTAGCGCCAACGCATGCACCCTTGCACCATAGTTCAAGGGTGTCTCCGTCGAGGGAAATGATTGTTTATGTGCAGAAAGGTCTCCCTTAACAATCATTCATGGCATTTTGATACTTCTATGTCTGCTGCTTAATGCAGCACACATAGAAGTTGCAAAACCTCATTTTTTTATTGTTTATGTGCAGGAAGGGTCACCTTCCTGCACATAAACAATCAATGGCAATTTGCTTTTTCTATGGAAACAGCAAAAAAAGGAGAAATAAAGCATTTCTCCTCATTCACCATGTTAAGACCAGGTTTTTCCTGGTCTTAATTTTGGCACTGCCTCCTTTTTACGCCACCCTTGTAAATAGGGGGCAGCGTCAGAATCAATGGGTTTTGCGGTAGAACGCACACCACAATACCCATTGCCTGCCCCTTTCACGCTAAGTGTAGCGTGAAAGGGTGCCTTATTTACAAGGCTGTGTTAAACCACGTTAAGTGTTAATAAGGCGAGGCTCCTATCGCCACCACAACGTCACTAAAAGTGAAGTTATGGTGGCAATAGGGCCTTGTAAATATGCCCCCAAGTGTGATAAGGTTATTTCTTCTGTACACCATAACCTGAAACCAATGATGATTTGTCTTTAAAGCTCAAATTTTCTCTTTACAGTGCTCAAAAGGCAGTGTCTGTATGGTTGATATTGATTCGATTACATAAAACTAGAAACCCGTTCCCGTGCAGCGACCTTATTTCTTGCTGCCGTGACAGGGAAATGTAGTTTCTGATGCTATGTGGCAGCAGAAATCAGTGGCGTATCTAGAGCTTGTGGCGCCCAGGGCTATCCCTCGGATTGCCGCCCCTGGAGGAAAAAGGATGGCGAGCACTTGAAAGAGGTCCGAGAGATACGAGACACGTAGTATCGCCGCTAATAGTTACCTCGATCATGCAAGTTACATGCACATGCATGACACGGTCCAAGGCTACACAGTTGAATACACCGGTGACTGGCAGTACAAAAGAGAACACACAGACTTCATCGAACCCTAGATGTACATGAGATAATCATGGAGATTATGGGATGGGTTGTATTGCGCTACACTACTGTGACCCCATTAGATGTGCCCATTAAAATATATTACCAACATAAGTTAAAATAATTTGAGCAAGCTACACCTGAATTATACATTAGAGCAGAAAATTGTGCAATCTACATGACTTTATATGGGGGTACTCCCACAGAGATTCAACCCTTGATGTGCATGGACAAGGCACAGATGATACACAGTAAGAAGCAATCTACTGAACATTGTTGTTTTGAGTAGTTCCAACGTTACTTGGTAAAGAGCAGCCTCAAAGTGCATAGCTGCCAAGCCTTCAGATTGCTAGGTGTGATATTTTCATAATTTTATTGTAATTATGAGTCCGCCACCGCAGGCATTTGCATCAGTTTTAGTCTTCTTGGAGTTTCTCATTGCTCAAATGGGTGTCATTACTGATATATATTTCCCTCGTCTTCATTGCTTGAGTTTTGCTCGCAAAAAAGTGTCACTCATAGTCGTTGAAATGTCACTCATAATTACAATTTAATTATGAAAATGTCACACATAGCAATTTAAAACCTTGGCAGCTATGCTCATAGTCGTTGACATGTCAATCATAATTACACTGAAGAGTCTGAAGTTATGAGAAAATGTCACACATCTGAAACCTTGGCAGCCAGGCCTTTAAGTGGGCCGGGTCTCAAGGGGTCTGAGCATCGGCCATTTTTTAATGCTGCGAGGGCAAGGAGCCACATGGCGCAGAGGCCTGCCTTAGTCCGGCTGATGGTGAACTTGTGGATGTAGTGGATGGAGTGGCAGATGTAGTAGTATCGCTCGAAGGCCATGAAGGCCAGGTTCATGAATGAGCACATGATGGCAGTGCACATGGTGAAGATGAGCAGGTAGCCATTGGCTTCCTACCGCACCACCTCTCTGTTCATCAGGTTGTAGAGGGTTGGCGGAATGGTGGTCTGGACAAGGAGGAAGTCGCAGAGAAATTGGTTCCTGAGGATCAGAATGCGCGGCTTCCAGGAGAAGTCTTATGATTTCATGCTGGAGATGAAGACCGCCAGGCTGAGGGACACCATCAGCAGGAAGGTGGTGGAAGAGACACCAATGAGGCAGTTCACCAAGATTGGCGAGAGCATTAGAGTCTCAAACTGCAACTCTTCTGTTGGGGAGGTCACTGTGGTAGATGTGTTGGGGGTTGTGGTGAAGCCACCCAGGTTGCAGCAATCACTAATTTTGCTCTTCTCACCTTGTTTCCTGAAAATCAACTACAGGTCAGTGTGGTGCTGCCGAGCCCGCCTTCCATCATGTTCCTTCGTTATCTTCTCCAAAAGCAAAACCTTGGTCATTCTAATGCAAAATGCATGTGCCAAATATTTTTCCCTTCGTATTACATTATTGTCCGCAGCGCCTATCGTTTATCGTGTGGTCCTTCTTCAGTGCAAACATGCTTCTGAATGATGGGTTTCCTACGATGAAAGATGCTTCATCCAGACGCGCCCGGAGCAGGCTCTTCGGTGATATACACCCGGCCTTCATTTCCCGTAAGTCTACAGGAAACGATGTCCATTTTAACCAAGCTGTTTCATCAACAGGAGCTGTCAGTGCCGGGCAGGAGGGCGGGCCTGATGGGCGCCTGGCACCAAAGTGTTTTAGCAGGTTATGATCGGGCAAGAGTTAGTGTAGTGTCAGTGCTTTTGATGGGTGAGCGAGCGCCACCTAGCAGCAGGATGCTTGCACGCCTGTGCGTCAAGAAGTGCGCGCGAGCTGTTCCAGAAGCAGGACAATTGGGCGCAAGTACGTTTAGGAGGAGGCAAACCGGACAGTGGTGTGTTTCAGTGTCCCTGAAATGTACATCAGGAGATGTGAGCTGGCTGTGACCACTAGCGGGATGCGTCAGCGTCAGCGTCTGTGCATCA
Organism: Lissotriton helveticus; assembly: GCF_964261635.1. Classification (NCBI taxonomy): domain Eukaryota; kingdom Metazoa; phylum Chordata; class Amphibia; order Caudata; family Salamandridae; genus Lissotriton; species Lissotriton helveticus. The sequence continues at coordinate 490,803,014 of NC_136063.1, forward strand.
AGAGGTGTGCGCGAGCTGTTCCAGCAGCAGGAGGACATGGGGGCGCCAATACATTTAGGGGTAGGCAGGCTGGAACCAAGCAGTGGTGCATTTCAGTGTCTGAAATGTACATCAGGAGGTGTGAGCTGGCTGTAACCACTAGCAAGATGCGTGAGCGTCCGTGCATCAAGAGGTGTGCGCGAGCTGTTCCAGAAGCAGGACATGTGGGCGCACATTTAGGGGTAGGCAAGCTGGAACCGGGCAGTGGTGCGTTTCGGTGTCTCTGAAATGTACACCAAATTCACTGGCTGGGATGTGTGCGCGCCCGTGCATCAGAGGTGTGTTCGAGCTCTGTACCAACAAACCAACAGGCGTGAGCAATCAGCGCTTCAAGGGGTGTGAACGAGCTGTGTCCGGCATCAAGGAGTGTGTGCTGTCTGTCGATGCACTATCAGGATGCGTGAGCGCCCCTACTTCCACAGGTGTGTTCAAGCTGTGCACCAAGAGACGTGAGCGATGAGTGCTTCAAGAGGCGTGAGGCTGGCTGGCATGTGTGGAGGCTGTGACGAGAGCAGCTGAGCCTTTTTGAAGCACTGACCTGGCGCATTAGCAGTTATACTGGGCTCCTGGGGGTGACACGCGAAGAGTGTTCACCCCTGGGAAGATTCGGGCTAATGGTACGCCCCGGCGGCTCGGGTGACACGCTGCTGATTAGACAGCTGGCGCATGTCACGGGAGGCTGCTCGAGCGTCGTTTCTCGCCTGAGGCAAATTCCTCTGAGGCAGAGACGGCGTTTTTTCGTGTTTTGCTGCAAATTGGTTTGCGCAGAAGAAGAGCATAGCTTTCTTGGAATTCTTTCCACTCATTGTAGCCCTCAAAGTATGGGGTCCTGCTTTGGCCAACAAGACAGTCTTATTCAATGTGGATAACAAGACGGTGGTGGATCTAGTGAATGGGCAGAAGGCTAAAGACAAGCATGTTTTAAAGCTATTGCAGATATTCATGTTGGGATGCTTAACATTTAACATTGTCTTTAGGGCAAAACACATTGCAGGCTCCTCTAATGACATTGCGGATGCGCTGTCTCGTTTTCAGTGGGAGAGAATCCGTGGTTTGGCGCCCGGAGCGGACTTGAGAAGGACCACCTTTCCCTGCAACCTTTGGAGTCTGGGGATGTGACAGTTTATCAGCTCATCGAGAATTCATTAGCACAAAGCACCAAATTGGCTTACAGAAGAGCATGGCTGGAATTTTTAGGGTCAGGTGCTATTTTCAGAATTTGTACTGGTTTGGGTTGCCAGCAGCGTAGAGATGATGTGGTCCATTTTATTATGCTTCACATTCACAAGAACATTTCTCCTACCACTATTGCTGGAAAATTGGCGGGAGTTGCATTTTTATGGGAAAGCATTTTGGGCGAAAGCAAGGAAAAGGGTGGCTCGTCATAGTGAGCCCATTTCACTGCACTTGCACGCTAGAATTCTCATGGTTTTGCCTGATATTTGTTTTTCTGTTTTTGAGTTCCATTTGCTCAAGTTGTGCATGGTTTGGCTCTTTTTTGGAGCGTTCAGGGTGTCGGAGCTTTTGGGTTCTGCCACGCACAGTGATCTGAAGGTTTCTAATGTTTCCCGATTTGCTTCTTATATTGAAATTTTTCTAGAACAATCAAAGACCGACCAAGCAGGCAAAGGCGCTGTAGTTACTTTGCAAGCTATAGGTGGTTTGTTATGCCCTTTACGAGCCTGGTCTGAATTTTTGAAAGTGGGAGGCGCAGTGTCTTTGTTTGTTTTTCGCCATCCCAATGGGTCCCGCCTTACAGCACCACAATTGTTGGCAATCTGTAGGAAAGCATTGAAAGTCATCGGTATGAACCCACAACAATTTGGAACGCATTCCTTTCTCATTGGGGCTGCCTCTGAAGCGGCCAGGTGGGATTTTTCTGTGGGGGATATTAAAAAATTGGGAAGATGTTCTTCAGATTGCTTTTTACGTTATGTTAGAAGTTTAGAACATTAAATTAAGTTCCAGAATGTAATTGTTTTTTCTTTGCAGGTTTGCGGTTACAGTGCAAGCAGGTCTGGCTTATCGGTCATTCCTTTATTAAATGGGCGGCCACGCAAGCGGACAAGCGTCATTTCGGGAGAAATTTAGTTTTCTCTTCTGCAGCAGTGGCTCTGTCTTGGCGGGGACGAAGTGGAATGAGGTGGGGTCAATTCTTGCCTTTGATGGGGGAATGTGGTCGTAACAATAGGCCAGATATTCTTTTGCTTCACTTAGGAGAGAATGACTTATGCAACTTTCAGGGCTTGGGTTATTAATAGAAATGAAACATGATTTAGAGATTTTTATGAAAAGTTGTCCGACAACAAAAATCATATTGACGGCACTTATGCCTCGTCGCATTTGGAGAGGGGCAGAGAGCCACACTGCGGTGGAGAGGGCCCGCAGGAAGGTGAACAGGGAGATGCGGCGTTTCTGCTTCCTTCATAGAATTGCTTGGCTGGTACACGAAGAAGTCACGTCTATGGATTTCTATTTCTTCCGGCATGATGGGGTTCACTTATCATTTATGGGAAATGAAATGTATCTACTGAATATCAAATACATGCTCGCTGGACTGTTATGCATTAACCCATGGTGTTGAATTTTCTTTAGATTGTTACATCGACAGTAAGTTTTTTGTTTTTTCCAGATCATAAGGTTGGACAATGTTTGTTGAATTCATGCATATTTTCTAGTTCACTGGTGCAATATTGTTGAGACTTTCCCACCGTGCTTTCCTTTTTTTCCCCACCCTCCCCACCTACCCTTTTACTCTCTTTTTTCCTTCCTTTTTCTGGCACAGGTTATAGTTTTTAAAATTGTGCTTGTAGGAACAATCATAGCTTTTATTATGGAATCTCTTTTCTCGTCTATTTACAGTTGATATGTTTTCAAAATGTTATGCCTGTTACATCGACAGTGTCAAAGAGGGCTTTTCCAGTTTTTTCTTGCACTTGTTGAGCTTATGTAATAAAGGTTACACTGTTTGGCGACAGCGTTTTTCTTCATATTGTACATACTAGGCAAATTCTACCTACGGGCTTTGGGGGGGGGGGGACAGGAAAAACACCTGTGATGGGGTTTTTCCTGGTGGCAGATTTGGAGGAAAGTAAGACAGGCAGGAAGGGGTTGGGGGCATTAGGATCAGGTTTCGGCAGAGGGAAGCAGGAGAGAGAAGTTGGAGACAACCGGTAGGCAGGAGACTGAGTTAGGCGCTTTGGGAAGGAGGTAGGAGGTACAAGGGTGGGAACAAGTGGTAAGGGGGTCAGGGCTTAGGGGCTTGGGGTGTTAGTTTAAGACAATGTTGTGTATATTTTGTATGCATTTATTATTCTGCCTACCTGTCCAATAAAGCGGCCTTTACTCCAGTTTGGTGTGAGGCGTGGTTATTGCCCGATAGCAGCAGGTCAGTGCACGCAGGCTCAGCGTGCACTTTTAAACTGGGCCGCGTGGGCGGCACTGGTGGCCCGTTGCGGCCGCGGCGGCCTTTATCATTTATTTGGGAACACTGTTTCCCCAAATAAATTAAAAGGCCGCCGCGCCCGCAGCGGGCCACCAGTGCCATACGGCGAACCGCCCCCAAAATTGTGCCGCCTGGGGCGGACCGCCCCCACCGCCCCCACCCCCTAGATACGTCCTTTTTTTGGTTACATTTAATTAAACTAGGAAACAGTCCGAGGAGGGTTGTTCGTTCCTTAGTTGCCCGAGTTTAATCTGAAGTTCTCAATGACAAGGTCAGTCTGCAATGGTAAAAGCTGCCGCTGGGGACGTATTGTTGAATGCGCCCAGTGCCCAAGACGCAGAGCATGGCCCTTGACGTCAGCACCACAGCAGGTGTGGGCTCAGCCAACGTATAGGGAAATGCTGGTTGGGTTGCTGATGACACATAACTATCAGAGTTATCACAAGACGAGAGAAGGCAGATTCTTTGTTTATAGCTACACTAGTATCCATGTCCTGTGCCACCTCAGACCTCCAAATTAGGATTCACAAGATGTCTTCTCCCAGCAGGACCAGGAAGACAACATGGGGACCAATCCCACCACAAGAGATCTAGCAGTAACCAGCACCTACATTTCCACCCTACTCTAAATAAGGTACATTTTACAAATTAAGACCAAAGGAAGCTATTATGCGTATTTGCTCATCGCTAATTTCATGCAGAGAAGCAAACATACAGTTAGGGTTACATGCCCTTCTCTATATCGAGCCTAATTTCTGTAATCGAAAAGATGTCTGCCTAATGCAACAAAGGAGCTCCCCTTTCTGTGTCTGCCCTTCCAAACCCAACTATCTGTATCTGAGTGGGACCACATCCAGCCACCCGTAGAAAGCCACTCACGTGATGAAGTTCAGAAAGGTAGCGAGCGGTTCAAAGGCATGGTTTCTGAAGTAATGAAATTCTGTCAGTAGTTTCTCCTTCAGTTTGTCATCGATGGTGGACACAGTCAACGGGCCGGTCTCATTCGACAGGAAACTGCCATAGTCAGTGGACTGCAGGTGTAATTTCAAATCTGAAATACAATTAAAAACATCAAAGTGATACCAATGTGAGGATTTACAGAATGCGGAGAAAACACACCCCTAAATTTCCAAACCGACATTGGCCATCAAAGTTGCTTTATTGTACAGTAAAGGGGACTACTCCATTGGGTGGCAGAAGTGACATCATGCACCCTTTGACCCTCAGTGACAATCACACGTTTGACCTCTTTAGTGCCGGAATAGCCTCCTATTGGTGCTCAGTTGCTAAGGAAAAGGCAATTAGAGAAATCAGCAGAAACTAGGGAGAGCTCCTGAGCCTTGTTAAATGTTTGTGCCTGCTACTGCCTTCGTGATCCAAGGGATCTGGGGTAGTAAGCGCAGTGCCAGGAGTAGCAAAATGCAAACTAGGGCTAGCAGCTGTTACCTTTATCTACCCTTACTGACCCTCCATGAGTCCACTTCTAAATGATGTGCTACTTCAATCCCATGTAGATGTGACTTACAATTCCTGGAACCAGGACCCTACTCCACGCAGCAATTAAGTATAGTACCCTTGGCACAACACATGACTAGCTAGCATATCTCCTATTTCAGACCAGGTACCCTACAAAAATAGAACCGGGTGTAACAGATTACTTAAATATGTATCCTAGATAGATTTTACATATCCTGGATAGGTAGTGACCTGACACTCTCAAGGGGCCTGTGGTTACAATACAAGGTTTTACACAGCCCTCAAACAAATGAGTATGTTTCTGGGTCCTTATATTGTAAACGTCTTCCTCTTAATTCTCTCAGGGAGGGAGCCAACTTTATTTTACCCCATCTTGTTGAACTCCTGCCTGCTTGAGCCAAGCAATGGAGTGGACACAAGACAAGAGCTGTTATACAATGACTCATATTCACTCGTTTTGTTCATTCAATCACACTCACTCACTAATTAAAGACTTTCAATATCATGACACAAGGAATGGAACTATGCTTGATATTGTGGAACATGGCTAACTGTCTCTTGGTGTTAAAATATATTGTGGTGCAATATGAGATTTTGATTCGTACTTAAAGCTTTCTTGTGCATTCACATGACGTGCCGACATACCCTTCTGGCAATAGAGGCAACCTTTAAAATAGCTGTGGATTCATTTGAGGACTGAGATTTTATATATATATATATATATATATATATATATATATATATATATATATATATATATATATATATATATATTATATATATATATATTTATATATATATATATATATATATATATATATATATATATATATATATATATATATATATATATATTCACTGAAAAAACCATAGGTTATAGACCATATATAGTTAGGAATTAGCATTTACAAAACCTTGAAAATTCACTGAAAAAACCATAGGTTATAGACCATATATAGTTAGGAATTAGCATTTACAAAACCTTGAAAATTCACTGCAAAAACCATAGGTTAGAGACCATATATAGTTAGCTGGACATTTTATTGACATAAAACCAATGAAATTCCATATATAGTTAGTTGCACTAACTATATATCGCGCACCCGCAATCCACTGCTGATGATGTCACATATTACATCATTCATGACATGGTCAGTGACATCACTGATGACATCACTGATGACATCTCAAATGACATCACTGATGACATCACTGATAACAACATCCAGTGATTTTTTGTTTCTATAAAGTTTAAATATGTCTTACATATTGAAGAATGAGTGGATGTGTAAGTGTCTGGACGAAGGATTTAGTAGGTGCATGACTGACTGTATGAGTGAGTGATTAAATGTGTCTCACTGAGTGCATGGGTTAGTGACTAAACTGTCTTAATTTGTGCATCATTATGTCTGTTGTTCTGTAAACTGCTGCATGTGTTGATCAGTAGCTATATGAGTAACTATATGGGTTATTGATTGATTGCCCAAGTATTTGTATGGGAGACTGAGTGTGTGTGTGTGGCTAGCTGGGAGGTGTGTGACTCTGTGCAGATCAATCTGTACTTGTATCAATGATTGTATAAGAAGGTAAGTATGTGTTAGTATATGTTTGAAAATGTAAGGTGCTCTAAGTTTAACTGTATAGACAAGAAAATGGAAGTGTCATTGATTCTTTCCAGGACTGACTAGGTGTGTGAGTAACTCCATGGATGAGTGGCAGACTGTGAGTGTCTGTATAGGTGTATGAGTGCATATGATAGTGTAAAGATGAGTGATTGTATGTATGAATGATTGTATGGGTGAATGAGTGAAGGTGTGTGTAGACGTAGCAATCAGTGAGTGCGTATGTAGTAACTAGTATTGGTGTGTCAATGGTTTCAAAAATTATACTCTCTTTTTAACACTGGTTATATTAAAATGTGAGGAGATGCATTGTATTGTCACATGAATGATATCATCAGTAATGTGGTCATTGATGTCAAATGAGATGTCATCAGTGATGTCATCAGTGATGTCATTTGAGATGTCATCAGTGATGTCATCAGTGATGTCACTGACCATGTCATGAATGATGTAATATGTGACATCATCAGCAGTGGATTGCGGGTGCGCGATATATAGTTAGTGCAACTAACTATATATGGAATTTCATTGGTTTTATGTCAATAAAATGTCCAGCTAACTATATATGGTCTCTAACCTATGGTTTTTGCAGTGAATTTTCAAGGTTTTGTAAATGCTAATTCCTAACTATATATGGTCTATAACCTATGGTTTTTTCAGTGAATTTTCAAGGTTTTGTAAATGCTAATTCCTAACTATATATGGTCTATAACCTATGGTTTTTTCAGTGAATTTCAATGGTTTTTTAATAGCAAATATCATAAGCTGTCGAATGTCAAGTACGTGGTAAGTAAAAACATTTTCGTGTTTATGCACACTGATCTGCTTTGAATGGTGCCCCCCCCCCCTCATTTCTATTAGGAGTACTCTCTCTTTGCAGATAGTGAAAGGTAGTTAACGCAGGCCTTTGCCCCTGTTGTAATCCGTCGTGCCTGCTTCTCTCTCCATTTGATTGATTGTTATCCAAGTATTTACTGTTTTAGAATTAGTTCTCTTTGGTTCATTCTCTATTTACAAACAAACACAGAGTCGCAATACTCTGTTTAGTCTTTGCAGATAACGAAAAATCGTGTAAAAAAAAAGAAAAGGAATCGAGTAAAATCAGTAGGCCACTAATGGGATCTCTTTGTAATGGTTCTCAGGCAGGTTCCACAGGAGCGCCAAGGATCCGATGAATATTCCACAGCCTTCCCCTACGGCCTTCCGACTCTATCAAGCACTAGAGTACCGAGAGGCTCGCCAGGGGAAAACAGGGAGACAAAACAAGGAAAGGCGGGGAAAAAATATTCTTCTTGGTATGACGACTTCTGTGTGGTTGTACATGCACCTGGCCTGGACCTCTGATGGTTGTAGGGGCTAAAACCAAAACAGGAATTACTAACCCTCAGAAACATGCACAAAAGAACAGTAGGCACATCTATAGGTTATGTGTACTACATACCAAGAGTAAATAAACTTTGCAGGCATATAACAGTGTATGGGGGACAGGAGTTAGGTTGAGCTAAGGTGGAGGAACAAACAAGAAACACAATAATGAGTACTCGAGGAATACTGTGCACTTGTCTACACTGTTCAGAATTATAGTAGTCTTACTTGGTCATATGTAGAAGACTCTTAAACCAACATCTGTATTGCAGTAGAGCCCACCCGAACCAGACGGTAACATTCACGTAGAATTAACTGGCTGAGATGTAAAACAAACATACATTAATACAAGTATGACTTCATAGAGAATAACATAGAAATAGCGCACTGCGCTGTTACCGTGATTCTGGGAGTAGTGTAGATGAATCATTCACGAGTCCACGCAAGTGCAGAACCCACACACAGCAAGTATGGCCAGGAATGCAGGAAGTGAGGGAAGATGATAAGTACCAAGAAGGAAACAAACTGCGGGTAAGGGAATCACCGGATGGCGGAGACTAAGCCCGGCCGCCGGGTGAGGGAAGGACACAAACACGGCTAAATACCTAAAGGGTCCCCTGCTGGTCAGCGGGGGAAAAGCCCGGCTGAATTGCGGAGCAGTGAATAGGGAAATGACGGGGGAGAAACAGCCCGGCCAGACGACGGAGTAACAAACCCGGCCGTCGGGCGGAGCCAAGGAAAAAGGAGGAGAGGTCAGTGATTGCCCGGCCAGACGACGGAGCACAAGCCCGGCCGACGGGCGGAGCAGCAAACCAAGGGGAACACTGACACTCTGCCCGGCCGGACGGCGGAGTCAAACCCGGCCGTCGGGCGGAGCAGTCTATAAACAAACGGGGCTCAAGAACTAGTTCCAGAGCTTGGAACTATAGCAGGAACAAGAAGATAACCTCAAACGCAGAGGAACGGAGGAGAGCTTGATCCTCCACTAAGGAAATCCGGAAATCAGGCAACAGGAAACCAGGACAGGAAACGCTGTAACGGGGGCTTGACGCAAGGACGTAAAGCGTCGCTCCCAGGGCTCTAACAGCTTATGAAGGGGTTTCTTAAAGGGACCGCCCGTTTGCGGACCTCGAGGCATGACACTCTTTTTGACCTCGCTAAAATAGAAACATTAGGAACAACCCCTCATGACAAATACAAAACTAGTGAGATGAACTGAACTTCACACAATGATGGCTGCAAAACAGCTCGGCTCCGCCACCCACCCCGCCCAAAATAACGATAAAGAGCGGCTGCCATGATTGGTTGCGGAATGGCCACAACGGAGCTACGAAATGGTGGTGCTCTCATGCTAACCCCAGCTTCAGTCTGAAACATCCAGAAACACTGTAGACTACCAATTCGATCAGTTCCGGTAGCGCCCCAATGTAACCCGGTAGAGAAGAACTAGCCCTCCCCTCTTTGACTGATGGTTCTTGTTGCCTGTCCCTTCTGTTGTCATTTAACAGAACTATTTAGCCTGCTGAAAGGGGTTGTGTTTCGACCGCTGGTTGGTGGAGACATTTTGACTATATTCTGGACCTGCGTTGTCGCGTAATGCGTCATATGACGCGCCGCGTTAGCGCATCCGGAAGTCATCCGGGGCGCGCAGCGCGTAACGTAAGCATAACAAGTCATGTGACTTGTTAATAAAACTTTTCATTGGTTCATTTTACTTTTCTTATTCTAATGATGAAAGCCTTGGTCATATCACCTAAAAATTACGCTTTTAATTACTTCCGAACATTATTTTTTCTTAAATATATGTTATAATGTTCCAGGCTAATGTACTTTCCCGGAAATTTTACAACTGTTCTGCAAGTAAAATATATTCTTTTTTCGAGAAAAAGAGCGTTTCTTCGTCCCATGACGGAGCCGTTGAGCAAAAGAGGGTCGACCTGCTGTCTTAGTCGCCGATACGCCTGAATATGAGATTCTTATCGATCACTTTATGTTGCAGGAATAGAAAACACAACAGCCCTTGACCATTTATCTTTACTGCATTCCTTCGTATTATACCTTTTACCCTTCATGTAATTGGTCTGCTTTATTTCACTTGCCTTTTAATGATTCTAAAACAGTGACTATTATTAAAAACTTTACCAATGTATATACTACTACCATGTTTTCTTTTAAAAACCTTTATTGTGAAAATTTCCTTATACAAATACGAGCCTATAACCACGTGGGCCTGCCACGGAGCAAACTGTAATCGTATATGATGAATAGACATTTACACTGTAGAGGAACGTAACGGGCGGGCCATTAGGTTGCAAGAACTAAGGTGTCTAACAGTTACGGAATCGGTGGACGTACATTTTATAATTAAAATACGACAGGGCCAGTTACAATAAAATTATCTAGATATACATTTGCGGGCAAGTACCATGGGTGACGTTAATTCGAATTTTCAACAGTACAGTAATCAATAACACATCAGAACTTAATATCAATAGGGATGTCGAAATATTCAATCAATTCTCGTCCCCGCCCGCCATGTGCTTCAAAACTGCATACGTATCTCGTGATTTCAAGGTTCTGCAACCAGTACACAACAAGGAGTTACGAGTCCCATTTATTCCGGCGCCATTTTGGGCGAGGACGGGCAGGTCCAGGATATAGTCAAAATGTCTCTACCAACCATCGACTATGATGATGTTCATATGCTGTATTTATTAGAGTAACACTCATCTGTCCACATGAAATTAATTTACCACAATCTAAACATGTCATTTTAATCTTTCCAAAGTTCTTCTAAATATTTGGGACCGTTTCCCTTGCCTCTGAAGCTCTCAGTGCCACTTCTTTGATGAATGTACTAGCAGGTCAGGGGTTCTCCTCCACATCTCTCTTTTATGCAGCACTATAATTAATTGGTGCCACCTCTCCATATGACGATGCATGGTATAGTTACCACAACTATATTTTTTTTCGGTTCCTCTGGAGAGTTCATCGTGGCAGATGAAGCATGTAACGTACCGGGCATTTACCTTTTTTTGCATGTACAGGAAAGGAAAAAAAAATCGAGCGTCCGAGTTCTAAGGTGTCCCAGGGCCATTTTAGTGGACCAGGCCCAAATCCAAAGAACAGGCCGCCATTTTGAGAGTCCTCTTGCAGCCGTCTGTCGCTGTAGCATCAAGAGCAGCCGAAACTCAGCTGAATGGCAACTGAAACGGTAAATGGGCGCCCCACTACATTTCAGCATTGTAGGATGACCACACCAGTACAGCAACTTGCTAGACATCACCTCGGTGCCATCCGGATCTCGGCGCCCCACTGCAGATGAAGTGCCTCTCAACTATGAAACCACCACGGTGACATCCGGATCTTGGCGCGTTGTGCTGCCTTCGGCCTATTCGCACATCGGTCCGCTACTGACGCCATCTCACAGGCTAATGGGGTGACCCACGCCGAGTTTCAGCATTGTAGGATGACCACACCAACTTGCTAGACATCACCTCGGTGCCATCCGAATCTTGGCATCTCAACGCCTAGTGGTATCTTCCATTCAGAAAATATTGTTACGCTGCCTTTGGCCCCATTCGCACATCAGTCCGCAACTTAGACATCACCTCGGTGCCATCCGGATCTTGGCATCTCAGCGCCTTGTGGTGTCAGTCAGAAAATATTGTTGCGCTGCCTTTGGCCCCATTCGCACATCAGTCCGCTACTGACACCATCTCACAGGCCAATAGGGCGCCCCACGCCGACTTTTACCACTGTACGATGGCCACACCAGTGGCACAACTTGCTAGACATCACCTCGGTGCCATCCGAATCTTGGCATCTCAACGCCTAGTGGTATCTTCCATACAGAAAATCTTGTTACGCTACCTTTGGCCCCATTCGCACATCGGTCCGCAACTTAGACATCACCTCGGTGCCATCCGGATCTTGGCATCTCAGCGCCTTGTGGTGTATTCTCTTCAGAAAATATTGTTGCGCTGCCTTTGGCCCCATTCGCACATCGGTCCGCAACTTAGACATCACCTCGGTGCCATCCGGATCTTGGCATCTCAGCGCCTTGTGGTGTCTTCTACTCCGAAAATATTGTAGAAAATATTGTTGCGCTGCCTTTGGCCCCATTCACACATCAGTCCGCTACTGACACCATCTCACAGGCCAACAGGGCGCCCCACGCCGACTTTTACCATTGTACGATGGCCACACCAGTGCCACAACTTGCTAGACACCACCTCGGTGCCATCCGGATCTTGGCATCTCAGCGCCTTGTGGTGTCTTCAAATCAGAAAATATTGTTGCGCTGCCTTTGGCCCCATTCGCACATCGGTCCGCTACTGACGCCATCTCACAGGCCAACGGGGCGCCCCACGCCGACTTTCAACATTGTAGGATGGCCACAGAATTGCAACAACTTACTAGACACCACCTCGGTGCCATCGGATCTTGGCGCGTTGTGCTGCCTTCGGCCTATTCGCACATCGGTCCGCTACTGACGCAAACTCACAGGCCAACGGGGCGCCCCACGCCGACTTTCAGCATTGTAGGATGGCCACACCAGTGCGGCAACTTGCTACACACCACCTCGGTGCCATCCGGATCTTGGCATCTCAGCGCCTAGTGGTGTCTTCTATTCCGAAAATATTGTTGCGCTGCCTTCGGCCCCATTCACACATCGGTCCGCTACTGACGCCATCTCACAGGCCAACGGGGCGCCCCACGCCGACTTTCAGCATTGTTGGATGGCCACACCAGTGCGGCAACTTACTAGACACCACCTCGGTGCCATCCGGATCTTGGCGCGTTGTATTGCCTTCGGCCTATTCGCACATCGGTCCGCTAATGACGCCGCCTCACGTGCCAACGTATTTTCTCCGCATTTTACACCCTATGCCGCATAACAGGTCATGTGACTTGTTTATAAAACTTTTCATTGGTTCATTTTACTTTTGGTTTCCTAATGATGGAAGGCTTGATCATGTGACCTAAAAACAACACTTTTCATTGGAGGAAAACTTTTTTTTTTTCCCAAAGCGCCTTGTGGTGTCTTCTACTCCGAAAATATTGTAGAAAATATTGTTGCGCTGCCTTTGGCCCCATTCACACATCAGTCCGCTACTGACACCATCTCACAGGCCAACAGGGCGCCCCACGCCGACTTTTACCATTGTACGATGGCCACACCAGTGCCACAACTTGCTAGACACCACCTCGGTGCCATCCGGATCTTGGCATCTCAGCGCCTTGTGGTGTCTTCAAATCAGAAAATATTGTTGCGCTGCCTTTGGCCCCATTCGCACATCGGTCCGCTACTGACGCCATCTCACAGGCCAACGGGGCGCCCCACGCCGACTTTCAACATTGTAGGATGGCCACAGAATTGCGACAACTTACTAGACACCACCTCGGTGCCATCGGATCTTGGCGCGTTGTGCTGCCTTCGGCCTATTCGCACATCGGTCCGCTACTGACGCAAACTCACAGGCCAACGGGGCGCCCCACGCCGACTTTCAGCATTGTAGGATGGCCACACCAGTGCGGCAACTTGCTACACACCACCTCGGTGCCATCCGGATCTTGGCATCTCAGCGCCTAGTGGTGTCTTCTATTCCGAAAATATTGTTGCGCTGCCTTCGGCCCCATTCACACATCGGTCCGCTACTGACGCCATCTCACAGGCCAACGGGGCGCCCCACGCCGACTTTCAGCATTGTAGGATGGCCACACCAGTGCGGCAACTTACTAGACACCACCTCGGTGCCATCCGGATCTTGGCGCGTTGTGCTGCCTTCGGCCTATTCGCACATCGGTCCGCTACTGACGCAAACTCACAGGCCAACGGGGCGCCCCACGCCGACTTTCAGCATTGTTGGATGGCCACACCAGTGCGGCAACTTACTAGACACCACCTCGGTGCCATCCGGATCTTGGCGCGTTGTGCTGCCTTCGGCCTATTCGCACATCGGTCCGCTACTGACGCAAACTCACAGGCCAACGGGGCGCCCCACGCCGACTTTCAGCATTGTAGGATGGCCACACCACTGCTGCAACTTGCTGGACACCACCTCGGTGCCATCCGGATCTTGGCGCGTTGTATTGCCTTCGGCCTATTCGCACATCGGTCCGCTAATGACGCCGCCTCACGTGCCAACGTATTTTCTCCGCATTTTACACCCTATGCCGCATAACAGGTCATGTGACTTGTTTATAAAACTTTTCATTGGTTCATTTTACTTTTGGTTTCCTAATGATGGAAGGCTTGATCATGTGACCTAAAAACAACACTTTTCATTGGAGGAAAACTTTTTTTTTTTCCCAAACGATGAAAGCCCCACCTTGTTTCTGGATGTTTCAGACTGAAGCTGGCGTCAGCATGAGAGCACCACCATCTCGTAGCTCAGTCGTGGTCATTCCGCGAGCAATCATGGCAGCCGCTCCCCACCAGAAGCCTGCAGGAGTCGGAGCCCCCAAAACTTTTGATGAATTCTCAAGGCGGAGGGGACGCTTTCGAGAATGGGGTCCAAGACCTAGCAGACAAGCGTCCGATTTCCAAGGTGTCCCAGGGCCATTTCAGTGGACCAGGCCCAAAAAGGAAACAGCCTGCCGCCATTTTGAGAGTCCTGTGACAGCCGCCTATCGCTGCACCGCAAGAGTGGGCGCAACTCAGCTGAATTGCGGCTTTTGACACAGTGGACCAAAAACGGACGGAATGGCAACTAAAACGGTAAAGGGGCGCCCCACTACAACAGATGACACTCCACCTGGAGAGGCCCGTTCACACCGCCTCCCCCGGGGCGCCCCACGCCGTTATTCGGAGCAGCATTGTACGATACCAAAACCAGTGCGGCAACTTACTGGACATCACCTTGGTGCCATCGTTCTGCTGCCTTGGAACTATTCGCGCAACAGTTTGCTACTGATGACCCACCCCCCGCGACGCCCCATGCCGTTATTTGCTGGGTGGCAACTTACTAGACATCACTTTCGTGTCATCTAGATTTCAACGTTCTGCTGCCTTGGAACTATTCGCACAACAGTTTGCTACTGATGACCCACCCCCCCGCGACGCCCCACGCCGGAAATCTGGACGTTGTGCTGCGTTGGGACTATTCGCACAGCCGACCGCTACTTCGTTGTTTTTCCCTAAAAATGTTTATATGTTATTACTATTTTTGTTTTCTTGTATATATTTATAAATTATTAAAGTTTTATAATCTTACTACTTTGTCGGAGTGCTATATATTTTTAATGTGACACATAATTGTAAAAACTTTGATGTACAAAGAGTCATCCCTGGAATCTTCCGCTTCAGGCTCGGTCCCCTCCCCAATCACAATACAGGATGGTTTTCAGATAATAGCAACGCTTCTGCTGTGACGGATCTCATCGAGTGTAGGCCTTGATCTACTATAACTCCTTTGAAGAGGGGTGATTTTTTACAGCTGTGGCCATAAACTACATCTGCAGGGCTAGCTGATACCCTAGGACCAGCCTGGACAATCGGACACAGAGGAAAAGGAGTGTCAGAGGGTGCGGTAGTGAATAGGGCGAAAGGGAGGTGTCGGGCGGGCACAGGGTGTGATTCTCAGGGAAGAGCAGCGCAGATGGGGGGAGGTTTATTACCCATGCATAAGACAGAGAGCGGGGGTGACCACTGCCTGGGGGAGATGCTTGCGAGGGTGGGGAGCCATGCTAAGGATCGACAGCGTGCACAGAGTGGGTCTGGTCAAGGCATCTAAAATGGCTGCCGTGCACGACAAAAGTGTGGCATTTGAAAAAAGACAAGATGGCGCAGACAATGTTTTTCAACACTTCCTGATTTCCTTCGAATCGAACGTTAACAGACGTTGGGGCATATTACCAAAGTTAAGCGATATTTATCCATAACGATGCTTAGCAACGATTTTTTTACCGTCAGAAATTATCGCAGATAAACCTTGCTATTATCAAGGTTTATCGGAAATACGATAAAAAACGACCGCAATGCATTAATATCGCTGAAAACTCACCGATATTCATGCATTACCGAGCTAACGCTCTTAGCCATGTTATCCACCTCCCATTGGATAACATGGCTAAGAACTGCTCAGGGCAGGTGGTAGCTTTTGGAGATATTCGCGCTTATCTCGAATATTTCCAAAAGTTGATAATAGGAGATAGCGATGTTAGCGACTGTTTCCAGTCGCTAACATCTTGGCATGCCCACTTTGCATGTCATTAGTGATAAATATCACTCACATGCAAAGTGGGGCCCAAGATGGTCGCTATCTTCTACTAGCCGTCGCTAACTGGTGTTAGCAACAGCTAGGTAATACACATATAATTTTATCTCCGCGAAGCGGAGCGCTGTTACAGATATATATCTTGTTTTTGAACGTTAATTTCTCAAAATGCACTGAAGCACATATATTGAGACCTAGCAAAGGCACATCGGGCTACCAGTCCCTACAATTTTGCCAAGTTTCGTGCAAATCCATTCAGCTGTTCGATCCTACCGAGAGACAAGATGGCGGCCGCTACGGACTGTTAGGAATGTTTACAGACACCGGAGAGCCAATCAGCTTCGCTTCGCAAAGCTGCGTAACGCGAAAAGTACGCGAAGCGGTGCGCTGTTACAGATATATATCTTTTTTTGAACGTTAATTTCTCAAAATCCACTGGAGCACATATATTGAGATCTAGCAAAGGCACATCGGGCTACCAGTCCCTACAATTTTGCCAAGTTTCGTGCAAATCCATTCAGCTGTTCGATTATTATTATTTTTATTTTTTTTTGCCCCGCGGGGCCCTTTTAAAACCTCCACATCAAACCTAGGGGGTCAGCGACAATGTACTATGCCCCCTTATGCTCATTTGCCCCTTCGCTTTGGCCTCCTCTTGTCTCTCGATCCTACCGAGAGACAAGATGGCGGCCGCTACGGACTGTTTGGAATGTTGACAGATGCCGGAGAACCAATCAGCTTCGCTTCACAAAGCTCCGTTGCGCGAAAAGTACGCGTCCTGGGGCGCTGCCCAGTCCGCTGTTACAGATATATATCTTTTTTTAAACGTTAATTTCTCAAAATCCACTGGAGCACATATATTGAGACCTACAAAAGGCACATCGGGCTACCAGTCCCTACAATTTTGCCAAGTTTCGTGCAAATCCATTCAGCCGTTCGGGCTAAAAGTGAGGCCAACCGCCCTATGGAAATTAACATGGGAAAAACGCGTTTTGGGACCCCCCTTTTTTCTCGGCCCCCCCTTGACGAACCCCCCCAAAATTTTCAGGGGCTGCTCAGAAACAAAATGTGCCATTTTCCTGAAAATTTCAGCCAATTCCGTCCACAAACGCCAAAGTTATTAGACATAGAATTTTCAAAAATCCCATAGAGAAAAAATCCTAACTATATATACCTACTGGCGACCGCCAGTAGGTAATATATATATATATATATATATATATATATATATATATATATATATATATATATATATATATATATATATATATATATATATATATATATATAATCTATCGCTCCACTCCTTCAATTTCACAAAAAGAAGATATCGCACTCCCTCGGGTGATAGATGCACATTTATTGCGTGACCCACAACAGACGCGTTTCGGCGGAAGTGCCTTTTTCGTTGTTACCGGCACATCGGACACGCCATGTTTTTAAACAGTGTTGTTTGAATAAAAATAAGGAAAGGACCAACACTCACTGAAAAAAGTGAGCGCCATTTTGTAATGGGTTAATCCCTTATGTGCATATATACAAACACCAATTTGCAATAGTAAATCATTATTTCGCATAGCAATAACTAAATCAATGTTATGCACACGTGATTCTTGTTACATACAAAGGTGTTCCAATTATTTAAAACACTCGACGTACCGATTCAGAGCGACCCCCTTATGGTCACACTTGATCTAACCAAGTCAATCAGGCCGTGGATCGGCTGTTATCCTTTCCATAAACATTTTATACATTTTACAACCATCATGTCACATTATTCAATCTATATTTCTTATAAACAAACAATTTAAATATCTTTTGTCAATGTTATATAATTCATCGGGAAACTACCATAAGTGATCTCCTATGTCATTTTACATGTCAGAATGCAGTTACCTTGTCCATTATACATTTTTTATTCCTAGTTGCTAGCTTTAAAATTTATTGGAAAAATAAATGAGTAAAGTCACTAAAGTAATTAAATCAATGGCATTACCATCATCAGAACAAAAAATTATAAATTCCATTTATAGCTCTTAAACTTAGCTAATCAACCTATATGTACCGATAATTCCTCACCACAATTTAAACCTCGTGGGTGTTTAGTGAGCAGGTCTATTATATAACGCGACTCAAGTCTGCGCAGCCTTTTTACTCTGTCCCCCCCGCATGTTTAAAGGTAGATAGTCCAGACCATAGAATTGCAATTAATTGCGGTCACTCTTATGTTTCTCTGCAAAGTGACGCGCCACAGGGTACGCCTGATCTACTTTGTCAATGGCCCTTAGATGCTCCAATATCCTGATTTTTAATTGGTGGACCGTACTGTCTATATAGCGAAGTCCGCACGGACATACAAGGTAGTAAACTGCATAGGGGTACTACATGTGATACATTTATTTATCTTTCTAGTTTTATCTATGTCTGGAATAGTGTACGATAAAACTCTCCTACTATTGGCACACGCCTTGCTTTTGCTGCAAGGATAAAATCCCATCATGTGTTTCAATGTGCTCATTTTACGAGGTGTTCTCTCTAAGTGACACTTAACTAGCATGCCCCGAAGAGACCTTGCTGTCTTAAAAGTCACCAAAGGAGATGAAGGAATATCCTCACTGATGATGGTATCTGTATGAAGAATATGCAAATTCTTTTTCAGCATTTTCTTAAAATGATTAGCCTCTGCCGAATAGGGAGTTACCATCCGGAACTTGCCCTTATCCGTTTTTGTTTTTCCCTTTTCCAAAAGCAACTGGTTTCTCTGCATGCCGCTCACTTTCTGTAACGTGGCGCTGAGTGCAGTAGGATTATAGCCCCTCACAGTAAACCTGGCAATGCATTCTGATGCAGCCATTTCAAACTCTCCTTCCTTAGAACGGTTTCTTTTCATCCGAGTAATTCACCGTACGGAATACTCTGGACAAGTTTGGTAGGATGGCTGCTGGTTGCGTAGAGTATCGAATTACCCGCAGTGGATTTGCGGTACAGAGCAGTTTGTATGTTGCCCTCCTCAACATATACTCTCAGGTCCAGGTAGTCCACTGCCACTGGACTCACTGCGCCCAAGAATCTTATATTTAATTCATTATGGTTGAGGAGCTCAATATATCCATGTGCCGATTCCACTGTTCCCTACCACACAATGAACAGGTCATCGATATAGCGATACCACTCTATGACCTGGCCTCCAACTGTACCACTTTGGTAGGTCTTGGGTACCTACTTTTCCCACCAGCCTACGAACAAGTTCGCGTAGCTGGGGGCAAAGCAGGTGCCCATCGCCGTACCAGTGAGCTGTTTGTAGTGTTGTTCCAAACAGAAAGATGTTATTCCTCAAACAGAATTCAATAAATTCTATGAGCATTTTATTGTGTTCAGAGTACCTCAGTTGGCGTTTTTCTAGATAAAACCTCACTGCCTTTACTCCATCCTCAAGGTTTATACATGTATAGAGGTTTGTGATATCAAGGACCATAAGCTGATAGGTGGAATCCCATACAACATTCATAATCTTGTTCAAAAAGTCTTTAGTGTCCCTGATATACGAATCTAACTGAGCCACCAACGGAAACAAATAATGATCGACAAACATGGAAAGATGTTCTGTTAGTCCATTTAGAGACTAAACAATGGGTCTGCCAGGTGGGTGTATATTGTCCCTATGCAGTTTAGGAATGTGGAAGAAGGTTGGAATAACGGGATTGGAACTGCGTAAAAACAAAGGTTCTTCTGGTCCCAACATTTTCTTATTGTACCACATAGCAATTAATTCATCATATGCTTTTATGCAGTTTTGATAGATGTTTCCTGTTACTTTTTGATAACAGTTGGTATTTACTTGCTGTAATGCCTCTTTGCAGTACTGTTCCCTGGTTTACAGCACCACTTTCCCCCTTTATCAGAGGGCTTTATGATAATTGATTGATCCGGTGTCAAATTCTGGAGTGCCTGCTTTTCCACCTTAGACAGATTGTTAGAAAACACTTTGTTTTTCGCCTTGACTCTGAATTTTAAGAGATCATTCTTCATGGCTTCAGAGAAAACATCAATGCACCCCATGGCATTTGGAGGTTAAACAAAGATTTAGGTTTAAAAGGACTTTTCTCCCGTTCTTGCTCAATGCCCACATTGACCGCTCTTTCCGCCATGTCATTGTTAGATGTTTGAGTTTCATCAATCTCCAGCCTTAGATTTTCGAGGAGCTCTATTGCTGGTAAGTCTTTTCCAGTTAATGCGTCTGTAGCAGTCAACCTGGATGATGGACCCTCATGTTCTCTCATATTAGATCTGATTTTAAAATATTTGTGAAGTTTTAATTTTCGCACAAAACTGAACAGATCTATGCGCGATTGCGTGTACTCCAGATGATTACTGGGACAAAATGTGAGTCCTAAAGTGAGTACTTTTAGTTCGATATCCATGTAAATATATATATAACCTACTGGCGGTAGTTATAGTTAAGAGGTAGTTTCCATAGGAAGAGCATTTTTTACATTTGACATTTGCCAAGAACTTTGGCATTGTTTGACGAATCCTTGCAAAATCTTCAAAGCTAATACACCAGTCACTTCTGCTACTGTCTAAAACGTTTCGGGGTGATCCGTCAAGCAGGGGCTGAGAAAAATGGGGGGTCCCAAAACGCTTTTTCTCCATGTTAAGTTCCATAGGAAACTTCCGACATGGCTACAGCCCGAACTGCTGGACGGAATTACACCAAATTAGGCACAAATGTAGCTCTTGGTCCATAAAGCGACCTTTTATGTTGAATGGTGTAAATCCGTTGAGCAGTTGCTGAGAAATTTCTCAGATATATGACTAAGGCTATGGTGCTTCCGCAAATTCTCCCAATCTCGGGCCTGAGATCTGATTGACTGCCAACACTTCAGAACAGTAAGTGTTGTCAGCCATCTTGTAACTCGGTTGAACTGAGTCAAAAGAAAGAAAGACCCTCTAGGCCTCTTTTTTTTAAAACCTTGGCAGGAGTGGTTGTGGATCTGCCAATCCTGCTGAAAGTTTAATGAGGCCCCTTTGTGGGCCAGGTCCTGGGGCAATTAAAAATAATGATGGGGGGCCGCTTGGGCCCCCTGCAACCCTGTGGACTGCCCCCATCCTGGGTTGAAGAGAAATAAAATGCAGGGACATGTGTTCCCCCGCAGCCAGGGGACTGCCACCTCCCGGGGGCTAATACAGTCAAATGCTGGGTGGGGGCAGGGGACTAGAAGCCCCCAGCTGCCCCGGGGACCGCCACCTACCCAGGGTACAGACTTTATTATTTTAAAAAAAGATGGGGAGGCCCTATGGTTCCGGGGATCACCACCTTCACGAGGCACTAATGAAATCACTTAAGGGGCTTCATTGCGGTCCCCTGGCCCCCAGGGACCACCCCCTCCCCGGGGGCAAATGTGATTAAAGAAGGAAGCCCTAGATGGCCCTGGGGCTGCCACCCCCCCAGGGCCAGCTCTAGCAATGTCCTGTGGTGCCCACCTCCGGGACATTGCAGTTTGCTATGGCTTGGCAGGAACACTGCTCCGGCCAAGCCATAGCAAACACTGCTCCGCTCCGTGGAACTGAGAGCAATAAAAATGCTCTTGATTCCACGAAGCGGAGCAGAATTGCTTTTGGGCAGAAGGAGCTGCATGTTTGCAGCTCCCTCTGTCCAAAAGCAATGACGGCATTGGTCTCCCCGCTGGCCCTGTCAGCTCATTGCCTCCTGTGGGAGCCGGCATTACTTTGTGAACACAGGGAGCTGCAAACATGCAGCTCCCTCTGTCCAAAAGCAACTCTGTCCCGCTTCGTGGAAGCAAGAGCATTTTTAATGCTCTCACTTCCATTAAGTGGAGCAGTGTTTGCTATGGTTGGTCTGGAACAGTGCTTCCACCAAGCCATAGCAAACTGCACCCCAGAACTTTTCTGGAGCAGACCCTGGGGGTTGGTAGTCATGAGGGTCATCTAGGGCTCATCACATTTGCCCTGGGAAAGGTGTTGTCCCTGGGGCTGCTGGGCCCACATGGCCCCTGCATTTTATTTATCTTCAGCCCCCGCAACGGACCCCATTAGTGATTTCATTTATGCCTCAGGGGGTGGTGGTCCCCGGAGCAGCGGGAGGACTGCATTGCCCCCGCATTTCACTGTATTAGCCCCGGGGAAGTGGCGGTCACTGGGGCTGCAGGGGGCCCGTGTGGCCCCATCATAATTTTTAATTGCCCCTGGCACCCGGCCCACCCAGAAGCCAAATTAAATGAAGTGCAGGAACCCGATGAGGTGACCATGGAGTCCACAAAGAAATATCAGACTCCCTCTCAATTATATAAAAAAAAAAAGTTAATAAATGATCATGCCCTGGGGGATGGGGTCCTCTGTGCTTCAGGGGACCCGCGCCGCCCCCATCATTATTTCTAATTGCCCAAAGCCACGTGGCCCCCCACATTTTATTTCTCTTCATCCCCCCGCAACAGACCCCTTTTGTGATTTAATTTGTGCCCCAGGGCGGTGGTGGTCCCCGGGGCACCAGGGGGATGCATGATCCCCCGCATTTGACTGTATTAGCCCCGGGGAGGTGGCGGTCGCCGTGGCTTTGTGGGGCAATGTGGCCACTCATTTTATTTCTCTTCAGCCCTGGGGAGGTGGTGGTCTCCGGGGCTGCGGGGGGCCCGCATTGCCCCCCCATCAATATTTTTAATTTCCCCTGGGACCCAGCCCACTCCGAAGCCTAATTAAATGAAGTGCAGAAACCCGATGAAGTGGCCATGGAGTCCATAAGGAAATATTGGACCCCCTCCCAATTCTTTTTTTAAAAGTTAATAAATGGCCATGCCCCGGGTGATGGGGTCCCCTGTGCCAAAAATGGCATGGGAGACGGCCCCTCAGACTCCCTCCCTTTCAAATTTAACCCAAACAGTAAAATAAAGGCCGGGCCCCGGGAGATGGGGTCCCCTTGGCAGAATCTGCCTGGGAGGGGGGCCACGCGGACCCCATCCTGTTTTTAAAAAAAAATTATTTTGAAAAGGATCAGGCCCCGGAGGATGGGGTCCCAGGGGCTCAGATTGGGGAAGGGAAGGTGGTCCACACGGCCCCCCCTGCCTAAAAAGGAAAGAACCAACAAAAGAACCCTGCAACTCGCAGGATGCCCCGCCCTCTTTCTCCTCCTGGCGCGCTCCTGGTTGGGGATGAAGTCCCCTTGGTTGCTGAGGGTCCTTAATGGCCAAGAAGACCTCCCATTAAGCCCACCATACAGTGGGATTGCTGAGAGGTGGTCAGAGGCGATGCCCCTTTCTCCACCACTCTGCAAACGCACCTCTCAGCGCAGTGCTGGTGGGGAAATTATGTTCTCTAAATTGGACTTCTTCCCCCAAGTAGCAGTTTGCCAGGAGGCGCAATTGCAGAATGGTGGAGAAAGGGGGCGTGGCCTCTGTCGACCTCTCAGCAATCCAGCTGTGTGGGTCTTACTGGAGGTAATGGCAGGGCTAGGTGGCCCCCAAGGAACATCAAGATCCATGGGGCCTTCCTCCTCTAACTAGTCGTGTGCCAGGAAGCACGTTTGCAGAGTGGTGGAGAAAGGGAGTGTGGCCAACAAAAACCTCTCAGCAAACCCACTGTGTTGGGCTTGCTGGAAGTAACAGGAGGAGTTGTTGGCCGCCAAGGACTCTAAATAGCAATGGGACTTCATCCACCTACTAGTAGAGCGCCAGGAGGCGCGTTTGCAGAGTGGTGTGAAAAGGGGACATTGCCTCCAACGATATCTCATCAATCTTGCTATGTGGGCCTTACTGGAGGTAACAGAAGAGGTAGTTGGGCCCCTAGCAACCCCCAAGGGTCAAGGTTACACAGGTTAAGAATTAATAACCTACGTAGTTTTATGTCAGAGTCTTTCTAGAGCAGTGTTCGCAATACTTTTATTTATTATCTAGGGTGTCGTTTCAATGGATCCCAATTAAGCGGGGTTCTTGTTCCCCTCTAGTCATGCATCTGGGAGAGATCTGTCCTTGTTCCTCCTCCTAACTCTACTGTCCATGTATCCACGTCCCTGGTGATCCCTGGCCTGATGTCATTATGTCTGACAGTGCCCTTGCCATTATTTCCTCTGTACCTGTGACCCCCTGTCCCCATTGCTTTCTCCGTTCCAGCACAGGATAATTTCCTTTCTCTTAAGTTCTCTGTTTTATGACTTTATGTCCTTAGAAAGTCTTGTTTCTGGAAGGTCTCTGTCCCAGGGATCCCAGGGATGGATGAGGACAATGGCAAGTCGACAGAGAGATCCACATCTCTTCAGAGATAATTCAGGTATAGTTCTGGTATATGAGACATTTGAGGCACATCTCTGCTGTCTGCATTGAGTGAGGGGTCAGTCAGTTGAGCAATGGCTAGACCTGCTTTCATAGATGAGGAACATCTCTTCGCTGGGAGCAGGGTGGTTAGCTCTGCTGTTGTCTGTGACAGTTGTCAGCTAGCTCTGCTATCACAAATGAGTGCGGGATCTTTTAGCTGAGGAAGGGGTAGATTTTCTGTCTGTGACACGTGAGTGATTCGCCTTTGCTACTGTCTCTGCTCAGATGATTCTATAGCAGGGTTGGCGTGCTCCCAGAGCCCTGCACATGTGCACACTAGGGCGTAGGGGTCCCTTTTAACATTTTGAGACATTTACCTGCATAGAAAGGTTTGGATTCTGTCTCCCTCTCACTAATCAAATACAATTGCCTGGAAGACATAGCATTGGATAGAGAGTTGATTTCAGGGAAAGTCTGAGCCTCCGGCCCAGACTTCAGAGCTGCCACCCCTATCAATTACAATGTATGCAGACTAGACAGGCCAAAAAATAAAAAGGGTGGAGGTATAGCAATAATCTATAAAGACCAGTTCAAACTCACAACGACACAATCTAATTGTCCTGAATACGAGGCTTTCTTTTTTACATTAGGCCTCTCGGCCAAGTCAACGTTTAAGGGCATGCTAATCTATCGCCCTCCTGGGTCAAGATCCAAGTTTTTAGCCAACATAGGCAATATGATTGAAGCAGTTGCTGGCTCCCCTCATTTCACCATTCTAGGTGACTTTAACTTTCACCTAGAAGCCTCCAATGACCACGATACATCGCAGCTAACCACAGACTTAGCAGCGGTCGGCCTGCTGCAATTGATAAAATCTCCCACTCACCAAGCAGACCACACACTAGACGGTCTATTCACCAACAGTCCCTTCATAACTGTTACCCAAGTAATCCCCCTGATCTGGACTGATCATGCAGTGATCTGTTTCTCTGTTGAAATTAACCCCACCAAACTTCCTACTACAACCTCCTCTCAATTTTCCTACAGAGACTGGAAAAACATCAATCTAGCCCATTTAACAGAGATGATGCAGGAAGGTCATATTCCCAACGAACAAGACCCCACTATAGCGTCTTCTAATTACTTGACGAACCTAAACACGGCCTGTAACAAACTAGCCCCGATTAAAATTTCCTATCGAAATAGGAAAATACCATCGGCCCAGTGGTTCACAGAGTCCCTTCGGATACAGAGACAGTATTGCAGGAACCTAGAAAGACAGTGGCGTCGCCACTATAGCCCTGCAGACAAAATGACCTATAAAAACGCCCTTTCCATCTACAAAAGACTTATAATTTCTGAAAAAAGTCGTTACTATACGTCACAAATCAACCAGGCGAAAAACTCGGTAGGAGAACTATTTCAGGTGGTTACAATTTTGTCCAATCCCCCTGCCCCGCGCCTAGAAGGCTCTCAGTCTCTATCGGACGCTCTGGCCAGCTTCTTTGAGGAGAAGGTTAGTTCCATTTTCCTCACCTTCTCTCATTCCTCCTCTTCCCCCCGCCACTAGCACTTCCCATCAACACCTCTCCCATCTTTTCATCTTTCGACACCATCAATCAGGAACACATTCAACATTTGGTAGCCAGCACCAAATCTGGATCCCCCCTCGACCCATGTCCCCCTGCTATTCTGAATCTCATCTCAGAAGCGGTTTCCCCCGCGTTGTCTACTATCTGCAATGCTATGTTTTCAACAGGCGTCTATCCATCGGTTTGGAAGGAGGCTATTATTAAGCCACTTCTAAAAAAGCCAACTCTGGACCCTCTTCTTCCTGCCAGTTATAGACCGATCGCCTGTCTCCCCTTCCCAGCCAAGATTTTCGAAAAAACTATGAACATCCAGCTTTCGAAATTCATCAATGACAACGATCTACTTGATGACACCCAGTTTGGCTTCAGACAGGGGCACGGTACGGAGACAGCACTGCTTAAAGCGGCAGATGAAATCAGAGTAACGATGGACAAGGGAGGAGCGGCGGTCCTAATACTTCTGGACCTTTCCGCTGCATTTGACACGGTCGATCATGTCACTCTGATCAACCGTGTCTCGGCTTTAGGAATAAGAGGCAAGGCCAAAGATCTTATTGCTTCATTCTTGGCCAATCGCCCTCAGACAGTCAAGTTGGGTAAATTCACCTCCCAGACCTTCTCCCTCCCATGCGGAGTTCCACAAGGCTCCTCGCTAAGTCCGACGCTTTTTAATATCTATGTATCGGACTTGGCGAGGGTGATCAAATCGCATGGAATTGCACTTACAACGTACGCCGACGATACTCAACTAGTATTATCGGTGTACAATAATGGAACAGCTGTTGCAGCCAACTTCCAAGAGGGAATGAAGGCGATAAGCTCCTGGATGTCATCAAACTGTCTCAAACTAAACTCCGATAAAACGGAAGTGATGACATTCGGGAACTTGCATCCGGCATTGTCCCCACAGTGGTGGCCAT
Organism: Lissotriton helveticus; assembly: GCF_964261635.1. Taxonomy (NCBI): domain Eukaryota; kingdom Metazoa; phylum Chordata; class Amphibia; order Caudata; family Salamandridae; genus Lissotriton; species Lissotriton helveticus. The sequence continues at coordinate 490,829,959 of NC_136063.1, forward strand.
CTCAGTTGGGTCCCCCCCCCCACACCGGTAGTCAAGGTCCGCAATTTAGGAGTCACATTTGACAATAAGTTGACTTTCTTCCATCACGCCAATGCTGTGGTATCGTCTGCCTTCTACACCCTGAAAAAAATAAAAAAAATACTCCCTTACTTACCTCAGTCCGCGGGCAAAACACTTATCAGCACCTTAGTGTTCTCAAGGACCGATTATTGTAACTCCCTTCTTCTGAACGCTCAGGAAAGGGTACTCAATAAACTCCAGACGGTGCAAAATGCCGCGGCCAGAACTCTACTATCCATCCCCAAGTTCACCTCCACGTCCCCTTACATCAAAGAGTTACATTGGCTCCCTATTAGGAGCAGAATCAAATTTAAGGCTCTGTGTATAGCCTACAAAACTCTGAACAACTCAGGACCGCAGTTCCTAAAAAAAGCCCTCTGCCCAGTGGAAAAACTTAGGACCCTACGATCGTCCTCGGCCTACTTGTTGAAAGTCCCACGGACAAGAAAGGCTAGCTGGGGAGATAGATGTTTTACCATCGCTACTGCCAAACTGTGGAATACATTACCATTCCACATCAAAACGGCCCCTACGCTGCTCAAGTTCAGAAAGAGCCTTAAAACATGGCTGTTCTCTGCCTAATCCCCCCCCTCATCGTAAGAAGTGAGTTCTGTAACGATAGCGCCGAGACACCCGTACGGGTATTTGCGCGCTTTAAAAATTGCATAAAATAAATAAAATAAATAAATAAAAATAAATTGATAGTTGCTTATTTCACTTAAGAGTTTGGGCTTGTGTGCCTTTCAGGGTTCAAAAGATAGGCCTTTGTTGGGCCTCCATGCCCTGGCCCTAGCCTGACAGTGCAGTTACTTCAGTGAGTCAGCAGTTTTCTAGGTCTGGTAAGAGTGAGGGTGGTAAGAGAAAGTGAGTAGCTAAAAAATAAATTATCCTCCACTTTATTTGAGTTTTATATAGCGCTGGCTAGACCCGGAGGTATCAGAGCACTTTACATAAGGTTCCACAAAATTACATCAAAACATTTCAAGAGCGTCAGAAGACAAAATAAACGGAGCTTAGAAGGGAAAGGGGTGGGGTAAAGGTGTAGGAGGGAGAAAGGATAGAGATAGTCTAGTTGGAGAGACAAAGGAGAGTCTGTCCAAAGTCCGGCTGGGTAGGTGACGGCCGAGGGGGAAGTCCACAGCTCATCTCCTCTATAATTATCAGGTAGCTCCACCGGGCATCGGTCAAGCGGCTAGGTCTCAATAAGAAAACAATTAGAGAGCAAAGAGGAGGGATAAATGGAGCATAAAGGAGAAAGTAGGTGCGGTAAAGGGGTAGGAGGGAGAATATGACGGAGAGACAAAGTAACGTCTGCCCATTGTCCAGCTGGGTAGGTGACAGCCGAAGGGGTAGTCCACAGCCCATCTCCTCTATAGCTATCAAGTAGCTCCACCGGGCATCGGCCAAAAAGCTAGGTCTCAACGGTCAGAGGTAGGTTCACAGATTCGGTATCCTGAAGGGTAGGCCCGATGGAGGATGTGCTCGAGGTGTGGTTGAAGTCAGTTTTTTTCTCAGAGGAGTAGCACAACGTGGTAGGGAACACTGTGGCAGCCATCTTGGGGTCAGGCAAGGGATTCTGACCTTGGAGTTAGAAAGAGCTGGTTCCCATTTTAGTCTTTCGCTCGAGGGGGGGATGTTTGTCGTGCAATGGAATTTGTCGTTTGAATCATAGATCTGTTGAGACAGAGTCAAGCAAGCGAGGCCAACTCTTCCTTAAAGAGTTATCTCCACATGTTCATCATTCTTCATTCAATCCATCATCTTTTCTCCATCATTGGTTACGGCTATACTTTTGTTACTCCATCAATTCATACTTTTACCCATACATCAATCTTTACATCCATCCACCGATTTCTCCATCCATCTACCCATCAATCCATCTATCGTTCCATCCATTGTTCGATCCATCATCCATCCATCCATGCATCCATCATCCATGTACTCTTTCACCTATTAATCCATCCTCCAATCAACTCTTCCACCCAGTCATCTATACATTCTCCCTTCCATCATGCATCCTTCAATCAAACCCCTTGACCATTCCAATCATCCATTCTTTCAGTCTTCTACCCTTTCTTTTTTCATCTATGCTTTCTCCATTTGCCCATTCATCCATCCATTCAATTATTGTCCCTTTCATTCTTTCATTCATCACTTAACCAATTGATCCTTTCACCCACCCCTCTATCCTTTCACTCCTTCCCTCTTTGCCCTTTATTCTCTCCATCCATCCTCTCATCTTTCCCTCTGTTCTTTTTTCATAGTTCCTGCCTTTCGCACTTCCTTCCAATCTTCATTCCACATTTCCTTCTTTTTTCCATGCTTCCTTCCTTTCACCTTTCCTTCCTTCTCTTCTTTCTTCCCTCTTTTGCCTATCCAACTTCCTTTTCTGTTTCTGGTATACCAATTTTTTTTATCACTCGCTCCTTCGACTTGCATGTATCTTACTATATTTTTCTCATTTTCATTATTCCTCTTTCTCCTTCTCTTTCACATTAATTGGCTCATTTAGCAATGTGGCTCCCACACTTCTCAACTTTGATGTGGTATTTGCTTACAGTAGTATTCATGAGGCTTTTTCTGCAGACCTGCAGGAAGAGACCCATAAGGAAGTAAGTTGGAATGGGAAACAACCATTACAATGCACTATCTTTACAACGCAGTCATTACAACGCAGCCATTACAACGCATGTCACTACAACGCATGCCATTACAACACATGCCACTACAATGCATGCCATTACAATGCATTATAAGGTAAGTAATGGGTAATAGTAATTTGTAACCCTACACTATCCAGCACTTACCCTACTGTTGCACTCACTGGAGTGGGAATAGTTTATTTTTACCCCTACACTATCCAACACTTACCGTACTGTTGCACTCACTGGAGTGGGAATAATATTTTTTACCCCTACACTATTTATTTATTTATTTATTTAGCGATTTATAGAGCGCCTGGTGACCCGGAGGCATCCCCGCGCTGTAAGGACTTGTGATGACCAAGGGGGGAAGGAGGGCCTATTTGGGAAACAAGAGGGTTTTTAATTTTTTGCGGAAAAGAAGGTGGCAGGGTTCCAGCCGCAAGCTCCGTGGGAGCGAGTTCCAGCCTGAGGATGCTTTCACTGTGAAGCATCGACCGCCAGTGCGGACCTTTCTAAATTTTGGGACGTTGGCCAGACGCTCATTGTCCGAGCGCAGGAGTCTAGGAGCTTTGTAAGGAGTGACCATGTTGCTCAGGATCGAAGGGCCTAGGCCATTGAGGAGTTTGTGGGCGATACACATGGCCTTAAATTCTATCCTCTGTCGCATTGGGAGCCAGTGTAGGGCCTTGAGTGCTGGCCTAGCAGAGGTTCTGTTGGGAAGGTTCATTAGTAGCCGAGCAGCCGCGTTTTGAGTGCGCTGAAGTTTTGCCAGGGTAGATTTGGGGGCTCCTAGGTAGACAGCGTTACTGTAGTCCAAACGCGAGAGGATCAAGCCTTGGACCAGAAGCTTCCTCGATGGAGGGGGGAGTAGCGGCAGGATCTTCCGGATGGAGCGCATGAGTCCGAAGCAAGTCCCTGCTGTTTTGGCTGCCTGGGTCTTCATGGTTAGATCGGGTTTGAGCCAAACTCCTAGAGTCTTAATTTCCTTCTTCGGGATGGGGATCTCGCCAAAAACATCAGGCCAAACCGAAGGAGGAATAGTCGACCATTTTTTGCCCATAAGCATGACTTCGGTTTTAGAACCGTTGAGCTTGAGCGATGAATCACTCATCCAGTGGTGAATTTCCTGGAGACAGTTCAACAGATTGTCTGGGTGGTGGTCAAGATGTGAGAGTGAGACGACCAATTGCGTGTCGTCTGCGTAGCTCACTATCTTGATCCCGAATGGGACAACTACATCCTCCAGCGGGGTCATGTAGGCGTTAAACAGAGTGGGGCTTAGCGAAGACCCCTGGGGGACTCCGCTAGAAAGGGGGAGTGAGGCTGAGCGGGAGTTGCCGTCCCAAACCTGGAACGAGCGGCCTGATAGGAAAGAATCTATCCAGGCAAGCGCAGTGCCCCCGAGTCCTGCCCTGGCCAGCCAATGGATCAGAACACGGTGGTTCACCGTATCAAAGGCTGCACTGAGGTCCAGGAGGATCACTGCCACTGACCCTCCTGAATCTAAAATGCACCTTGCCTCCTCGATGACTGCGAGGAGGGCGGTATCCGTGCCGTGGCCCGGACGAAACCCAGTCTGGGAGCGACGCAGGAGGTTGTTAGATTCCAGAAACTGGGACAGTTGGACATTGACCAGTTTTTCGGCCAATTTGCTAATGCCCGGGAGGAGCGAGATTGGCCTGTAATTTGCCAGATCGGAGGGGTCCAGTTGAGGTTTTTTTAAGGAGTGCTTTGACTACTGCATCCTTCCAGCTCGGGGGGACAGAGCCTTTGGACAGCGAGATGTTAATCAGATCTGTGATCGGGGCCAAGATAGCAGGGGCCACTGTTTTCAGGAATCTCATGGGGGCGGGATCGCCGGGGGAGCCGCTTTTGATCCTGGCCAGAGTCTTTCCTACTTCCTCCAGAGATACTGTTCTGAATGCAGTCAGCTGTGGATGAGGGATGATTCCTGTGTGGGTCACGGACGCATCCATGTTGCAGAGGTATGACTCGCTGGGAGGGGGGAGTGAAGCCAGGATGCTAGAGATTTTTGAGTCGAAGTAAGTTGCCAGTTCATCACTTCTACCTGAAGGGGACCTATTGGAGGAGGGGGGAGCTGGTATTTTCAGGAGCTCTTTGGCTATCAGGTAGGACTCTCTTGCCGAGTTAGTGGCCTTTTTTATTCTATCGTCGTAGTATGACGCTTTAGTGATTTTAAGGGTGACTTTATAGGTTCTCACCGAACTACGGTAGGCATCCTTACTGGAGTGGAGCCAGTTTTTTCTCCACAGTCGTTCCGCTTTTTTGCATTCTTTGCGGAGAGTTCTAAGTTCCGGGCTGAACCAGGGGGCTGATCCTGTCTTTCCATTTTTATCCTCACGAGATTTTATAGGGAGGATGGAATCTAGGGACGTGGTGATCCAATCCCTGAAGTTTCTGTCCGCAATGACAGGGTCTTCTGAGGGAGTGGGGGTCGTGGAGTTCAGGACTCTGGTCCAGTCCTCCGTGGAGAGTCTGGACCATGCCCTGTCCCTGGTGTAAGTGGCGGGCATGTGGGGCTTCCTGAAGACTCCTGGTAGAAAGAGAGGGACCAAAAAATGGTCCGTCCAAGGGAGGGGAAGGGACACTTTGGTTTGGAGGGAGTGGACGTTGGTAAAGACTGGGACAAGAAGGTGGCCCTTGATGTGGGTGGCTCCTAAATTGGTCAGTTGGAGACCGTAGGCCGCCAGGTCTTGAATCAAATCGACAGCCCCTATGTCTAGGGGGTCGTCAAAATGAATATTTAGGTCTCCTAGTATAGTAAAGTTGGAGGTGGAATGGGCCAGTGAAGATATTGATTCCAGGAGAGCACTGGCAAAGGGGCCAAAGTGACCAGGGGGGCGATATACTAGGAGGCCTGACAGCGAGCTTGTCGGGGCCAGTTGGATGGAAAAGTGGCAGCTTTCAGAGTCTGAGATGTGGGCATCATTGATTCTACAGGAAAAGTGATCCCGGTGGAGGATAGCAAGTCCACCTCCTCTGCCGGAGGGACGTGGTTGGGACTGGATGAGGAAGCCTGGGGGTAAGGCTAAGACCACATCCGAGTCTGAGTGAACAGTGAGCCACGTTTCCGTAAGGAATAGAATGTCGAGGTCGTGGTCAGCAAGTAGGTGATTAATGAGCAGAGCGTGCATGGGGAGCGATCTACAATTCAATACGGCTAGTTTGAGGCCGGGCAGTGCAGGGGGTGGGTCAGCAAGGTGTAGCTGGGCTGGATGGCAAAGTACACAGCTGATGAAAGGTCCGTCTAAATCATGGTGATAGTGGCACCTAGTATTCTTGGTGGGTCTGAGGCTTAAGAGGTCCCGGCGAGAATAGCTTACCCTGTTGGAAGCTGGCCCCGGCATAGGTTCTGGCTCTGAGCCCGTTCGTGCGCGGACGGGCGCAGACGGGCTTGCCTTAGGCGCTCCCGCTGCGCTCGTCCGCTGCGCTTCCTGGCCAGGCACATTTTAAGGAGATGTTTAGAGGGCGCGTCGCCAAAAGGGGGCGTGGCCTAAAGGGGGCGTGGCCACCTTCGACGCGGTGCCGAGTTTGTTGTGGGCGTAGGAGGGGGTCGAGACAGCGTGGAAGCGCTGAGGGCTGCTGCCCGAGCCAAGCGCTGCTCTAAAGTGCCCAGGTGAAAGTGAGTGAGATTTAAAAAGCACAAGGTTCGTTCACACACAATATACAATTTTTTTAAAATCAGGAGTAAAGTCCCGGCTTTCCGCCTCAGGACACCACAAATCTGAGCGCCTGACGCTTGTAATCAGCGTTAAATACTGGCGCGGAGGGGGCGTGGCCTAAAGGGGGCGTGGCCACCGTCGACGCGGTGCCGAGTTTGTTGTGGGCGTAGGAGGGGGTCGAGACAGCGTGGAAGCGCTGAGGGCTGCTGCCCGAGCCAAGCGCTGCTCTAAAGTGCCCAGGTGAAAGTGAGTGAGATTTAAAAAGCACAAGGTTCGTTCACACACAATATACCATTTTTTTAAAATCAGGAGTAAAGTCCCGGCTTTCCGCCTCAGGACACCACAAATCTGAGCGCCTGACGCTTGTAATCAGCGTTAAATACTGGCGCGGAGGGGGCGTGGCCTAAAGGGGGCGTGGCCACCGTCGACGCGGTGCCGAGTTTGTTGTGGGCGTAGGAGGGGGTTGAGACAGCGTGGAAGCGCTGAGGGCTGCTGCCCGAGCCAAGCGCTGCTCTAAAGTGCCCAGGTGAAAGTGAGTGAGATTTAAAAAGCACAAGGTTCGTTCACACACAATATACACATTTTTTTAAAGTCAGGAGTAAAGTCCCGGCTTTCCGCCTCAGGACACGACAAATCTCTTCTCGACTATCCAACACTTACCGTACTGTTGCACTCACTGGAGTGGGAATAGTAATGTTTTACCCCTACACTATCCAACACTTGCACTACTGTTGTTCTAAAAGTATTATGTGTTGTAATGGCATGCATTGTAATGGAATGCGTTGTAAGTGTAAGTTCTAAAAATGCGTTGTGATGGCATGCTTTGTAAAATCATGCATTGTATTGGATGTTGCGATGTAAAAACTGCGTTGTAATGTCATGCATTGTAAAAGTTTGCATTGTAATGTGTCCTATTCGTGGGAACCAGCATGATGGCCCATAGGGCCTAGAGAGAACCCTCCTCCTCCATCACTGCTTTAGCTGCTACAGAGGAATGTGCAGATCACCGCTGGAGGTGGATGCATTGGGACATGTTAGGGGTAATATAGAGGGCTCAGGGTCAAAAATTTCTGAAAGACAGACGTCGGCAAGAGTATGTTGCTATTCTCAAGTGCCAGGGCCACAAACACACACTTGCACACAGGTGTAAAACCCAGAGTCTGGTGCGCTTATGTCGTGGTTATCCTGGAAACACTTGCAGAGACATAAGCAGCACTTACCTAGAGACTTTTGATAAAAGAATGATGGAGATATTTTTCATGACATTGTTTACAATGGAAAAACATGTGGTTTGGAAGGCAGGGTGTAAGGCAGAGTTATGTTTGGGCTTACCCAGGGGAGGCCATGAGAACATTTGTAGGTACAGGGAGGGAACAGTGTTGTGTTATATTAGGTGATGTCTCATGATGTCTGGGGTAATATAGGATTGGATTGTGTGTTGTGATACATTTTGTTATGCTATGATACATTAGGGTACGCTTTGTTTTGGGATTGGGGGCTAAGTTAGACATTGGTATAGGTTTTAATGGGAAAGTTCCCTGCATAGTATACGTATTGTATCCTGTCCTAAGTGTCCCGACTGCATGTGGAACTGGTATCCTGATTACTGTTGGCATAGCAAAGATGCTAATCTACCTTGTGTGCTGAGCTCTAGGCCTGTCCTTGGCAAAGACAATGTCCAGAACCTGTTCTTTGACCTTGACTAGCGCACTACGCATGCCTTCTTTACTGACATGGGACTACTAATCATGTCCTGGTTTGTTGACACAAAAAATTGGTGGCAACATACTGACATTTGTAGATTACTAGTCCTGAGCAGACCTTTCTACTGCTCCAGGAAGGAGCGTGGCTGACTGCCCCACTAACCTAAAGTTCAGCTGAACTGTAATACTCAGACCCTTGTGCGGACTTTATGTATGTGTGTCAGTTGAAAGCATATATGCATGGTGGGTGTATGGCATGTGTGTGGCAGCAAGACTCCATGTGTATTGTGAGTATGATTGCTAAGACCAGTGGGATCCATTTTGGATGGCCCCTGGTTTATATGTATGCCATGGTTTAGCATGGCAGAAGATGGAGCGTGGATTCAACTTCCCCAGATAGTGGAAGTGTGTTGTCTGCGTTCCTGCGGCTGAGGGACTGCAGGGTGGCAACCCAGACACTAAAGTCATGAAGAATGGGGACAACACTGCCCTTTGGCAGTTCTATGAGGATCTTTGTGCAAAGGATTGCTGATTAGATTTTCATTTGGTTGATGGTACTGGGGAGGGGGAGACATCAGATTCTGTTGTTCAGGGTGAATAGGTTTCAAGTCAGTGCCTCCTCTTTTGCTTTTTCCCAATTAATGCTTTAGGAAGGCTGATGACAACTAGGTACAGTCTTCACTCTATGTTGTGCCTATGTTTTGGATACTACTGCTTGGAGCCAGCATCATCACTACTTGCTGTGAGAGCCATCACTCTGCGCAAAGGCTCTGTCTGCACTACAGCCAGACAATGACATTTGAAGGACAACCGCCAGAAACCAGTGCCAGAACCCTAGACAATTGGTCAACATTCCATTAGGAAAATGAGTATAACAAATGGGACCTAACTATTCCATTTTGTTTCAGTTCCAAGCTAATTCACTGACCAAGGAAGGGAGTGCTCTGCCGATAAGGTGAAGTGCTGCTTTGAGACCACGCCTGGTGTCTGCATGACAGCCAGACTCTCGTGAGGGATATTACCTGAAGTCTACACAATGTGCTGGAGAAGGCAAGGGTCTGCCTGGCATGCAGTAGCTTGCCTGCCTGCTCAGAGAGGTAAGGAAAGTGATTGGCCCTGCATGAGGAGAGACTGTCCATGAAGAGAAGCCCAACTGTTTTCTAGACGTGGAGCATCCAGAGAAGCTGAATTCTATCGAGAACGCAACTGGTGCTGAACAAGGTGTGTAGATTTACACCATATCCCTTTGCAGTTCATGTGACAAACTGTTTGAAGAAAACTTAAAACCCAAACCAGCAGAGTGCTCTCTGGTATCCCCGCAGCATATCCATAGGGAGTGGCGCTCCCACTGCTCAATATGCGGCATATCACGAGAAAATACACATCACCTCCATAGCGGACAACATGCCCTATGGCTCAGAGGCTGCAAATTTAAAGAACAAAGCTCCCGCTTACCAGGCCTGCCACACTGGTCATTCGTTCGAGCAACTTCAGCAAGGAGTGAGGCTGCCGCCTAGGGTCCCGCACCACTTCTGAAGAAGCCTCAGGAGCAAACCTGTCAAGAGCACCACCTGGAGCTGCTACAGTTGCAGTTCCTGCAAACAGTTACCAAGGGGCCTGGAAATATAAGACTGAGACTGTCTTGATCGGTAAAGATGAACCTGTCATTCAAGGAAATAACGTTGCCAGTGTGACCTGTTTTTGATCAAGATCACACAAACTGACCTATGGGTTACTGAAACATGGTGATTGCTACTCGGGCCGCCCAAACCAGCCATGCGCACTCTGCATGACTCCATGCATGCTATCTACCTAAGGATGCGACATGCCTTCCTTTATGTTCTAGGCTTTTTCTATAGGGACATGTCCTACCCACATTTTGTGTTCTAGGCTATGTTTTCTTTCAGTTCTGACCTGGCTGTTTTTTGGTAAAGAATACTATCTCTGTAAGGACATAACTTGTCTACCTCTTGGGTTTCAGGCAGACACAATAAATATATACCCTGCCACATTTGGGGTGTAAGGTTCCCCTGTCAGGTCATAACCTAGGATTCAGGTTAATATCTGAAAGAGGGACCTGGGTGCGATTTGTGTGTAGACTTAAGTGGGTATTATATTACGGTCAATACAGGAAGGGAACTAGGTTAGGACAATATTTTACGGGGTCCAGTGTACTTGTCCTATAGACTAATGACACAGAGGGATGTACAAAAGTTCCCCGGGAAGAGTGATAGAGGGGTGTGTGTGTGCTAGTGAGTGGGGGGAATCCCCTAGTTGGAACTAGAACCCTCACACACCCAGCAAGCTAGGTGTCATGCTTCATCATATGGGCTCTGCTCCTCGTCAGACTGGCGCTGCAATGTCTGACGGGCTCCCGAAACCGGGGCTCTTTATCGGAGATCTTTTGTTCCCGCCATATGGTGCATGTGTGTGAGAGGGCCTGGGGAGTGTGGTCGTGACGTGAGTGTTAGGTTAAAAAAGGTGAGTCAGTCTACATAAAGAATTTATTCTCGTAGTAGACTCCCTTGATTAAAAACAAATGAAAGTGGTGTGGGAGGGGAGAAACAATGACCCCAGTACTATTAGGGTCTATTGGACTGCTACCCTCAATTATTGGTCGACATGTTTCTTGCCTGATGGCAATTCTTCAGGACCTAAATATGATCGTACCACACTGTGAAAATGCTAGTGACAAATATATATACATAAAAGTGACGGGTTGAAACTTGCAGGTATGTCTATGACCGTATTATAGTCAGAAATACCAAGATGCAGGCTAGTCAGTCCTGCTGCAGTTTGCAAAGCCTGTGAAAATAAGATAATATTCATAAGAACAGACATAGTACAGAGCAGCTGCATTGATACAAATTATCACCCTGTAAGTAAAGTGAGCACACACACACCCACAATAACTGTGCTACTTAAAAGACCGAACATAAAAATTGCTATCAGTGGCACACCATCGATGTGATAGATTAGTACCAGCGATTATATGTGTCGGTCAGATTAGGCATGAAGAAACAACATGGTAAAGTGCTCTATCGTCTGAGGAATATGATCAGGGCACACTTACCCTTACCCGGATCCCTGGTGGACCCCTCAGTCTGCTCCCGTGGGACTGGCTAGGGAGGTGTAGTACCTATTTTGCAGGAGACAATAGTGATGTATGGTCTCATAGCAAAGATATTTAGAGTTGCTGGCAGGAAGGTATGGACTAACCAGATTGCCTGTCAACCGAGGTAAGGTAGAGAGCCTCCCTATTCGCCCCAAGCAAACGAGTCCTCCGGTGTGTCTCCCACCGCCACAATCGGCCAGGGATACACCCACCAGAGGGGTAAGGGCGGACTTCCAGGCCAGCGCCAGCCGTCCCAGTGCCGAGCCCCAGACTCAGCCTCAGAGAGCCAAAGTGAGCCGGCATAGCCGCGGGGCAAGGCAGCCACGCCTGCCCCGCCTTACTAGTTAGGCGTGCTGCACCGTGGTGCAGTGGGAGACAAACACCCGGGGAGTCAACTACTCGTGGGATGTCAAGGGGGGTAGCGGAAGAGCTTACCTGGTCAGACGTAGTGGTACCATGGCGTCTACCTTAAAGAAAACCTCACCTCCGGCGTCAGCAGTCCAAACGGTGTCACCTACCCCACGTACAGCGTCTAGGTAATGGCGCAGAGCAGCTGGTAATGCTCTCTCTGCGCGCACGCTATTTAAGCGCCACTGGGATTGTTTACAGCGGCGTCATTCTCCATTGAGGGGCCGCCCCACCCGGACAGCGCATGCGCAGTGTGGAGAGAGATTTGAACCAGGGGTCGGGCTGTTGGCTATGGCTGCCATATTGGAATGGTGACAAGTTGTGAGGAGAGCAGGCTAGTGGCTGTATCGCTCAAGGGACTATGCAGCGAAACAGCTAAATGTGAGAGTCCACACCGCAGGGTATTGAGATCTCAATCGGACCTTGTTTAATACGGGACCAGGCGCTTCCCCCACTCAGCATTGCGCATGCATGTAAAGCGCGAATTACTAGGAGAAGGTCTGGTGGCTATGGCGGCCATCTTAAAGTGGTGGCGATTTTGAATGGATGTGGGTAGGGAAGTAGGGTGATGGCTAACCTATTTAAAAGGCTGGGCAGCAGAGCGGATGACTGCAAGTGTCCAACTGACCAGGTGGTGGGTTGTAAGCCGTTCTCCACATTTCAAAGAACCAGTTGTAAAAATATCGCAACTAGTAGTGAACATTGTATGAGGTAGGGTCGCAGGGTCATATTCCTAGAGATACCCATGGGACGGAATCATTCAGCCCATCAAGGTCCAATCGAAGACGATGGACCCACCTTTGTTCAATCCTGAATAAGGCCTTTCTGGAAATGGCTGGGTGGGCTTCCAACACCAACCAAGTGAGACTGTCTGCCGTGTGGTTGTTCTGGGAAAAATGTTCGTATAGTCTGGTATGCGTTTTGTGGCACCTGATGTTGCTCTTGTGCTCCAAAATCCTTACTTTTATGTTCCTCATGGTCATGCCAATGTAATTTTTGCCGCAAGGGCAAGTGATCATATAGATACATTTGGTGCTGTTACAGTTGGTGTGCTTACGTAGTTGCCACCGAAATGTGTCAGACAATCTTACTTCTTTGCATTGGGATGTCTGGGGGCATGCCGCACACCCTCCACAGGGAAAGTGGCCTACAACTGGGGGAAGGTCCCACAATCTCCTCTGGTTATCACTGTTGTTATGTCTCGGGCGGGTGTGTATTAAGGCATCTTTCAGATTAGCAGTTCTCTTAAATGCGAATCTGGGTTTGGGAATTTCTAACCCCCCCGAGTTGATAATTGACCAATGTTTGTTTATAGTTTTTTTGAGGAATGTTGAGTTGGGAGTGAATGAGGTCACACACGTTATCAATTCGTCTTGAACTTTGGGGCGTTCTTCCAGTAGGCTTGACCTAGGGTTATTCAAGGCTCTTTTCCATGACTGTTTTATTAGTCTGGTGGGATAACCCCTGTCTTGTAGTTTGTGTTGTAACAGAGTGGCCTCCCTTTGGAAATCTATTTTGTCCGAGCAGTTCCTTCTAATGCGGAGGAACTGGCCAAAGGGTAGGTTATCCCGCAGGGCCCGTGGGTGATGGCTCTGGAATAGTAGAAGGCTGTTTCTGTCAGTGCTTTTACGGAACAGAGTCGTGCTCAGGCCGGTGGGGCTGAGGTTAATGCATAGGTCCAGGAAAGGGATGGTGGTGGTTGATATTGTTTCCGTGAACTTAAGGTATGCATTCTGGTGGTTGATCCAGCTGCAGAATGCCTCACAGGTACTGCGATCACCCTTCCAGAAGACCAGGATGTCGTCGATGTATCTGCGCCACAAAGTGATATTTTCACGATAAGGATTGTGTGCAGATTGGATGACTCTTTCCTCAAAGGTAGCCATGTAAATGCATGCCAGGCTAGGAGCGAAGGTAGAACCCATCGAGGTCCCCTGGATTTGGTGGTAGAGTTGGGAACCATATTGGAAGAAGTTTTCAGTCAGGGCCAGGGATGCGCATGCCATGATAAATGAAACCGGTGTTGGGGAAGACCAGTCCTCCAACAGTAGAGTGGACTCAACTGCGTCCAGAGTGGCCTGTTGAGGGATATTGGTGTAAAGCGCCTCAACATCCATCGTGAGGAGGAGGTCCACACCTTCCCTCCCCTCTAGAGATTCAATGAGTCGAAGGACATCCCGAGTATCTTGTAAGAAAGATGGGATTTTCTTCACCACTGGTTGCAAGAAGTAGTCGCAAAATTTCGACAAGGGCTCGAGTAGGGAGCCTATGCCGGAGACTATGGGTCTCCCTGGTACTGGAGTGACACCCTTGTGAATTTTGGGGAGGGTGTAAAAATAAGGGATTACCGGGTCCGTGGTGACTAGGAATGCTGCCTCATTTTTGGAGATCCACTCGTTTGTTTCGCCCTCAAGTATAAGGCTGGTAATCGTGGTCATGAGTCGTTTGGTAGGGTCAGTATTGAGTGGTCTATAGTGGGAGATGTTAGCGAGTTGGCGTCTGCATTCTGTGTCGTAATCCACATGATTCTGGATCACAGTGGCCCCACCCTTGTCTGCCTGTTTGATCACTATGCTGGTATCATTCCCAAGTTCCACCATAGCCTGTTTTTCAGACTTGGACAAATTCATGTAAGAGGAATTATTAGGTCTGTTTTCTTTAAGGTAGACGCCATGGTACCACTACGTCTGACCAGGTAAGCTCTTCCGCTACCCCCCTTGACATCCCACGAGTAGTTGACTCCCCGGGTGTTTGTCTCCCACTGCACCACGGTGCAGCACGCCTAACTAGTAAGGCGGGGCAGGCGTGGCTGCCTTGCCCCGCGGCTATGCCGGCTCACTTTGGCTCTCTGAGGCTGAGTCCGGGGCTCGGCACTGGGACGGCTGGCGCTGGCCTGGAAGTCCGCCCTTACCCCTCTGGTGGGTGTATCCCTGGCCGATTGTGGCGGTGGGAGACACACCGGAGGACTCGTTTGCTTGGGGCGAATAGGGAGGCTCTCTACCTTACCTCGGTTGACAGGCAATCTGGTTAGTCCATACCTTCCTGCCAGCAACTCTAAATATCTTTGCTATGAGACCATACATCACTATTGTCTCCTGCAAAATAGGTACTACACCTCCCTAGCCAGTCCCACGGGAGCAGACTGAGGGGTCCACCAGGGATCCGGGTAAGGGTAAGTGTGCCCTGATCATATTCCTCAGACGATAGAGCACTTTACCATGTTGTTTCTTCATGCCTAATCTGACCGACACATATAATCGCTGGTACTAATCTATCACATCGATGGTGTGCCACTGATAGCAATTTTTATGTTCGGTCTTTTAAGTAGCACAGTTATTGTGGGTGTGTGTGTGCTCACTTTACTTACAGGGTGATAATTTGTATCAATGCAGCTGCTCTGTACTATGTCTGTTCTTATGAATATTATCTTATTTTCACAGGCTTTGCAAACTGCAGCAGGACTGACTAGCCTGCATCTTGGTATTTCTGACTATAATACGGTCATAGACATACCTGCAAGTTTCAACCCGTCACTTTTATGTATATATATTTGTCACTAGCATTTTCACAGTGTGGTACGATCATATTTAGGTCCTGAAGAATTGCCATCAGGCAAGAAACATGTCGACCAATAATTGAGGGTAGCAGTCCAATAGACCCTAATAGTACTGGGGTCATTGTTTCTCCCCTCCCACACCACTTTCATTTGTTTTTAATCAAGGGAGTCTACTACGAGAATAAATTCTTTATGTAGACTGACTCACCTTTTTTAACCTAACACTCACGTCACGACCACACTCCCCAGGCCCTCTCACACACATGCACCATATGGCGGGAACAAAAGATCTCCGATAAAGAGCCCCGGTTTCGGGAGCCCGTCAGACATTGCAGCGCCAGTCTGACGAGGAGCAGAGCCCATATGATGAAGCATGACACCTAGCTTGCTGGGTGTGTGAGGGTTCTAGTTCCAACTAGGGGATTCCCCCCACTCACTAGCACACACACACCCCTCTATCACTCTTCCCGGGGAACTTTTGTACATCCCTCTGTGTCATTATTATATTACGGTGTCAGAGCGTGGAAATAATCTACTCTACATTCTACATTAACATTGAGTGTATCATTAAGATTTCGATGTACCTAATTGAAACCATAATAGTTACCGATGTGCATTATTGAATTATAAAACAATTGGAAAGATCTTCAGGTGAAGGTACTTCATTAAAAACTTATTTTCTATAAATCTGTAAAAAGCGCTAGACAGGGCCAGACAGGCCGTTGCGGGCACCGGGCAATCCCCCGGTGCTCCGCAAGTGTGGGGGCCGGTTTTAGGCCCCTGGGGGCCGTTTTGTTACAGGGCCATTTATGCAGCATAGCTGCAAAATCGTCCCTCTAACAAAATCGTTCGAAAACCGGCCCGGTAAAGAGCTCGGTCGTACCCCCAATCTCCCCCCGGGGGACCGGCCGAGCACTTTGCCGGGCCGGTTTTGGTTCCCAGACAGGCCCTGGCGCTAGAACTCTAACACACACACACACACACACATTGACACATACATACCCAGACATTCTCTCTCTCCTTCTCTCTCTCTCGCACACACAATCGCTGGACATAACAAAATGTAATGGTACTCATTTTTTTAACCTCAGGATAAAATGTGCCTGACAAGTGGAAGTTAGCCTTGGTAAAACCATTACTAAAGAAACCTAATGCTGATCCTGAGTTGAAGCAATTTCAGACCCACTTCTCTGTTTGCTGCTCCCACAAAGATACTGGAACAATTGGTCAAATTCCAACTAGTGAATTGTTTGGAAACCCACAAGTTTTTACAGCCCCCCAAACCGGTTTTTGCCCACATTATTCAATGGAATTGGCCCTTTTGAGAGTGTTGAAAACCATCAAATTCACATTGGACAATTGTAATATTACTATCCTAATTCTCCTTGACTTATCTGCAGTTTTCAATTCTATATCTCATGATATTTTACTGCAGTGGCTAGCCGATACTGGAATACAAAAAGGAGCTTGTAGGCACACATACATTCAGTACATTCATTCACTCTGCTGTAGTGCTAGAGGCACTCTTGTGGTCTGACACTCTGTGATGACCTTTGACTACCATTATTTTAATTGACTTTGGTGTGTTATTTTACCCTAACCTGAATGTACGATGTCCTGCATATGCCTTGTATCTCTAAAAGGTTTCTTTATTATAATCTTGCAGTCTTTCAGTGGGAGCTATCATGGACAGACTGTGTGGGATGTGCATTTGAAAGCATGAGAGGCAGAGAGAGGTGTGGAACGTACTTTTTGGTCTCAAAGTGCAGTGTTATGAGCAGTGGTGCACAAGCATGCACAGTGTTCTACATTGAGAGATGAAGTATGTGATGCTATAAGCAGTGATGCACAAGTGTGCACTGTGTTGTACATTGAGAGATGAAGCATGTGATGCTATAAGCTGTGGAGCGCAAATGTGCATTGTGTTGTACATTGATAAGTATTATGAAGTTCTTACTATTGGCTTTGACATAGCCTCATGTCATCCTGAATTCTGACTCTGCCTGGCTTGAGCATTATCTGTTCGCACAGCCATGCTTGCAAGTTGTTTGAGTTAATCACGGTCAAGGATTGTTCTTGTGAGAGATTGTTTAATGTACCCTGGAAAGCTTTCGTGAGCTTCGTCAAGATAAAGGCTGGAACATGCAAGATTGTAGAGGGAACGTCGGAACTTCTTCCTGCCATGGAATGCTTGCTTGAAAGCTGGCCAGTCCTGGTAAGATTTCTCTGGTGCGGGGGGAAGGTTTCTCGAACCTTCTAGTGTGAGTTTTGAGACAATAAAGCTGGTGTTTGTTGACAGTTGTATGGTGCTCGCTTACATAGTAGACGTACTGCTATAAGACAAACGGAACTTGAGTCCCGGTCATAAAAGGTGCAAGAGTGTTGACCAACGCGTTTAGGACGTTGCCTTTAACAGGGTCATAGAGTTCCTAAGTGTAACGTGTACGCTTAAAGAGACAAACCCTTTAACCAACACCAATCCGTGTAGCGCAACAACTAGACTGATAACATTACCAGCTTCCGGGGAGCCGGCTGGTGCCACAGGCTCTCCCGTGGCCCCTAATGTATGAATGGTGGGTGTCCTGGGCAGGCACCAGGGCAAAGGTCTGATTATAAGCAAAACACATATAGATTTAATTTTAAAGATTTTTTTAAAAAGAGAGCATTGCATCTATATATATATATATATATATATAGACCTCATGTACACCTCATGAGGTCCTCAGGGCCTCATGAGGCTTGGGGAGGGGGCAATGTACCACCCTCCCCTTTCAAAAAAACAGCCCTGGAGGATGGGGTCCCCAGGGTTTCACGAGGTCCGGGAGGGGAGGACCACGTTGGTCCCCTCCCCTTTTAAAACAAATTGCAGCCCTGGGGGACGGGACCCCGGGGCCTCATGAATCTATCTATCTATCTATCTATCTATCTATCTATCTATCTATCTATCTATCTATCTATCTATCTATCTATCTATCTATCTATCTATCTATCTATCTATCTATCTATCTATCTATCTATCTATCTATCTATCTATCTATCTATCTATCTATCTATCTATCTATCCCAGTGACATGGTAGTTATAGTTATGATTGTGTTTCCGTAGGATATGCCTTTTTTGTGTTGCTAATAACTTTGGCACCGTTTCACAAATCTCCACGAACTTCCTAAGAATGTGCTACTTTTTGACTAGTTTGTATTTGGAAAGTTTCACGGTCATCCTTCAAGCGGGTATCGAGAAAATGGGGGGTCCCAAAACATGTTTTCTCATTCATTTTTCAATAGGAACTTTAGACACAGCTACAGCCCAAACTGCTTAATGCATTCACGCCAAATGTGGCAGAAAGCTAGATCTTAGTTCAGAAAGAATGCTTTTTGTGATTTGGTGTAAATCGGTTCAGTAGTTTTAGAGCAATTATGCTGAGATCTGATTGGCTAACGCAAAAAGAACAATTGATGGACAGAATGTTGAACAAAGACAAACATACACCCCAGTACAGAGATCTGGGATCAGTCTTGACCCTGCTACCCATAGGAACATTTTAGCACGAACTGCCAGCTCAGGTCACACCTCATCAGCCAGGCTAGCTTGACTCCAGTGGCATGGAGAGTACGGGACCCAAGTCTGGGCATACCCATCTCACTCGGGGTCCCACTGATTGGCTGGCACTACATCAACACCGATGTGGCAGCAGCCATGTTAGGGGTCAGGACTCAGTTCTCAGTCCTAACAAAAACTTTCACAATGAAAGAAAGGGGGCAGAGTGACCCCCTAGGCCTAGTGGTGGGGTCCCAGAAGGACCCTGTCTGAGGCCAAAAACTATTGATTTTTAAAAATCCACAAATTGACAGAGCATCTGCTAATCTGTGGCAAAATAAAAAAAAGAGCGGGTTCCTGGACCTCTCTCAAAAATACCCCTGGGGTAGTCCAGGGCCCAGGGGGAGGTGCATATGTATTATTTAAAGGGAGGGCCGTGTAGCCCCCCTCCATAAAGCTCTAAGAGGACCCAGGTACCCCCATCCACTGGGGGCAATGAGTTATTAAAGGGTAGTGGGGTGAGTGGTCTTCCTCCCCAAGTCTAAAAATGCCACAGGGACCCTATCCCCGGGGCTGTCATTTTAATAAAGGGAAGGGGTCATCTGGCCCTTCTCCCAGAGCCTGAAGAGGCCCCATGGACCCCATCCCCCGGTACTGTGAACTATTAATTGGGGAGGCCACCCTTCCTTGAGCCATAAAATCGCCTGGGGTTGACTCACATTCAATGTCCTGGAGTCTCCAACCCCTGGGACACCATCTGTTTCTCTGCTTGCGGGCATGGGTAGGGAAAAGTTATGTTCTCCCACCAGTCGGGAGCACAAAGCTGCTCCAGCCCGGTGGGATAACAAAAGTTTTCCCAGTCAGTACTATCTGGCAGAAAAAATACTTTCAATTGCAACTGGCCCTAGAGAGCAAAGTAAAAACTGCTCATGTAGGCTGGGAGCAATGCCAGCTCCTGCTGCACCCACAATGGGTGCAAGCAGGGGAACCAGTGAGGCTGCGAGGACTCTTGGTCTCCCCCCACAGTTCCCAATGAGGGACTACTATGGGGTTCCCTGAGTGGACACCAAAGACAGACACCCCACTTAAAAAAGTAAATACAAAGTGCTGACTCCTGCAGGAGCAGGGAACCAGGTGGGGCCACAGGTGCCCTGGGACTCCCCAGCATCCCCACAGAAAAATGAATGTTTGGGGTGCCCCAGTTGAGTGGCCCTTAATTTGAGAGAAAAATGCTTGCTCCTGCATGGCCCCATTTCATGGGGACGCTTGGAGGGAGTCGTCGGGCCACAGGACCCTGTGGAACCCCCTCTGCCCCTCTAACAAAAAGAACTGGGTGTCTTAGGGGGGGCATGAACACTCAGAAAAATCCCCAAAAACAAGTAAGAACAGAATAATAAATGAGCGGCCACCACTGCTCATTGAATATTTTCTGCTCCCTCAAAGTGACCTCCATAATGCCCTGCAAGGGCAATTTACGCTATTTCTGTTTTTGGTGAAGTCCCTAGAAAGTGCTGAGGCACCACCAAAGTATGTTCATATGCTGTGTGGGGCTGTAGACAGTTCTGCTCTTCGGAGCCATTGAAACCATGACCCCATTGGAACTTACAATATGTTCTTTAAAGCACCTACCAGGCTGGAGCTTTTGCTCTACAGTCTGAAGTGCTGCACCCCCTATGGACTGACACTATGGTTGCTGTTATACGTGGCCTGAAGATGTACCAAAAACTTTGTGGCCTTATTATTGTTGTTTTTATGATTGCATTTTTTGGACTGCTCAGTGACATATGTTTTTTTTATCTTAAAAAAGGCAATATGTCTTTGACTATTTATTTTAACATTTTCTCCCAAAAAATGCAATAACGAAATTCTGCAAAAATAAAGAGTCACAGACAATTATTTTAATAAGACTTTTTAAATATTTTGTAAGTTATCAATTTTAATAAACATTGAATTGCGTGTACCACTGCAGTCAACCCTGTGCTCTGGGGGGTCGGTTTGCTTCCTGCGGTTGTTTGAGGGGTTGGATGCATGGCCTGGTTTCAGGGCGTGGCCGTGCGCTGAGTGGGTTTGGCTGCCTGTGGGGTATTGGACACATCCCCTGAAGTCATCCACATACCGAGCCTGACTGAAGGCCCGGTGTGGCATAAATGTTACTTTACGTTGAAAAAACCAAGAAAATCACTGAAATTTATTGAGGTTAAAGTAACGTTAGAGTTAGGTGAGACTTTCAGTGACAACCTAACGTTTTAAATCTTCAAAACCCCTGAAAATCACCTGTTATAGACATCTTTGGTAACTATCACCTAGATTCATGAAAGAAAAATCGGCTCGCAAAGGGACAGATTCTCAGAATCTGGCCCTTTGCGAGCGCAATTTTTGCATTTGGGATTCATCATCCCAAATGCAAAAATCGCTATTAGCGAAATCGCATATTTGCGAGGAATTGCATTTAAGGAATCTCTATTTGAGATTCCTTAAATGCAATTCATTAACCAATTTTAAATTGCGAATTCGCAATATTTGGTCGCTATTTACCACGAAGTCAGACTTCATGGTAAATAGCGAGAGAAAAAAAAAAGCACTTTAGTGCATTTTTCTCAGTTGCATGTTACACACACACATGTCCTTTGGACATGTGTGTGCGCAACACCTGTGTAAATTTGCATTTCAGGGGTGCTACAGGGTGTCCTTTAGACAAACCTGGCACCCTTGAAATCGCATCCTTATTTGCGATTAGCAAATTCCTAATCGCAAATAAGGAATAACTCCGCATTCATTCCTATGGGCCTGTAGGCCCATAGGAATGAATGGGAAGTTATTCCTTATTTGCGATTAGCAATTAGCTAATCGCAAATAAGGAAGATGTAGGAATCGCAATATTTTTTGCAATTCCTACATGAGAGACAAGGCCACCTTCAGAGCAGCCTATGGCTCTGTTCTCCAGAGCACAGACTGCATCCCAGCCACAGAAAGGGGGATATACACCCTTAACATCAACATCCCTAGCAAAAGTTGGATTTAATTTTTTCATCAATTAACTATGCATTCAATTCCTTATGAATCGCTATTAAAGACTCGCAAAACGGGTCTTTGATTAATCTAGCTGTATGACTCGTGCCCGAAGGTAACTTTAAATAGCGCACTAGCCATGCTCTGCTAATTACCCCAAATATTACATCACCCATGGCATCTTCTATGACGTCATTAATAATATCACTGTAACATTTGCAATTAAATTATTGACAAAAAACTATGGAGATTTATAGTTACTTTAAGGCACGAGCTATAGTTACCAGAGATAACTATAACAAGCAAATTTCGGTGGTTTTATGTGATTGAAACATTACGTTGTCACTGAAATTCTCACTAATTGTAATGTTATTTTAACCTTTGTATTTTTCAGTGATCTATATATATAGATGTCATCTATGTAATCCTGTGTACATGCTGCCTGATTGCATGTGTGTTCTCTGTGTGCTGGTTCCTCTGTGTTTGGTGTTGAGTATGAGTGCCAGTATATCTGTGTCCTGGTGTGACTATATCACATCTCTGGCGGGTGGCACTTATTCTGGGTGATTGTACGCTCACTCACCCGCCGTTCTCCCCCATTTTTCCTGCGCCTTCCTGTTGGATGCAACTGACTGCCAAGACTCGTCTTTAATATATAAAATAGCAGATGGTCCTATTTCTCTGTTCATGGTAAATATTTTACGAGGAAAGGAGTGTCCCAGCTCGAGACCTGATGCTTAACACTCCACCCAGGGTACAAATGTTCCACTCACTGAGCTACTTCTCCAGCATGCTGGGCATGGCCTTACAGCTGGGAGAACAGAGAATCACAACAGAGCCTACGTATTTAAACAACACTTCTTTGTTATAAATGATATGCACTTGAACAAATGTGTTCTAAGTATATAGATTCCAATATACGGCTGACCGGTACAATAATGCCATATATGTCAAAAAAGAAACAAAAAAAGGAAGCTAACTTGCGAATCTCACCTGCCAAGCTACTGTAAAAGGGCGAGGGGGGTGCTCTGTGTATGCCACGCTGGAGGCATGATGCTCTGTGTGCCTAGGTGACTTTAATATGTGGCATGGGTTCCTCTATGACCGGCCGTTTGCCAGTGGGTGCATTTGTGCCAGTCCGCCTGTCCACGGATAGGACTCGGAGTGCTTCTTTATGTACATGGATGTATATGTGTTGTTCTGTGTACATAGCTCCATGTAGATGTGATCTACACCGATGTGTGTGGGTGTGCCTGCAGGCACTATCCGAAGGGCAGTCCTATTGACTACTTCATGTCATCCAGTGAAATACATGATTTTTCTCTCGTTCCCTCCTCATTCACACTATCCTATCTCCAGTAGGCCTGGTCCTTAGAATACCTCCTTCTTATCTGCTCTCACATTGCACTCTGGGCACTGTAGTCATGAATTGTTCCTCTTCACCCAGTGAGAACCTGGACCATTTTGCGCGGTACAGACAGGGAGTGTTTCTGCTGTCAGAGTCACGCGGGTGTAATCCTGCACTGCTGGGATCCCACTGAACCAGGCCGAGCCTCGCCAGTGCGAACCGACGCCGGGGAGCGGTGTTTGCACCAAACAACCCGTAGGACAAGCGCTGTCTGCTTACACAACACCTGCCGCTTGCGGGCATTCAAGGTCACAGAGGTCACGTGCAGAGACTTGAATACTGGCGCACCTGTTCTACCACGCAGCACGTAGCTTACAGGAAGGGCGCAAGCTGCAGTTATAACTGCAGAGAAACCTGGACAATAAAGCGCATTCTTACCCGAGGCATTATAGGAAGGATCGATTCAATGATTTATAATGCAAGCTAGAACAGTAAACTTTGTACCTAAATCACCTCTTATGACACTGCTCCTCTTCTAGACTCGTCTCTGCTACACATATTAAAATATCTGCAGAAGAGGAACACGTTCCCCTTCAAGCATTATCTGAGGGAGCGGGGTTAAGGTGGTCTGGCAAAGCTGGGAAATTTCTCACCACATGTAGCACATTTATGGCCATAAAATGACGAGCCGACACGCGAATATCAATATTCGATATGAAAATAAACCAAGCCCCAAACGTAATGCCCGATCCCCAGGGTCAGGAAGAGGACAGCACGGGGACCAGAGGAGGCTTGAACCATCTGTCTGCGGACAGGCGTTGATGCCACAAACCATCAGCACTCAATAGACCTTACTCGAACACGTTCTTATTGAGTTTGTGGAGCTGAGTTCCAAGACCCTTGTTTCTGTGGGGGTGAGAGCCATGTTCATTATCTAGGAGTGAACCTCAAACATCCTCACATCTACGTGGCATGAGTTCACTTTATGAGGGCGCTGCTGAGGTCAACGCATGCTCCTGGAATGGTTGAACATAGTCAAAGGGTATTCCTTCACTGGCAGAGGGTCACTCCTCGTGCCCATAAGGCTATCCTCTTATCTTGTAATGTCACCGCCACTGCAATAAGAGGAGCCTTCTCTCTTTCAAGAAAGGCTAGGTGACTACTGCAATTTGCAGTTTACTTGGCGGTCATTTCGCCATCTAGTTTGGTAGCCCAGAGTGCGTAAAGGAAACTCCTGCTAAAGGTCAATTTCACTACTGATGCAGGAACATTATTCTGGCATCCTGGTGTACAAAATGCCATGGAAGTGATGAGATCAGATGGTATTTGCATCATTGACTGAAGTGAAATATAAGAAAGGTTGGAAGTAGAAGTGACTGAAAAGGGCACTGAGCAGGCCCATGCAAGGCGATAGTGTGGAATCCATGCATCTCACAGAAACCGAGGTGTTTGGGGGCTCTGACTACCTGTAGCAAGCTCCAGGTCACAGGCCCAGAGTGGACAAAAAAGGGAATAACCTTTACTGTGCGAGCAACAGATATCTCCTAAATGGCACATCGAAATAGCGGGGAATACTCCCTCCCGTCTTCCTCGTTCTTTGTCTTTCTGCCTTTGACTTTTGAAAAGCCATTTAGAAATTTCCACCAAGTAAAATGTTTCACAAAAAATGCAGAAAAATCTTCGGAATGAGGTACGTTTTCAGGCAATTTTTAGACTATTGACTTAGGTTGTGTCTTTTTGAGGTTTAATTCACAATTGTACGGGCTTCACCTGTTTTTAATGAAATCGACTGGTTTACACCACAGCTTCCCACTGATTGCGAGTCACTAAAAAATTGAACATCCACTCGTTTTATTAAATGCTCGTCAAATATTGTTATTTTAAATTCTCCAAGTTATCAACATTCCCGAATTCATGCACCCCTTTTCACATAACCTTGGTTAAAGGGCACACTACACGAACACATTATTCTAGGATATATAGGCAGGGACGCCCTCGTTTCTGCCAAAGTTCAGTGTGTTAAGTGCTGGCATGTGCATGCCGGCCAGTGTAATGCAGAGCCTGGCAGCTCCCGGATACACTCAGTTTGATTTTACAACAAGAGACAAGGTCGCCTTCAGAGAAGCCTATGAGCGGCAAGGTCACCTTCAGAGCAGCCTATGAAAGACAAGGTCACCTTCAGAGCAACCTATGCGCTGTTCTCCAGAGCACAGACTGCATCCCAGCCACAGAAAGGGGGCTATTCCCCCTTAACATCAACATCCCTAGCAAAAGTTGGATTTCATTTTCTCATCAATTAACTATGCATTCAAGCAATTATATAATAATTATAAAATAATTAGCAATTAACTATTCCATCAAAAGGATTTTCTTTAAAGTTTATCAGCCCTTGGTTTCTGAAAATAATGGGTTAGAGTGGAAAAGGGGATCAAGGAATAAAAGTAGCAACACTGACTGCGGCTAAATGATCCCGCCCTGGCCATCTTAAGCAGCTCCATATAGTTTCCTCAATAATTTGTTTAAGATTTGCTTCGTTCACACTCCTCATGCCTTCAGCCTCGGCACTGAGCCGCGCCCAGAGCTTCGAGGGAGAATAGAAATAGTGGTGGTTTTGTGACCCTCACCTTCCAGCGTTTCACACTGCGCTAGGTTGACGTAGTCGGTGCTAGACAGGATGCCGGCCTTGAACCCTCGGACCAGCCCTTCGAGGTAGCCATGGTCCACGTTAAAGTAGAATTCCGAGCCCATGATGAAAGACGGGTCTGCCTCTCCACCGGGACGCAAGGTGAAGCGTGTGCTTTCCTCCAGATGGCAAGAAACAAGTGGTTGTGATTTCCCATCAGCTGACTCTGCGGGGCTTGCCGGCTAGTTTCTTCCTGTTTCTAGTTTCTTCCCTTCAATCTTCGGTCTGTTCCTCTTTGCTTATTATGCAAACAATCGTCGTAAATCAAGCAGTGAAGCTGCCCTGTTCCAGTGAGAGAACACCAACTACACACAACAGATTTGACCGACGCAAAAATGGGACCCTGGAGACTAATCAAAAACACACACCATGCGGATCTATTTTGTCACAACATTAGTGACTCAACGAAGGTGCCACGCACCCTAATGCAATCACAGAAAATGCCCCCCCCTCCTACTTCTGAGTGGTAAAAGACACACCCTCACCCCCCTGGTCTCATGTGCCACGCTGCCAGTGATCTTGGTGCCCTAGTGATAGATACGCCCCTGGCCAGCATCCTGTGGTGGACACCTGGAACCCCCCCCCCGGCTCAATCAGATCAACTGTCATCAGGCGGGTGTTACCATGTGATTCATGTCCGAGATGAACAATCACTCGCCTGTTCCGAACGTCAGCGGAACAAAGTATGACTGTGTTTTGTGCTTCCTCATTCGTGGTTCGTTGAACACTATAGATGCGTGTCTTCAATAAGAGAGATTCTGCGCGCATCTGCAAGCACGTAGTTCGTGGAACAGAAGCAGAGTTTTGTTTGGTTTGCTTGATGGGGTAGGCAGGGGAGTAGCAAGAAAATTAAAATACCCCCCACTTCAAACCAAAGCTTTTATGGCACCAAGCAAATGAAGCAAAGCCACCACCACCCTCCCCAGACGAGCTCTCTTGTCTCTTCCATCCAAGTATCTATCCATTCATCCTTTCATCCACCTGCTGATATCCACAATTTCACCTTTATGTTCTGTCATCTATTAATTATTTCATCTATCATTCAGTCTTTCACTATTCCGTCTGACCACCCAGCCATATTCAAACATATTCATGCATCTCCAAACTCATCCATCCATTCATCCATCCATCCACCCTTTCACTTAGCCATCTCTACCTCCACCCTTTCACTAATCCATACATCATTTCTGTCATCCATCCATCCAACCATCCACCCATCCATCCACCCTTTCACTCCATCCATCCACCCTTTCACTCAATCTATCAATCCTTGCACTCCATTCATCATCCATCCATCCATTCATCCATCCTTTCACTCATTTATCCATACATCTTTTCACTCAGCCACCCAATCATCCATTCGTTCACCCATCTTTCCACCTAACAACTTATCCATCCATTTACCCTTTCAGTCACACATCCACCCACTCACTCATCCATCCATGCTTTCACTCATTCTTCCATCCATCACCCCTCCCTTTCACTCATCCATCCATTCTTTCAACCATCCCCCATCTACCCTTTCATTCACCCACCCTCCCTCTTTCACTCATCCATTCTTTCACTCATCCACCCATCCATCCTGTCATCCGCCCACCTATTTACTCTCCATTCTTTCTCTTAACCATCCTTTCAGTCATGTATCCATCCATCCTTTCGCTCATTCATCCACCCTTTCACTCCATCCATTTATCTACCCTTGTACGCCACTCATCTGTCCATCCATCCTTTTGCTCATCCAGCCACACTTTCACTCCATTCATCTGTGCATCCTCCCATTCACTCATCTTACCCATCGATCCCCCACCCTCCCTTTCACTCACTCACTCATCCATCCATTCTTTCACTCATCCATCCTTTCATTCATCCATTCATTCTTTCACTCATCCATCCATTCTTTCACTCATCCATCCTTTAAGTCATTCATCCATCTACCCACCAATCCTTTCACTCACCCATCCATCTATCCTTTCAATCACACTTCCATCCATCTATCCTTTCACTCACTAGCTTCCCTTTGTCTACCAAGTTGCAGATGGAAAGGCCCACGAAGAACTCCACCCAGCTGTAGCTTCTAAAGTTGGGGGGATCAGGGCGTCCCAGCATCCATCCATCAATCCATCCATCTACCATTTAGTTCTTCTATCTATCCACCCTTTCATTCTGTCATCAATCCACCCTTTCACTCCACTCATCCACCCACCCCTTCACTAATCCATCCATTCTTTCTAATCATCCATCCACCATTTCACTCTTTCATCCATTCAGCCTTTCATCGATCCACCCATCCTTTTTTGTTCACCCATCCCTTCTTTCACTTATCCATCTGCCCCTATGTGTATCCATTCATCCACCCTCATGTTCACGTATGCATTCATTCTTTCACACATTCACTCTTACATCCATCTCTTCACTCATTCAGCCACCCACCCACCCTTTCACATACACAGCTATCCATCAGTCCTTTCACTCACTCAACCAACCAACCAGCCTCCTTTCAAGTTATTTAAGAGCCTTTGTCTGTCGAGCTGCAGACAGAAGAGGCCCACCAAGAACCCCACCCCTGCTTAAACTGCAAAAGCAGGGGTTCAAGGCGCCCCCGGATGAGGGTATGAATGTAATGCCAGATCACAAATTCTTCTTCCTTTACCTTACCTAGAGCAGGAAAATGGTAGGGCTGTAAGGGGTGCAGTCCCTAAAGGAAGTTGGTGCTCCCCATTTGGACCTGTCTATAGTAGTACTATCAAGCCCACAGATAGAAATAAGGCTGTGACATTCTCAAAAAGAATAACAGACACGGGGCAAAGTTTTCAATGGTTTATATAAGAATCATTACTTCACAAGTACATGTCTCTCACGATAGGCACCAATGAGAAACAGTCAAGAAGAATCATTTTACTACAGAATCCATTTGAAGATTCTCTCATAAAACTTTTACATTGGATTAAGAGGTTCTCAGATTCTATTCAGGTGTTGTGATTTGAAACACTGTAAACGATACAGTCTGGGACAGCTAGGTTGTCCTTGGCGGAGTACACCATGATCAGAAGACTAGGAAAGTCCTGTCTTTCCATGTAAAGCTCACAATTATTTGTTAAAGCAGGAACCAACAACAGCAACCACCAAGTGGTGAATTACAATGGATTTCATCACTTCCAAAATGGATGAAAACACAATTTCGGTTCACGTTAGCATGAGCTCAAGTTCTATACATCGGAAATTAAGAAGAGGTAAAACAGTGCCCACAGTAGAAACAAACAGCTGCAATGCATAAAATACAAGCAGTTCAGTAGGTCTGGCTTTGGAGACAGCTTTAGCTGTCTAGCAGGAATATTGCTTTAAAAAATGTGTATATAATATACATACAAAGAGAGCTTTATATCAGCTGCCTTTATCCATTGGTCAGTTAAGATGCTGTTCACATTTTGTTTATTCCTACCGCAGCCTACAGCATGGGGCAATATGTCAGCACTCTTTCAACCACTGGCTCCCATTTTTGTGAGTGACTAGGGGGACCACCAGTCTGTAATTTTCATGGACTGTCCGTAATGTAGCCCTAACGTCCATTGTCTATGATTGATGTCTTAACGGATGACATTTGTCCATAACTTTAGCCTCTCAGCTAAAGGACAAATGTTAATTCCCACAATTGAGATTGCCGAGCTGAAGTGGAAGGATGCGAGAATCCTGTGCTTCATTCTGGAGGGAGGGGCAGACAGCTAAAAAGAAATAAGCCATCTTGTCAGGGTGGCTGCTTCCCCAAAGAAATGCAAATGTGTGCAATTGGTTAATCAGCAAATGTAAAGGCTGCTTGGGAGGTGTTAATTGATGGAGTCACCTGAAGCTACCTGATGACAAGATATTTTGGTTTTGAGAGGGTACTGCAAGGGTGTTCCAAGGTGAGCTGTGAAATACGTGCTTCTAATGGACAGTTATACAAAATGTTTGCACTAGGTATAATCTGCATATTACTTAAATCTATATTTTAAAAGCACTTTTTTATCTTTAACCTAAATTTATGCATGCATTTAGTGGCAGCCTACATTATAGTGTGTATAACACACGTGTAAAATAATTACTTAAACATTCATAGTGCTTTCAGTGATCTCCTAGCACTAACAATGGACGTCACTTTTTCCTGCTGTACCAAACAAGATTAATTTCTGTGGGCCTCTGGGTGCATACATATACACCTGAAGTGATCACACTAACCAGTAAAGGTTTCATAACATACAATAGTGCATTTCCCACTGATTGGACGAACTTTTATTTCTTTTTCAGTTAAGGTGTGCAATATTTAATGTGTAGTTACCTGACAGTGAGATATCAACACACATCGCCCCAGCTTTAGCCAGATTTTGGTCTACCCATCAAACCTATTGCCACCTGCCAGGTGTTTGCAAATTTGGTTTATCCAAGACGGACATTTGTTGGAAATGCGGGGAGGAAGTAGGCTATTTTGAACACATGTTCTTTACCTGTAAAAGGACCCAACCTCTTTGGGGGAAAATACAGTCTCTGATCCACTTCTTGACAATTGCCTTGGGGATCTCGGAAAATACTTCCCCATTGTCCTAATGGAGGGGAATTCAACTTCTGCAATCTCCTTCGAAATGTGGTGGAACATGTTATGTACTATTAGAAGTGCAGACAATATAATATACACAAAGCTACACACTGCATCCAGTGCTAGACACACACTGGATTCTTTTGACATATACTTGCAGAAATGCAAACCACCATAGGTGATGCTATGCTACATATGTTGTAAAGTGCGTCCACGGCTCATCTGTTGAACACCCGAAAGTTCAGATACCATCCGGCTATAGGACTCTGGCAGACTCGCTACCATTACATAGTCTAATCACCCCTTTCTTCCTCTCTTTTCCTTGTTTCCACCTTCCCTTCTCTTTCTCTCTTTGGCTGTGTAGCTGGGGTTTCTTTTTTCTTTCCTCTTAATGAGGAATTTTGTACTGCAAGATTACTGTTCCCCGGAACGCCACCCTCATGATTTATTTCCCCTTCAGAAGTGTAGTGTACATTCTTGCTTTTGCTCTGATATACAACTCAATAACATCAGTTGAAATTAAAAAAGAGGGAGAGTTAAAGAATGTTGTTACACCTGGCATCCTTGGCGTAGTTTCCCATGACTATTTGTCTTCTGACCTCCTGTTTTGCTGATTTCATTTTTGCTGGCTTTAGGACTCTGGGCACTTTACCACTGCTAACCAGTGCTAAAGTGCACATGTTCTATAGTTTAAAACATGGTAACATTGGCTTATCCATAACTGGCATATTTAATTTACTTATACGTTCCTATTAAAGTGCACCACATGTGTCCAAGGCCTGTAAATTAAATGCTACAAGGGGGCCCGCAGCACTGATTGTACCCCCCACTTAAGTAGCCATATAAACATGTCTCAGGACTGTCTTTGCAGAGCCTGTGTGCAGTTTTTTTTGATAATCACATTTATTGGCATTTTAAAGAAACAAACGAATTAAAGACAGCATACGGTTACACAGTAGATCAAAGTCCAACCCGGGCCTACAGCAAGAATCCCAATCGCAATTGAAAGTAGTCACTTTGTTTAAAAAGCAATATAGCGATCTAGGAGAAAGGACATGCGCTCATCTCAGGACAATAGATTCAACCATTTGCCCCATATCTTATGAAATTTCTCGGTACATTCCCTGGCCTCAAAGAGGGGTTCTTCTTGAGACGTGCACCAATCTACACCCCGTTGTCACTTTCTTACAGTAGGGGGTTTGGCTTGGGCCCATGCCGCCGCGATGTCTCGCTTGGCCACCACCGCCGCCGTGCCCAAAAAGCGCTTACCGGCTCTGGAGCCATATAAGCCATCAAAAACTCCCAGAAGAAGGCATATGGGATCGTGAGGGACCTGCCACCCCAGAACTTGCGTAAGCTCCAACTCCACACCCGACCAAAATGGAGCAAGGGCAGGACTGCATCATGTACATTCTGGGGAGGGGCGCAGCCCTGCCCCGTGCAGGCGCACAGGAGTGAAGCCATATGGAGGTAATAGAGTTGGATGAGGTGCAGTGTAGAGGAAGTGATCCAGCGGCCTATAGAAAATATGTCATAAACTACGCTACCTAACTTCATAACATACTCTAAAAATCACCACTTAAAAACATGGACCCATTAACAAAACCTGACATATTTTGACCAACTGAATCATGTGGCCTAATTAAACTTATATACAATTTATATACATTTATATACATTCGCGGTAAAAAAATGACATTATTCAAACAAATCCTAACTATTTAATTGGCCACTATGGCGATGGCATCTAGCTAATGATAACCTGCTCTCCTGAAATGACAAGACCAGCTTGTTTCAAAAGTAAGATTTTATTAGCTATTTATTTGAATTATAAGAATATAGTTTTATTTATGCATTTTTATTAGAATCATTGTAAGCATATTTGTAAGCATTTTATAGAATTCAGATTATTTGCAAAGAATTATAAGTTTAGCATTTATTTAAAACCTAAGTCCCTAAATTAGCTAAATAAATGGAAATAAAGTAAAGTCTTTAGGGTTTCTTACGTGCTCCAAGTAAAGTCCGACAGCACGACACCCTCATCCAAAGGTTAGAAAGCAGCAGCGTGACCCATCCTCGGGGCATGGGTCTTTATACCTTTCTGCGCTAAGCTAATCTAAGTAAAAGTAAATCTTTCTGCAAAAGTCGATGTCCCATTGGTTCATGAGTGACAAGTGACATGTCACCCCATTATTTCAAAACATCAGACCCGTCACTTTCTTAGACTCCATTGTCTCTACTGTACGTGCTCCGAGGCTTCCTTTGCTTGCAACAATTTTGTAATAGTTTTTCACTGGTTTCATTTCACTTCCTCGGATGCCAAGTTATCAAATGTTCCTTCTGCCGGTTCCTGACCTTGGCCACGTCCGACCAGAATAATGTCAGAGCCTCATCGTAGTTCAACAAATGTTACTTCGATGGAAAACTTTAGAAAGGACATCTCAGGCTTCGTGCAGAAATTAAATTCATCATTTTAGTAAACTCGAGTGAACTAGGCCCAAAGCAGTCAATTTAATTTCTCTAATGTATAAACAAACACAAGAAAATAATTAATGAAATAAATATTATTTATTCTGTTTCCACCCTTTGTTTACTAACTATTTATCCCACCCATTAGTCTAATGTTACCTAGCAAAAAGCAAACAAATAAAGCAGCATTTTATATCTACCAGTCTTCAAAATCCACGAAATTCTTTATGCACCTATAGAGAGTAGAATGACATCACATAGACAAGGAAAGCAAAATAAGCACATGCCACTTTTTAAATTCAGCTGCAGTTAGTTATGACATGACAGAACGACAAAATTAATTTATTATTTTTGCACGAACAAAAGATGCAACAGTAATGCACATTTATGAGCACATATGTTAATGTTCCCGCGTGTAAAAGTTTAATCTAAGTTGATTTAGTACAAATACATCACAAATCATTAATAGGATTATTTTATTTTATAGAAGTATGACTTCACGAGTTGGAATAAAAAGTTATTCTCTATCTCGCTCCATCAACTCCCTCATCTGGTGATTAACAAATCACCACACCACACCCAAAATTTAGATAATTTAAACTAATTAGAAAATGATTCAAATCCATTTGAGTTAGTATTCTAAAAATTTGTTTCTGCAATTATCGTAACATGCCCTATGTAATTCTATTTCCTTTTCTTCTTCCTTTTTTATTTTATAAATTCTCTTCTTTTCTTTCATTTGTTTCTTTCTCTTGTGTAATAAACAACCAATCTTTGTTAGAACTATTATAAATATTATCACAATCAAAGGTGTTAAAATCTTGCCAAGAACTGAACCACCTATTTCTTGAAACCAGGTTTTTATAGCTTGAAACCTTTTCGAAAGTCGCTCTGAGAAATCCTCCTCTTCTAATGGAACTATCTCTGAATGCATTTCTGTAATATTCTTAATATACATATCAATATTTTTACTTTTGTCAGGTATGTAGGTACAACAATGTTGCACATGTAAAATGCCACAAACTCCTCCCTCTTTTGCAAGAAGTATATCTAAAGCAAGGCGATCTTGCATCTCCATAGTTCTAATTGCAATGACTTCAACATTCACTAATTGGAAACCATCTGCTGTATCAGTGGACAATCTATCGACAATTGAGGATAATTTTCTAATTTTCCCTGCATTCAAGGTTATACCTACTATGGGTATCACTGCTTCAAAAATATCTCCTAAAATTTCCGTGAAACTTTCTCTTCTATATCTATTTACATGATTATTAATTTTGAACAGTCCTTCTGTATTTCTGTCAACATGAAATATCTTTGGAAAAACAATTCCAACAAAACAAGTCCCATACCAGTGGTCTGGGAGATTATAGTAAGCTTTGTCACCACAAATAAAATAAATCCCAGGAAAAATTGGATCCTTGCCACCTTTGAATCCCCAACCTCCCATAATCTGATAAGTATCTTCACAATTACTAGCACCCACAAAATAATTATCAAAAAGTGTATTATCTCTTCTAATACAAAGCTTACCACTAACTGGTTTATCTATGTGAATTGCAACATTATCAAAAGTTTTGCCATTAAGCTTCTCATCTTCTTTTTGCCAGAACCTAGATTTAGTCTGCTTAACTAATTCGTTCCTTTTATAAATTGCTCTCCTTTCCTCAACAAGGTTCAGGAAATTCTTTCCTTCAGTACTTAATTTACAAGTTAGATTATTCTTATAAGCATACTCATAAGTGAGTTCGTTAGTTACTAGGAAAAATTCTCTCATCTGTTTGGCTTTTTTATGTTTATTCAAAACACTCTCAATTTTTAAATTCGCAAAAATTTCATCAAAATTTGAATAATAATATTCTAAACGTCCAGTCTGATAGAACAAACTAGCTAACACACTACATGTTATACCATATGTAAGAGGAAGCATATTGTATGTTACTCCCTCAGAAACAGAAGCAGGTAACTTTACACAAACATAGCAGTCTTTAGCGTCCATTACTTTAACATATTCTCCTAAAAGCCTTGTGAATGTATTGCTTGAAAAATCACTAATAGATTTGTCCTGATGAATTTCAGGTTTGTGATCAATAACTTTGCTTGTTGCACTATGTTTGTTTTGACTAATCGAAGCTTTGCTTGTCATATTGACTTTTTGTAAATTTTTGTTGATTTCAAAAGGAATAACAACAGCTAAAACTAACCAGAGCAGAATTAACACGAGCACACATACCAGAGTCATCTTACAGCATCTCTTGAATATAGAACATTTTGAAGTACTCCGTTCCATAACATAAGGCATTTTTTTTTTTCGAAAACTTTGTCTTAGAAAATAAAAAGAACAAAAAATTATTTTAAAATATTAATTTCAAAATGTACTTGTACACACCCCTCTTTTAAAAGATTATTTTTTTTTTTACCCTAACAATGTATCTTCGACCTTATGTCACAAAAAATTTCCCAGCTAAACAAGTTTTCTTCGACCTTGTGTCACCTAACACAATTTCTTCAGCCTTTTGCCAAATAATAAAATTAAAAACCCAATTTAATAAATCAGTACTTCAATCATTGTCACTAATTTCTTCAATTTCATCTTCCTGGCTGCTACTATTAATCTCAATAATAGGAGGAATTATCAAATAAGTCCATTCAGGAGACCTATATTTCTGATTAGGCTTCACAACTCTCTTAGTTTTTCTAGACACTACTTCTATTTTCCTCCCTTTTTCGGCTTTCTTTTCAGGCTCTTTTAGACTAGTAATTTCATCCACCTGCTCCTTAGAATTTTTAATTAGCCTGACTCTCAATTTTCCACTTCCGCTTGGCCACAAATCACCTTTTCTCAAGATCTTTCTTTTCGGTTCTGAAACATTTGTTTCTGACTTCCAAGATCTTTTCCATCTTCATCATTCACGTCACTTTCTCCAGAGTCACTGTCAGAAATTTCGATTCTTGACACAGGACCTTTTCTACTCGGCAGTTTCACTCCGTTAGGAACTATACTCTGTCTTCCATCACTGGTACTTGGCAATTCGATTTCCTCCTCCTCTTCAATTACCTTCAACTTCCCAGTTTCTGGTTTCTTGTTCCTTCTTCCAGAGCTTATCCTCTGCTTTTCGATACTCTCCTGGTCAGAAATTTCAATTGATTCAGCTTCTCTGTCTTTAAAATTTTCAATAGTCTCTACTCCATTCACTTTCTTGGCAGACTCTTCTGCTGAATTTCTTTTAATCAGATCTTCATCACTTTCAGAGTCTATTTCAATGATTTCCAAATCTTCTCTGTTCAAGTCTTTATTCACTTGCAAATTTTCCAGATGTCGAACTCTCTGTCGATCCTCAGAATCTGGATTTCTTTCACCTTCTATTTCGGAATCAGAATCATCTGTAGAATCACTCTCTTCATCAGAGTTTTCAGGAGTAGGAATTGGAATAGTGTGGTTTGGATGTATCCACCTCTTCAATCCTTTACATTTTACTGCATTTGTAGTGACTAGAATTATCTGCCTAGGTTTTTGCCACCTAGGGACCAAACAATTTCTTCTTCGATGAACTTTTGTCCTGACCCAATCTCCAGGTCTCAAATCATGAGTCTGTACTTTTTCATCTGATTGTGTTCCCACCTGATT
The DNA here is from genome assembly GCF_964261635.1 of Lissotriton helveticus. Classification (NCBI taxonomy): domain Eukaryota; kingdom Metazoa; phylum Chordata; class Amphibia; order Caudata; family Salamandridae; genus Lissotriton; species Lissotriton helveticus. Next base: position 490,866,372 of record NC_136063.1, read on the forward strand.
AGACACAGAAGTCACTACATCAGACAGTCTCTTGCAATATTCTAAAATAGCACTGTCATTAATGCTCAACAATTTGCCAACTGGAACAAAAGCTTGTCTCATGACCCTGCCCATTAAAATTTCATGAGGACTCAGACCTGTCTTCTTATCAGGTGTACTCCTTAATGACATTAGAACCAGTGGAAGAGCATCTGTCCACTTTACACCTGTATCTAGACACATTTTTCCAATCCTGTTCTTAATTGTTCCATTAATTTGCTCAACAACTCCAGATGCCTCTGGTCTGTATGCACAGTGTATTTTCTGCTCAATATTTAATGCTTCACAAATTAAATTCAAAAGTTTGTTATCGAAATGGCTTCCTCCATCACTCTCAATAGTGACAGGAAAACCGTACCTTGGAATGATTTCTCTAAGCAACAGTTTTGCAACTGTAACTGAATCACAATGTCGAGTAGGAAAAGCTTCTAACCATCTTGAAAATAAACAAACAATCACAAGAACATATTTCAAACAATTGTGTAGGGGCATCTCAATGAAATCCATTTGCAATCTGGTGAAAGGACCACCCTCTCGACCTATAATTCCTGTACCTACAATTGACTTTCTGTTTGGGTTCATTTGCTGGCAAGTTAAACACCTCTGACAAAAAGACTCAGCAATAGTCCTAAATTTGGTATTAAACCAAGTCTCTTTAAAAAGTCTGATCATGGAATCTCTTCCAATATGGCCAGGACCATGATATAATCTGGCCATGTCAGCAATTAAACAATTTGGTAAAACTACTCTGCCATCTTTGTAAGTCCATATTCCATCCTCATTACGTGGTCTACACTCTGCCTTTAACCACGAATCCTTTTCCTCATCATCAGCTTCATTTAGCAAATCCCTAATTTCCTGCCATGTTTCCACTACCGATGTTAGCATCAATGAATTTGAATCACATTCTTTGCTTTTTTCCCGATTGTAAGCACGACAATTTTTTGCACAGTATTTTGCTGTCTCATCTGCATAAGCATTACCTTTGGAGATAAAATCCACACCTTTCGTATGTGCTGCACATTTAACCACAGCAATTTCTTTAGGTAATTGTATAGCGTCAATCAATCTCTTGATAAACACTGCATTTTTAATTGGTGATCCTGCTGAAGTTAAATAGCCTCTCTGAGACCAGAGCTGTCCATAATCATGCACAACTCCGTACCCATACTGGCTGTCAGTTATTATGGTAACTCTAAAATCCTTTGATATTTCGCAAGCACGAATTAAAGCTATTAATTCAGCCACCTGTGCTGAACGAATTCCTTCAAGACATGATGCTTCTTCAACATCTGCAACTGTACAAACTGAATAAGCTGCTTTTAAAACACCTCCTTCTGACCTCAAACAAGAACCATCCACAAAGTAAACAAAATCTGATTCAGGCAAAGGAACATCTTTAATGTCCTGCCTAGGCTTGGTGCAATATTCCATAACATCCAAGCATTCATGTTCCACATCATTTTCATCAATAATTTCAGAATCAGGTAACAATGTGGAAGGATTCAGATTCACACATCTTGCAATAGAGACATTATCTGCTCCCAGAATTATTTTTTCATATTTAGTCAATCTACTGCTAGTTAAATGCTGAGTTTTACCTCTTGTCAGTAATATTTCAACTGAATGAGGCACAAAAACTTTCACAGGAAATCCCATTATGATTCCTTCACTCTGCTCAAGACTGACACTTGTTGCAGCAACTGCTTTTAAACAGCCTGGTAAGGCTTTAGCAACTGGATCAAGAACTGCAGAGAAATATGCAATGGGCTTCTTTAGATTCCCATGTCTTTGAATTAACACAGACAAAGCACATCCCTCTCTTTCACTGCAATATAGTTCAAAATCTTTCTCATAATTCGGCATGCCTAGAGCTGGAGCTTCACGCAAGCTTCTTTTTAAATTTTCAAAAGACTCAAACTCAGTTTCGTTTAAAACAATTGGGTCTTTTACATCTGATTTTGTCAATCTCTGTAGTGGTTTTGCAATTACCGAAAATCCACTTATCCGTTGTCGACAGTAACCAACCATTCCCAAAAACATTCTGACCTGTCTTTGTGTTCTTGGAGGTTGCATTGCTTGAATCATTTTAATTCTCTCAACTGTCACTTGCCTCTTTCCCTTTGCAATTCTGTGACCTAGATATTTTACTTCCTGTTTACAAAACTGCAATTTAGCTGGAGACACCTTATGTCCCTCATCTGCTAAATGATTTAGCAGTATAATCGTGTCTGTCACACGATTTTCTCTAGTTTTAGCAGCAATCAACAAATCGTCAATATACTGCACCAACGTTGACCTGCCAGGTAAATCTAGATCTTCCAAAGATCTTTTTAACAGCTCATTAAAGATAGAAGGACTTTCTGTATACCCTTGAGGAATTCTACACCATGCGAGGGTCCTACTCTGGAATCTGAAAGCGAAAATTTCTTGACTCTCAGGATGTAATGGTACAGTAAAGAACGCATTGCAAAGATCAATAACAGTATACCATTCTGCATCATGTGGAATCTGATATAAAATAACTGCAGGATTTGGAACCACAGGACAACATGGTACGACAATCTGATTAATCTTCCTCAAATTCTGAACAATCCTATATGTTCCATCCTATTTTTTAATTCCCATAATAGGTGAATTACAAGGACTACTCTCAATTTCTTTTAAAACACCTTGCTTAATAAATTTTTCGATCACAGGAATAACTCCCTCAATTGTCTCCGCTTTCATTTTATACTAAGGAATATTTGGAAATTCAATTCCCTGCTTTAAAGTAATTTTGACTGGATCGACATGTTTCATCAGACCCATCTCATTTCCAGTCAAATCCCAAATTTCAGCTTTTACTGTTTCTTTGAGCTCTTCTGGTAAATTATCTTTTTCAAATGTAGGAAACAATTTTGTTTCTTCTGTTTCTACCAACATCATAGTCATTCGATACAAACCATCTTCCTCCATTGTTTGTAGTTCAACTCCCTCAGGAGAACAATATATTCTGCAATTCATCTTGCACAATATATCCCTCCCCAACAAATTCAGCGGACTGCTGTTACAAACCACAAATCTGTGTTTGTCTTTAAAATTTCCAATTTCAACTGGTACTGGATCAGTTAGATCCGTTCTGATCTGTTGATTACTTACTCCAACTACTTGGATGGTTTCCCCAGAGAGAGGTAGGTTTTCAATTTCCACTGATCTAACAGTAGAACGGGTAGCACCAGTGTCCACTAAGAAAGTGATGTCTACATCATTAACTTTCCCATTTACAAATGGACCAGACTGGTCAACCTCAAGAGTGGCTCCAATAACACACTCTTCCCCCTCTCTCGGGCACCGTCAGAAGTAATCATCAGAATCACTTTCTTGTTGCTCAGTTAACAAAAACTGTCCTGAAGCATTTTGCACAATTTGCCTTTGGGTTCTTATTACCTGATCATCTCCTTGAAATCCCACACTTGGATTATATTTTTGACTTCCCCCACAATTAGGAAAAGGAGGTTGCGGTATTTGATTTTGCTGGTGGTTCAATTGGTTTTGCAGCTGTCGCTGAAGACTCAAATCATTTAAATTCTGTTGCAACTGTAGCTGTCGCTGCAGATCAACATCACTCTGCATCTGTGGATTTAACAATGGACTTTTTAAATTTCTAGGTGGTTTCTTACACTCGTCTCTCCAATGTCCAATTTCTCTACAATTGAAACAAGGTAATTTCTGTTTTAATTCCTCAACTTTAGGATTAAATTTTCTGTTAATATTAAATTTAAATTTTCCTTGACCCTGATTTGAATTTTGAGTTTGAATAAAAGTAGTATTTTTATTTCCAAGACTAGCAATCTGTTGCTCAGCCACTTTTACTTGAGCCCACATCGCTTTCTCCTTGAGCTTTTTCTGCTTCACTTCTAACTCATCACTGCAGTATTTTGCTTTTCTTAAAATGTCATCAACTGAAAGTGATTGCCAACCGACAATATTATTCCTGATCATTTCTCCAACCTCTGGTCTGAGACCATAAACAAATCTATAGATAAAATGACTCATATCCTTTTCATCCAATTTCTCATAGCCACTGTATTGTTTAAAAACTAACAGTAACCTCTCATAAAATGAATGAACTGATTCTTTCGGTTCTTGATTTGTTCTATCTATTTTAACCCAATCAACCTCTTTTGGCGGAATTTTTTGTTTTAACCAGTAAATCACTTTTTCATAAAAATCCATTACTATCGGAGCTGGAGCACCTGTTTCTTTAATTCGTTCAGGTTCCTCTTTTGGCCAACTTATAGAAATTTTACATTCTGTCCAAAGATCTGATGGGACAACAATGTCAAAAAATCCATCCAGATCAATCCACAGAACCTTTGAAACTTTTATAAACCTGTCTACCTGACGGTACCATTCAACAGGCTTTTCTCTTAATCTAGGAAAGTCATTTGTAAACAATAGAATGTCTTGTCTTGACCAAGGGACATGAACATACCCTCCACCTGCAATCTCTCTCATTGGAAACTGTTTTGACAATTTTTCTAATTTCTCATCTTCCTTCTTTCTTGTCCATTTCACTCTCCACTTACTCAACTCACCTAATTTTTTGATGTAAACAATTAATTCTTTTATATGCATTATTCTTCCCATTGAATTCAAGTTTTCAATATCCTTTTCTGTAAAATCTAATCTATAATGTTTTCCAAAATTCTTTTGCCTGTTCAAATCAATTTCAAGTTCTGCTGCCAGTTCTTCTAATTGATCATATTTGTTTTTTGTTTTCCACTGAATACTCTTACAGATGAACAGGAGTTCATCATCACGATAAAATTTTAAACTGTCAGGACCAATTGTACCAATTATTAATTCCTCCAGATTTGCTTTTAATTTTGCAACATCAAGTTTAGAATTTGATCTTCTAATGTCAGAAGTTTCAGCATCAGATTCTGCACCCATCGGTGATTTGGAAAAAGAACCCTCATTAAAAGTCAGATCAGGCATTCTCGTTTTTCCCGAATTAATTTCAGATATATCTGAGTAAAATTTTACTGCAACTTTTTGAATTTCTGCATTTAAAGGAATTGTTAAACCTGGCTTATTAATTTCCCTTTGTTCAAAAACAGGCTGAACAGGACCAATAGTTACTGGAACAGTCACAGTTTCCATGCCTTTTGTCATTTGCCGAATTAATTCTTCTTTTGATCGGAAATATTCAGAAGAAGTTTCAACTTCTTCATTTTTAACTTCTCTCATATAGTTTTTTGGAGCTTCCCTTTCTCTTGGAATTAGCGAAAAATGTTTACCTCCAATACAGACATCAGCATTTGTCCCAGTTTCTAATTTTTCTGGAGTTTCAAAAGATTCAGAATTATTTGGGTATAATTTAGAAGATTCACTAATCGGAGGTGCACTCGGTGTAGTCTCTGTAGAAACCATCGGAGTAGACCATGATCGAGGAGGTCTCAAAGGTTCATTTCTTTTATTAGAAGTGAAAATTTCTTCTAAAACTACATCTTCAGTCTCACTTTCTAATGGGGCATTATTTTTCTTTTCAGTTCTTTTTTCACTAGGAGATCCTAAAACCATTTCTCTAATTAAATAAAGTCCTTCGCTCATGCTTCCCTGTCTCCACATTCGCATTCTGTCTTCATGTGTTTCCCTTCTATAGCTTGGTATTTTAGGAGGTCTTTTAATACCACTCGCTTCTCTTTGTAGCTGAAACATTTCATCCTCCCATTCAACTAAAGCTTCAAATTGAGTAGGTCTTGGCTTTGGTACAAGAGTATTCATCTTTTCTCTTAAATTTCTTAAAACCTTTACATTAAAAGAACCATCGTCCGGCCAAGTCAAAACACCATCATCTTTTGTATAGTGTTTCCAAATATCAAACCACAAAACAGTATGATAACCATATTCACCTTCCATATACGCTGCAGGTGTTTTATATTTATGAAGTAATTTACCACCTTGCGTTTTAATTTTCTTGTCCGGTGAAATAAATTTTTTAAGTTTCTGAAGCAACGTAGGCTTTTTCTCCACATGTTTAAAATGATAACTCATTTTTTTAAAAGTCAAATTCAATTAATAAAATTGTTCGTAAAATATTTCCGGGATGTTCTGCAAAGTCAGCCAATCCGTGCGCGAAACACACCAACAAGCCAATCAGGATTGAGCTACGTCACCACTTTGCTCACCCAATAGAAATAGAGTTTTACTGAAAAGCTAATCAGCTTACAACTCGTCAGAGATTCAAGATCCAATCAGAACACAGTTCGTGACGTATGTCACCCAATCACAGCGCGACCCTGTGACGTAGACAGCAGCTGCGGTTTCTCGCGTCTCACTCCCAGCTCTCACCCTTCCTTCACAAAATCTTTTCACAGCGCCATTTTGAAAACGCTTTTTCAGTGAAAATTAATTTTAACAACGACAAGAAAGACTCATCTGTCTGTTTCTCTAATAAGTGACAGAATTTCAATCACACAAGAAATTCTTTGCGTGGAATAGACGACGCTATTCTCACAGAATATACATTTGCTAGTAAAGTAATCTCTTTACTCTACCCTTCAAGCAAGTAATTAATGAACTCGTTTTCCCTCAGAATGCACAACTAAGTGACAATTCGAAAGTTCGACTTGAACACAATTACAAAACAATCACACACTTTCAAACGGAAAGACCCTAAAATCAAACACACATGAAATCCGTACAGGATTCTCACCTGTTTATAGATATCATGCACCGTTAATAAAATAAGCGACGTTATCCGTACAGGACTTTCACCTGTTTATAGATATAAAACATGTATCCCTACAGGACTCTCACCTGTTTATAGATAATCATGTACCGACGTTATCCTATCCTTCATTCAAGCTCGAATATATACTGTTACTTTTATCACAGTTAGTTTTATAACAGTCTCATTGTCCCTATACTCATGCTGTTCAAATTTCTTAGATAATCCTCACTATACAACATTCACACCTAGCCCTAACATGTGTTGCACGGCCACAACACTAGTGATACACGGCGATACCACTACACTGAAACAGATCAAATGTACTGTGTGACTACCTTCTCATCACACTATCTGTACCGGTACAACTCACATATAGCACGAAAACAAACTCAACATGTGTTAAACATCGATCCTATATCCATACCAGAACGCATTGGTTACCATAGCAACCATCAAAATCTGCTACCAGAAGAATTGATCCAGCGGCCTATAGAAAATATGTCATAAACTACGCTACCTAACTTCATAACATACTCTAAAAATCACCACTTAAAAACATGGACCCATTAACAAAACCTGACATATTTTGACCAACTGAATCATGTGGCCTAATTAAACTTATATACAATTTATATACATTTATATACATCCGCAGTAAAAAAATGACATTATTCAAACAAATCCTAACTATTTAATTGGCCACTATGGCGATGGCATCTAGCTAATGATAACCTGCTCTCCTGAAATGACAAGACCAGCTTGTTTCAAAAGTAAGATTTTATTAGCTATTTATTTGAATTATAAGAATATAGTTTATTTATGCATTTTTATTAGAATCATTGTAAGCATATTTGTAAGCATTTTATAGAATTCAGATTATTTGCAAAGAATTATAAGTTTAGCATTTATTTAAAACCTAAGTCCCTAAATTAGCTAAATAAATGGAAATAAAGTAAAGTCTTTAGGGTTTCTTACGTGCTCCAAGTAAAGTCCGACAGCACGACACCCTCATCCAAAGGTTAGAAAGCAGCAGCGTGACCCATCCTCGGGGCATGGGTCTTTATACCTTTCTGCGCTAAGCTAATCTAAGTAAAAGTAAATCTTTCTGCAAAAGTCGATGTCCCATTGGTTCATGAGTGACAAGTGACATGTCACCCCATTATTTCAAAACATCAGATCCGTCACTTTCTTAGACTCCATTGTCTCTACTGTACGTGCTCCGAGGCTTCCTTTGCTTGCAACAATTTTGTAATAGTTTTTCACTGGTTTCATTTCACTTCCTCGGATGCCAAGTTATCAAATGTTCCTTCTGCCGGTTCCTGACCTTGGCCACGTCCGACCAGAATAATGTCAGAGCCTCATCGTAGTTCAACAAATGTTACTTCGATGGAAAACTTTAGAAAGGACATCTCAGGCTTCGTGCAGAAATTAAATTCATCATTTTAGTAAACTCGAGTGAACTATGCCCAAAGCAGTCAATTTAATTTCTCTAATGTATAAACAAACACAAGAAAATAATTAATGAAAGAAATATTATTTATTCTGTTTCCACCCTTTGTTTACTAACTATTTATCCCACCCATTAGTCTAATGTTACCTAGCAAAAAGCAAACAAATAAAGCAGCATTTTATATCTACCAGTCTTCAAAATCCACAAAATTCTTTATGCACCTATAGAGAGTAGAATGACATCACATAGACAAGGAAAGCAAAATAAGCACATGCCACTTTTTAAATTCAGCTGCAGTTAGTTATGACATGACAGAACGACAAAATTAATTTATTATTTTTGCACGAACAAAAGATGCAACAGTAATGCACATTTATGAGCACCTATGTTAATGTTCCCGCGTGTAAAAGTTTAATCTAAGTTGATTTAGTACAAATACATCACAAATCATTAATAGGATTATTTTATTTTATAGAAGTATGACTTCACGAGTTGGAATAAAAAGTTATTCTCTATCTCGCTCCATCAGAAGTCGTCAGGGTTTTAGGTGCCATAAGGGCATCACACCAGTCCGCCTCCTCCAGGGGACCCACCCAAGCCTCACAGCGGGCATGTATTGAATCTAAGGCGGTAGGGCCATTGTTCACAAGGTAGCGGTATATCCGGGACACCCCTCCCCTGCCCAAGTCCCCCATCATAACCTGAGCCTCCAGCGGGCTAAACTCAGGAAGCGAAGTGCCTGGAGTGATGTGTGCAGAGAGGACGTGGCGGAGTTGGAGGTATCTGAAAAATTAGGTGGTATGAAGGGAGTGTGTGTGTGCAGTTTTAAAGTGCCATGTCGACCTGGCAAGTTAACCCTTTTGCCTGGCCCAAACCTTTCTTTTCATACATATAGGTCACCCCTAAGGTATTCCCTGGACAGCCCCAGGGGAAGGGTGCAGTGCATACCAAAAGTAGGATATGTACTTTTAAGTTTTAACTATGTTGATAGTGAAAAACACTTAAATTAATTTTTCACTACTGCAAGGCCTATCTCTCTCATGGGTTAACACTGGGATTACCTTAGTACACTTTATAAGTGTAATTTCCAATTGGGAAAAATAGATTTGTCAAGTTTGGTGTCTCTGGACTCACAATTTAAAAATCACAACTTATGGTGTAGTTGGATTTTAAGTTGAAAGTCTGAAAATGACACTTTTAGAAATTTGGCAGTTTGTTATTTCACCCATTCTGTGCCCTTTGTCTGTCTCTGAATACACATATGGGGTGGGTGACAGCTGGGCTTTGTGCATTTCCCCCAGACAGCCTAGGTGTGACTGACGGCCATCCACATCCGGATGGGCCAACCTGGGCAGGATGGGAGGGCAAGATGGGAGGGAGCAGCTGTCACTTACACTTTAATAAGCTGTACCTGTCCCCACACAAATAGCTGCATACCACCCTGTAGTGAGTCTGGAGCCAGAGCAGGAAAGGTAGGCTCCCTGTGTACTTCAAAGGCCTCTCTTTGAAGTCTCCCTCACTTCAAAGGCACAAGTGGGTATAAGTACTAGACCTTAGACATTACCACTTCATCACACTTCTGGACCTGTGGACACTCTGCCAGGAAGAAGGACTGTTGCGCTGCTGAAAAGACTGCCACTCTGCTGGAATCTGCTGGTCTTTGATGGTCTCCTGCTTTGCCGTGCCTGCCCTGCTGCCCTCCTTGCCTGGGAGTGAGAAAGACTGGACCTACATCTCTACACCCCAGAACCTAAGTGACACCAAGTGCTTGCTGGCTTGCCCCCTGTTCTGAAGTCTCAAGGATTTCAAAGACTTCCAACAACCCTGCTACAGACCCTGGACCCAATTTCTAACACACGTTTTAAAGTTCATGTTTGGAAACTTTCACTTCAACTAAATGTCAATGCAATATGGTAATCTGATGCACTAAACTGAAACATTACTTGTGGTTTAAAAAAGATTTTAGTGTTGTATGCCAAAAGAAGTTACACATCATGATAGTAGCCAGGTATGTAGCAATAGATATTGTAGAATTCCAGAAAAAAAGTGCTAGGCTATTTATGAAGAATTAGCATAAAATTTGAAGACATTTCTGATTAACAAACTGATCCATGATAAACTGTCCCTCCCCAACCACCTGCCCAGTTGCCGCTGATTTAACTATCAGTGTAGGAAAGCAGAACAATGAACCATGTGGTTCTTAAAAGAACGTGTTTAAACTCTGCCTTGAGTAGTTGTCTAGATGTGGAAAAGACTACTATATAAAAACCAAGAGTACAGGTGTCGGGGATGGATTACGAGGTAGAGTATCATCCTTGGTGCAGTCTTTAAAGCCCTCCACCAAAATATCTCACCCCTGTCCAATAAAACATTTTATCAGACCGGCTCATTTCTCCCTGTATACCAGGGGTCATGTCAAAACCAAGAGAGTGAGACATTGGTCCAACGATAACTGGAGGAAGTGAATCCTTCCAGAGCGGTGTAATATTGTGTTTTGTTAGAAGAAAGGGCATGGTCAAAGAACTTGGTGGAGGGCTTCTCGAACTTAGGGGCTTATTAAGATGGCCGGCGGACATCAGTCCGTCCGACATCATAACGGGGATGGGACCGACCGCCAGACGTGCGGCGGTCTCACCAGCCCAATTAGGATGTGCCCGGCATACTGGCGGGAGCATCCTGCCCTTTCACCATTGCAGACGGTGCTGCTGGATGCAGCACCATCCGCAATGGTAAAAGGGCATGCACAGCATTTCCCTGCACCACGTGATAGGCACCATGATGTGCCTGCCACTTGGTGTAGGGCACTACAGGGGGGTACCATGGGTATCCCCCAAGTGCATCCCTCTCCCCTCCACCCCCTCGGGAGTCCGCAATGGGCCCCCAAAGCCAATCCCCGTCTGCCTTTTGGCCTTGAACAAACCCACATCACAATATGGCTTGTGGTGCCTGCTAGACACCGCCACCATATTACTGGCCCAGCTCCGCCCGGCCGGCAATCCTAACGATTGCCAATAGGAGAAAAAGCAGTGTACGGACTTTGCGTCCACCGTGATGCCCACCGCCATCATAATATGGAGGGGGTATTTCTCATTACTATGGTGTGACGGTTGTTACGCCATCGCAATGAGCCCCCTAGGGTGGAAGAATACACCCAATAGGACCACCTCGGGGAAATTCATTAGAACATGGCCCATCTTGGTTGACTTCACCTTGGGAACTCTCCACTGGGATGAAAGGAGTGTGGGGCAAGCAAATGAAGCGAAGCAACATATTTCAATACAGTGAGGACTGGCACTTGCAACTTCTGGGTATATTTTATTATTTCAGGCAGGTGTAATGGATGCTCATTTCAGAATATTAAATGTAATATATATTTAATATTAAATTGAATAGAAATTGAATATTAAATTGCATATACTTAAAATGGTTGCTGTGTGATACTTTGTGGGGATATTTCCTTTTTATTGCCTAGTCACCATTGTGCAGAAGTTTGGCCATGTCAGTCTCTCACTTAGTACAGAGAGAAGCCCTGTAGTGGTCCTAACGTTGCAGGAAAGATCTGTGCACCCATCTCATCAGTTTGCTGCCAGACCCTATGGTGTATAGCATCTGGTACACTTTATGTGGGGTTGGTACTAGGTGACGGACATGAAAAAGGGCATTTAATGATTGTTTAAGGTGTTCGTAAGAAAGGATTTGACCCAGGTGAAGACTCTAGTCTGCCATAAGGGTTTGGACATCTAGTAACTTGCCATCAATAAACAAATATCCTAATTTTGAGAGGACTGTAGCATGCCACTGAAGGACTTGCCTTGAGCGAAGCTGTTGTGTGCGAGTGTGGAGGTCTAGTAAAGGTTTGCGTGAGCATAGGGTTTCTTCGTGTTAGTGAGTTTACGGGTTCTGGTAAGATAAGACAACGCCGGGTGGAATAACCCTCTGTGGTGTTGGGTGGAATGGTCAGTATGAAATGATGAGCAGTGCAGCAAGCCCGCTTTAAAGTCTTTACTGGTAAATCTGTCTTATGCCAGGGGGTGGCTAAACAAACAGTGAAACACCCATTAGAGCTGTGCAGCTAAATAATTGTTTTCTAAGTCCAGATGGGCTGACCCTTTTTTAGGCAGGTCGCTCCCCACGCCGTACAGCACCACCTGTGTGTCTGTGCCCTTGAGCCCCAGCTGCTGCTGCTGAGCAGAGTTCGAGGCCCTCCTCTACCCGCAGGTTACCACCTGCGCCTCATCCATGGTGGCCAGTGGTAGGCCATAGGCCTTCTTTTGTTGTAATTGTATTGCATTTTGTTTTTATTTATTTCGTTTCATTCCTACTTTTCCCTCTTGTATTATTTCTGTGCCCTGTGCCCCTTTTGCCTTCTGTTTCCTTCGCTGTTCCTCTCCCCGTTTTCCCGCCGCTGCGTCCCCTGCGGCTCGCCCCCCCGCTCACCCCCACTCGCCCATTCGTCCGCTCCCTCCCCCTAGCTGCTCCTCCCCTTCTTATGGCGGCTGCTGCGCAGTGGGGAGAGCGACCCGTAACCCTTTTTTAGGTGGGTCGCTCCCCACGCCGCACAGCACCACCTGTGTGTCCGTGCCTTGAGCCCCAGCTGCTGCTGCTGAGCAGAGTTCGAGGCCCTCCTCCACCCGCAGGCTACCACCTGCATCTCATCCCTGGTGGCCAGTGGTAGGCCGTAGGTCTGCTTTTGTTGTAATTGTATTGCATTTTGTTTTTATTTGTTTATTTGTTTCGTTTCATTCCTCCTTTTCCCTCTTGTATTATTTTTGTTCCCTGTGCCCTTTTTGCCTTCTCTTTCCTTCACCGTTCCTCCCCCCGTTTTTCCCACCGCTGCGTCCCCTGTGGCCCGCCCCCCCACTCGCCCATTCGTCCGCTCCCTCCTCCCAGCTGCTCCTCCCTCCCACCTACCCTTCTTATGGCAGCCACTGCGTGGGCGAGCAGCGGGCGCGCCTAAGGCAAGCCCATCTGCGCTTGTCCGCGCCTGGACCGCACTCAGTGCCAGAACCCCTGGTCCCCATGAAGCACGTCTCAGCTACGATGCCAGCACCCTCCATGCACTTAACACCGGACAATTAAACACCTGCTTCCTGTCCGCCCCAAAGCGAACCCAGGGACCCTTCTCCTGCCAGAGCTGCAGCTTCACCAGCCTCCAAGCCAACAAATCACTCTCCGAGAAAGGATGCAACCACCTCAGATGCATTCTACTCAACACCCGCTCAGCCAGGAAACACTTCATCAAACTCTGGGACCTACTTGACTCTACCTCCCCAGATGTCGCCTTCCTGACGGAGACCTGGTTGAAGCCCTCCGTGGCACCAGACATCGCTATAGCCATCCAGGACAGCTACAAGATCACCCGCAGGGTCCGCACTTATGGAACAGGAGGAGGACTAGCCATAGTCCACAGGAACACTCTAATAGTCTCGACCAGCACCGACAACACCCTCAGCACCACCGAACAACTGCACTTCCAGATCCACACTGATTCCAACACCACCCTCAGAGGAACCCTCATCTACAGACCCCCCAGACCACGGCCACAGTTCAGCTGCACCATTGCCGACTTCGTCAGTAAGGCACGCCCTCACCTCCACTGTCTACATCCTCCTCGGGGACCTGAACTTCCACCTCCAACACCAACTCCACAACCCTGATTGACAACCTCTCCAACCTCGGACTCGGACAGCTTGTCACAACACCCACCTACTCTGCCGGCCACACGCTTGACCCCATCTTTTCCGCAAGCTCCCACGTTTCCTTCAGCCACACCACCGAACTCTACTGGACCGACCATCGCTGCATCCACTTCACCTTCCAGAAACCCACCACGCACCACGGCACCCAACAGATCCCACGCCGATGCTGGAGCAAAGTCACCGAAGACCAGCTAAACACCTCCCTCGCCCTAAGCCCACCCGTCGCCACCACCGACCACGACACCGCCGCCTGCAACCTTAGACAGTGGATCGACGACTGCACCAACACCCTCGCCCCGCTCAGGAAACCCTCCAACAGACACACAAGAAAGCAACCTGGTTCACCATGGAGCTTAAGACGTCCAAGCAAACCTGCTGACAACTAGAGAAGAAATGGCACCGCGAACAGACACCAGACAGCTACGCAGCCCACAAGAATGCCCTGCTTGTCTGGACCAACATAAACGACGACGACAGCACCATAAAAATCATGAAACCATCCACTCCTGCTGTCTGTCAGACCCATGCCCACACAACATCCTCAACAAAGCCAGCTCCACCATCGCACCCCATCTCTGCAAGGCCTTCAACATCGCCTTTGAGACTGTGACATTCCCGGAAAGCTGGAAGCAAACTGAAATCAAAAAACCAAAGGTGGACCTCAAAGACCTCACGAACTTCCGACCCATCTCCCTGTTCCTGTTCCCAGCAAAGGTCATCGAAAAGACCATCAACAGACAACTGACCCGCTACCTCAGGAGAACAGCATCCTGGATCCATCCCAGTCCGGGTTCCGCAGCAACCACAGCACCGAAACTGCCCTCAAAGCTGCCACAGGTGACATCAGGATTCTACTGGACAACGGCGAAACCGCGGCCCTAATCCTCCTGGACCTGTCAGCCACCTTCGACACTGTCTGCCACCGCACCCTATGCACACGCCTCCACAACGCTGGAATCTGAGACAAAGCACGGACCTGGACCACCTCCTTCCTCTCCAGCAGAATCCAGAGCGTCCGCCTCCACCCTTTCCATTCCGAAGCCACCAAGATCATCTGCGGCGTAACCCAAGGATCTTCGATCAGCCCGACATTGTTCAACATCTACATGGCACCACTCGCTCACGTCGCTTGACTGCACAACCTCAACATCATCTCCTATTCCGACGACACCCAGCTGATCCTGTCCCTCACCAAGGACCCCCTCACCGCCAAAACCAACCTTTACAAAGGAATGAGAGCCATCACAGAATGGATGAAGATCAGCTGCCTGAAGCTGAACTCAGACAAGACGGAAGTCCTCATCCTCGGCTCCACTCCCTTGGCATGGGACGACTCCTGGTGGCCGACCACATCTGGAGCAGCACCAACACCCACGACCACGCATGCAACCTAGGTTTCATCCTCGACTCAACACTCTCCATGACCAAGCAGGTCAGCACCGTCTCGTCCTCCTGCTTCAACACCCTCCGCAAGATCTACAGGTGGATCCCCACCGAAACAAGAAGAACGGTCACCAAGGCCCTCGTCAGCAGCAGGCCAGACTACGGCAATGCCCTCTACGCAGGAGCCTCGGCAAATTTCCTAAAACGACTACAACGCTTACAGAACGCCTCCGCACGCTCGATCCTTGACATCCCTTGCTGCAGCCACATCACACCCTACCTAAAAGACCTGCACTGGCTTCCCGTCAACAAAAGGATCACCTTCAAGCTCCTCACCCAGGCACACAAAGCACTCCACAACAGCAGACCGACATACCTCAACAGCCGACTCACCTTCTACACCCAGAACCGCCAGCTCTGCTCCACCGACCTCGCCCTCGCCACCGTCCCCCGCAACCCGAAGAACTAACACCGGCGGCAGATCAATCTCCCACCTCGCCGCCAAAACCTGGAACACCCTCCCCATCCTCCTACGGCAGACCCAGAACCTACTCACCTTCAGGAGGCTACTCAAGACCTGGCTTTTCAAGCAGTAGCAGCACCCCTCCCCTCAGTGCCTTGAGACCCTCACGGGTGAGTAGTGCGCTTTACAAATGTTATGATTGATTGATTGATTGAACCACCCGCAGTCACTGGTAGCGTTAGTGTGTAAAGAGCTAACTGGCTGCGCCCCAGCTCCCAAATCTGAAATGGGATGTGTCAAGGTGTCAGAAAATGCAGGGGAAAGCTTGCCAAATAATAACTGAGGTTGCACAACCATCTTCGCTAGTGCCATGTAGCCCATTACTGAAAGTGGAAGAGAAGACCAAAAATTAAACTGGGCTCCGTGGTACTGTGTCGTTCTGGCCAGATTTCCATCCTCCAAACCAGCAGGGTAATGATAGATATTAATCCCTTCTTATTGAAAGGTAACTGATTAACAGTTCAATCTGAGGTCTAATTGTATATCAAGGGGAAAACCCTAACATATGTTAAAAAAACACTTCTTACATTTAAAATCTTTATCATCTTACATTTTGCTTGTGTAATTTACATCGCAAATATTTTGAAGATTCTGCCTGAACTTTGGCAGTTAGGGATGAGGCAGATCACTGATTTGGTCTTGGCTCAACTGCAGAACCATTTTAAGACATATACAGAGTGGGCAATTGCCCAGCATAACCTTCCAAAGAGTTTGGCTCCTGCTCACCCTTCGCAAGTGCGACAAGTGGACCATTGTATCAGTAGAGCTTGCCAGAGTGGGTGGGTGCTGCATGTTCAACCACTTGGCAGTGTCTCTTCTGTTTTTCTCCTCTCTGCTGAGACAAATCTCCAGGTGAACAATACTTTTTGATACTCATATCAGGCCCACCGTGTCTGATTTAAAAATATATATTTTTATTAAACAAATTAACAAGCTTCAGAAACAAAGCAGACCAAAACATACATGTACGGGTTATAAAATGGATACAGTGGCCACATAGCCCCTCAGCGTATATCACACAATTACATGCTGCCTAATTTAACATGGTACTAGATTGAAATCTCTGCTTAGCGCACATAGGATAACACATACAACACACCTTATCTGATTTTAGGAATCGTCCCACCTTGTTCTTCTCTTATTTGTCTGGTTCTTAGCAACAACCTTTTGAAACAGTTGCTATGGATCTCGCCTCTGATCTCAATTTCATCCTGCTCTTTAATTCGATATGTCTGTCATTCTGGGCTCCCAGTTCTGAGCTAAATGTAGAGTCCCAAAAGCACACTCTAGTCGTGTGAGACTACAGACAAGTTGTGCGTACCTCGCATCCTGACATTAGGTGTGAGACTGTCGCTCACACCATATGCTGTGCCTCATTAATTATTTTAGATTTAACGTTTACTGGAGGTTGAGGTGAGCCAGATGTTTTTGTTTAATTTGTTTAAACCAGGAAAAGGTCACTTACGTCCCAAACTGTTTGCCATATGCTTTAAAATGTATAGAAACAATCAAAGTTATGGTGTTGCTTTTTCTCCAGGAAAGTTTGAATAAATCTGTATTGGGGTGATGCCCTTGGCACTGTGCTCCATGGCGTTAATTTACTATTGAACAAGGACATAATGTGCCACCTGGATGTAGCATACCTAGATGCAATCACTTAAAGACAATAGTGAATAAATAGTGCAATGTATAAAATTGTAAATAAATGCACTGATAAAGTAGTGTAGTATGGCCTCTCCTTGGATGTGTTCATAAAATTGACCTTTTATCCTGAGTTTTTGTCCTGAATGTTGACCCTTTGTCCTGAATTCTAACGCTTTGTCCTGAATTTTTTACAGTCCTGTCAAAAATGTACCTTCATGTCAGGTGGTCACTGTTAGAACCGGGGGTCTCTAGTTGGCTGAGGTAGGTACCTTAGTCCAAATAGAGGCCCTTGCTTCTAAGTCAGGGAAAGGAAGGACACCTTCTCAGATAGCCCCTGCTCACCCCCTTGGTAGCTTGGCACGAGCAGCCAGGCTTATCTTCAAGGCAAATGTGTAAAGTATTTGCAACCACGCTCTTAGCAATCCAAAGGTGACACCACAAATGGACTCCACACAGTTTCATAAAAAACAATCATATGTTTATAAAAGAAAAGATATACAATGAGACCACACAATAAAAATTCAACATATGCGGATTTGTAATATTTTACCTTGCCGGTTATTAGGCCAGCAAGCCCTTGTAGGTTCTTGCAGTATTAATGAGCAATTCTCAATGATCCAATGCAGTCCTAATTCAATGCTAGGCAATTCGTAATGCAAGAATCAGGCACTTCATAATATCAAAATAAGGCATTTCGTAATGAAATAATCAGGCAGTTCGTAATGCCAAAATAATGCAATTTGTAATGCAACAATCAGGCAGTTCGTAATGTAAAAATAATGCAATGCGTAATGCAACAATCTGGCAGTTTGTAATGCAAAAATAATGCAATGTGCAATACAACAATCAGGCAGTTCGTAATGCCAACAATAATGTACTCCGGCACCGATCACGGTGCTCTAGACGGTCTCTATGCCACTCTTAGTGACTTGCGGTCAGCTACTGGCAAACTATGCCCCCAACACGGGCATGGTGGAAAACAAAGTGCAGCGCCACACTCCGGCTCTGGTACTGCCACTCCTCGGCAAGTATGGGCCGCGGTGAACAACCTTTACAACGAAACTTTTACAACGCACTACCATTACAACGCGGTCATTACAACGCAAACCATTACAACGCATTGCGCTGGGGGGCGCTCTAGGATAGGGAATATATTTAATTTACTATCCAACACCTTCCCTACTATCCACGGGGACTGGAGTTGGAATAGTAAATTAAATAAATCACTATCCAGCGCTTAAAAGCACTATGCGTTGTAATGGTATGCGATGTAAAAACCGCGTTGTAAAGGCAGGCGTTGTAATAGCCTGCGTTGTAACGTCATACATCCACGGGCCACGATACAACCTTGAGCAGAGGCTCGCGCTGCGAGAATGGGAAAGGCCGAGAGTGTTTCTCTCGGAGCCCGCATCCTGCCCCAGGCGACACATGCACGCTCACTGAGCGATACCTGGGGGGTGCAACCTCACTCTCCTCTCATCTCCTCACGACTTCGTTGATTTTGGGCAGTGGAACTCGGGCCCCCCTAAGGGAATGGTCCGAGGTCCCTCCTAGGCAAAGACAGGCTCTGGCAGGTGTACAGCTCCTCTGGGGATGCTGGTCCGTGCTGATGGCAATGACAAAGGTCTCAGGCTGCAACAGGGCACACGCACACAGCGTTGCTGAGACTCACTTGAGCTCTGGGTGTACATGTTCACAGGGCAATCCTCACGAAGGGCTCAGGCTGCACGCAGCACATGCACCCAGCGTTGCTGAGACTCACTTGAGTTCCGGGTGTACACTATCACAGAGCATTTCTCACGAAGGTCTTGAGCTGCACAAAGCACACGCACACAGCGTTGCTGAGACTCACTTAAATTCCGGGAGCACACGATCACAGGACAATCCTGGCGAAGGTCTCAGGCTGCACAAAGCACACACACACACAGAGTCGCTCAGACTCACTTGGACTCCAGGTGCACACGATCACAGAGCAATCCTCACGAAGGACTCCGGCTGCACAAAGCACACACACACACAGTGTTGCTGAAACTCACTTAAATTCCGGGAGCACACGATCACAGGACAATCCTCGCGAAGGTCTCAGGCTGCACAAAGCACACGCACACAGAGTCGCTGAGTCTCACTTGGACTCAAGGTGCCCACAATCACAAGGCAATTCTTACATGGGTCTCAGCCTGCAAAAAGTACATGCACACAGCGTCGCTGAGACACACCTGGAAACTTTTGTGTTCCTGAGTTTCCACAACAGGGAGCCAGCTCTCCTCTGGCCCTTGGGGATAAGTTACTTCTGGACACAGCTCACAGTAAAGTCCTTTCAAGCAGGGGGACACAGCACACAGCAAAGTCAATTTATCCTCCCCTTGGTTAAATCAGCAAACTGCAGGCCAGCCCCAGAGCACCCTGCAAGGGTCAGTCCTTTCCTTCAGTCTCTTCAGCTGTTTCTTCCTTGGCGGACGAAGTAGTTTCAATCCTTTACAGTCTTGAACAGTTCCATTCCAATGTTCAGGGGTTTCAGCTCTCATAGTTATACCCCTAAATGTCTTTGAAGTCTATGTGTTCAGGGGGGCACTGACCCCTGTCCAAACCAGTTCTGAGTGTCTTCCTGCCAGTGATATCTTTTTCCTTCCATTAGGGGGTGTCTGGATCCTCATTCACTCAGCTGGAAATGGAGCCATTGTTTTATGGCAGCAGCCAAGGCCTCTTTATCTCCAGGGGCTACTCCTCCCCCCTACACTCCAGATGCAGGTCAGCCTGTTGCTGTCTCACCTCCTCCCCTGGGTCAAGATATCCCCCAGAGACTATCACATTCAAATCCAGACAGTCAATCCACAACCAGGCAGAGACACACAGAAATGTTAGAACACAAAAACACAGCCACTTCTAAAAGAGTGGTTTCTAAACACACAATGCAAAAACCACCTTCACAAAAAGATGTGTTATTAAATTGTGAGTTCCGGCACACTAAACTTCACTGCTCCATCTTAAGCCTATGGGAAGATAGGCTGGAAACATATTACACAGCCTTCCCTATTCTGTCCAGTGGGCAAGATGGCCTTGCAACAGTGAAAAATGAAATGGAGAGTATTTCACTGTCAGGACATCGTACACACTTAGTACATGTCCTACCTTTCACATACACTGCACCATGCCCAGGGGGGTACCTTGGACCTACCA
This sequence comes from Lissotriton helveticus, assembly GCF_964261635.1. Lineage (NCBI taxonomy): Eukaryota > Metazoa > Chordata > Amphibia > Caudata > Salamandridae > Lissotriton > Lissotriton helveticus. The sequence continues at coordinate 490,887,008 of NC_136063.1, forward strand.
TAGGGGTGTCTGAGGTGCATAAAAAGGGAAGGGTAAGGCCTGGCAAGTGGGTGCACTTGTCAGGACAACATGGCAGTTTAACAAACTGCACACAGGCACTGCATTAGCAGGCCTGAGTTCTCTCTTTAGGGCTACTTGTGTGGGTGGCACAATTAGTGCAGCAGGCCCAGTAGTAGCATTTGCATTACCAGCCCTTACACACATATTGCACTTTACTAGGGACTCTACTAGTAAGGCAAACATACCAATCATGGACATCCAATTACCATTACACTTTACACAGGGAGCACTTCTACTTTGACACAGATCAGCAGTGGCAAAGTGCCCAAAGCATCTAAGCCAGTAAAACGAAATCCATCACAGCATCAAAAAAATAGAGGAGGTAGAGGCAAAAAGTCAGGGGTAATCATGCCAAGAAATTCTGGTATAACAGTCACCCTATAAGTGACGGCATTTTGCTTGTGCACAATGTGCACATTTGCCATAAAATTAGTGTCATGGCGGAAGCCAGTGTGCTTTTTTTTTTTAGAAAAAAGTTTGTCATTCATTTTTGGGTCTCACATTTGGCAGCGCATGCACTGCATGCGCTGTCTCAACGAGACCTAAAGTAATCTGTATGTTTGCTGAAACTTAGTCTAATTTGTTTTTCCGCTTGTGATTGGTTTACCTGAGGCATTGTGTTGTATTCGTGCTTTCTGTTGGCTGTTGATCTTCCAGTTACTTCAGTGTAGTTCTAAAGCAGCGGCGCCTAAGTACAGTTTTCATCCGTAACTCGTACTTGTTTTAATTAACTGCAGTGTGCCATCTGTTTCTCACGCCGCGTTTGTTTATTTATTTAAGACGCGCTCCCCGTGTTCGGGATAGAACGGCGGCATTCCTCCAGCCCAGTATGGTACTTTCCCTCCCCCCATCGGCTCCACAGAGACAGCTTGTTTTCATTGCACTGCGCTCCGCAATGCACTTCTGTGTCGTCGTCCCCACTTCTGTGTAGTCGTCCCCACCGTCATCTCCCATACCGCCACCCAGCCTCGGTGTACACCACCAGTGCCGCAGCTGCTGAGCGTACCATGCAGACTCGACCCGCCATACACCCAGCACCCCCGGAGACATAAAACACGCTCGCTCCTTCTCGCGCTCCCACTCCCGGGCTTCGCACTCATTTCAGCGTTCACACTCGCTGAAATCTCTTCTGATTATTCTTGCTGCATCCTGGCGAGAATCAAGCGCGTGTTTACGTTTCCGAATATTTATCAATCATTTTCTTGCCTTTCCCCCTGCCCTAGTGTGCTGAAAAAGGGACACCAGCTGCAATGCTGCTTTTGCGCTTTGTGTTTTAGTGACATTCTTCGCGTGCGAGGTACTGTAACACTTATCTCAAGACGACAAGAAAAGAGTAGCCCCTGGTAATTAAAGTAATGAAATATTCATTTACTCTACCTTTCCAGTAGTCTCACAAATTAGGCTGCTGTATTAATGCCTGCATCACCTCTTTTTATTCTAATGGCTGTGCTTCGCGTCTGCAGAGACCCCCTGTTGTCTCATGTCAGGGGTGAGACGTTCACCCAGGCCGGAGACCCCAGTTGTCTCATGTTAGGGGTGAGACCCCCAGTTGTCTCATATCAGGGGTAAGACACCCAGTTGTCTCATGTCAGGGGTGATATTTTCAGTTGTCTTGTGTCAGGGGTGAGACGTTCATCCAGTAGTGACTGTTAAAGACCCGGGTCCGGCTGAAGTTTACAACCTCAATACCAGATCCTGAGGTCTCGGTTCTAGAAGAGTTGTTCGCTGTGCAGTCCCAAGCACGGGGCGTCCCACATCACACACTGATGGTGTGCACCGTGCAACCGAGCCTGCTGGTAATGAGCACCTGATCGATAAGATATCAGTCCGTGCATATCGATCATATGGGAAGAGCTCGCGGGCGGGGTCAGGAGTCCGAGGCGGGGTCAGAGCATCCTTTATGGTATGGGTTCTGTGAGCATCATCATCTGCATCATCTTCACTCTGTCCGCCACACAACCAGTCTCTGTCCGTCACACAACCCTTCACTCTGTCCGTCACACAAACCGTCACTCTTCCCTCACACAAACCATCACCCTTCCATCACTCAACCCGCTACCCTGTCACAGAACCCTTCACCTTGTCCGAGCACGTACACCCGGGCCCTTTTATTGGCGGGGTCACGTCACTCGTGACACCCGTGATGGATGGGTGTCAGGGTGCAGTGTGCCCAGCCCTCGAGGGAGTGGCTGGCGTTACAACTTCCTGTGGGACACTAGAACGTGTCTCGCAGGATACTACATTCCTCCCCAACTTTATTTGAGGAACAAACAAAAATGCTAGTCCAACCTGTGGGGATAAAAGAAGCAGTTATCTAGTTACCACATGGTCCACCAGTCTATAGAGTCAGGTGGCAGGACGACAGCAGACCTGGATTGGTGACTTGGCTTGTAGCAGAAACCTTCTCGGCCGGCATCCGTAGTTTAACCTGAGGGCCTCAGGACACGATCGCTGGCTGGGAGACGTCCTCTGCGTGTCGATAGTTCGTTGACGGGGATATGTCTTGCTGCCTTGCCTGGTTTCCACTTTGCTGACATCCGTGATGGTCCGTGGTGGATTCTAACAGTTCATTGTAGTGGGCTGCGTCATAAAGATGGATGGAGTCCTACAGGAGAGTTCGCAGAGGTGTTGCTGGGCTGACTGTCATTGTTGAACGGCTTGGCTGTGACCGGAAACCTGTCGGCGAAAGTCTCTACTCACTCTCCCGCCTGGGGAGGCCCGTTGTCGGGGTTGCTGCGGGACTATAGGAGGGCTGTGCTGAGGGGTGCTTGTGTGCCATCTGGTGGCAGCTGCAGGACCACTGTGGAGCCGTTACTTAGTCAACGCCCAACTCCCACGGGTGGATGAGTCGTGGACAAGACTTGCCTTTGCTGCTTCGGTTTCGGTGTATGCCAGGTTCACAGGTGGCCTCTAGTTTCTTTTGTCTGCTGGTGTGGCGACGGTGCAGGACTCCATTCCGCCGATCTTCTGGGAGTGGCGATGTTTGACGCAGGTGATGATGGCTGTCCTGATGGCGGTTGCCAGCGATGTGGTGACTTGGGATGACAGGTGGTGGCTTGGTGGGAGTGTTGGGATGTCCGGGGGGAACTTGGCAGCCATGTGCCTCCGCTTTGCTGATGTTGATCTTAGTTGGTGGCTTGACACGTAGAGTGTTCGGTTCCTCTCTTGCCTTGGTGGGGCCACTGCCGACTCCATCTTGAGGCGGTGAGAGGGCGGGCGCTCAGTGCCGGTCTTCGCCCATGGCATCTGCGGACAGGAGCAGGGGTGTCGACTGACTCAGACTGCCGACGCTCGGGGACGGACGGTCGCCTGGGGAAGCGTTGGGACGAGACGTGGACTGCGCTTGCTGCGGCTTATGTTTGGTTCATCCGTGAGGCTGTGTCCTGGGACGTTGGTCCGTCGCCTGGGGAAGCGTTGGGATGAGACGTGGACTGCGCTTGCTGCGGCTTATGTTTGGTTCATCCGTGAGGCTGTGTCCTGGGACGTTGGTCCGTCGCCTGGGGAAGCGTTGGGATGAGACGTTGACTGCGCTTGCTGCGGCTTATGTTTGGTTCATCCATGGGGCTGTATCCTGGGACGTCGGTCCGCCTTGGTGGCTGTCTGGCGTGTCAGGGTGTGCTTCTTGGCTGGCTTGAGTCCTCAGTTTTCTCCCTTTGTTGGCTTGTTCAGCCCACCTGTGCTCATCCGGTCTTCGGGGTGACAGAGCTGTCACTCTTCTTCTTTTCCTCGAGGGCGTTGCTTTTGGACCTCAAGGCGGCGCTGTCGTGGCGCCGGCTTCTGCTTTGGCTCTGGCGTGCTTGTCTGGACCAGTCATTTGGTGAGGTGCTCCTTGTTTGCTGGGGCGACGTGACGTCCGGTCTTGTGTCGCTGTTCGTTGGAGCGCATGGTGCTGAGGCGGACTGCCACGTGAGGTGTGCGACTCCGCTCTTGCCAATCTTGTTTCGGGACCGACTCCGTCTTGAGGCGGTGTGAGGGATGACACCGTGGGTGGTCGTCGGCCTACTGCTGGGCTTCGCTGGGGCGGTAGAGACGTGGGTGCTCTCCTAACTGCATTCAGCAGTGCTTCTGTGTGGAGAGGTCTCCTGGGTGCTGACTGTGCAGTCAGGTTCACTGGCGCTTCTTCCTGCGCTCTTCTGGCATTGCGTGTTCTTTGCGTGATCGGTCTCATTCTTAAACGTTTTCTTCGGGCACTTGGTGTGCCTGTGGTGTTGTTGGCGGTTGTGCTAGTACACCGGTAGGAGCGTTGATGCGACCTCCTCCCTGGCGGTGGTGTGGTGTAGCCACATGTAGCGCGTGCTCTGCACCGGTCTTCCTTGTGCTGATAGTGGATGGTGGTTGCTTTGAGAAGTTGCTGTCCGGCTTGTCCTCCACTCTTGGGGGTTGTATTTGGTGTTGCTGCTTGAGTTTGATCAGTGCTTGCTTAGGCTGGAGGAGCTTTGGGCTTCCTGGGCCCTTGGTGATGTGGCACCACCTTTCTCCTTTGAACGTCTAGGCAGCCCCCCAGGGGTGGCGCGCGCAAGCCCGTCTTCGTGTGCTTCTTTTGGGCTTGCCGTCTTCATGTTTTTTTATTTTTATTTTGCTGCATAGGGACAGGCAATGTAGGCCTCTCATGTGCTTTCATCCTGCAGGGCAGGCTGTGCTTGGCAGCCTCAGTTCTCCTATGGCGAGGGCGGTGCAGGTTTGGGCTCCATGCAGGCTTTCTGCATGGGTAATTAGTCTCTCTTTTGTTCCCCTTGTGTTGTTTCTGACTACTCGATGAAGCCACACTTGAGTAAGCTAGTGCTTCTTCTTCTGTCTGGCGTGACTGTGCATCCACTTTGTGGCCTGACTTAGGTAGTTTCCAGGGCACAGGTAGCCATGGGGTTTCTTGGCTCTCACCAGGGGCTCAGCTGCTTCTCTTCAGCCTGCTAGAGAGTCCTTAGAGTGCATGCTGTGCACCGGGCTATCGGCCAGCAGCCTCTGTACTGCAGTCTCGTGGGGCTGTGCTGCGTCCTATCCATTGGACTCACGGTGGCTGCGCCTTGTGTTAGTGCCTCGTCAGCGGCTGTCAGGAGCTAGACTTCTAAGCTGTCTGGGGGGCGGACGTGCTGGTCTCTTCCCTTGCTGCTATGGCCGGTGCAGCGTTTGTGTCAGAGTCTGCACGGGACCTTGATGAAGATGACACGTTTGGCATGAAGGCAGCTGTCAATCTCTCCTCTCAACCCCTACTGTGCGTGTACACTGGTGCTTCAGGCGTGCGGGCTGTACCACCCAGCTCTTTCGCTTTCCAGTTGCGCCGCTTGGTACCCTGAATGTAAATGTAGTTGAGCTTATATAGCGCACAGCTACCCGCAGTGGGTTTCCCGGCGCTTGCTTAGGGAACCCGTCCTGGTATTCCCCTGTGAGATAGCAGGGTATCCACAAGGTGAAAGTCAGGCATCCCGCCGCGAGGGGCCGTTGTGGAGATTAAGCAAGCTATTGCCCAGAGTCGCAGAGTGTGAACCCGTGAGTCGAGGAGGCACCGGGGCGAGAATTATCGAGTCCGAGGAATTTTTAGCCCAAGACCCGCCGAGGCGGGGAATTGAACCCGGGTCCAGGACCAATCTCAGCTTCCGGGTCTGCTGCCTCTAACCCCTGAGCCACACTTCTCCGCTGTAGGGCCAAGGACGGTGAAGACGGCTTCGTTCTAGGTAGGGTGCTGTGTGGTGTGGGGCCGGCAGGTGGCGCTGTGCCTGCTTCTGGGCTGCAATATTTTTCTCTCCGATCACAAGCGTGATGTCGGAGTCAGGCCGGCCTCTTCACTTTCTTGGCAGGCGGGGCAGCCAGCAGAAACTTTTGCAGGTATGAGGGGTAAAGTGGCGTGATTGTAGGACTCCTTCACGCTGGCCTACATTGACTCCTGCCGTGGAGCGACCAGTCGGCGCTAGGTGACGCATGCGGCGTGTAGTGGGTTTACTTCCAAAAGTAGGAATTGGGGCCTTCGGTGGGGCTGATAGTGTGCAGCAGCAGTGTGGCTTTGGCGTTCATGCTGGCCGACGGAACAGTCTGTTGGGGCCCTTTGTAGTGCTGCGGATGTGCAGCAACAGCAGTGTGGCCTTGGCGCTTGTGCCGGTTGGCAGGGTCATCTGTTGAGGCATGTGCTTTCACTAGTGAGGGGGGCATATGGTGTGACTCCGGCAAGCATCCGCTAGGTGGCGCGGCTTTGCGGAGTCACCACGTTGCAGGCTGGGGCAGCTTTCTCTTTTCCCCCCGGGCAGAGAGACGTACCGCGAGCAACCAGTGCGGTACCTCCTGCGGCATCAACGCTTTACCTCCAGGTGGCGCCTTCTCTCCGGGCAGCCGTCGACGAGCAGGGACTGGCTGAGGCGGTGTTTGCTTCCTTCGGGGGCAGAGAGATGCACCACGATCAGCTGGTGCGGGGCCTCCCGCGGCGCCTTGCCTCCCTGTGGTGTCTTTACTTTGGGCAGCCGTCAACAAGCAGGTACTGTCTGGTGCTTCGGGCGGCACGGTAAGCGGGAGTGGGGCAGGGCCTCGCGTGTCTTTCTCCCATTGCCTGTGGGGTCACAGGGCTGTGGTCCTGTGGGGGTGGCCTTCCGGGTGCGGCTGCGGGCACAGTTCCCGCAGTGCAGGGGGGGGGGGGTTCACTGACCTCTCGCCGTCGGGCTGGCCGGCATTGGGGTTGTGTCGGTGGCCGCGTGTGGGTGACCGCGGGTGCCTCCTGAGGTCTTCCCTATGATGCTGGTTCCGGTACCCGGTGTCTTTCGTCTTCAGCAGCGCGAAGGGGCTATGTGCAACCCCTGTGCAGGTAGCTCTGTTCTCCTCGGGGCAAGGAGTTGTGCATGGGTGGCAGGACAGGCGCAGCTTACACTTCCGTCACTGGTGGAGCAAAAGAGCGCACAGGGGTGTCGCCTGCCGGGCTACACTCTTCCTCCACGCGAAACGCTGAAGGTCTAAGCAGCAGGCCTGCGGGGTCAGTCACCCGCCTCGTCGCCAGTGTAGTGTTGGGCCTCAGGCCCGCATGGCGTAACAAATGGACACAGGCACTCGGGAGTATACTTCAGTAACTGGCCACGAGCACGTGCACCCGGGCCCTTTTATTGGCGGGGTCACGTCACTCGTGACACCCGTGATGGATGGGTGTCAGGGTGCAGTGTGCCCAGCCCTCGAGGGAGTGGCTGGCGTTACAACTTCCTGTGGGACACTAGAACGTGTCTCGCAGGATACTACAGTGCCCTCTGTTCCTGAACTCTGCACTACACAAGGTCTGGTCTCCAGCCTTTTGGCCCGCTCCCTCTCTGGTTGTGTGTATTGTGTCTTATACACTTGGGCTGTACACATCGCAGTTATGGGTATTGGGCCTCGTGCTCGTGAGTGCAGGACGCCAATGTCCTGTATTTATGTCGATAGTTTAGTGTAGCGCGTATGAGCCCTCGTGGGCGTCAAGGCGGTGGGCACAACTTAATCGTGATTTGCACGAAAGCGCAAGATGGTCATTGTAAAAACACACAGAACATGTGTGAGAGGATACAGTGAACAACAAAAGGTATGGCAATTACTGACAAAGAACAACAAATCTTGCCAGGTCGTGGGCCGGAGAGATCTGAATCCCGGCTCTGATGATCGACGCACCAGTGACCTTCGGAACACCATGTTCTTCACACTGCACACTACATCTTTGGTCCTCTGCTCGCAGTACACCCAGCTTAACGTCCCCTGCCTTGCACCAGGATACACTGTGTCACACATCTGTGTGCTTTCCCACGTGCAGCTCTATGTCCCGTGCCTTGCACCAGAACACACTGCGTGCCTTCCCACGAGCAGCTTCATGTCCCGTGCACCAGGACACACTGTGTGCCCTCCCATGTGCAGCTTTATGTCTTGCGTGCACCAGAACACACCGTGTGCTTTCCCACGTGCAGCTGAATGTCCCGTGTGCACCAGAACACACTGTGTGCCTTCCCACCACCAGGACACGCTGTGTGCCTTCCCAGGACACACTGTGTGCCTTCCCATGTGCAGCTTTACTTCCCATGACTTGCAAAAGGGCACACTGTGTCCCCTTCCACCACTAGGACACACTTTGTGCCTTCCCACGTGCAGCTTTACGTTCCGTGCATCAGGACACACTGTGTGCCTTCCCACATGCAGCTTTATGTCTCGCGTGCACCAGCACACAGTGTGCCTTCCCACATGCAGCTTTGTCTCGCGTGCATCAGAACACACTCTGTGCCTTCCGATGTGCAGTTTTACATCCCGTGCAGTGCACCAGAACACACCGTGTGCCTTCCCACGTGCAGCTTTGTCTCGCGTGCACCAGACACAGAGTGCCTTCCCACGTGCCGCTTGTCTCGCGTGCATCAGAACACACTCTGTGCCTTCCCATGTGCAGCTTTATGTCCCATACCTTGCAGCAGAACACACTGTGTGCCTTCCCACGTGCAGCTTTACCTCACATACCTTGCACCAGGACACACTGTGTGCATTCCCACATGCAGCCTCACGTCCCGTGCTGTGCACCAGGACACACTGTGTGTCTTCCCACCACCAGGACACGCTGTGTGCCTTCCCATGTGCATTTATAGTTATATGCAAAAGTAGTGATTTATTTATATAAGTTTTGATATATGTATGAATATATAATTATATTCAAATATATATATATATACATTAAATATCTTTATACATATAAATATATGTATTTATAATTGCATATATATATATTCCACTTGGAGAAACTTGATTTAATATTCTGAAATTGGAGTTTTGGACACAGTTTTAAATCTGAACATCATGGTCATTTACTTTGTGGTTGCGGTGATTTACCTATCTACATCAGAATTGTGATCTATTAATTGGAACTCATTAATCAGATAGGGATTTTGGGCACTTGCCATAACTTCCACTTTAAATATGATTGGTGGAGTGTTCTTAAAATTGTTTATTATATATGTTTTAGGTAACAGCGCCACTCTGACTGTTTTTGTGTCACTCCTGAAACCCCATAGACATCTGTACATGGTTTATTTATTATTTGCACTTAAAAATTTAACCTTTCAGTCTTTTTTCTTAAGCTGATAGGCTTTTACTTCACATAAAAGGCACAACCTACAGTGGCGCATCATGTGATCAAGCTCTGCTTGTCAGAGCGAAACGCGTCAGGGAGGGCAGCTGCCCGTAATTGCACTGAATAAAATAATGACTGCTTGCACTCTACTGTGTTGGATGGCCTGTTATTGAGCATTTTTACTTTTGGGGAAGAGGTCGTTACCTGCTTGGTGCCGTCTGTGATTCAGCGGTTCAGGATTTCTCTTCGATATATACATATATATGTACATATTAAAATATAGCTTCCTTCATATACATGTATATGTATATATGTGCATAATTTTATATATATACATGTATATATATGCATGTAAATACATATGCATATTTATATAAACGTAAATGCCTTTACAAATATGTGCACAAATGTACATATATACCCATATATATCTATATATAGGTGTATATTTGTACATTTTTTAATAAAAAACAATATATATATATATTTGTATGCAAATATACATGCGTTTGAATATATGTATTTATATATGCAATTATACATATATATGCAAATGTATATAGTTTATAGTATTACTAATAATATATGTATAGATATAAAAATATATACTTACATAGATATATTAAAACGCATTGCCATTTACAATGCCAATTGCTCAAACTCTAGTAAATGCGAGACCTATTGCATTGTAAATGCTTGTTATAAACGTTAGTTGTTTTCCCTTTTCAATGTAATACTACAAAACAAGAGCTTCAAAACATTTTAATCCCGGCAGCTGCAACTTCGATTATGAAAAGGAAATAGGGACTTACACAGAGGTCATCCATCCAGCCCACCCATAGAAACTAAAATGTAGCGCCCTTATTGTAATGCTTTATTCTTGCACTCAGTTAAATGGAAATCAAGGGGAATTACTACTACAGTGTTTACATTCAGCTGTAATTCACTTTGATTGCTCAACAGTCATCGGTGTTAATATTCTAAATAAGTTTAAGCAAATACGTTAAAAAAATCTTGTTCAATGAAGATCGAGTGAGAGAGATACTCTCAGATCAACAACTGCCCTGCTGACATTGTCCAGATAATGTAATTATACACGCTCACGCCTTTCCGCTGCTGTGTCTGCATTTTAAAGGTGTGCTCAGCTCATCAAACCCTGTGTTGATGCTTGAATGCACTTCCGGTGCTGATGAAACACAAGTCAAGTGGAACGCGCAGTCCGAACACGCTCCAGTAATTAGCCATGCACTGCCATAGCGTTCATTTCCAAACAGCATAGATGGGATGGAGGCAGAGTGCTGCATTAGCTGTCACCCCCTCCCCAACCCCCCCCCCCCCAACCCCTAAGTGAAATGTCCAGTGTTGCACCTTTGCACATGCGAACTGAGCCCAATGCTAGTTCTCAAACATGTTGAAATGACTGAACTAGAAGAAAGAATGCATGTCTGTATCATTAACAAAACTGTGTAGCCACTAGAGGGCGGTACATATTGTTTGCTGCCTCTTTTGCCTCGCTTCTCCTGGGACAGAAACCAGGACTATAATCTTATGGATGTGTGTGTCTTCAGTAACAATAACCAGTACATTGTATAACAGGATTAATACTTGCATTCTACTTAAAGAGACACCAAACTGGCCAGTCTCTCATTGCCTAATAATATGAAAGTTAAGATCTGCTCTCCATGAGAAGCCTTCAACGTGAAAAGCAGATTGAATCCATTGATCATGTCAATTATATGACTTGTTTTGCTGCCACAGTATTTACTTTATTTCAGTTGCATGATTCAACACTGTTGCAGCTTGACGGCTCTGCAAGTAACACATTTTCTCTTTTATTAACATTCTGGCGTATGAAAGAGAGGCACAGCCCTGCAGGGAATTGGGCTTGTAACCTATGGCTGGACGCAGATTTTTGAAACAGGTGAATTTAGCAAATGGGTACATTAGCACTTTATTTTCATTGTATTGCTGTATGATCCTACTACAAAACAACGGCATGGTCCTTGATGCAGAAAACCCAAGTCAAAGCTTGACTACTGCTGCATGGTGCCAAAAAGTCAACACAACACGTTGATGGACAGAGCGCTGATATTTTTCAGACACTCACTCCCAGCCACTATTAGATCTGGGTTGAATCCATCATTGTTCTTTTACTCACTTTGCCACCCCAGTTCAGGCCCAGCCATATGCAAATCCGTCTTGACCCTGTTCCTCATGGGAACAGTCCAGCCCGAACTGCCAAGCCAGGCCTTCCCCGAACCGGAAACAAGCATCCTGGGACCGGTTTCGAGCTAATAGCCCTCATCAGCCAGGCTATCTTGAATCCAGTGGCAAAGTGAGCAAGGGGCCCATGTTAGGTCATACCCTGCTAAGGGTGAACAAAGCAAACACAAGATGATGGATGCAGCGCTCAAACTTTTCAGACACTCACACCCAGTCACTATTTGATCTGGGTTGAATCCATCATCGATCTTTTGCTCACTTCGCCACCCGAGTTCAGACCAATCCATATGCAAATCAGTCTTGACCCTGTTCCTCATGGGAACAGTCCAGCCTGAACTGCCAAAGCAGGTCTTCCCTGGACCGGAACCAAGCCTCCTAGGACCTGTTTCAGGGTAACACCCCTCATCAGCCAGGATGGCTTGAATCCAGTGGCAAAGTGAGCAAGGTCCCCACGACTGGGCATTCCTTGCCAACTTAGGGCGAACAAAGCAAACACCACAAGACGATGGATGGAGCGCTGAAACTTTTCACACAGTCCAACCCCTGAAGTCCTGGCTTGGCAGTTCGGGTGGACTGTTCCCATGTGGGACAGTGTCGAGACTGATTTGCATATGGCTGGGTCCAAACTGGGGTGGTGAATTGAGCTAAAGAATGATGATGAATTCAACCCAGATCTGTGACTGGGGTGAATGTCTGAAAAGTTTCAGCGCTCTGTCCTTCGTCTCCTTGTGTTTGCTTTGGTGCAAAAAAGAGAAATCTTTCATTAGAGTAGTTGCTTGGCTATTGTTTGGTTTTCAAAGGTGGCAAAATATCCACATGAACCATTTTTAATTACTTTAGGTGTTAGGCTCGCATCCACAGAAGTAGCAGGACACGTAATAGAATGTTTTTCTGAATATCTGGTTAAAACCTTTTGAAGCAGCCCATCGTTTTCACACACACAAGCCACAGCCTCACCCTGTGGCAGCGTCCATAAGAGGAACCCTCTAGGGCAATTGGTTACTCAAAGCCATGCCCTCCTACTATCATTCCTACTCACCAAGGCTACTTTATGCAAGGGACCGGAAAAAGACGACGTGCTTAGAGGCTTTTAGAATCAGTCTGTGCTCCTGAACCCCACTATAAAACATAAACTTCTGCCGTAAGGAGAGCACACTGTTTACATGTCCACTGATTTAGAAGCATATTATCCATTTTAGCATCAGGTTTCAACTCCGAATATCTCCTTGTAAACGACTATTGTAAGCAGACTTATTTTTTTTTTAAGAAAAAGGTTTTTGAAATCCAATAGGAATTTGACCTTACTCTATAATGTGTGAGGTCTTTACATTGTTTTTTCCAAGAGTTAAATATTAGAACATTTTATAAACAGCCAATGCAGGTCTATCCATCTCTGATCTCTGGTCTTTATAGCCACCTGCCTAACTGTATACATGTCTGCCAACTACCTATTAATCCATCAATTAATCAGCATTACTATCTTTAAGTCTGTCTTTTTATCCGTCATAATCTATCCGTCTGCTTGCCTCTACCTATATCTTACTATCTATTTGTATTTGTTTCAAGCAGTCTTTTTTGGCTCTCGGTCTATTTATATGTTTTTCTTCTGCCAGTTTATCACTCAATATGTTTGTCTCTCTGTTTCTAGATCCACCTGTCCCTCTTTATGGGACTTTATCTACTTTTATCTGACTCTCAATCTTTTTGTCTTCTCTTGCATCTGTCTATTCTTAATCTATCCACCCAGTCACACATCCGTCCATCCATTCACCCACCCACCCTACCAATCATACTTTTATGAATTCATCCATCTACCCATGCACCCATACACCTGTTCCTTTTTCTCTGTCACCCTTTTTATCTTTTTATGCCTCTACATCTCACTTTAGGCCTGAATCATAAAACATTATCTGTGAGCAGTTGTGTCTAACGCTAGACTGTGCAGTGTCGTAGGGCCAGATGTAGGTCGCCAATTACCGGTCGGTAACAGCCGATTTCGGCCGTTACCGACCGGTAATTGGTTTTCGAGATGTAGGGGCAAATATTTTACAGATTCTGTAAATTTACCGAAATGGTAAATTTACCGAATCTGTAAAATACCGATTCGGTAATTTTACCGATTCGGTAAAACCCAGATGTAGGTAGCACTGTTGACAGTGCTACAGGCCTTCAGAACTCGTTATTTTACCACCCAATCCAATTGGGTGGTAAAATACCGAATACAGGTGTGCATGCACATCTGTACATGCACACCTGTGCCATGTGGCACACAGACATGCCTGTATTTGGGGTGCTAGAGGGTGTCAAAGTGACACCCCCTGCACCCTTGCTGAAATAGGTATTTACCGAATCTGTAAATACTGATTCGGTAATGCCCATTGATTCCTATGGGCTTCAATGCCCATAGGAATCAATGGGCATTACCGAATCGGTATTTACAGAATCGGTAAATACCGAATCTTAACGATTCGGTATTTACCGAATCAGAAATACCTACATCTCCCCCCCTCTATTTTACCACTTCTTAAATACCGATTCGGTATGAATCGGTATTTAAGAGGTGGTACATTAAAATTACCTACATCTGGCCCTTAGTCTTGAAATCCCAGTAAGGCATGCTTTATCATGGAAAGAAACTTGGTGCATCTGGTCCACATCTCTCTATGGCTATCAGTCTGTCTCCCTTTCTGGCGCCTACATGCCTTTCTGTGCCAGTCTTTCCCTGTCTTTCTGTATTGCTCTGTCTATTTTTTCTCTCTCAATGAGTCTCCTACTCTTTCTAAATCCCCTTTTCACTCTCTGCCTCTTTGTCTGCCTCTCTATAACTTTCTGTCTGTCAGTCTCCCTCTTTGATAACACTGTTTTTCTGTATTTCTAGGTCTCTCCATTTCTCCTGTGTCTTTTGCTCACTGTCAGTCGTTGATTGGGTTATTTCTGATGTAATGTCATATATGTTGGGGGCTATCAACACTGTCATAACTAGCAATTGGAAGGAATACATGATTTTTCTATGGATTCTTTGTACAGACAACCTGTAATGTCAATTGTGTTTGTAAAGACAACGTTGTTCTGTTGTCTGATGTTTGAATATAATGTTGAGGGGCTTTTAGTAAAAGGTATTGACTACTCAATTCTTATTCTGTAACAGTTACAAGTGAAGGATGATTTGACCACGGTAAATTAGTAATGGCAATAACAAACAAGTCTAAAGACAATTGGTCTGGTTTAAAAAGAAAAGTGCCCTCTCATTGGATTGTATGTGTAGTATTGTAGATAGGCAAGTAGGTGATTCCACAAATGGGTCTGTGAGTTAGAAAACGTGGACTGCAATCAATGTACTCATTCATCATCCACACGCTTGGTTACTAATGCTTACATTCATGTATCCACCTTTTAACTAATGTGTTAGAAAGGCGACCCCGGGGGAGGTAGAAGATGTCTGGCCGACCACCCCTAGGTCCACCCCTCCTTCGAGAAGTAGCCGAGCGTTACCGAGAGGCCTCCTGGGTGAGGGTCCTCTCCTAGGATCGTACAGCAGAGTAATCACAACACTACACACGGACACCACACAGGAGGTCAAATTCTTAAGCTTTTATAGATAATAAAGGTTGCTGGTTCTTGGTAGTATATACAGGCAGATCGAGGGATCCGTAAAGTCTCGTAAAGGGGGGTAAGGTAGCGGGACAGTCTCAACCTGGGTGGAAGAAGGGATACCCTACGCACAGCTCTCAATCCTCGAGCTGGGGGGTTCCGAGAGGTCGGGCCGCGGCAGCGCCAGCAGGCTCTCAAGATGGTTTCAGCGAGGTAGGCCGCGGCAGCGCCAGCAGGCTCTCAAGATGGTCTCAGCGAGGTAGGCCGCGGCAGCGCCAGCAGGCTCTCAAGATGGTCTCAGCGAGGTAGGCCGCGGCAGCGCCAGCAGGCTCTCAAGATGGTCTCAGCGAGGTAGGCCGCGGCAGCGCCAGCAGGCTCTCAAGATGGTCTCAGCGAGGTAGGCCGCGGCAGCGCCAGCAGGCTCTCAAGATGGTCTCAGCGAGGTAGGCCGCGGCAGCGCCAGCAGGCTCTCAAGATGGCTTCGGGTTACAGGAAGGATGAGTTCGTCTGGTGTCGGCCGTGACAGCGTCAGCAGGGCTTCCAGTCCAGGATACAACTCGGGTCCTGCTCCGGGGCTGGCCCAGATATAGGGCTGGAGTCCTTTGATGTCCGGACCCTCGCGCCTGGGGGGCCGGAGGGGCCGGGATGATGGTGTCCAGACACCAAGCAGGGGGGTGGAGCCAGCGCCCAGGGAGGCCGGAGGCGATCGATACCAGGTGTCCGGGGACGGCTGGGGACCATCGAAACTCCCCTTTCCTCCGGGATCCGTCGAGTGGCCACTCGACCGCCTGGGTGGATCCTGGCGCCTCGATGTCGGGGTTTCGCTGGACCCAGGGCTAGGGCAGAGGCCACGTACCCCGGACGTGGAGGTTCCAAGATGGCGTCGGGGAAGGCCTCGTGTTCGGGCGTGATGGGCCTGGGATGGAGCTAGGCCGGTAGTGTTGATCCGGGATGGTAACCGGACCAGCAATGTTGGTCGTGCATGGTCGGGCTGGAGGGGCTGCCCGAGGCGGAGTGGAGGGCTGATGTCGTCTGGGGCCCGCCGCGCTGGAGAGGTAGGACCACGCCACGAGGCCGGGTCCAACATAATGATTGCAATCTTCTGCTTGCCCATCTTCTATATACAGCACACAAATTTGCCACTCAGTGAAGAGGCCCTTTCAGTTGTAGGCAAGACATATTGGCTTTGCCAATGCTTGTTAGTAAAGGAATCATAAATGCCAAGTTTATAGAGTAGGTGTGATATACCCTTATAATGGATATTTCAAAAGAGAAGCAGTACATGTAGTTAGACTTGGCCTTCTCTGCAGGTGTCACCCCCGAACCTTTTCCCTTCACCTCTCCTATTTTTGCTGAATTCGTTTTTGTTGGCCTTAGGGCTCTGTGCACTTTACCACTGCTAATCAGTGCTAAAATGATTGCGCTGATTCCTTAAAACATGGTAGAATTGTCTTACACCATATTGGCATATTTAATTTACTTATACGCCCCTAGTGGAGTGATGTACCATATCCTCAGGGCCTGTAAATTAAATGAAATGCTACTGGTGGGCATACAGCACTTATTGTGCCACCTACTTAAAAAGCCCCTTAAAAATGTCCTAGGACCTTCCATTGCAGCCCGAATGCAATTTTAAACTTCAAATTAAAAACTCCTGTTTGTGTGCTGCATAAATAATTTACACATTGCCTCTTCGTTAAGCTTGATTCCTTTGTGCCAAGCAAATTAGGATTAAGCACAGGTTAATTTAATTAATTTTGTGGTTCACCCTGACAGGTATTTTGGCTGTTGCATGAATAGGGGTCGCCCCCTATCCAACCAACAACACAATTTCTCACACTTGTATTGCAATCTCTAGTTTGTTGCAGGTGTGTAACACCCCCTACCACACTACTCTGCCAAAAGAGATGGAGGGGTGCTGAGATTTCATCACTGCACAAATATAACAAGCATTTGGAAAGCCAACAGGTCTCACCTTTCAATTGTTACCTGGCCTTTTGGCTTTGCAAGTGCTTTTTTTACTGATGTTGTGCTGCATGAGCAAAAATACAAAAACACTGGTTTCAAAATGTGAAACAGCATTGTCAAAAACAAAACAATTGCTGCTGCCACATCTTGACATATATATGTGCATGGGTCACCATGCATCATGAAATAGAGGCCGTTGTTTTTTACTTTTATTTACCATTCCAAGATGGCGGACGCCAATCCTAGTGTGGTAAAATTATGAAAATATGCACATAAGCACATCAATGAGAAAGGAGCAGCCTGGTACATGTTGTGTCCTCCCAAAAAAAAATATTTATAAATATCTTTTTTTAAAAATGTAATAGGATTGGATGGGATGAGAAATGGAGGAGTGGGTAAGAGAACGGGGAGCAGGTCAATGCTGCTGAGTGGCAGGAGCAATGGAGATTTTGTGGAAGATGAAAAATAAAAATATAGCAAATAAAAGCTGGACAGAGGGGGTAAAAAAGCAATGGATTTGCTGAGGGAGGAAGAGAAGGACCAAAACAGAGCACTGGTTGGGGAATTGAGGGGCAAAGCAACACAAGCGGGAGACATCAAGGAAACATTCACTTCCACGGAGTACTGAATGAAAATGAAAAAAGTAGTTCCCTGAATGTAAAGCAGAGGAAGGATGCATGTTATCCAATCAAAATAATAAATAAGTTGTACTCCAGAGGCAGGACAAGATCAAGATCAAGAAGAGGATAGAAAGCCTTCTAGTAAAAAGCAAGCAATGACATTGATAAGAAAGTGAAGCAGAAGACTGACCCAAAGCCCACTTTAAGAACTGGAATAACACACAATACATCTCTAACAACAGACAGCTCACATCTGTCTGCCGACAAGACCTAAAAAGTCAGTAGACTGAGCAGGGACCCCAGTGAAGAGTGGGGGCCTGGTTTTATTCTACTGGTTTGCACAATGTCTCTACTGGTGATCTAGCCTACTTGCATAGCTACAGTCAGTAAACAGACATAATATTGAGTAAAAAATATAGAATGGACATAATATCGAGTAAAAAATATAGAATGGACATAATATCGAATGGACAGAATATAGTGGTTAAAAATATCGAATAGAAGGTAAGTAATATCGATTTTTAAAATAAAGTCAAAATATCGATGTAAGTAATATCGATTTTTAAAATATAGAAAGTCAAAATATCAATGTAAGTAATATCGATTTTTAAAATATAGAAAGACAAAATATCGAAGTATATAATATAGATATTAAAATATATCAAATTTTTAATAATATCTAATTTTGTAAAGCTTTTTTTAATGTTATTTAATTTTTCGTAATCTAATTCTGTAGCGGGTTGTGGGTTTATAGGGGAATAGGTTGGGAAGTAATTTAATTGTAATTAATTAAAAATGTTAATATATTTATTGGTATTTATTTTGAATTAATTGTTAATTAATTTTTAATTGGTAATTAATTAATTTCTAATTGGTAATTAATTTCTAATTGGTAATGTATTTTTATTCATTTATTAATTGATAATGATGTTAATTTAATTAATTTATTTTCCGTAGCCGGCTATGGGTTTTAAAGGGGAATAGGGTGGGAAGTAATTTAATTGTAAATAATTAAGTATGTTAATTTTTTAATTGGTATTTATTTTGAATTAATTATTAATTATTTATTAATTGGTAATTTATTCGTTTTAATTGGTAATTCATTTTTAATAATTGATTAATTGATAATTATGTTAATTTTATAAATTTATTTTTTGTAGCGGCTTGTGGGTTTATAGGGGAATAGGGTGGGAAGTAATTTAATTGTAATTATATTGAGTTTGAATTGTTAATTATTAATTAATTGATTTTAATTGGTAATTTAATTTTATTAATTGATTTTTGATAATTAAATTAATTTTATTAATTTATTTTGTGTAGTGGGTTGTGGGTTTTTAGGGGAATAGGGGAGAAGTAATTTAATTGTCATTAAGTAAATCATTTTTATTATTTTGTATCTATTTTTAATCTATTAATTAATTGGCAATTAATTTGTAATAATAGGTAATTGATTTGAATTATTAATATTAATTTGTATTTGTAATTGAATAATTATTATATAATATTACATTGGTAATTTATTTTAATGAATATTTTCTTGTTATTGATATTAAATTAATTTTTATTAATATATTTAATCTTTACTTTCCCTACTGCTGCACTCTTTGGAGTGGGAATGGTAATTTATACCCCTACGCTATCCAACGCTTTCCCTATTGTTGCACTCTCTGGAGTGGGAATAGTAATTTTTACCCCTACGCTATCCAACGCTTTCCCTTATGTTGCACTCTCTGGAGTGGGAATAGTAATTTTTACCCCTATGCTATCCAACGCTTTCCCTACTGTTGCAATCTCTGGAGTGGGAATAGTAATTTTTACCCGTACGCTATCCAACGCTTTCCCTAATGTTGCACCCTGTGGAGGGGGAATAGTAATTTTTACTCCTACGCTATCCAACGCTTTCCCTACTGTTGCACTACCTGGAGTGGGAATAGTAATTATTACCCCCCCCGCTATCCAACCCTTTCTGTACTTTTGCACTCACTGGAGTGGGAATAGTAATTTTTACCCCTACGCTATCCAACGCTTTCCCTTACTGTTGCACTCTCTGGAGTGGGAATAGTAATTTTTACCCTCCTGTTATCCAACGCTTTCTCTAATGTTGCACTCTCTGAAGTGAGAATAGTAATTTTTACCTCTCGCTATCCAACGCTTTCCCTACTATTGCACTCTCTGTACGAGGAATAGTAATTTTTACTCTCCCGCTATCCAACACTTTCCCTACTGTTGCACTCTCTGGAGTGGGAATAGTAATTTTTACCCCTCGCTATCCAACACTTTCCCTACTGTTGCATTCACTGGAGGGGGACTAGTAATTTTTACCCTCCCGCTATCCAACGCTTTCCCTAATGTTGCACCCTGTGGAGGGGGAATAGTAATTTTTACTCCTACGCTATCCAACGCTTTCCCTACTGTTGCACTCCCTGGAGTGGGAATAGTAATTATTACCCCCCCGCTATCCAACCCTTTCTGTACTTTTGCACTCACTGGAGTGGGAATAGTAATTTTTACCCCTACGCTATCCAACGCTTTCCCTTACTATTGCACTCACTGGAGTGGGAATGGTAATTTGTACCCCTACGCTATCCAACGCTTTCCCTACTGTTGCACTCTCTGTACGAGGAATAGTAATTTTTACTCACCCGCTATCCAACACTTTCCCTACTGTTGCACTCTCTGGAGTGGGAATAGTAATTTTTACCCCTCGCTATCCAACACTTTCCCTACTGTTGCATTCACTGGAGTGGGACTAGTAATTTTTACCCTCCCGCTATCCAACGCTTTCCCTACTGCTGCACTCTCTGGAGTGGGAATAGTAATTTTTACCCTCCTGTTATCCAACGCTTTCTCTACTGTTGCACTCTCTGGAGTGAGAATAGTAATTTTTACCTCTCGCTATCGAACGCTTTCCCTACTGTTGCACTCTCTGGAGTGGGAATAGTAATTTTTACCATTACGCTATCCAACGTTTTCTCTACTGTTGCACTCACTGGAGTGGTAATAGTAAATTTTACCCTCCCGCTATGCTATGGTAAAAATATTGTATATTTTTTATTAATATTACGTTCATATATATATATATATATATGTATTAAAAAATCTAAATGGATGTTATTTTTTTGTAACTTAAATGAATTATTTATTAATTTTAAGGTAATATAAGTATTTTAAATATGTTTAAGTTAATTTTATTTATTATTTTATTAATTTATAATTATTTTAAAGCATTTAAAAAAATTCGATATTTTGACTAACTATATTTTTAACAACAATATTTTTGATTCAATATTTTTGTACTTACCTGTTTGGAGATAGGGATTCGATATTTTTGCATTCTATATTTTTTACTCAA
The DNA here is from genome assembly GCF_964261635.1 of Lissotriton helveticus. Taxonomy (NCBI): domain Eukaryota; kingdom Metazoa; phylum Chordata; class Amphibia; order Caudata; family Salamandridae; genus Lissotriton; species Lissotriton helveticus. The sequence goes on from NC_136063.1 coordinate 490,907,865, forward strand.
TATTGTGGTAATTCTATATTTGTGACATCGATATTGTTTCAGTGATACGCTACAGTCTATGTATCCGCCATGATTCTAGTGAGTGGCTACCTCCAGGTTCATATTCAGCACATAAGTAGAACATATCAGGCGTTAAGAAGTCCGAAAGAAACAGAAATGCACACAGCTCTGTGAGATGTGGGGCAGGAATTCTGGAAATAACTGATAAGCCAAGATCCTATTTCAATACTTCTGTGTCTCTTTTTATTTAGAAGTCTCTTATACCAAGACGACTCAGCTGGAATATTATAATATAGCGATTTCCATAATCCGGATAGGTAGCTGTTGTCTTTTGAATAGCCTCGTTCTCTTCCCTGGGTGTCTGACCTTCTTATTCTTCTTTTCTATGTTCCGGGTTTGGTGGCGCTTGCAGACCCCTTCTTGACTCAGAAAACCAAAATGCTGCGTATCAGTGAAACCCCCCCCCCCCTCCTACCACTAAACCTAAAAAATTAAATACACCCTCCCTCTTGTGGCTTCTGTTCTTCTCTTCTCTACGTTCTTGCATTTCAACTTTTGTCTGGTTTTTGTTTTCTTTTTGTTTATTTTTTCTGCTTATGTTTTCTAGCCCTTCCATGCCCCTAATCTTTGATGTTTCTGTACTATATTGCGTCCTTCTGGTGCCCACCCTTTTAGGGCCCTATTTTACCCTTGTACTCATTTCTGCTCGCTTGTCAAATTGTGCTTTCTATTATTTTTCTTTTTGTATCACGCTGGGGAATCTGTCAGGTAGCAATGGAATTCCGAAATAATAAATCTAATTCTTGGAGTCTCTAGGTTAGTCTCACACAATAACCATTTTGGCTTCACTCAAAGAACCAGTTACATTGGAAATGTTCTTTTAGCTGTGAAAGTAACGTCCCTTTTTTGTCCTTGTTGTCTCTACCTCTCCCCCTCCAAGTACAGCGCAAGCTCTGTTTTCTGGGCGTTAAAACCTCCTCCCCAGACCCATGGGAAAAGAAATCAACAAAAACACAAAAAATAATATTTGTCAGGGAGATCAGCAGAGCAGTAGCAGTTGGCGTTTACCACTCAGTCCCTACTGAGGAAGCCATAACCCTTCCCTGGACCTTGGAAGGTCTGGGACTCAAGGATCTGACCTACCTTCTCGTCTCGGGTGGGAGATGTCGGTTCCCAGGCGAAGGTGGCACGTCTCCTCAGTACCGTCCAGGAACACAACCCCTGGGGTTCAGGTTATTGGATGCTGGACTGCTCTGCTTCCTATCCCGGGAGAAATTGTTGAAGGGGCGTACTCGCTGCTCAGTTTGGGTCCAGTGGTAAGGTAACCCCAGAACTTTGCCTCAGTCTCTTTGCTGGTCTTTTTTAAAGGCATTTTATTGGACAGCTTTGTGTTATCCCACCTATGAAGTAGTTCTGTTGCTCATAACTAACTGAGACATTCTTAATACAGGCCCGTTGTCAAATACAGTAGAAAACTGGATTACATGTGGCAACACAGTGACATAAAGAGTAGTCATGGATTTTGCATTGCAAACTGTGAGAAATGCAAGATGTTTTATATTGAGTTTAGGGCCTGGTGTATTAACAGACAGGTTGCAAAAAGTGGTCAGAAACTGTATGTTGACTTTTTTGTGACCAGTTCTGATTTTGCAATGCAACGTATGTAGCAATAAGTGGCATTGCAAAATCTCCAGTTATGGGGGGTCAGTCACTAAATGACCTGGCTAATGAATAATAATTAACCCCTTCCAGGCTGATGACGAGCTCAGCTCGTCATGAGCGTAACCTGCCGTGCACTCATAACGAGCTGAGCTCGTCATGAACCGCGGGTTTTTTCAAATCGCCGCGCACAGCGGGAAAAGCCGCCACAGCGATGCGGTTAAGCAGGTCACTATTTGCAACCCCCCTGTGATTGACTACAAACATTGGGATGGTGACTTTGCATGGACCACCAGCCTCGTGTTTGCATTCCCAAATGTTTTTTTAAAGGCAGCCCATGTTTGTTTAAAGAAACTGCTGATGCTTTAAAAAAAAAGCTTGCCATTTGGGAGTACATCGAGAGGCGCAGGCATGGTGGTCTGGATCATTGCATGCTCCCCCAAGGTCATTCAACATGCTTAGCAAATACCTTCCTCTTTGCGAATCAGTGACCACACCCTTTGAGATGTTCGTAACTGATCAATGATCGCAACTACGGTCGCACCCTATTGATATGTACCATTTTGAATCACAATTAGGATGGGGTACCCCTTTCACCCCCGTCCAACAGTCATTTGGAATGGATTTCAAAACCCATTTTGCGAGCCGGTTAGGCTTTTCTGAATCATTAAATGGGTGTATTGAATAGAAGAGAGCCACTTTGCAGTCGCAAGCCCTGCAAATTTGAAAAGGGGTTGGGACTGCAAAATAACTTTGTGCATCTGACTCTTAATGACAAATATAATGGGAAGGGTTTTCATATTTTGAACTCAGCAGCAAACATCTTAAGAAAGGCTTTACATTGTTTAATACTGAGATACCTTTTTAGAGGAATAGCTTAGCAGGAATAGAATTGGCTCAACAATGATTTATTTTGGGTTACTTTGTGTCTTGCAAAGTTCTGATTTCTATCCAACATCACCTCCCTGAGTAAGCCTTTAACTGCTCTGAGTCACAACCCTGATGATCAATTGATAAAAGAGTGTACTTGATGCTCAGTTCTCAGTCTCAATTTGGATCCAATAGCAAGGTAGTCAAAGGTCATCCGATGCACAAGACTCGAATTGTCACAGCTAGAGCCCAGCAATCCTGGACTCTTCTGAATCAGTTTCTACATTCCCCCTTGTATTGCAATAGCAATGCATTGTAATTTTCTTCTCCTTCAGAAGAAATAAGCCCTGGTAATGTCCATTTCCCCCAGCTCCTGCTGCTATGGCACTGCAAGCCCCTACAGCTGCAGAGCCCATTGCTGCTAAAAAAAACAAGGGCATGTTATGCCACTTGTCCCTGTAGAAGCGGGGCTGGTAGAACATGGTATGATGTGCTGTGGATTCCCTACTTCTAAGATGGCTGTTAAGTCCAAAGGTAATGACATTGTGGCATAGGGAGAGGGGTATTGGGCATTGACTATTGCATCCACCATAGTGTGCTCCCTCTCTCTCCTTAACTCAATCAGTCAATCAATCAAGGTCTTATAAAGCATGACTACTAACCCGTGAGGGTCTCAAAGTGTAGGGGGTGGCAGGGGTGGGGGAGCTGGGTCTGCAGTCCAGTCGAAGAGCCAGGTATTGAAGTCCTTCCTGAATTGCGGCAGGTATGGTGTTTCCCTGAGGCACAGAGCCAGGGAGTCCCAGGTCTTTGCAGCGAGGTAGGAGAAGGATCTTCCTCTAGCCATGGTATTGCGGATCCATGGGACGGTGGCTAGGTTCAGTTGGGCGTAGCGGAGACGTCTGGTGGGAGTGTAGAAGGAGAGGAGCTGATTGATGTATGCAGGTCTGGCATTGTGCAGGGCTTTGTAGCAATGCGTGAGAAGCTTGAAGGTGATTTTCTTGTTGACAGGTAGCCAGCAAAAGTCTCTCAGGTGGCCGGTGATGTGGTTGCGGCCTGGGATGTTTAGGATGAACTGGTGGTCATCATAATATATCATAATATAATATATTATTTTGAAAACTGCCAGACTTTTCTCAGAGCCATTACACCACATGACATTTGTGGGTTTGATTTACCTATGTTCTTTGTTGATTCAGCTAGTGTTCTAGTAAGCACATGTGCAGCATGGTGATCCTATCTGGTCCCAAAACAGTTGCTCCTGTCAATCTCAATGTATCGTGCATGCACCATTCACATGAAGAGCACTTCAAGCTGTACACATATATTATGTGGATGTACATGTAAGGCAGCTGGAATAATTTCAGGGCTAGTACACTGGGGCTGGCATCAACCAGGAAGAACAATTGATAGAAACTGAAGAGCTGTTCGTATGAAGCCAAAGGATGAGTATCTGAAAGCACTAAGTTACCCGAAGAGAGTGGGCTGAGACTCTTCACTGTTGTAACTGGTGCTGGGTGACAGCAATCAACATAACCAGTTTTGCAAACACAGTGGGGTCAGTGATTCGTGCTGGGATTGGTGTGTCGTGATAGCCTGCTAGCTGTCACTGGAAAAGGGTTCTTGAAAGTAGGCAGCTTGGGTCATTAATGCCCACATACCTTTTGCCAGCATTATTAGGGCATGCAGCCATTAGGATGGCAGCATTATTTTTTATTTGTATTATTTTTATTCATTGCCATCAAAACAGCACAGTAACATGGGCATTTCAAAGGGGAAAGTGGTCATTAAAAAGTTACATACATCATTATTGCATTTTTTGTAACGCCAGAGAGTTACATAGTATCTTCCCATCGTTGGCTCCCGCGAGTAGGCTTTGCAGTCATTATCTGCCAAGACAGCAGTGTCATATCGCTCGAAGGGCCAGAATGCAGCGATTTAATGAGGACTGCGTAGAGGCCCGAGACCAATTCACAGTAATGGCCCAGAATGTAGAGGTTTTGCAGAATAGACGAGGAAAGTTCTGTCAGCGTCAGCCCCAGGGAATCCCGCATGCAATGTGTCAGCTGGGGGTAACACCAGTGGTCCTGGGGCTGGAGAAGGAATTCCATATGGAGTGCCGGGAAGGTCTTGAGCAGGGCACCATCATACAGTTGGTCCAACGAGCGCAAGCCCTTCGCATTCCAGGAGTCTCGGCAGAATGGTATATCCCCAAAGCACAGGGCACAGTTTTTCCACAACAGTGCCTTCACTTGCCCGAACACCAATCAGGTGATGTCCAACCACTTCCAGAGAAGTGCGCCCTGGGGCAGACCCAAATGTGCTACCACCTGAGAGAGTTAGAACACCGGATAAAAAAAATTCATGTGAGGCAGTCGCAGTCCATCGGCTTCTGCGTCTGCCCAGAGATGGGTCTCCAAGAGCATGAGCTTGCGGCCGCTGCATATGTAAGCTCAGATATCTGGTGTTATGATTGCAAGTTGGGTATGCTTAGGGGTAGCATCCGGTAGTTGAAACGAGGGGCAATCCTCAATTTAATGGTCGGCACTGTGCCCCCAGGGGAGAAATGCAAAAGAGACTACTTCTGGGAATCCCTCTTCATATGTTCCAGCAGCGGGAAAAGATTATCCTCCACCATGCAGGCGAGGCCTCTGTTGAACTTGACCCCCAAGGAAGTGAGGACAGTCAGGACCCAGTGTATGACGTAGCTGTGAATACAAGCCAAAGTGGTCAAACGGGGCATAGGTAGGGCGTAGCTCTTGGACCACTTCGTTTTGTTCCCTAAAAGATGGGGAAAAGTCATCAATGTGCAAGGTTGCTGCCTCTATCGATGTTCGGGCGTGGGACAGGAGTAGCAGAATGTCATCCAGAAAAAGAAGTACATTGATGTCTCCTACAGAGGTAGGGTTGACTGTCACACCTGGTGATCTCTAAATCACAGTCGCCAGCAGCTCCGGGGCAATGAGGAACTTGGGGGCAATGAGGTGACAACCCTGGTGTGTTCCAACCACTACTGGGAAGGGGCCTGACAGAAGTCTGCAGCAAGAAACTACAGTCTCTGAGGTGTCATAGATTAGATGCACCTTCCGAATGAAGTCCTGCCGTAGGCTCATGTGTGACATGACATGGAAAAGAAAGCACCAGTCAACACGGTTAAACGCCTTCTAGGCGTCCAAAGAAAGCACCAGAAATTCAGAGGGGTCATCGATCTGGTAAGCGGTATGCCCTGTGGTGAATCGGGGGGCTGTCCCCGGTGTCCACATCGTGAAGGCACCAGGGGGTGACCCCAGGGGTGAGGGAGAACAAGGATGCGAATCGTGTCAGGAGAGCTTGACAGTCTTGGCGTTGCTCCGGGGACAAGGCCTCGGAGAGTCTGACCCCTTCCACAGAGCCATCCTGCTCGAGGGTCCTCAGCAGGTCCGGAAGGGGCTCGGAGTCTTCTTCCGTCCCATTATCGGTAGCCATCAGGAGACTGAGTTCGAAGCGTACAAAATGGGGCTTGAGTCTGTTGGCGTGGAGGACCCGTAGGGGGTTCCGGGAAGTTTCCATGTCGACTAAGTAGGTGACGGGCCCCTTGCGTTCGATCACCTTGAAGGGTCCGGACCATTTGTCCTGTAGGGCACAGGGTTCAACCGGGGACATCACCCAGACCTGCTGTCCCGGCTCGAACTCGAGGGAGGAGGCGTGCTGATCATACCATTTCTTCATGTCTTCCTGACTGGCTTCAAGGTTGACTTTGGCGATCTCCCTGAATCGCCGGGTCTGGTTGCGAAGGGCCAAGAGGTATTTGTATACATCCGGGGGAGTTTTCTGGGGGGGCCTCTCCCAACCTTCTTTGACTAGGCTGAGGGGACCCCGGACGGGGTGCCCGTACAGGAGTTCAAATGGGCTGAAGCCTAGGGATTTTTGAGGGACCTCTCGGTAGGCGAACAGGAGGCACGGGAGTAGCACGTCCCACTGGCGACGGAGGGGCTCTTCTAGGCCCATGATCATTCCTTTGAGAGTGTGGTTAAACCGCTCGACCAATCCATTTCCTTGTGTTGCCAGGTCGGGGAGGTCCGGGAGCCGACCGGGTCCTTCTTCGGTTTGGGCCGGGGGACTTGCTTCTGGGGTGGCCTCCTCTGGGACAATCGCGGGAGGAGGCTCCGGCCACTCGGGTTCTTCTGGACTGGGGACGGCACGGGCGGTCATGGACCGGGTCGTGGCACAGACCCATTCGGGGAGGCCCAGCATCCCCAGGTGCTCTCTCCGTTCGACTGCTGCCCAGGGAGAGCTTTCGAGATCGTTCCCCAGAAGGCAATCCACGGGGGCATCATCGCGGACAGTCACTTTCAGCATCCCTGATACTCCGCCCCATTCGAAGGGGACGTAGGCCATTTGACATAGACTTTCTGAGTTGTCGGCCGACCGGACAGGGCAAAGAATGTTCGGCAAGATCTGGTCCGGGGCCACCAGATGACAGCGGACCGCGGTCACACTGGCCCCGGTGTCGCGGAGGGCTTCAGCCCGGCGGCCATTAATGTTCACCCACTGGCTGTACTTCTGCGTGTTGGCGGGAAGGGGGGCCCGAGGGATCAGGTCTCGTTCCCCTAAGCAAACCAGGGACATAGCGGCCGGTTCCCACTCAGGCTGGTCGGTTTCGTACTCTTCCTGGTCTTCTGGGGTTTGCTCTTCCCCCAGGGCTGCAGCAGCGACCTGGCGGGGTAAAGGGTTCGGGTTCTTTGGGCAATTGGGATCATTTGCGTAGTGGCCGGGTCGCTGGCATCGGTGGCAAGTGATGTTGGCTCGGAAGCCGGGTCGCATCGGGGGGTTTCCCCTGCCGGCCGGGGGCGGGGTGTTGCTGGCGGGAGTCACCGGGCCGGTGTCCCTACCCCGACCCTGGCCTCCTCCTCCACGGGGGCGATGGGGCCCTTGGGCAGTTCTGTGCGCTTCGCTGGGTCCGTTTCGGCCAACTCGGGTGCTTTCCCATCGGTCAGCTTCGGCGGCGAGTTGCCGAGGTTCCGTTAGTTTACTGTCCAGGAGGTGCTGCCTGAGTTCAATGAAGCAGTTGTTAGAAAGGTGCTCCCACACAACAAGGTCAAAGAGCTGTTCGTAGGTGGTCACGTTGCTGCCCTTGATCCACCCCTCGAAGGCCCGGCTAAAGAAGTTCACGTATTCCACCCAAGTTGTACCCGGGATCCGTTTGCAGTCGCGGAACCGCTGGCGGTACATCTCGGGTGTGAGTCCGTATCGAGTGAGGAGGGCGGCTTTCATGTGGTCGTAGGATGTCATCAGATGGTCCGGGAGTTGCAGCAGGGCGTCTCGCCCTTCGTTGACAAACCTCCCCCATAACCCGGCTCCCCAGTCGCTCCGGGGAATCCGGTGGGAGGTCATGGCTACCTCGTACGCTTTGAACCATTGCTGGATGTCATCGTTCTTGTAGTACTCTCTGACGACATCTTTGGGTATGTGGACCTTGGGGTCTGTAGGGGCAGGGGTGTTCGTGCGCTCGGGGACCCCGAGTTCCTTGTTCTGCTTCCGAATCTCTAGTTCTTTGAGGTTGCGCTCATGTTCGTAGGTTAGCTTCTTCTCTTCTAGCTCTCTCTTCCTTTGTTTCTCTTCTCGCTCCTCTCGGAGCCGTAAGTGTTCCAACGTCATTTTTTGTTCCGCCAATTTGAGCTCTCCATCTAAGCGCAGTCGTGCCAGTTCTAATTCATGGAGCCTGCTTTTTTCCCGTTCCCGGACCTCTTCCGGGGAGAGACCCGATCTTCTTTCTTCCGTCGGCGTGGGGCTTGTTTCGGGTGTCTCGTGGCTTTGTGTTTGAGGTACGGTCGTACCCGTCTCTGCCCAAGATTCCAGGGCTCGTTTGAAGTCCTCTTTCGTGCTCAGTCCTGTGGTTGAAATGCCTAATTCTATGCAAAATTGTTTCAGTTCTCTGTGGTTGTATTCTTCCCGCTTTTCCATCTGGAATTTTTCTGTTGCTCCGCTCTCTTTTGTTGTCATGGTGGTTGTGTGTCGTGGGGCGAGTGACCCTCTGTACGATTATGCGTAGGTTCGGATCGCGCCGCTGGCCACCAATGTTAGACGGGGACCCAGAGGGTCGGCCGAATACTGGGGGAGAGGCCTCCGATGAGGGCCGTCTCCGGCGATCGTACAGACAAGTCACTTCCCTCCCCACAGATAGACACCACACAAGGATGAGATCAACACTCTTTATATATAGTTCCTGCGGCAAGGTTATCAGCGGTACAGGAGATTCAGGACTCGAGGGTCCTCTCACTTCTAGTCTCTGTAGGGAAAGGGGGTAGCGGGACAGTCTTGGTACCGGATCGGTACAGGAGGTGGCAGGAGGGAAGCTCACAATCCTCGAGCTTAGGAGTCTGCGGGGTCGGGCCGCGGCAGCGCCAGCAGGCCGAGGCAATGGTTCAATTGGCGTAGGGCCGCGGCAGCGCCGGCAGGCCAAGGTGATGGTTCAAGTTACAGAGGGCCGCGGCAGCGCCAGCAGGCCAAGATGATGGCTCACGTTGCAGAGGGCCGCGGCAGCGCCAGCAGGCCAAGATGAGGGTTCACGTAGCAGGGGGCCGTGGCAGCGCCAGCAGGCCAAGATGATGGTTCACGTTGCAGAGGGCCGCGGCCGCGCCAGCAGGCCAAGATGAGGGTTCACGTTGCAGAGGGCCGCGGCAGCGCCAGCAGGCCAAGGGTGAGTTCTTCTCGGTGTCTCTCGACTCCAGGATACAACTGCCCTCCTGGACTGGGGCTTCCCCAGTTATAGGTCTGGTTCCCTTTGATGTCCGGACCCTCGCGCCTTGAGGTCGGGAGGTCCGGAATGAGGGGGTCCCGACACCCAGCAGGGGGTTGGAGCCAGCGCCCAGGGAGGCCGGGGGTGATCGACACCCGGCGGAGGAGAGCCGTTGACGCCCTCTTCTTCCATTGACCTGCCAAGTGGTCTCTTTACCTCCTGGGTGGAGGTTGGTGCCTCGATGTCGGGGCCGGGCCAGGCCCAGGGTTGGTGTCGAGTCGAGGCCACGTGGCCTCGTGTTGCAGTGTCCAAAGATGGCTGCCGGGCCGGGGCCATGGGGCTGACGGGGACCCGGCCAGCCGGTACGGGAGGGTTCAGGAGCTGGAGTCCTGTTGTGGCCGGGCTGTGGATTACCTCGGGGGATTGCCGGGGTGGCTCTTGCTGGGGATTCAGGGAGAGCCGGGGTCCGGGCCCTGTTGTGCGTAGGGGGTGACGGCCCGGCTACGAGGCCTGTCCAACACTTTGTTTGCCACAGCAGGAGGGATACAAGTCGGAGGTGGTCTTCGAAACTGCAGCCCAGAACGAAGCCCACCTCGGACTTATGGATCAGGAGGGGTGTGATTTTGCTCAAGCGTGTGGCCAACATCTTGGCCGGAATTTTCATGCTGAGGTTGAGCAGTGATATCAGAGGGTAACTCTTGCAGTCCCAGTCCTCTGCAAACAGCACAGGCATGTGTAGTGGGGCAGCAAATCCTCCATCTGTTCCAGCATGGTCCCTTGGTCAGCAGCATAGAGTGAGTCATAGAAGGAAGAGTACTGGGAGTTAATGTCTCAAGGGTGTATGAAGAGTGCACTCGTTTGATCTTGTATTGCTGGGATGGCGAGTGGTGACTCTCTCTGTTTCAGTTGGAAAGCCAGGAGTCAACCCACCTTTTCCTCATGATCATAACATTGCCACTGCAGCTTAACCAGTGCCTTTCCAGCATTCTATGTGAAGTAAGAATTCAGACGAATCTTAGCACTTTTCAGTTGCTTAACACCTTCACTGCTAGGTCTTTCCCCCCCCCTGAGCGAAGCCTTTTTTTGGCTATTTGGGGTAGTTCGCGCTCAGGTCCCTCTAACCTTTTGACCCACATAAGGTATCCATGCCAAATTTGCGTCCTTTTTTTCCAACATCAAGGGGATTCTAAAGGTACCCACGGTATGTAGATTCCCCTGGAGGGGACCCAAAAATTAGCCAAAATACAGCTCCATTTTGGGGTTTTTGAGAGAAATGGGAAAAAAGAGCTGCAAATGAAAGCGTTTGTTTTTTTCCCTGCAAATGGTATCAAAAAAGGCTTCGTGGGGCTGAAATCACAATTTTCCCAGATTTTAGGGAATGACAGGCTTTTGTTAGAAAACCAACATTTTTTTTACAGTTTTGGCATTTTACCGGGATATAGCCTATGTTTGCTATTTTTTGTGTTTTCAACCTTCTTCCAGTTAATGGTAGAAATGGGTATGCAAGCAATACTGGATCCTGGAAAGCTATACATTTTGGAAAAGTAGACAAAATTCTGAATTCAGCAAGGGGTCATTTGTGTAGATCCTTCAAGGTTTCTTTATAGAAACTAACAGTTAAATATAGGACAAATTGAAAGTAATTTGAAAAAAAACATCCATATGTGTCAACATTTTCACCTGTAACTTCTTCTAATTATGACAGCTGTTTGAAAGAAATATACCGTTACATCCGCTGGACCTTTCTGGTTGTGGGGATATATGGGACTTGTAGGTTCACCAAGAACATGACTAACCTTGAGCCAATAACTGATCAGAGTCTTGCAATTGTTCTGGGAAAATGTATACATGGAAAAATCGGTTTGAGAGACACCTATGTATTTCTGAAATGGGAACAAAATATAGAGTTTAGAAACAGTAGATATTTGCACATTTACAAAATTGGGAGTACCCATACTAGCATGAGAATTATAGGTCATTTTTCAAAATGACTTATTTTTTACACATTGTCTTTCATTTAGAAGGCAGAAATGCATCGAAGGTCAATAGGTAATAAATGTTACACTCCAATTCTGTGTTACCCTAAGTCTCCCGATAAAAATGGTGCCTCACTTGTGTGGGTAGGCCTTGTGCCCATGACAGGAAATGGCTCAAAACGCAACCTGAAGACACCACATTTTCACAATGGAAAATTACCTTTTTTTTGCAAAGTGCATAGATGTAGTTTTTTAACTCTCTCACCAGGTTCTGTTACCCAGAATCCCTTGCAAACCTAAAAATGTATTTTAAAAAACACATTTAACTCACATTTCTGTGGCGGAAAGTTCTGGAATCTGCGTGGAGCCACAAAATTCCACCCACCCCGCGTTCCCCGAAGTCTTCCAAGAAACATGGTACTTCACTTGTGTGGGTAGGCCTAGGGCCGGCGACAGGAAACGGCCCAACACGCAACGTAGACATACCACATTTTCACAGTGAAAAATGACCCTTTTTTTGCAAAGTGCCTAGCCTGTAGTTTGTGTACCATAGCTCTGCCTGCACCAAGGGAAACCTAGCAAACCTATACATTTTTAAAAACTAGACACCCAGGGAAATCCAGGATGGGGTGAGTTGACTGGCTCTCACCAGGTTCTGTTACCCAGAATCCCTTGCAAATCTAACGAATTGTAAAAAAAAAAGATTTTCTTCACATTTCTGTGGTGGCAAGTTCTGGAATCTGCGTGTATCCATGAAATTCCACCCCGCGTTCCCCAAAGTCTTCCAAGAGTAATGGTACCTCACTTGTGAGGGTAGGCCTAGTGCCCGCTACAGCAAAATGCAACGTGGACACACCACATTTTCAGTGAAAAAGTGCCTAGCTGTAGTTGTTTAACCCTATCTCTGCCGGCACCCAGGTAAACCTAGCAAACCTATACATTTTTAAAAACTAGACACCCAGGGGAATCCAAGGTGGGGTGACTTGACTGGCTCTCTCCTGATTCTGTTACCCAGAATCCCTTGCAAACCTAAAAAATTGTCAAAAAAGATTTTCCTCACATTTCTGTGGTGAAAGTTTCTGGAATCTGTGTGAAGTACCCGTGACAGGCAAGGGCCCATTGAGGCGACATCAAAATGACCTATCACAAACCAACCTGGTTTTGCAAGGGGGGGTCCCATGAATTTTTGGCCCGAGCTCGAAGGCCATCTAGGGAAACCTACCAAATCCACACATTTCTGGAAACTAGACACCCGGGGGAGTGATGGGCCCTTGCATGTCGCGGGTACTGGACCCACCCACGCGAGTGAGGTACCATTTGTATGGCTTGCGTAGGTCACATTCTCCTACCCAGAATCCCCTACAAACCTCAAATGTTGCTGAAAAAATTACCTTTTTCTCAAATTTCGGTGTGGGAAAGTTCTGGAATCTACGTGGATCCACACATTTCCTCCCACCCAGCATTCCCACAGGTCTCCTGATAAAAATGATACCTCACTCGTGTGGGTGGCTCAAGGACCGGTGACAGGCAAGGGCCCAAAACTTATTGAGGCGTCATCAAAATTACCTATCACAAACCAACCTGGTTTTGCAAGGGGGGGGGGGGGTCCCATGAGTTTTAAGCCTGGGGCTTGGCGGCCATCTAGGGAAACCTACCAAACCCACACATTTCTAGAAACTAGACACCCGGGGGAGTTATGGGCCCTTGCATGTCGCGGGGACTGGACCCACCCATATCTTCCTGGACTCCCCTGGGTCTCTAGTTTTCAGGGGGAAAAATCCCTGGTTTCTAGTGGGCTTTCTGCCTCGGGGGGGGGGCAGAAAGACTGACATTTCTCTGGTGGGGGCATTGGCATGCCCTTTTTGGGCAGCCCCCACCCCAATGTCAATAAAAATAAATCCCTGGTTTTTAGTGGGTTTTCTGCCCCCCCCGGTGGGCATATTGGGGGCTACTGCCCCCAGGGGGGGCAGAAAGACTGACATTTCTGTGTGGGGGCATTGCCGTGCCCTTTTTGGGCAGCCCACACCCCAACATCAATAAATAAAAAAAATCCCTGGTTTCTAGTGGACTCTATGCCCCCCGGGGGGCAGATTGGGGGCTACTGCCCCCGCCTGATCCCTTGGGGGGCAGAAAAGACTGACATTTCTCCAGGGGGGTCAATAACAAAAAAATCCCTGGTTTCTAGTGGGTTTTCTGCCCCCCGGGGGGCAGATTGGGGGCTACTGCCCCTATCTGCCCCCCATAGGGGTAGAAAGACTGACGTGTATGTGGGGGGGGGAGGTGGGGGCATTGCCAAGCCGTTTTTGGACAGACCCCACCCCAACGTCAATAAAAAAAATTCCTGGTGTCTAGTGGGCTTTCTGCTTGCCTGGGGGCAGATTAGGGGCTGCTGCCCCCAATCTGCCCCCCAGGGGGGGAAGAAAGACTGTTGTGCCCAAAAGGGGGGAGCAAAGGCCCTTGCCCAAGGGGCCGCTCCCCCCTCCCTGGTGCTAGTGGGAGGATCCATGCTTGGGGATTGCCCTCCTGGGGTGATCCCCAAGCTGGGATCCACTAGGGAAGGGTACCATTGGAAAGGGGTGATTCTCCCCTTTCCAACAATACCTCTCCGTCCTTTTTTTCGGTGCTCAGGGGGCTGAGATAGCCCCACAAGCCCTGAAACTGAAACTTGATTTTGTTGTAATGACACAATGAAATACAAAAATAGGCCTGAGGAGGTTGGGAAGCTCTTCCCCACCTCCCCAGGCAGATACAAATATGGGAAACCCTCTGCTGTCTGCAGCAGAGGGATTTCCTACGCATGTGCTCATGACGGAATGGTTTCGTCATGAGCACACTAGAACTTGTGCTCATGACCGAACCATTCCGTCATGAGCATGGAAAGAGTTAAAGAGAGACTGAATGGGGGAGGCCGTGTATTGTGTCATAAGGGTGCCTATCTTCTGTTTGCCGAGGCCTCTGGCCAGGGCACGCGCTCCTTGTGGTTGGTGGCTGCAGTAGCTGCCATCATGGAGCCCCAGAGCATAATCTTGCTGGCTGCCCACAGCCTTCTATTGGAGGGCACGGTGCCCTTGTTATCTGAAAAGTAGAACAGTAGCTTTCCCCTCAGATTGCCGGTAGGTGAAAGTTTCATGAGCCAGTGATGGGGGGGGGGGGGAGGGAGTATTGCATACGATGTCTAGCCCCAGCAGTACTGGGCTATGATCGGCGAAGCCTGCTTTCAGAATGTGATAAGAAGTGACGTGAGGTAGGAGCTGGCCATGCAGTAGAAAGTAATCGATCTGAGACTAAGTCCTGTGCAGGCAGGAAAGGAATGTGTATTCTCAGTCCCTGGGTACAGTAACTGCCACATCCCACCAGGGCATGGTCAGTCACCAGATCCCCAAAAAGTGCCCTGTCATGTCTATTGTGCTAGTATTCAGGCCTGCCCAGGTTAAGGACTTCTGTGTGAGGATTGCCACCCCACATTTTTTAGAGCTAGTGTGCAAAGGGGAAGTGGTGTCAGGATCAGCAGCCGACCTACTGCTGCCAAGGACCGTTCCCACCCATGCCTGTTTAAATTTAAGTTTGATGGATTTGGCGTGGGGCAGGAGGGTCTCCTGCAGTAGAGCTATGTCCACACATTTGGTATGTAGGTAATGCAGGATCGTCTTGCACTTGACGTAGAGGGACAGGCCATCAACGTTTATGGAGATCAGATTGAGAGGTATGCATGATATGTTGCAGTGGCGGAGAGATAAAACATTTCCCGGGGCAAGGGTAGTCCAACAGGGCGCAGCAAGAACATCTTCGGTGGGGATGGCTGGGAATATTCAGGGCGGCTACTGAGAGGTGCTCTGGGTTGTGCCAGCGTGTTGCAATGCATGGGCCAGGAGGGGAATGGGAGCAGGAAGAAGGCCCAACTAATGTAGAGTCAGACCACAACGGGTCTGAGAATGGTGGGGGCCTCTACTTTGGAGCTGTACTCTGGACTGCACCGGTGGTACTCTCTAGGCACCCACATCTGCCGCGACATGGAGGTGGTAAGGAAGAGTATACAATGAAGGTGGGCTCGACCCTGATAAACATCGCCAGGCATCACCGGGGGAGGAGGAGGAAAGGTCATGGTGAAGGTGACAGTGGCAGAGCATTCCTGCATTAGAAGAGTAGGGAGCTGTGAAGATTGAGCCGTGCCTTCAGCCAGGTGGCAGCCAGGGGGGCACCAACACACCCTTCAGCAGGAGTGCGAATGTGGCCTCCCGAGGAATGCTAGCAGGGATGGAAGGGGGGAGCATGAAACCATGGCCCCCCAGCTGGTGAGGCATCTGGAGGGAGAGCACAGGAGCCATGATGAAGGGGTGGCGGCCAACAAGGCCACCGGGGACAACAGAATTGATAGTTCAAAAAGAGAAGTGGAGGGGATTGAGAAAAGGGGACAGCACTGGGAGACAGAGAAATAAGAGGACACCAAAAAACATGGGATATGCTTGAATCTCTCCAATGGCCTCGAGGCTTTCTCGCCCTGCTTCAGTGATGACCTGGACTTGTCCTTATCTCTGTCCATGTAGAGTGCCTCCGAAACATGATGAAGACCCTCTCAGTTGGACTCCCTCCGCAGTAATCCTCCCGTGCAGATGTGGTGGAGTTGGTACTTGAGTTTCCACGGGGGAGGCTGTCTGCTAAAGGAGTGGGAGCTGATGTATTGTGTGTGACTGTATCCGTGGCAAGGTCACTCAATCAATCCAAGAACAGTTTAAGTTCACCAGGATTTGCAAAGGCTCTTGGAGAACTGTTGATCTTCAGCGCCATCCATGTGGGTTCCATGAGTCTGCATTTGATGCTGTGTTGATGAAGGCACGAGCTGAATGCCAGAAAGCATCAGTGTTTGGAGTTGGTAACAGAGGAGAAGTCTGCCGAAAAGGGTATGCGATTGCTGTCAAGAAGTAGGGGTGCTGTGCAGAGGCGTCGACAGATAGAATAGCCCTCATGTGCTGGTGACAAAGGGTGCAAGCGATAATGGGACGTGGAGAGTTGGGTTGTGAGGCACAGCGAGAGCGGACCCGGCATGCCCTCTGTAGGCCCAATGGGTCGTGCAGTATGAGGTGTAGCAGGTCAGGCAGCAGCGACTTGAGGTAGCCAATCATGATGTCTTTCTCTGACCCCTCAGACACACCACAGATCCTGAAGTTATGTCTCCCGAGCCGATCTTCCAAGTCCGTCACCTTGTGAAGTAGGAAGTCAATGTTTCGGCCCCAGTCTGACAAATGATCATAGCGACTCCCAACATCATCTAGTCAGCGGGCCACTGTGTCCAAGATTGTGTGAAGGGAAGACACCTCCTGCTGGATCGAGTGTACCTCGTCTATGAGAGTTGAAATCTTGGCATCCATGGCAGTGAGGGTAGATCCGATGGCCAAGATTTCCTTAATCTGGGTCTCCAACTACTATCAGGGGCAGATGGGGGAGGTTTCACAGATGGCGGAGCACCGTGCACCCCGTCTGAGAATAGGAGTTGAAGGGCCGGTCTCCTTTGGGTCAACATACAACACGGCTGACGGTCAATGGGTTACCAAGCCGGCCCGCAGTTGATGGTTGCCTGCCTGTGTGGCAGGTGAGGGGATAAAGTGAGGCCAAGTCGGGAACCTCTGAAATGGATGAGTGTTCTAAGGGTCTCCCCTCCCGGAGGACCAACGCAGGCCCCCCCTGTTGGGGGTGGGGCCAGTGCCCTGCAGGCCAGGCAGGTGGCCTAGGGACATGTGCATCTCCAACGCATGGGCACAGTAGTCCAGTTAGCAGGGAGTCACTAAATCCTAGGAGGAGTCCCTTGCAGTGGTGGTATTGGGCAGAGACCACTAAAAAGTCATACCCTGTATTGGGTGGACAGAGAGCAACTAGCGCCTCAGGGAAACAGGTGGGAGGTAGAGAACAGTCCACAGCCACAATGGGCCCCCATGGCCGTGGATAAGGGAGCGCTTTGGCGGCACCGACCAGAGCTCTAGCAGAGAGCCTCCATTTTGGTTGGCCCCAAATCCCACCCCCCTTGTATGCTGTTTTGAGGATTACTTGACAAAGCCAATAGGCCTGTTGTATTTGAAGTGATACCCCCTATATTGTGATGTTCTATCTGATGTAGTTGGGGGGGTTACTGTGATTTTACGGGTCATGAACCTTTTGGGATCAAATATGATTTCAGAGTGTCACCAAGGAATTTCTTTCTGCCTATTGAATTTATTTGTAAATTAATAAGTAGTATTTAGTGGTGTGTGTAACAAATGTACTTATCCTTTTTCAAAGAAAAAGCACGGACTGGACAATCATTTATTAAGTGTTTTTATTATGTGATAGCGAATAGTGATTATTAACCTACACCACCTCCGGAGTAGGACTTGGACTGCTCTGCTTCGCTCCCCTGAGAGAGTCAAGCTACAATGGGGTGCTTGGTTCCTAGTTAGGGGAACTTGTGGATCTATTACTTGCACAGACCTCACATCCTGCACAACTAATAACCCAATTTCTTACACTGGTGCTCAGTGCTGGAAAAATAGTATCCAGTTCTTGTACGCATTAATAACATTTGATATGTTCAGTTTTCCCATACATTACTTATGCATTAATGTGCAATTATCAGAGTGCAAGGCTTTGAGAGGGATTCAAAGGTTTAGTTATGTGAACTGAAGATGTGGAAAAGGAAAGCCTCCACACACATAAGCCTTGTGAAAACATTGATGGTTGGTTAATGTATTAACTGTGTTTATTATGGACTGTTTGCATTTTTTAAATGAAGTGATGATGGGGTGGGCTTTCACACAAAGTGTTTCCATGTCAGTGTTCCAGGCCATAGTGTCCTTTAAACCCTAGCACTAGACCTGAATGAGGTGGGTTCTTCTCTAAAGGTTTAGGGACTACAACAGGTACCCACATCATAGATCTGAGTGAAGGGGTGAGCCCTGCTTCTGGGGGTGTAGGAAGTGATTGAGGGCTCTAGGATATTCTCACGCTTGCCAAGGTCAAGGCAGATTTCCCGCAAGGGAGCGCACCAGGAATCATTCTATCTACAGAGTTTTTCCAGTCCCTGGCACAGACCAGAAAACATTGGAAGAGGGGGGTGGGAGGGTATGCAGAAGTAGTGACCCCCCTAGGTGTTCCCACCAGGAGGGTGGGGTCCCTGAGAACTTTTCCCACAGTGGGGGATGTGAGAAAGATTTGGTTCCCATGGTCCCCATAGATTATCTTGTGGGAATGGAGAGTTGCCCAAGGGTTGCCTATAGTCTTGGGTAGCCATTGGGAGGGGATGGTTCCTGAGGTAGGAGATGTGGTGACTTATACTGACAATATTAAAAAAGAGGGGAGGACTGCCGAGATTCCCGGGATGTGTTAGTAGTGGTCCCTGAGATGTCATAATTGGGTAAGCGACTGCCCAAGTTCAGTGAAGAATGTCATCCTGGGAACTGTTTTTACCTGTACCTGAAGTGGGGACTGTGGCAATGCCCAGCCAGATGCTGAATAAGGTAGGTCCTGTGATGTCATACCACAGGACTGAATGCAGAGGCCCCCTAGATGGAGGGTGTGCAGGAGGCTCTGCCTTAGCAGACTTCTGCCTGGTGCACTTCTGGTCTACCAGTCTTGGGGTGCAGCCCTGAGACCCGTAGAGGTCCTAGCTTGCCAGGCATTGTTTTGGCTGGTGGGTGCAGCCCCCAGCATGGTGTGGTGGTTTAGAAGGTGGGTGTACCAGGACTGGTTGTACCAGGTGGGGCCCATTATTAGTGAAGGGACCCTGTGCCTCAGTCTGGGATAATGTTAGGCACTTCTGTCCAGATTTGCTTTGGGCTGCTGTTGAGGACTGTACTCAGCAGAATTCTCCTACTATGCTCTGTACATACACACTAATATTCTTAATGGGTACAAACCACTAGAGGTAAATTTCTAGGACACTAGTAACAATACTAAAGCTGGTGTGAAGTGGATAATTTTATTATCCATCACAATTAAAGAGAAAGTTGTTCAGGAGTGCAACTTTCAATGGTCCTTCAGGTGCAATTGCACCAGGGCCCAGAGATCTGAGGGGTCCACTGCGCTGGCTTCACTGCCACTGTACTGTGTCCGAGGCTGTTTGTGATGATTTTATGACCTGACAGCAGAACTGAAATAACTTCAGGAGCAGGCTCATTGATTGCAGCGATACAGCAGATCTGCCTGTCAGAGTGACCTGCCCTGCTCTTCTTCCAATCCAGAAGTACAAAAGCATGGCCCTGCCCCAGCCCAAGAAAAAAGCCTTGTATTTGTCGAGATAGCCTGGGAGATGAGTTCAGAACCAAAATGAGTTGATAGATGCTTTCTCATTTTGACGGGAGAGGGAAAGGAATACAAAAAAGGAAATTAAACTATAGCATTTTCGTGGTCAAGATAATTATTCTTTTATAATCATAAAACCTTGTGTTTATGAGTGTTTTGTACAGAAAGTTATTGGCATGCAGTTTATATTACCAACTATAACATAATATTAATTTGCATATGGAAGGATGAACAGCTGAGCTGGTCATAGCAGAATCTACAACTGCAATCTGCAGGTTGCTTACAGAACATTGGGCCTGAAGTACAAAGCGATTCAACGATTGCAAAGATCAATTTGAACCTTTGCTACAGCAAAATGTTTTTTTTAAATGTACAAAACCCAAATTGCAAATTGGGTTACAGACAAAATACAGCATTGGTATTTGCAAGGGGCGTGTAAAGGCATTCTGTTCAAACTCGATTTCCTTACCTTAGGTATTAATGTTTTTCTGCCAAAATCTGGTTGAAAACCATTAATATTTTACCATCAAATCCAAATCGCTGGTAAGCATTCGCCAATAGGAAGGGGTTTTTAAGGCACCCCTTCCCCTTTGTGAATATAAAGAAAAACATTTTTAGAAATAGGTAGTGGTCCTTTTTAGACCCAAATATATATGTAGCATTGTTTATTTTCTTTTTTAAACACATCCCATTTTCCTTTTAGGACAATAGGATGCATTTAAAAAAGATTGCTTTATTTGAAGAACAAAAAACAGATACATGGTGGTCTGCTGACGTGAGCAGGCCACCATATCAGTGACTCTAACCAATCATAGTGGGTCTCAATTTGTCACCTAGCTCCTGCATATTAATGGGGTAGTTTAGGTAAGTTCCCCTTTTTACATGGTTACCCCCCACTTTTTGCCTGACACATGATGAATTTTGAGTTGATGGGCTCTGGGTTCCTGCCAACCAGGTTCCCAGGGCCAGTGTTCTTTTCCCAAATCTGTATCTTGTACCCCCAATTGGCATCTCTGGCCACAGGTAAGTCCTTTGTACAAGGTATCATGGGTACCAAGGGCACTGTGACCAGAGAAGGCCTCTACGGACTGCAGCACCTATTGTGCCATCCTTAGAGGTCCCGCACCTTAACACCCACACACTGCCATTGCAGACTGCATGTTTTAGTGCGGAGAAAAGGGAAGAGTCGACATGGCACACATCCCTGTGTTCCATGCCTGCCAGCCACTTCCTGTGGACTAGGTAAGTCCCCCCTCTAGCAAGGTGCACTAGCCCGCAGGCGAGGGTACAGTGGCATGAGCCCTGTGCCCCGACAGTGTTTAAGTCCATTCTTAGACATTGTAAGTGTGGTAAAGCTATAAAGACCAGATGGTTTGTAGTTGGTTATTATGGACTCCACAGCTCCATACTGGCTTTACTAAAACCTGGGAAGTTTGGTAGCAAGCTTCTAAACACATTAAACCCACACTGATGCCAGTGTGGAATTTAATGTAAAATGTAAAATGCACACAGAGGGCATCCTAGAGATGCCCCCTGAAAAACGACAAGCTCTGGTGTGGTTCCTGAATGCCTACCATTTACCAGCACCAGACAGGTTTCTGAAACCCTTTGTAGAGAGCCTCTGCTTACTGTGTCCAGAAACAAAGCCCATCCTGGGCTGATGTGTCACGCCTCCTCCCCCAGGATGGGTTGGGTCCATGAAAGGGGAAGATTCAAAAGCCTGCCACCTTTGTAAGCTGCCCCTGCTTTTTGCTGCCCTCAGCAACTGATTCCCACTGGTTCTGACCTCCATTTTGGGTGGGAGAATCGGTGGGAAAACCGAGCTAGGAGAGAGGTGCCCATCTTTGCCAACCCCACCCATCAGGTGGGGAGGCTGGGTAAAACATCCATATCAGTCCCCTCCATCTTGAAGATGAGGGGACCGAACCACCAGAGGGTGGCATAATAGGGGGTGTACCCACCCCAAGGAAGGGACCCATTGGTCCCGACCTGCACACCCCTTTAACACCGCTAAAATTTAGGATTTAAGGGCAACCCTGAACCTTGCCTCTTCAGATTCGAGGAAGAAAGAAAATGGACTGAAGAGCCATGCTGACCTAGAAAGAAGAGGATACCAACTACTTTAGCCCCAACCCTACTGGCCTCGCCTGAATCTGACTTCCCACAGTGAAGAAATCGGCATGTCCAGCAGCCCCCCAGAGCCCAGACGACCTGGCCTGCACTCACCTAACAGATTCTGTCTCCCATGAGCACCTGATTTGCTCAGCAAAGACTCCAAGACCAGAATCTGGAGCCAGGCGGCTCCGCGGTTCTGCACCACTCTGCACCCGATGCCCACAGCCTGAGTTTGAGTGGCCCAACACCACAAGCAGGTCTCCCCACTGATCCTGACCTGGGATCTGGTGATCCTTGACCTCCCTCAAGCTTCAAGACGACGCCTGTAGCCTTAACCTGAAGGATCCCCCCCGACCGTGACCGGAGCTGTCAAAAAGACCCGACGCCAAAAGACACCCCTGCAACCAATGCCACACGACCTTGGGTGGCCCAACCGATGGTATCTAGGTATCCCCCAAGAACCCAAATTACCTCTACAGTGGATGTTCACCTTCAGGAAGTCTCCCTGCCCAAGCCTGCAGCCTCTTTGCTGAACCAGAGGTCTCTATTGGAATCCACAGGGTCCCTGACATCTTCATGGCACACTGCACCCGGCCGCCCTTGTGCCGTTGGTGGTGCAGCTCCTGTGCCGATTGTTGGCCCCTGCAGTGCTGACCTTAACCCCAGGAGCTTTGCTCCCACGCCCGAGTGGCCTGCTCCTAAGCAGTCCCAGACCGAAGGCCCCCGTTAGCCCCATTGACTAACATCGGGCCCCTGCACTCTGCACCCGGCCACTCCAGTGCTGCTGGTGGTGTGATTTGAGTGCCTATCTAGACCTTGGGGAACCTTGGTCCTAATCCCCAAAACTTCCACTTGTAAGTTGTTTACTTACCTGAGAAACTGCTAACACTTTTCCCCACAGGAACCAATGTTGTGATGTTTTGTTCCTGAAAATGTTCTGTGTTGAGCTGAACTTTGTATGAAAGAAAAAGTAACTAAACCTTAAAAAGTCTTACTTACCGTGCACTGTGAGATCCCGGTGTGGTATCTAGGTACACCACCCAGAGTAGTACATGTAATCCAAAAGTAATCTAAAAGTATTCAAAAGTAATTACTGTGTAATTTAAACTGTTTTGAAAGCCAATACTAACATGGAACGATTGCAAATTCAACCACAACTGCACTTCCTTGTAACGTCTTGCATTTGAGAGTATATTTTACTTACCTGTGCCAAGTCCTGCTTGGTTCTAAAAATGCGATACCAAAGGGGATGATGGACGGAGCGTTTGAGCAACTTAAACACTCACCCCCAGTCAACTGATCTGGGTTTAATCCATCAACATTCTTTATCTCACTCCACCACCCCTGTTCAGACATGGCTATATGCGAATCAGTCCGACCCTGTGCCTCATGGGAACAGTCCAGCCCGAACTGCCAAGCCATGTCTTCCCTGGTCCGGAAACAAGCATCCTGGGACCAGTTTCAGGTTCATAGCCCTCATCAGCCAGGCAATCTTGAATCCAGTGGCAAAGAGAGCAAGGGACCCACGTCTGGGCATACCCTGCGAACTTAGGGCGAACAAAGCGATACCAAAGGGGATGACGGATGGAGCGTTTGAGCAAATCAAACACCCACCCCAGTCAACTGATCTGGGTTTAATCCATCATCATTCTTTAGCTCACTCCACCACCCCTGTTCAGACATGGCCATATGCGAATCAGTCTGACCCTGTGCCTCATGGGAACAGTCCAGCCCGAACTGCCAAGCCCTGTCCTCCCAGGACCGTAAACAAGCATCCTGGGACTGGTTTCGGGTTCATAACCCTCATCAGCCAGGCTATCTTGAATCCAGTGGCAAAGTGAGTAAGGGACCCACGTCTGGGCATACCCAGCCAACTTAGGGCGAACAAAGCGATACCAAAGGGGATGATGGACGGAGAGTTTGAGAATGTCAAACACTCACCCCCAGTCAACTGACCCGGGTTTAATCCATCATCATTCTTTAGCTCACTCCACAACCCCTCTTTAGACATGGCCATATGCAAATCAGTCTGACCCTGTACCTCATGGGAACAGTCCAGCCAGAACTGCCAAGTCATGTCTTCCCTGGACCGGAAACAAGCATCCTGGGACCGGTTTCGGGTTCATAACCCTCATGAGCCAGGCTATCTTGAATCCAGTGGCAAAGTGATCAAGAGACCCACGTCTGGGCATACCCCGCCAATTTAGGGCGAACAAAGCGATACCAAAGGGAATGAGGAACAGAGCGTTTGAGCAAATCAAACACTCACCCCCAGTCAACTGATCTGGGTTCGATCCATCATCATTCTTTAGCTCACTCCACCACCCCTGTTCAGACAAGTTGACAGGGTATGCCCAGACGGGGGTCCCTTGCTCACTTTGCCACTGGATTCAAGATAGCCTGGCTGATGAGGGTTATGAATCCGAAACCAGTCCCAGGATGCTTGTTTCCGGTCCAGGGAAGACATGGCTTGGCAGTTCGGGCTGGACTGTTCCCATGAAGAACAGAGTCAGACTGATTTGCATATGGCCATGTCTGAACAGGGGTGGTGGAGTGAGCTAAAGAATGATGATGGATTAAACCCAGATCAGTTGACTGGGGGTGAGTGTTTGATTTGCTCAAATGCTCCGTCCATCATCCCCCCCTTTGGTATCGCTTTGTTCGCCATAAGTTGGCAGGGTATGCCCAGATGTGCGTCCCTTGCTCACTTTGCCACTGAATTCAAGATAGCCTGGCTGATGAGGGTAATGAACCAGAAACCGTTCCCAGGATGCTTGTTTCCGGTCCAGGGAAGACATGGCTTGGCAGTTCGGGCTGGACTGTTCCCATGAGGCACATGGTCAGACTGATTTGCATATGGCCATGTCTGAACTGGGGTGGTGGAGTGAGCTAAAGAATGATGATGGATTAAACCCAGATCAGTTGACTGGGGGTGAGCATTTGATTTGCTCAAATTCTCCGTCCATCATCACCTTTGGTATCGCTTGGTTCTATAAATAAAACATAACTATACCTTTTTTAGGGCTCGTGGCGTTAACCGCGCGAAAGCGCGGTCTCGCCAGAGACCTATTGTCACCGAGTCAGCTTTCCAGGAGACAGGACCTGGCCACGCGCATCTCCCAAAAGGCGATCGGAGCGGGCCGCGCGCGCGAGAACGCACACGCTGTGGCCATCTCCTGTCTCCTGGGAAGCTCTAACACACATGCAGCCACACCTCCTCCTGCACGCATGCGCACACACAGAGACACACACGAGCGCACATACACACACACACACACATACAGACACCCCCCCCGGCGTCGCACACATACACACACTCGCACACACACACAAGCGCACCGAGACCCCCCCCCCCCCAGGCCCACTTACTGCCACTCCGGACTTCCTCAGCCCCGCGTCACCACCGCTCCTCTGGCCAGGCACTCCGTGGGCGCGGGCTTCAAAAGACGGAAGTCCCGCCCCAGGATAGGTTTCGTTTTCTCTGATGTTGAAGTTCCACCCCACGATAGGTTTCGAATGCTGAAAGGCTGTTAATATGCAGATGGTGCAGAGGTGAAGGGGCTGATTGTTTCCGGTAAGGCTCTCCCATATCTGGAGTTAAAATTCATCTTAAATTCACTGGCAATTGTGGCACTTAAAATGAAGTATGGGATGCGGGAACACGTGTGTAGGCTGTGAAAGTACACAAAAAGCAAAGAACTTCACAGCGTACGGTAGGTGTGTTGTGTTAAAGAGAATTATATTTCATTTGAGTTTATGGGCAACCCATTGCAGCTGGATGTCTTCTCCCCGCATACACTTTGTGTTATACCGTAGAGTGCAGGTGCCGTAGGTGCAATGTGGAACTGCAGAAATACAATCAAAACAAGGTTTTCATTCATTATGTGGGATCTCCCACTCTTCAATCTCACTGTTACTTTTGGAGTCGAAGCTGCCTCAAACTTTTCATCACTCACTTTTGTCAAACTTTTGATGGTTCGATTTCCTTCAGCAAGTTTACCAAGCACCTGCTGCACTTGAATATGCAGAGTAGTGAGTGCAGAGTAGTGAGTGCAGAGTAGTGAGTGCAGAGTAGTGAGTGCAGAGTGTGAGTGTGCAGAGTGTGAGTGTGCAGAGTGTGAGTGTGCAGAGTGAGTGTGCAGAGTGAGTGTGCAGAGTAGTGAGTGCAGAGTAGTGAGTGCAGAGTAGTGAGTGCAGAGTAGTGAGTGCAGAGTAGTGAGTGCAGAGTGTGAGTGTGCAGAGTGAGTGTGCAGAGTGAGTGTGCAGAGTGAGTGTGCAGAGTAGTGAGTGCAGAGTAGTGAGTAGTGAGTGCAGAGTAGTGAGTAGTGAGTGCAGAGTAGTGAGTAGTGAGTGCAGAGTAGTGAGTGCAGAGTAGTGAGTAGTGAGTAATAAGTAGTGAGTGCAGAGTAGTGAGTGCAGAGTAGTGAGTAGGGAGTGCAGAGTAGTGAGTAGGGAGTGCAGAGTAGTGAGTAGGGAGTGCAGAGTAGTGAGTAGTGAGTGCAGAGTAGTGAGTAGTGAGTGCAGAGTAGTGAGTAGTGAGTGCAGAGTAGTGAGTGCAGAGTAGTGAGTAGTGAGTGCAGAGTAGTGAGTAGTGAGTGCAGAGTAGTGAGTGCAGAGTAGTGAGTGCAGAGTAGTGAGTGCAGAGTAGTGGGTAGTGAGTGCAGAGTAGTGAGTAGTGAGTGCAGAGTAGTGAGTAGTGAGTGCAGAGTAGTGAGTGCTGAGTAGTGAGTAGTGAGTGAAGAGTAGTGAGTGCAGAGTAGTGGGTAGTGAGTGCAGAGTAGTGAGTGCAGAGTAGTGGGTGCAGAGTAGTGAGTAGTGAGTGCAGAGTAGTGAGTTAGAGTAGTGAGTAGTGAGTGCAGAGTAGTGAGTGCAGAGTAGTGAGTAGTGAGTTCAGAGTAGTGAGTGCAGAGTAGTGAGTGTAGAGTAGTGAGTAGTGAGTGCAGAGTAGTGAGTAGTGAGTGCAGAGTAGTGAGTGCAGAGTGTGAGTGCAGAGTAGTGAGTGCAGAGTAGTGAGTGCAGAGTAGTGAGTGCAGAGTAGTGAGTGCAGAGTAGTGAGTGCAGAGTAGTGAGTAGTGAGTGCAGAGTAGTGAGTGCAGAGTAGTGAGTGCAGAGTAGTGAGTGCAGAGTAGTGAGTAGTGAGTTCAGAGTAGTGAGTGCAGAGTAGCGAGTAGTGAGTGCAGAGTAGTGAGTAGTGAGTGCAGAGTAGTGAGTGCAGAGTAGTGAGTAGTGAGTGCAGAGTAGTGAGTGTAGAGTAGTGAGTGCAGAGTAGTGAGTGCAGAGTAGTGAGTAGTGAGTGCAGAGTAGTGAGTGCAGAGTAGTAAGTAGTGAGTGCAGAGTAGTGAGTGCGGAGTAGTGAGTAGTGAGTGCAGAGTAGTGAGTAGTGAGTGCAGAGTAGTGAGTAGTGAGTGCATAGTAGTGAGTAGTGAGTGAAGAGTAGTGAGTGAAGAGTAGTGAGTGCAGAGTAGTGGGTAGTGAGTAGTGAGTGCAGAGTAGTGAGTAGTGAGTGCAGAGTAGTGAGTGCAGAGTAGTGAGTGGTGAGTAGTAAGTGCAGAGTAGTGAGTGCAGAGTAGTGAGTGCAGAGTAGTGAGTAGTGAGTGCAGAGTATTGAGTGCAGAGTAGTGAGTAGTGAGTGCAGAGTAGTGAGTGCAGAGTAGTGAGTGCAGAGTAGTGAGTGCAGAGTAGTGAGTGCAGAGTAGTGAGTGGTGAGTAGTGAGTGCAGAGTAGTGAGTGCAGAGTAGTGAGTAGTGAGTGCAGAGTAGTGAGTGCAGAGTAGTGAGTAGTGAGTGCAGAGTAGTGAGTGCAGAGTAGTGAGTGCAGAGTAGTGAGTGCAGAGTAGTGAGTGCAGAGTAGTGAGTGCAGAGTGAGTTTGCAGAGTAGTGAGTGCAGAGTGTGAGTGTGCAGAGTGTGCAGAGTGTGCAGAGTGAGTGTGCAGAGTGTGTGTGCAGAGTAGTGAGTGCAGAGTAGTGAGTGCAGAGTAGTGAGTAGTGAGTGCAGAGTAGTGAGTGCAGAGTAGTGAGTAGTGAGTGCAGAGTAGTGAGTAGTGAGTGCAGAGTAGTGAGTAGGGAGTAGTAGGTAGTGAGTGCAGAGTAGTGAGTAGTGAGTGCAGAGTAGTGAGTGCAGAGTAGTGAGTAGTGAGTGCAGAGTAGTGAGTAGTGAGTGCAGAGTAGTGAGTAGTGAGTGCAGAGTAGTGAGTAGTGAGTGCAGAGTAGTGAGTAGTGAGTGCAGAGTAGTGAGTAGTGAGTGTAGAGTAGCGAGTACAGAATAGTGAGTGCAGAGTAGTGAGTGCAGAGTAGTGAGTGCAGAGTAGTGAGTAGTGAGTTCAGAGTAGTGAGTGCAGAGTAGTGAGTAGTGAGTGCAGAGTAGTGAGTAGTGAGTGCTGAGTAGTGAGTGCAGAGTAGCGAGTGCAGAGTAGCGAGTGCAGAGTAGCGAGTGCGGAGTAGTGAGTAGTGAGTGCAGAGTAGTGAGTAGTGAGTGCAGAGTAGTGAGTAGTGAGTGCAGAGTAGTGAGTAGGGAGTAGTAGGTAGTGAGTGCAGAAAAGTGAGTGCAGAGTAGTGAGTAGTGAGTGCAGAGTAGTGAGTAGTGAGTGCAGAGTAGTGAGTAGTGAGTGCAGAGTAGTGAGTAGTGAGTGTAGAGTAGCGAGTGCAGAATAGTGAGTGCAGAGTAGTGAGTGCAGAGTAGTGAGTGCAGAGTAGTGAGTAGTGAGTTCAGAGTAGTGAGTGCAGAGTAGTGAGTAGTGAGTGCAGAGTAGTGAGTAGTGAGTGCAGAGTAGTGAGTGCAGAGTAGTGAGTGCAGAGTAGCGAGTGCAGAGTAGCGAGTGCGGAGTAGTGAGTGCGGAGTAGTGAGTAGTGAGTAGTGAGTAGTGAGTGCAGAGTAGTGAGTGCAGAGTAGTGAGTGCAGAGTAGTGAGTGCAGAGTAGTGAGTGCAGAGTAGTGAGTAGTGAGTTCAGAGTAGTGAGTAGTGAGTGCAGAGTAGTGAGTAGTGAGTGCAGAGTAGTGAGTGCAGAGTAGTGAGTAGTGAGTGCAGAGTAGTGAGTGTAGAGTAGTGAGTGCAGAGGAGTAGTGAGTGCAGAGTAGTGAGTAGTGAGTGCAGAGTAGTGAGTGCAGAGTAGTGAGTAGTGAGTGCAGAGTAGTGAGTGTAGAGTAGTGAGTGCAGAGGAGTAGTGAGTGCAGAGTAGTGAGTAGTGAGTGCAGAGTAGTGAGTGCAGAGTAGTGAGTAGTGAGTGCAGAGTAGTGAGTGCGGAGTAGTGAGTAGTGAGTGCAGAGTAGTGAGTAGTGAGTGCAGAGTAGTGAGTAGTGAGTGCATAGTAGTGAGTAGTGAGTGAAGAGTAGTGAGTGCAGAGTAGTGGGTAGTGAGTAGTGAGTGCAGAGTAGTGAGTAGTGAGTGCAGAGTAGTGAGTAGGGAGTAGTAGGTAGTGAGTGCAGAGTAGTGAGTAGTGAGTGCAGAGTAGTGAGTAGTGAGTGCAGAGTAGTGAGTGCAGAGTAGTGAGTAGTGAGTGCAGAGTAGTGAGTAGTGAGTGCAGAGTAGTGAGTAGTGAGTGCAGAGTAGTGAGTAGTGAGTGTAGAGTAGCGAGTGCAGAATAGTGAGTGCAGAGTAGTGAGTGCAGAGTAGTGAGTGCAGAGTAGTGAGTAGTGAGTTCAGAGTAGTGAGTGCAGAGTAGTGAGTAGTGAGTGCAGAGTACTGAGTAGTGAGTGCAGAGTAGTGAGTGCAGAGTAGTGAGTGCAGAGTAGTGAGTGCAGAGTAGCGAGTGCAGAGTAGCAAGTGCAGAGTAGCGAGTGCGGAGTAGTGAGTAGTGAGTGCAGAGTAGTGAGTAGTGAGTGCAGAGTAGTGAGTAGTGAGTGCAGAGTAGTGAGTAGGGAGTAGTAGGTAGTGAGTGCAGAATAGTGAGTGCAGAGTAGTGAGTAGTGAGTGCAGAGTAGTGAGTAGTGAGTGCAGAGTAGTGAGTAGTGAGTGCAGAGTAGTGAGTAGTGAGTGTAGAGTAGCGAGTGCAGAATAGTGAGTGCAGAGTAGTGAGTGCAGAGTAGTGAGTGCAGAGTAGTGAGTAGTGAGTTCAGAGTAGTGAGTGCAGAGTAGTGTGTAGTGAGTGCAGAGTAGTGAGTAGTGAGTGCAGAGTAGTGAGTGCAGAGTAGTGAGTGCAGAGTAGCGAGTGCGGAGTAGTGAGTCCGGAGTAGTGAGTAGTGAGTAGTGAGTAGTGAGTGCAGAGTAGTGAGTGCAGAGTAGTGAGTGCAGAGTAGTGAGTGCAGAGTAGTGAGTGCAGAGTAGTGAGTGCAGAGTAGTGAGTAGTGAGTGCAGAGTAGTGAGTGCAGAGTAGTGAGTAGTGAGTGCAGAGTAGTGAGTGTAGAGTAGTGAGTGCAGAGGAGTAGTGAGTGCAGAGTAGTGAGTAGTGAGTGCAGAGTAGTGAGTGCAGAGTAGTGAGTAGTGAGTGCAGAGTAGTGAGTGTAGAGTAGTGAGTGCAGAGGAGTAGTGAGTGCAGAGTAGTGAGTAGTGAGTGCAGAGTAGTGAGTGCAGAGTAGTGAGTAGTGAGTGCAGAGTAGTGAGTGCGGAGTAGTGAGTAGTGAGTGCAGAGTAGTGAGTAGTGAGTGCAGAGTAGTGAGTAGTGAGTGCATAGTAGTGAGTAGTGAGTGAAGAGTAGTGAGTGCAGAGTAGTGGGTAGTGAGTAGTGAGTGCAGAGTAGTGAGTAGTGAGTGCAGAGTAGTGAGTGCAGAGTAGTGAGTGGTGAGTAGTGAGTGCAGAGTAGTGAGTGCAGAGTAGTGAGTGCAGAGTAGTGAGTGCAGAGTAGTGAGTAGTGAGTGCAGAGTAGTGAGTGCAGAGTAATGAGTGCAGAGTAGTGAGTGCAGAGTAGTGAGTGCAGAGTAGTGAGTAGTAAGTAGTGAGTGCAGAGTAGTGAGTGCAGAGTAGTGAGTGCAGAGTAGTGAGTGCAGAGTAGTGAGTGCAGAGTGAGTTTGCAGAGTAGTGAGTGCAGAGTGTGAGTGTGCAGAGTGTGTGTGCAGAGTAGTGAGTGCAGAGTAGTGAGTAGTGAGTGCAGAGTAGTGAGTAGTGAGTGCAGAGTAGTGAGTGCAGAGTAGTGAGTAGTGAGTGCAGAGTAGTGAGTAGTGAGTGCAGAGTAGTGAGTAGGGAGTAGTAGGTAGTGAGTGCAGCGTAGTGAGTAGTGAGTGCAGAGTAGTGAGTGCAGAGTAGTGAGTGCAGAGTAGTGAGTAGTGAGTGCAGAGTAGTGAGTAGTGAGTGCAGAGTAGTGAGTAGTGAGTGCAGAGTAGTGAGTAGTGAGTGTAGAGTAGCGAGTGCAGAATAGTGAGTGCAGAGTAGTGAGTGCAGAGTAGTGAGTGCAGAGTAGTGAGTTCAGAGTAGTGAGTGCAGAGTAGTGAGTGCAGAGTAGTGAGTAGTGAGTGCAGAGTAGTGAGTAGTGAGTGCAGAGTAGCGAGTGCAGAGTAGTGAGTGCGGAGTAGTGAGTGCGGAGTAGTGAGTGCGGAGTAGTGAGTAGTGAGTGAAGAGTAGTGAGTGCAGAGTAGTGGGTAGTGAGTAGTGAGTGCGGAGTAGTGAGTGCGGAGTAGTGAGTGCAGAGTAGTGAGTGCAGAGTAGTGAGTGCAGAGTAGTGAGTGCAGAGTAGTGAGTGCAGAGTTGTGAGTGCAGAGTAGTGAGTAGTAAGTAGTGAGTGCAGAGTAGTGAGTAGTGAGTGCAGAGTAGTGAGTGGTGAGTGCAGAGTAGTGAGTGCCGAGTAGTGAGTGCAGAGTAGTGAGTAGTGAGTGCAGAGTAGTGAGTGCAGAGTAGTGAGTGCAGAGTAGTGAGTAGTGAGTGCAGAGTAGTGAGTAGTGAGTGCAGAGTAGTGAGTGTAGAGTAGTGAGTAGTGAGTGCAGAGTAGTGAGTAGTGAGTGCAGAGTAGTGAGTGCAGAGTAGTGAGTGTGGAGTAGTGAGTGCGGAGTAGTGAGTAGTGAGTGCAGAGTAGTGAGTAGTGAGTGCAGAGTAGTGAGTAGTGAGTGCCGAGTAGTGAGTGCATAGTAGTGAGTGAAGAGTAGTGAGTGCAGAGTAGTGGGTAGTGAGTAGTGAGTGCAGAGTAGTGAGTAGTGAGTGCAGAGTAGTGAGTGCTGAGTAGTGAGTAGTGAGTGCAGAGTAGTGAGTGCAGAGTAGTGAGTGCAGAGTAGTGAGTGCAGAGTAGTGAGTGCAGAGTAGTGAGTGCAGAGTAGTGAGTGCAGAGTAGTGAGTGCAGAGTAGTGAGCAGTGAGTGCAGAGTAGTGAGCAGTGAGTGCAGAGTAGTGAGTAGTGAGTGCAGAGTAGTGAGTAGAGAGTGCAGAGTAGTGAGTGCAGAGTAGTGAGTGCAGAATAGTGAGTAGTGAGTGCAGAGTAGTGAGTGCAGAGTAGTGAGTGCAGAGTAGTGAGTAGTAAGTGCAGAGTAGTGAGTAGTAAGTAGTGAGTGCAGAGTAGTGAGTGCAGAGTAGTGAGTAGTGAGTGCAGAGTAGTGAGTGCAGAGTAGTGAGTGGTGAGTGCAGAGTAGTGAGTGCCGAGTAGCGAGTGCAGAGTAGCGCGTAGTGAGTGCAGAGTAGTGAGTAGTGAGTGTAGAGTAGTGAGTGCAGAGTAGTGAGTAGTGAGTGCAGAGTAGTGAGTGCAGAGTAGTGAGTAGTAAGTAGTGAGTGCAGAGTAGTGAGTAGTGAGTGCAGAGTAGTGAGTAGTGAGTGCAGAGTAGTGAGTGCAGAGTAGTGAGTGCAGAGTAGTGAGTAGTGAGTGCAGAGTAGTGAGTAGTGAGTGCAGAGTAGTGAGTGCAGAGTAGTGGGTAGTGAGTGCAGAGTAGTGAGTAGTGAGTGCAGAGTAGTGAGTAGTGAGTGCAGAGTAGTGAGTGCAGAGTAGTGAGTGCGGAGTAGTGAGTGCAGAGTAGTGAGTGCAGACTAGTGAGTGCAGTGTAGTGAGTAGTGAGTGCAGAGTAGTGAGTAGTGAGTGCAGAGTAGTGAGTGCAGAGTGTGAGTGCACATCATCAGAGCTGTGTGTAATAACTGCAATAGCCCCGTGCGTGAGGTGCATCATCCACATTGCTCAAGTCACCCAAATTCCTGCACACTCTACCACACTGCTTTCAAGAACAGCATACTCTTGCACACACTCTCACTGCTCACCAATTCAAAGTTTGCTAAACATTTTATGCAACGCAGTGTCATACACAATGCCAATACCTCAAACTTTAATGCTGCGAGCCCTATTGCATTGTAAATGCTTGTTATTCTTACCTAACTGGTCTGGATTCAGTCTCGGAGTGTCTGCTATCAGTCTTGACTGAGTGAATACAATAAAGGTTTAACACACCCGTTGGATAAGCCTAACTGCTCGCCCACACTACCACAAAGAGAGCTGTTAGGACTTACTTTATTTAGCCTCTATTATACCTCCGGGGACTCCCTGGACTCTATCCACACTATACCTTACTTTGGCATAGTATATACAGTGCCAGCTTCATACTGGTTGGTCGAATTGCGACCCACTATGAATCTGTGTTTTGTGAACCAACCTATTAATAAATGGGTTGGTTCACAAAATACCAATGCATTCGGTAGAGGTTGGAGTTCAAATTGTACCGACTTATTCCGAATCTATTTTAATAGAGTCCTAAAAAGAATTAGCAACTTGCAAATCATTAGTTGATGCAGTTTACAATTTCTCATTAGGAATCTTTGTACCTGATGCTCTATGTAGTTAGTGCTTAATCCTCTATACTCCCTTTTCAAGTCACAATTTGTGACTCCGTATGGTTGGCTACAGTCACTGGGATAGTGACCTGCAAGGACAGGACAGGAATTCACCATCCCTTGATTGCTTTCCTAAATAGAAATGTTTTTTTAGAAACTCAGGCTGCGATACAAAGAAAAAAGTGTTCTGCTCTGGAAAACGTCCATGAAGGCATGCAGTGGTTTCTTGGACCAGTGTCTACTCCCTCAGAGCTGCCACACTAAGGGCCTGATTAGGATGCCAGTTGGACTGGTTTCCAATGCCCTGTCAGAGGCGGTCCGACTGCCGTGTTCTCGTCAGAAACAGCCGGTCTAACCATTGGATTGTGATACATGTCTTCTGTACTCCGACCGACCACTGAAAGACCATCAACAGCCTTTCTCTGACAGCTGAGATGGCAGCTGGAGAAAAACAGCATCCTTAGGGCAGTACAGGGATCTGTGTCCGCCGCCCAGATTACGATGTGTGTTTCCAATGACACCACAATAATTTTCCGAACGCCTGCCTTGAGTTGTCAGAAACCATGGATTTGGGGTGCATACTCACCGAAATCATCTTCTCCCTGACAGTCTCCAGTGTGGATCCCTTTCTCCAGGTCCCCCCTACAATACGGCAGCTGAACCCCAAAGACTACGACCCTGTGGGCACTGGACTGCAGGTAAGTCTGTAGGTCGCATATATCCCTATTGACTGGACTGTGCACAGCTCACCACACTCCAGCAATGGTACATTGTGTACAAGGCACATCCCCACATATATCATGCATGTGTGTACATATCACATGGTTCCTGTGATTTTGCATGCCCTTGCCCCTTGCAGAGACATGTTCAGGGCTATATCCACCGCTGTAGACGAGACAGCTGCGGTAGACGCGGTTGCATTATAATATGTCGGGGGAATTTTTCTGGCCTCGGCCGAAAGAATCAGATTGCGGCCGTCGGTCCAACCAGCTTTGTAATAAGGCCCTAATTTCCAAAGTGGAATGGGTCCAATGGGGACCCCTTATCCTTTGGGAATCAGTTACCAATCCAACTTATGAGTCAGTAACAGATCAATGGTTTACAACCGGTATTAGGGATGCAAAACATTGATACACACCTTACCAAATCACAATTTGTAAGTAGCACCGTTAACACACCGTTTCCAAATTGTGATTCGGTATGGCTTTAAAATCATTTTGTTAGTTGGAAAAGTTTTCCAAATTTCAAAATGGGGTTAGTACATCAGAAAAAGTGACTGCAGAACTTCCAACTCATACTGTGGCAATGCGTGTCACACGATTTCGTCTCCCTTCACACGGTCAACTGGTGAGGAGCCTAAATCACACGATGGCAGAGAAAACAAGCTGAAAACCACTGTAAACAGTGGATTTTTCAGCTTGTTTTGGGAGACTGTAAACATAAAAAGTGTGAAAACACCCCAGGACATCGGCAACAGGCTCGATTGCCCTTTGTTTTTGTTATTTTTGGAGGAGGCTTGGTGGGGGGGAGAGGGCCTCTTAGCTCTCGCATCAGGCCTTGACCCCTCAAAGGCCCTGCCCCCTACTCACAAGGTGAAAATATTTTGTATGTTGGCAGGTATGTGACTTATAAATCACTTTATAATCCAGGCCCTTCATGTTCTATCTGTCGGGTGCCCCACAAGACTCACCTGGGCTTGTGAAGCTATTCCGCAGAGACGACAAGGACCACCGCCCCTGAACCCACCTAACCCCTGCAGGAGTGGACCCAGCAAGGACGAGATGGAACCAGGGAAGGGAGCAAAAAGGGAACGGAGGAGCCTTGGTGGAAGAGGAGTAGGTTTGGGTCAGGGCACGTTTGAGGAAACAAGAAAAAGACCCAATTAGAATAACACCCTTCTCCTATCACAGAGAAGAGCCACGAAACACATGCAGTAATAAGCCCCTGGTCTCTGACTTACCACGGCGTGCTAGACGTGCAGGACCAATGAAGAAGGTCGTCAAGTTAAGCGTCCCTGCGCATCTGCAACCCACCAAAAGAAAGTGCTCCTGCGCAAAGCGAAGAAAGCAAGAAAAACCACCAATGTTCAAAGGCTCCTGCGAGTAACAGAACAACCAAGGGTTAGCGCTCCTGCGTGGTGGATGACAAAACCAATGTACAGCGCTCCTGCGCGGTGAAAGAAAACCAAGTTATAGCGCTCCTGCGCGGTGTGTCTCAATTAACAAGCTCCAGGGTAAGTGCTATAGCGCGGCCCTAGTATCCAAACAATAAAGCTCCTATGCATTAAACCATGAGCAGCAGCGCTCCTGCGCGACTGCAAACCAAAAGTAATTCCGGGAAATGCTTTGCTGCCAACCTGAACGGGATTAATACAGCGCTCCTACGCGGCACGAAAACCCCAAGTGAAACAGGACATGAAACGCCAGAAACCGGCGAAGGAAAAGTCACCAACAGCGCGGCTGCGCCGTTTGCGTTACCGGGTCTCGTATCCAGGCAGGAACAGCCAGGTCGTCAAGAAAGGCAGCGGGAGTCGGACCTCAGTGATCCGCTGTGCTCAGGACGGTATCAGCCAGGAATCAGAAGCACCGATCCGGCGGGAAATTACGCGTTTAAGCGTTTTCCCTCTGAAGTGCTTTTCGGAGACAGAGAACTAGACCGGGACTTTTCTTCCACCCGGAAGTGAGGTTTTCCGATGCCTGCATGTGTTTTGCGGCGCTTCGGAACGGCCTAACAGCCGCAACGTGACAGTACCCCCTCCCAAGACAGAATCCCCCCCCCCCCGGAAGTCAGAAAGAGAAAGCAGGGCGAGGGCTAAGAGGGTGACTCAGATGGAAAGCGCGGACCAAAACAGGAGCATGGCGAACATGGGACAAGGGTTCCCAGGAGCGTTCATCGGGACCGTACCCCTTCCAGTCCACCAGGTAGTAAAGCTTCCCCCTGGTATGACGTGACCCCAAGATGGCCCTGACTTCATATTCCACATGGTCCTCCTCCACCACAGGGGAAGGAGGAGAGGAAACGGTGCACCCGGTGCGGACCGCACGCAGAAGGGAGACATGAAAGACCGGGTGTATCTTCATGTGAGCCGGGAGAGACAGTCTCATAGCCACTGGGTTAACCACTTTCTCGATGACAAAAGGACCCACAAAACGAGGCAATAGTTTTTTGGGGCCATGCACATTGAGGTGCCGTATGGAAAGCCACACCCTGTCGCCTTCGCGATACTCGGGTTCCTTCTGTCTGTGAGCGTCGGTGTGCGCCTTGTAGGTGTCCTTTGCTTTGGCCAGCTCGAACCGGGCTTGTTGCCATAGGCCACACAACGTGTCGTGATAAGCTCGTACCGTTGGTAACGGGCTGTCCAATGGTTTCTCCCAAACAGAGGTGCGGGGGTGTCTTCCTTGGAGGCAGAAGAAAGGAGACATGCCGATGGCCGAATGCCTGCTGTTGTTGTATGCGTATTCCGCCATCCACAACACGTCCGACCACTCCTTCTGTACCATGAGCAACAAGCAACGGAGGTACTGCTCCATGGTATGGTTCGTTCTTTCCGCTTGTCCATCCGTCTGGCGGTGGTACGCAGCTGAGAGGCGCACGTCCAGCTCCATCAACCTGCAGACTTCTTTCCAGAAGTGGGACACGAACTGTGACCCCCTGTCTGTTATCACCACCGAGGGGATGCCGTGGAGGCGAACTACATTGTTCACGAAGATCAGGGCCAGTTCGGTTGCCGTGGGTAACTTATCCAAAGACACGAAGTGGGCCATCTTGGAGAGGTGGTCAACCACAGTAAGCACCGTGGTATGGCCGGTCTTGGTGAGAGGGAGTTCGACCACGAAGTCCATGGAGATGGTGTGCCACGGATAGGGTGGCACCGGAATGGGACGTAGCAGGCCTACAGGGGGTTCCGCCCTGTTCTTGCCCAGTAGGCATACTGCACAGCTGGATACGTGAGCTTTTGTGTCAGCCTCCATCGCCGGCCACCAGAACTGTCTCTGTATCAGGTCTAGAGTCTTGTGGTAACCAGGATGGCCCGAGAGGACGTGATCGTGACACATACGGATTGCATGTTGTTGACAAAGCGTCCCATGCAGGTACAGTTTGTCCCCTCTGTACAGGAACCCGTTCTCACAGGTCACCTCCTCGTGTTCTTCCGCTAAGATGGCGGAATCAGTCAGGTTCGTATCCTTTTGTACTTGTGTCATGAACTCCGAGGATGCTATGACGCCCTGGAAGTGTTGTTCTGATATGATGGGAACCGGCTCGGTGCTTTTAGTAGCGTCATCGGTTACCTCCAGACGTGAGAGGGCATCCGCCTTGGCGTTTTCTTTGCCGGGTCGGTATGTGATCGTGAAATTGTATTCATTGAAGAACAGGGTCCATCCAAGTTGTCGGGCTGTGAGAGCACGTGCTGAGCGGAGGAACTGGAGGTTCCGGTGATCCGTGTAGATGGTGACAGAGTGTTTGGCGTCTTTCAAGTAGTGGCGCCATTCCTCAAACGCCGTCTTGATAGCCAGGAGTTCTCGATCAGAGACAGTGTAGTTGCGTTCCGCAGGTTGGAGCTTCTTGGAATAATAAGCCACCGGGTGTAGCAGTCCTGATGTTGCATTCCTTTGGGACAACACGCCCCCTAATGCGTCC
Organism: Lissotriton helveticus; assembly: GCF_964261635.1. Taxonomy (NCBI): domain Eukaryota; kingdom Metazoa; phylum Chordata; class Amphibia; order Caudata; family Salamandridae; genus Lissotriton; species Lissotriton helveticus. The sequence continues at coordinate 490,945,769 of NC_136063.1, forward strand.
TTTGAGGCGTCTGTCTCAACTATGAAGGGCTGTTCGGGGTCCGGATGTACCAAAACAGGGGCTATGGTGAACCGCCTTTTCAATTCTTGGAAGGTATCGTCAGCTTTCTGGTCCCAACCAAAGCGTACCCCTTTGCGCAGCAGGCGTGTGATAGGAGCCACTATCCCGGAGAATCCCGTGATGAACCTACGGTAGTAGTTGGAAAACCCTAGGAACCTCTGGACTCCCTTTACCGACTCCGGAGTAGGCCATGACAAGATGGCCTCCACCTTCTTGTCATCCATGTGAACATCAGCTGGAGTGATGATATGCCCCAGGAACTCAACAGTAGTAACGTGGAATACACTCTTCTCCAGCTTTACATACAATCTATGTTTTCCCAGTTGTTGGAGGACAGCCCGCACGTGTTGTACGTGTTCGGTGAGTGTCTGCGAAAAAAATCAGAATATCATCGATGTAGACTATACAGAAGACATCGATGTAGTCTCTTAACACCTCATCGATGAAGTACTGAAACGCTGCAGGGGCGTTGCACAGTCCGAAAGGCATGACCTGGTACTCAAACAAGCCGACCCTTGTCCGAAAGGCGGTCTTCCATTCATCACCCTTCCGGACTCTGACTAGATGGTAGGCTCCCCGCAGGTCCAGTTTGGTGTATACGGAGGCGTTCTTGATCTGATCCAAGAGGTTGGAGATGAGCGGTAGAGGGTACTGGTTTTTCACCGTGATGGCGTTCATCGCTCTAAAGTCTATACAAGTCCTCAGATCGCCTTCCTTCTTCGACACGAAGAAGAGGGGAGAGGACACCGGAGACCTGGAATGTCTGATGAACCCGTTGTCAAGGTACTCGTCCAGATAGGAGCGTAGATGGGAGTTCTCCTTTTCTGTGAGGGAATATATTCTACTGCATCGTAAAGTGGAGCCGGGTATCAGGTCTATCCTGCAGTCGAAGAATCGATATGGGGGCAAAGTGTTGGCTCCTTTCTTATCGAAAACATCCGACAGGTCCTGATAGGCCTCTGGTACCTCCACTTGGGTAACCATCCCCATGCCTTGTACGGGCAACGAGTGTGCTTGTATAGAACGAATACCTGGTAGGCCTTCCTGGGTAAAACAGTTCCTGCAGCAGTGTTCTGAATCTAGGTTGAGAACCCTCGACACCCAGTCGATTCGGGGATTGTGGCGTACCAACCACGGCAGGCCCAGAATGACCCTGAACTGCGGTGCGTCGATGACATCGAAGCTGACGGATTCAGCATGGTGATTCGAGAGGATCATGGTCATGTCCTTGGTTTGATGCCTAATAAGGCCGGAAGTCAGGTCCGTTCCGTCAACTACCTTGACTGTTTCTGGTTGTGCTTTCGGCACCGTGCTTATTCCCAGGGTTTGCGAGTAGACAGTATCGATGAAGTTGCCGGTTGCACCTGAGTCCAACATGGCGGTCACCAGCCATGTGTCGCCTGTCTGATTCTTCAGAGTCACTTCCACTCCAAAGTGGGGGTTGCCGTCGAAAACAGCAGGGATCGCTTTGCTGTAGGAAGAAAAACCCAGAGGACGGACCCCTTTGTCTACTGGGTTGTCTCGTTTCCCGTCTTATTTCCTTTGTCGATGGGCAAAGCGAAGGGCCTTCTGTTCCGTGTGCGTGTAGGTTTCACCGGACACTCCCTGACGAAATGTCCGCTCTTACCACAATACAGGCACTGGTATTGTTTCCTCCTCTTTTCTCTTTCTTGGTTGGTCAAGGGTCCTCTGATGCCACCTATCTGCATAGGTTCCGGAATCTCGCTTGGAGGAGTGGTTTCTTCCTTGCTTTTTTCCGTGCCCTTGTCCCCGAAGGATAGGAAGCGGTTGTCGCTGTTTTTCCCTTTTTCGGTTCTCCGTTCCTGCAAACGGAAGTTCATTTTGACTACCAGGTCTATGAAGGGGCCTATTTCGTCAGGCGGGTTGGGTTGCTGTGAAATAAGATCCTTAGGATCATCGCGCAGTCCTCGGTAGAACACCGATACCTTCTTGGACTCCGGCCAATGGGCCTCGATGACTAGTCTGCTGAACATTGTAATGTAGTGCAGCAAGTCATTGTTACCTTGCCTTAGGTTAAGCAGCTCCTTGTCTGCGGCTTGCACAAACGTGTGACGGGCGAACATCCGTCGCATGGCTTCCTTGAACATTGGCAGGACGTTAAGCATGGGGTCGTCGTTTTCGACCAGCGAGATGGACCATTGGGCGGCGTCGCCACCCATATACTACAATATGTATGCGACCTTGGATGCATCATCGGGAAAGGCTGACGATCTGGCCATGAAGTGCAGTTGGCACTGATGCATGAAGACGCCATATTTGGTACTGTCGCCGTAGAAGCGTTCGGGTGGAGCCAGCTGCACAGGATGGGGTGTAACTACTTGTATAGCTGTATCCTGAGTGGTGGCGGTGGAGGACCCCCCAAAGGTGAACGTGGGCTGACGTAACAACCCCTCTTGTATAACTCTGGGGCTAGGAACGGTTCCCCAAGGGCTGGTGACACCGGCCGCCATCTGGCCCTGTAGAGCCGTCATGTCATGGCGTAAACTGAGGTTCTCTGCTTGCATGGCAGCCAGCAAGGCTGCGATATCTTGCAGGGTTACCTCTGGGTCACCCATGTCGTCTGGGCAGAATGAATAACGTGGGCTTCTGATTCTGTCGGGTGCCCCACAAGACTCACCTGGGCTTGTGAAGCTATTCCGCAGAGACGACAAGGACCACCGCCCCTGAACCCACCTAACCCGCGCAGGAGTGGACCCAGCAAGGACGAGATGGAACCAGGGAAGGGAGCCAAAAGGGAACAAAGAAGCCTTGGTGGAAGAGGAGTAGGTTTGGGTCAGGGCACGTCTGAGGAAACAAGAAAAAGACCCAATTAGAATAACACCCTTCTCCTATCACAGAGAAGAGCCACGAAACACATGCAGTAATAAGCCCCTGGTCTCTGACTTACCACGGCGTGCTAGACGTGCAGGACCAATGAAGAAGGTCGTCAAGTTAAGCGTCCCTGCGCATCTGCAACCCACCAAAAGAAAGTGCTCCTGCGCAAAGCGAAGAAAGCAAGAAAAACCACCAATGTTCAAAGGCTCCTGCGAGTAACAGAACAACCAAGGGTTAGCGCTCCTGCGTGGTGAATGACAAAACCAATGTACAGCGCTCCTGCGCGATGAAAGAAAACCAAGTTATAGCGCTCCTGCGCGGTGTGTCTCAATTAACAAGCTCCAGGGTAAGTGCTATAGCGCGGCCCTAGTATCCAAACAATAAAGCTCCTATGCATTAAACCATGAGCAGCAGCGCTCCTGCGCGACTGCAAACCAAAAGTAATTCCGGGAAATGCTTTGCTGCCAACCTGAACGGGATTAATACAGCGCTCCTGCGCGGCACGAAAACCCCAAGTGAAACAGGACATGAAACGCCAGAAAGCGGCGAAGGAAAAGTCACCAACAGCGCGGCTGCGCCGTTTGCGTTACCGGGTCTCGTATCCAGGCGGGAACAGCCAGGTCATCAAGAAAGGCAGCGGGAGTCGGACCTCAGTGATCCGCTGTGCTCAGGACGGTATCAGCCAGGAATCAGAAGCACCGATCCGGCGGGAAATTACGCGTTTAAGCGTTTTCCCTCGGAAGTGCTTTTCGGAGACAGAGAACTAGACCGGGACTTTTCTTCCGCCCGGAAGTGAGGTTTTCCGATGCCTGCATGTGTTTTGCGGCGCTTCGGAACGGCCTAACAGCCGCAACGTGACAGTACCCCCTCCCAAGACAGAATCCCCCCCCCCCCGGAAGTCAGAAAGAGAAAGCAGGGCGAGGGCTAAGAGGGTGACTCAGATGGAAAGCGCGGACCAAAACAGGAGCATGGCGAACATGGGACAAGGGTTCCCAGGAGCGTTCATCGGGACCGTACCCCTTCCAGTCCACCAGGTAGTAAAGCTTCCCCCTGGTATGACGTGACCCCAAGATGGCCCTGACTTCATATTCCACATGGTCCTCCACCACCACAGGGGAAGGAGGAGAGGAAACGGTGCACCCGGTGCGGACCGCACGCAGAAGGGAGACATGAAAGACCGGGTGTATCTTCATGTGAGCCGGGAGAGACAGTCTCATAGCCACTGGGTTAACCACTTTCTCGATGACAAAAGGACCCACAAAACGAGGCAATAGTTTTTTGGGGCCATGCACATTGAGGTGCCGTATGGAAAGCCACACCCTGTCGCCTTCGCGATACTCGGGTTCCTTCTGTCTGTGAGCGTCGGCGTGCGCCTTGTAGGTGTCCTTTGCTTTGGCCAGCTCGAACCGGGCTTGTTGCCATAGGCCACACAACGTGTCGTGATAAGCTCGTACCGTTGGTAACGGGCTGTCCAATGGTTTCTCCCAAACAGAGGTGCGGGGGTGTCTTCCTTGGAGGCAGAAGAAAGGAGACATGCCGATGGCCGAATGCCTGCTGTTGTTGTATGCGTATTCCGCCATCCACAACACGTCCGACCACTCCTTCTGTACCATGAGCAACAAGCAACGGAGGTACTGCTCCATGGTATGGTTCGTTCTTTCCGCTTGTCCATCCGTCTGGCGGTGGTACGCAGCTGAGAGGCGCACGTCCAGCTCCATCAACCTGCAGACTTCTTTCCAGAAGTGGGACACGAACTGTGACCCCCTGTCCGTTATCACCACCGAGGGGATGCCGTGGAGGCGAACTACATTGTTCACGAAGATCAGGGCCAGTTCGGCTGCCGTGGGTAACTTATCCAAAGACACGAAGTGGGCCATCTTGGAGAGGTGGTCAACCACAGTAAGCACCGTGGTATGGCCGGTCTTGGTGAGAGGGAGTTCGACCACGAAGTCCATGGAGATGGTGTGCCACGGATAGGGTGGCACCGGAATGGGACGTAGCAGGCCTACAGGGGGTTCCGCCCTGTTCTTGCCCAGTAGGCATACTGCACAGCTGGATACGTGAGCTTTTGTGTCAGCCTCCATCGCCGGCCACCAGAACTGTCTCTGTATCAGGTCTAGAGTCTTGTGGTAACCAGGATGGCCCGAGAGGACGTGATCGTGACACATACGGATTGCATGTTGTTGACAAAGCGTCCCATGCAGGTACAGTTTGTCCCCTTTGTACAGGAACCCGTTCTCACAGGTCACCTCCTCGTGTTCTTCCGCTAAGATGGCGGAATCAGTCAGGTTCGTATCCTTTTGTACTTGTGTCATGAACTCCGAGGATGCTATGACGCCCTGGAAGTGTTGTTCTGATATGATGGGAACCGGCTCGGTGCTTTTAGTAGCGTCATCGGTTACCTCCAGACGTGAGAGGGCATCCGCCTTGGCGTTTTCTTTGCCGGGTCGGTATGTGATCGTGAAATTGTATTCATTGAAGAACAGGGTCCATCCAAGTTGTCGGGCTGTGAGAGCACGTGCTGAGCGGAGGAACTGGAGGTTCCGGTGATCCGTGTAGATGGTGACAGAGTGTTTGGCGTCTTTCAAGTAGTGGCGCCATTCCTCAAACGCCGTCTTGATAGCCAGGAGTTCTCGATCAGAGACAGTGTAGTTGCGTTCCGCAGGTTGGAGCTTCTTGGAATAATAAGCCACCGGGTGTAGCAGTCCTGATGTTGCATTCCTTTGGGACAACACGCCCCCTAATGCGTCCTTTGAGGCGTCTGCCTCAATTATGAAGGGCTGTTCGGGGTCCGGATGTACCAAAACAGGGGCTATGGTGAACCGCCTTTTCAATTCTTGGAAGGTATCGTCAGCTTTCTGGTCCCAACCAAAGCGTTCCCCTTTGCGCAGCAGGCGTGTGATAGGAGCCACTATCCCGGAGAATCCCGTGACGAACCTACGGTAGTAGTTGGAAAACCCTAGGAACCTCTGGACTCCCTTTACCGACTCCGGAGTAGGCCATGACAAGATGGCCTCCACCTTCTTGTCATCCATGTGAACGTCAGCTGGAGTGATGATATGCCCCAGGAACTCAACAGTAGTAACGTGGAATACACTCTTCTCCAGCTTTACATACAATCTATGTTTTCCCAGTTGTTGGAGGACAGCCCGCACGTGTTGTACGTGTTCGGTGAGTGTCTGCGAAAAAAATCAGAATATCATCGATGTAGACTATACAGAAGACATCGATGTAGTCTCTTAACACCTCATCGATGAAGTACTGAAACGCTGCAGGGGCGTTGCACAGTCCGAAAGGCATGACCTGGTACTCAAACAAGCCGACCCTTGTCCGAAAGGCGGTCTTCCATTCATCACCCTTCCGGACTCTGACTAGATGGTAGGCTCCCCGCAGGTCCAGTTTGGTGTATACGGAGGCGTTCTTGACCTGATCCAAGAGGTTGGAGATGAGCGGTAGAGGGTACTGGTTTTTCACCGTGATGGCGTTCATCGCTCTAAAGTCTATACAAGTCCTCAGATCGCCTTCCTTCTTCGACACGAAAAAGAGGGGAGAGGACACCGGAGATCTGGAATGTCTGATGAACCCATTGTCAAGGTACTCGTCCAGATAGGAGCGTAGATGGGCGTTCTCCTTTTCTGTGAGGGAATATATTCTACTGCATCGTAAAGTGGAGCCGGGTATCAGGTCTATCCTGCAGTCGAAGAATCGATGTGGGGGCAAAGTGTTGGCTCCTTTCTTATCGAAAACATCCGACAGGTCCTGATAGGCCTCTGGTACCTCCACTTGGGTAACCATCCCCATGCCTTGTACGGGCAACGAGTGTGCTTGTATAGAACGAATACCTGGTAGGCCTTCCTGGGTATAACAGTTCCTGCAGCAGTGTTCTGAATCTAGGTTGAGAACCCTCGACACCCAGTCGATTCGGGGATTGTGGCGTACCAACCACGGCAGGACCAGAATGACCCTGAACTGCGGTGCGTCGATGACATCGAAGCTGACGGATTCAGCATGGTGATTCGAGAGGATCATGGTCATGTCCTTGGTTTGATGCCTAATAAGGCCGGAAGTCAGGTCCGTTCCGTCAACTACCTTGACTGTTTCTGGTTGTGCTTTCGGCACCGTGCTTATGCCCAGGGTTTGCGAGTAGACAGTATCGATGAAGTTGCCGGTTGCACCTGAGTCCAACATGGCGGTCACCAGCCATGTGTCGCCTGTCTGATTCTTCAGAGTCAATTCCACTCCAAAGTGGTGGTTGCCGTCGAAAACAGCAGGGATCGCTTTGCTGTAGGAAGAAAAACCCAGAGGACGGACCCCTTTATCTACTGGGTTGTCTCGTTTCCCGTCTTATTTCCTTTGTCGATGGGCAAAGCGAAGGGCCTTCTGTTCCGTGTGCGTGTAGGTTTCACCGGACACTCCCTGACGAAATGTCCGCTCTTACCACAATACAGGCACTGGTATTGTTTCCTCCTCTTTTCTCTTTCTTGGTTGGTCAAGGGTCCTCTGATGCCACCTATCTGCATAGGTTCCGGATTCTCGCTTGGAGGAGTGGTTTCTTCCTTGCTTTTTTCCGTGCCCTTGTCCCCGAAGGATAGGAAGCGGTTGTCGCTGTTTTTCCCTTTTTCGGTTCTCCGTTCCTGCAAACGGAAGTTCATTTTGACTACCAGGTCTATGAAGGGGCCTATTTCGTCAGGCGGGTTGGGTTGCTGTGAAATAAGATCCTTAGGATCATCGCGCAGTCCTCGGTAGAACACCGATACCTTCTTGGACTCCGGCCAATGGGCCTCGATGACTAGTCTGCTGAACATTGTAATGTAGTGCAGCAAGTCATTGTTACCTTGCCTTAGGTTAAGCAGCTCCTTGTCTGCGGCTTGCACAAACATGTGACGGGCGAACATCCGTCGCATGGCTTCCTTGAACATTGGCAGGACGTTAAGCATGGGGTCGTCGTTTTCGACCAGCGAGATGGACCATTGGGCGGCGTCGCCACCCATATACTACAATATGTATGCGACCTTGGATGCATCATCGGGAAAGGCTGACGATCTGGCCATGAAGTGCAGTTGGCACTGATGCATGAAGACGCCATATTTGGTACTGTCGCTGTAGAAGCGTTCGGGTGGAGCCAGCTGCACAGGATGGGGTGTAACTACTTGTATAGCTGTATCCTGAGTGGTGGCGGTGGAGGACCCCCCAAAGGTGAACGTGGGCTGACGTAACAACCCCTCTTGTCTAACTCTGGGGCTAGGAACGGTTCCCCAAGGGCTGGTGACACCGGCCGCCATCTGGCCCTGTAGAGCCGTCATGTCATGGCGTAAACTGAGGTTCTCTGCTTGCATGGCAGCCAGCAAGGCTGCGATATCTTGCAGGGTTACCTCTGGGTCACCCATGTCGTCTGGGCAGAATGAATAACGTGGGCTTCTGATTCTGTCGGGTGCCCCACAAGACTCACCTGGGCTTGTGAAGCTATTCCGCAGAGACGACAAGGACCACCGCCCCTGAACCCACCTAACCCGCGCAGGAGTGGACCCAGCAAGGACGAGATGGAACCAGGGAAGGGAGCCAAAAGGGAACAAAGAAGCCTTGGTGGAAGAGGAGTAGGTTTGGGTCAGGGCACGTCTGAGGAAACAAGAAAAAGACCCAATTAGAATAACACCCTTCTCCTATCACAGAGAAGAGCCACGAAACACATGCAGCAATAAGCCCCTGTTCTCTGACTTACCACGGCGTGCTAGACGTGCAGGACCAATGAAGAAGGTCATCAAGTTAAGCATCCCTGCGCTTCTGCAACGCACCAAAAGAAAGCGCTCCTGCGCAAAGCGAAGAAAGCAAGAAAAACCACCAATGTTCAAAGGCTCCTGCGAGTAACAGAACAACCAAGGGTTAGCGCTCCTGCGCGGTGAATGACAAAACCAATGTACAGCGCTCCTGCGCGGTGAAAGAAAACCAAGGTATAGCGCTCCTGCGCGGTGTGTCTCAATTAACAAGCTCCAGGGTAAGCGATATAGTGCGGCCCTAGTATCCAAACAATAAAGCTCCTATGCATTAAACCATGAGCAGCAGCGCTCCTGCGCGGCTGCAAACCAAAAGTAATTCCGGGAAATGCTTTGCTGCCAACCTGAACGGGATTAATACAGCACTCCTGCGCGGCACGAAAACCCCAAGTGAAACAGGACATGAAACGCCAGAAAGCGGCGAAGGAAAAGTCACCAACAGCGCGGCTGCGCTGTTTGCGTTACCGGGTCTCGTATCCAGGCAGGAACAGCCAGGTCGTCAAGAAAGGCAGCGGGAGTCGGACCTCAGTGATCCGCTGTGCTCAGGACGGTATCAGCCAGGAATCAGAAGCACCGTTCCGGCGGGAAATTACGCGTTTAAGCGTTTTCCCCCAGAAGTGCTTTTCGGAGACAGAGAACTAGACCGGGACTTTTCTTCCACCCGGAAGTGAGGTTTTCCGTGGCCTGCATGTGTTTTGCGGCGCTTCGGAACGGCGTAACAGCCGCAAAATGACACTATCTTGATACATTTTTTATTGAAACAATTCTCACTAAATATAGCTGCTGTCTAAGGCAAGAGGCACTAAGATCAATATAACTTAAGGCATGTCTGCTGCTTGAACCTGTAATGTCTCTAAAATCTGAAAAGTAGCTTTATGGGGAAAAGCCACAGATTCTAAGATGTATACCTTTTTTTTTATTTTCCATTATATACTTTTGAAGCCAATTTACAGCCATATTAACTAGCTCAATTGTTGTACTCGCCTCTACAGTTTCAGGTCAGGGATTCTGCCTCACAAGTTTCAAAGTTCACCCCAGCCGTGGCCCTTGCAGGTAAGAGCGTTGGGGGGGATTCGACAGACAACCCAGAGGGAAAATTAAATAAATAATTAATTTTCCCTTGTCATCGTTTGTCGAACCCCCCCCCCCCCCCGCGCCCCCTCCCAGGCCACACCGCCCTCACCTGCACGGGCCGCAGATGGTTCACCCACTGCTAATGCAAAGAAGCAAATGGCTGTCACTGGTTTGTGGTCCTTCTCTGGACTGGACCTTAACGTCAGCCTCTACAGGGGTGTTATGCAGTTGCAATTAATTTAGCAAGGGTGTAAGTACTCTTTCCCTACAATCAAGGCTTTTATTCAGGAAATGTGGCCAGGATTGCTGTTTGCATCCATAGGAACGAGTTTTACTAGCTATCTGTTATGATGTGTGTCTTCTCTGTGGCTCGTGATGTTCTCGTGGATGCCTGTGTGCATTCTATGTTCCTTTAGAGTGTTAGGCTGACGGCACTTGAACAGTGTCAGTTGCACTGGACTGTCGAGGTGGTCGGATGCCAGGTTGTGTTTCTGGATGCTTAAAGAATAAACTTACCTTATTCTATACCGGTGTCATCGTTTCCCTGCACGATTCCACACAACAATTTTGGCGACGATACTTGAGGCGAACTCTCCTGCAGTTCCGGTTGATTTTCCGTGCACAGCCTGGTGATTCTTGACATCCCTCTTCTCTTCTTCGGAGCCTGTGGGGCTGGCCCGTTTTCCGGATCTCGGTGACTCTTGGAGGTACTTTCTTGGATATTTCGGCGTTTTCGCTGATTTTCCCGTTTGCCTCGGCCGAGAGTGACCAACGGCTGCCTGTCACGTCACCTCTGACTTCACTGGAACGCACGCTCACGGTGCAACGCAGCGTTACACGCAGCCATTTTGCTTCATCCAAACGTTGGCTTGCGTGCGTAACGCATTACCTCATCGGCGTGCCTCCATTTTGTTTCCTGCCAGCCATCAGCTGTCACACAGATTCCAGTTTAGCTCGTTTGCCCTACAGGTCTTGGTTTCTTACACGATTTCCTGATTAAGGTACTGTATCGCTGCAGCGCTAAGCGCCTCTAAGGATTTCCTCTTCATTTGACTGGTTTGTCTTCTCATTTGATTTGTTCCTCGGTGAACTAGTGGTTTACACATCAGCCATTCAGTACTTTCCGGTTCAGATTCCTGCGAAAGTAGTTTCTCCAACTATTGACTTCATTTCTTCACGGTGATTTGCACACCTTTTACTCAGTTTGTGCAAATTTCATTTTGCTTGTTGTTATCTCAGTATTACTTACCTCGCATTTACTCTGTTTGCAGTTATTCATTGAGTACATACACTCTGATATTCTTTACACACAATCTAATTTAATTGTTAGTTGTAAACGATGAATACTAATGTTGTCACTCCTCCTATGTTTTTATCTCTTCCTGGTACTCCTGCTATTGATTGGGAAGATTGGGTTGAGATGCTAGAAAATTACATTGTCGCACTAGATGGGATACATTTCCACCCTGAGAGGAAAAAAGCATTATTACTTAGCACATTGGGAAATGAAGGCCAACGTATTTTCAAGTACTTACCTGTAACCATGGGTCCAAACGGACAACCCATGGATGATGTTTTTAAAGAGGCACTTACTAGGCTCGAGACCAGATTTGCTAAGGAAGTCAATCTAGTTATGGCTAGATATAGATATTACACACAACCACAAGCCGAACATGAAACCATTGATGAGTTTGTTTCTAGGTTGCGTGAGTTATCTATAAAGTGTCGTTTTGGAGTAATGAATGACAAACTTATTCGTGACCAGCTCATTGTCCAATGTCGCCATAGAAAGATTCAGGAGAGACTATGGGCGGCTAAAGACCCTTCGCTAAAAGATGCCATTGACATGGATAAAGTCATAGAAGAGTCTCAGAAATGCATTAAAGAACTTGAGCGGCGTGATAGGAATTCGTCAAGTTCTTCTTCACAAATTGGTAACGTCGGTGTCATTGTTTCCCTGCACGATTCCACACAACACTATCAATATAAGTTTATGAGTTGAAACTTGCAGAATGAAAGTCAAACTGGTAAGTGTTTGGGTTAAAGCTGAGTTGCTGCCCCTTGGAACCACGTGCTTTGGATACATTACATTTAAGAAAGTGACCGCGTGGACACTGAGGTCCAGCAGGCCCTTCAACCTCTTGGCCAAGGACTGCAACGGGTACAGTCGCCAGGGTTGGGTTGGGATTTAAAATCAGCCCGGGCACGCTAAAATAAAGTGGCCCACATTTGCATATTGCCTTTCCGCTAAAACACTGCTTCGGCCAAGTTTTAAAAAAAGATGGGGGGGGGGGGGCTCTCTGACAGAGGCATGTTTTCTTAACTTTACTTAGATTAAAAAAACACACCAGAAAACGAGTGAGGCCACTTCTGCTCAGGCCCCCTGCCCCCGCTCAATATGCATACATTAATTGGCTGGACCAGCGAGAGAAAGGGAGCGACATCTCTGCTTGTTGATAAAAGGGGGGTTATGGACGCCCATCTGCCTTCAGAAAGGCCACTCGGGCACCCACTGGTTCGCTGGCGGCATCTGAACACACCAAACACAGCCCAAATCGGCCCCCCAGGCTGCCCAAAAAAGCAGCCCACAGCTGGAACTCGTATACCTGCCCCTCGGCCATTGCCTGCCTTACCAATCCGACTCTAGCGGCCGCTGACTGGAACACCCAGAGGTATCTGGCTATGTCAAGACAAGCGGTATGATGCTCACAGTGGCATATGCAAAGGGCAATACAGATCCTATGCAAACAAGGATATTGCCCCTTCACCCCCTGGTTTTATGGTTAAAAAACACAGACACTGATTTGGGTGAATTGGGCCCCTCAAATCCCTGGGCCCTGGTGCCTCTCCACCTGCTGCCCTTTTGATAGCTACGCCCCTACAGATGAGCGTGCAGATGAAGCCTAGGGGGCCTCTTGATAGGAGAGTATTAACCACGTAAGAGATCGTAGGTCACAATGGCGCGCTGGTCATAAAGGTGCCTGGAAAGATCCCGCAGTAGGGTGTCCACCTTCCGTTTCTGTTGCTCAAGAAGAAACAGCTATGTTAAGTAGCACGGGGCATTTCGGCAAGTCCATGTAAATTAACCTCACTGGAACATGACACCATTCCGGAAGATTCAACCCACCTCAAAATAATTTAGTTTTAAGAGGCTGATTTGTGAAGCGCGAGGTTTACAGAGATGAGTTCAACATCGTCAGAAGCCTCCTCCCTGAGAAAAGAGTGAACCACGAAGAGCCTCTCAGCGGAGTAGAGGGGGCTGTTGAGCGTGGGAGACGAAGAACCTGTGGGAGTGGAGGCCCCCTAGGGGAGGGAGGGGCTGCGAGGCTGCTCTGGACACTGCTCGGTGGAGCGCGCCTCTTGTCCTGTGCCCGGAGCAGGAGCCAGCACCGCGCACCCCGCGCCCTCCTTCAGCCCCGGGGCCATGGGCTGCGGAGCGGGAAAGGTGCTGCCCGAGCCCCCTCCCAAAGCGGCCAAGTCCTGCGCGGGCCTGGTGAAGACCATGGTGTGGTGCAGCCGGGCGCCCCGCATCTGCGGCTGGGAGGACGAGCCGCCGCTGAAGAAGCCGCAGGGACCGCTGGGCTTCCTCCGCGGGGATTTCTGGGGCCTCGGAGGAGACTGCGAGCCACCGAAGCAGAGCGCGCCCATCTCGGTTCCAGAGCACGTGCACAGGATCAAAGTGGCCCGATACCGAGCTAAGTTCGACCCCCGGGTCATAGCCAGGTACAGAACGTAGGGCGGGGGCGTGACAGAGGCAAGAGCGCAAGTAACATACTGACGAAGCCTGTAGAATATATGAGGCGCTGATTCTACACCGCAGTACTGTATATAGAGTGCAGGGAGCCAGTCAATGATGAGACAGACAGTGGTGTCCAAAATTGTACCCAGTGGTACATAACGCATGGAGAAAATGGTGCTTAAAGCTCACGAGTCCAAGCTACACTAAACAAACTGTGTAGATGAACAATCAATTCAAAAAGCAAACGTGCAAAGCCATTAGGGTATGCTTTTGGAAACTATAGGCTTTGCCAAAGCTTGCCAATGGATTTTAGCGATGCTGTGTTGCACGGCTACTGAGGAAACAAAAAAAGGTGCTATGCTGCAGCAGCTGTCATTTTCTAGACGCATGCACGCACCTGCAAATTGCGCAGGGGGGGGGGGGAGTTCCTTTCACTTACCGATGCAAGTATATTTTTTCTAGTCGGAGGGTCGTGATGGGGCAGAGGGTGGCCTAAAGCTTTGTTTGATGAATGCTTGATATTGTATGGAGCCTAAATTGATTAATGCTCACTACCACCCAGGACCATACAGGCGACGTCAATAAGATCTCTTGTGTTTTCCAGGTCCAGACATAAGTAGGTCTGCTAGTCTAGGTCTTTTCTCTGCACCCTGGGACCTGCAGTCTCGTTAGGTCCATTAGATCAGGACTACAAGCTCCAGAGTGCAAAGTAAGCAGGGGCGGATTGGCAAGGCGGGCATTCGGGCATGGGCCGAAGGGCCGGTGCTTTAGTGCCCTCTGTGGGCCGTTTTTTTCTCCCCTGTCCCAGTCCACAGAGAGTGGACTAGGAAAGGGGAGAAAAAAAACGGCCCACAGAGTGCACGGAGACAGACAGAGAAAATGAAAGCAGCCTCGCTGTGTGGTCGAACAGCGATTGTCAGCTGTGGCCTCCTTCACCCCTGCCCTGCCAAGCAATCACGCTGAGGCTGGGCTGGGGAGGGGTGATTGTTTGCAAGAATAGGCCTCCCTGGGGGCCAGGTGTTTCTCAGGCCTTTGAGCCATTTTCACCTCGGCCCCCCTGGGGCCCATGCAGCCCAGAAACGGTGTTAGTCTTAACACCTCGCCCACAGCCCTTCACATTCAGGGCATAGTGGGCGAGGAAGAATGGGTCTTGCTGTGGGGACCAGGTGATGTTTGGAATTTTTTTATTTAATTTATTTATTTATGTGATTTTATATAGCGCGGACTTTACCCGAAGGTGTCAGAGCGCTTCACACTAGGAACAGCAATAATACATGAGGAGAAAAATTACAAGTGGACAAATTACAAAAGCAAACGTTAAGTTACATGAATCAAAAGTGACAATAGTGAGCAACCAAAATACATGAGGTAGCAATCGGTACATTACAAGAGGAACAAGCATTAGGAATGCATTAGGGCTCGGGTTTGTTTGAGTTTCATATAATGGCATTGTAAATGGTAATGTGTTTTAGCCATGTTTTTTGGAGTGCACTGACAGCTGTTGATGATTGTGCCAATTGAAAGCGTGGCTGGTGCACTGTCAGCTGTTGTTGTGTGTGTGTGTTTAGTGAAAGTTGCACTGACATTGTTTGTTGTGTGCGTGGGTGTTTAGCGGCACTGATGCATGGTCGTGTTTGTTTTTGGTGAAAGCGTACATTGATGGTTGTTGGTGTTTGTGCCTGTTGAAAGCATTCATTGACGGCTGGGGGTGTGTTGTTGTGTGTGTTGTTTTCTGTGTAGTTTTCTGCACTCTCAAACTGCACTCTCAAACTGCACTCTCAATCTGCACTCTCAATCTGCACTCTCAAACTGCACTCTCAATCTGCACTCTCAATCTGCACTCTCAATCTGCACTCTGAAACTGCACTCTGAAACTGCACTCTGATTCTGCACTCTGATTCTGCACTCTGAATCTGCACTCTCAATCTGCACTCTGGATCTGCACTCTCAATATGCACTCTCAATCTGCACTCTGAATCTGCACTCTGAAACTGCACTCTGAAACTGCACTCTGAAACTGCACTCTGATTCTGCACTCTGAATCTGCACTCTGAATCTGCACTCTCAATCTGCACTCTCAATCTGCACTCTGAATCTGCACTCTGAATCTGCACTCTGAATCTGCACTCTGAATCTGCACTCTGAATCTGCACTCTGAAACTGCACTCTGAATCTGCACTCTGAATCTGCATTCTGAATCTGCACTCTGAATCTGCACTCTGTATCTGCACTCTGCACTCTCAATCTGCACTCTCAATCTGCACTCTGCACTCCCAATCTGCACTCTCAATCTGCATCCGGCACTCTCAATCTGCACTCTGCACTCTCAATCTGCACTCTGAATCTGCACTCTGAATCTGTACTCTGCATCTGCACTCTCAATCTGCACTCTCAATCTGCAATCTGCACTCTCAATCTGCAATCTGCACTCTCAAACTGCACTCTGCACTCTCAATCTGCACTCTGCACTCTCAATCTGCACTCTGCACTCTCAATCTGCACTCTCAAACTGCACTCTCAATCTGCACTCTCAATCTGCACTCTCAATCTGCACTCTCAAACTGCACTCTCAAACTGCACTCTCAAACTGCACTCTCAAACAGCACTCTGAAACTGCACTCTGAAACTGCACTCTCAATCTGCACTCTCAATCTGCACTCTCAATCTGCACTCTGAAACTGCACTCTGAAACAGCACTCTCAATCTGCACTCTCAATCTGCACTCTGCACTCTCAATCTGCACTCTGCACTCTCAATCTGCACTCTGCACTCTCAATCTGCACTCTCAAACTGCACTCTACACTCTCAATCTGCACTCTCAATCTGCAATCTGCACTCTCAATCTGCACTCTGCACTCTCAATCTGCACTCTGCACTCTGCACTCTCAATCTGCACTCTGCACTCTGCACTCTCAATCTGCACTCTGCACTCTCAATCTGCACTCTGCACTCTCAATCTGCACTCTGCACTCTCAAACTGCACTCTGCACTCTCAATCTGCACTCTGCACTCTCAATCTGCACTCTGCACTCTCAATCTGCACTCTCAAACTGCACTCTGCACTCTCAATCTGCACTCTCAATCTGCACTCTGCACTCTCAATCTGCACTCTGCACTCTCAAACTGCACTCTCAAACTGCACTCTCAATCTGCATTCTCAAACTGCACTCTCAATCTGCACTCTCAAACTGCACTCTGAAACTGCACTCTCAAACTGCTCAATCTGCACTCTCAAACTGCACTCTCAAACTGCACTCTCAATCTGCACTCTGCACTCTCAATCTGCACTCTGCACTCTCAATCTGCACTCTGCACTCTCAATCTGCACTCTGCACTCTCAAACTGCACTCTCAAACTGCACTCTCAATCTGCACTCTCAATCTGCACTCTGAAACTGCACTCTGAAACTGCACTCTGATTCTGCACTCTGATTCTGCACTCTGAATCTGCACTCTCAATCTGCACTCTGGATCTGCACTCTCAATATGCACTCTCAATCTGCACTCTGAATCTGCACTCTGAAACTGCACTCTGAAACTGCACTCTGAAACTGCACTCTGATTCTGCACTCTGAATCTGCACTCTGAATCTGCACTCTCAATCTGCACTCTCAATCTGCACTCTGAATCTGCACTCTGAATCTGCACTCTGAATCTGCACTCTGAATCTGCACTCTGAATCTGCACTCTGAAACTGCACTCTGAATCTGCACTCTGAATCTGCATTCTGAATCTGCACTCTGAATCTGCACTCTGTATCTGCACTCTGCACTCTCAATCTGCACTCTCAATCTGCACTCTGCACTCCCAATCTGCACTCTCAATCTGCATCCGGCACTCTCAATCTGCACTCTGCACTCTCAATCTGCACTCTGAATCTGCACTCTGAATCTGTACTCTGCATCTGCACTCTCAATCTGCACTCTCAATCTGCAATCTGCACTCTCAATCTGCAATCTGCACTCTCAAACTGCACTCTGCACTCTCAATCTGCACTCTGCACTCTCAATCTGCACTCTGCACTCTCAATCTGCACTCTCAAACTGCACTCTCAATCTGCACTCTCAATCTGCACTCTCAATCTGCACTCTCAAACTGCACTCTCAAACTGCACTCTCAAACTGCACTCTCAAACAGCACTCTGAAACTGCACTCTGAAACTGCACTCTCAATCTGCACTCTCAATCTGCACTCTCAATCTGCACTCTGAAACTGCACTCTGAAACAGCACTCTCAATCTGCACTCTCAATCTGCACTCTGCACTCTCAATCTGCACTCTGCACTCTCAATCTGCACTCTGCACTCTCAATCTGCACTCTCAAACTGCACTCTACACTCTCAATCTGCACTCTCAATCTGCAATCTGCACTCTCAATCTGCACTCTGCACTCTCAATCTGCACTCTGCACTCTGCACTCTCAATCTGCACTCTGCACTCTGCACTCTCAATCTGCACTCTGCACTCTCAATCTGCACTCTGCACTCTCAATCTGCACTCTGCACTCTCAAACTGCACTCTGCACTCTCAATCTGCACTCTGCACTCTCAATCTGCACTCTGCACTCTCAATCTGCACTCTCAAACTGCACTCTGCACTCTCAATCTGCACTCTCAATCTGCACTCTGCACTCTCAATCTGCACTCTGCACTCTCAAACTGCACTCTCAAACTGCACTCTCAATCTGCATTCTCAAACTGCACTCTCAATCTGCACTCTCAAACTGCACTCTGAAACTGCACTCTCAAACTGCTCAATCTGCACTCTCAAACTGCACTCTCAAACTGCACTCTCAATCTGCACTCTGCACTCTCAATCTGCACTCTGCACTCTCAATCTGCACTCTGCACTCTCAATCTGCACTCTGCACTCTCAAACTGCACTCTCAAACTGCACTCTCAATCTGCACTCAAACTGCACTCTCAAACTGCACTCTCAAACTGCACTCTCAAACTGCTCAATCTGCACTCTCAAACTGCACTCTCAAACTGCACTCTCAAACTGCTCAATCTGCACTCTCAAACTGCACTCTCAAACTGCACTCTCAAACTGCACTATCAAACTGCACTATCAAACTGCACTCTGAATCTGCACTCTGAATCTTGAAGACGTGGTTACGCGAGGGTGGTGCTTCTTTTCTGTTTGTCCCGAGAGTCCCTGCCTATATCTGTGCCTCGGGGTCCCTTTTTCTCTGGCATTGTTTGTTGAATCTTGTTCAGGAATGTGGCACACGGACCCAAACTAGCATACCAGTGCAAACGGGGATGTCGGTAAAAACATACAAACAGATGATTACTCTACTAGCTACGTAAATTGGCCAACATTTCAACAACATACAGAGTTTACAAAACATTTTTAAAACACATGTTAAAACATGGGCATAGGAGCTTGTACGAACAAACGGCATCAACCCTCAGAAGCCATGATGGCAAAAGACCTCTATGTTTGACATAAACAACTATGTACACTAAAGTTTGTATATACAATATTTACATATATAAAGGTATAGATCCTTGGTCAGGCACTCAATGCTTTACATTTATTTCTAAACAGGGAGAATTTAGCGAAGGAAGAGTGCCTATATGTAAATGAACAATTAAATGCCTATGTGTAAATGAACTGTTATGTACAAGTGATTCTATATACAATATATACATTTATAGAGGAGTAAATCTTTAATCAGACACTGAATATAAGAAATTACATGCTGACAGGGAAAACTTGATGGATATTTGCAGTATCCTTTGGAAATTCATAAGCTATAAGCAAATTTCTTCATATATGACCAAGTGATTCATGGCATGGAGAAACTGAGAATAGGGAACAATGGGGGCAACCCAGGGGTCGTACCAAAAGCGGAAAGCAATCTGATGTAAGAGTATATCTGAAATCGAGTGTTATTGAGAATTGCCCAGTTGGTTTTGCTAACCTACAGGATAGTCGGGGAGAAAGGGTCGGTAATAATATATACCCTTCGTTTACCAAAAGATATACGCAGTTGACTTAATTACCTTTTATAAATGTGAGCTGTCCCATATGGAGTGAGAGTATGCAGAAATTGGAGAGTCTGGACCACGTGTTCCCAGATTCAATCATCCATTGTGCACTTTTTGGTGTATAGAGTTTCTGATGTTTCCTTTTCTCAATCAATATGGAACAGACAGGGTTGTACCTCCAGGGACAGAAGGGAGAACAAGCATTTACAATGCAATAGGTCTCGCAGCATTAAAGTTTGAGTTATTGGCATTGTGTATGACAATGCCAATAGTTATAACTTTTGCAAATGTGACACCTATAGCATTTGTAATGCAATATGTGTTGTATTTTTGTGACTTAGATGTATTGATATTACAAATAACAATGGCTTTTAATTTTTTAAATAATTAATACTTGAATAAAAGTTATTGTAATTGAGTCGGTGGAAGGGTGACGTGGGTGGGGCAGCAAGTTGTAGTGGAGAGAAAGGAGGGTGAAGTTGGGAGAGAGGAAGGTGAGAGAGAAAAAAGGGTGAGGTGTGGAGAGTAGAAAAGACAAGAACAGAAGTGAAATATTAACATCTTTTGTGTAACTACAGATGCAGCTAATCTCAAAAATTGGTTGCTTGCAGCGCCAGAAAGCCTCTTTTCGAGTAGGTGAGATGGCCACTTAAACTGAGGTGTGGAAATGTGAGCGGCTGCCCCGCCCCCTACATAATCCCCCCCCCTACATACTTCCCCCCCATCCACCCCCGGGATATATATGGTGATTACTAGGTGACAACAACAATAGCAAGTTAATTAGCATATATGACATTTTCTTTAGTGTTGTTCAGTCCGCAAGACTTGGTAACACACACACTCTCCCTCTCTCTCTCTCTCTCTCTCTCTCTCTCTCTCTCTCTCTCTCTCTCTCACTCTCACTCTCTCACACACACACACACACACACACACACTCACACATACAAACACACTTTTTTGTAGTTCAATTTTTCATTCACAGCATACAGCTAGAGGGCGTTGTTCATTGCTCAAGCTCTTGTCATATTCTCAGTTTAGCTTGCAAAACATGCAACCGATTGCAACCCCCCTTTACATAACTCATGTACCAACACTTCGACTGTTTAAATGTGTGATTTCCTGCATCTGATAATAAGAGTAACCCTTAATTAACCAAAAGGTCTAAAGTCACTAAAGGCGGAGGGTCAGTCTATGGTACCAAGAAGAGACCTCGCTGTAGTCTCTGACTACTTTCATCTTTCCTTCCTGACATAAGGCGGGGGGCTTCAAGAAGCGTAAAGATATAAGAAATTCCAGGGAAGTACTTTTGCATATGAAGCAGTTGGGGGAACGTGTGGAAATGCTGGCTTTAATGTGTCGTTGCGTCTCTCTTAGATGTCACAAGACCTCGCAGTCGTGAAAGAAAGGGCCCTGTGACAAATGTTCTAGGGTGAAAGAGGAATTATTATTTTATGTTTACTTGGGTATAATGGGTGTCAGTGGGTTGTTATTGTATCGTCAGTGAGACAGACGACACGTTATATTTGATTGAAAGTTATCCATTTGCGAAAAATGAAAAACCTCCTACAAATATTGTAAAAACTAGGCGTCTTTCCACATGGTATTTCACAAGGCACTTGTGTGGGCTGCAAGTAAAACAGCGAGGTAAGGAGCGTGTATTAAACATAGCCATAGGGTGAGTGAAGTCTTCTGTGTGCAGATACAAGACTACCCAGCAGCTCCCCCAACCCCCCCTTCAGGTCTGCACATCACCCTGGAATCCACCAGGCCCTCCTTCAGGTAACCCCAGACAGCTTCCCCTCCCTACTGTAAATGTTTGTGCAGTCAATCCTGCAACCCCGTGCCCGTCAGAGTGGCAAGCGAGGTGTTTGATCTCTCCTCACAGGCCTGGCACACTGTACATAATCCTGCTGTGTGCGGCCGGGGGAGGGGGGAATAACACCTTCAGGAGCCTTGATTAGAATGCGAGGCCCCCCTGACAAGTTAAGCCCACGCGCTCTGGGGTGAACTTGGCTTCAAAAGTTTGCTGAAAGCTGAAGAAATGTGGGCTCTCGCGCTGACACAGGCAAATAAACATTCCCGCCGTAGGAAGGTTTATCCAAAGAGAAAAAAACGGCCGCGCCAACGGGGGCAAAGTGCAATATATCGCATCGCCGTGGCAGCTAAGAGTAGCCACAAAAGACTATTTATTTTACTTACCGTAGTGATTGATGGAGTTTATGAGTCTCACCCCGACCTGGGCGTGATTGTTCATCATTAGCACGATATCAAAGAGCTCCTCGCTGTCCGGGTAGAGCTCGCGCAGCCTGATGTTCACCTCCTCCACGGCCGGCAGGTAGAAGGTACGAGGATGAGTAAATAAACAGGCAGCCATGCGGTACCCTCTGCACAGAGGGGAGAAAGGAACGCACCGACGGCTAGAACTGTAACTGTAACCATGATTTCTGTGGGAAATCTGCCAGCAGTAAAACAATTTGTGCCACACAAATGCCCGGCATTTTCGCGTCTTTCGTTTCTCTCGTTCTCTTAGCTACTGTGCTTGCCTTGACTTGCTGCTCAAGGGACATGTTTGTACAAGATAATTTTTTCTTTTTCAAACGACCAAGGTATTTCGCCTTGTCCCTGGACATGCCTGGAAGCGAATGTGAGCACAGAAAAGAACAAGCAAACTCACCGCCGCAGCCCGGCTTCAACAGGAAGCCAGGCAACCTTTGTTGGGACGGGGGCGGGGCCGGACACGCGACCGGAGCTTCCTAGGAGGCAGGCTGCAGTGGCTGGCGCATGGCTCCGGTGCATAGAGAGGAGAGCCCTGAGTGCAGCCGGCGTCCGCCCGGGAAGCCAAGGAGCGGAGTGCCTGTGTCCCTGTGCCCGTTTACGTCGGAGTGAGCAGCCCGGAGCGGGACGAGTAGAAGTCCGGGTGAGTGGGGCTCCGTGCTTGCGTGTCTGTGTGTATGCAGGGGGTGCAGGGGGGGGTGGGGTTGGGGGGCGGCAGTGTGTATGTGTGTGTGTGTGTGTGTGTGCGCCTGTGTGTGTGTGTGCGTGCATGCAGAGGGGTGGGGGCTGCCTGTGTCTGTGAGAGCCAGGGCTTTTTACCGCGCATGCGCAGCAATCAGGCGCGCTCCCGAGGTGAAATCCGACACTGGGAAAGCTCGTGACACTTTGGTGTCCACTCTCCCAAATACGGATAGCATTAGTTGGCGAGCTGACAGCATTCATGCTTCGCATGAATGCTAACGTCAGCTCGCCCTAATAAAAACGGAATCAGATTCAGTAAAATGCGAAATGAAAGAAAAATTAGGAGATTCCTGCACTTTAACGGGTCTGGTCAATAAAGGATATGTATAAGTATATGGCATAAGTAAATAAAGCCTGCGGCTGGGATGTAAGAAAAAGCTCTTATGCCATATACTTATACATATCCTTTATGTTTTTCAGAACATGTAGAAGATGTTTAAACATATGAATCTGTGAGAGTTTCCTTTGCCTATATTCAGGAATCCCACCTAACCTAGTCCAGAACCAATACATAAATATATAGTAAGTCAAGTTAATGCCCTGACCAGACCAGTTAAAGTGCAGGAATCTCCTAATTTTTCTTTCATTTAGCATTTTACTGAATCTGATTCCGTTTTTATTCTCCCTTCTGTCCCTGGAGGTACAACCCTGTCTGTTCCATATTGATTGAGAAAAGGAAACATCAGAAACTCTATACACCAAAAAGTGCACAATGGATGATTGAATCTGGGAACACGTGGTCCGGACTCTCCAATTTCTGCATACTCTCACTCCATATGGGACAGCTCACATTTATAAAAGGTAATTAAGTCAACTGCGTATATCTTTTGGTAAACGAAGGGTATATATTATTACCGACCCTTTCTCCCCGACTATCCTGTAGGTTAGCAAAACCAACTGGGCAATTCTCAATAACACTCGATTTCAGATATACTCTTACATCAGATTGCTTTCCGCTTTTGGTACGACCCCTGGGTTGCCCCCATTGTTCCCTATTCTCAGTTTCTCCATGCCATGAATCACTTGGTCATATATGAAGAAATTTGCTTATAGCTTATGAATTTCCAAAGGATACTGCAAATATCCATCAAGTTTTCCCTGTCAGCATGTAATTTCTTATATTCAGTGTCTGATTAAAGATTTACTCCTCTATAAATGTATATATTGTATATAGAATCACTTGTACATAACAGTTCATTTACACATAGGCATTTAATTGTTCATTTACATATAGGCACTCTTCCTTCGCTAAATTCTCCCTGTTTAGAAATAAATGTAAAGCATTGAGTGCCTGACCAAGGATCTATACCTTTATATATGTAAATATTGTATATACAAACTTTAGTGTACATAGTTGTTTATGTCAAACATAGAGGTCTTTTGCCATCATGGCTTCTGAGGGTTGATGCCGTTTGTTCGTACAAGCTCCTATGCCCATGTTTTAACATGTGTTTTAAAAAATGTTTTGTAAACTCTGTATGTTGTTGAAATGTTTGTCACTTTACGTAGCTAGTAGAGTAATCATCTGTTTGTATGTTTTTACCGACAGCCCTGAAGAAGTCCCAGCTTGGGACGAAACGCGTCGGCTGTACATTGTTTTTGAATAAATTGAAAATAAAGATCACTTGAAGATTAACAAGATCCCGTTAATGCAAAACGTCCTTTTTTCTTGCTTATTAATAGCATTGGCATTTGTTCATTGTTTTTTGTGGTGCACCTTTGCAGTTGTTTGACTTGTATATAATTCCATATGGAATCAGCACAGTAACGATGGGTGCCAGACAGTGTGCACACACTTCCCTTTAGTCATCTTAGGGTTAATCATCATTTGGGGTGAAAAATAGTCAGGTGCTGACATTAGGAAGGGTCCATCGTTATACCTTTGGTATTCAGTGCAAACGGGGAACTAACCCCTCGCAGGTAATCTGGGGGCCAATCCTGCACTTTAGGCGTTTTATCTGTTACAAAAGATGTATTTGCAATAGTGCTAACATTTAACGCAGTGCTGTTGGGTCGTCTTTAAGCTCTGGTGTCGCCAGAAATCACTCTAATATTCCCTGTCCCAATTCCTTGACGGTCTATTATAATAGCGCGGTTATTCACGTCTATCAATCTATAACGCTAAACTCTGATCCCCACCGTAGCAAAGGCAGCAAAATCATACGTGTGCGCCCTCTGCCCCCATCCACCCCTGCATAAGCTGCACTCCGCTCCGAGACATAACAGCAAATAATTGTTGCGTTCTGCTTACATATTTGGAAAAGGGCTTTCTGACAATAAGGTTCTCCAGTTAAGAGGGGTGAAAAGTCACACCTGCTATCATTAAATGTTGTGCTTCAAAAAGCATGTACACAAATGCGGCCCTACCAAAGGAATGCCGACGCGGTAACCAACACCGCGCAGGTGTTAGAACGAGGGCTTCATTATTCCGCCTAATGAGTAACGCTATCCCCCTGAAAACGGCTCCCAAAAATCCGTTCGTTATGCCCCTCGTGAAGCGCATCGAAGCCCGCCGGCTCTTCCCAGGCTCCCTCCATGTGAGCCCAGCCCTCGCCTGCCTTCAGTGCGCGATTCTTTACTGCAAACAGTATTTACCTGCTGTGCCACTTAACTTTCAAGGAGCGGTTACAAGGAAAATACTCATCAATTCCCTCTTCGTGGGGCTGTAATTTCAGCATTGCCCCTTCCCTCGGCTCGAGTGCAAATATATTAGTCACACCAGCCCGCTCGACGGTGGGCGCGCAGGGACATTCCATGCCTGCGGGTGCTAAAACATTCAGCACTTCAAAGTCTAAAGTTGGGGGCGATTTATTGGAACAGTGATGGTAAAACATTTACCTGCTTACACCCCCTGGACAGTAAGATTTATTCTGCTTTAATTATATGGGAAACATTAAGACCAACGCTCGTGGCGGTGTGTTCTACGGACTACAGCGCCTCGTTTTTTGCCTCTTAAGCCTGACGTGAACGTAGTCACTGCCCAGCAAAACTAGAAACAGGGGGGAACAAGGCTTTATTGAAGTCTCAGGGTACTTTGCCAGGAGGCGGAGGGCTGCAAACAGCCTTATGCAGTGACTGGCCTTGAAGCTACAGGAAACTTCTCGCTTTTTCACTTTTTTTTTTAAAGGTTTTACACTTTGATGCGGACGCTCTCTTACACTGTGGCATGGAGTCATCCTGCTCAGCTCTCGGCCTCGCGCGCGCGCCACTGCAGGCATATGTTTTCAATTATCTCTGCCGTGATGGCGAGATAATTGAAGATATATGGCCTTCTGCTCTTAAGACCATGCCTTTCACGTCTGCCCTACACGGAAAGAAAACACAGGAAAAGCACGAACGGCGCCATTCACAGCAGACTGGTGAACGCGCCCACAACATCTGCATTACATTATCGCGGCACCCTGACAGCTCCTAATTGAAATTAATGGACTGCTGTGCGCGTAACCGCACAGAAAATGCCAAAATGGCGAGCGAAAATTACATATAGCCTATCGTGTCAAGGCTACTAAAAAGACAGCACAGCGAAGACGAATCACTATGCAGATGCCATAAAAAAAGATCGCGCACTAAGGAATGTTTCTTTCCCGAGCCCTAAAGAAACCTTTTTTTTTTTTCTTTAACAATAGGAGCTCGGAGCTCCGCCCCACTTCGTGGTGACGTAGGCCGAGCCCTAAAAAGTGATGTGTGCAGGTTACAAAAGCGTACAAAGTACAAGTAGAGGTATAATACTGCAATAAATGGCACACTCCAGCACAAGAACAAACGTTACGTAGGCAATGGTGGCACTTGTGCAAGTATCTAAAGCAAACAAAAGTGAGAGGTAGCATACAGTGCGATACCAGAGAAAAGTGACATGTGCAAGTTACAAAAGGGTACCATACACAGGTACAAGGGTAATACTACAGTAAATGGTAAACACTCAAACTGCCAGAACACACTGGGAAGGCACTTCCCATGCTCCAGCTTCACCTCAGCCTCCCCACTGGCTACCTGGCTACCTTGGATGACCCAGAAAGCTGTGTTTTGTGCTCCCCTGCCAGGACATCTTCCCGAGGCCTGGAGGGCTGATTAATTTACTAATTGCAGGGGCCTTACCTCTGTTCATGTGCTCCTGAGCTGAAGGTCTGGGGAGGGCTAAGTAGGTTAGTAATAGCAGGGGCTTTGCTGCTTTTCAGGTGCTCCTGTGCTGGAGGGCTGGAATAATTTTGTGACAGAAAGGGGCCTTGCTATTTTTTTTAGTTGCTCAGCATGTAGGCAATTGTCACCTTGGCCCTGTGTCCTGTGCAAGAACAGTATCCTCCCACTTTCATTCCTTGTCTGTGCAAATGGTGTTCCATGAAAGGGCACGCCCCTTGAATGTGGGCCACGCCCCTTAAATATGCGCCACTCCTCTTGAATGTGGGCCACTTTTTTCATCAGTGCCCGGGCCGAATTGTGATCCCAATCCGACCCTGAAAGTAAGCCCCTAGATGGGAGCAGACCGAGAGCAGTTGTTGAAAATTAAGCTGCTTTCAAAGAGCATTTGGACGAAAATGTTTGGATGACAAGCACATTCATCACCGCATCCGGCCTTGACCGGTTTGATTACTGGCCCTGAGTACACCCTTTCTGGTTTCTCTTGAAGTATTTAGTCTCTATCAATAGGCATTCTCAATTTCAAATGGTGGCCTGATTTCCTCAGTCTGACCTCTATGATTCCCTGCGTGCTTAAATCAATTTTGAAGCTGTTCTTTGAAGTAATACTAGACGCTGTTGTGATTGTGGGACTTTTTGCCACCGTCCCTTGCTGTGAATACCCATTTTGAAATTACTTAAAAAAATTGTGTTTTGACATTTCCTTGATTGTGGGGATTCCAGGCCAAATCATTTGGTGTCTCCTGTATATATTTTGCATCCTGACGATGACCCTGCTCCAAATACATATGCTCAGAGGTCGAAGTGTCAACAAATAAACATATGTGGACTGTGTTTTTAAGAACTTCAAGGTAGATATCAACATTCATTTCAAAGGTATTGACTTCAGACATTCTATTATCCCTGTTAGCCACATGTATATACTTTTGTACATAGCACTTATGTACTTGTTATTCACCATACATATATCACTTTCAATGCACCGTCAACTTTTAGGAGCTCTTTATTTCTAGTGAAAAGTATATACACTGCATTATACTGCTAAAATTGATTTTGAATGTTCAGAGATGGGATATCCATCTTGCTGCGTCGCCTGGAGGAGCCAGGAATTACTGGCTCTGCTCTGCAGTGGCTGGCCTCTTTTCTGGTAGATAGGATGTTCCAGGTGACTGCTCCTCCCTTTACCTCCAGCATCCGTCCCATAAGTCAAGGGGTTCCAGAGGGCTCCTCCCTGAGCCCTCTGCTATTCAATCTCCATGTTCAACATCTGGCCGGAGTAGCCAAGAGCAGAGGGTTGACCATGGTCGCCTATGCCTTCGACACACAGTTGGTGGTGGCTCTCTCATGCGACTCTAAGCAGGAGGCCCTGAAATTTCAGGGTGATCTCGCGGCAGCCGTCGAGTGGATGACCGCCAACTGTCTCCAGCAGAATGCCAAAAAGTCGGAGGTGTTGTTGGTGGGCAGAGACCACGGTCTATGGAGTGAGCTCGGGGAACGTCATTTATGACGCAACTTTTAGCACGCAGTGCTATTACAAAGCGGTTTTTAAATCGCATTCTATTACAACGCATGGCTCTGGGGGGGCGCTCAAGGATAGGGAATACTTTTAATTTACTATCCAACACCTTCCCTAGTGTCAACGGGGACTGGTGTTGGAATGGTAAATTAAAATATTCACTATCCAACATCCCTTTCTGTTATGCGTTGTAAAAGAATGCGTTATAAAAACCGCGTTGTTACAGCATGCGTGCTAAAAGCATGCGTTGTAACAACGTACATCCAGTGAGCTCTGGTGGCCAAAGATCCTAGGCACTACACCTGTCCCTAAGCAAGCAGTGAAGAATCTAGGGGTCTGGATGGATGCCTCACTTAATTTTCAGACTCAGACAAAAAACGTGGCAGGTACCTGTTTCAGACTGCTGCGGGGACTCAAACCCATTCTGGGCTTCTTTGACTACCTTACTAGGCTGATCATCATCCAGGCCCTGATTATGTCACGACTGGATTATGCGAACTCACTGTATTTGGGAGCTAATAAGTCTGAAGTTCAGAGGCTGCTGAGAGTCCAGAATGCGGCTGTAAGATCCCTTTTTGGGCTGCGCTGAGTCTGCTCAGTGACAAGCGCCATTCACCGTTTACACTGGCGACCTGTGGCTAGGCGCATCGAGTTTAAGGCTCTTTGTACAGCCTTTAAAACTCTGAAACTGACATCTCCTAAAATCCTGACTGACCTGCTTCTACCTTATGTCCCCTCTCGCCAGCTCCGCTCTGTGGGACAACATCTGGTGGTGGTTCCTAGAGTCAGGAGGGTTCGTGCTGGTGGTCGCACTTTTCGGAATAGAGTTGCCATCCTCTGGAATTCTTTACCGGCCCATATTCGAGGGTACACTAACTACCTCAAATTTAGGAAATCTCTAAAAACCTTTCTTTTCCCCATTCCGTCGGTCCCGGGTCTTTTATGTTCTGTCACCTCATTGCTGGTTAGCGCCGGGACGCCTCTTTGATGGGGCAGCTGTTGCACTTAATAAACCTGTTAACATAACATAACATAACATAACATCACATAACATAACATAACATAAATGTACTAAACGCATAACTGAAAGTCACTAATTTTAAGAGGTTTTGTTCTATCCCTGGTGTAATAGTAGTACTGTGGAAGTCAAGGGCTACACTTTTCCATAGGGGCCACATTTTTGTTATTAATTATTGTCCAGCCCAGATCCCTGGGTTACTGGTTTGCCCCTTTTTGTTCTAGAGAATTACTTATATGAGATCTAGTACGGATCTTAGAAACTTGACAGTTCTGCTGCGTGGACTGCCTTAGACCACCAACTCAGACCATACGTAGGGTCTTACATTGAGGAGCTCCTTAGAATGCACAAGAGAGGGTCAAAAGGCAGTAAGTATTTGTATTCAGTACAGAAAACGTTTTACTTAATTTATTTCACTATAATGTTTTTAAGCACTCTTACTAATTTACAAAAAGTATGTATGAAGGGTGAAAATAAATCATGGTCTACTGCAATATTTAAAGGAAGGGACAACAGAAATGAAACTGCTTAAAAACTCCCTAACCATTTATGATCCAGGACTAGGGGTGCCCACACAAATTACATGAACTGCACAAAAAAACCAGAGTGCACAGTTCCGGGTAGGATAACCAGCTACTGTTCACCGTTTTTGTTTCCATAGTATGCATGAGAAATCAGAGTAATGTCACTGCATTATATCGCAATACGCATCCCTATACTGCGGAATGAAAAAAACTTTCACCCAGCCCCATCAGGACCCTCAAGTTTGTTCATCTTCTGGAAGAAAGACTTGTACTAAAAGACTCAAACTGCCATGCTAGAGCAAATTCGAGTGTGATATAGAGTCAAAGCCTGCATGGAATTAATCAGGGAATGTTCACTCTGGTTTCCAAACTGTTTATTTAGTTCAAATTAGCAGTAGAGATAACTTGTATTCAAAGTTTGTGGTTGGTCTCCAATTGATCTTCCTAATAGGGGACACATTTACAAAGTCGTTCAGACTCCATCTATGTTTAGGCTGGTTCCATACAACTAGACTGCACAACAGAGCAATTTTAGAGATGTAACTTATTCCTTGCAATGAGGTGTCACTCAGAGTGTCATATGTACTGATGGCTTTGAGACAAGGGCGTTTCATAGATTTGCATGCGTCCCGTTGCCTCAGCCCACCTCTGCACTTGTCGATCATGCATCATCTATGGATGGGTACTTCAGGATGGGCACGGACAAGACCATACATACAGAACATCTTGAGGTGAGAGACGAATACAACGAGGGAGCGGCTTTGCCAAATTGATGTGCGAGAATATCAATAATGGACGCATGCGGAGGGGGGGAGGTCAGGTAGACTTTTAGCGTGGTTGGTACATTGGGTGTCACTGGGCTCCCCCATTACGCAGATAGTCGGCAGGGAAGGGATACCTCTGTGTGCACCGAAGGCTATAAATGACGCTTTCCGCAACTATTTTAAAACCCTTTACACCCACCCAGGACACGTTCTGCCAGCAACATAGGAAGACTTCCTTACGCCTCTGCCGATGAGGAGTCTAGATACAGAGTTCCAAAGAGACCTTGGTGGACCAATGACAACATCAGAGATCTGACCGGCCAACAAAGAAATGGCCTCGGGGAAGACACCTGGCCCGGACGGCCTACCCTTAGAATTCTACTCTGAGTACGCTTCAAAGCTGATTCCTAAATTTGCGGCTGTATTTGCCGAGTCCCTGTGACTAGTTTATTTGCCAGTTTCAACTAGAGAGGCACTGGTGATCCCCTTACCTAAATCAAAAACCACTTCAGTCAGCCCAGCGAGCTATCGTCCCTTATCAATGCTGAACACAGACTTTAAAATATTAAGTAAAGTATTAATAACAAGTCTACTCCTCCATATGCACACACTTATACACGAAGATCAAGATTGCTTTATACCAACCAGATCCACATCAGGGAGCCTGTGTTGACTGTTCCATGTCCTCTACCATCCAGACACTCTCCAATACCACTACACTGCACAAATGAGCAATTTTAGAGATGTAACCAATTCCTTGCAATGAGTTGTCACTCAGAGTGTCATATGTAATAATGGCTTTGAGATAAGGGTGTATCATAGATCTGCATTTGTCCTGTTGGCTCAGCCCACCTCTGCACTTGTGGATTGTGCATTATCCATGGATGGGTACTTCAGGCTGGGCACGGACAAGACCATACGGACAGAACATCTCGAGGTGAGAGACGAATACAACGAAGTCTCAATGCGGCATTGCCATATTAATGTGCAAGAATATCAAGAACGGATGCATGCGGAGGGGTGCAGGTCAGGTAGACGTATAGCGTGGTTGGTACATCAGGAGTCACGGGGCTCCCCCATTACTCAGGTAGTCGGCAGGGAAGGGGAACCTCCTTAATACACCGAAGGCTATAAATAACTCTTTCCACAACTATTATAAATCTCTTTATGTACACCCTGGACAATTTCTTCCAGCAACATAGGAAGACTTCCTTACGCCTCTGCTGATGCGGAGTCTAGATCCAGAGTTCCAAAAAGACCTTAGTGGACCGATGACAACATCAGAGATCTGACCAGCCATCAAAGAAATGGCCATGGGGAAGACATCCGCCCGGACGGCCTACCCCTAGAATTCTACTCTGAGTACAATTCTACGCTAATTCCTAAACTTGAGGCTGTATTTGCCGAGTCCCTGCGACTAGGATATTTGCCAGTGTCAACTAGAGAGACACTGGTGATCCCCTTACCTAAATCCAAAACCACTCCAGTCAGACCAGCTGGCTATTGGCCCTTATCAATGCTGAACACAGACTTTATAATAATATTAAGTAAAGTATTAGCAACAAGAGTACTCCTCCATATGCGGAAACTTATACACGAAGATCAAAATGGCTTTATATCAACCAGATCCATGTGGAACCTGCGTAGACTGTTCCATGGCTGTTGGACTTGTCCCTTTTCCCCCCAAATTTTTTGCTTTCACCCCCCAATATTTATGGATGTCTCCCCCATGGTAATAAAGCTGTATAGGCCATGTGAGGTATGAGATGCCCTGTGTAATGTTAAATGAAATGCAATGGTGTGCAGTTATTAACACCCCATTATAGAAATGTACCCTGATGGAATGTTGTATTCAAAATGGATGCCATGACTGTGCGTTGTGCCACCTGACTGCAGTAGGTTAGCGGTCTAGATGTTAGGTACCCAGCCACCCCAGCATTTGGAGGGAAAGCCTGGCACCCAGGGTGCTCTTCTCCTCCCCCTGAGCCAGTTTAAACCAGTACACCACAGAATTCTAGAAGACTCTGGCACTGCCTGGAAGGTGGGGTGAGGGGAATATAAATAAGGGGGATGTGCTACCATGTGCTGAGACAGAGCTGGGACAGGAACGTGAGGGGGCCTGCTGCCAGGGGATACCGCCACTTGGGCCTGTGTGCTGGACCCTGCACCCATCTAGAACCCCTTTACTGTCCCCAGGGCTAGTGGAAGCCCCACTTCAGAAGTTCAGGCTGCTGTTCAGGAGGAGGGCCACGCTGCAGTGGAGGATGGTGTAAGGCCTACCGCCCTGTTTTGATGAAGCCCCCACTGACTGTTGACCTGGCCCAGTAGTGCCTGCTGCTCTGTGCCCCGGCCCCCTGAAGAAGGAGGGCCCTCCTAGGTCCCTGAAGCTGCCGGGACCCTGCGCCACGCAAGCGCTGCGCCCAGAAGCGCCTGAAAGGGAAGGAGTGCCTTGGACTGGACCCCCACCACCCAGGAGGTGAGAAGAGTTACCCTGGGGCTTGCTGCTGGGACCGTCCGCCCCCCTTGCGCTGGGTGGCGTGAAGACGCTGCTTGGTCAAAGGAACTGTCTTATGCCAGGACTGCTGTCCCCTACAGCGCAGCGTCTACAAAGCGCTATTTTTGCCCAGGACTTCTGTAGCCTGCTGTGCCCTGCGCTGTGCCTCCTAAGCGCTACAGCGCCAGATTCTGCCCCTGGTGCTAATTGAAATACAGCGGGAGCATACCACGCGTTATTGCCGCCTCTCAGCCTTGTAAATAGGGCGGGAGCCTACACCACATGAGCACTTCTGTTTAGAGGGAGCCTACACCTTGTTCTGGAAATCACCACGCCGCCCGGGGCCCGTAAGAGGAAGAAACCTTGCCGAAAATCATCGCCGCGGCCCGGCACCACGTCGAGGAGATCCCCGCTGCAGAGTGAATCGTTGCGGCGGCCCCCGGAGCCAAGAGAGGGCCGCTGTAGTGCAGGGAAGGCCGCGCTGGGCCCTGAGGCCGCCATCTGTGTCATATGACGGGGGCACCGCGTCATCGGCCGCGCCCCCGCTGGATGCTGCGCAGCCATTGGCCCTCGCGGCCGCACCCCCAAAGGCGGCGCACCGATTGGCTGCCGTCCGGGCAGCCAGAAGAGGCCACCAAAAGACCCGGAAGGCCCGTGGGAGGTGCTGCGGGTCTCCCGTGAGCTATGGGGAGCCCTGTGACGGTGAAGGTGCCAGGCGGGAGCCTACCCCGCGCTGGCCTCACAGAAGCCTTCAGCCTTGCGGATGCTGCCTAGAAGTCCCGGGCCCCCGTGAGAGAGAAGGGGCCCGGGTGAAGGAGGATGCCAGAAGCGTGAGGCGACATTGCGGGTCCCCCATAGTGTCCAGGGAGCCCCGCGGAGAGCGACCAGAGCAGGAGCCCACCCCGCCGGTCCATGCCCGCAAGAGGAAGCCGGAAGAAGTCGACCCGGGTGAAGCTGCCGGTAGGAGGAGAGCACGGAGGACGGGAGTCTACCACGCCTCCGCCGGTGAGGGAGTGCCTGGACCAGCGGCCGCCCGGCAGGGACAGGATCAGCCGGAGCATCCTTGGAGGGGCCTCTCCGTGAGTGGAGGAGAGCCCCAGGAAGGTGCAGCTGCTAGCGGGGCTCCCGTGGGGAAAAGGGAAGCCCCGCGCCTGCCGCCAGCTGACCGCGAGACCGGAGAGAGCGGCCCGATGTCTGCAGGGCTCCGGGTGGTGAGAGAGTGCTGCAGCCACACAAGGAGCAACGGGACCCGTTTTGGGCACTGCCGGTGCCCAAGGAAGCAGCCTGAGGAGAGCCCTGCGGAGCCAGCAGCTGTTCAGCGGAAACGGAGGGGGGGCCTCGAGGCACATTGTCGGTACACTGGGTCCGGTCCCGAGCCGTGCACCAATTGGCTGCCGGCCGGGCAGCCAGAAGAGGCCACCAAAAGACCCGGAAGGCCCGAGGGAGGTGCTGCGGTGCTCCCGTGAGCTGAGGGGAGCCCCGTGACGGCGAAGGTGCCAGGTGGGAGCTTACCCCGCGCTGGCCTCAGAGAAGCCTGCAGCCTCGTGGAAGCTGCCTAGAAGTCCTGGGCCCCCATGAGAGAGGAGGGGCCCGGGTGAAGGAGAACACTGGAAGCGTGAGGCGACGTTGCGGGCCCCTGTAGTGTCGAGGGACCCCCGTGGAGAGCAACCGGAGCGGGTGCTCACCCTGCCGGTCCGTGCCGGCAAGAGGAAGCCGAAGGAAGTCGACCCGGGTGAAGCTGCCGGTAGTAGGAGAGCACGGAGGGCGGGAGCCTACCCCGCCACCGCCGGTGAGGGAGTGCCAGGACCAGCGGCCGCCCGGCAGGGACAGGATCTGCCGGAGCATCCGTGGAGGGGGCTCTCCGTGAGTGGAGGAGGGCCCCAGGAAGGTGCAGCTGCTAGCGGGGCTACCGTGGGGAAAAGGGAAGCCCCGCGCCTGCCACCAGCTGACCGCGAGACTGGAGAGAGCGGCCCGACATCTGCAGGGCTCCGGGTGGTGAGAGAGCCCTGCAGCCACCCAAGGAGCAGCGGGACCCGTTTTGGGCACTGCCAGTGCCCAAGGAAGCAGCCTGAGGAGAGCCCCGCGAAGCCAGCTGCTGGTCGGAGGAAACGGAGGTCAGTGCCTGACCCTCCCCACCCCTTCCCCCCCCTTTACCCCCGCCCCCGCCTCATTAGCGTCAGTGAGAGCCCAGAGCCACAGGAAGATCCCAAGGAGCCACTTGCAGGATCTGTCTCTCAGCTCTCTCAGTGCGTGTCAACAGGCACCTGGCCACCTGCTCTCTCATCACCCAAGCACATCATATGCAGGCAGCTATCTCCCAGCTACAGCTGTACCGGATGCACTAGTACCTAGCCAGCAACCTTGTTACTCCTCCCTGCACCATTCGGAGCTGTGGGACATGGAGAGATGGACTAGAAACATATGGAGTGCTATCAGTAAAAGACAAGCATTGGCAAAGCAAATAGGTCTCGTCTCTACAAGAGCTATTGTCTTTGACAATGTGTTTTGCCATGTTGTACACTAGTGTAGCTGCTGTTCAGCATGGCTAAATGTTAGTGGCGTTGAGAATGCATTTTGACTGACTCCTTGTTGGAATTGTTTCCAACCGACTCGGGTTCGGTGAGTCCGACCGACCGAATACAATGTTTACGAACACCATTCGGTCGGACTCTCATTGACTGCAAAGGGAGCCTGTGTTCCGACCGACAATGCAGGCTCCCATTGAAGAAAGATGCAGTGGCAGAAAACCTTGCAACCTGTGGCAGGCACCCCATGGTGCCTACCACACTGTGCATGGTTATAAAGAGGTGTCCCATGGGTACCCAACCGCACTGTTTGAGTTTTGTGCAAACATGGCAAATTCAAAGTGTCACTGCTAGGGCAAATCACAGTACAAAATGCAATTATGCAAAAAAGCAAGTTGCATTGCAGATCTGAAACTCAATTTGAATTTTGATTTGAGGTGTCCATTCTCAGTGCCTACTTCAATAAATATCTTGGTATGGTCTTACATCAATTGATATCCAGTTGTAGTCGATATTACTGTGCAAAGTAGCAAATTTAAAATGGCAACGCTCAGTTACTATTTCTGTTAAGTACCAGAGCTCTAGACCTTCAATGTGAGTTTATTGCGAGTCCAGGTGATGGATATTACTGGACACATTAGCCAGTTCTCTCAGAATACAGTTTGCGTTCAGATTAACAGCATTAATTCTCAGTGCCTATTCCAATATAACCTTATATTGGGATATTGCACCCCTTGACCTCTAACAGTAGTTTATATAGTTGTGCAAAATTTGCAGATTGAAAGTGCAAGTACTCAGTGCCAATTTTGATTGAGTATCAAACCTATAATACGTATTCTTAGATGTCAACTACAGGTTGTAACCTCCAATAGAACTTCATATGGCAGTGCAAAAATTGCACATTACACTGTCAGTGGTCAATGCCTATTTGAGTAATTCTGGTTAAGTATCTGGCTTTTAATACATATACAAATTTATAATACATATTCTTAGATGTCAACTAAGCGCTCTGCAACCTACCTCAGACTTCAGCTTCCTGTGGGAATGATGAGCTGAATTCTGAAACAACCGAGAGGTTGCCGTCATGTTGTCACTGGGGCAGTGGAGTTTGTACCGCTGGGAAAATAGCTGGTATAACTGGGAAATGTTCTACCCTTGCCCCTGCGGATGGAGCGTCGGTGCACTGTCATCGTTTGCTGTCCCTCCGTCCTGCTGCTCCCATTGCTGTCAAAAACCACTGTGAGCCCTGGAGTTCTGTGGCGCCAGGTGCCAGGCGTTGGTTATCCTGACGCCTGAGGCCAGGACGAGGCGGACGCAGTTTATTGGTCTGCCAGTCTCGGCTAGTGCTTCTTGGTTCAACGCGCAGTAACTGGGTGGGGCAGAGACCAACATAGCACTTTGTTTTCTTCCCCTACGTGTCATTCTGAAAGCTCTAGGAGCTGACTTTCCTGGTTCCCATAATGTGGAATTGGGCAAGTAAGCAGACAGACCTCAAGGGGCTTGCAGTGCTGATAAACTGTGGACACCACCACTCATATTTATACTACTGGTTGGTGAGTGAGGGTGGAAGCAAAGGTAATTAAGGGGGTGGCACCACAGGAGTACCAGGTGTCAGGAAGTGGCTCCAACTCTCTGTTGTATGAGATCTATTGGCTTGGTCAATGTCTTTTAGCAGTGCCACCAGTTTGCTGCATGGCCTAGCATCCAACTGTTGAATGTGGGTGTCTAGTTGGCAGAGGTAGGTACCTTTGTCTAAGTAGGGACCCTTCTTCCTAGTCAGGGCAAGGGAGTTACACTCCAAATATAATAACCCCTGCTCACCCCCTTGGTAGCTTGGCATGAGCAGTCAGGCTTATCTTAGAGGCAGTGTGTAAAGCATTTGCACATAACCAACAGTGATACAGTGAAAACACTACAAAAGGACACCACCACACCAGTTTAGAAAAATAGCCAATATTTTTATATATCCAAAACAAAAACAAAACTGCAAAAAAGCAGCATACAGTACTTTAAACATATGCACTTTGCAAGAATACTTGAAAAACACAGTTCCTTGAAGTCGGTAGCTTCGGTGCCACAGCGGTGCTGTAAACAACAGAATCCAACAGTTTCGTCTGACCGCTTCGGTCAGGGGCGTCAACAGACTTATAAACAGTACCTTTTGTATTGTGGCCTGCACGTTTGTGCTGGCCAGTCTTGGCAATCGTCGCGGTGGCGGTGCGGAGTGCAGTGCCCTCAAGATGCATGCAGGCAGCAGCTTGGTGACGGTCGTCCAATGGCGTCGGTGACACCAGAGCTGCGGTGCGGAGTGAATGTGGTGCTCATTGCAGTGCTGACAGATCACGGTGCAGGTGACAGAGCCGGTTGCGGGAAGCTGTCATTGGTCAGTCCGGACTTTGGTGTGGGACGGGGATGTGCATCGTGTGACTTACGAGCGGGCCCCCAAGCCCTGATCCGGTCACTGAAGTCACGGTCAGTGTGCAGCGACGACGTCGGTGAGACCGGGCGGCGAAGTGACGTGAGGCAGTGCAAAGTGCGGTGGCCACATGTCATGGTGCAAGCAGAGGCTCGGTGGCGGCGGTGGTCATCGGTGATACCAGGTTTGCGGTGCTAGATGCAGCGGTACCCTCTGCGGCGCCATCAGGACACAGAGCTGCTTTTCCCCTCTCTGTGGCAACTGAAAGTTCCAAAAGCGGTACCCAAGGTATGTGAAAACTTTGCAGTCCCTGAGACTTCAGAACAGGAGGCAAGCTCCACTTCAAGCCCTTAGAGATACTCAGCACAAGTAAAGAAAGTTCAGTCCAGTCCTTTCACTGCGCAAGGCAGAAGCAGCAACTGCAGGCACACCCAACAAAGCAACAACACAGCAAAGGGGCAGTACTCCTGGCAGCTCTTCCAGCTCTTCTTCTTGGTAGGTTCCTTGATTCCAGTGATTTCTCTGAAGTCTTTTATCTCCCTGAGACTTCCAACAGGAGGCAAACTCTACTTCAAGCCTTTGGAGAAAACTCTATCAGCAGGATGATGAAAGTACAATCCAGTCCTTTCCCTGCCCAAGACAGAAGCAGCAAGGAGCATGCTAACACAGCTGAGCATGCAGCAAAGTGGCAGTTCTTCCCGACAGCTTTTCCAGCTCTCCTGGCAGGTTCCTTAGTTCAGCAGTGATCTAAAGTTCCGGGGTCTGGGCCCCACTTTTTATAGCACAAATTCCTTTGTTCTCTGGTGGCAGAGAATCTCTTTGCCCAGCCAAAACCAGTTATGTGCTCTCTGGTGCAGCTTCCTGGCAGAAGGTGGAGACAGCATTGTCCAAGGCAGACACAGCCTATTCAAGTGCAAAGGAAATCTCCTCCCACCACTCTAAATGCAGACCAGGCCTATTCAGGTGATAGTGAAAACTCCTCCCACTACTCTGATTGCAGCCCAGGTCTATTCAGCCCAGCCCTGACTTGTCCAGGAAAATCAGGACACACATCAACCCGCCCTCCCCCCAGTGGCCGTCTGAGAGAATGCACACCCCTACCCCCTGTCACTCCAAAGCCATACAGTCAATCCACAAACCAGCAGAGGCACACAGGATGACTAAGCAAGAAAATACCATCTTTCTAAAAGTGGTATTTTCAAACACACAATATAAAAATCATGTTTACTAAAAGATGCATTTTTATATTCTGAGTTCAGGCATACTAAACTCCAGCTTTCCCTTTTGTCTCAATGGGAAGTTATGCTTATAATATGTTATAAGTAAAACTCCCATTCTTTCCTATAGGACAGATAGCCTTTCCATAGTGAAAAACTAAATGCACTGTAATTCACTACCAGGATGTGCCACACACACCAGAACATGTCCTACCTTTGACATACACAGCACCCTGCCCACAGGGGTATCTTGGGCCTACCTTAGGGGTGACTTATATGTAAGAAAAGGGAAGATAAGGGCCTCGCAAGTGTGTGTACTTGCCAAGTCGACATGGCAGTTACAAATTGCGCTCAAACTCTGCAGTGGAAGCTCTGAGTTAAATTTACAGGCTGCTCATGTGGGTGGCACAATCAGTGCTGCAGACCCACTAGCAGCATTTGATTTACAGGCCCTGGCACACAAAGTGCACCAGGGACTTACCAGTAAATCAAATATGCCAATCATGGAAACACCAATCCATAACATAATTTATCTGGAGAGCATATGCACTTTCAGCACTTAATAGCAGTGGTAAAGTGCCCAGAGTCCTAAAACCAACAAAAACAGGTCAGGAAAAAATAGGAGGAAGAAGCAAAAAGTTTAGGGATAATCCTGCAAAAAGGGCCATTTCCAACACCAACCCATCGTTTTTATCTGTAGCAGAAAGCAAAAATGTCTATGGGAGTTAAAATGGGACATCCCTCCCTTATGGATTAGCATTAAACTTGCCATGCTAAACCCACATCAGATGAACTTTTCCTTTTGGAAGATTTTGTGCAGATTCGTTGAATGGAGTGAAAAGTTGTTAATAAACCAAAAATGCCTTTATCTTGCAACTTCTGACATAACGATACGTACAGAGTGGCTATTGCCAACTCTGTAACTTATATCTGTATGTAGTATATGTAATTCATCATTAATAAAGCATTACAATGGCATTGTTCAGTGTCATACCATCTGCAGGACTTTACCAATGCCTTAACTGATGTTTCTTGAAAATATCAGGGATATTAGTAATTAATGTGCTTTACGAATAGAGGATTAAAGAATGAATCCCACTTTCTATTGCGAGCTTCATTGTATGTGTCTTGTAATCCAACCTAGCTGTGGTGAGTAGGGAAAGGGAGAACAAGTGGTGAGTTGCTTTTTGTTGGAAGTGACACATTTACTAGGGAAAAGTGAGAAAATGGATTGGATTTCATTGGTAAAGTGAGACAATGGATCACATTACACAGGGGAAAGGGAGACTGGACCGCATGTCACAAGGAAAAGTGAGACAATGGATCACATTTCACAGCTAAAAGTGAGTCAATGGATATATGCAAACAAGCTTACATTATCACCACTTGACATACCCGCTGGTTCGCCGAGAGAGACACATATATTTTTTCACAGGATCAGCTGGTGGGTTAAAATGATTGCTTTTGAGCACTATTTTCAAATGGGAATGTGCTGGCTCATTTTTTTGTGTTAACTGATCCATTTACTTTTCTAGGTATGACATTAAGGCACTGATTGGAAGAGGAAGCTTCAGCAGGGTGGTGCGAGCGGAGCATAGAACTACCAGACAACCATTTGCCATAAAAATGATCGAAACGAGAGCAAAAGAAGGCAAAGAAGTGTGCGAATCTGAGCTGAACATTCTCCGAAGAGTCAGCCATCACAATATCATCCAGCTCATTGAGGTCTTCGAGGCGCAGGACCGAGTGTACATGGTGATGGAACTAGCTACAGGAGGAGAGCTTTTCGACCGAATAATTGCTAAAGGATCATTCACTGAAAGGGATGCTACTAAAGTCCTCCATATGGTTTTAGACGGGATAAGGTATTTGCACGGGCTTGGCATAACCCACCGAGACCTGAAACCAGAAAATCTCCTGTACTACCACCCTGGGGCAGACTCAAAGATCCTAGTCACTGATTTTGGCCTAGCCAGCTCTGGAAGAAAAGGTGGAGATTGGTCGATGATGACCGTTTGTGGGACTCCAGAGTACATTGCTCCAGAGATACTTCTTAGAAGACCTTACAGCAACGCAGTGGACATGTGGGCTCTTGGAGTAATAACATATATTTTGCTGAGTGGATCCATGCCATTTGAGGATGAAAGTCGCACACGGCTGTATAGAATGATCCTGAAAGGCAAATACAGCTACGTTGGCGATGTAAGTAATGTGTATGTTTTGTTTAATTTCAAAGCACATTCGACTAAAAGAAGATTCATGTTTTTGAGGGCTGTGAAACGTTATCATTCCCCAGATCAGTTTATAATGAAAACCATTAATCACATGCTGTAAATATTTAAAGTCAGAAGCACAAATCCTATACTCAAGAGACATCAGTCACACCATTCTGACCCCACCTGGCTCCTGTGCAGCTAAAGGCAAAGGGATAAATGTTGTCCACTTCAATGCAGCGTGGTGGTTGGGTGACAGGGTTCCTGCTTGTGGAAAGTTCTGCTCTCATTATGCCATAAGTGGCAATATTTGCCTGGGTGGTCTTCTGTATTCATCTAGTAATGTTCAGTATTTGGAAGTGCCTATATGAAGAAGATTTCCACTGTGTTTAATAGTGTTGAGTAACTTTCCATGTGTATATTATGAAAGCACCCTGTTGCCCCACCCTAAATATCCATGTGTGCCCGTCTATTGGCAAGTAAATACGCTTGGCAGATAATGAAACTGAGGCTCAAGGAGGTTCAGTGCTCATTCATGGTTCAGTTGATTTAGACAAA
Source organism: Lissotriton helveticus (assembly GCF_964261635.1). Taxonomy (NCBI): domain Eukaryota; kingdom Metazoa; phylum Chordata; class Amphibia; order Caudata; family Salamandridae; genus Lissotriton; species Lissotriton helveticus. The sequence continues at coordinate 490,987,636 of NC_136063.1, forward strand.
GAGGATCCGTAAATATTGCAGGCAGGCCAAAGGAGGAAAATACATCACCTGGTTAATTACTTGCCCTTGATTCACCGGTGATCATGTTGGTAAGTCTTAGATAGTGTGTGAACAGAGAGCCAAAATTATAAATAACCGTCCACAGTGCTATTCTTTCTGAGCCAAAATAGACTGGCTGCCACTAGTTCATTTAGATACCCAGTGCACCAGAACATCCTAGAAATCTGAAGCCTAACCTCTCATGGGAGAATCTCATACCGTGAAAAGGCCATGTGCCCTGCTCAGTTTCTGGTTAAAAAAGATAACAAATTCTAAAGTTTAAAGAGTGCTTACCCTGAGCCAGAGAGTCAAATAGCCCTGGTAGAAATTCTAGGTCCACCATTTTGTTTAAACAGTAAATAGCTAAATATTTCCCTTTTGTAGATACAGTCGGCATTGGGGCTGCTATCGATCTCAGCTCACATGTAAACAACTCCGAGCACTTGCTTGCCAAGCTAGTGCACCAGGGTCCATGGAACAAGGCACCTTTACTAGAGCGATACAAAAGGGGATGATGGACGGAGCGCTTGAGCAAATCAAACACTCACCCCCAGTCAACTGATCTGGGTTTAATCCATCACCATTCTTTAGCTCACTCAGCCACCCCAGTTCAGACATGACCATATGCAAATCAGTCTGACCCTGTGCCTCATGGGAACAGTCCAGCCCGAACTGCCAAGCCATGTCTTCCCTGGACCGGAAACAAGCATCCTGGGACCGGTTTCGGATTCATAATCCTCATCAGCCAGGCTATCTTGAATCCAGTGGCCAAGTGAGCAAGGGACTCACGTCTGAGCATACCCTGCCAACTTAGGGCGAACAAAGCGATACAAAAGGGGATGATGGACGGAGCGCTTGAGAGAATCAAACACTCACCCCCAGTCAACTGATCTGGGTTTAATCCATCACCATTCTTTAGCTCACTCAGCCACCCCAGTTCAGACATGGCTATATGCAAATCAGTCTGACCCTGTGCCTCATGGGAACAGTCCAGCCCGAACTGCCAAGCCATGTCTTCCCTGGACCGGAAACAAGCATCCTGGGACCGGTTTCGGATTCATAATCCTCATCAGCCAGGCTATCTTGAATCCAGTGGCCAAGTGAGCAAGGGACTCACGTCTGAGCATACCCTGCCAACTTAGGGCGAACAAAGCGATACAAAAGGGGAGGATGGACGGAGCGCTTGAGAGAATCAAACACTCACCCCCAGTCAACTGATCTGGGTTTAATCCATCACCATTCTTTAGCTCACGCAGCCACCCCAGTTCAGACATGGCTATATGCAAATCAGTCTGACCCTGTGCCTCATGGGAACAGTCCAGCCCGAACTGCCAAGCCATGTCTTCCCTGGACCGAAACAAGCATCCTGGGACCGGTTTCAGATTCATAATCCTCATCAGCCAGGCTATCTTGAATCCAGTGGCCAAGTGAGCAAGGGACTCACGTCTGAGCATACCCTGCCAACTTAGGGCGAACAAAGCGATACAAAAGGGGATGATGGACGAAACGCTTGAGCAAATCAAACACTCACCCCCAGTCAACTGATCTGGGTTTAATCCATCACCATTCTTTAGCTCACTCAGCCACCCCAGTTCAGACATGGCCATATGCAAATCAGTCTGACCCTGTGCCTCATGGGAACAGTCCGGCCCAAACTGCCCAACCATGTCTTCCCTGGACCGGAAACAAGCATCCTGGGACCGGTTTCAGATTCTTAATCCTCATCAGCCAGGCTATCTTGAATCCAGTGGCCAAGTTAGCAAGGGACTGACATCTAAGCATACCCTGCCAACTTAGGGCGAACAAAGCGGTACAAAAGGGGATGATGGACGGAGCGCTTGAGCAAATGAAACACTCACCCCCAGTCAACTGATCTGGGTTTAATCCATCACCATTCTTTAGCTCACTCAGCCACCCCAGTTCAGACATGGCCATATGCAAATCAGTCTGACCCTGTGCCTCATGGGAACAGTCCAGCCCGAACTGCCAAGCCATGTCTTCCCTGGACCGGAAACAAGCATCCTGGGACCGGTTTCAGATTCATAATCCTCATCAGCCAGGCTATCTTGAATCCAGTGGCCAAGTGAGCAAGGGACTCACCTCTGAGCATACCCTGCCAACTTAGGGCGAACAAATCGATACAAAGGGGGATGATGGACGGAGCGCTTGAGCAAATCAAACACTCACCCCCAGTCAACTGATCTGGGTTTAATCCATCGCCATTCTTTAGCTCACTCAGCCACCCCAGTTCAGACATGGCCATATGCAAATCAGTCTGACCCTGTGCCTCATGGGAACAGTCCAGCCCGAACTGCCAAGCCATGTCTTCCCTGGACCGGAAACAAGCATCCTGGGACTGGTTTCGGATACATAATCCTCATCAGCCATGCTATCTTGAATCCAGTGAGTCCCTTGCTCACTTGGCCACACTCAGGGTTGGACTGGGAGAGAAAATAGACCCAGGCACCAAAATAAAAGTGGCCCCCATTAGTGAATTGGAAAACAAAAAAAGTGGCCCAGGTTTGCAAATTGGGGCAGTTTTGAACTTGCAGATACACGCTGTATAAGCATTTTGCAAGGTGAAGAAGACTGTGTGATTTTGAACTTGCTGCTGACAATGTTTGTTTTAAAATCAGGGAAATCTGCATTGAAAATCAGCACAGCAGACCACAAAACATGCCCACAAACAGCGAAAACACCGGCTCACATAATGCCCTGTCAGACCAGCCTGCTGGGCACTGCCTGATTGTTCTTTAGGCCTTTCTGACCCTGGCCACACAATGACCCTGGATAGAGCACTAAATGTAGGGACATGCAGCTACAGAAAATAGTATGTTGATTTTGTTGTATTGGCATGGAGACTTAATCCACCCTCTTTTACATTACGTGTTGCTTGCTTTTCTCAGCAGTCATTTTAAAGTTACTAACTTAGGACCCCATTATAATGATGAGAGGACTTTGTCTGCCCGCCACCGTAACAGTAAACGGGACCGACCCCCAGAGGTGTGGCGGTTTCGCCAGGCCCATTAGGATGCAACTGCCACCCTGGCGGTCGCATCCCGCATATTTAACATTGCGGCGGGCGGTGCTGTAAGGAGCACCCGCCCAATGTGAAAAATGCATGTTGTGCATTTGCATGCACAACGTGACAAGCACCGCATGGTGCCTGCCACCTTGTGTATTCCAGTGAAGGGTACCCCTCAAGAGCAGTCCCCCATCCCCTCACCTCCGGGGGCCGTAACGGGCCCCCAAAGCATTTTCCACCGGCCATTCAGAATGCACGTGATAATATGGATGGCGGTGCCTGCAAGGCACGGCCACCATATTGTCTGACTGTTCCGCCCGACCGGCAATCCAACCAGCGGAAAAGCGGCGGACGGTCTTTCCGTCCGCTGCGGTGACCCTCGCCATACTAATATGGTGGGGGCTGACACAGGGACATTTGGCGGGAGTATCGGCGGTGGCGATCCGCACGAGATCATAATAGGCCCCTTACTTTGATTCTTTTCTTTGACATAAAAATTGTATTAAAAGAATTCTATATATTGCCCTGAAACTTGTAAACTGGCTCATTAATTTATTTAGCAAGAGGCCCTCTGTAAAGTTTTGTAGCATGATTTCATGGGAAAAGATCACATTTTATTTCTGTAGGTGTCATTTTGTAGTAATTGCCATTCTACTTTTTTTTAATTAGCTTTAAAAACGAATGCATTGCACGAGTGTAGCATAGGCAATGTGCTCGATCACCATAGACTAAGAAATAAATACTCACTTAAAAAGCACCTCACTGTCATAAAACACACTTTTCCATCACTTACGTTATCCTCCTTAGGAAATCGTCCAATCTTTTATTGGTATTATCGATTTTAATTTAGTCTTTATGCTGACCCTTGATTAAACCTCATCAAGATTCACATTCAGTAAACCACATTCAGGCTGTGCTACCCTGATGTTAAGATTTCATGTAGTTGATATGCAGCGACGGGAGTTTCATAGTTCTAGTTACTTTTCATATTTTTGGATTCCTTATAGAGTGTATAAGTGGATAGACCTATGCCTATCAATCCCTCCAATGTTTTGCTTTTACCAGGTATGCACTCTGCAGTTTGAGAATACTGCTTCTAGAGCCAAGCCTGTGGCCTTGCAATAGATTGTAGATCTTGTCCTTTCAATGGAGGACGTATATTGTGTAGTGTAGAATGGAGCAGATATCCCTAGATTCTGGATGACGAATATCAACATGATTTGAATGTTATCATGTAGGACAATTTAAATGCTGAATTTAGAGGATGGACTACTTCCTGTATAACTTTAATCAGCAAAGGAATGCTGCTACTTGGCAATGGAATAATGAACACAAGGGAATTTGGGACTTAATATGTCTCCCATCTAAGGATGGGAGAAGCGCTGGCTGCCCCTGCATTGTTTAATGATGTGCGGAAACTCAGATTATTTTTAAGTGAGATGGCTGATGTTAATGGTTCAATAGTCAGATGGTGATGTGTACTAATATTGAATGAATGAATGAATTAATTAAATTGTACTTGTATAGCGCATGGCTACCCTGAGGCCTCCCAGCGCTGTTTGATAGAAGAGTAGAGGAAAGCAGAAGCCATGATGTTAAGGGAGTGTCTTAAGGAGGTGGGTTTTTAAGAGCTTCCGGAAGGCTAAGCGGTTGTTGTCCTTTCGTAAAGTGAGAGGAAGAGTGTTCCAGATATTTTCAGCATTAAACGAAAAGGAGCGTCCACCCCATCTGGATCTTCACATTTTCTTGGGGGCGGCCAGGTATAAGGAGCTGGATCACAGGGTTCTGTGAGGAAAATAGGGGGTGACCAAAGAGTAGATAATAGCTGGACCAGTCTTCCAGATGGCTCTATGTACTAGGCACATAGCTTTAAACTGTATCCTAGCCGGAATAGGGAGCCAGTGAAGACTCCTCAATGCTGGTTTAGCAGATTGCCACCGCAGAATCTGGAGAAGGAGGCGAGCTGCACAGTTCTGAGTTACTTGCAGTTTGTGAATGGTGAATTGAGGAGCATTGAGATATAGGCCGTTTCAATAATCAAGGCGAGAGAGAATAAGGGCCTGTACCATAATTCTTCTCGCCTGGAAGGGGAGAAGGGGAATGATTTTCCGCAACATTCTCATCAGTTCATAACACGTGGCTGAAAGCTTGGTGGCCTGGCGGTTAAAATCCAGAGAGCTGTCCAGCCACATGCCAAGGCTTTTAATTTGTGCCTTTGGAGGTGGAGCAGGGCCCAGGCATACCAGCCACGGGAGTGAGGACGGAGGGTTGCCCAGGAACATAATCTCCGTTTTGTCCCCGTTGAGCTTGAGGCAGGAGAGTTCCATCCACTCGGCCACCGCCTCTAGACAAGGACCTAGGGTGCTAGACGACCCCTCAGAGTGATTCAGTGCTACCACTAACTGAGTGTCGTCTGCATAGGTGATGATCTTAACGCCGAATGGATGGACAATCTCCGCCAGGGGACTCATGTAGATGTTAAAAAGCGTGGGGGTCAGGGCATAGCCCTGCGGAACCCCACAGCTCAGAGGCAACTGGGAGGACACCACATCTCCTTCAAAGACTTGGAAGAAGCGGTGCTGAGGAAGGACTGGAACCAAGTCAGTGCCGTGCCTGACACTCCCATGCTTTTGAGTAGATGGGCTAAGATGTTATGATTAACAGTGTCAAACGTGGCACTGAGACACAGGAGGATGATTGCCGCTGTTCCTCCTTCATCCAGTAACCTTCTTGCCTCCTCTGTTACTACTAATAAGGCCATTTCCATCCCATGCTGAGGACGAAAGCCTGTTTGAAAGTCATGCAACAGCCCGTTGGATTCCAAATAGTCAACTAATATGGTGTTGATGTGCTTCTCAACCAGCTTACTCAGCCAAGGGAGGAGTGAAATTGGGTGATAGTTGGTAAGATTGGATTGGTTCAAACTGGGTTTCATCAGAAGGGCCCTAACCATCGCGCATTTCCAAGCTGTGGGTACCATACCGGAGGTGATGGAGGAATTCAGAGTATCAAGGATAACTGGGCAAATGACATTAATGACTGGGGAGCAGGGTCCAATTGAGAGCCTGAGGTTACTCTTGTGATGATTTAATCCAGTAAAACCCCATCCAGAGGGGGAAATTGCTTTAACGAGCATTTGGAAATGACGTTAGAGCTACTTGTAACGGTCACCATGGGCTCAGGTGTTGTGCTAGGAAGGACATATAGATATTTTGGATCTTTTGGTGAAAAAAGATTGCCAAATGATTACACCTTGTAAGTGCTCCTTAAATTACTGAAGGTTTTTGAGGTAGGGTGATAAGTGATTTAGCAATGTGAAAAATCTCCTAGGGTGAGTTTGCAGCAGTACTTATTTTTCTTCATAAAATGTGGTTTGGGCGATATTGATTTCTGATTTATAGCCTGATTGCTTTCCTGTATTCCACTTTTGTAGTCTCTGAGAAATTCTGTCTCCAACTTATTTCCAGTCTCCGACATGATTGCTTTAAGTCCTTCAATTTGGGGGAAAACCATGGGGCTGTTTTCTGTCTGTTTTTCTTGTAAAAGGGCTCCTTAGGGAGGACTAGGTCAAGGGAGCTTTGGATCCAAGCATTGAAGTTACTACTGGCCAGATTAGGATTAGGATCTCTCAGCGGTCGTGTGTTATCAAGAGCTATGCTCCAACAATTGGGGGAGAGCCTTGACCACTTTCTTTCCAATCGGTGCTGCTCTCTGGGGGGGGGGCATTAGCACGACAGTCTCCCAACTTAGGAGGATAAAAAAATGATCCGTCCAGGGGAGTGGGGTAGGAGTGCCTACAAAAAGGTTGTGCAAATTGCTAAATACATGGTCAAGAAGGTGACCCTTAACATGTGTGTGGAGGCAAATCCTTTTTGTTTGAGTTGGATCGCCAGGAGGCTAGATAATAGTTCACTGGCTATATGGTTGGAGGGGTCGTCTAGATGAATATTAAAGTCACCGAGTACCGCAAAATTGGCTGGAGCCAGTGCTATATTGGCAACTAAGGAGAGAGATTAGGGAGAAATTGCCCTCGCAGTCTGATAGCGAGGTCAGTGTGGTACGACAATTAAAAGTGTCTTTGAATATAATAGCAAGGCCTCCTCCTCTGCAGGACATGCGATCAACTCTAAGTAGTGAGTAACCTTGGGGGTGGGTTTGAGTGATAGCGGGGTCTGTTTCAATCTGGAGCCAGGTTTCTGTTAGAAAAAGAGCATCTGGCTCAAGCTCGTCTATTAGCAACGCTAATTCCACAGAATGCTTAGGAAGCGATCTGCAATTTAAAACAAATACCCTTATGGGTGTGCTAGTATGAAGCCTATAGTGTTTGTGGGGCATTAACTCAAAGTTACAGTGTGGGCAGTGGGAGGGGTTATTAGCAATATTCATAGAGTGTAAACAGTTGGAATTAGTAACCCCTCTCAGCTCGAGCAGGGAGTAAGAACTGTAGGTTATTCAATTTTCGGTGAAATTGCCAGGGGTTGTGGCCCCTGGTCCTGGTTGGGTGTGGACGGGCGCAGATGGGCTTGCCTTTGGCGCGCCAGCGACGCGCTTGCTGCGTGCGTCCGCTGCGCGTTAGCGCCAATCTGCCCTAAATAGTCAGGATAAAAGATAAACTGGAGCGTCACCCTGCAAGATGGCCGTCCAATAATGTCCCAACCAGGAAGTGATGAGCTCGGTACCTCCCTCCACTCAACCAGCATAGGGATAGCTGTGGTGGACCGGGTAGTCAGCGAGCATAGAGCGACACGAAAAGGTGAGAGTCAATTTTAATGTGGCTTTAAAAACAAATTGGTACAAATTTTTAAAACAGTTGGCAAAGCGCTAGCTTAGCAACACGGGTCGAGCAAGCTCTACCTTCTATCAGCTACTCATCAGCACCTCCCGCCCTAAATAGTCAGGATAAAAGAAAAACTGGAGCGTCACCCTGCAAGATGGCCGTCCAATAATGTCCCAACCAGGAAGTGATGAGCTCGGTACCTCCCTCCACTCAACCAGCATAGGGATAGCTGTGGTGGACCGGGGAGTTGGCGAGCATAGAGCAACATGAAAAGGTGAGAGTCAATTTCAATGTGGCTTGAAAAACAATTTAGTGCAAATATTAAAAACAGTTGGCAAAGCGCTAGCGTAGCAACACGGGCCGAGCAAGCTCTACCTTCTAATATGACCAGTGCTGTGGCAGAATATTGTCCCATCTGTTTGAAACCTAGGAGGATATTGTCAAAATCTGGAAATTATGAATGATCAAGGCCGTTTAGGTAAGGATTCTGATACAATCCTCCTAATCTTCCTGTAATTTTAAAGGCAGTCCCTCTCGAAACATTATTATTCTGTTTGGTCATTGATTAATAATACGAATGATAATACGAATGAGCTGCAACCTGAGATTGGTGAAAATGAATATTTAAGGACACCTCAGAGCTTTTGGAAAAAAAATCTATTAATACAGTTACCTCCAAATCAGAAAGTGGCAGGTAATGACCGGTAACCAGATAAGTTCTATAAGAGATTTTCCCTATCTTTATTAGTTATTCTTGAGGTAACGCCAAATTCCAACAAACCACGACATGACAGCAAGTCAACAAAGCAAATTTTTTTTTTAACAGTACTAATTCTTTTCAATGTGGACCACATCAGCCTATTTCACTTTTAAACAAAGACGTTAAAATTCATATGAAATTATTTGCTAAATGGTTGGCCCCTTATATTGCTTCTCACGTTTCATCAGATAAACATGACTTTGTTGCTTGATGATCAACGGCTTATCACAATATGAGCCTCATAATCTTGCTCTTACCCTCTTTGATTTGGAACATGTTTGCGACAGGAGACTAGTGATGATATCACTTGATGCAGAAGCTTATAAGAAGGTTATAAAAAGGAAGAAGGTGATGAGGTTAGCTTAAACTATTTGTGGGTGGGAATGTGGATATTTTAGATCACAGTAGAATGTGCGAATGGACCCAAAGTCTCTTTACTGTCTCAATATGTGTCTATATGGTCTTGATGGGAGGGTTCCTCATTAGAGACAGACTAGTCAGTGTTGCTTCCTTTCTCCTTCCTTACTAGCCCCTTTAGGTAGAATCTCTAGTCCTGTCTTATAAGAATTTTAATGGTATCGATCCATTCCTTTTTGGCAACCAGGAGATGAAGGTTTTTGTGTGTTGATGATAGTACGAACGTCACCTCTGGCCCGTATTTGGCCATCAAAGCTATTCGGGAATAGCAGGAAGCTTTGATTCTCTGTCAGACTATGAACTGAGGCCAAGATTTATGAAAAATGCATACAACCCAGTGCAGTACCTAAAGTTGCTGTGCTGCATGAAAAGAAGTGAGCAAAACAGCACCATATCTATGTTTCACTCTCTCCCTGCTCTGGTGCTCTTTAGACTTCCCTGCCTCAACACTCACATCCTTGTGCCATAAAGCAATCATGTGCACTTTCTGTAGGGATAGTTTTTGCACTGGAAGGGGACCCTTCCCATACAACAACTGTCCTTTAACACTTTTCCTGCTTTGTACGTGTATGCACAATGCAGCACACATGCAAAGTAGGAAGAACAAGGAGAAATTAAAACATTTCGTCTTGTTACACCTGTTTCAAGGAGGAATTAGTGCCAAAATCTTATACCTCCTTGTGTAAAAACCCATGGGTGACTACATGAGAACACCCATTTCCCATCCATGGAACATCCTCTGAACCATGAAACAACACAAACAGAGCATAGCACACTTTAAGTGTTACTTTGGTAAACCAGCCAATGGAAATCCTGATTTGTGTTGGATAGTAAATCCCACCATAACAATTTGTGTCAGGTTGCCCTTACAAAAGTAATAAAAACGCTGTACAAAGCCTTAGTAAATCTGGGCCTAAGCATGGCCAGTGCACAGGTTGGTTCATATAACGTCCTGTTGGTTAAAAAAGGGCTGCAGTCTACCTGGGGTTTAGAGTTGCAGCAGACCACCACTGGTAATGGAGATAAACCTTCAACCCATGCTATAATGTATTGGGAACATCTTGAAATGTTTGTTGAATCTAATTTTATCTCTCATCAAACCTGTGAATGTGGCAAAAAATCTCATTACAAAACTTTATTTTTTCACGTTACCAGTTCATATCCCAAACCATGATTTCAAATCAATGAATATCATATTACTACCTTCCAGCTGCATATCAAGCATGCAAAACAGGTATCCTGACTAGTTAGATCGTCTTTGAATTTGGGGGAAGAGGCTATGCTCCTCCAGACATTTGCTATTGTCAATAGGCAGCAATAAGCCATTTATTGGGGCATGTGATAAATCTAGCTTTGCCATGAAATGAACTTATGGAATTTCTAGTAACTGACAATTATATCTTTAGAAGTTCGGTTCACAAAAAATCTATAAGAAAGTTAGATTAAAGGCTCTGCTAGTATTTATTAGATTTGATTAGACATTCTTGAATATTTTTGAACTCGCATATTTACCTGATATATCACATTGTGGGGCAATCTATTTATTTTTGTGATTTTGCTGGGCAAGGAAATGACTTATGACCTAATATGGATGATAAGATTTATTTATTGATGAAACTCTGAGGCTCTGTTTCAGTCTTCCCAATTCTAAAATGTACACTATGGCCTGATTTACAAAGTTATCTTACACTTTTGAGTATGTTTACTATTTTTCTGTATTCACTCATTTATTCGTACTAAACCACTGATTTTCATCTCTAAATTTAGTAAGTGTTTATATTATGAGGTATGTGGAGAGGGATATGGGTATGAGATTAAAGGGGGTTGGTTAGGGGCAGGACAGAAGGCACAGGTCAGGGAAGGTGGGTTAAGACAGTGCACTAGGAAGGCTTCGACTTCCTTGGGAGGGGTCCCTGCAGGGGGCGTTTACAGATAGAGAGTGGTCGGTCGTCCGGGCCGGCCGACCTACATCCCCCGTAACCAACGATTCAAACAAATGCAATTCTTTGTACTACATTACTCCCGCTCCAATCAACAGGTACTTCCTCCACACGGATGCGGCTTGTCCCCGCTGCCGGCAGTTAGATGACAACATTCTTCACGTGCTTTGGGGTTGCCCGGTCCTGAATGACTATTGCACCTCCTGTACCATTGCCCCTACTTGGGAGGCCCATGTGCTGCACCTCTTCAGCAGAAACAAAAAATATAGGTTCTGCCAGACGATTTCTAGGCCTGGGTCTAATAACAGCCAAACGCTGATCACCAGGTGATGGACATCCCCTCTGTCGCCCCACTCACTTGCCAGGTGCCGGTCCCTGCTCAACTGGCCTAAGGCGGAGGGTGCTGCGCTATGTCGGGAGGACCTGCTTGGCATTCGCATGTTCCCCCTAGCGCCTCAGTGGGACACAATGGTTTAAAATCTCCAAGGGGTAGTCACTGACACATGGGACCCGAATGCGCTCCATGAGGTTGTTACTCATGGTATATCCCCAGCTGGCGGGAACGTAGAGTAGCGCTGACACCCAAGCTGACCCAACCTTTCTGTCTCAGGGCCCCATTATTACCAGATCCTGACAGTTTTTGGCCCCCCGGTTACACTCATTTTGTTGTCTTCATTTAGTTGTGCCCTATGTCCCCAGTTGGGTCGAACTTCACTATACCTGAATCGTTTAGATGCTACTCGGTGCCGTGACTCGCCAGCACTGCTCTATCCTCCCTGGGACGTTGACTCATGGTTGGAAATACCCGCCATAACTTACATCTTTGTTTTTCCTATTACTATTGGGTATTGTGCATCATGCTATTGGCACTCGTTTTTCTTTCTTCTCCCACTTGCTACATGAGCACTGCTCTGACTTTATGTTTTATTAATAATGTGCAAAATGTTAATAAAAACGATTTAAACAAAATAAAAGACAGTGCAACAGGAAATTGGGCGAGGGAGTTTCAAAATGGGTATACCCATTGTAATAAACCATCCATTTTCCCTGGACCAAAAAATACTAAAGAAACTGGATATTCATATTCCTCAGTGCAGTACCATGCACCCACAATCAAACCACTATAAAGAAGTATAATGTCATGAACCATAGCCCACACTTACCTCTTTGCCGTTTTCCTGCCCTGAAGTGCAGTACTGTGAACTTCCTGACTGTACATGCTTTCAGAAGAAGAGGATGGGTGTGTGTGCAGTGTGGACGCATCCTGGATAAAGGGTGTGTACTTTGATGGACATGCTATGTGAGTATTGCAAGTAAAACCAAGAGGAACTTTACTTCCCATGGAGCAACATGACTCTCGTCGGGCTTGCAATGGTTATGCCATCTTGAACTTTTAGGGCCTGATTCACAAAGGTAATTTACACTTTTAAATAAGTTTACTACTTTTTGCTTATTCAAAAAATGTGAGTGTAACTTACCACTACTAAAATAACAGTAGTTAGTCCAGCACTACACATAGCCAACTGTATTCTAGGACAACACTTATGTTTATTGATTGGAACTTTTATGTAAATGTTGTTTTCAATAGTCATTCTCCTCTGAGCACAGACCTTGATAAACTTACTTAAAGATACTCGTAAGGTATTAAGGTATCAATTTAGGCGAGGAAGTGATTACTTGTTATTTAATGTTACAATAGTAATGCATTAATATTAATGAGTATATTTCATTTTGAGTTTTATTAGCCTGCCACTTGAAGATAATTCAAACTTCAGAGCATATTCATATAATACTGTTTTTATTTATATTAGAGAATGCAAAATAGCTCCCAATGCACCTGGTGCATGTTACAATGTTTAAATTGTGTTTTCAGCTCAAGGGGGGCTCAGAGTTTCATCATAGAAAGTTGGGCCTATAGAGATTGTCATAAAATGTATCACATACCACACTAGGGCTTAGCAGTACAATCTGAGCCCTGCTGCACTAACTTGCAGAGTGACAATATCACATGCCTTTGTTTCTTAGCCATTTCTCCTTTCCTTGTATCTACTTCTAACCAACATACTATCAGTGTACAGTTGGCAGTGGGCACACTTCACTCCTGTTGGATTCAAGTTGCAAGATTAGAGCATTCATACAGTTTGCCTAGCCCAAGTTATCACTCAAACACAAATGATAGATTCAGATATCCCCTTGTCCCAAATCTTTAAGGTAGTAATCAAGCTACAGAAAGAGGTCATTTCAGTGAAATCAAATAACCAGACTTTACAATCAGAATTAATTCACGTTAAACAAGAAATAGGTTCCCTCTTAAAGTCCTAGAAGAAAGATGTAACTCAGATAGCATTACCTTCAGAATCTGAACCACCTGTAATGTAATGTAAAGGCATACTTATATAGGGCTACTATCACTCCAGGGAGCATCTTGGCGCTAGATGTGAATCTCTAAGGGCCACATGTATCAACCTATTTTGCTTATGCAAACAGTGCGAATTGCTAAATGTGACCATTTGTGAATGCAATATAGCCTTTCAAGATGTATGAAAGGCTTTGACAGTGCATTTTAGGTAATCAAATTGTTTTGCGGTTACCTAAAAATTCGCCTACAAATAGGGAATTGCAATTTGTGATTCTCTAAGCACATTTACCAAGCATGTTCTAAATACAAACTGTGCATTTCGAAAATGCTGTTACCATCGACTCCAAGTCGATGATAACCATATGCAATTTTTGAAAATGCACAAAAATGCATTTTAAAAGTGCCATGTAGCGCCCACATGCCCCTAGAGCATTTGTGCTCTTTACATGTGCACATTTTTTTGGGGTGCTTCAGGGGGTCTTTGTTATGATTTATTTTTTAACAAACCTGGTTATAAATTATGTATATATCTTTTTTTAAGTATTCTTTATAAGTTTTGAACTAAGTTAAAAATGTAATTTAATTTGTTTTGGATCTGAGTGTATTATTAGATTAAAAGAAAATAATTACCTTTAGCTTTAATAAAACTTGCATTTTAACTTAAAACAGTGTGTTTTAATGTTACACGTGAGTATTGGGTGGTAAGGGTATTTTTAGGGTTTAGGGGTGGGTAAGGGTATTAGGGGGTAAATTTGTTTTTAGGGTTTAGGGGTGGGTAAGGGCATTGGGTGCTAAGGGTATTTTTAGAGTTTAGGGTGGGTAAGGGTAATTTTAGTGTTTTGAGGTGGGTATAGGTATTGGGTGGTAAGGGTGTTTTTAGGGTTTAGGGGTGGTTGAGTTTAAGGGTTAGGGGTCAATATGGGAATATATATATTATTTATACACACACACACATATATGTGTGTGTGTGTGTATATATATATATATATATATATATATATATATATATATATATATATATAAAGGGGTTTCACTTACCTGATATATAATAACATTTTCGTTGTGAAGGTGTGCATGGCAAAGGCATTTGCATGATAAAGGATGCTTGGTGAAGGACACAAGATAAAGGCAGGCATTCATTATAAATATGCATGAGAGGGAGAAGTATCCATGTGTGACAGTGGCACATGTGTGTGTTTACTGAAAATGACAAGTGGATGTTTAGGGACTACAAGTATTATTATTAAAACATGTAAATGTTACAATTGGGATAAAATATTATGTTATTTTTGAAAATGACAAGTTGCTCTTTAGAGGAACAGAGCTTAGTTCAACATTTGAAAAGTGAACTCTGTATTTTTTTACATTGGTAAACTGATTTTGAGTAAAAAGATTTTAGACCAGAAATACTTAATTTCTGTTTAAAGGACACTTCATGTGCAGTTCAGAGAGCGTATTGCTGATTTTGGTTCCTTGGTATCAGAAGTCACTTACTGCTGATGTTGTTTCATGACTTGTGTGGATTTCATAATGTATATTTCTAAAACTAGCTATGATATCACTACCACCTACATGCTTTCTAATCCTGTACGCTCTATATAATGTGCGGTACATTTACTATTGTCACCTGTTGCATAATCTAGCTCTCATATGTGACTTGCTGTTGTGAGACAGTAAGTGGTGATTCTTAGTCATAACATATTACTGAGAATCGAGTTGGAAATGTAAAGTTGGGAAAATTAATGGTTGAAAGATGCTTGGAGTAGACAGGCCATGTTAAATTGTGTAATCAGATTTTTAAACAGTATATAATATATGTTAGTCGAATTTTAGGGGAATGAAAGTGAAAACGCCTCTTCTACGGCACCAGATAGTAAAAGATTTCTTGGGGACTGTGACCCCACCCGATTGTCACCAGGAAGAAGGATATGTCTTGGAATATTTCATATTTTTCCTTCAGAAACTTTGGATTTCTAGTCATTTTAGTTGAAAGTTGTGCTGTAAAACGCATCATTTGGTCTGATTTTTTTAAAATTATTATTCTCATTCTCAAGTACAGACTCCAACAAACCACGTTAACTGAAGTCGGGTTCACTCAGTGCAATTAGAATTTACAATGTACACCACAGCACTTTCAGAGTTCCCCAACCGTTACGAGTTACACGGATGCACGGACGATATTTGCTTTTAACACAGACACTCTTTCTATATTTAACCAAGATATTTGACCAAGTGTAAATCATAGTACACCTTTATGTATGCTCGGATGCCCCACTTTTCATCAAAGGGTGTAGTATCTATGAACGTAAGCTTTCTCATTTATTGAGACATTAAAAGGCGAATAATTTTATTGTCTTTTCAATGCATCCAAGCAAAAACATTCCACACGTATTAAAATGGTGCCTGCCCCTAAGCCATTCTTCTTTCCGGATCTTGCACACCAGCCGTTTTTCTTGGAGAAAGTACTACTATGAAGAAGACTTCTTAGCTTCAAAGGCCCGGGTGATGCTCACGCTGGCACAGCAGGGCCTTGCCAAGTTCGCCCCTTTGCACACATTTTGGGTGCCTTTCTGTGGGAAGCTAACGAAGTGTCCCACAGTTCTGCCGTGCCGCCAGGCAGTGGAAGATGCTTTTTTTTGCATTCAAACTGCATGCAGTGTCATGTCAGCCCGATAGCAGCTAAAAATCCGCTACCCTCTGCTTGACTTGGCCTTCGGAATTTTAATGATAAGGCAGTAAATTACTCTGTGAAGCTACTATCCCATGGTGCAGCGCGACCAGAGTACATGCGAGAGGTTAGTGAATGATGGATTGCCGAGATCTCTCACTGGAAGGAGTTTAAATGTTAACTTTGTTCCCTAACCTCGGAGACCTTTCTTAGAAGTGCTGTAATATTTTCTGAGCTTCGCCGTCAGCGGCGGATCTTCTTCGAATGATGTGCGCAGTCACCATGAGAAAAAAAAAGTCCGTGTCCTGAAACCTTCCCTCGAACGCTCTTTGAACCGTCGTGGGGTCGCTCTGTTGGCTCTGTGGAGATTTGTGTTTGCCTTGTTGCATGATCAATCACGTATAATAAAAGGTGTGCGAAATGCAATCTAAATATAATATCACCTTATATTGCAGTGTAAACTACATGGCATAGTGGCGTGGCTTCTAAAGGATGTTCTGGCAGGCATCAGTGGGGCAGGAGCAGTCAGCCACAGCACAGCGCCGTTTGCCATGAGAGACAGGTGAAAGAACTGCTTGGGTGAAAGGTGGAGCTATATTGAAACCCTGGGAAAGGGGAGGGAATGAGAAGGTTGGTGTATTTTCAAAGGGGAAAGTATGGTTGGCCGTATTATAGCCATGGAGGCTTCTCCTTTAGGAAGTGACTCTCGAATAGGGAGCGGTTAAGTGTTTTAAACTGAGTGGGCGGAAGGAATGGAACTTTATGTTTATGTTCGATAGTCTCTGTTCTGGGCGCTGTGTCCACTTGGCAATCTGCTCCTCATTTTATCTTTCTGGCTGGTTTGTTTTTAGTGCAGGAGCGTCTGTCACACGTCTCCTGACCAGTCTGCAAAGCGCTAGACTTGTGGGTGTTGAGGTTTAAGCATAGTGTTCTGCTTTTACCTCATGAGCAGGAGATGACACTTCTAACGGAAGGTGGTTGCTGACTATGGTAATGGGCTAGAGGCCTTTTGTACCTAAATACAGATGACCAGACTGCCTACTGGCTTTCCCTGGAAGGTTAGTGTAGTCGAGGCCCACCATAAAGGAGCAGAGGAGCCGCTCTTCCCCAGGCCCCATGCTGTGAAGGACCTCGCACCGGTGCTGTCAAATATCTATTTATACACATATTTATCTGTCGACTGTAAAAACAAAGCTTTAGTCTCCATATAGGAGGAGACAACTAACATGGCTATTTCTAAGAGATGGTGCCAGATGCTGATCTGCAATGTTTTTTCTTTGCCTAAAGGGCAATTTGTAAACTTTGCAACAGGTTCTTCTCCTAGGAAAGGCTTCAATTCAGTATGATGGCCCACAAGAACTTCTGACAGGCTTGTTTATAGTAGGTAATGAGCGGGCCCACCCATTAACCCTGCTGGTATGTCGAGTGTACCCGAGTGTGCTTGGCATCCTCTGGGGATACCCATGATTGTTGACTCCGGTATGTCAATGCACATTCTAAAGCTGTGTGATGTTCTGTAGGTTTAGAGTTAGACAGAGTTGCCTGTCTCCTCTCTCATTGCATGTCCATGTGACCTACTTTTTTGAATCTCCCCCTCTGTAGAATTCTTTGTGAAGCCACAGCACTGTCGTCACAAGTTCCAGCTGGGGAAAGTGCGACCTGGACAGAACTATAATTGAACAATGACTGAGGTCAGCCAAGGTCACACCTTTTACAGAAAGACTGAGGCCTAGACTTATCATAGGATTGTGTTGCCATGATGCACGATGGAACATGGGCAACTGGATCCTTTCGTCAAATTTACCAAGCCTCGCGAGGCCACCTTGTGTAGCCTTGGGTTGCTTTGAAAATCTGGATTAACGCCAGGCAGCGCCAGTACCTGCCTTGCGTTACTCTGCGCTGAGAAGGCATTACATGGGTGGAGAATGGATGTACCCACGGTTCCACACATGTATTTTGGCGCATTCCCAGATTCACCAAGACAGGTAAACCTGCAAATGTGTTAAAATGCTACGCCTTCCTGATAGAGGCGCAATGAGGAGAAATATTTTTTATTTCTGAGCACACTTGAAAAGAGGAAAATGCCCCTAAGGATTGTTTTTGTGCAGGAAGATGTTCCTTCCTGCACAAAAACAAACCTGCTTGCAACACAGGCAACCTTGCACCATGCCGCAAAGGTGCCTGCGTTGGTAGTAGGCTGCACTGAGTGCTCCAGCACAGGGAGAGAGCAGGAATGCGCCATGTCTTGATAGATATGGAACATTCCTGATCTCTCTATTTGATGCAGTGTAGCAAGTTGCCTTGCTGTGTTGCGCTGCATCAAAATTTGATAAATCTGACTGAGAAGAAACTCTGCACCTGCTGAAGGTTCCAGGAGGAATGCTGCTAAGCTTCGAGAGAACCTGCGCTGTTCAGCTACAGAGCTACAGAGTTTAGCTTGATCACATTGTTGTGAGGAGGCTGGAGATGCGGAGCCTGTACCAACTGTAAGCTCTGAAATGCTGCTCAGCAAGACCTATGTTCTTCCTTGTGTGTGAGCTCTAAGGCTTCATTCTATAACTTGAATGAGAAATGCATCTCTCCTAGCCCCTGACAACGTGTCAGATCAAAATGCCTCTACCTTTGTCCATCATTTTAAGGTTTGGCCTTTGAGACAGTCTTATCCTCCGTGCCACACTACTGTTTTACAGAAGAAATACATAATATATAGATATACACAGAGTGGCTTTTGGTCAACAGAATTCATCCATTGATCTGTTGAATTGCATCAAAAGTTTAATTCTACCCACTATATCATCCAGCATGGGACAATCGGTCAGTCCACTTGGCCTATTAGTGCTAATCACTTTAAATGACTGCACAATACTTGTGCACATTGTTCATATCTGCTTAAAAGTAGATCCTTTCTCTTCAGTGAGAAAGCTATTTCAATGTGTGCTTTTCAAATTTGTTTTATATATTATCCTTAAAACAACTTTTATCATGCCTGCAGGCCTGCATTTCGGATGCCCAGTTGGATGGTGACTAATTCCTGTGTTCTTTTGAGGTTGAGCCATCCAGACAACAAAGCTATCTAATTGAAAACAGCATATTGTGAGCTTACCAGGACCGTACAGTGGGCTTAAAGCCCACTCATTGCTCACCACTCCTTATAGTCACTGTAGGACTTGGCCTTTTCGTCTAAAGTTCCCTAAACTTTTTGCTTTTCCCCTAGACCGTTTTCCTGACATAGAGTTGCCAATTTAGATGCTTTGGGTGCTTTGCCACTGCTGATCAGTGCTAAAGTACAAGTGTTCCCTATGTAAAGTGTAATGGTAATTGGTTGACCATGATTGGTATGCTTGCCTTACTAGTAAAGTCCCTAGTGATGTGCACTGTGTGTGCCAGGGCTAGTAATGCAAAGGCTCATAGAGAAATGAACTCAGGCCTGCAGTGTAGGGCCTGTGTGCAGTTTGCTAAGATAGCATGTTGTCCTGACAAGTGCAACTACTTGTTAGGCCTGACTTTCCCTTATACATACACATTGGGCACCTCTGTGGTAGGTCCCGGGTAACCCCTGGGCAGGGTGCAGTGTAAGTAAAAGGTAGGACATATACTAAGGTGTGTGTTATGTCCTGACAGTGAAAAACACTCCTATTCGTTTTTCACTGCTGAAAGGCCATTCTGCCCATAGGACAGAATGGTGAAGGCTGGATATTGTGTTTTGGTAGCCTAGTTTCCTGTAAGTTTATAATGGAGAGGTGAAGTTTAGTATGTATGAACTCACAGTGTCATAACACATCTTTCTATGAAAGTGGTTTTGTCACTGTGTCTTCAGAAACCACTCTTTTAGAATGTGGGTGAGTTTTGTGCTTTAAGCATTTCTGTGTGTCTCTGCTGCATGTGGATTGACTGTCTTGATTTCAGAGGTAAGTGGGGCTGGGAGAGGTCTTGACCCTGGGAGGAGTTAAGATGGCACTAGGCTGCCCTGCATCTGGACAGTAGAGGGAGGTGAAGCCCGGGAGGTAAAAAGGCCTGGGCTGGTGCTATTAACCAATTGAACCATCTCCTGCTGAGTGATTAAGGATCCAGACCCCCAGTATCAAAGGGAAAAAGGTGACACAGGGAGGGAGACACGTAGAACTGATTTAGGGAGGGGACAGGGACCCTTGAGCACAAAGAACTTCAAAGACATGAAGGGGTATATATAAGAGAACTGAAACCCCTAGAACTTGGTGCAGTTTTGAATGGCGAAGTGGACAGGTCGAGTCTGCAAAGACTTTGACCTCTTTCTTGGCCAAGAAGAACCTCGCCTAAGGAAGAAGATGCTGAAGAGACTGCTGGATAGGGCTGACCCTTGCTTCGTGATCTGGGGCTGGTCTGCAGTTTGTAGCTTTTACTAAGGAAGAAACTGAAGGGACATTACAGTGGGTGGTATCCCCCTTCTTGAACGGGATTGTGCTTTGTGCTGTGTCCTGAACCTCAAGGCCTGAAGTCAGCTGGCTCCCTGTTTGGAAACACAGGAACATAAAAGTTTCTGTAGAAGTACCAAACAACACGGTGTGCGCGTGCTTTTGCAGCTTGAGACCCTTGGAAGTTGTGCCTTGTGATCGTGGGCACACATGAAGTAAACGGAGTCTTCGACGCGCAGGGTTCGTGTCATGGTGCAAGCCAAGGCATTGGCGAAGAGCGCCTGGTCGTTGTGTGCAAAGGGAGAAGAGAGGAGACTCGGACGCGCAGGGTGCGTGTCGTGGTGCAGCCAAGTCTTTGGTGAAGAGCGCCTGGTTGTTGTGTGCACCAAGTGAAGAAGTGAGTCTCGCATGCACAGGGTGCGTGTCGTGGTGCAAGCCAAGGCATTGGTGAAGATCGCCTGGTCATGTGCACCGGGAGAAGAGGTGAGACTCTGATGCACAGGGTGCGTGTGGTGGTACATCCAAGGCGTTGGTGAAGAGCACCTGGTGGTGGTGTGCACTGAGCGAAGAAGTGAGTCTCGGACACGCAAGGTGTGTCTCGTGGTGCTGCCAAGGCATTGGTGAAGAGCGCCTGGTCATCGTGTGCACTGGTAGAAGAGGCTAGTCTCGGACGCGCAGAGGTGCTGGTGAGGAGTGCCTGGGTAGTGTTTGCACTGAAATCAAAGTAAGTCTCCACAGTGCTGAGTGTGGGTCTCGGTGTCCACTTAGGGCCAGGTTATTGGGCCCTTGGAGTGAAACAGTAGCGGCCCGGACCGGCAGCCCCGGAGGAGCTGAGCCGCCGGCCCGAGCTCGCTGTGCCCATTGATGGAGTTCTGGATCAAGGCCCAAGTCGCTGAAGGAGGAGAGGAGAATGGGGTCCCCCCCAGGTAACGGCCTGCACCTCACCTGGGGTGCAGGCCGTTATCCCACCTGGGGTGCAGGCCGTTACCCCACCTGGGGTGGGGTGCAGGCCCGGAGGGACACTCCCTCGGCCTCTCGCTTATGTCAGCTGCACGAGCCAGTTGCTTCAGCTTGGATCACGGCCCGTGCTGGCCCAAGGAGGGGCAGTACTGGGGCCGGAGTGAGAAGGGGTACTTTGTGTCATCATTGATCGATATTGGGGGCAACTGTTAAAAGAGCACCTAAACTGTTGTATTACACTTTGCATTATTGCTGCTAACGAACTATCGAACTGTCGTATGATGCCTGACCTTATTTGTGCCTGACGAATTACATGCTTGGTGAGCTAGGCACTGCATTATTTTTCCCTTGCAGAGTACATGATTGTAACGTGGCGCATTTCATTATTGCTTCATTGCACAGTACATGATTGTAGGGAGATGCATTGCTTTGTTTCTTCCTTGCACAGGGCATGCTGGTAGTGATACGCATTGCATTATTCCTTCTATTGCAAAGTACATGACTGTGGCACTACGTATGACATTGTTTCTCTATTGCACAGTACAGGAGTATATCCAGTGCTTAATTTGTGCCAGTGCTTTCCAGTGCTAAGCGCTGGCACCTATTCCTCAGGGCAGGGTCAATAGCATTGAGAGCCATGGGTATGCTCCAAGAGCCTGAGGACTGTTGCAGGTGCCGACTTTTTCATGGTGAAGTTTCGCGTCGGTCAGCTGCAGAGCAAGTAGTGAGGGGGGCTGTGGTTGGAGGCACATTTAAGGCTCTGCA
The DNA here is from genome assembly GCF_964261635.1 of Lissotriton helveticus. NCBI lineage: Eukaryota > Metazoa > Chordata > Amphibia > Caudata > Salamandridae > Lissotriton > Lissotriton helveticus. The sequence goes on from NC_136063.1 coordinate 491,009,737, forward strand.
GGGTAGGCAGGCCTGGTGCAAAGGGAACAGGCAGGTTGTGGAGCGACTCAATTACTTTCAGGGGCACTCCTGGCAGGGTGATAAGCTGAGGGCTGGTTGGTTGTCCCCATCCAAGCCCCCGGCCGCACAGGAATCTTCCGGAATAGGGAAGAAGGAGCAGTTGAGTTCGACAAGAGGGTACGGAGCAAGCAGAGGAAGTGGCAGAGGAAAGAAGCCGTTGTGAATCCCCTAAAACCTCCTGGCAAGAGAGCGCTGCGTAAAAGATCAATGCAGTTGGTGAGAGGGGTCCATGTTAAAAATATATAAATTTTCCATTTTCTGCCCCCCGATGTGACGCATTGAAACTTCTTTGCTAACAAACATGCAGATTACTGTGTGCTGGGTCTTATTTACGATAAGAAGATAAACGACCGTGATTAGCACAGACACAAATGCCATATTTTGTTAACACATTAGAAAAAAATGGTGCAAAGAAGAGGCAGTGCTGGAGAAGAGTGCAATGAGCTAGTGGAGCGTGTTTACTTGAGCAAAAGGAAAAGAAAAGTCTTCTTGCCAGATCTTTACAAATACAGAAATAGTCCATTCCAAGAGCCTGGTGTTCCTCCTAAAGATCAGTTTCCTAATATTTTAAAAGGAAAAATGTGTACACAGGCCAGTCCAAGCCCAGCGTTGCTAACTGCCAGCCCCAGCTGGTCATTCCGGTCACTTTCCGAAGGGGCAATTTGCCTTCAGGCCCCATGTGGTGCGCGCTCTGTCAGAGATGATGCTTGGTGCTGGCAGAGGCAAATGTTGCATGCCGAGGACTTCTGGCTACCATTCACTATCACTTATACTATGCACAAGGGGGCAGTGCAGGGTCCACGCTTCACAGAACAATGGCATGAGTGCAGGGATAGTCATTCACGCTGTAATGATGAGCATTATTAACATGCCATCGTGGCCACCACAGGAAGAGCAGCTTTACACTCTGGAACAAGCTCCGCAGAGGCACAGCCCTCTCCCCCAACTCTCAATCACACTCTTAACTCCCAGGTCTCGTGACTCCTCAGCATGGAGCTGGCACAGAGTTGTTATGATTATGTTGTGGTGACAGGGAGGTATGTATGTGTCTCAGTTTTGTCATAGGACCTAACAAAGTATTTATTTAGAATATATTTAGGATTTTACTTGCAGGGGCTGATCTTATGACTATTTTTCGTGGGTTTCGAATTAACCAGGAGCGTAGTTTCCACTGATGTAGCAGGTGCAGTGGCACTGAGGCTCATTCAGTTGGACTACTGCTATTGTTTACAATCCAAACAGCAGCTAGGAGTGGGGTGTGGGTAGGGGCATTTTCTGCTTTGCACTAGGGCCCATGACACACTGGCTACGCTATTGGAAGAAAATGTTCTAAAATCAAATCTTCGCTTCTCATTCAAAAAAGATATTACCCTGATCAAGCTACTCAACCTCCATGTCCCACTTCTGTTTGCCATGGTCAGGATTCATACACTTTGCTTTCCTGCTGTACCATTTTGCAGCGACATTTGCACTTCTGCCTGATATGCAAAAACAGCTAATTACTGAATCATATGTGAAAATTGAAGTATTCAATGGTTAACAGGTTCAAAGGTATTGATTACACTTTGGGCAATCTATAGAAATGTGATCGGAAAACTCTATTGCATCAGTACCAAACTGCATATTTGGACCCAGTAGGTCTTCAAAACAGCGTACATTCAGATTTTAGCACTATATACCCAACGTTCTTTTACAAAACAAGCAAGAACAGAAGAATGACCAATCATGGCAAGAAAAAGAAAGTTAAACTCACAGACGTTGATTGTTTTAAAACCGTACCAGCTATGCTCATTTAAAAAATACACAATGCATTGGCATTAAGAAAGCGAAAAGGACAGAGTACAGTTTGCGCATATTAGGCAAAATCTAAGTTGACATTCTAGCCACGTCAATAAATAAACACTCAGGCATGCCTTCACACCTGGCTTGACACACAAAATCATAATTACAAGCTTTTTGTAATCACTGAGACCGCCACTTAGCACTTTCAATAATATATTTAAAAAAAATTAACATAGGAGTTAATATCTCATCAATGAAAGCGTTTTTCGCCATATTTTGACGTTAATATTTGCTAAGGGTTAGAGTGTTTCAAGAAAGAAACACACCAGGTTTTGTGTTTACATCCTGGCAGCCGCGCCAGCCTACATCACTGCTGAAGACTCCTCGGCGGTAGGTTGGTGGTCATTTATCCATCAAGCAATCTTCCCACACAACTCGACCTTCGATTATACAGAGAACCATGCGCACCGGAGCCTCGTTCCCATATATAATATTATGTTATATTGATTTGTATAGTGCTCTAATCATTCAAGAGGGTATTGAGGTGCTTGGACAGGTGTGTAGCTTCTTGCCGAAGTCAAGAAGTGAGGAAGCAGCTCTGATGTGTTGAGGCTTATGGGTGTGGATGGAGCTAATAAATGAAGTGGATGGAGCCGCTGGAGGAAGTGAGCGGAGCCAGGGAAGTGGGTGAGGCCTCCTAAAAAAATGAGACCACCTGCACTTAATATTTTACAAATTAAGCACTGAGTATATTGTTACGCATTGCAGTATTTCTTTTGCAAAGTGTGTGATTCTAGAAATGCAACCTTCCTAACTTTCTGGAAACGGTTAGAAGTAAGCTTAACTGTTGGTTAGAAGCGGTGGTTGGTATTAAAACCTAACAATCCACCGGAAGGAATACTACCCATTCTTATATGTTGGCTTTGTATCGTGTAGTCATATTGTATATCTTCTTATATAAAGATTATACTCTTTTTATAGACACTCGTGTGGAGTCTATTTGTGGTGACAACATTGGGTTGCTGAGAGTGGGGTTGCACATACTGTACACTCGTGCCTTGGAGATAAGCCTGGTTGCTCGTGCCATGCTACTGAGGGGGTGAGCAGGGCTAACTCAGACGGTGTCATTACTTAGCCTAACGTGGAAACGAGGGGTCCGGATCTCGCACCTGGCGACATCGGTGTGGGACAGGGACTCCCGCCTCCAGCATTTGGTGGCGGCGGTGAGGGATAAGGACCCCCCACTTCCAACAGTCACTCTCATTTACTTGCTTCTACTTCAATGGCTTGCCATGACCATCTTGTGTTTGTCCCTCCCCTGACGATAGCTTCTTTACTTGCCTCTCTCCACTGTTTACGTTTAGGGAACTACTTTTCTATTTTTGCTTAAGCATTTCATGAGAGTGCATATGTTTTCCAGTTTCTCCTCATGTGCCTTTCTCCTCCCACATGCACTCCATGTTATTCTTTCTCATCAGTGTGCCCCCCCCCATGTTTTCAATGTACTACTAATTTACTGTCTGCGGGGCCCAGAAACTACTTCTGTGCAAACAATATGCTCAGTACTAGAATTTTGTCTCCAACAGGCAGAATTCTCTGTATTAGGAGACTTTAATTAAGCTTGGAGGCCTCGGACAATAGAGACACTGAGCATCTAGTGGATACAATGACCAGCATGGGTTTAACCAAAATGGCCCAGGAGCCCACTCTCCAGACTTGCCATACTCTGGATGGGATTTTCTCTAATAATCCATCTCTTTCAGTCACCACCACATAACCACTGACGTGGTCAGACCACAAGTCCGTCATGTTCAATTTACAAACTGTTAAAACGTCATTCCCTAACAAAAGTCCCATTACAGTCAAATTTCACGAGCCTGGCATAAACAACTGGAATTGTCTCAGGTTAACCAGGTTTTGTATGACACCCTTTCTGAAGTTATGGATGACCTAGATTCAGCCACCTTTAGCTATTCAAATTAGAAGTGGACCAACTGGTACCCCAAAAATCACGCAACTGCCATAGAAATAAACACATCTCTGTGTTTTTTAGAAAAGCTTAGACTTTAAAAGCAACTCTGGCAGAAACAGTAACGATTATAGTGGGACAGTTATGAACCAACTAAAAGACAGGAATATAAACAATGCATTATGGAATCGATGATTCACTCAGAAAATTCCTCCTACTTTATCGATAAAATCAAATCAGCCAATAATTATGCTAGAATCCTTTTTCAGACAGTTGATACCTTAACCAGTCTCAGTAACACTAGCCCATCAGTTGATAATCAATCTTTCTGCAATAAACTTTTTCAAATCAATGTAGCAGAAGTTTGCAACAAATTTGCCTCAAAAGAGGAAGCTAGTCAATTTCAAATTGAAGAAATTGGTGTGCCCTTAATAACCAACACACTGATCACCTTCTATTTTATGGTGGAACAGGTTAGCAGGCTAATGGATGTAGTTAAATCTGGATTACCTTCAGTTCCATGTCCCCTGGCATTTTCTACAGATGGCTTTAAGGACTGTACCGCCACATCTCACGAAGATTTTTAATGAGATGTTTAGAGTAGGGCTGGGTGTGTTGCCTCAGAAGAAATCAGAATCAACATTGATCAGGTAGGAAAAGCGGCTCTGATCCTTCTCGACCTGGTGGCTGCTTTCAATACAGGCAATCATAAGGTATTACTAGATTGTCTAATCAGCATTGGGAATAAGGACACTGTATTGGGAAACTCAGTTTGTTACTTTCAAGCAGGGAGCAATCTGTGACTCTCAATGCATTTCTTTCCCCTTTATTTCCTGAGCGGGGCGAGAGATCTTTGCCGCATTCGAGAGCGCTCCCCCTCTGCACACCTTGCACTCTTATACACTTCGCCTTGATAGACCACTCTGGTTGGCTCTACTCACAGCCACATTGTCAATTAGCAGGATTAAACGAATGGGCCTCTACCAGGGGGATTGAAGTCTAGGAGCTGTGGGCTGCTGGAGGCACAGCATTATAGTATTGTACATTACTCCATGCTTCATACGACACAGGACTACCCTGCCACACAATGGTGCCCACTGATCCTAAGCAGTGCCAGCTCTCGTTCAAAACAACCAAAACTCCCAGTTGTGAGTTTACAGAGGGTCCACCTGGAGCGGAGGCCCCCTCGTTTGTTTTGACTGCAGCTATAGTAGCTGAATTGTGAGCCGTATTTAAATCAATCGATGCACGTTTGGACAAACGAATAGCTCGATTAGAAGAACAAGGTATCCGCATAGAGGCCGCCGTGCAGCGAATATCAGATCTAGATGATGCACAGCCCACCACTAGTAAGAGACTTGAAAGAGCTGAATACCTTCTCAAAATGGTTGCCTCCAAGGCGGAGGATTTGGAGGCTCGTCGCACCAGTATAATATTCATATAGCGAGAGTGGCGGAATCCATGAAATTTGGCCCCTTGGCCATCTACGTCGATAAGCTCCAGGTGGAACTGTTCAGAAGCGAAGATTTACTTCGACTTTTGCAGTGGAACAGGCCCATAGATCACTTGGCCCGCGACTGGCACCCGGCAAGCCTCCACGATTGATTATTGTTTAACTCCTCAATTCTCACGACCGAGATGTGACTCTTGGAATTGCTCAGGACAAAGGGTCTGTGCAGCATCAACGCATGAATCCGGCATTCTTCCCGGACTTCACTTCTATGGTGCAAGAGGCGCGCCCTAAGTTTATAGACGTTAAACGTACACTGCAGAATGCGAATATGCACTATTATTATTATTAGAAGCTTATAAAGTGCACAGCTACCCCCAACGGTACCCAGCACGGCTACGTATTCAGATCAATAGCAAAGCGCATATTTTTGAGTCACCGGCTGAAGCCACCAATTTCTGGAAACAACACCATGCTAAAATAGACTCCAGTGTGAGTGGCGAAGAGGCGACATCTTCCCAACCAGTGCAGACGGGCTCATGAGCTCTCACTGGGCTATTAATCCCGATGCGGAATAACAGACAAATCCAGATCTCTTGCAAACTTATTTGCCGGCCTGGACTTGTGATCCTCGGTGGCAACGTATAGACAGTTTGGACATACCTACTTATAATGGCTGTACTCAATCAAACATATGGACGTTATTGGCTGTCTCCAATGGGTGTTGCTTCCCCCCCGAGGAGTTCTCCTACAGTTTCACTTAGTAGTTTTTTCTTAAGATAATGAAGGGATTCACCGGATGCTGTTTGTTTATTATTGAATGCGGGTAGGGGGTTTGGAACTCTGGTTTCCCTGATGTCATATATCTTACTGTTTTTTTCCACAGAGCATGAACAATGTTGCTGAACCGACATGGGCATATTTTCAGCATTTTCATGCATACACATATCACACAACAGCATAGATGATCCTGCCAGCTCCGAGGCAAGGGGTGCTACCATTGAAATGTAAATGTAAATGTAAATGGATACTTGTATAGCGCACTACTCACCCGCAAGGGTCTCAAGGCGCTTGTACGAATACCGCTGTGGAACCCATCCTGGCTTTCCGTGTGAGGTGTCCACTCCTGGGCACCCCCAAGGTGGAGGCCAGGCATCCTTAGCGTTGTGGGGGCCGTTGTTGAGATTAAGCAAGCTATTGCCCAGAGTTGCAGAGTGGGACTCCATGATTGGAATAGGCACCGAGGCGAGAATTATCAGGTCCGTGGAATTTTTGAGCCCAAGAACCGCCGAGGCGGGGAATTGAACCCTGGTCCCGGGCTAGACCTCTGCATCAGGGTCTGCCGCTCCAACCATTGAGCCACACTTCTCCACTATTACATCGAATGTTAGAGGGCTCTCCAACCCAAGAAAAGGGCGACAGGTGCTGTTTTATCTGTCGAGGCACTCTATCCTGGTGGCTTTTTTGCTAGAAACCCACTATGACCCACACTCCGCCAATCGCTTTGAAGCACCATGGGTGAACACTCGATTCTTTGCTAGCTATAGCACCTTCTCTAGAGGAGTGTGCATACTGATCCCCAAATCTATTCCTTTCAGGTACCAGGAGGTGGTCAATGATCCTGATGGTCGTTACCTCCTGGTCACTGGTGTGATCGGGATTGAAACGCTTCTACTGATTAACGTTTACGCCCAAAATGTAGAGTCTCCTGAATGCTTTCCTAACATATATCTCAACTGTCAGCAGACAACATACTTATGTGAGGCTACTTTAGTCTCATTCTAGACCCCTCTTTAGATTTGACAGGCTCAGGCCATATCACTAAACCCCAAGCAGTACGGGCACTTAACTCTCTATTGCAGTAATTCCTGCTTAAAGATGCCTGGAGAGTCCGATACCTCTCTATTCGGGATTATTTCTTTCACTCAACCCAACACGGCTCTTGGTCTCCTGCTAGCTGCCCACTCGCCTGTACTTTTGACCCTGAACATTTCCAGTGTTTTGCAACCTCACATGTCCTGGCGCTTCCCCTCTGAGGTGGCGATGATTTGGCTGGATGGGCAAAACACCAGTTTCTGACCGCGCCCATTGATGCAGACAAAATCTTGCAAGCTATTGATGATCTAGGTGGTACCTGTGGCCCTGGCACGGATGGACTGATGGGTGCATTCTATAAAGCCTACAAGACTCTATTAATTCCCCACTTACTGAAGGTATATACAGAGACCTTAGAGTAGGGTTCCCACCCCACTACCATGCGAGAAGCAGTAGTTACACTTTTGCTTAGACCCGTTAAGCCCCCTCATTGTTGTGCCTCCTATAGGCCTTTATCATTGTTAAATCAAGACTACAAAATGTTTGTTAAAATCCTTGCCACCAGCCTGTCCCTCCTGGTGGATAAGATAGTTTGCCCATTTCTGGCCGTATTTGTCCCTAGCCATCCCACGTCAGTTAATCTCCATGCAGTTTTTGCAGTACCTAACCAAATTGATCCTGAATTTCCTACCGCAGCGATCTTACTAGACACTGAGAAAGCATTTGACTTGCTAGAGTGGTCCTTTCTATATGCCACATTATGGAAGTTTTGTATTCCCACTAGTTTTTCTAATCTTATCTGCCTCCTCTATGCGAACCCAATGGCCCGACTCCGAATAAATGGCTATCTAACCGGACAGGTCCCACTTATGCACGACACTAGACAGGGATGCCCACTGTTAACCCTGCTATTTATCATTGCTATGGATCCCATGGCATGACCCCTGCTAGAAAGACACTCACAACACAGGCTAAGATGTCACCGGGGACTGCTATTAGCTTCATTCTAAGCCGACGATGTGATGCTATTTGTCCGGGTACCAAAGACTAATCTCCAGGTCGTGCGCTTCGGGTCTTTCCTGAGCGTGCTAAAATTTGGAATAAATCAGAAATGTTCTCACTGACAGAGTCCACTATTCACTTTACCTAAGACTTCCTACTGTACTGGTGTGCCGACGTACCCCCGTATCTTTGCATTGTCCTACATCGAAGTGCTCTGGAGGTTATCCGACTTAACTATGCCTCACATGCTTGTGTTCGTCTGTAAGCATTCATGGATCCTATTCTCTCACAGCTCTCTTTAACTCAGCCGTGCCTCATGAAGGGCGCATGCTAGTGTTCGGAGAAGAAAAAAAAGGTATGCTTGTCATTCTGCAAAAGACCTTCTTTGCTCAGGTTGAGGTGAGCTCACATCTCTCAACCTATTTGTATGCCTAACAAGCTAATATTCCTTTTACAACATTCTAACAGCACTTAACAAGCATGTTTTCTCACACTCTAGGCAACTGTACTCTCCCCTTTGATTGTCCACATAGTATATTCAACCAAACTTCCTGGCTTACAGAACCATAGATTTTTCCTGCTAGTTCTTAATACTTAATATTGCCTGTTAGCCTGCTTCAGGAACAGTCCAACCTCTGGATTTTCCTTTCTTTATCTTTCTCTACTGCTCCTGTTATTCCTTTAACTTGTATCCAAATATTCTTCCTTTGAACCATCACACTGCTTGCTCCCAGCCACAAAAATACAAAGCAAACGCCTCCCCACCAAAGCTGCTGCCGAAATAGCTTGATATGTTTCAGGGTCGGTGTTTAGCCAAGCTGCACAGTGGACTTATGGTGACCCCTAAATCAGGAGACACACTGCTACTCTCACAGGCCATCTTACAATCCATACTGGTGGAGAGGGTGTGCTCTCTCCTCCACCCAGGTCCCGGGAAACACAATGCCGATCCCATGGCAGTCTTAAACAAGCATTGGCATAGCCAATAGATCTGGCCTTTGGGACCTTGTGTGTTTCGCCAGAACTTTTGGCTGTGTTGTAGAGCATTGTGGCTGCTGTGCTTCATGCTAAAAAGTTATAATAAAACATGTTAAGCATTTTTGTTACTTTTATACAAACCAAGACAACATTATATACAACTCAACAACCTGATTAAAAAAATGATTTTAACATAAAAAAATGTCTTCTAGTTTTATTGTAGTTGCACTGCTGGCAACTTCTTCCTGCCTGTTCTCGTGCTTGTTTATTATAATTGTTTTTGTTATGGGGGAGCGGGACATAAATAACGGGGGATTGGAGGTTGGAAAACAGTACTTTAATTAGAACACGAGCAGTGGATGGACACTAGGGAAGACTCAACAGATGCCAGATTCTGAGGGCAGACTGACATGATGCTTAGGTGATGCTTAGGTGTGTGTAATTATGTGGCACTGAGTGGTAATATGTGGAGTGTATTTATGTTGCATTGAATATAGTAATTGTGACGTGTGATTATGTGGTAGTGAGTGGTATTATGTGGAGTGTATTTATGTTGCATTGAGTTCAGTGTAATTATGTGGTGTGTATTTATGTGGTACTAAGTGGTAATGTGTGGAGTGTATTTATAGTGCATTGAGTAGAGTGTAATTATGTGGTGTGTTATTACGTGGCACTGAGTGGTATTATGTGGAGCATATTTATGTTGCATTGAGTAGAGTGTGACTATGTGGCATGTAATTATGTGGCAATGAGTGGTATTATGTGAAGTGTATGTGACATTCAGTATGGTATAATTATGTGGCGTGTAATTATGTGGCACTGAGTAGTAAATCAAATCAAATCAAATTTAGCTTTATTCGATTTATCTGGAGAAATCATAAAAGCATACGAATACATTTTATACAACAACTTAAAAGGTTTTCCCCAGCGAGACATTTATAAAAAGAGTATAAAACAATTTTCCATTTATAAAAAGTCAATGATGAAAAGGAAAATATGGCTGGAAGCCTCGTGTTAAAGCGGCTAATAAAGTTTAAACATGTAAGATTTACATCATAGAGTTTCTGTATTTCATCACTGACATTAAAAAACGAGAAACAACAAAGATGACATACACCTCATCAAGCAAAAGTAACTTCAGATATGCATCTTTACATGTTCTTATGCCCCAACGTTTAAGCAACGGTAAGAGGAACAATTTTCTTGGGGCAGAATACAGGTTACAAAAGAACATAATGTGAATATTACTTTGGGATGAATGATCATCGCATGGGCAAATTAGATTCGACGAAATCCAATCATTTTGTTTTGGAAGAGTGACCATGCGGAAGAAAGTGCCTAACCGCAGCCTAGTAAGAAGCATACGAGGATAAGGTGCAGTTTCAATCCTGAGGTACAGTTGTAAACCTTCATTAGGGGTAATTTTTTGGTAACTCAGGGTGGTATTTTTGAGTTTCTCGGTGTCCCATCTGACACTTTCTAGGTGAGTAATTAAAAGTTTTTTGAGCGCTGGCCTGGACAGATGTTCTAGGGACTCTGGGTCATCATAATATTCAGGATGTCCAATTTTTGAGAACATCAGCCGGACGTGGCGTAACCATTTGATTTTGGGTGCCGCATCGAGGTGCAAACAGTCCGTGATGAGTTCTCTATTAAATTGGCATTCCGTAGTGGTCCAGATTTTGTGCCAGAGCAAACACGGTGATAGCTTTATAGTGTCGCTGAGGTATTTAAGGCCAGACTCAATATGGGTAATAAAAGTTGAAGTAAATTTACTCACACCTAGTAAATAACGAATAAAAAGATTCTCACAAGTTTGAAGTGAGGACACATTTTCAAAGCCCCATAGGCCTGCACCATAAGTGACTGTCGCTACACACTTAGCTTGGTAGATCTGTAACATCTCGGGAGTTGGTTTGCCCCCAATTTTGGCTGCAAAGGTTCTCAGGGCCCCAATAGCACGAGTAAAGGCAAGCTTCCTAGCAGATACTGCATGTTTCCAAGCTCCTTTCCTCTCGAATACAACACCCAAATAGCAAAAAGTGTCTGTACTCTCAATTCTTTGCTCGTCAAGATATATCGAGCATTGTGGCTTTTTGTTTTTTTGGGTGCATGGCATGGAGAAAGTTTTAGAGATGTTCACTTTCAGATTTCTTTTCCCCATGTAGGATGAGAATTCAGTTACCGCTCTTTGCAACCCTACCTTGGTCCTGGACATAATTGCCGCGTCGTCGGCATATAATAGGATGGGTACAGGCCTACCGTTAACGGCTGGGTAGTCACTTGGCTGATTTATTAGATGCTCTACAATAGAGTTAATATAAAAACTAAATAGAAGGGGCGCAAGTATGCAGCCTTGCCTGACCCCTCTATTTATGGCAAATTTGTGGGTACATTGCCCCTGGGTCCCGAACCTCACTCTTGCACCGGCATCTCTATACAGTTCCTTGATAAAAACAACAATGGTAGGATCCACCCCAATGTGTTCCAATGTTGACCAGAGCTGCAGATGATCCACACAATCAAATGCTGAGCTAAGGTCAACAAATGTGACAAACAGGTCCCCTTTTTTGGCCTCGGTATATTTGGACATCAATAGAGAGAGATTTAAGCATTGTTCCTGGGTACCCAGTCCCTTTCGGAAGCCGTATTGGAATTCCGAGATGACCTTTTTTTCTGTCTCCCAGTGCTGAATTCTCTTAAGGACGATCCTTCCTGCGATTTTCATGAGGCCGTCCAGTAAGGATATAGGACGGTAGCAAGCGGGATCGTCCCTGTTTCCCTTTTTAAAAATGGGCACCACAATTGCGTCTGACCAGGTGTTAATTAAGCCGCATTTGTTTCCCATATTCAAAACGTTAGTTAACAGGGGAGCCCAAAATTCAAGATTTGTTTTATAAAGATCCACTGGTGTGTGGTCAGGGCCAGGGGCTTTCCCAGAGGGGCTTTCCTTGATTGCATTCTCAACTTCTGAGGTGGTAAAAACCAGATTAATTGGGTATGGTGATACTGGGTGGTCACTTAACAGATAATCCTGTGTTTGTTTATTCGCGGATGGGATTACCTTTTGGTAACTGAGTAGTATTATTTGGAGTGTATTTATGTTTCATTGAGTAGAGTGTAATTATATGGGGTGTAATTATGTGGTACTGAGTGGTATGTGGAATGTATTCATGTTGCATTGAGTAGAGTGTAATTATGTGGTGTGTAACTATGTCGCACTGAGTGGTATTTTGTGGAGTGTTTTTATGTTACATTGAGTAGAGTGTAATTAGATGGCGTGTAATTATGTGTCACAGTGGTATTATGTGGAGTGTATTAATGTTGCATTTAATAGAGTATAATTATGTGGCGTGTAATTATATGGTACTGAGTGGTATTATGTTGATTGTATTTATGTTGCATTGAGTAGAGTGTAAATATGTGGCGTGTAATTATGTGGCACTGACTGCTATTAAAATGGAGTGTATTTGTGTTGCATTGAGTAGAGTGTAATTATGTGGCACTAAGTGGTATTATGTGGAGTGTACTTATGTTGCATTGAATAGAGTATAATTATGTGGCGTGTAATTATGTGGTACTGAGTGGTATTATGTTGACTGTATTTATGTTACATTGAGTAGAGTGTAATTGAACAAGATGGAGCCCGTTGTGGACGTGTAATATGTGGCGTGTAAATATGTGACACTGAGAGGTCTTAAAATGGAGTGTATTTGTGTTGCTTTGAGTAGAGTGTAATTATTTGGCATGTAATTATGTGGCACTAAGTGATATTATGTGGAGTGTATTTATGTTGCACTGAGTAGAGTGTAATTGAACAAGATGGAGCCCGTTGTGGACGCGTAGGCTGATCGTTCTTGCTCTTACTCACGGCTCGTGCAGAACCCGCTACAATGTTGCTGTTCTAGCCCAGGAGGGATACTATCTATTGCTCTGGACTTCACCAAGCTTCGAAAAAGAGATCGGTGCAGTCTCGGCTCCAGCTCCGTTTTGTCCGTGGAGGCTCGTCGTGGAAGTGGCGGACTCAAGCCGCTTCCCAATGCGGCGTGTGGGCGGTGTCAGGTAGCCGGCGGTTAGCGGTGTGTGGGGCTGGCTATCTGGCGGTTTGGATTGCTGGTTTACGCTGCAGCTCCTGCTTCTGAAAAAGCATAGGAAGGGCTGAGACGCGGCTGCGTTGCCGTCACAATGCCCCTAAAGGGAACGTGCCGCAGACCCAGCGCGCCAAACCCCCCGCGCCAGACACTGCGAACATGGAAGGCATTACCGCCGATCCTGAGGTGAGCAAGGCTATGCTAGCAGATGCTACCAACACTGCAAAGGGTGTTGGCACGCATTCTGCAATGGATGCCGCTGCCACCAGAGGCAAGGACTGTGCAGAAAAGAAAAAAATTCCGGCAATTTTCTCAGCAAGTAAAGAAAAGCGTAAGGGTAAACAACCTGTTCCCCCCATGAATTACTGTGCTCATTTGTATGACATGGTAGACTCTGCTCTCTGTAATGAGGGTAATGAGGAAATTGAAACCCCCATGCAGAATGTTGTTCTCCCCACTGCTGTGACTGGAGAGGGGAATGGAGCCACTGTTACTGTTACACCCCTAATACCTCCCCCAATACTTGTTGGAGATACTGTCGGGGGAGAGACTCTTGGCGATATGACGACTCAGGGTGCTTTGGGCCTGGGGGCTGAATCAATATTCCAATGGGCTTCCCCACAAGTGATGATCAAACGCATATGCCTGATGCAGAATCAGCTGATTTCTATTCATTGTCTGACCATTCAACCTCATCATGTGAGGACCTAGCACTTTAGTACACAACACAGATGAGTGTCATTGATGGTAGTGAACATAGCAGCTCGTTTTTGGAGGAAGCAGGGGATCTTAATGAAGGGCAATCTCTTACTGTTCGCAAAAAATTAGAGTTAACTCTCTGTAATCGGATGGAGGGACGGCCCTAATTGTGAGAGATGTGGGGATCAACTTGCTGACTTTTTACACGTAGCTTGGTCTTGCCCGGATATCCTAACATTTTGGCACTCTGTGCACAAAGAAGTAAACGAGATCACGCAGCTGACATTGACTCCTGGCCCATTATTAGCCATACTGGGCTATTCCAAGCCCCTACGCCCAATACACAGGAGACTGGTCGATATGGCGTTCCTTCTTGCTAGACGATGTGTCGCCCTCAACTGGATGCGAGGCCCGGCCCCTACACTAGCACAGTGGTCCAGGGAAATCACGTATTGCAGTACGCAGACGGAGCTCTATAGCGACTTACTGCCTCCTCGTAATAGGCCCAAAAACCTTTGGTCCCTTTTTCTCGATAGACGTTATGCACCCGAAGCTGCGGAAGATGAGAATGCAAATAGCCCGACGAATGGAGGAGTCCTGACTGGGACAGTGGTCGCCACTTCACAGACTGACTAACACTGACTCACTACGGGCTGGGAGATGGAATGGTCTTTGGTGGAGTGGCCAGCAGGTGCCCCCTGGACGGTGGGCAGGTTGTCGGCTCATTCGCAATAAATGGGTTCCCCGATGCATGACATTGCGGTCTGGAACTTTTGTCATGTATAAGTGATGCTTTTTACCTATGTATTCCTAACATTGTTTTTATGAACACAGTCTGTATATCTACTGCTGATATTTAATGCCAATGATTGTGATGGTTGTTTATTTTTTTTAAATGCCAATAAAATAAATAAATATTTTTTTTTAAACTCTCTGTAATGATGGTAAGGCAGCAGAATATTTTGATTCAGAGCAATCACGCCCTCTCGGAGAAGAAGAGATATCCCTTTCACTCATCTATCAGTCAATTATGTCTCATCGCGCCGAAACACGAGTCAGAGAGTCCAGAATATATGTAGGAAACTGCAAAACTCAGTCCGACGGATGTCAAAATCGCATGCAGATTTTGTTTCTAGGTTTAATGAAGCTGAAGCACGGGTCTCAAAATCGGAGGATGAACTGGCTCAACAAAAGACTGTGACTGCTTCCATGCAATCAGTCAAGGATGACACGCATTGGGAGATGGCAGACATTGAAAATTGTGCGTGCAGGAATAATTTAAGAATGATTCAGATCCCTGAGGGGAAGGAAGGACAGGACTCACGGCGCTACATTGTCGAACTATTTACAAAAGCCTTTCCGGAGTTGTCTAAATGGGAATGGGACCGTGAAATTGAGAGAGCTCACCGCTTTCCATTTAATAGGCGTGTTCATATTAGTAATGGTACTGAGCAGACAGATGAAAGGCCTAGAGCTTTTTTAAGTTCATTTAAAAGCTTTTTAGCACGTGAAGATGTTTTTCGCCCAGCACGGCCTAACAAAAAAAGACCGGGGGGGATTTTGAGTTTTTTGTGCAGCCGGACTTTTGCAGATATACGGTTGAGCTCCGATGGCAGCTACGGGAATTGATTCCCCGATTTCAGGCCAAAGGCGCCCAAGCATATTTGTTGAACCCGGCAAAGCTAAAAGTGATCATCAAGGATCGCGCTCACTTTTTTTCTAGTGAAGGCTCTGCTTAAGAGTTTTTGAATTCTGTTTAGTGAGTGCTGGGGGTATATAAGCCAATAATGTTGTAGTAGAGTATCCAAGGTGGTTATATATTTTGGAGTTAGTATTGTTTTTTTTTTTTTGGTTGTCTTTTGATATACCTTAATTTGGGTAGAGTTGTGAGTAAGGACAAGGGTGTGTACGGTCCCCTGCATCTACAGGACCATGTGTACTAAAGCCTTGTTACAGGGGGATGGGGGGGGGGGGTTGCGTTGGGGGAAGGGGGGGTTTCGGGGTGGGTCACTAAGGTGGGGTAAAAAGGGTCCAAAAACACAGTAACTCAAGGAGAAAATAAAGTTAGAGTTGTTTTCCTGCCTTATCGGGTAATTTGTGTTGTAACCATGTTTATTATAATAGTGCGGATAGAAGTGCTTGCCAGCTATCATTATGACAGCTAAGGGGGTAAAGATATGTTCACTAAATGTCTCTGGCCTTAACAATTGGCATAAGAGAAATAGAGTCACAGCAGATCTGCGTAGTATTCAGCCAGATCTGGTATGTCTCCAAGAGAACATATACTCTGGTCACAACGGTGAATTTTAGAAACATTGGGGTTTTCTTTAGTGCTGGCTTCACAACAATCTTCTATGATTAGAGGAGTGGCGATATTAGCCAAATCTAACACCGTTATTGCGGGACGTAGTTTAACAGATAAAGCAGGTAGATGGGCCATTGCAGAGTGTAGGATCGGGACATTAAATATACCATTTGTACAATATATGGCTCTAATTTAGACAATGCTTCTATTCTGGAAGAATTAAATATAGAATTAGCAACTTGGGGACACCTCTGATAGTATGTGGGGGATATAAATATCAATTTATCTACGGCAGATCTGCAAAAGGGGGCCCGATGTTATAGTGGGCGGAAACCAAGAGTGTTCAAAGCTTCATACAACTTTTTGAATGACCATGGTTTGATTGATGTCTGGGGTAAATTAAATCTGACAGACCCTGGATTCACCTATTATTCTTTCCCCCATAAAAAGTTTGCACGTCTAGATTTTTTTTTAATCTGCTTTGTCACTGGGTGGGGCTTCAATTCAAATCTTGCCAAGGATCTCTTCTGACCACTCTCCTTTTGTACTTGTTCCTGCTCTTGCCCTTCATCTGCCGTTAAAAACATTTTCATTTGACCGGAAACTCAGATTGAATGAAGATTTTCGGGGACATAAGTCTAAATGGATTCATGAGTTTTTCTCTATTACCAGATATTCTGCTTATTATGCAATAGTATGGGACTCGTTAAAGGCATGCTATAGAGGGGAGTTGTTAAGTTTTGTTTTTCAGCAGAACCGGAAGAGAAAGCAGGAGATGCTGGAATTGTATGCGTCGCTTAGAGACGCTGAGGGTAAATTAATTCAGGGAGTTATGTCACAAGCTGGTAATATTCAAGAGCTAGAGGAAGCTACTGAGCTAGCAAGGGTTAAAATTCAAGGAGTATGGAACATGGAAAATGCCAGAAAATATCTGGATCATAAAAAACAAGTTCATAAATTTGGGGAACTGTGGCACGGTGTTTGGCACTCCGGCTATGTATGAAAGAATCTTCAAGCCGTATTAGTGCTTTGAAGGATAAT
Source organism: Lissotriton helveticus (assembly GCF_964261635.1). NCBI lineage: Eukaryota > Metazoa > Chordata > Amphibia > Caudata > Salamandridae > Lissotriton > Lissotriton helveticus. Next base: position 491,026,929 of record NC_136063.1, read on the forward strand.
GCAGGGATAGCTTGTCAGGATCCTAAAGGCATACTAGCAATTTTTCACCAGTTTTATTCGGAGCAATATACTCAACAGACAACGCATAGTGCGCATATCTTGCATTTTTTGGAGGGGGTTACAGCAAAGCTTGATTCCAGTGAGAGGGCAATGTTGGATGGTCCAATTACGATGGAAGAGTTAGAAGCAACGGTCAACGGATTAGCTTTAGGGAAGGCTGCTGGTCCCGACAAACTTCCGGCTGAGATATATAAGCTCTTTTTTAGTTTAATAAAAAAAGATAAGCTGTGCACATTTAGGGCGTCACAGGAGGGATCTGCCCCTAAATCTTGGGTGTAAGCCACTATTGTGGTTTTTAACCAAAAGGGTAAAGACCCGGAATTGGTGGGCTCTTACAAGCCGATCTCATTAATGAATTGCAATGGTAACATTTATTCAAAGATCTTGGCCACCCGATTGTCTAAAATTATTACTCCTTTGGTGTCACGGACACAACATGGTTTTGTTCCTGAATGTAGCACAGGTATGCATGTAAATAAAGTGGTGACGCTTTTTGATGTTGCCCAGACAGAGAAGCGGGAACTAGGTCTAATTTTATTGGACGCAGAAAAGGCATTCGACCGTGTGGAGTGGGCATACCTGTGGGAATTGTTATCACCTTTTGGTTTTGGTAAACAGTTTAATACTGCCCTTCAGATTTTGTACACTTCACCGGTCGCCAAGATCGCTTCAATGGGCCGACTTTCTGAGACAGTTATTATTACTAGGGGCACAAGGCAGGGTTGCCCCTGCTCACCACTGCTTTTTGCGTTATACATAAATCCGTTTATTGAGCAGCTAAGCAATAACTGCGTGATTAAGCCCTTTAAGGTACACAATGTCCCCTATTCAGTGTTTGCATACGCAGACGACATTGAAGTAACCACTTCGGATCCGCACTCAGCGCTTCAAGTGATTGAGCGGCTTGCTTCTTCATTTGGCCAGGCATCCGGCTATAAATTAAATGTTACCAAAACGCAAGTCTTGATTACTGAAAAGGTGAACCTGGATGACACCCGTCCCCCCCTGAAAACACCGAAATTATTCAAACGCTATACCCGAGATGTTTTAATGGGCCTCAACAAATTCAAAGATGAGTGTGTCTGCCAGTGGAACGTCCTCGACTGTTTGACTAGGAAGTGTAGTAAGTGTCAATTTAGCTTTAACACCTCCTTTGATGCCTTTGGCTCTTATACTACCCCACTAGTGGCAGATGTAGAGGGAGTTCGTATTCAGGCGGCTCTCATTAATTCTCGTTCTCTGGTTAAGCATGCACCTGATGTCTATGAACTCCTTTCCAACGATCAATACGATCTCCTGTTTTTAACTGAAACCTGGTTCAATGAATCCTCGGCCCCTATGGTCGAGTTGGCTATCCCTAGAGGGTTTAAAATTACCAGGGTAGACAGGAAGACGGGCAGGGGGGGGAGGTCTAGCAGTGGTGTATAGGGACTCCTGGACGCTTGTCCATGAAGTTTCCCTAGGAATTGAAGGGGGTGAATTTTTGGATTTCTCCATCTCCCTCACCTCACATTTCACTCTCAGGGGTACACTTGTTTATAGACCTCCGGGCTCTTCTGGAGCGTTTTTGAAAGCTCGTTTTTTTTTTTTTTGTGTCCTCATTTTGCTCTTGGAAAACCACATAGGAACACTAGGAGAGGGAGATGAACTATACTGTCACAGGTAAACTGGTAGTGCCATCAATCAACCGGACTTGACACTCAGTATTGTTCAAACTCTCCGAGTAGTGCGCGGCAGGATGGTAACCGTGAGGGAGCAATGTTGCTACTATTCAGAACCCATTGCGAGCCGGGGAAGGCCATGACTTTGTGTAGGTCGAGGGGAAGGGAGTAGACCAAGCAGCGTTAATCATCGGACAGTGGGGGAAAAAAAAAAAACACGGGCCAAATGAACAGTTTCTTAAGCCCAATTCAAAAGGTGCCAAAAGCCTTGTTTTTCTGGGTTATCCGATCTTGATAGATCGATTTTAGATGTTTGCAGGACTGATATACGCCAATCTAACAGGGTGGGAGGCAGTGGTTCTTTCCATTTCCTGCATATTTCTCTTCTTGCCAATAGGATACAATAAAACAAACGTTTTTTAACAGGACCTTGGATTTCAAATGATGTTCCATAAATTGCAAGCATTGTGTTGATTGAGATTTGATACCCCAGAGATGTTGACAGCAGAGTACTGATAGAGTCCCAATAGGATGACAACAATGGGCATTCCAAGAACATATGGAGGTCTGAGGCTGCTGGCTCCCCACACTTAGGGCACGTCACAGTGGAGTCTGTAGAAAATTTTGATAATCCTGTGGAGAATAGTACGCCCTATGTAGCGTGAAAAGATGGTTCCTACGCAACCACGCTGGCTTGACTGTATCCCAGAGGATCTTAAAGGAAGAATACCAGATATTCTCAAGATCTTTTCCCATAAATGAGGAACCCCACAATGTTTCGGGTAGATTGAAATCTCCGTCGACCTTTTCTAGTAGGAGATTGTACCAAAATGAGATCTCTTTAATTACAGGAGGTTTGTCCATCATCAGGGAAAGTATTCTGCTCTCCCCTCCCATTTGGAATCTGCCCCTGACAGTGCTCTGTGCCTGGGTCCAGCTCACTATCTGTAGATATTTGAATCTAGAGAGACCCATCCCCACTCTATCTGATATATAGTCCCAAGATAGCAAGACACCGTCTCGGTATAGGTCACCCCAGACTAGGGTGACCAGAATTTTAAAGCCAAAAACCGGGACATTTCATAGAAAAAGAAGAAGGACCACAATTTTACTTCAAGCTGTGAGAGCGCTCCTCAACAGAGAATTACAGAACAGGCAGTAAGAACATACATAAAATGTAATTTTTTAACCCAGTAGCTTGCCTATTAATTAAATTGCTTTCTTGAAACAACTGCTAACTTTCCCTGCTTTGTAAAACATAAAAAACACCTCCCACCGTTTTCAGTCGACCCTCTTTAAAAACCGGGACATAAGCTAAATTTCTTGGAATTTGCTGGGACAGCTGGTTAAAAACAGGGACTGTCCTGGCAAAACGGGGACGCCTCGTCACCCTACCCCAGACTTCTAGGCCAGCCTCTCTCAAAGGTGTTGCCAGGCTGTCAAGAAGCCACGCCGGCCAACCTGGAGAGTCCCACAGTGGAGACCTACTTGCAAAGTATCCCACCTTTAGGGCACCTCTTAATTTAACCCATGTCCGCATAAAATCTTCAACTTAACTTTTTTTAAAAACTTAGGATCCCCAAATTTAAGCAAAAAACCCTGCTGGCCTACTCTCTCTCTCCTCTAAGTAGTGCGGCAAACCTTCTACCTACTCCCTCATTGGTCGGCATTTTAAGCAGCATCCTGGCATGGGAAAATTGAAAAGCCCAGGCGTAGAGTTGTAGATTAGGTGCTGCCAGTCCCCCTTTCTCTCTTCGGCGCCTGATCTTTTTCCATGCTATCCGTGGTATGTGGTCGCTCCAAATAAAAGAACTAATATGGCCTTGAAGTTTTGTTAAGATAGAGGGTTCAAAATGTAACGGAACAGTATTAAACAAAAAAGTGATTTTGGGTAAAATAGACATTTTAACCAGGTTAGCTCTACCCAAGATGGAAAGAGGGAGCGAAGACCAAGACCTCATAAGCTTTACAGTCCCTCGCAACAATGTCACAATTCAGCGGTACGATCTTATCGATGTCCTTTACAATGGTGAGTCCCAGATAGCGCATGGAATGGCTTAACTGAGCCCCTGCCACTGGCTCAGCTTCATTCCACAGCATCATCTCCGTTTTGGATGCGTTGATTTGGTATCCAGATATCTCGCCATAGTTATGTGCCAGTGCAATGACTGCGGGTAATGCTGTACGCAGATCTGAGGAGAAAATAAGGATATCGTCCGCGTACAGGGCTACTTTCCTCTCCCATCCCCCATAGACAAAAGGCTTGATGTTAACCTCGTCCCTCAGCCGTTGGGCAAAGGGTTCGATATATAAATCAAATAGGAGAGGGGAGAGGGGGCAGCCCTGCCTGGTTCCCCGAGTGATGTTAAAAGGGGCTGACAATTCCCCGTTGACCAATAGAGAAGCTGTGGGGTTCCGATACAGTAGACTCACTGCTCTGCGGAACCCCTCCCCAATGTTAAACTTCACCAAGACCCCCGACAGGAAAGCCCAATTCACCCTGTCGAAGGCCTTGGTGGCATCCAACGTGATCACAGCTAGGGGCAAGGAGTCCGCAGTCGCCATATCAATGGCTCCCAGTAGATCGTAAGTCAGCTCAAAGAGCTGACGACCCTTCACAAAGCCTCGTTGGTCCCGATGTAGAATACAGGGTGCCACCTCCCCCAGTCTTCTGGCAAGAACAGATGTAAAAAGTTTGTAGTCTGAATTTAAAATGGAAATCGGTCTATATGAACCACAGCTATCAGCTGGTTTGCCAGGCTTCAGAATCAAAATGATTGAAGCTTCATTCCAGGAATCGGGTGGGGACAACCCCTCCTGGAAGATCTGGTTGAACAACTCTGTTAAAGAGGGGGCTATTGTTGGTAATAAAGCGAGATAGACCTCAGAGGGGAGGCCATCAGGACCTGAAGCCTTGCCCTTCTTACTATCTAAAATAGCACTAATGACCTCTTCATTTGTAATGGGTCTATCTAAGGTAGTTTTCTGTTCGGACGTAAGAGAAGGAAGAGATATTCCAGTCAGCCAATCCTCCACTTGACTCACCTCGATAGTTTTATCTTCGTGGTAGATATCTTTAAACAAATCACGAAAGGCATTTCTGATGTCGCTGTCTACCGAGTGGACCACTCCTTCAACTTTAATATGGTCTATGTTGTTTCTAACACGATCTGTTTTTGCCTTCCACGCCAGAAGCTTGCCTGCACATTCTCCGTATTCAAAGTGGGCCATCTTACTGGCCTCCCATCTCTGGAGAACTTGTGCATTCAGGGTTGAACCCAGTTCCCCTTTTAAGGCACTTAGCTCATTCTGCCAGTTTTTATAAATTTCAGATGTTGCTGTAGGATGAGACAGGATATTTTCCTGCACCCTAGCCAGTTTGACTTCCAGCGAGGTGACCGTGTCTCTGTAGATCTTTCTTCTATACGAGACCTTGTTGGTAATTAGGCCTCGCAGAAAAGCCTTAAATGCATCCCAGATGCAGCCTGGGGAAGCGGACCCGATGTTGTTATCAAAAAAACCATGTACTTCTGATTTTAAGAGGGAAATGTCGTCTGGGGAGTTGAGGAGAGAACGATCAAACGACCATATTCTGGGTATAGTGTTAAACAGGCCAACCAATTCCAGGCACAATGCTGCATGGTCTGATAGGTGAAAAGGAAGAAAATAAACATTTTGCACAAATTTGACTAATACCTTACTGACCAGCGCTAGGTCAATCCTTGACTGGTGGTGGTACTTATAGTTTCGAATGAGATGCCCTGTTTTAGCCCATGTTTAAGTCTCCAAGGGCCAGATGTAGGTAATTCTATTTTACCGACTCATAAATACCGAATGTTACCGATTCGGTATTTATGAATCGGTAAAATAGAAGTACCGAGATGTAGGTAAATCCAGATGTGGATTTACCGAATCTGTAAAAGTCGGTATTTACCGATTCGGTAAATACCGACCGGTAATGCCCATTCATTCCTATGGGCTTTGAAGCCCATAGGAATGAATGGGCATTACCGATTCGGTATTTACCGAATCGGTAAATACCGAATTTCTCAAGGGTGCAGGGGGTGTCACTTTGACACCCTCTAGCACCCCCAAAACAGGTTTGGGTGCCATGTGGCAGGCATACCTGCCCTAAGGGCAGGTCTGCCTGTCATATGGCACAGGTGTGCATGCACACATGTGCATGCACACCGGAATCGGTATTTTACCATCAAATTGATTTTGGTGGTAAAATACCGATTCTGTAATGCTTGTGGGACTCTGAAGAGTCCCACCTACATATCAAATTTACCGAATCGGTAAAAATACCGATTCGGTATTTTACAGAATCGTTAAATTTACGGATCGGTAAACTTACCGATTCTGTAAAAATCCTACATCTCAAATTCCATTTACCGGTCGGTAACGGCCGAATTCGGCCGTTACCGACCGGTAAATGCCTACCTACATCTGGCCCCAAATGTCTACGTACCCAAACTCCTTCATTTTTTCAACTAGGAAGGCCCTGGTTTTAGATGGAAGTGTCGATTTATTTGACGTACATTTATCTAGATTAGGATCCAGGACCACATTGAAATCTCCGGCCAAGATGACTGGTTCCGGGTAAAGAAGGGTACACTTGTCTATAGACCCCCGGGCTCTTCTGGAGCGTTTTTGAAAGCTCTTGATGAGATCATTGTCCCTAGGGCCTTACGCTTCTCCAGTTTTTTATTACTGGGGGATTTTAATATACATTTTGACTGCCCGTCTGAGGCTGATATGGTCGAACTATCGGACTCCCTGAAAATGGCACAACTTACCCAATGGATTAATTCCCCCGCGCATATTGGGGGGCATATCCTTGATCTGGTATGCTCAAACTTTCCTTTGTCTAGCATCCATCCTCTCCAAATACCCTGGTCAGATCATTTCTTGATCCAGTTTTCCTGGGCCATTGAAAAACCCATGTTTTATCCCCTCAAAGTAGACCCTCTCAGAGGATTGACGCCTCTGTCTTCGGCAAGGTTCTGTCTAACTCCCGGCCTGCTGCCAATGTGACATTGGAGGGAGCTATAATGGACTTCACTAACTGGATTGCCCAGGCGGTGGAGTCTGTTACTCCCCCCCTCCCCGATAGGCGTGTTAGAAATACACCGTCTAAACCGTGGTACTCCAGCAGCCTTAGAGCATTAAAATACTCCTGTAAAAAATTAGAATGTTGTTGGAGGTCAAATTACTGCCCTTTGGCGAAAGCCGCACTTAGGCTCAGAGGGAGTATTATGGAGCCATTAGGGAGGCCAAGAGCCTTTTCTACGCTGAGTGTATCGCTAGCTCCAGAAACAACTCAAAGGAAATATTCTCCATCTTTCAGAGTTTCCTTAATCCTAGTGCAGAGCGGATAGATTTTCCCGCTTCGGCGGAATGGTGTGAGCAATTGTCAGATTTTTTATCAACAAAATCCAAGCTATACAGGATTCTGTAGGGTCAGACTGTATTGGCCAAGACGCTGTCCACACCCTAAGCCTACCTGGTCTCTCTCTGCCTACTCCCTCATTAACAGCTTTCCTACCGATTACTATGAAGGACTCTTTATCCATTCTTTCATCCCTCAAATCGGGATCTCCCTCTGATCTGTGCCTTGCTCGGCTGCTGGCCGAGGTTGCCGAGGTAGTCAATCCAGAGGTAAATAGTATTGTAAATCTATCACTCCAGACTGGCATTGTTCCAAAGGCCTGGAAGGAGGCTAAACTAATACCACTTTTGAAAAAGCCTTCCTCCGACCCTAATATACCTGCCAGATACCGTCCTATTTCTCTTCTTCCGGCGGTGGCCAAAATATGTGAGAAAGCGGTTTTTAGGCAGCTATCCACTTTTGTTGAGTCATCAGGTGCGCTTCATCCTGCTCAATTCGGCTTTAGAGCCTCATATAGCTCCGAGACCGCTCTTGTGGAAATATCAGAAGCCATAAGAGAATGTTTGGATGGGGGCGGCAGAGCGGCTCTGATCTTATTAGACCTTTCTGCCGCCTTCGACACGGTACCCCACCAACTACTCCTCTCTAGGCTCTCTCACATTGGCGTGTCCGGTCAGGCATGGAAGTGGCTTGAATCCTTCCTGGCTGACCGTTCTCAACAGGTCTGGATGCCTCCTTTCTCTTCTACCTCTCGGATAGTGGCTACTGGAGTTCTGCAGGGTTCGACTTTGAGCCCCCTGCTTTTTAATGTTTATGTTGCCCCTCTGATTTTTCTTGCAGAGGAGCTGGGTGCAAAAGTCATCGCTTATGCTGATGACACTCAGCTCCTATTCACCTGGAAGGAGGATGAAATATCTTCTTCAGCAGCCCAGCGCTGCCTGGCAGCGGTCTTCGGCTGGTTGGCCCGGGCACAACTAAAGTGCAACGAGGGTAAGTCTGAGGTTCTCCTCTATGGCCCTTTTCCACCGTTCTTTAATGAGACCCTCTGGCCTCCAGAGTACCCCCTGCCTCTGTCATCTGGCGTTCCTGTTAAAAATTGGGGATCTGGTTTGAGGAGAACCTTAGATTTACCACTCAAATAAAGCGACTGGCTGGGGTATGCTTTGGTATTTTAAAATCTCTCAGGAAATTTTTTCCTCTGCTACCCCGTTCCGCCAGGGAAACAGTCACTCGGGCACTTATTTTATCCCGTATTGACTATGCCCACGGCCTGTACGTTGGACTCCCTGGCTATCAGTCTAAGAAACTGCAGGTAATTCAGAAGGCCGCAGCCAGGGTCTTGTTGCAAGTCCCTGGGTGTGCTAGCATGAAGCAACATCTGCGTGACCTGCATTGGTTGCCTGTGGAGAAGTGTGGCTCAGGGGTTAGAGGCAGCAGACCCGGAAGCTGAGATCGGTCCTGGACCAGGGTTCAATTCCCCGCCTCGGCGGGTCTTGGGCTAAAAATTCCACGGACTCGATAATTCTCGCTCCAGTGCCTCCTCGACTCACGGGTTCACACTCTGCGACTCTGGGCAATAGCTTGCTTAATCTCCACAACGGCCCCTCACGGCGGGATGCCTGACTTTCACCTTGTGGATACCCTGCTATCTCACAGGGGAATACCAGGAAGGGTTCCCTAAGCAAGCGCCGGGACACCCACTGCGGGTAGCTGTGCGCTATATAAGCTCAACTACATTTACATTTACATTTACATTGTTGTCCATCGGATTCAGTTCAAGGCTCTTATGCTGGCTCATAGAGCCTTGCATGGCCTCGGACCGGCTTACCTCCAGAGGCGTTTTTCTTTCTACATGCCACGTAGAAACCTCCGCTCTACCACTCTGCGCCTGATCACCGTCCCCCGCTACCATAGGGTTCGGTTAGGGGGTAGTTCCCTTTCTGTTAAGGCTGCGGAGGCCTGGAACGCTCTCCCTCTGGAGCTACGTAACATTCAAGACACCACTTCATTTAAGAAACAGCTGAAGACCTTCCTTTTTAACCTTCCCTCATAAATTTACTGCTCGCTGTTATGGTTCACCTCCGCGCCGGGACACTCTTGAGTATCCGTGCGCGATATAAATGTTTAATAACATAACATAACATAACATAACATAACACTCGAGTCACAAAAGAAGTAACGTACTTGGGTATTAGAATTAGACCTTCTTTATATGAATTAGTTGATGCTAATTGGACTATGTTACTGCGTAATATTCGGGAATCATTAAATAAGTGGTCTCAACTTCATCTCACAGTGATTGGTAGGACTAACATTATTAAAATGAATGTCCTACCCAAGGTTCTATATGTCTTTAGAGCTATACCATTAGAAATTACTCCGGCCCAACTTCAACATTTGCAGTCCATTTGTTCTAAGTTTCTTTGGGCACCAGGCAAACCAAGACTGGCTATGAGATTTCTGACTCTACCAATTGAACGTGGGGGATGAGCTATTCCGGATTTCGTTTTTCATTTTTATACTTGTTTTCTGTTAATGTGGATTCTATTGACTGGGGAAGATACCGGCAATATCGCGGAGGCCCCCCTCAATTTTTCAGATCTTGCTGGGACCAGAGGGACGACAATGCTTTTTTAAATAAATCTTATGGCAGTTACTACAAACGAACAAGGTTTAATGTGATGATATCCGCTTTTAATGTATGTAAAAGAGTACGTAAGCTGTGTTTAGTCGAGAAACTGTTCCGGTATACCCCTACAAATGCCGTAAGGCTTCTTCCCCCTATTTTTTGGGATAGTGTTGCTTTGGGTTGGAGGGTAAAGGGCATTGGTTAACTTGGGGATTTCTTTGATATTGGTGGTTCTCTTATGTCCTTTGAAGAGAGCTGTCTAGACAGCATAATTTGCCTAAATCTCATTTTTTTAAGTTTCGTCAAATTCGAGATTTAATTTTTCAGAAAATAATTATATCTGTTCCTAACACAGTAGCTGCGGCCATTCAGCGCCATGTTAAAATTGGGGAGGTTTATCAGTTATTACTGTCACATAGAAGGGATGATTTATACAAACATAATGTTAAATGGTCTTTGATGTTGGGAGCCGATAATATATTCTTAAAAGATGTCATTATTAGATTCAGAGAAGCCTTGTTGTCCGCCAACTTGAAAGCACAATGTTTTAAAACTTTTTTTTAATTTGTATTATAAGCCGGCACGTATGCTTAAATGGGGGACAGGACAAGATGGTAAATGTTTTCGGTGTCGGGGGGACAATGCGGATATATTGCATATTTTTTTTAGTTGTGGTCATTTGACAAATTATATTACTGGTATAGAGCAATTTTTGTCTAGAGTTATTGGGGCTCCGATTGCTATTACACCTGCAATTATGCTTTTGGGTATGGGGCCCGAATTAGGAAAGGGTACTCCCCTATACAAACACCGATATTAGATTTTTATAGCTATGACTGTCGCCCGGCTGTGCGTTGCGGCTGAATGGCTACAAGCTGAACCTCCTTCCTATGAACGATGGAGGGCAAAGATGTATAATTTATTTCATTTACAGTTTAGTCTGTATTCTGTTAAAGATGAGAAGAAACGTAAAATTGGCTTAGGCATTTGGGGATTGTTTTCTGATTATATGCATATATGAATTTATGATAAATATATGTATCAGTCTTTTTGAGTTACTGTGGAAAAAATAAAATTAAAAAAATTAAAAAAAGAGTAGAGTGTAATATGTGGCTTGTAATTATGTGGTACTTAGTGGTATGTGGGGTGTATTTATGTTGCATTGAGTAGAGTGCAATTATGTGGCACGTAATTATGTGGCAGTGTAATTATGTGGAGTGTGTTTATGTTACATTGAATAGAGTGTAATTATTGATGTGTAATTATATGGTACTGGCTGGTATTATGTTGAGTGTAATTATATTGCATTGAGTGGAGTGTAATTATGTGGTGTGAAATTATGTGTCACTGAGATGCAGTGGTCATGATGAGTGATACTGTGGTGCGCGGAGTGATACTGTGGTGGCGCGGAGTGATGCAGTGGTGGCGTGGAGTGGTGCACTCTCACTAGCATCTGTAACATTTATATTTTGACGGCCAAATATAAATCACAACTTGTATAGTTAGGGTTTTAAAAAGTACAGTTTTTCTGCATTGAAAGACTCTCCTCAATAGAAACGATGTTTAAAGTTAGAGGGAAAGACAGATGACGCATCTGTACTTGGTAAAGTAGCATCTCATTCACATGAGCTACACAGATTTTACGCAGACGTCTCCTCACACACCTTGGTGCTTTCCTTTCAAGCTCCCCACTGCGAAAAAAGCCTGTTTCAATCAATGGCAACACTGAGCTGCTGTCCTAGGCAAATAGCTGTCCAAACACAACAATGCACAAACCCAGGGTTAATCACAGCAGTCATTCCCAACAAAGAGCCGGCATGGGAGTGAGCCTTATGAAAATAGACGGCACCGGCGCAGTCCATTCAGCAATGTCAACATGGGTTTATCCACCGTCTATCGAGGCCTGCCCGATCCCTGCAAGCAAGCCATGGGCTTTTGCGAAGCACGCCGGGACAAAGCATTGTCATCAGGGCTCCCCGCTCATTTATTGTGCCTGTCTGATTACTACTTGTTAATTAGGTGTCATGTTACCATCTCCCATGTGCACCGTGTGCTGCAGACGTCACTCATAGCGGAGACAGCCAGGAAGACCAGGGGTGGCAAAGGGCTTCTTCATAAGCACAGACGCCGACACACTTTACAAAGGATGCTACAAACGTATTTCTAAAATGACATGTATTTATTTGAAAGCTTAAAATCCATAAATTTGAGACCGGCACATTTAAAAAAATTAATTCTACAGTGGCAGGCGCCTGTGCAGAGAACATGCAATTTACAAAGAACCCACCAATGCCTCCTCACAGCTCTGTTTCGATTAACTGTCCCCACTGGATGCCATTTTGCAACGCATATACATATAACTGCAGGGCTCCCTGCTAAGTGGGCTGCTCTGACAGGTTAGTTATTGGACACTTTTAGTCACACTAATACCTGGGTACGTGTCCTGATAAATGGCCAGTCAGAGGGTTTGTTTGTACGAAGAATTCGACTGGACCAGTGGTGGGCTTAGCCCCGGAAAGCGTGTTCATACCAACACTTTATTATATCGAGTGACTGTGGCGACTGAGCAGGACTGTCTTCTAGAGTTTGGAGAAGGAGCGAGTTATACACGTGTCTAAAAATTGTGTGCGTTTCCCCAGGGCTGTTTGCCTGGCTGCATAGCTGATGATCCTTCCATTTTTGCCCGTCCGTAAAATCAACACCCAGGTCCCCAGTCTCTCAGAGCACTTCCTTTGTCCTATATGGCCAGCCCTGCTGGATTTTTAAAAGTACATCAGGCAAAAATCTGCTCACGTGCAACTTCGGTCATATTTACTCTATGTTAAAGAAATTCCCTGCCGAGGCAACACCTGAAGACGTGGGCATTTATATTAGTTAATCCAACCCAGCTAAGTAAGCCGGTCATTATAAGTTAGGAGCATGTATATGAATCAACCCGCATTTTATTTGCAGAAGGTTTCCACCTTGCGCTCATAAGAGATTTTTTCAAATTGTGCTCACTTCCTTGTTTTGCACAGCTATTTTGGCCATGCTCTATTCTAGGGTAAAACCATGCAAGGAGGAATACTGCGTGCTGAAATCTTTTTCACGTGTTTTTTTCCAATGCAAGTCACAAAAAGTGTAACTGGATGAAAAAAACAACTAAAAACCCTGCAAAAAGGGTATTCCATCAGGGGGTGTATTGCACCCATAGTACTGCTTCCCTCATCACAATGGATGCTGTAAATGTAGTCAGGGTCTACCTTCTGAGAAGCACGCAAACTACACACACACAGCAATAAAATAGCTCGATGGCTTTACACTGCCATGTTTAGGACGAATAAATCATAGCCGTACTCATGTATGTTGGTTCAGCTGTTTCCAGAGAGAACAAAAAAACAAGCGCTCGCGCCTCGCGCCGCAGCAGGGGGAGGCATGTGCGCGCCTACGCGCGGCAGCAGAGGGGAGAAGAAGGGGCCTGAGCGATTCCCTTGCGGGAGCAATAATTGCTACCATATGGCGGCGCTCGCTCCAGCAAAGGGAATCGCCACACGTGCACGCGTTGCCATTGAAGGCAATGGAACGCATGCACGTTTTAGCCTAAAAAAGGCAATTGATGGCTACAGGTCTCTTTCCTGTGCAGCGCATGCGTGCTGCGTAGGCGAGACCTAAACATGGGGGTGGGAGGGGCAGGTTCTTACTGAACTTTAGTAACTTACTCCTGATCGAACACCGCTAAGTTTCATGTTCTGAAACCATTGGGCACTAGCTTGATATAGATTGTACTTGAAGCTATGACCACATTGAAAAACATTTTAGCTGTGATTTATGTCAACATAAAAGCCGGTTCGCTTGCTATTTGCATTCAAGGATATTGCCAAATCTTTGTTAATAAGGGTTACCCAACAAAAGAGAGGCTAGGTCTCATTAATTAAGTTCTAATTCAAGTACTCCAGCCAGCAAGGGGGTAGGAAAATATCTTTCTGAGGAGACCTGAGGCCAAATGTTCAGGAATAAATCATAGATGGTTGTCAGCTGTGTATATTACTTAACTCTTTGCCATGATTCTTTCTTTTTATTATCTATATTTATACCTCAAAGGCCGAGATTCAGGTTAGATTTTGTGTTATATGATCAAGGAAAAGGTCTGCCTGGAGGGGAAGTTGATCCTCTTTCCATATTACCCTCCTCGAGGAGGCTATCGTGTCCACAGTACACCTCCACATCCTATATGGGCTACCTTTTTCTGACAACACTACTGCAATGCCTGGAAAGATAGCAAATCCCTCTCTAGCTCTGTCTGTCTGTCTGTCTTGCTCTCTCTTTGTCTCTCTCACATCCTTTTTCTCTCTGAATGCAAATCTGCAATCACTGTCACAAGCCATTAGCTAAGCAGCCACATATACCTATTCTGCCTATACATCACTCACCTCCACACTGACCTCAACTAACAGGTATAGGAGAGTAGGGTTTGCTTTCTTTGGTTACCCCACTTTTTGCTGTGCTTCACTGTTTTTTCGAATTTAGTATGTCTGTGGCCCTGCTAATCAGGCCCACAGCCTTGCTGTACTCTCTCTAAAAAGATACCATCTACTTTAGGCACATACTAGATTGGTTACTGAGGCACCCTTGTGAGCCCCTGTATGTGGTACCTTAGGTACCCAGGGCATAGGGACCCCAGAGGCCTACCAGGGGCTGCAGCATGTATTGTGCCACCCCTGGTTAGCCTTCCAAACTGACACCACAGGTCTGTACTTACAGCCTGGGTAAGGTTGTGTAATCACCCCTTACTTAGATATAGTATACCTATATCTATATACATATATAGACACATACTAACATATAAGTCACTCCTGTGACAATCCTGGAGGCAGAGTGCTTGGTTTTGGGTGAGAGGGTGCCCTAGCATGAGCTGAGCCCCTCTGCAGCTTTCGGAACCATCTCCTTATCGCTGTTCTAGATATAGCCATACCATATACTCTTAAGTGCATTATAATCCTCGCGGATAATGCTAACTTTGGTTTGGCTTTATCAAAACATGTTGTGTAATTTGTCAAACACTTTGGAATACTACCCCCCGCCAGTTCCGGCGGCGGGGGTAGCATTCCACCCTTCTAGAGGGAGAAGACATGTAGTTACTGGTAAACCCGGTTAAAGTTAAACAGAGCTCCAGCATCACAAAATGAATGCTGCTGCCACAGACACGAGTCTGCCCTCCTGCTGCTGGATGAAACTCCGGCAGGGGAGGCCTGGACAATAGGTTTCCTGTCCAGGGAGGTGCTGGCACCTCCCCAGACAGGCTTTAGTGTATTGGGGCAGGGTGGGTTTCATTCAGTGGATGCTTTTCAGACACTGCCTGGGGCACACAAGGTGCTCCATGCATTCCCCAGTTCAAACCGGTTGCTGGGGCGCCCATCCCCAGGTCTGGCGCGAAACTGTACAAAGGGGAAGGTGTGTATCCACACCCTCCCCAGGTCCACCCATAGGAGGGACCTTAGAGTTAGTCCAACCCCTAAACTTACTATAAGTATAGAACCCCAGTCCCTAGGACTTTAGATTACCCTGGATGAAACTCTGCAACATATATCTTGAACCTTTGACATTCCATTTTGACTGGAAGACGGAAGAAATCTCCCTTGTGGTCAAGGAGTGACCACCCTGTTCAAACAGGCACCAACTGCATATTTGCTGGTCTGCATTTTCGAGGCTCCCGCCGGTTCCCGAAGAATCTGCGACACAGGACACGGACTTCCAGACATATCTGACGCTGACCTGCACTCCTAGCAAAGCTGAGACCTATAGCGGACACGAGAGACGTGGAACCGGAACTCCTGAACATCCTGCATCTTTGCAACTGCACCTACTTCCCGAGGTATCCTGAGTTGTGCATTGGGGTATTTGAAGCCCCTGCCCGAGCACCTTTTGCACCGAAGCTCAGTGGCCTACACTCCACGAGTGTCCCGTGGGCCCGCTTTGTGCATTTCCACTCGAAGCCCCTTCACGGTTCCTAGTCATCTTTGATTTAGTGAGTTTCCTGGTTGCTCCAGATGTGCTCCCACTCCTCTCCAAACGAGGAGCCCCTCAGACCTTGCTGGTCTGCACCGAAGCCAATCTTGTCATCTTGCGTGGGTTGGTGTTGCCAAGGCTCGTTGGGTCCAATCCAGATTCCGACACCGCAGTCAACTAGATCCTTTATGGGACAGCTTGAATCCAGCTCCTGGTCATCGTCAACGCCCCCTGATCCTCGTGGCTGAAGAGTCAAGCTTCACCTCTTTTACCTGAAATCACCCGACATCGGCTGGCATCTTCTCCTCGCCATCCTGGTCACTGGCTAGTGACCCAGACTCTGTCTTCTATGCTTTCAGGTTCTTCACATCTCCCATCCACCCTTGGATCTTACCTCTGGACGCCTGCAGCATTTCTTCGCAGCTCTCCATTGGAATCGAAGATGAAAACCGACACCAAAAAACACCTATGCACCCGGCTTCCCTGGATGAGGTAACACGAGTACCCCAGTGCTCTCGTGGGTCTTGACTCTCGAAGTGTCCTAGTCTAAAAGGGTTCCATCGTAGTTCACCTAGAAGTGCCCTTAATCTCTAAAATTGTAACTTGTTCGTTCTCTATAGAAAGTCAATGGTGATCTGTGGCTGTGTTTAGACACTGCACGCGTCCCCCATGGGCCTCCTGCATCCTAACCTTGGGTGTTTATAGGTAGCCCCAGCGGTTCTACAGGCCCTAGGCCTGCTTTCTAATTCTCACGTGGTTCTTATACCACTATTTTAGTATATGGTTTGTTAGGCCCCTAGGGCATAACGTATACTGTGCAGCTCATCATATGGTAATTAGGTTCCTTGTATTGTACTTTTACTTCTGACCTCATAAAGAGTCCAGAGGGGTTGTGTTTAGAATAAATACATATATATATATATATATATTTGATATATACCTTGTGTGGTGTGCTTTCATTTGATCATTCAAGAGATTATAATTGGTAAAACAACTAGCTTAACTCGCCTCTAAGTCTTAATCTGAAGACTGCTCTCCACGGCTACCAGTAGGATAGCTTTCTATAAGGTTGACTTTACAACTTACCATCAATAAGGGTCGTTTGGACTGGTGCAAATTGCCCACTGCAATATCCATAGTGGTAGGGATAGGTCTTATGACCACAGAAACCTAAACAAGATTGTCCCTCCCTATCAGACTGGGGATGACATCCACAAATGGATCACTGCACTGGAAAGGGCCTGCAAAGTATAGAAGGTACCCCAGGAGCAGTGGGCAGCAATCTTGTTGCTCTCCTTTGCAGGCAAAGGTAGAGATAAGCTCCTCACTGTCAAAGAAGAGGGTGCTGATGATTACAAAGTCCTGAAGAGTGCTCCAATAGATGGGTTTGGCCGAACCACTGAACAGTATAGGTTGCAGTTCAGAGACACCCAGAAGACACAGACACAGGACTGGACTGACTTTGTAGATTGTGCTACTAAGTCTCTGTAGGGCTGGTTACTGGGCAGTAAAGTGTGTGTCTATATAGGATTGTATAATCTTATAACGAGAGAACAGATTCTTAATAATTGTCAGAACCAGTTGTTACATCAGCACTTGGTTGACTCAGATCTCACCTCTCCCCAAGAATTGGGAAAGAAGGCAGACAAATGGGTCAGAACCAGGGTGAAGCAGACGGTACAGAACCAAAGTGGTGACCAGAAGAAGCAAGACCAAAAAGGTGGGGAGAAAGCTAAAGACCAGAAGACTTCCCAAGGTCCCCAAAAAGCTTCTAATGGTGGGGGTCCCCAATCCAAAAAGAAAGAAGGTCCTAGAAAACCATGGTGCAAAGTTTGTAAAAATAATACTCACTGGACCAGGGAGTGCACCAAAAAGGAGACAGCTCCAGCCACCATTGCCCCTAAGGCAACTGTTCCCCCTAGTTCAGCTCCAAGTGGTGGTACTCAACAGAAGGGTATAGTAGGGTTTACCCTGGGAACTGAGATGGATTCTGGCCTAGTCAGAATACTAACTCAAGCTGTTTTGATCTGTGATGGAGGCATGGATATGTCCTCCTCTGTGAGGCCCAGTAACACGGGCAAGTACAGACAAACTTCTTTAGTCAATGAGAAAAAGGCTCAGGCCTATAGGGACACAGGTGCCAGGGTCACAATGGTGATACCTCACTTTGTGGACCCTGGACAGTACATACATGGTGAAACCTACCAAGTGACCAATGCTAGCAATGTAACTAACACACATAGTATGGCAGTTGTTAATTTCTCCTGGGGAGGGGTAACTGGTCTTAAGAAGGTTGTTGTTAGTTCAGACCTCCCTGTAGAATGTTTGCTTGGCAATGACCTAGAGACTTCAGCCCGGTCTGAAGTGGAGTTTAGGACTCATGCAGAAATGTTAGGAACCACAGCACATGTCCTTACAGTGACTAGGTCACAGGTCAAAAAGTCTAACACTGAACAGGCACTGGATTCTGGAATAATGGACCAGTTGCCTTTCCCCCTGCCTCAGAGTGAGGATCAGCCTTCTGATGAAGCTGATTGTGAGCCTGAAGAAGGAACTGTCCTAGAAGAACTTGAACCTGATCAGGTTGAGTTTGTTGGGACAGGGGGCCCTTCCAGGGCAGATCTGAGGCAGGCACAGTTGGACTGCCCTTCTCTTGAACCCCTTAGACAGCAAGCTGCTGCTGAGGCTGCAGGGAATGCTAGTGGCGCCCATAAAGTGTATTGGGATGAAGGGCTCCTGTATTCAGAGAGTAGAGACCCCAAGCCTGGTGCTTCCAGGAGGTTGGCCATACCTTTGGCATTCAGGGGTTTCCTTTTGACACTAGCCCATGATATTCCTCTTGCAGGACATCTTGGCCAGAACAAGACTAAGGACAGGCTTATCCCTCACTTTCACTGGCCCCACATGTCAGAAGACACAAAGGAGTTTTGTCGCTCCTGTGTAACCTGCCAAGCCAGTGGCAAAGCAAGTGGCACTACGAAGGCCCCCATTATACCACTACCTGTGGTGGGGGTTCCCTTTGAAAGAGTGGGGATTGATATTGTTGGACCAATGGATCCTCAGACCACCTCTGGGTATAGGTTTATCCTGGCGGTAGTGGATCATGCTACCAGGTACCCAGAAGCTATACCCCTTAGGACCACTACAGCACCTGTTGTGGCAAGAGCCCTCTTGGGAGTTTTCTCAAGGGTGGGTTTCCCTAAGGAGGTTGTATCAGACAGAGGTGCAAACTTTATGTCTAGTTACCTAACTGCAATGTGGAAAGAGTGTGGAGTGAACTACAAGTTCACCACACCCTATCATCCGCAGTGCAATGGTCTAGTTGAAACATTTAACAAGACCTTAAAGGGTATGATTAAGGGTCTCCCAGAAAAGCTCAGGTGGAGATGCTACCCTGTCTTTTGTTTGCATACAGGGAGGTTCCTCAGAAGGGGGTTGGCTACTGCCCATTTGAACTACTGTTTGGGCACCCTGTCAGAGGCCCACTTTATCTAGTGAAGGAGGGATGGGAGTTGCCTCTCAAACTCCCTAAACATGACATTGTGGACTATGTACTTGGTCTCCGCTCCAGGATGGCAGAGTACATGAAAAAGGCAACCACAAACCTTAAGGCTAGCCAGGAATTACTGAAGGCCTGGCATGACCAAAAGGCTGGGCTGACTGTTTACCAGCCAGGCCAGAAAGTGTGGGTATTGGAGCCTGTGGCCCCAGCAGCTCTCCAAGACAAGTGGAGTGGGCCCCACACTATTGTTGAATAAAAGGCAGAGGTTACCTATTTGGTAGATCTTGGAACTCCCAAGAGCCCCCATAGGGTGCTTCATGTCAACAGACTGAAATCATATGTTGACAGGGCAGACATGGGCTTGCTCATGGCTACTGATGAAGGTCAGAAGGAAGAGAGTGACCCTCTCCCAGACCTGCTCTCTCAGAACCCTGATGACGGGTCAGTTGATGGTGTAGCCTTGGCAGGCAGCCTCACTGACCAGCAGCAAACTGACTGCAGACAAGTTCTACAACAATACAGACATATGTTTTCACTGACTCCAAGTCAGACTACCTGGTGCACTCATGAAGTGGACACTGGGGACAGTCTGCCTGTTAAAAATAAGATTTACAGGCAACCTGATCATGTCAGGGACTGTATCAGGACTGACGTCCAGAAAATGGTGGAATTGGGAGTAATTGAACCTTTAGATAGCCCTTGTGCTAGTCAAGTAGTCCTAGTGCCAAAACCTCACACCCAGGGTGGTAAGAGAGAGATGAGGTTTTGTGTAGACTACAGAGGTCTCAATGCTGTCACTAAGCCAGATGCCCATCCAATACCCAGAGCAGATGAGCTCATAAATAAGTTGGCATCTGCCAAATTTCTGAGCACATTTGATCTAACAGCTGGCTACTGGCAGATCAGACTAGCTGATGATGAAAAGTCAAAGACAGCATTTTCAACCCCTAGTGGGCATTATCAGTTTGTGGTGATGCCCTTTGGTCTGCAAAATGCACCTGCCACATTTCTTTTTTAAATTTTGTTTTTAATTTTAATTAGAACCAGCATTAACAAAGGATAATACATATTCCGTAAAGTACAATACAACAATACATTCAGTGTTTTACATTTAAATTCAATAAAATGTAGTGCAATACATGCCGTAGCGAGAGAAAGAGAAGAAAAAAAAAAAACACCGTTAACATAAAATACAAAATATAGGATTCCAATTTAATTTAACCGATTCCACTAACACATAAACCATCTTTCCAGGTAGACATAGGGCGCCCCAATTCTTTGCCACGAAGTTTTGTTTTGATTCCCCTAGTCGCATATATTGCAGATTCAAAATTAAAAACAGCGAGAAAGCGAGCTAACCACATTTGGAGACTAGGGGGCAAGCTATCCTTCCAACGCGCAGACAAAATTAATCTCAGTACAGCTGTACCTATAAATAATAATCTTTGTTCCGATTTGCATAGCTTTAGCGAGCTGTCATATCCCAAAACATATAAAGTATCAGACTCTGGAAGTTTATGATGAAAGACTTTCTCCCAAAATGAGGCAATCATATTTTTTAATAAAAGTAACTCGGGCAGCTGCTGAACAGGTGAATTAACGTTGCTGGACCTTGTGAACAGCGTGGGCATAAATCGTTTTCCCTTTTGCCCCATGCAAAATGTTTGGCAGAGGTAAAATATAAATCATAAATGGTTTTGTACAATTGTGCCCTTAAATTACTATCCATAAATAAATTATTACTCATTTCTAATATTTTATCTATATCAATATCGGGATTGTTTAACTTTACCGCCCATTTAGTTTCTGTTTTCTCGATATCATCATTGACATTCATTAATAGAATATTGTATAATGTTCCTATCCTAGTTTTTGCAAGGTAGCATGCTTCTATTAGATCGTTCTTCTGAAGATTGATTAGATCTTTTTTAGCTTTTAATTTGGCATGCAGATGAGCAAATTTGAGAAAATCCCCTTCCGGGAGACCAAATTGTATTTTTACATCTTGAAATGTAGTCTGTGGGCCGTTTATCCAAACCTCATTAATTGTTCTTATGCCCAGGCTATACCATTTCTTGGCTGTATGTTCAAAATCAAGATCAGAGGTAATGGTCGATTGAAATAGGGGCGTATATCGGTTAATTTTACCGATCTGTATATGTTTAAGTATCTGATTCCAAATTAGCCAAGCGCTTTTAATAATCTCACCCTTGATTTGCTTATAATGGGCCTTTTCAGTTTTTCTTAATAGCATACCGTAGGCTTCCTGCCCAAGCATTAGTTCATAAATTGTAGGAATGGTATTGTTAATAGTATCGGTGGCTGAGGGTATTTCTAGAATCATTGGTTTAAGGCGTTTTAAAAAGGCTGCCCAATGGTACAAAATAATATTCGGTGCTGTAAGCCCCCCTCTGTTAAGCGGAATGGATAGATATGGTAGAGAACGTCTAATCTTCCCATGTTGCCACACAAATTTAGAAGTAAGTTTATTAATTGAATTAATTATCTTAGAGTCTATAATTAAGGGGATAGTGCGAAAGAGGTACAGACATTTTGGTAATATATTCATCTTTAAATAGTTCACTCTGCCTATAATGGAAAGATGTAATCCGTTTACCCTATCCAGGTCTATTTTAATTTTGTCTATAAGAGGGTCAAAATTGTTTTTAGCTAAAGTCTTTATATCAACGGGAAGAATCACACCGAGATATGTCGCAGTTTTTGCTCTTCTCGTATCTAAACATATAGTGTTATCGGTGCACAGTACAATGGTCTTTCCCCTGTTCAGAGAATAACCCAAATATTTACCATATTGCAAAGAGTGCAATTCAATTTCATGTAGCGCTTCGATCGGGTGGGATGTTAATACCGCGATGTCATCAGCATATGCCAGAACTTTGGTCTCATAATGGTTACATAAGATCGGCTTTATATTATTATTTTCTATTAATTTTAAGATAAGGGGATTAATATAAATGGCGAAAAGTAAAGGAGAGCAAGGACAGCCTTGTCTTGTGCCTCTTGTTATATTAATGAGACCTGATTCCAAGCCTAATATTGAGACTTTTGCTTTGGGTTGATGATACATAGATTTGATAGATTTAAGAAATTTGGGACCAAAATTAAGACGCGTCATAGCGACCCATAAAAAGCGCCACGAGACACGGTCAAAGGCTTTCTCAGCATCAAGCAGGATCATCGACATCTGATCCCCCGTGACCGACATGGCATCGAATAAAGCGATAGTACTGCGAATATGATCAGTTGTCCCCTTGCCCGGAACGAAGCCATGCTGCCACGGAGAGACCAGATGTTCAATGACCCTGCTGAGTCTGAGAGCCATCACTTTGGCGTATAATTTGGAGTCCGAATTTATCAATGAGATAGGACGATAAGAGGTCAGCTGTTCGGGTGATTTTCCCTTCTTATGAAATACTATAATGCTAGCCTCATCCCAAGAAGGTGGGGGAATGCCATTGTACTGCACACCGAGAAATAGATCCAATAATAAGGGGCTTAGTAGGGAGCTAAGAATTTTGTAAATTTCGATTGGCAATTTATCGGGGCCTGCTGCTTTGCCCGAGGATAAAAGTAAGAGGGCTTCTACAACTTCAGCAAGTGTAATCTCCGCTTCAAGTACTTCTCTCATCCCATCATCCAGCAGGTTAATGGCTGCCGTATTGTTAAGAAAGCGAGACAAAAACATATCGAAGTCTGTTTCAGAATTATTCCCTTCCTCAGAGTATAAGTTTTGATAGTACTGTTGAAATTGGGTAATAATATCTATAGGCTGAACGTATGTGCGTCCGCCATCTACAATAGAAGTAATGTTATTATAAACATTTTTTTGACGCGTACGCAGAGCCAGTTGTTTACCTATTTTTTCCCCTGTCTCGTAGACCTTCTTTCTATAAGCTCTATAGGTTTGAGCAGCTTTTTGACTTAGCTCAGTATTAAGCTCGGCTTTTAAAACCGCAACCCGAAGCCATTGATTATTAGAATCTTTGTTCTGTTCTATCAAACAGGTGTGCTCTAATTCAGCTTTCGTTAGATCCATTAACTTTATTTTATAACATTTTCTAGCTTGGATTCGTGCTGCATATTGAAAACTAGAGATCTCCCCTCCTAAAGCAGATTTATATGAATCCCAGACTATATTTCTGGACGCACTAAAGCGATTTATATTGAAAAACTCCTCAGTCCAGTTTTTAATATGTAATATAAATTCAGTATTAGAAAGTAGTTTCCGGTCAAATGACCAAGACCTCTGTTGAGTAGAAAGAGGAATAACTGTAGTTGCACAAATTAATGCGTTGTGGTCTGAGATTATTCTTGGAATTTTTTTAATAGTTGAGAGTGGGACGAGGTCTGCGGTTGCAAATATGTAATCAATTCGAACCTGCTTTTGATGCGGATGAGAGAAGTAGGTGAAACCTTGGTCTTGTGGGTTGTTGTGTAGCCACATATCTATTAATCCAAGATTATTAATAAGTCTGCTAAGGGTTTTATAAACTCTGGGTTTACGTCCTTTGTATTTTATTTTAGAGGGAATATTAGATACGGGTGGTATTAATGAAATATTAAAATCTCCACATAGGATTAACGGGCCCTGCCATGTAGGCATCTCGATCTCTAGTTCTTCAAAAATTGTGGAATCGTCTAGATTTGAGCCGTAAACTGTACAGATGTTAATACCACAGGCAAGTTTTGAAATGGCCCATCTGCCATGGGGGTCTGATAGATGTCGTACACTTGGTCCCAGATTTTTTTTCCCGAGTATTGCAACCCCCCTTATATTTGAGGTCTGCGTAGAGACAGCCAATATGTTGTACCCATTAATATTTAACCAAGCTTTTTTATCCCATGGCAGATGGGTCTCTTGGAGACAAAGTATGTCTACTGGAGTTAATTTAAGCAATTCAGCCATTCGTGTTCGTTTATCTCCTGTTAATAAACCACCAACGTTCCA
This sequence comes from Lissotriton helveticus, assembly GCF_964261635.1. Taxonomy (NCBI): domain Eukaryota; kingdom Metazoa; phylum Chordata; class Amphibia; order Caudata; family Salamandridae; genus Lissotriton; species Lissotriton helveticus. The sequence continues at coordinate 491,051,127 of NC_136063.1, forward strand.
AGTCTGAACATTTAACCTACCCATTATTAATAGAAAATGATTGTAGCAGTGCCTCAAGCAAATACATCTTTATTATAAAATAGTGTTCTAATTCTGTTACTGTACTGTTTAATCTCTTTTTACGTATTTCCTCTGCTAAGAAAACTGGTTCATTTTTTCCTTTTTTAAGTTTCACCTCCCTAGGTGACCCACCCGTGCCCGCCCCCTAGCAAACCAACCCCCCTTCAGAAGTGAAAGAACATGTTCACTGTCTAACATGGATAAAACTAAGACCCGAAGTCAACAGGCTCTATTGGATACGACAGCAAGGCAGGAGCTTCACGCGGCATGCAGGAAACTAAATTCAACTGGGGGCACAGTACTTGATTTGTTTCTCAAGAAAGGACTTCTCAGTGGCTCCAACAAACAAATTTCAGTGAATGAGATCCCCGCTTTGTCTCTCACTACCACCAATAACACTGATGTAGAATCAGGACAGTTAACTACAGAAACTACAGAAACTTGTCCTGCTCCTGAGCTACAGCATTGTACATCAAACATCGAAACTGTAAGTAATGTCAATGAATCTATTCAGACCCCCGTCCTACATATTTCTGAGGTCCCGACTAGCGCAAGCCATGTTTCGGAGCCTGCACGACAAACTATGTCTTTTTCTGGAGTAGGGGGAAACATTTTGGGGGTGCAACCAGACTCAACTTCACCTGGGATGGCTCAATCTAGTCAATTGACCCCTAGCAGGCTCTCAACCACTCTTATTGAGTTTTCAAATAGAGCTACACCCCCTATACAACAAACAGTTGTCTCTGCAGATTCAGATTTGTTAGAGGGGGGCCACGCATCAACTCAAATAATTGCAGGGAGAGGCATATCCAAAAATCAGGTTCCTGAGGAGAAGGAGAAGGAGAAAGAATCTAGTGAATTTTATTCATTCTCTGATGAAAATGGCTTAAATGTACTGGCGGAGTGGTCAGATGAAACTGACTCGCTGGAGGGTCTTGAAGATTCTAAACGGCAGTCTAGCTCATATGACGAAAGCACAGATGAGCAAGATTCTAACATTAACACGATTAGAGCCAGATCTAAAACCACTACCAGAATACAGGAAAAGGGCGCCAAGAATATACAGACAGCGCCTAACCCGCCTCCGCAGCTAGCAACAACATCAAATACCCAAGCAATCTCAGGGCTTTCTCACTCAGCCGTAGAGACTATCCTACAAGCTATAGCGGCTCACAGAGAAGAGACTGCACAAGATAGTAAAAAATCCAGAGCTGCACTTCGAAAAATGCAAGGAGTAGTCAGAAAACTCTCCAAATCCTGTAACCTGATAGGTGAAAGAGTCACCGAGATGGAGGCTAGAGTTATGTCCAATGAAAAAGAAACTACGCTGAATGCCGAGCGCGTCAAACTTCAAGATGCTGAATTAGTAGATATCAAATGGAAGCTAGAGGAATTTGAAAACCGGCAACGTCGGAACAATCTTCGTATTTTAGGTGTCCCGGAGAAATTTGAAGGGACTGATACCCGAGCATTCGTGGTCAAACTATTAGAAGATTCCATCCCTGCACTTAAAGACTGGAACTTGAATGTAGAGGTCCAACGGGCCCACCGGATGCCATTTAATATTCCAACAAAACCTGGCATATATCCTAGGGCCATTTTGGTTTATTTTGGAAACTTTTTAGTAAGACAGATTGTACCCGAGAAAGCTAGGCCAGATCATAAAGTGCAATATAATGACTTTGCATATTTCTCAAGACCAGATTTCTGCCATGTAACGGTGGAAAGACGTTGGCAGCTGAAGGACTGGACTTTTAACAGAACCAGCGGTGCCAGGGAACAACACCTATAACCTTCATGGGATACCTGTTTCGGCGCACAAGTGACAGAGACACGGGACACTTCCTTCGGCGTCAAAGATCAGCGTTTATTTACTGCAGGGAAACAAGAGTCATTAGAAGTACATCGGCATGTAGGTTCTGCGAGTCTGCTTCAAATTGCATATGTAGGTCGCTCTCTTTTATACAAAATGTTGCCTTTGCACACCATGTGAACAAAAGATTACAATCCAGTTCCCACAGTAAACTTCAAAAGGGTCGCTTTCATGTTTTCAGAATCCCGGAACATAATTACAGTAGAAATGCCGGTTCCCCACTGTGAAAAGCACATCTTCCCACCGTTAGGCACACCCATTAGAGTTGTAAATGACCAAGAAGAAGAGACAAGAGCAGCTGCAAGGAAGTCAGACATGTGTAGAGGAAAGAGTGTGAGGGTAGTATCGGAAACATGATCGTAGGATCAAAGAGTTGAATCCTATCGCCTGTACGGTTGTCACAATAGACCGGCACGACCAGATTACCCTCAAGCTGAGCCATCTGCCTTCGCTGTGTCATTCCTCCGGCCATAAAGACGCATGAAAGGAGTATGCGTCTTTCGCACGGCTTGGGAAACAGAAGGTCAGGAGGCGAATAGTTACCTGCTCGCTGACTACGTGAGGGCAAGAAACAAAATGGGTGCCGTATCTAAAATGGAACCCGAGGGTTCAGATGAAGAACACGTAATATTAGGCGAACCCTATCAGGTAGTGTAGCGAAAATGCGTACACTTACCGAACTCATCAGTTACGGTTAATAATTTTTACGGAACCTCAGACGCTCCTTTTGCCCTCATGTAGGCAAGCACTAGTCGGAATCATAATCGATTTCGATATTCATCAGATCATTTATGTGCTGCTGATACATTATTCTATCCGTCAGTGCCTCTTTGGTGACAACTGGCTGTCTTATACACGTTGTAGCACAAAGGCCACATAAGTCAGGACCACATTGCACACAAAGACAACATGTGAATAGAAACGTCACAACAATCCCTATGATCATCAGAATCTTCCAACCCCAAGTCGATATCAGGCCCCAAAACCATCCCAGAAGCGTCCAATTTCCTTCGTCCACGTGTATGGACTCTGAAATTTTGTGCAACTTAGAGATGGCTTGATAAACCGTTGGAGCGTTGTCAGGTATGAATATGCAACAGCTCGAATGGATGACCTTACACACACCACCTCTATCTGCTAGAACAACGTCTAGAACCATACGGTTCTGTAACGTCATCAGTCTATCCGCCTGAAGCTCGGCTGTCAAATTACCAAGGGCACTTGCAGTTATGTTGGCAGTTGATTCTACTACACGAGTTAACTGCCTCAGGTTCCTGCTATTGACCATAGGGCCCCAAAACGGTAGGAAACCCTTAAAGAAGTCTCCTGCTTCTTGACCGGCAGTGTCTTCTTTGCTAACAACACCTCTCACAACTCTAGTTCTGTGATAATCTGAGGCCACAGTGAAAGTCGGAGGCAGAAGATTTGCAATGTAGCAGGTACCCGAGAAGTCATGAGGTAACCACGTATAGGCTCGATCATAACATACAAAATAGGTACCCTTGGCAGTTAGGAAGACGGGGGATGAGAGCGTTGGTAAGACATATGTCTCAGTACACGCACTCTCCCCGAACTGAGCTCTCGGATTTCGACCGAGGCCTTTCAGGCAGAAGTTACCAAGGTGAGGTACAATCCATATCGGTGATGAGCTTTTAAACTGCCTATCACCCACTGATACACTATACTCAGCCTCACTTAGTTCCTTATATGCTCGCACCTCCTCCTCTGGGATAAGCGATGCGTCAAAAATATCTTTATCTAAATCAGCGATAGCTCTCGCCAGAGTCTTGTGGTACGGGCCAGGACCAAAGTTTGCTGAGCGTGGTTCTCGATGGGGGTAGGAATCTAGTGCGCTACGGAACATAGTTTGCAATGCTCGAGCTGACCCTTGGGAACTATAAGGCAGCACCAAGTACGGAATACCCTTATCCATGGTATGCGGCATTAACCCACACACCCAACAATTGGTAGTGTTTACCACTAACTGATGCTGATGCAAGAGTTGAATAAAGGAGTTGTTTCTAAATTCTGCACGTCTGGCTTGTTCGTGTTGAGGCAGAAGATGAAAGGAATGCGGGGAAGCAGTAGAGACGAAATTTAGATCATGAGATGGAAGAGTAGGTATAGTAGAAAGCAGTAAGAATTGGGACCCAAAATATACTCCCCCTACCAGTAACATAGATATAGTCAGGAACAATATGAAAACCTGTAGCAAAAACCATTTTGTACGAAACATTTTTTCTAATGCAGATCTTTGCGCCAACATTTTCTCTCTTTTCGACAGCTCAGACAATGATGATTCCATCCCCTAACGACCGTCCGCGACGTTCTTGACGCACTTCGTTCTGAGTAGCGATTATCAATTCCCGGGAGTTCCCAGAAATCGACAAAAGAAACCGACCTAGTGTCGATAGCTGCTAAACAGAAGGAAGTACCCGCACGGCCCTATGGCCAACCTGGATGATAGGTTTTAACTAAATTGAACATTCAATTTATTATAATGTCCTTGGCTGTACGAAAAGGAAAAAAATATACAATATACAATGTCCACTAAGTTCAGGGCAAGTGTGAAACCTAAAAAACAAAAATCTTTTTATTAGTGTCTTGTGCGTGGACGAAGGGAGTATCGGCTGCTCCCAGGGCGAGTCTGATCTTCAAATAGTGGATTGGATGGCAAACGAGTGTTCGATTGTTCAAATGATTGTTCAGCACTCGAATTTTCCAGTGTTGACGGAAAGGGAATTGTTTGAGGGGGATCAATAAGGGCGTCAGATACAAGCTGAGCTTCGCTGAATGGGACAAAACGTTGTGGAGTGTCGGTTTCAGATGAAGAAAGACCTCTTTTCATCCAGGTGTCCGACGGCAAAGGAAGCGGGACTCTTTTGGTGTGGGTAGCGTGTACCCAGTGCTTCCGTCCCTCCAGCCGAACTGCCGTCCTCGTTGCTAGTTGCACCTGGTATGGTCCCACAAATCTCGGCTCAAGGTTCCGTTTTCGTCCGAAATTTCGGACAAGGAGCCAGTCCCTGGGTTGGAGCCGATGACCAGGACCCTCTGTTCGTGACGGCAGAGCCTCAAAGACCTGTTGATGAATCAAACTCAATTTAGCAGTCAGATCATAAAGATAATCAATCAACATGGGATATTCGATTCTATCAAACTCTTTAGGCCTTGGGACTCCCCATATGTTAGCAGGGCGGCCAAACACAATCTCGTATGGGCTAAGCCCTACTCGTGAGTGTACAGTTGCCCTGGTCGATAGGAGAGCTAGGGGCAAAGCATCGGGCCATGATAAACCAGTTGTTGCCTGAATTTTAGCCAATTTTAGTTTTAGGGTGCCATTGTATCCTTCCACCAAGCCCGCTGATTGTGGATGATTGGCACTATGAAATTTTTGATTTATACCGAGGCCACGACACACACTCTTCATCACACTTCCCACGAACTCACTTCCGTTATCTGACCATACAACCCGAGGCATTCCATATCGGCGAAAATACTCCTTGAGCAAAATTTTTGCCGTGCATAAGGCAGTATTGTTCTTAAGGGGGTAAGCCTCAATCCATCTGGAGAATGCACATACCACAACTAACACGAATTTCAAATTGTTACATCTCTCCATGTGGATGAAGTCCAACTGGATGACTTCGAAAGGGTAAGTAGGAGGGGCAAAATGGCCAGGTGGAGTGGGAGTGCCTTACCAGGATTGTGCATCAAACACACCATACAATTCTTAACCACTCTCTCTGCACATTTAGTGATACCATCATTCTTCCATACAGGAGACAACAACTTGCATATGCCTTTTGCGCTTATGTGTGCTGGACCATGAGCCATTGTAACAACAGCGAGCACATATGCATCCGGTAACATCCATCTCTGCTTTTCTGACAAATCAACCCAACATCCATTTTCATCCAACTTCCCCGTGCTCTCTTTCCATTTAGTCTTTTCCGTCTCAGTGGCTTCATTCTGTATTCCCTTCACACTCTCAATCGTGTCTTCACACATACTAGTCTCCGTTGGCCATCTCACTGAACTCGTAACATACATTCGATTCGTCAAATCTTTAGCTGTCTCCTTAGCCGTCTCATCCGCAAACGCATTACCACGACCCACGTCATCCGTCACTTTCTGATGTGCACTACATTTGATTACGGCCACCTGTTTAGGCAGTGTGAGTGCATCTAAAAGGTCATTCACAAGCTGTCCATGCTGAATCTTCGTGCCATGCGACGTAAGGAACCCTCTTTCTCTCCACAATCGCCCAAAACTATGGGCCACACCAAACGCATACTGGCTATCTGTAAACACATTCACCCGTTTATCTTTAGACAACACACACGCTCTTGTCAATGCGATCAGCTCAGCAGCCTGAGCCGAATTCTGACTCAATCGTGCGCTTTCTACAACCGTACTCAATGTTACTACAGCATACGCGGTCGTCACATCACCATTCGGCAACTTAAAACAGGAACCATCCACATACAAAGTACCATCGGGATCTGCCAATGGAGTATCTTTTAGGTCAATACGACCCTTTGTTTCCTCTTCAGTTTTTAGATAACAGTCATGTAGTGCTTCACTACTTGACTCCGTGTCGATCGGCAGCAATGTTGCCGGATTCAACACATTACATCGTTTTATCCGTATATGACTGGCCAGTAACGTTAACTCATATCCAGACAATCTTGCGCTCGTCAAATGTTGAGTTTTCGTTCGATTCAAAAGAGTGTCGACTGCATGCGGAACCATCACCGTGAGCATATTATCCATGACCAGGCCTGCGGACTGTCGAATGGACGCCGCAGCTGCCGCTGTTGCTCTTAAACAACTCGGCAAGGCTCTAGCTACTGGATCTAAAGTCGAGGAAAAATATGCGCATGGACGTTGTTTGCCGCCAAAAGGTTGTGTCAGAACACTCAACGCACAGCCATCTCTCTCGTGGACGTATAATGTAAACGGCTTACTGTAATCAGGAGTACCCAACACAGGAGCCGAACACAACGCATCACGCAATTCAGAAAAACCTTTCTGACACTCTTCAGTCCAAAGCAAAGGAAATGAAACATCCTTGCACGTAAGGGATATCAATGGTTTCGCCAACAATGAAAAATTTGGAATCCATTGTCTGCAGTAGGACGTAATACCTAAAAAGGCACGTACATCTTTCTGGGTTTTTGGCACAGTCATCCGGGAAATTGCTGCGATTCTCTCTGGGGTCAACCTTCTCCCTTCTTTTGACAATAAGTGACCCAAATAGGTAACTTCTTGACAACAATATTGTAGTTTAGAAGGTGATACCTTGTGATGTAAGTCATGTAGATAATGCAATAATGATACTGTAGCCGTTTTGCAAATAGCTTCTGTATCAGCTGCTACTAGCAGGTCGTCAACGTATTGAATCAAAGCCGCACCCGTCGGTAAAACAAAGGCATCAAGCTGACTTTTAAGTGCTTGACTGTAGATTGACGGACTCTCACAGTAGCCCTGTGGAGCGCGTTTTAGCCTAAAACTGCGACCACCTAATGCGAATCCGAATAGGTCTCTGCTTTCCTCAGCAATCAGGATACTAAAGAAAGCATTCTTTAGATCGATCACCGTGAACCAGGAGGCAGAGGCCGGAATCATTGTTAGCAAGGCCGTGATATCAGGGACCACGGGAAATTGTGGAATCACTATTTTATTTACTTCTCTCAAATCTATTACGAAACGATACACCGGGGGTTTGGATGGGTCAGTTCGTTTCAAAATAGGCAATACAGGGCTATTACACACGTTTCCACAAGTTTCTTCAACAACACCTTTCTTAATTAGATCGTGAACGATTGCTAACAGCGCTCGCTCACCATCGAGAGAGATACGATACTGAGGTAAACGTGGTAATCGCACATTTGGTTTCAATTGAATCACATAAGGTGGAATGTCTAACAGACCCACATCATTGGGACCTGTGGCCCATAGAGATGCAGGAAGGGAACTCAGTTCTGGTGGAAATTTATCGATCGACAAGTACATAGGAGAGATCACTCTCCGACCTAATGTGAGCTCCACTCCTTCAGGAGAACAATACAAAGTCGCATATAGTCGTTTCAACAAATCCAGACCCAAAAGATTCTCACCACAGCCGGTAGATAGAATCAGTGGAGCCTCCAGCTCACGAGGGCCAATGGTAAGGGACAAAGGGCTAGAGACGGGATTGCTAACAGGGGCGCCAGAGAATCCAACGGAAACGTTCGTTAAGCCCGACAAAGGTGCGCCAGGGAGTTTCGAATGCATGATGGAACTTTTCGTCGCACCAGTGTCTAATAGAAAAGGCTCAACTACGCCCGATGTAGCCACTGCAACGTAAGGTCCACTCTGATCAACCGGAACTGATACTACTCCCTCTCTTTGTCGGTGGCTGTCCTAGTAATGGTCGTTTGCAACAGTCTCATGTTCTACGTAATAATCGTCCATATTATATTGTGCAGATCGAACTGACCCTGCATTTCGCTGGTCAAAACAATTATTTGTATCTGATGGATTTTGTAGACGATCAATTTGATTTTGGGGGGCACCGCGACCTCTACCTTGTGATGTCTGTTTAGGACCACCACCACGGTTTCCTCGCATCGACACACCATTTAGACGGTCCCGTAAAGCTGGACAATCATATTTTATGTGTCCCTCTTTTCTACAATATGCGCACTGATTATACCCAAGTGAAGATCTATAGTCAGAGTTGTCAGAACGTGGCTGCATCCTATCGGGCTGTGCTCGTGGTCGATACTGCTGTTGCGAATCATTTTGATTTGATCGTGGAGGATATGCTTGCTGTAACAAAACCCTTGTTTTGAGCTCCCTCGTTTTCTTATCTACACGATCACTTTCTTCCTTTTCCCTATTCTCATAGTATTGAGCCGTCGCTAATATCTGTGCAGTGGTTGAAACCGCCCATGCACTTTCTGAATTCTTCAATTTGTTGCTTAGCTCAGGCAACAAATTCGACACGAACTTGTCGACAAATAACCGCTGACCTCCCTCAGCGCCCATGTCCTGACCGCTGTGGTCGACAAACGCTTCCTCAAACCTTGTGAAGAAATCCGAGACACTCTCGTCTTTCTTTTGTTTACAAGCTGATAATTTATCCCAGTTCACCCTCATCGCCGGCATGAGAGTTTTCATGAGCGTAATTATTTTCTGAGGTAAATCCAAGATCAACTGCTCAGGCTTAGCCCCACCAACTTGTAATGCATCAGCCGCTATCAGTGCAGCCCAATCACCACCTAACTCATTTGCGTGGTTTGCTTGGCGAATTTTCGCCCAAACTGGTTGTGGTACAACATTACCAAACAACATGTCGATGTCGGCAAGGTTCATAACAGAAGCTTCCACCAGTTGGGATAGCTCCTTATAATACCCAGCCGGATTCTTACGAGGATCAGGCAAGGACTGTTTCACTTGCAAAACTTCCGATCGTTTCCATGGGAGGTGTATCCACACTCTTCGAAAATGCGGTAAAACCGCAGGGTTAGCTTGCGGATCACCAGGCACCCAAAGTGGCGGAACCTCTCTCATAGGATACTGACCAGGAGCCGCTTTCCAATTCTCAGTGGCATCATCAAATGACACTCGAGAGTGCACTGCGGATCTGAACGCTAACAAACGTTCCAAGGCACGTCGTACATCACCCCCTACAACCATACCGTTCGAAAAGTGACTCTGGAGTTCAGTTATATCGGGCGGTACGTTATCTAGATCATCATTATACCATTCTTCCCTCAAGAAGTTACACATTTCTTCGAACACGAATCTCTGCGTAGGCTCATTAAACTGAGAAAACGTGTCGAAGACCACACGTGGAGTGTAGTTAGCAGGGTGTCTTATCCATCTATGTGCCATAGTCACTAACGTCTCTCTCTCCCTTCCACTAGGGATCTGACTCCGTCTCTGAGGAGTTTCGGAAAGTTCAGACGGGAATAACTGACCAGAAAACGGTGAATAAAGAGTAGCAACAGTGTTAGGGATACGATTACGAACAGAAGGAGAAGAAGAAAAAAGAGCAGGAGCAACAACATTAGAAGCGAAGGAAGGCATAGTAGAAACAGACGAGATAGTCGGAGTACCAGGAATAACAGATTGAGGAGGTACAGGTACAGGAGCAGTAGGAACAAGGACAGGTGGTGGGACAAACGTAGGATTAACAACGGGCTGACCCGCAGCCGCTGGAACAACAGGAGGAACTACAGGAGGAGCTACAAGAGGAGCTACAGGAGCCCTAGCACCCTGTGCATAAGGAGGTGGCGATTTCATCAAATACGCTAACAAGGAATCCTCCTTCGAATTTTCTTCTTTCTTATCTAGACCAGTCGGTATAACCGGATAACATTTATCTATACTCATATGATGTAGTCTAGTGGAAACTTCCATTTCTTTTTCTTCTTTTTCTCGTTTACTTTGTTGTACAACTTGTATCATCGGAACAAACCCTTCTCTTCGATCCTTTTTAAGTTGTTTGATTTCCTTCTGCTAGGCCTCTTTACGCCATAGCCGAAAAGAATCAAACATAGCTGGCCTAGCTTTCTTTTGAAATAATTTAGCTTCAAGATTATCTAAAATCGTAAGTTCAAAACTTCCATGTGGTGGCCAACTAAGAACACCGTCTTTTCTCGTGTAACGGACCCAATATTCATTATATATAATAGGGCCCACACCATGTCGACTGTAGAGCTCGTATATCGGAGTTCCAACTGGAGGTATCGGACACGAGTCCTCCAACCGGGAATCCATTGCGCAACATTTGAAGATACCAAACAAACCACTATGGCTAGGCATCGTGCACACTAACCTAGTATCAAACTTCAAGGGTTACCGAAGTGCTACTTCTTCGTGAAAAACAAAACCCTCGTTTTTTGGCAATTGCAACTGTAAAATAAATACTAAGAACCACAACTAAGAACCACCAATGCAATGGAACCATGCAATACAACAAAGCCTTAAAAGGCTACAACAAAGCTTCAATGAGCTACAACAACAAAGCTTTAATAAGCTACAACAAAGCTTCAAGAAGCTAGAACAACCACTAAGGACTGGGAGCGACCCACAAATACTTAACTCAGAACTTCAATGGCGTCACCAGGAAGGCCCGTCTATCGTCTCGCTTGTACGTAAGGTCTGCGCCGGGCGTCGAAGACAGGTCGACAGTCAGGGCATCGGTCCGTCGCAGCCGTCAGGAGGCGGGAATCTTCGCAGGGAAAATCTTCGGGCCACTTATTTCGACAACAAGATCGATGAAGCGGGGTGCACCTTCCCTCGGAGATTTCACACGAAGTTCCTCACGATCGTCAGGCTTTGGACCGGTACCGCTGATGTCGCCCCACGTTGGGCGCCAACTGAAGGACTGGACTTTTAACAGAACCAGCGGTGCCAGGGAACAACACCTATAACCTTCATGGGATACCTGTTTCGGCGCACAAGTGACAGAGACACGGGACACTTCCTTCGGCGTCAAAGATCAGCGTTTATTTACTGCAGGGAAACAAGAGTCATTAGAAGTACATCGGCATGTAGGTTCTGCGAGTCTGCTTCAAATTGCATATGTAGGTCGCTCTCTTTTATACAAAATGTTGCCTTTGCACACCATGTGAACAAAAGATTACAATCCAGTTCCCACAGTAAACTTCAAAAGGGTCGCTTTCATGTTTTCAGAATCCCGGAACATAATTACAGTAGAAATGCCGGTTCCCCACTGTGAAAAGCACATCTTCCCACCGTTAGGCACACCCATTAGAGTTGTAAATGACCAAGAAGAAGAGACAAGAGCAGCTGCAAGGAAGTCAGACATGTGTAGAGGAAAGAGTGTGAGGGTAGTATCGGAAACATGATCGTAGGATCAAAGAGTTGAATCCTATCGCCTGTACGGTTGTCACAATAGACCGGCACGACCAGATTACCCTCAAGCTGAGCCATCTGCCTTCGCTGTGTCATTCCTCCGGCCATAAAGACGCATGAAAGGAGTATGCGTCTTTCGCACGGCTTGGGAAACAGAAGGTCAGGAGGCGAATAGTTACCTGCTCGCTGACTACGTGAGGGCAAGAAACAAAATGGGTGCCGTATCTAAAATGGAACCCGAGGGTTCAGATGAAGAACACGTAATATTAGGCGAACCCTATCAGGTAGTGTAGCGAAAATGCGTACACTTGCCGAACTCATCAGTTACGGTTAATAATTTTTACGGAACCTCACAGCTTCGATCTCTGATCAAATCTTTTCAAGACAAAGGTGCTCAAGCATATCTTAATAACCCCGCAAAGCTAAAAGTTGTACATGGCGGCCTTACTAAATGTTTGCTTTCAGAGATCAAAGCAAAGGCGTACTTAGATCAGATCCCTTAATTTGTTTATTAGGATATGAATGAAATTGAAAAACTGCTTTGTGTAATTAATGGATTATACACTCCTATACATGTTTAGATGATGGGTTATCTCTGTTAAATATTTGTATCATTATGGGGGTGTCTCACGTCATATATTGCACCGCTACTGATTAATTGTCCCGTTTATTTTTTATTCTCTTCTTATTAATCCTTTTCTTATCCATCTCCTTCTTATTTAATGTTTCTTTGAAGCGGTTGCTCCGACACAATGCTGTGATCACATCACTCAGACTCTGGTTGAGTCTGATTGCACCTGCCACATTTCAAAGTTTGGTGAATAAAGTCCTCACGGGCCTGGATGACTACTGTGCAGCTTATCTTGATGATATTGCTGTCTTTAGCTCCACCTGGGAAGATCACCTGATCCACCTGAAAAATGTTTTGGAGGCCCTGCAGAAGGCAGGCCTAACTATCAAGGCTACTAAGTGCCAGATAGGGTAGAGTCAGGTTGTGTACCTTGGCTACCTTGTAGGTGGAGGCCAGGTTCAACCACTGCAGAGCAAAATCCAGACCATATGGACTGGGTTGCTCCAACCACCCAGACTCAGGTCAGAGCTTTCTTGGGCCTGACAGGGACTATAGCAGATTTGTCAAGGGGTATGGTTCCATTGTGACACCTCTGGATGACTTAACTTCTAAAAGAATGCCTAAGAAAGTTCGGTGGACAGTCAGCTGTCAAAAGGCATTTGATGACTTGAGCAGGCCATGTGCACTGCACCAATTCTGCAAAGTCCTAACTACTCCAAAGAATTCATTGTTCAAACACATGCTTCTGAGTTGGGGGTAGGGGCTGTGCTATCATGAATGAAGAAGGTCAGAACCAGCCAGTAGCTTTTATTAGCAGAAGGCTAAACACTAGAGAGAAATGTTGGTCAACTATTGAGAGGGGAGGCCTTTGCTGTGGTTTGGGCTTTGAAGAAGCTGAGGCCATACTTGTTTGGTACTCACTTCACAGTTCAGACAGACCATAAGCCCCTCTTATGGCTAAAACAGATGAAATCCCAAACTACTCAGGTGGTCCATTTCCCTACAGGGGATGGACTATACCGTGGAACATAGACCTGGGAGTAACCATGCCAATGCAGATGGACTCTCCAGATATTTCCTCTTAGAACATGAACACTCAACTTGCCAAGGTTAGTTTAATGTCCCTGTGTTTGAGGGGGGGGGGGGTTGTGTAGGAGAGTAGGGTCTTCTTCCTATTATTTCCCACACTTTTTGCTGTGCTTCACTGGTTTTTCGACTTTAGTATGGCTGTGGCCCTGCTAATCAGGCCCACGGCCTAGCTGTACTCTCTCTAAATTGATACCATGCACATACTAGATTGGTTACTGAGGCACCCTTGTGAGCTCCTGTATGTGGTACCTTAGGTACCCAGGGCAATGGGACCCCAGAGGCCTACCAGGGGCTGTAGCATGTATTGTGCCACCCCTGGTTAACCTTCCAAACTGGCACCACAGGTCTATACTTACAGCCTGGGTAAGGTGGTGTAATCATCCCTTACTTAGATATAGTATACCTATATCTATATACATATATAGACACATATTAACCTAAAAGTCACTCCTATGGCAGGCCTTGACAATCCTGGAGCCAGAGTGCTTGTTTTTGTGTGAGAGGGGGCCCTAGCATGAGCTGAGCCCCTCTGCAGCTTTCGGAACCATGTCATTATAGCTGTTCTATGATATAGCCATACCATATACTCTTCAGTACATTATAATCCTCGTGTTAATGCTAACTTTGGTTTGGCCTTATCTAAACATGTCGTGTAAGGTGTCAAACACTTTGGAATACTACCCCCCCCCCCTCGGCCAGTTCTGGCGGCGGGGGTAGTATTTAACCCTTCGATAGGGAGAAAACATGTAGTTACTGGTAAACCCGGTTAAAGTTAAACAGAGCCCCAGCATCACAATATGGATGCTGCTGCCACAGACACGAGTCTGCCCTCCTGCTGCTGGGCGAAACTCCGGCAGGGGAAGCCTGGACAATAGGTTTCCTGTCCAGGGAGTTGCTGGCACCTCCCCAGACAGGCTTTATTGTATTGGGGCAGGGTGGGTTGCATTCAGTGAATGCTTTTCAGACACTGCCTGGGGCAAACAAGGTGCTCCATGCATTTCCCAATCAAACTGGTTGCTGGGACGCTCTGCCCCAGCTCTGGCACGAAACTGGACTAAGGGGAAGGGGTGTAACCACCCCCTTCCCAGACCCACCCATAGCAGGGACCTTAGAGTTAGTCCAACCCCTAAACTTACTATAAGTATGACCTTCGACATTCCATTTCGACTGGAAGATGAAAGAAATCTCCCTTGTGGTCAAGGAGTGACCACCCTGTTCAAACAGGCACCAACTGCATCTTTGCCGGTCTGCATTTTCGAGGCTCCTGCTGGATCCCGAAGAATCCGCGACACAGTACACGGACTTCCAGACATCTCTGACAGTGACCTGCACTCCCAGGAAAGCTGAGACCTGTAGCGGACACAAGAGACGTGGGACTGGAACTCCTGGACATCCTGCATCTTTGCAACTGCACCTACTTCCCGAGGTATCCTGAAGTTGTGCATTGAAGTATTTGAAGCCCCTACCCCGAGCACCTTTTGTACCGAAGCTCAGAGGCCTACACTCCACGAGTGTCCCGTGGGCCTGCTTTGTGCATTTCCGCTCGAGGCCCCCTTCGCGGTTCCTAGTCCGTTGGCTATCGAGCCACCACGAAGGGCCATCTTTGATTTAGTGAGCTTTCCTGCTTGCTCCAGACGTGCTCCCACTCCTCTCCAAAGGAGGAGTCCCTCAGACCTTGCTGGTCTGCACAGAAGCCAATCTTGTCATCTTGCATGGCTTGCTGTATCCAAGGCTTGTTGGGTCCAATCCGGATTCCGACACCGCAGTCAACTAGATCCTTCGTGGGACAGCTAGAATCCTGCTCCTGGTCATCGTCGATGCCGCCTGGTCCTCGTGGCTGAAGAGTCAAGCTTCACCTCTTTCACCTGAAATCACCCGACATCGGCTGGCATCTTCTCCTCACCATCCTGGTCACTGGCTAGTGACCCAGACTCTGTCCCCTCTGCTTTCAGGTTCTTCACATCTCCGATCCACCCTTGGATCCACCCGGACACTTTTCCTCTGGTCGCCTGCAGCATTTCTTCGCAGCTCTCCATTGGACGACGAAACCTGACACCAAAAGACACCTATGCACCCGTCTTCCCTGGGTGAGGTAACGCGAGTACTCCGGTGCTTCCGTGGGTCTTGACTCTCGAAGTGTCCTAGTCTAAAAGGGTTCCATCGTAGTTCACCTTGAAGTGCCCTTAATCTTTAAAATTGTAACTTGTTCGTTCTCCATAGAAAGTCAAGGGTGATCCGCGGCTGTGTTTAGACACTGCACGCGTCCCCCGTGGGCCTCCTGCATCCTAACCGTGGGTGGTTATAGGTAGCCCCTGTGGTTCTACAGGCCCTAGGCCTGCTTTCTAACTCTCATGTGGTTCTTATACCACTATTTTAGTATATGGTTTGTGAGGCTCCTAGGGCTTAAGGTATACTGTGCAACTCATTGTATGCTAATTAAGTTCCTTGTATTGTACTTTTACTTCTGACCTCATAAGGAGTCCAGAGGGGTTGTGTTTAGAATAATTACATATATATTTGATATATACCTTGTGTGGTGTGCTTTCATTTGCTAATTCAAGAGATTATAATTGGTAAAACAACTAGCTTAACTCGCCTCTAAGTCTTAGCCTGAAGGCTGCTCTCCACAGCTACCACTAGGATAGCTTCCTATAAGGTTGACTTTACAACCTACCATCAATAAGGGTCGTTTGGACTGGTGCAAGGTGCCCACTTGAATAGTGGACATCATATACCAGGCCAACATCTCACAACAGGTACCTCTGTACAATCTCTTGCACACTCCTCACATGAAGGTGCATTGCTGGTCTTCTCTTAGTCGTTTGTGAGAGAGAACACCTTTATTGTGTAGGAGGTAGCCCCAAATAATCAATATGCCTCCCCACAGTTGCCGCCCCTTTTACTGCTGGTCAGCCCACTGGCCATATCAGATAGCCACACATGCAACGGGGGTTAGGAGGTTGGCATGGTCTAATGCTGCTCACTGGGAGGATCAAATATACCAAAAGCAATTTAATGTGTGGGAGAATATACATGAAATAGGGGCTACTCTCCATGACATAGCTGACACCGTTAAAGGACTCTCACAGGTGAAAGGCTGATCTGTGCCTTAGATAACATTGCAAAATGTTACCAAGACAGATGCATGAAGTACATCTTACAGCTTTTACGGAAGAGAGTGCAAGAGAACAAACCATGAAGATGATTGAGCCAATAAGTAAAAAATGCAAATGTCACTCATCAAGCCAAAACATGAAGGAGGTTCTACAGAGGCAACACAGATAGAGGGGACACAATACCTGCCAACCTCACACCTCTCCTACAATCACTGGCACCACATTCACCTGAACCACCTCCAGCTCTCTAACCTCCAACCCCACCAACTCAGTCACTCACAACACAAGACCATTCTCACTCATTCTCACCACCAGAATTTTGTGAGTGAGGTAGTAGGAGAAACCACCTAAATAACTGCTTTTTCTGTAAAACAACTGCCCTATTCCACACACAGCCACTGCCATAAAGTTTGCCTATTAAATCTATATGCTTAAAAAAAATTATAAACTGTGTCTGTTGGACTTGGCCCTTTTGGCAGGTTCACCCTGAAACTTTTTGCATTTTCCTAGCCTGTTTCTGTAACCTGGTGTTGGTGATTTTAGGCCTCTTCGCACTTTTTCACTGTGGTCCAGTGCGTGCGCTCTCTGTGTATGTGTGGTGAGAGTGGCCTGCCCTCCCATAGGAATGCATGGGGAATATGTGTGTCCATGGTAGTTCCTGATGTGTGGGGAGTGCAGGGGCGAGTTGGGTATGTGCGAACTCGTGAGATTAAATGCTGCGCGATGATGTGTGCTGATTTATTGTGTCTAGTGGAGAAGTGCCACTTCTAAAAGTTGTTATGTCTGGGCAGTAAATGTGAATTGACTGTCTGGCTTGTGATTGGCTGGAGCTGGCTGGTGTGCTTGGCTCCAGGAGTCAGGATGGGTCTGCTCGGTGGTGAATGGGGAGATCTGCATGTTGATGGCAGGGAGGAGTTGCAGCTGGGACCTGAAGAGGGCTGGACCTTCCCTCCACAATGCTGGCTCCACCCCCAGTGGTGTGTCTGATGTCCCTGACCCATCCTGGGAATAGGCAGAGGGGCTGAGCAAAACAAAGTGCTCCAGAACCAGTTGCATCTGGTTCACCCCTTGCCTGTACCTTTGGAGACAAAGGATTTTGTGTATAAAAAAGGGGCTGTGTCCCCATGAAAATGTTCTTGTGCTCAACTTGAAACAACCAGGGGCATGCTGCTGCTGGGGCCCAGGGGAAGGCTTGCCTCCCTGGGCCCTGCCCAGCCCCTGGATGCCTAGGAGACCTTGTTTCTCTGGGACCCTGCTGCCCTCCTCATCTGGGAGAACCCTTGTTGCTGTATGCCCTTATTTAGGGACCTTGGGGGACTTTAGGCTTTGTCCCTTTCCTCGGGACTTTGGTTGCCTCTAGTGCTGCTGGATGCGCTATCCTTTGATGACCCAGCAGAGGAGAAGCGTGGGCTGCACAGCGTGATGCTGCAGCCCCTTTACGAGGGAATCTCCAGCTTAGGGATTTCCCCGAAATTGCTCCACTGCGGGTGCCCAACCCGCTTATTTAATTATTTTTGTACACGGGTGTCCACCCCGTTTATAGCAGCACAAGCGGGTGCCCACCCCGCTTCTACTTTTATTTTGCCTTCGAGGGAGCCTACCCCTTGTTTTGCCCCTTAAAAGCTCACCGCTGCAGCCCCTCGCCCGCGTGCCTGACTGTGGGCGGGGCCTGGAGTGTCCCAGTTCCGCTTCCCGCTTCTAGGGAGAGCTGTCCTACGCCGCATTGGGCGCGAGGGGAAGAAGGTGGCCGATGGTAGCGCGGGGCTCCCCGAGGTGAAGGGAAGCCCCGTGCCACAGAAGAGGTGCTGTCGCGTTGCCCGGGTGAAGAAGAGACGGCCGCGAAGAAGCCGCATCGAGCCTCGCGGGCTCTGCTCTAAGTCCCGGTCCCGAGATGGGGGACGGGGTGAATCAGCACACGGACGAGGCAGGGCTCCCATGAGTAGGGAGAACCCTGCGTGCCGCCACGACGAGAGGAGTCGAGACCGGAGCATACGAGGAGCCCAGCGAGTCTCCAGAGCCCGGTGAAGAGTTGTGAAGAGGCCCCTGAAGCACCCCGTGGGTGCTTGCTTGTGCTAGGGGGGCATTTAGGGCGGCCCCGGATGGCAGTGGGCCGCCCCAACGTTTGAGTTATCTCCCGAGCCCGAGGGCTCCAACAATGGCCCCAACAACTTGTAGAGGCAGGAAATTCTTCTAAGGAATTATATAAAATATTACAAGCATTTGTAAAACCTGTAGCATGTGAAAGCCCTGATGACTTTTCCCAACTCCTATGTGACGATATTTCCCTGTTTTTTGAAAATAAAATTCATCTGATTTATGAGAAAATAATGAAGGCATCTGGCCAAAAGAACCAAATGAATGCCATCTTTACTCCTCCTATATCCCCCAAGCAGAGAGATATATCATTAATGGCATTTCCAGCTGTCAGTAACTCAGATCTATCTTTTCTCTTTAGTCATATCAAATCGGGGTCTCCTGAAGATCTCTTGCCCGCCAAAATAGTTGCCCCCCTAAGTATCTTACTTGGACCCCAGATTCAGGATATAATAATAAATCAATCGCTCAGGGAAGGATGTGTGCCCACAGAGTGGAAAAAAGCAGTGGTGAACCCTATCCGGAAGAACGCGGCACTTCCTTGGACAGACCTCACAAACCTGCGACCCATCTCCCTCCTGCCTTATTTTGGTAAAATGACCGAGAAGCATGTGAATTCCCATCTGTCAAAATACATCGAGGCAGCGGAGGGCCTGGACTTTTCTCAATCTGGGTTCAGGCCCAATCACAGCACCGATTCTGCCCTCCTCTCAGTGACCGATACCATCAGGATGTCACTAGATGGAGCAGCCTCTATGATTCTAGGGCTGCTGGATTTATCCGCTGCCTTCGACACGGTGTCGCACGAAATACTTCTCGGTCGTTTGAGAGAGTTGGGCATAGGAGGTGTGGCTCTGTCCTGGTTGGAGAGTTTTCTCTCAGGCCGCTCGCAAGGAGTCAGATTGGGCTCCCATCATTCCACCTTAAGGGAGCTCACCAAGGGAGTGCCACAGGGCTCATGCCTAAGCCCCACACTTTTTAATGTATATGTGGCCCCCTGGCAGACATTGCAAGAACATATGGGTTCACCCCGGTGTCATACGCTGATGACACTCAGCTTTTATTCCCCTTCCATACCCTAACTCCCGCAATACAAAAATCTTTTGCGGAAGGTATGAGGGCCATATCGGACTGGATGGCTCTAATTTGCCTCCAGTGCAACGTGGACAAGACGGAGGTTATGCTATTCGGGGAGGCCACGCTTTTGTGGTCACCAGAATGGTGGCCCCCGGATTTGGGACCAGTCCCCACTCCCAAACAGACTGTAAAAAATCTTGGTGTGCGGCTTGATAAGGCACTTCTGTTTAAAGAATATATCAATCAAGTAGCAGGGTCCTGCTTTCATGTCATCGGACTGCTACGACGTGTCTTCCAATTCCTACCTGACAACTATAGGAAAACTCTTGTCCAGGCATTGGCAACCAGTAGGCTGGACTATTGCAACGGCCTGTTTATTTCGGCCAATGAAGAACAACTACAAAGATTGCAGGTAGTCCAGAATACTGCAGCGAGACTTATTCTCAATGCTCAGCCAAGGACTGCTTCTCATCTTCTCCTGACCAAACTCCACTGGCTGCCGGTCAGGCAACGTGTAAAATATAAGATCTGCTGCACAATACATAAATGTCTGTTTGGCATGGGACCTAAGTACTTGAAAGAAAAATTCCATCACTACAGCCCTGGGCGCACGTTGCGCTCTAGTAGCCAACAATTGATCCAGGTTCCAAGAATTAGGAAGGCTAGGCAAGGAGGCCGAGCTCTTTCCTATAAAGGCCCTATTCTATGGAACTCACTTCCCCTTATTTTAAAACAAACTGCAAATTTCTTGCTTTTTAGGAAGAAGTTAAAAACACACCTATTCTCGACTCCTTAAGATATTATTCCTTTTCTTCTCTCACAGCTTACTGGTACTATGAGGCCTCCTTGGAAAAGCGTAAGCGCGGAGATACCCCTACGGGGGTCGAATCCTGCGCTATACAAGAATATAAATAAATAAAATATCTAAAGGGCCCCAGTGTGGGTCTCGCGGGCCAGAAGGGCCTGTGTTCTTGCCCCTGAGGGCCCCAGTTCTAGGGGGAATGTGTATTTACAGAGCCTATGTGGCTCCAACGGTTCGGGCCATATTTGAGTATGTAAGGAGCCAGTGTGCTCCTGGGCACAGTTGATTTCAGAGCCAGAGGGCTCCAATGCTGCACAGTTTGGCCCCACTATTCTAGAGCCAGATGGCTCCACCATGAGGCGCAATTCAGGAGAGAGCCCCTGAGAGGGCCAGAGGTGGCACAGTGGTGCCAGTCCCCCCCCCCAGCTGCGCAGCACTTAGTACCAGCTGCAACGTTTAGGCCCTGTTGTTGTTCTCAGCTGCCCAGCAAGTAGTGGGCAGCTGCAACATTTAGGTTTTGCGCAGTGGCGCATCCTTGACCTTCGCTGCATTGGCAGGGCGTCCTGACATTCTGGACACAGGGCATTTGAGCCCCTTCTTGGATTGCCAGTGGCCAGGGGGGACTAGTAGAGGTATAGGGCGCAAGGCCCTAATGTGATTTATGTGCTCTAAATGTGGTGCTAGGAAATGTAATGCGTTTAGTATGTGTTCCGCACCCTGTGTTGGATACCTCTAGATATGGTTTAGGCTTATGAGGCTGTTTTACTTATTTAGGTTTGTGTTAGTGAGATTGTACTTCACTGTGCGATTTACGCCCCTAAATGTGAGTCATACTTAGGAGGTAAGGTCTAATGTGTTTAGACTAGTGAGAAATTGCATAATGTGTTTATGCGGGTGAGGTTGGCGCAGGATATAATACGCGTCTGAGGTGACTGTGCATACTGTAGTTTATGTTACAGGATGAGGTGGAGCACAGTGATTACCAGTGGCTACTGGTTGTAGGTGTATGATCTATTTTTACTTGTACCAATTTCTGCTAAGTGTTGATCCTGACAGTGGCCCACAAGGCCCTGTCCTGTGTAAATAATCCCTTGTGAATATTGCCCATGCCAGTTGGCACAATGTACATTATGTGATTACTATCTGATGTGTTATGAGAATGCAAAAGCTATTTTTATGTAACCTTGTGTGAAGTTCCTTTTGTGGGGTGCCTGAGATGTAGTTACTGTGTGCGTGCGCAAATGCTTTACACATTGCCTCCGGGATAAGCCTGACTGCTCGTGCCATGTCACCAAGGGGGTGAGCGGGGGTTATCTTTGGCGTGTAACTCCCTTGCCCTGACTAGAGTGGTGGTTTCTGCCTGGCTTTGGCGCTAGCCTTATTAAACCAGAAATCCCAGTTCTAACAGTGTCTATCATTCATCTTTGTTGAATATTTAGGGCCTGATTACGATGTCAGGATTGCAGCGGTACTGGAAGCGACCGACCTCCGGTCGGCGCTCCTTACACCACTATTACAATGCGACCGCATAAGGTGCATCGCATACTCCCATTTCTCTATGGGAGCTTGAGGTGCAGCCATAAACCGGTAGTAGAACACGCTGCCATGGAGAAATGGGAGATTCTTGTAATCCCTGCACTGTGTGGCAGGCACCTTGAGGGTGCCTGCCAGTGCATGGATTAAGTGCCCCCTAGCCCCCCAACTGGAGGCCCTGGAAGAATGGGGCTCTGCTAGGGGCCCCCAAAGTCGCTTTCCTACAGGCTTTCCATGTCAGAAAGCCCAACATGGAAAGCCTGTCGGAAACCAACATCGTAATCCCGAGAGCAGAAACGCCATCCTCAGGGATTACGTTGGGGCCTCTGACTGGTCGACGGGCTTCTTGAGCCCATCGGAATCAAGCCAGAATGACCGTCCGGTTTCAATTTCGACCACCTACATTGTTAATAGGCAGTGGTAGTCGGAGGCTTTCTGACCGACATTATAATTTTTTATTTTTTTTACAGAGGAAAGTGGTATGTCTATTTGGTTGTTGGGTTACCTTTAAAGTGT
This sequence comes from Lissotriton helveticus, assembly GCF_964261635.1. NCBI lineage: Eukaryota > Metazoa > Chordata > Amphibia > Caudata > Salamandridae > Lissotriton > Lissotriton helveticus. Next base: position 491,073,728 of record NC_136063.1, read on the forward strand.
ATTACATTTAAACTTTTCATTCTTATATTGAAAGCATTTTTAACTGGCAAAAAATGTATTTTGTCAGCGATGCAATGCATTCATCTTCAATTTTGAGTACAGGAAATAACACTTTAAAGTTTGAGCTATAAGAACATTTTATGGAGCATGAAACAAGGTATGTTGCCTACAAATAGTGTTTGGGAAACTAAAAACTATCCTTGGGATTGGTTAAAATGAAATAATATACAGTCTTAAAACAAAGGGTAAATGCTATCTTGGAGAGGGAAGTGGTTATATGATAACACTCCAGGAAATGTCAAGGGAACCAGTGTATGTACAAAGTGGGTAAAAATGCCAAAGTCCATAAAGAGTCCAAAAATAAGAACCCACTATACTAAATTAAACTTAACTCATTCCTTCAAGCCAGAGTGTGTGGCAGAATCATGTTCCTGGTCTGAGGCATTGGTTTCTGGCCAACCTCGATCTCTGCCTTCACAATAATGTTAACGTTTTCCTCGGATGCGGGAATCAAATGGCAGGCTGTAGCAGGATGGCAGGCTGTAGCAGGACCGAATATCACATGGGAAGACTAAAATAGAAGGGTAGCTGGGGAAACAGGGATCACGGTGGAACTGGAAGACAGGACAACAGGAGATGGGGTGAATTGGGGGGGGGAACATGTTAAAAGATAACTATCAAGGAGGTCATGAGACCACATGAAGTTCAGAGCTGTTCAGTGATCATGTTAGATCTTACCAACTAAGTCCTAGAAATCTCAAGAGATGGTTCCCAGAACCACTTTGATTGGTCTCGGGGCCTTCTTGAGGGAACCCAGGTACCCCTATTCAGGTGAAAGGGATTAGGCTGCAGAAAGGGAGTGTGGGTGTTACGGACAGAAATGTCCCTCAACTCTAGTTTTTCTCGGTGGGCACTTGGAGGAGTAGGTAAGGCATGGACTAGGGGTGAAGCTGGAGGCCCCTGTGGAATGGGGCCTCAGGTGTTAAGGTGTTAGGTGCAGACCCATGTGGTGTGGGTTGCTGCTCTTGAGACACCACAGGATGGTCTTGCACAAATAGGAGACTCAAGATCTTCCTTCTCCTGGCTGGTGGTATCCGCATTAATTGCCCACTAAGTGATCTCTTCAGCCTGCCTCTGCCTCGTGTCTCTTGGCGATAGATCATATGAGTCTCAGGCCTGATGTTCTACCCCCTGCTGGTGATGGCCTCCTTGTCCTTGCTGGTGGTGTTTACTTTTCGTGGCTACCTCTGAACCGATGATCGTAGTTCTTACACATGGTCCTGCAGGGATCTTCTATGAGCAGTTTGATCAGATGAAACGCAATGTGAAAAAAATAGAGACTTTTACATTTCATTGGGTCAATAATCCATATCTACATACCTTTAGCTAACATGAATTTTTCCCACTGTACATGTGCTGAAATTCTGGAGTATTTAACAAACATTTCACTATCCTCTGCTTTTATACACATATTTTGATATTTACAAATGGAATATTCACTTAATATCTACGGATTCAGTTATTCAAAGTAGAAGAAAGAGTTGTAATAGGAGTAGATGTCATTGTGTAATCCAGCTTAAACTCTTGAAAATGTAGATTTTCAACAGATTTAATTTCTGAGAGAAGAGAGTTTTTAAACTACAAAGCCTTTTTAACATGAAATATTCCACACATTGTTAATTATTGTAAACTTTTAATGTAAAGTAAGGTAAAGGTACACAATGTCAGCATCACATAAAGTAAAATGAGCAAAATGGAACTTTTACAGAATTTAAATGTATAACTTGGGCTTAAAGTTTTATTTTGACAGAAATTCCGAGTTAGTTAAAAGCATTTCCAAAATGTTGAGATCAAATGATCAGTCATTTCAAACTGAATAAGCATGAAAAATGCATGTTAGGAAAGATAAACCTTTAAACCTTTCATATAATTTAAAATCAGGTTACATATAATGTAGAAGTTTACAGCCCCGCTCAAAGTGACTATGATAGGTGCACAGCTATCAAAACGCATGACCACTTAGGTGGTTAATATTAATATACATTTAATGTTTCTCTGTTGCTCATACCCTTTCATCTGAACATAGAGGGTCAGCCAGGCAGCTTTCAGGACCCTCTGATACAGTGATGTCATGCAGTGGAGCCAAAAATGTGGCAGGGGGGACACGATCATAATATCCTGGAACTTAGCACTTGCCCAGCGACGAAAGTCCTCCAAGTGATTGTGGCATAGCTTCCCTTCTTCGGGTGTGGTGTGCCATTGCACAGCAGGTTGATGCGATGTCCTTCCAGATTTAGACCTGAGATGAATTGGTCAGTGGGATCTCTGGAACCATATAGAGCTGAGGGTACTTGTTGACGACCCCTTGGCTGATGATGTTTCATTCAGGTTCTGAGGTAGGTGCGTCTCCTCAAGTCTCTGCATGCCCAGGAGAGAGATGATTGCATGTACCTAGAGCACAACAAAAACTGAGCTAATAAACACATCGTATGTATGCCCCGTTGTGCATCTGCTGAGATGCTCTGGTTGGAAATCTGTAGGGTGTGGGGCACTGAGCTAAAAACTGAGCTAATAAACACATAAAAACAGTGATTGTTGGTGTGCGAAGTAAGAAGTATAGTATGTTTGCCCTAAAACAGGGGTGTACTATGTGAGATTTTGTGATATTATGTTACTAATAATAAGTTTTAGAGTGTTTGAGATGATGAACAGTGAACTGGCTTTAACTAGAGCATGTTAGTTGATGACATTATGTGAAGGATACAGAGTGTATCAGGATGGTAAATATGGACAGTGTGTTAGTCATCCACTATTCATTGTTGACCAGAGATAGTCCAAATAAGTGGAGCAACCAAACCATCTCAAGAGAAAATATTAGGTAACTAGCTGATGCTGCACCTTCATACCCTGAACTCTATCCTGTGTCTGCTCCTGGGTGCATGGATGTGGACATACATCAGGGTAAAGATCTATATGTATGTCCCATTGCATGGTGATGTTGTAAGACACACAACAGGCTACAACAATCTTGCACAAAGCTCCAGGGGAGTACAGCACCCCCGTTGTATGGTCAAGACATCTCAATTTATTTATTTATTTATTTGCGGGTTTATAACGCGCTTGGATCACCTCCCAAAGGAGTATCTCCGCGCCTTTGGCATCCTTCCTACACATAGACAGTGAGTACAAGTCCTATCTAATAATTTTGAAATAGAAATGTTTTTAGTTGTTTCCTAAACAGAAGAAATTCCTTGCAGAGTCTTAAAGCAAGTGGGAGGCTGTTCCACAGCGTTGGACCCGCAATTGAAAGGATCCCAAAAGTGCTTTCAATAGTGGCTTGTCTATTGTTCGTTTGCTGAGATGCTCTGGTTGGAGGTCTGTAGGGTGTGAGGAGATGGATAAATAGAGTATACCCAGCATCACCTACAATAAAGACGTGTGAAGTGTTTACAAAAGAGCTTCTATTATAATTGCAATACTTCATGGCCATATATGTGTAGTTTGTGTCAGGATAATGTGTGTGTGAAGCGGAGTTCGGTTTGTTGGGGTTAAGCCTAAGGCAGTGACTGGTTAGCCAGGATTAAAGGATGTATGACGTTACAATGCATACTTTTACAACGCATACCTTTACAACGCATTTTTTACAACGCAACATCCATTACAACGCATTCCATTACAACGCATGCCCTTACAACGAATTTTTAATAACTACCTTTACAACACATTCCATTACAACACATACTACCTTTACAATGCATACCATTACAACACATACCATTACATTGCATGTATGGTAAGTATTGGATAGTGTAGGGGTAAAAATTACTATTCTAACTCCAGGGGGGTGCAACAGTAGGGTAAGTGTTGGATAGTGTAGGGGTAAAAAATACTATTCTAACTCCAGGGGGTGCAACAGTTGGGTAAGTGTTGGATAGTGTAGGGGTAAAAATTACTATTCTAACTCCAGGGGGTGCAACAGTAGGGTAAGTGTTGGATAGTGTAAGGGTACTGTGCGTTGTGATGGTATGCGTTGTAATGGTATGCGTTGTAATGACTGCGTTGTAATGACATGCGTTGTAGTGGTATGCGTTGTAGTGTCATGCGTTGTAATGGCATGCGATGTAATGGATGTTGCGTTGTAAAAGTTTTGTTGTAATGGTAGTGCGTTGTAAAAGTTGCGTTGTAAAGGTTGTTTCCCGGATTAAACTGTGGAAAGAGTACTATTTAAGTGTTGGATATCATTAGCTGATGACATTTTCATGTAGAGTAGGGTGTCATCTGTATAAAGATGGTAGGCAGTTCTGCCTTATTCAGGATCATCGTAAGAGGTTAAATAGGGCAGGGGATAGGATTGTTGTGATTGGCTTTTCTGTTGAGGTGTAGATGTTTAGTTTAATTAGCTGAGAGCGTTGGTTTAGGAAACCACTGAAGGTCATTCAAGTCTGACTGATTGTGTGCCATATTATCAGACGGTCAAGCACAGGTTAATTTAGTGACTTTTGTGGTTCACCCTGGCAAGGATTGTGGCTGTTGCTTGAGAAAGGCTCACACCCCCCTCAATCAACCACCGAATTTCTCACAAATTTCTACTTCTGGGAAATTGGGGACCTACTACTGTTGCAGGTTCTCCGAGGTGCTGTTTGCAGATTCTCAGGAGGTGCTGTGGAAGCCTTTGTGATTTCATGGTGGTCAGAACTGTAACTCAATTGTAGGAGTAAAACTAAGAGAATTTTTTTTCCGACACCTTTTGAGATTCATGCCCAGAACGTTTATAAAAAGAGTAACATACATTTTGAACTCACACTAATTTACTTCTTTCAAACTTTTAAAAGCTTACAGCAAAACTTATTTTGATGCTTACAAATATTAAACTGCCAGAAAAACAACCACAAAACAAAAATCCAAACTAATTGACTTAAAGTGCAAACTATCCCAAGAGCTCAATCTGAAAATAAATTTGGTTTTAAATATGCCTCACACTATAATAATGTTTGTGTGTGACAGAGTGCCTGGTGAAGGACCATTTACACTTTGGATGCTTCACAAACTGATACAGCTTCTAATTATTATCTCAGAACGTATGCCATGCTCCTTTTCACATGCTACTGTGGAAAGTAATTAAGATCGGAGAGAATTTTATTAAGAAACTACTTATCAAAAATGTAGTGAGAGATTATCATGTTGATATCCACATGATTTGGAAGATTAGCAAACAACTCAATTTTTGCACCATTGCATTGTATCCCTGATCTGACGGGTAAATACGCTAAATAAAACTCAAGAGTCTGATTTAGATTTCAGTGTAATTGCACTCTCAACTTAGAGATGCCCAGTGGGCATCTCTGACTATTGGCAGGACCTGGCATCATGGCGGATCCTGCCAATGTACTGAAAATGTGCTCTATAGCTCTGTGAACATGATAGTGACAACTGGCACACTTTCAATATGTTTTTTTGATTTTTAAAGCAAAATCCCTAAGTGTGATTTTCTTTTTGAAACTAAAAAAACTTTGACCCCCCCTCATCATGGAAGTTTTCTCCCATGCTGTGGGGATCTATAAGAGTTTTTATTTTCCCTTACTGCCACCTTTTTAGGTCTCGACCTAAAGCATTGCTTTTAGCAATGCTTGTTGTCGAGATTTCTAGTAAGCGGTCTGAAAGGTCTGCCAACGGCGGATCACGCACAGTTCATGTGAGAAAGGCGCATGCACAAACCAGCCACGTCACAACCCACCATTTGTCTGTGCCTTGGAGACTTCAAAGATGCCGCTCCCCAGCCCGCCGCATCAGACTTCAAAGGAATGCGCTCCCGCCCCGCCCCCGCCACAGCAATGCCTAGAGCTTTTTAATTTACATTCCTTCCCATCCGGAATCCACTTGGCGCCCGGAGTTCAGTGGTGAAGCTGCACATTCACTTATAGTGTGCTGCATGGCACGTGATTTTTCTGAACACTAGCATAACTTTGTAGGCTGCGCTTTGGTTGAGTGTGGACGCTATTCATACTATAGATGCCTTTGGACTTTTCCTTGTCTGTTCTACATTCTGCATGTGATTACAATGAGGCATTATGGGACTTGCAGTCCTGCTTGTTTCAACATGCTATTCATGGATCGGCACTTGAGATCATAAACACACATTATGTGCCACTTTTCGAAAGTCTGGCATATGTTCTATTGACTTTAAGCTTCAATCGCACCTACTTGTTTATATTTAACTCGGCATTGAGCAGCCATGCATTTTATTTCAATTATGAGTGTGTTTTACGGGCTTAGCTTTGAGCGGTTTCTATGCTAATTGAGGGATCAGCTGTACTTAATCCCATCTCCCTGATGCCTCATGTTTACGCAGCATCTTCATTTTTAAATGTTATACGAAAGAGGTTTGCTCAATTTTTTAAGATATATGATAACGACAGCAGATGTTCTTATATAATGAAATAGATACATTTCCAGTACAATTGTCAATTCTATACATTGCATGTATATTTCAGTGGTCCGATGATGCACTTTGCAGTTAATGGATTTATGTTAAATGCACTATGCGTTTTTATAATTGTTTAGTTATTATTATGACCACTTATTTTATCGAATGTATTTCACATGTATGTATTTTGCGTACAATTTCGCTCAGTTTTAATCCGTGTGTATCTGTTTTCAAAAAGTTGGAACCAAGATCTGTTTTCTTTGTCTATGATAGTGACATAGTATAAATGTTCGCTCACCAGATTGAACAAGCATCCCGCTCCCCCGCCACAGCAGTGCAGAGAACTTGTTTTTTTGATAGACTTCCTCGCCTTTCTGTGTTTGCCCTCCCCTTAACCATACCCTCGCTCACGATTGGCTATGGCGTAACCTTTCACTGTTGACGTAATGGAACTACTATTTTAACTATAAGTTAAAATAATAACTTGTTTAGCACTTCGTGGGAGTGCACGTCTTGGTTTTTAGGCAATTGCATCGCTCGCTCTCCACTGGAAAGCAAGACTGCCAGTGCTTGTTTGTTCTCCCAGGTTTTCGCAGATCCCTGCCCTGCCTCCACACCCAGCAACACTTCTAGAGGTCTTGCTTAACGCATCTGCTGACTTCCATGACTGCACCACTCCAGGCTGCATTGCGCCTCTCATTAGCCGGCTCCTTTGTGGTGCAGAAGCACAGCCTGCTGCGAGCCGGACCGCTGGGCATTACACACTTGGCTCCAGTGGCGTCACTAGGGGGTGCGGGGGGTGCGGCCCGCACCGGGTGACACCAACACATGGGGTGACACCAACTCTGCACTGCAGCCTCGCCTCTGCTCCCACCTTTACTGTCGCTCCCTGTGCAAGCTTGTTCCTCATGAAGTTCACACTCGCCAGCATCTCGCAGGAGATCTGCAATGCTTGACTGCAATTTTCTTTGCTCACAAGGCAACTCTATAGCAGCCTAGCTCATCTGAGGGTGCATGGTTTCCTATTTTTCAGTATCTTGCAGTCTTCAGTTTTCCAGTGAACCAGTTCCAAATTTCAGCTTGCTCTTCACTACAGTGCCACCTGTTGCTCGCACTCTTGTTCATACAAATCCAGGGAAGACAGATGGAGTAAGAGAGAGAGGGAGACAAAGGGAGTTAGAGGGAGTAATACAGAGAGAGGGAGCTAGAGAGAGCAAGACAGAGAGAGAGGGAGCAAGAGGGAGTAACAAAGAGAGAGAGGGAGCTAGAGAGAGTAAGACAGAGAGAGAGGGAGATAAAGGGAGTAAGACAGAGAGAGAGAGAGCTAGAGTGAGAAAGACAGAGAGAGAAGGAGCTAGAGGGAGTAAGACAGCGAGAGGGAGACAGAGGTAGCTAGAGGAAGTAAGACAGCGAGAGAGGGAGCTAGACAGAGAGGGAGCTAGAGGGAGTAAGATAGAGAGAGAGGGAGCTAGAGCGAGCAAGACAGAGAGAGAGGGAGCTAGAGGGAGTAAGAGAGAGAGAGGGGGCTAGAGGGAGGAGGACAGAGAGAGGGAGCTAGAGGGACTAAGACAGAGAGAGAGGGAGCTAGAAGGAGTAAGACAGACAGAGGGAGCTAGACGGAGCAAGACAGAGAGAGAGGGAACTAGAGGGAGCAAGACAGAGAGAAAGGGAGTTAGAGGGAGTAAGAGTGGGAGCTAGAGGGAGTAAGACAGAGAGAGAGGGAGCTAGAGGGAGTAAGACAGAGAGAGGGAGCAAGACAGAGAGAGAGGGAGACAGAGGGAGCTAGAGGGAGCAAGACAGAGAGAGAGGGAGCTAGACAGAGAGAGGAAGCTAGAGGGAATAAAATGGAGAGAGAGGGAGCTAGAGGGAGTAAGAGAGAGAGAGGGAGCTAGAGGGAGGAAGACAGAGAGAGAAGGAGCTAGAGGGAGTATGACAGAGAGAGAGGGAGCTAGAGGGAGTAAGACGGAGAGAGAGGGAGCTAGAGGGAGTAAGACAGAGAGAGAGGGAGACAGAGGGAGCTAGAGGGAGCAAGAGAGAGGGAGCTAGACAGAGAGAGTGAGCTAGAGGGAGTAAGACAGAGAGAGAGGGAGCTCGAGAGAGTAAGACAGAGATGAGGGAGGGAGCTAGAGGGAGTAAGACAGAGAGAGAGGGAGCTAGAGGGAGGAAGAGAGAGAGAGAGAGGGAGCTAGAGGGAGTAAGAGAGAGAGAGGGAGCTAGAGGGAGGAAGACAGAGAGAGAGGGAGCTAGAGGGAGTATGACAGAGAGAGAGGGAGCTAGAGGGAGTAAGACAGAGAGAGAGGGAGCTAGAGGGAGTAAGACAGAGAGAGAGGGAGACAGAGGGAGCTAGAGGGTGCAAGAGAGAGGGAGCTAGAGGGAGCTAGACAGAGAGGGGGAGCTAGAGGGAGTATGACAGAGAGAGAGGGAGCTAGAGGGAGTAAGGCAGAGAGAGAGGGAGCTAGAGGGAGTAAGACAGAGAGAGAGGGAGACAGAGGGAGCTAGAGGGAGCAAGAGAGAGGGAGCTAGAGGGAGCTAGACAGAGAGAGGGAGCTAGAGGGAGTAAGACAGAGAGAGAGGGAGCTAGAGGGAGTAAGACAGAGAGAGAGGGAGCTAGAGGGAGTAAGACAGAGAGAGAGAGGCAGACAATGGGAGCTAGAGGGAGCAAGAGAGAGGGAGCTACAGGGAGCTAGACAGAGAGAGGGAGCTAGAGGGAGTAAGACGGAAAGAGAGAGGGAGCTAGAGAGAGTAAGAGAGAGCGAGGGAGACAGAGGGAGCTAGAGGGAGTAAGACAGCGAGAGAGGGAGCTAGACTAGACAGAGAGAGGGAGCTAGAGGGAGTAAGATAGAGAGAGAGGGAGCTAGAGCGAGCAAGACAGAGAGAGAGGGAGCTAGAGGGAGTAAAAGAGAGAGAGGGAGCTAGAGGGAGCAGGACAGAGAGAGGGAGCTAGAGGGACTAAGACGGAGAGAGAGGGAGCTAGAGGGAGTAAGACACAGAAAGAGGGAGCTAGACAGAGAGAGAGGGAGCTAGAGGGAGCAAGACAGAGAGGGAGCTAGAGGGAGTAAGAGAGAGGGAGCTAGAGGGAGTTAGAGGGAGTAAGACAGAGAGAGAGGGAGCTAGAGGGAGTAAGACAGAGAGAGGGAGACAGAGGAAGCTAGAGGGAGCAAGACAGAGAGAGAGGGAGAGGGAGCTAGACAGAGAGAGGGAGCTAGAGGGAGTAAGACAGAGAGAGAGTGAGCTAGAGGGAGTAAGACAGAGAGAGAGAGAGCTAGTGGGAGCAAGACAGAGAGAGAGGGGGCTGGAGGGAGTAAGAGAGAGAGAGGGAGCAAGAGGTAGTAAGAGAGAGGGGGCTAGAGGGAGTAAGACAGAGAGAGAGGAAGCTAGAGGGAGTAAGACAGAGAGAGGGAGCTAGAGGGAGTAAAACAGAGAGGGAGCTAGAGGGAGCAAGACAGAGAGAGGGAGCTAGAGGTAGTAAGACAGAGAGAGAGGGAGCTAGAAGGAGTAGGAGAGGGAGCTAGAGGGAGCAAGACAGAGGGAGCTAGAGGGAGTAAGACAGAGAGAGAGGGAGCTAGAGGGAGTAAGACGGAGAGCGAGGGAGACAGAGGGAGCTAGAGGGAGTAAGACAGCGAGAGAGGGAGCTAGACAGAGAGGGAGCTAGAGGGAGTAAGATAGAGAGAGAGGGAGCTAGAGCGAGCAAGACAGAGAGAGAGGGAGCTAGAGGGAGCAGGACAGAGAGAGGGAGCTAGAAGGACTAAGACGGAGAGAGAGGGAGCTAGAGGGAGTAAGACAGAGAGAGAGGGAGCTAGACGGAGCAAGACAGAGAGAGAGGGAGCTAGAGGGAGCAAGACAGAGAGGGAGCTAGAGGGAGTAAGAGAGAGGGAGCTATAGGGAGTTAGAGGGAGTAAGACAGAGAGAGGGAGTAAGACAGAAGGAGCTAGAGGGAGTAAGATAGAGAGAGAGGGGGAGCTAGACAGAGAGAGAGGGAGCTAGAGGGAGTAAGAGAGAGAGAGGGAGCTAGACAGAGAGAGGGCGCTAGAGGGAGTAAGATAGAGAGAGAGGGAGCTAGAGGGAGCTAGACAGAGAGAGGGAGCAAGACAGAGAGAGAGGGAGACAGAGGGAGCTAGAGGGAGCAAGACAGAGAGAGGGAGCTAGACAGAGAGAGGGAGCTAGAGGGAGTAAGATAGAGAGAGAGGGAGCTAGAGGGAGGAAGACAGAGAGAGAGGGAGCTAGAGGAAGTAAGAGAGAGAGAGAGAGCTAGAGGGAGGAAGACAGAGAGAGAGGGAGCTAGAGGGAGTACGACAGAGAGAGAGGGAGACAGAGGGAGCTAGAGGGAGCAATAGAGAGGGAGCTAGAGGGAGCTAGACAGAGAGAGGGAGCTAGAGGGAGTAAGACAGAGAGAGAGGGAGCTAGAGAGAGTAAGACAGAGAGCGAGGGAGACAGAGGGAGCTAGAGGGAGTAAGACAGCGAGAGAGGGAGCTAGACAGAGAGAGGGAGCTAGAGGGAGTAAGATAGAGAGAGAGGGAGCTAGAGCGAGCAAGACTGAGAGAGAGTGAGCTAGAGGGAGTAAAAGAGAGAGAGGGAGCTAGAGGGAGCAGGACAGAGAGAGGGAGCTAGAGGGACTAAGACGGAGAGAGAGGGAGCTAGAGGGAGTAAGACAGAGAGAGAGGGAGCTAGATGGAGCAAGACAGAGAGAGAGGGAGCTAGAGGGAGCAAGACAGAGGGAGCTAGAGGGAGTAAGAGAGAGGGAGCTAGAGGAGTTAGAGGGAGTAAGACAGAGAGAGAGGGAGCTAGAGGGAGTAAGACAGAGAGAGGGAGACAGAGGGAGCTAGAGGGCGCTAGACAGAGAGAGGGAACTAGAGGGAGTAAGAGAGAGAGGGAGATAGAGGGAGCAAGACAGAGTGAGAGGGAGCTAGGGGGAGTAAGACAGAGAGAGAGAGAGCTAGAGGGAGCAATACAGAGAGAGAGGGGGCTAGAGGGAGTAAGAGAGAGAGAGGGAGCAAGAGGGAGTAAGAGAGAGGGGGCTAGAGGGAGTAAGACAGAGAGAGAGGAAGCTAGAGGGAGTAAGACAGAGAGAGGGAGCTGAGGGGGAGCAAGACAGAGACAGAGGGAGCTAGAGGGAGTAAGACAGAGAGAGAGGGAGCTAGAGGGAATAAGACACAGAGAGAGGGAACCAGAGGGAGCTAGAGGGAGTAAGACAGAGAGAGGGAGCTAGATGGAGCTAGACAGAGAGAGGGAGCTAGAGGGAGTAAGACAGTACCTAACGCCGTACATTTACGACAGAGGTGGTCCATGCGGTAAGTCGTGAGGGGGTGACACCATGAGTTACCCGCACCGGGTGACACCAACCCCAGTGACGCCACTGCTTGGCTCGTTTTATGACCTTCTCTTTCTGTTGTCCTTTTGTAAACCCGGATCTCCAGGGCAGTAAATACAATAAAACAAATCTCTGCTTCACAGATTCCATGTTACAATCACTAGGACCTGGCTGCAGCGCCTGCAGGCTGGTTTGTGCACCGAGACATTACCTCAAAACAAGGATTTAGAACGTCCTGTTTAGCAATCATCCCCTCACACTCCCAATGATCCCAGACCTTCAGCTTATCAAGGGGTGGCCTCGCATTTATTCCAGGGGTTCATCTTTTTGGGCACATATATGCCCCCCCCACCCCTTTTTTTTTGCTTGCCACAGACCATGCCTCAACCGCTTGTGTAAACGGGCACAAGAGACAAAGTTCGTGCAAAGTTCGTGACATTTATTAATGTAATGCTCTAAATATGGAAATAACTCTCCCCATCGCAGAGCACAGATTTATTCCTCTGAGTGTTCTTTTATAGTGCACTTAATCAACATTAGGAGGTCAGCAGCTGTACTAATATGAAGAGCTTTCACATTACATTGTTCTCAGTTCGGCGGTAAATGTTTCCATATTAAACTATCGTTTTTTTTGTGGATTTACTTTAAGCTAGTGGCATTATAAATTACAATAACTTTCATTTAAGTATTAATTGTTCGAAAAAAATTAAAAGCCATTGTTATTTGTAATATCAATACATGTAAGTCCCGTAAATACAACACAGATTGCATTACAAATGCTATAGGTGTCACATTTGCGAAAGTTATAACTATTGGCATTGTAAATGACAAAGCTATTAATTTAGCTATTTTCAAAAATAAAACATAAATTAAAAAAAATTCATTTACAATGCCAATAGCTCAAACTTTCCTAATGCGAGACCTATTGCATTGCAAATGCTTGTTGATGGGGGTATGTGAAAGTAAAACCTGGCCTTTACGACCATCCACTCTAAATGGGGCAGCCCTTACTCTGTCAGGCTGTCAGAGGAGTATGTTAACAATGGAGTCAGAGTTGTCTTTGTTACTGACATATTGAAGGTCCTCCTGACTCTAAATGAGGTGGGCGGACCTTCAGTTTGGTGGAGAAAGGTACTAACTCACCATTGTGATGGAGTACCCTCTCCACCAAACTCTAAGTCAGGCTGTAAGTGGTAAGAACACAATGCAAACAATTCTTTACCCAGTAAGACTGGATACGGTTTCTGCTCAGAGCAGTGCATTTCTTTTTGATATCTTCATTACATTTATTAAACTCCACTTTTGTTTCATTTGTTTTAGCCATGGCCGAGTGTTTCCAATCTTGCCAAGGACTTTATAGATCGGCTACTGAATGTTGATTTCAACGATCGCTTGTCAGCTAGTGAGGCTCTACAGCATCCCTGGATCAAGACTATGGCTGCTTCTTCTTCTCTGAAGAACCTACATCGGTCCATTTCACAGAACCTGAGGCGCAGGGTCTCCTCCCGTTGTCAGAGTTCAAAATCAGCACAATCATCCAAATCTGGTTACTCAGGCAAATCCCGGCGCTTATGGGAGAGAGGAATCTTGGAACGTGACATGCTTTACCAACCCCATTATGAACAATGACTTTTTAACCATTGAATTTATTATCTACTTATGTAAACTATGCACCTTTGAGGTAGATGTGAAGCTAATTACTTTCATGTTTTAATCTATGAAGTTGTCAACACTTGATTGATTCTTAAGCCTATGTCAAAGAGTGAAAACACGTGCTCTCACGGTAAAGGCCCGATTTTCAGTGTATTTGCTGAGACTTACTCTTGGGGTACTTTTTGCTTGTTACTGAATTTCTGGCTGATTTAAGGAGATCAGTACTAGGCCAGGAGTACTACACAAAGAGTCACGCCAACTGATAGCCAAATATTGGCTTTGGTGAGCGTTTTGGAGCACACCTTATGGCGTTAGCCACTCCTATGTATACCATTTTCTTTATATATGAAACCAAATTAGATTCTAGTATTAGAGGGTGGTCTTTGTTCTTAATTGTCGCAAGTCTACTACAAGGTTTAGAGCGATTTATACTTGTTGCTCAACATGATTGGTTATTGATATTGGGCAACCTATTTACTTTCCGCACTTGGAATGCTTTAAATGTATGAGAAGCTGGAAAGAACTTGAGAGACAATCTGGATAATTACCTGAAAGCAACATGAAAATACTGTTGACAAATAGATCTCTTCTCTTAGCAAACGCTGTAGGCCAGATTCACATAGGTAAGCTTAGATGTTTAGTCTAAACTTATACCGAACGTAAAATCTTACCACTTTGGAATTCAAAAAGTGCATTTACAAGTATTATCTTTATGTCCGCACTCGGGCTGGATCTCCGCCACCCAGTGCGTACATAAAGATAGTACTCTTAAATGCCCACTGTTTATTCCCAAAGTCATAAACTTAGACGTTTGGTCTAAGTTTACACCAAACGTCTAAGTTTACGTTTGTGAATCAGTCCCTGTGAATGTTACAAGTCATATTTCATTACCTATTTTTTGGTACAAAAATATTAGTTATAAAGTTGCTTTGCATTTTTTTCTGCAAATCATAGGCACACATCTACTTCTCATTTTAATTGAATTCTACCCCTATTTCCTTAGACTTTTCCATAACATCTTTCTGTGCCTCCAGGCAACTTATTGTTTATTTCTAGCGAGTTAATGCCCTAGACTACATTTTTCAGCAAATTCATAAACCTTAATATAACTGATTTCTTATAGTGAGAAGTACATTGGATGTCTCAAGCAGCTCTTTTCTTGTGCATCCTCCCCCGATTAGACATTGGATTGACATGGATATTGTAGGAAGCTGGCTCTCTATATAGCGCACTAAAATGAAGTACGCTATGCAGAGAGTCCAGTGGGTCCCAGATTGGTACACAGCGGTAAAAGTAGATAATACTAACGCTCTATTTGTGGTAGTGTGGGCGAGCAGTAAGGCTTATCTGAAGGTAGTGCTAAGCATTTGTTGTATTCACAGACACAATAAATGAGACACACACTCAAGAATAAATCCGAGACCAATTTGCAAAAATAACTGATTTTTATATAATTTTTAAGACCAAGTACTTCATTCACAGGTAAGTACTTTCTTAGTTATGAATTATCAAAGTTCAGAAAATAACTCACTGTTGTGAGCAAATATGCACAATGGAAGTCTACGGAGAAAAATACAAAAATGCATATACATTCGTACAGACGGTTCTAGGGTTTCACCTTCGGGATTTAGGGTAGCAGCTGGGCAAGGTCCAATGTTTCACCAGCTGATCGCCAGGAGCATCCCAGATTCGGCTCGGAGCAGGGTTCTGAGGTCGTTGGTAGCTGGTGTGCTACAGAGAGGGGGGGCCACCTCAAAACAGGCTGCACAAGGGGGCTTACAGGTTAGTTTGGGGGGGGGGCGCAAATGAGGGATCATGTCACAAGGGTCTCAGGACCATGGGAGCATAGCTGGTTCATCGGTATCCAGGCCGGCGGGTTGGGTGTAGAGCAGATACGTCAGCCAAGCTCTGTGCGTCAAGATGGTCTTCGCGGTCAGGGACAGAGAGGTTGCAGGAACGATTTCGGGACAGCTGGGCCACTCAGGTAGTGGAACTCAGGGTTCTCGGAGTCCCTCAATAGGTGCTTGCTTCCTGGGTAGTTGGAGTCCGAATTGGAGACTTTGTCTCGGTTGCAGGTGGACAGGTATTTCGAATATTGCTATGGCACAGATCCAGTAGATCCTGGTGTCCTCTCACTTGGTGGTGGGACAGATCTGACCCTCTGGAGCTGGTGTACCTCTTCTTGCTTGGGTGCTGCATCGTAGTCGCCAGGGAGCAGGAAGTCGGTAAACGGAGTTCTGCGGTACCAGTGCCTGCAACTGCACGGGAGTAGTTCCTCTACTCCAAGGGAGGTTGCTGAGATTGGCAAAGGTCTGGAGGTGCTCCTGGGTTCTTGGGAGCCTCACAGTAGCAAGACAAGATAGCACACACTATGGTCGAGCCCTTGAGGCAGCAGGCAGGATGCCATGCCTAAGATTATGCATCAGGTACTCTGGTCTCGAGTCAGCAGCTCTTCTTTGTCTGTTGTCGTCTTCAGTCCATCGAATCTAAAGTTCGGAGTCCAGATGTGCCACCTAAATACTATTTGTAGGGGAGTTAGAAGGGGAGACAGGTAGTAGCCAATGCTACCTACCGTTAGGGCGTCTACACCCTTTATGTGACCACTTCCTTTGGGGAGTGGGCACAACCTTGACCCTAATTGGCTAATTCCCTCCCAAAACAAGGTGTAGGAAACTGAAAAGTGGGGTCCACATAACCTGCTCTACTTTCAGCTGCCTGAATGTGGACCCACCTCCTAATTTAACAAATGTTCCCGCCTGTCCTCTGGCTAAATGTGGAGCAGGACCGGGGGTTGGCATCCTCCACTATCTGGATATACCTAGGGTTGAATTTCCAAGGCGGCATTGCCTTTGAAGCTTCCCGCCTTGGAATTCCATTTCGGCCTGTAGGAGGTGTGAAGCACCTCTGCCCAGAGCAGGCTTTTTTTATAGCCTCTGAGAGTGCAGGCTTCTCACCCAGTGAGGTCATAAACATGTCTGACTGCCTAAGACTAGTCAAGATCACACTACTGTTTGGTAGGTTTTATGGGGACCCTCTAAGGTGTCCTCTGTGTGCATCTATTAATAAATAAAACACTGGCATCAGTGTGGATTTATTAAGAGGAGATTTTTGGTACCAAACATCGCTGGGCACAGTGAAACCATCATGGTGATGGGGAACACGTATTAATGGGTGTCCAGCCCATGAACCCTCCTTGGCTTCCCTGTACACTTAAAATATCCCAAGAATGGACTTAGATATTGTAGGGACATAGCTGCTCATGTTGATATGTCCACAAATGGGATATAGTGCACCATGCCTTAGGGCTGTAAGGCCTGCAGTAGGGGTGACTTACCTATACCTCATGAAGTGTCACATGCAGCCTGAAGTGGCTGTTTAGATGGGTCTGTAGGGTGGCACAATTTGTGCTGCCGACTCTTCTGTCCCAATGCCCTAGGTGCCAGGGATACCATTTACTAGGGACTTATAGGGGTTGCTGTAGTTGTGCTAATTGTGATACAGTTTTGGGAAAGAGCTCTGGCACTGGGAACCTGGTTAGCAGAGACCCAGTGCATTTTCAGTCGAAATCACATCACGTTGCTGGCAAAAAGAGGGGGGTAACCTCATCAAAAAAGGCACTTTCCTACAGATATTCACTTTATAGATTGCTTAATTTATGTTAGTGTAATGGAGCATTATTGACAGGAAACCCTTACAAACATTTAGTTATCCTAGGCAATCAATCAATCAATCAGGTGTTTGTTAAGCGCGACTACTGATCCGTAAGGGTCTCAAGGCACTGGGGGTAGGTGCAGATTCCAGTCCATCAAGGAGGGGGTCTGTTGAAGAGCCAGATTTTGAGGTTTCTTGCGAAGATGGGAAGCAATGTTGTCTGTCTGAGGTGGAGCGGAAGGGCGTTCCAGGCTCTGGCTACGAGGAAGGAGAAGGAGCGGCCTCCCGATCTGGTCTTCCTGGTGTGGGGGACCACGGTGTAGGAGAGCTGGGCTGATCGTAGGTTCCTTTGGGGTGCGTGGAAATTGAGTCGGCTGTTCAGGTATGCTGGTCCAGTGTCGTGGAGGGCCTTTTGTGCGTGGGTGAGCATCTTGAAGGTGACTTTGGCCTTGATGGGGAGCCAGTGGAGTGTGTGCAGGTGCTGGGAGATGTGGCAGTGTCATGGCAGGTTGAGGACCAGTCTTGTGGCAGCATTCTGGATGTTCTGTAGCTTGCAGGTGAGGTCTTTGTTTATTCCGGTGTTGAGTGTGTTGCGGTAGTCGAGTCTGCTGGTGACCAGGGCATGAGTGACGGTCATTCTGTGTTTGAGGGGGATCCATTTGAAGGTCTTACATAGGAGGCAGAGGGAGTGGAAGCAGGAGGATAAGACAGAGTTGATCTGGTGGTCCATTTTGAGCTCGGAGTCCAGGATGACTCCCAGGTTGCGTGCTTGGTCCGTGGGGGTGGGTGGGTTTCCGAGAGCAGGAGGTCACAAGGTGTCGTACAAGGCATCGGGGGTTGGGCCCATGATGAGTACTTCTGTCTTGTTGGTGTTTAGTTGTAGGCAGCTGTTTTTCATCCACGACAGCTTCCATGCCTTTTCAAAAGTTGTATCTGGCGGTGTTGGGTTCATTGGATAGGGAGATGATGAGTTGGGTGTCGTCTGCGTATGACACGATGTTGAGTCCGTACGTTCTGGCGATGGGGGCGAGTGGAGCCATATAGACGTTGAAGAGCGTAGGGCTGAGGGAGGACCCCTGAGGGACTCTGCAGGTGGTTGGTGTAGGGTCCGAGAGGAAAGGGGGGAGTCTGACCCGATGCGATCTGCCCAAGAGGAAGGAGCGGATCCATTCGAGGGCCTTGTCCTGGATCTCTGTGTCAAGGAGTCTGCGCATTAGGGCGCGGTGAGAGACCATGAGAGACCATTTCGAACGCCGCTGAGAGGTCGAGGAGGATGAGGGCTACTGTTTCTCCTTTGTCGAGTAGGGTACGGATGTCGTCTGTTGCGGTGAGGAGGGCGGTTTACGTACTGTGGTTTTTTCTGAAGCCGGATTGGGAGGAGTCGAGGATGTTGTACTCTTTGATGACTGTGGCGAGTTGGCTGTTGATGGCTTTCTCAAGGACTTTCGCTGGGAACTGAGCACGGAGATGGATCTGTAGTTTTTTAGGTTGGTGGGGTCGCCGAGGGTTTCTTCAGGAGAGGGTTGACCTCGGTCTGTTTCCAGCAGGGGCTTGCAGAGCGGGCTTTTAAATTAAAACAAAACAGCTCAATGATCTGGCATTTCTGAGTCCATCCAGCTGATCTCAGATTTATTATTGATGAAATTACCTTTTTTCTTTGCCATGAATCTATGCAGTATACCCCAATCACTGCAGAAGATTCAATATGTGTTGCCTTTCACAGTCATAATATTAAAATGAATGTTGAACAGGGCAAGGTATGTGTTTTTGGGCTGGCATATTTGTCCCCAACAAAGCTATTTGGTGATCCTGTTCAAATTAGAAGTTCTATCAAAGAGATAAACTATGGTTGTTCAAGGGTCATTCCTACTCATGTCCACCAAACAGGGCCAAAGATAGGGTGGGAGAGTAATTAGTGTATGAATCTATTAATATGACTGTAGGAAATTTATGGTAACAGGAGGATATTAGCACCACTGAAGGACAGACAGTTCTCCCGCTTTAAAATACATTACTTTGCTTCCTCTCATCTACTTGTCACATCCTGACATGCTGTGAGAGACTTTCAACAGGATGTTCAGTAGGGTGCTGTCTTCGGTGCATGTTCTTTAGTCCTTTTCATACGTGTTAAGAAGCAATTTCATTGTCTGCTTCAAGATTATGGGCTTATTTACAACCCATTGCGTCACCTGTTACTCACTTTTTTGACTCACAGGTGGTGCAATATGCCTGCCCATATTTACAAGGCCACGTAAAGCAACCCTGCGTGGCTTATCATGTTTTTGTAAATATGTCCCCCTTTCACGCGTTACTCTGCATGAAAGGGGCGTTCCATAGGTGTTGCTGTGGATGTTCCCACCCAAAATCCATGGAACCTGATACCTTCCCAGATTTACAAGGTTTTGTACACCTGGGATGTATCAGATTCCTATGCCTCACCAGGGGAGGCGTGAGGGAGGCGCAACGAGGAAAAATACCTTTATTCTTACTTGTTTTTCCTTTTTTTATATGTGCTGCATTCTGCAGCACACATAAAAAGAGGAAACACCTTCTGTGATTGTTTTTGTTCAGGAAGGTGTCCCTTCCTGCACAAAAAAACCACCCCTACAACACAGACACCCTTGCGCCATGGCGCAAGGGTATCTGCTTTGGCGCATGGCCGGGGCAACGGACAGGAATGCACCATATCTTGTGGATATGGTGCATTCTTGCCCTTTTCTTTTGATGCACAGTAGCGCAGCAGGAAGGCTTGAAGGCTTGCTGCGCTGTCATGCGTCAAAATATTATAAATTAGGCCCTATATCTGTATTTTAGAATTTACCTGGACATTTTTTCCTGGTTCCTGTAATTGCTGGCTTTTTTGTAATATTGAAGCATATTTTGGAAGACTTGGTGCTACATACACCCATTAATTAATTAAGCAATTAATGCTTATTTAATGAAAAGATCTCCTTGCTTACATACACAATTAGGTAGAACGTTCAATGTGAACTATGTACTGTGACCCACTCTTATAGTGCAAGTCAAGTGGTGGTGATACTTTTTAAATAGATCATGGATAACAGTGTGTATGCTGCTACTGTTTGTTTTGTGATGAGCTATAAAATAGAGTAAGATATGCTTAGCAGACTTAGAACCTTTATATGTTGGCAGACAGGGAACTCTGTCGCACAAGCGCAGCTACAATTTCAACCATATCTTAGCTGCATTCCACATAGTGGGCCGAATCACTTTCATTCTTGATAAAAGTCCAGTGCAGCTCAAAAGCAAAGGTAAACCAGTCAACCTGCATTCCAAAATGAAATTAATCACATTGAAGTTTCAACTTTCTTGTGAGATGATTCTCGTATTCTTATCCTAATGTCTAATTTCTTCTTGAAATTATAAGTGAGAACAGCACTTTGTGACTTTCAACAGTGACCACAATAGAACTTTTAAACTTTATTAAGAACATTTTTCACATTTTTCTTCAGAAAAGTATTTTACAGTTAACTCCCTCTTCATGTGTGACTTTACTAAGGACTTTTAATTTCCTGAGTCATGGGATACATTTAAAATTTAGAAGGTCATTTCATCTCCTTAGGGCCTGATTCTGATGTGATTAGGAAAGTCTCCTAACAGCATTTGCTTCTTCCAAATCAGTTCAGGAACGTGTGTTTCTGACCAACTCGGAAATGTTTTCGACCGTCTGAGTATAATGTGAGTTAGGCGTTAGGAATATCTCAGTCCCAACCCGACTGTATTTGGAATGACTGAGCCGTTTGGAGCAGAATCGTAGTCTCTTCGGGCCGCGTTTCCGAATGACTGAGTACGATGCTGGATTTGGGCAGCTTTTCTGAATCTTACCGTCCGACTCAAATCGGCAGTCGGAATGAGACTTTGAGGGCCCGTAGTGGGCCCACCTGCACCCAGAGCATTCCGAATCGGGCCCGTGGGGGTACACCTGGGTCCCTCCTTACCAGCCATGCACAGTGTGGCAGGCACCAGGAGGTGCCTGCCCCTGTGTGCCCGATTTTCCCCAGTCACCCCTTTCTTCAATAGGAGCCTATGCATTCCGCAGAACAAAGGCTCCATTGAAGTCAATGGGAGTCCAACTAAATCGTATCTGGAAGAATCCGGATACTTCGTACTCGGTCGGTTGGACTATCCCAATCCGATTAAATCGGAAACCATTCCCAAACCCATTCAGTCTGGAAGCTTTCCAAACCGCATCAGAATTGGGCCCTTAGTCGTGATTACCAACATATTTGTGTGTGATCCATCTCTGTGAAGCATCAGGGATACTTGGAGGAGTAAATCATAGCAAAGAAATAACTAAGAGCATAATTACAATATCGTTCGGAAAGCCTCTGACCGCTGATCAGAGGCTTTCCGGCCGACATTGTAGGTTTAAACTCCGACCACCGTATTACAATGACTGCGGTCGGAGTTTAACCCCTTGCGTGCTGTGGACGGCCCCCCGCCATCACATGTCATGGGGGGCGTGTGCGGAGGACGGCCAGTCAAAAAGGCCTCATAACCCCTTTAGGACAGTGTTTCTGCCGTCGGGATAATGATGTCACTTTCCGACTGCAGTTTCATGTCGGCCTTTCCGACATAGAACTGCTGTCGGATAGTGTCTTTGGGGCCCCCTAGCAGGGCCCCTTCCCACCTGGCACTCCGCTTGTGGCCCTGGGAGGCACCTATGGTGCCACCCTTCACATTCCTGCACCGTGTGGCAGGCACGATAAGGTGTCTGCCACATGGTGCAGGGATGTTTCGAACTTGTGCTCCTGGCAGTTTGGGTCTCCCACACAAGCTCCCATTCAAAATTGGAAGTTTGTGACCACACCATTTGTGGTTGCATCCTAATTGTGGTGTCAGAATCGCCGACCTAAGGTATGTCAGTTCCCCATTTGTAGCGATGTTGGTCGGAGACAACTCCAACCGACATCGTAACCAGGCCCTTAGTGTTGTCCCCGGTAAACGTATTTTCTCAAAAGACACTTGTGTCTCTGATGTTGTTACTGCATTGTTTTTCATGCATTGTTTAAGATGTTCAAACAATGTCCAGTACTCAGTCCATATGTCATCGTCTTTTAATTAGCTGTGCATTACCAGTTCAACAGTACACCCAAGTCCTTACAGATCGTGAAGAACTATAAATTTACTTTGGCTAAACCGGACTACTGCTACAGCATGTACAGCCCAGCTCAATAGCTAGTTAACTGTCCAACAGGGCTTCACTAAAACTTTAGGATGGCTAATAAATTAAAACAATGCACATAAAATAACATCATGAAAAATACATGGTGCCATTCAATATACACTTCACTGAAAAAATCAATTTGCAACATACCACTATAGTTCCGGTCAATGAAAAATCCAAGCATGGTAGGTAAAGGGAGCCAATATTCTGAATAGGCAACGAGGTCATGTTTATGGTAGACATGTGCTATATAAATGACGTTGACACAGCATAATATAAGTAGCTCAAAGAGTTTTATCATGTTGACTAATCTCTTCTTTTGACATTCAGCTTCCAAATGTTGCACAATAGTACATTAAAGCCCTCTTTATGAGTTGCTCAGAATCATGGGGAGGGCTTTCTTCCACCCCATTATACGTTCTGCAGGTTGGAATGAACAATAACATGGTTTCAGTTATTAAAACTACAGGTTTACTATCCTATCAGGCTACTCAACTTACGCTTGGGATCTTTTTCCCCCATGTATTATCTGGGAAATTGAAGCATGGAAAAATGGAGTAGGCCAAGAGCTATTTTCAAGCTACTAGGGAGGTTGAATCATGTGCAAAATAACCATGCACCCAAATGTGCATTTTTCAGGGCACTTAATGAGGTCTGCAGTAGGAATAAGGACTTGTTACCTATATGTGGCTGTAAAATTCCTGGTCTGTTAGTTTGGTTCGCCATGTATCTGGTGCCACCTACACCCATTTGGCTGTAACCTTAAAGAAATTGATAATGTCGAATTAAATCTTTCTGTTTTACCTATTTCTGTAATATATTTGTTTATACTTGTTGTTTTAGCTATAGATTATACATGTTTCTTTTCATGTTTCATCTTTCAGATTTTGCTTTTATAATGATTGCTTTGGAGTTAGAATTTTTGTGCAATACAGGGCTTTGCAGCTCTCAAAGGATTTTCGAAAATTGTTTAATAAAATACAGAATAATAATTCTCTTATTTGCCAGTAATTACCGATTTTCTAATCTCCAGGTTT
Source organism: Lissotriton helveticus (assembly GCF_964261635.1). Classification (NCBI taxonomy): domain Eukaryota; kingdom Metazoa; phylum Chordata; class Amphibia; order Caudata; family Salamandridae; genus Lissotriton; species Lissotriton helveticus. Next base: position 491,096,989 of record NC_136063.1, read on the forward strand.
GCTTTTGATGTTGCCTAAATAGTTAATCTATATTCTGAATCGATTTTCAACTTACTACGAGCAATGTACGTCTTTCTTTTCTGATGTGTTCTTTGGTTCAATTTCTATTGACATTACTATTATTGTTATTTACGTTATGTTATGTTTTGACGTTATGCTGTCACATCATCATGTTATGATTTACCATCCAATGGACAGCACGCCAGGCGAAAGGCATTAGGTGTTTGCGTGTAAATACTGTCCACTCGTGATCTGCTTGATGCTTGGAAAGCGTTTTTGTATTAAGTCGCATCAACAATGTACAGTTATGCAGAATATATATTGTACCTTATTATTGATTTTTGCCTTTTTGGACTATTGTATCCAACGGTGCAGTCGGATGAGATTTCGGTAAATTTTTAATAAGGGTGCCCCCTTACTACCTGAACACCATTTCTCATTTGCATAAAACCTGCACATGCTCCACTTTCTGGTAGTGTGTACTCACTATGCGTGAAGCTTCTTCACCTATTATGGTTATAAATAGGACATTCAAGCAGAGAGGCTGATGGCCAATATATTTAACCTAATGGGGCACCGTGGGGGCCAGTTCAGACAGGGACTCGCAATTTTATCTCAATGGGAAGCTGATATACTCCAGTATAAAATGGGAGTGGTGGCAGCCGAGTATGCATGTGCAAGAAGTGGGTATTTTTATCCACACAAACAGAGCCTTCGCAGACTCGCCTCAATGAAACAGTGCCGCTTCATTGAAAAAGAAAAATGTTGATGCAGTGCGCTTTCATCAAAATAAACAGAGCTGAAGTGTTTAGCCAACTTTCGCCTGTCATATCCAAAGCAGAGCGTAATCTGCTGCATTGGAGCAGTGTGTAGTGTTCTGGTCTTAGGCCTAACTAGGACAAACTGGAGACCACACGTAGCTGTGATTGTGGTCAGTACACTGCGCCCAGGGTCCTGGGCCCTTTATTAGGTACAGCACGTGCCCACCGTACCAACGTCGGGGCAAACCAACAAACTCACACTTGTGGGGGGGGGCGGAGTCTCAAGGCAGTTTCGGTTGTGGGCCACAGTGGTTGCGCCCACATGTCGCAACACTACATTCCTCCTTTACCCCAAAATGAAAAACAGGCAAACATAACATAACTAATCAACGACCATAGTCTCTGGAATACTGCAAAGAGGTAAGAAAAGGAACAGTCTTACTTTTGCGCCGGCCAAGGTACAGCTCGAACTCCTTCAACGCCTGCAGCGGGCCACAAAGTCTCGGTACTTCTGGGACGGCTTCGGGCAGGGGCGCAGATCGTACTTGCTTTGGCTGCGCTCGCCGGATGGGGTTGGAGCTATTTCTTCAGAGTCATTTTCCTCGGCAGTGCCTGGGTGGCTTTGGGCCACTTGCGACTCGAGTCTGCTTCGGGCCGGTGTGGCCGAGTCTGTTTCTGGGCCTTCTTCTTCGCTGGGAACGTCCTCTTCTACTGCTTCTCCTGGGCCTTGGGTCGGTCGTGTGTAGGGCTCCGCAGGGTCGGGAAATACATCCTCTTCTCCACTCGTGATTTTCTTAAAGAACGACACGTTTCTGGTGACTCTCTCTCTCCTTCTTACCGCTGTGATCATGGTGCCATTGATGTTGGTGACAGTCCATGGGTCTAACTCGAAAGGGAGGCGGAATTTCCCACCTGGATGGCGGTCTTTCACGAGCACTCGGTCGCCTACTTGGATGGGGCTGTCCGCAGCTCTTCTTCTCCGGGACGCCTCTGTTGGATTTAGTTCGCTGTTCCATGGATCGGTTGCAAGGAGTTGGAGATGATGCCCACGTGGGATGGTGTGGGATAGTGTCCATAACTGCCCTATTGAAACATAGGCGGCTTGGGGGAATCCCTGTGGTGCAGTGGGGTGTCAGTCTGTATTCTCGTAAGAACTGGTAGAGGGCCAGCTCTAGGTTCTGGCCGTCGGTCATTGCAATCTGGATAGTCTTGTTCAGAGTTCTCATCAGCCTCTCAACCTCCCCATTGGCTTGAGGCCATCGGGGGGTTATTTTCCGGTGCTTGATGCGGTGTGACTGTAGGTATTCTGATAGTTCACAGCTGTTGAAAGGGGGTCCATTGTCGGTGCGCAGTTCTTCCATGAGGCCATGGGTCGCGATTATCTTCTCAAGCTTGGGAATCACCTCGGAGGCTGCGGTGGAGGGCAGGATTTCAATTTCAGGGTACCTTGAGAAATCATCAACTACCACAAACATGTACTTCCCCCCGGGAAGACTGCCAAAGTCTGCGCTGGCGCGTACCCACGGAGCCGTCGGTCCTTCCTCTGTGATCACAGGCGCTGGGGGGTTGGGCAGGCTAGTCGCTAGGCACACTGGACAACGTTGGATGACTTCCTCGACTCTCTTGTCGAGTCCCGGGAACCAGAGCTTGCTCCAAAGGCGATTCTTTGATTTTACAATGCCCTGGTGTGCGCCATGGGCTAGGAGGGCTGCTTGCTGTGTGAGACTGTCAGGCAGTACCAGGCGAGGGCCCCTCAGGAGACATCCTTCCGGAGAGATAGACAGTTCGCCTCGGACCAGGTGAAGTGCTTTTAGCGTCGCTTGGGCATCCGGGGTGCGGAACGATGCTGGGCTCTGGAGTGGTTTCCAGTTTCCTGACTTGATGGCCTGGATGGCGATTTGTAGGCAGTCGTCGTCCTTGGTGGCTTGCATCACATCATCCAGGGAGATCGGCAGGGGTCTGGATCGCTGTACGATCATTCTGACATATTCCTCCGTGGCGTCGGCTTCCGCTGCTTCTGCTTCAGTGACCTGGCGGGCGTGCCTCGACAGGTAGTCGGCAGGGTTCCGGGTGCCTGGCCGATACTCCACTGTGAATTGGCACTCCTGGAGCTGGAGCACCCACTTCTCGATGCGAGGGGGAGGCCGTGAGGAGGACCCTTGGAAGAGTGGAACCAGGGGTTTGTGGTCTGCGATTACCATAAACGGGTGCCCGTACAAATAGATGTGGAAATGCCGGCACCCCCACAAGATGGAGATGGCCTCCCTCTCGATCTGCGAGTACCGCTGCTCCGTTGCCGTGAGGGTTCTGCCCGCATACGCGACGGGGGCCCATTCCCCGCATGCTTGTTGTTGAGTTAGGACGGCTCCCAGGCCTGTCGGGCTGGCGTCCACCACGATTCGTTGCGAGGGTCGAAGTAGGCCAGGGTCGTGTCCGCTGAGAGTGCCGCTTTGGTTCTCTGGAAGGCTTCTAGCTGTTCTGGCCCCCACTCCTACGTGGCTGTGGATTTCGTGAGGTCACGGAGAGGGCCGGTGAGGTCTGACAGATCTTTGATGAAACGCCCGCAGTATGTGACCATTCCCAGAAAACTGCGGACAGCGGTTACTGAAGTCGGGGCGGGAGCTTCATGGATGTCCTTGACCTTGTCAGGGTCTGGTCCTACACCCTGGTTAGAGAATCTGTAACCGAAGAAGCTAATGTCCTTTCGCAGGAACTCGCACTTCTCTCTGTGGAGGGTTAGACCCCGCTCTTGCAGCCTGGCAAAGACGGCTTGGAGGCGCCAGATGTGTTCATCCAGGGTCGGCACGTGGACCAAAATGTCGTCGCTCACATTTAGCACGCCGTCCAGCCCTTGCAGGACATTTTGAATGATGTTCTGAAACACCTCTGCTGCGCTTGATATCCAAAGTTGAGCCTTGTATATCTCCACAGGCCTGCGTAGGTGGAGAAAGTGGTTATCGGGCGTGAGTCTGGGTGTAGTGGGATTTGGTGGTACCCTGACCTCAGGTCCATCTTCGAAAACCACTTTGAGCCTGATAACTCTCCAATGATGTCGTCTATGGTTGGCGTCAGATGGCGCTCTCGCTTAATGGCGAGGTTGGGGATGCGCATGTCAACGCATATCCGCACCGCAATGGGTTGCTTGGGTTTCTTGGCTACCACGATGGGCGACACCCATGGGGTGGGCCCGCTCACCCTTTTGATGATTCCGGCTCTCTCGAGTACTCGCAGTTCCGCTTCCACTTTGGGTCGTAGGTGGAACGCAATGCGTCGGTGTCGAAGGGCCACTGGGGCGACCGACTGGTCTATGTGGAGGTGGATGGCGGGTCCTCTCAAACAGCCAATCCCTTCGAACAGTGAGGTGTGTTCTAGCACGAGATGGTCGAGGCTGTGCTCTTGGACGGTGAGTGCGAAGTGTATCAGTCCTAGTTCTTGGGCAGTTCTGCACCCTAGTAGGAATCCGGATCCCTCTTGTGACACGTAGATTTTGGTGTGCAGTTGGTTGGAGTCATGTGACAAAGCTGTCCGGAAGACCCCACACAGACGTAGGGGGCGGCTGGTGCCGTAGGCGTATACCTGTACTCTCGTAGGATGGAGTACTGGTGGAGTGGCTAATGTCCGGTATACGCTGGCCGCCATTAGATTAATCGTCGCTCCGGTGTCAATTAGGGCAGCCACAGCTTGATCCTGCACATTTACTGTGCACATGGGTTCTGCGGATGGTGTGGCCGCCAGGGTGTTGAGCATTCGTACGACGTGGACGGAGGCTGCGTCAGCATCGTCATCGTCCATGTCGCTGTTGACAGATGTGTTTGGCAGTGGTTCTAGCTGTCTCACTCTCCGGGGCTGGCCGTTCAGCTATTTCCTCTGTGTTGATAGGCACACGCTAGCAAAGTGGTTGGCCTTCCCACAGGCGCTGCAGATCTTTCCTTGTGCAGGGCATGCTCCGCTATGGGGTGTTGCTCCTCCGCACCACACACAGGCGCGGTCTTGGGAGGAGGGAGTCGGGCCTGGCCTCCCTTGCCGGGGTTGTCTCGTGCGCGTGTCGGTGGCACTGGTTTTGATGGCGCACACTGGTTCTATTTTGACTGCGACAGCGGGTTTCGGCCTTTGACAGTTCTTTGGATCGCCCTAACGCCAGGATGTCGCGCATGGGCATGTTGTCCGTTTCCAGGACTCTTTCTCGCAGTTTTGAGGAAGCACAGCCTTGAATGAACTGGGCACGGATCTCGTCGTCGACTTCCGGGAGGGTGCATGTGCTGGCCAGTTTTTTTTGTCTCGCATAGAAAACGTCCACCGATTCTTCTGGGAGCTGGCGGGCCTGGCGGAGCAGGAACCTCTCATAATCCGCACTGGCGAATGGCTCGAAGTATTCCGTTATGGCGTCGCGTAGCGTGGCATAGTTCCGGGGCGGGCCTCCTTCCACCACGTCTTTTGAAATGTCGTGGATCGCCTCACCTCCTAGGTGCAAGAGCATCACCCGCCGTCGCTCAACCGCGATGTCCGCTGCCACGAAGTAGTTTTCAAGGCGTTCCACCCATTTCCGCCACCGAGCCGCTTGTGACGGCGGCGTGCCAGTGACAGCGAAAGGTTCTAGCGGGGGCACAGTGGCCATGGCCATAGGGAGAAACGTGAGGGTCTGTCAGCCAGAAATGCCCGATTGCTAGAGGGCCAGGAGCACAGGAGCACGTTGGGGGTGACTTCAGGTAGCTTTGAAATGTCCCAGCAGCGTTGCACGCGAGAAGCGCGAGAAACGGCAGGGTCTCCGCACGCGAAATGCATGGGGAGCAGCAGGGTCCGCAGCGTGGCACGCGGGAAGCGTGAGGAAGTGCACGCCGGGTGCACGTGGTAGGCCCAGCGACGTCGAGGGCCGGCGCCTGGCAGGAGACGGGAGCGGGCGTGCAGAGGAGCGCGGCTGGGGCGCTGGGCTCGCGGACACGCACCTGAGGCCACAAGGCCGACTGGCTGGGCGGAGCGGCGGGGGCCACTTGTAGGCAGGCACTCGTCCCAGGAAGCACAAGCCCGGTGGAGCGCTGGGGACAAACGGTGAGTCCTGAAGGCTGGGGCGCGGGTGAAGCGTGGGTGGGCCACCGCCCGGTGGGGCCTTCAGCAGGGATGCTGGGGCTCTCCGTCGGCAGGGGACTGCCGAGCACGCCGAGGGGGCGCACTGCAGGGGGGGGGGCGCCGGTGCAGGCCCGCAAGAGGCAGAGCGGTGGAGCGTGGCACCTCGTCGCCAGTGTAGTGTTCTGGTCTTAGGCCTAACTAGAACAAACTGGAGACCACACGTAGCTGTGATTGTGGTCAGTACACTGCCTGCCACGCCCAGGGTCCTGGGCCCTTTATTAGGTACAGCACGTGCCCACCGTACCAACGTCGGGGCAAACCAACAAACTCACGCTTGTGGGGGGGGGCGGAGTCTCAAGGCAGTTTCGGTTGTGGGCCACAGTGGTTGCACCCACATGTCGCAACACTACACAGTGCAGTATATTACAGACGTGGCTTGTTAGATTATGCTAAACCAGTGTTATTATGACAAGGGAATTCTGGGAGCTCTATCGAATAGAACAGCGAGTAGCAATGGCCTGTGCTGACTGATTCAGGTCCCCAGCTGCAAAATGTCCATGTTTGTCCTCTGTCCATCTCTGTTTCAATATGAGCCTTATGCGTCAAAGGGTTAAATGTTCTACATCCATTATAGCCCTTCGAGCCGAGTATTGTTTGTTGGTATATGTCATCCCCATTATTATGCACATTCTTCTGCTGGCTTTGACCTGTGACTAGAGGAGTCCACACATAATTAGAGTATAATCTTGGGCTGCTAATATAATGCTGTATTAAGTAATTGTTATTGAGTGCCTGGATACCTCCCATTGTGAGTTGTGCGCTATACAAATACATATAACATAACATTTATGCTTGTAATCTTACTTACTGCCCCAATGTCTACAGGTCAGTGCTTAATTTGAGCAGGTGCTTCCAGGTGCTCTGCACCGGCACTTCTTTCACAGGGCTGGGGCTACAATTTCTGACCGTTCTGGTGGTGGTCTCAATATTAATTGTTCAAATTCAAAATAAAAAGAATAACATACATTGCATGGTGACTGGCTGGTAAATGTTCATTGACCGGCCAGCATACGCCTGTCCAGTCAGGCATGATTGTGTATCACCACGTTAGTGATGATGTCATCACGCCGATCACAAATCCAAGAAGTCATCGACAAACTATGGCTTGCATTCTATTCCCAGAGTCTGATGTACCCTACCACTGCCTGAGCCTAAGCCTCCCATTGGATAATTGTAGCTGGTGGCTGGCTCATGACGGAGTTGAGGCAAGGAAGCTGCGAGAGCGCATTTGGAACTTGGGAGTGAGGGCTCTTGAGGAAGAATATATGAAAGTAAGTGTGGACTTTCCACTTGCTGCGTAGCCAGAGTAGCATATCCTGAAGCCCTGCATTGCTGCTATCCTCAACGTGCTTGATGCGGCTGTGGCCCAACACAACTATTGTGCACCATGGCGTCACCTGTAGATTCTGTGCGTTGCACCCCAGCATGGTAATTGCTGAGCATGTGTGAGTCCATTAGGCACCACCGCCATACTTACCGGCATTGGCAGCATTACGGCTGGGGACAATGCCTGTGCTGTAGCAGGCAGGGTCACATCAAGCTGAGCAGTAGATGCCGATGCCGTTGCCATCCCTGGACCTACTAATTACAGGCAGCACTAGCAGTGACATCTCCTGCTGTGCTCGAGCAGCCGTCTGTTCCGCAATAAACCCAGTCATACCGCACTGATTAATATATGCAAAGAAAGCATTTTCATTTGGTGTACATTTTGTTTTTGCACTCGGTGTAGGTAAGAAAGTAAAACACCATCAAGATTAATGAAGGTGGTTTCGAAAAGGAGGAGGGCCGATGCAGAGCACAGGTGTTAAAAGCACAGGTTTAGGAAAGTTTGTAGTACGTGGAGGCTTGTATTTTCAATTGTGAAGCGTTCATGGAAGCTGATGTAGAAGGTAAAGGTCTGGGGTGACTTAGCTATTGGGCTATAAATCGTTTGTGAAGGGGCGTCACGTTAATTTACTGGGATGAAAGTTTAAGGGTTTAAAATGAAGGGTTTAAAATGCGGGAAGTGGAGAGTTGGTTTTGGGCATCAGCTTAGGGGTAGCTTTAGGGTTACTTTTTAGCGGGAAAAACGTTAATTTATACAAGGTAAAAACAGTAGAACTCAATGTAGAGATTATTGTGTTGTATAAATTCACATGCACGTCTTGACAACAATGCTTTTTAATTGTAGAGTACCCCTGATGAAGGGCCGGAAATAGGCCCGAAATGCATTGGGTTATTTAGATCAATGAATGAGGATCACTTATGTACCGCGCTACATACAGCATAAGGCCAGGATTGGCATGTTATGTTATGTTATGTTATGTTATAAGTGTTTATATAGCGCACTGCTGCCCCAGCCAAGGGGCGTCCCGGCGCTAGCTGTCTGTGTCCAAAGGAGATTGCTGAAAATGCAGACTATAGATGGTATAACATAACTAACAGAAGAGATGGGTTTTAAGAGCTTTTCTGAAGTGTAAAAGATCCTTCATTCCGCGGATCTGAGCTGGAAGTTCATTCCAAAGCTTTGCTGCAAGGTAGCTAAATGAGCGACCGCCCATTCGACTCAATTTGATGTGAGGTATAGTGACCAGATTCTGTCCCTCCGACCGTAGAGAGCGTCTAGGAACGTAGGATGAGAGGAGCGGGCGCAGCATGGGGGGGGACCCAAGTTTCAAAATTTTAAAAGCGAGACATAGAGTTTTAAAATGAATCCTCTGTTCTACAGGGAGCCAGTGTAGACTCTTGAGAGTAGTAGTGACAGATTTGTGGCGGAGAAGACCAGTCAAGGCTCTTGCGGCGGCATTTTGAACTCGCTGCAGTCTAGCTTTCTCAGCTACGTTAGCTCCTAGCAGCAAGGAGCCAGCGTATTCCAACCGCGAGAGAATAGCTGATTGTACCACCAGTTGGCGAGTATGATGGTCAAAATATTTTAAAATGGGTCGTAGGTTTCGTAGAATGCCAAAGCAAGTGGCCGCGACTTTTTTAGTATGATGGACAAAATTCAGAGCAGAATCTATCCATACTCCTAGATTTTTTACCACGTTTTTTGGCACAGGAGGTTGGTCCAGAGTCTAAGGCCACCAATTAGTCCCCCAGGCCGTTGTGTCTTTACCTAATAGCAGGACTTCCGTTTTACCGGCGTTAAGTTGGAGGTAGTTTGATGACATCCAGCTGGTGATATCTGCGAGAGACTGTTTAAAATTCTGCGCATTCAGGCCTCTCTCGCCTTTTAGTGCTACCACCAGCTGGGTATCGTCGGCATAGGACACAAGTGAAAGCCTGTGCTTCCTAGCTACCTCTGCCAATGGAAGGACATAAACATTGAACAAGGTGGGGCTGAGAGCAGACCCCTGGGGTACTCCCTGTTCAATGGGACATTCCTTGGAGAGATACGGTGGAGTAGAGACCCTGAAGGATCTGTCTGACAGGAAGGTCTCGAACCAGCTAAGGGCCTGATCAGATACCTCTACTTCCTCTAGTCTGGACATGTCTGCAGTTGATAAGGATTAAAAGAACATAAGTTGTCTCAGGTGACAATAGGACTGGCTACCGGGCAGTTTGGAATGCTGCTGAGCTGGGGGGTGATTTCGTTCATGGAGACCTGCGTGTGCTAAACGAAATTCGTTTTGAATTAATTATTTCGAAGCACACGCAGGTCTCCATGAACGAAATCGGCCCCCACCGCAGTGAAATCAACCCCAGCTCGGAAGCATTCCAAACTGCCCGGTAGTCTGTCGGGCCCTGAATAAGAACTAAGGATGAAATCGACAACATTTGAAGAAATTTGAATAAAAATGATGAAAATGGTTTATTATGGCTAGAGTCATGCTGTGCGTCCGGTTGGGGTGACACATCGCCCCATCTTGACTGGTTCAAGAAAGTAAAACACGCCATCTTCCACTTCTTTAGGAATGACAACAGGAAAACACAGAGTTCAAAATAGCAGGGACATGTACAGGCTGACGACAGGGGTCACAGGCAGCAGCAGTGTTATAGTTGAGAGCGAGAGCAGGAGTAAAGAGGAGAAAGAAACAACAGGAGAGAAGATAGATAAGACGGAGCTAAGTAGAAGAAAAGGAGAGCAAATCAGATACAAAGAGAAAGCAGCCATGACGTGAAGAAGAGAGCATTAAGAAGAGAGAAGATAGATTGAAAGGACGTAGAGGACAGGACATAGGAAAAAAAGCAGGCATATGGTAAAACGGAGACTCAGCTAATCACTGTTAGAAGAGTGATAGTAAAGAGCCAAGATCGAGGGGCGAGAGAGCAAAGCATGGATAAAAGTGAAGAGGAAAAAGGGCAGGGCTAGAATGAATAGAGGGCAAATCAGAAATACAGGGAATAAGGTAACACACCAAGTGTGACAAAGATGATAGAAAACAATTAGAGAGGTGAGAGGATCGACTCTTAGAGCAAAGACTTAGGGGACAGACAACAGATCAAGGTTAGAAGATAGAGACTGAGGCAGTGAGAGTGTTGAAAGTGGGGTCACCGGAGGAAGAAGTGAGCTGTGGCCTCCTTGGCAACATTTTCAGCACCTGCACTTCATATTTCACAAATTAAGCACTGCGAGAATAAGTTATCAAACTGGTTTAAGAAGCATTCACCGCCAAGAAAGCAAGCTCCTTGGGTTGAAGACAGGCATTCCTTCGAAAGAGGATAAAATCACTCTCAGTACAACTGTGCTCAGCTTTTAAAATTAAATCTCTTTTCTGAGTAACCCAGGGATCCACCTCAAGGCCTAGTGCATGCCTGGCAGGAGTAAGCCGAGGCTCCAGCTAAGGGTGCGAAGCCTCATGCTAGGTTTTAAAACAGCTTACCACCTTTAAACTGAGAATGCAGCAATTACTTTTCAAAATCCAAATAGCCACTTAACGTCAGCTGCAGAATAATTTCAGCACTGAGAGCTTATACTTAGACACCACCACTGGGAATAGCCAGAAATTAACACGCCTGCCACTGATGTTGTTAATAGAAGAAATTATGATAGCTCACTGTCATCTTTACACTAGCTGTCCACAGTCTCTCTAGAGCCACGTGCCTGCCAAAGTAAGAGACGGTTTCTGGCTGACTGGCAAAGGATGATGAAATAGGTTTCACTCTATAGCGACTATATTAGTGACACAGGGGAGCAGAAGGAGTCTAGGGAACTAGTTTAAACCTGATCCGTGGCAGTGTTATTATTATTAGTAATGGTAGTAGTATTCGTATTCCATTATAGTACCACTCACAGTTATCGCTGTTTCAAAGCATTAACTGTGCTGGGCTAAGTTGTACTCTAAGCTGCTGCGCACAGAACTTATGCTTTTCCAGTGGTTTGCTGGTGGACACCACTGGCACTTATTTCATTAAACCGTGCCTTTTTGCAGACTTCCACTCTGTCATGGTCTGCACATGCTTTTACTCACATCAGTAGAAAGCATTGAGGGACAGATTTACAAGGAGGACTGGCGCATCCCTGCATATCAGCAGGAATGTGCCAGGTAATGTTAAAAACTAGATTGCGATGTAAACATTATCGGCGCCATCTTGTCCCCTTTTAGCTCAAATGTGCGCGTAAGTAGCAGCCATTTTGAACGCCATGGCCTCTCTGCCCACTGCCGATAGCCAGCGCGTCTCTCTCTCTCCCTCTCTGACCCCGCCAGCATCTCCCGCGCGCTGACAGCCCACGTTCTCACATGCTTGGGCCATAAACCACCCCTTCAGCGCGGCCCTGCCTCGGAGCCACATCCCGTACCCGACTAACACCTCCCTCCGTCCCTTTAATGATCACGCATCCTTTGATGAACCCCTTCCTTTGTGCCCGATTGTCCCGCCCGATCCCAGGCCATCACCTAGCCCTGCGGATACAGTTTATTGCCCCTTACGGTAGGAAGCTGTCCCTCTTCAAAGAATCTATGACTGATAAAAGCCCCCACCCCATGAGATCCGATCAGCCGCACACATTCCGGGAGCCGGCGGGATATCCAGCTGCGCGATAGTCATCACCTACTGAGATCGGGGAGGAGACTTTTACTGTAAATATGTGTGGGAACGGGTTTGGAGCGGAGATTCCGAGGATGCCTTTCCGTACATCAAAGTATTGACAAGAATGTGTTTCATGTAATAAAGCAATAAACCTGTGTATAAGAAGCCAGGCCTCAAGGATGCGTTTAGAGCACCTCGAGAAGATACCCTGTTGTCTGATTTGACGTGTTCTGCTCCGTCGGAATAAACTCCTGTTTCCTGCCTTCTGTCTCCAGCGCCTGCCTCTTTGTTTGGTAATCTCGAATGGTATGAGAGGCGGCTAACGCCGGGCAAATACTGAAGGGTTCTTGGTTGAATTCGGCCCTACCTATCGACAATTGGCACCCAACGTGGGGCCCATCAGCGACGCGTGGATCCAGTGGGAGAGGTCCCAACGACAGAGTGAACGACTGCAACGATCGTTAAGAGCTCCTGCCCGATAGACCCTCGTCTGGCAGCCGATAATCCGAACTTCACCGGTTCCAAGCAGACCTCTCTCGAGTGATCTACGGTCCTGACTGGGAACCATCAGGAGTGCCACAGCAATTACGGAGAACAGAGGACGATCAGGCGCTGGAAGCGGAAGACGAGAAACTGTCCATGCGGTCCGGGTAAGGTCGTGTAACACGACGAATTGCGAATTGATTGTTTGATTGTTTGAAAATACTAGTATTACTCATTTGATTGTTTCTGAGAGATTCTCTATTTGCAAACAAGCACAGAGTCGCCATACTCTGTTTAGTCTTTGCAGATAGTGAAGGGTAGGTAACGCAGGCCTTTGCCCCCTTTGTAATCCGTCGTGCCTGCTTCCCTCTCCATTTGATTGATTGTTATCCAAGCATTTACTGTTTTGGAATTGGTTCTCTTCGGATCATTCTCTATTTGCAAACAAGCACAGAGTCGCAATACTCTGTTTAGTCTTTGCAGATAGTGAAGGATAGGTAACGCAGGCTTTTGCCCCCATTGTAATCCGTCGTGCCTATTTTTATCCCTCATTTGATTGATTGTTTATCCGAACATTGATCGTTCGGAATTGGTTCTCTTTGGGTTATTCTCTATTCACAAATAAGCACAGGGTCGCAATACTCTGTTTAGTCTTTGCGGATAGTGAAGGATAGGTAGTGCAGACTTTTGTCCCCTTTGTAACCCGTCATGCCTGTCTTCGCCCCGTTTGTTGGTAGTTGGTTCAGCCCGGACCGCTTATTGGAGGTGAACCATCCGGCTCCACTGGAGGGCACCCCTAATAAGGACATGTTTACTAAATATGGATTAGTCACCGTGGCTTATAGTAAGCTGTGGCATAAATACACGAGAAAGGATCAGGGAAGTCAGTGGCCACTGATAGGCGACAAAATAAACGCGCTAGAAACAGCCCTTTATAACAATAAGACAACACCCACTATGCTCGATAGCTTCGGCATGTGGCGCAAAGAAACAGAACAGCGAAAGAAGAGAAATGAGGTCAGGTTAGAAAAGGAATTACGCAAGGCAGCTCACCTGGCCGCTAACAAATTAAAGGAAGAAATAAAAGAAAGAGAGGAAACCAAGCTAAAACAAGATTCCGAATCATCAGGCCAGTGTCCCGTTAGGACACCCTCTACACTTTACCCCGAGCTACCTTCGAAACAGCGAACGAACGATGATTTACTACTAGGTCCCCCGATCATCTACATGCCCCCTCCATATGCCCCTTCCCAACCCTTAGCACAGCACCCGCAACCCCCAACGACAGGCGAGAGTAGTGCCGGAGCCTCGGTCCTCATGGCCTCTGCGCCGACCGAATCCCTTGCACTCAGCGCAGCACAAGCAGCAACTTCAGGTGATCCCGAAGCGGGGAGGAAAGACCCCGCGAGATCGAATAGATTAAGTAAGGATGAACGAGCTGGGATCGATAAGATTGTAAAGACACTGGTGGTGCGAAAGGAAAGTGAGGATTATATAACGGATATGTACCATACATATGCCAATAGCCACAGGCGACACTTTGTCGTACGCCTTTGTTACCACACCCTTAATGCCTACGAAGACCGCTACCAAGGAAAAGGCCCTGAAAACCTAACGACTCTGTATAGAAAAGTTGATGTCGGAGATGGGGACGAGTGTGATGTGACGAACCTCTTCACGCGTATGCTTGAAGTTTTCCGCCACCTCACGGAACTGAAACCAGAGACCAACACCACAACTCCTGCAGTGACTGAAGCCAGAGTAGAAAAAATTGACACTATGATGCCCATAAAGGAGGCCGCTCCCTATTGGGTTCCCCCACGAGGACAGGGAACACACGACGATATTAACCACCAAGATGCGAGAGCGAGGGTAGTTTACAACTGGGTTTACATCCTGACTTTCCGAAAGTCCTTGCCTGATCTGCGAAAGAACCCCACAGCCTTCTATACAGAATTAGCCACCGCTCTGGGTTCAACGATTATGACCCTAGCGGATATCGATTTGTTTTTCGGGTTATGTCTGCCAGCTGATGTGTGGAAGCAAATCCGGAAAGTCGACCACCTTGAGCTGTTCGGACATACCTGGATACAACTCGGTGATGTAGACAACCAGCGAGAGCCGGGGCAGAAACCTATGAAAGCCATTCTAGACCTACCAGATAAGATCGTGCAGAAATTAAAAACCTTAGTCCCAGAAAGGAAGGTGGACTGGTCGGTAGTAACGGCCTGTCGCCAGAAACCCCAGGAAGACGTATCAGAATACTTCTCCCGGTTTGAAACGGTGTTCTCCGATTACAGCGGCCAGTACATGACCACTGCAACCGGACATCACTTGTTTGTCCAGAACTATGTGAAAGGCCTGACACCAGAAGTCTCGCAGAAACTACAGACTAGCGAGAGTAGTTGGGCGGCCTCCAAGCCCGCAGCTATCCTTCAGATGGCTCAATACTATGAGCGACAAAAGAACGAGAACGATCAAGCGACTGAGAAAAAGAAAAAGGACTTGAAAGAGAGGGTAATGATTGCTCAGTTGCAAGAGGTGACGATAGGAAGGGAACAGTATAGAGGGAACTACCAGTCGAATGCTCCTAGAAATCCACCCCCTAGAGAGCGCACACCCGCACCCGGCGCTCCACGAACAGACCTCGATGAGAACCAGTGTGCGTTTTGCAAAGGATTTGGCCATTGGAAATCTCAATGTCCAGTTCTGCAAGAAGCACTCAGAAATAAAGACACGAGAGACGTAGCGGGCGGGCCGAGAAATAGAGGACAGGGACGAGGGCACACAAGCGACACCAACAATGACAGACCTGGGGGGGCGGAGCCAAGATGGCGATCGGAGCAGTCGCATAAACGCCTCGCTCCGAGATTCCTTCCTCCCCGCCACCTATCCTGTCTTTCATCCTGTTTGAGGTGTTTTGAATTCGGTTGCCAAGGAAGAGCCTTCACTTACCGTCCTTTTCCGGGGCTCTGGCGTGCAGTGGTTCCTGCGTTTTGCCCTTGTCGCCTTGCTGGCCTTCCCGGCCCTGACGCCGGGGCCTCGAGTGCTGTACCTGCCCGGAGGTGTTCGAAGTGCCGGCGGTCCGGACCCAGTGGAGAGACCCGGTTGTGGGAGCCAGAGAGCCGCGAGCCGAAAGCGCCGGAGCGTGCCCACTCCTGATGGTGGGCCGCCCCGCATGCCCGAATACCAGCTGGCCCGAGATAGAGAAGCCGCGCTGTCCGGCACCCCTCGAGTGAGGAGCCCACTCCTGTTGTGTGTCCCGCCTGGGATCCAGTGCAGGGCCCCCCCGAGTGTTGTGGGGAGCACGCCCTTTCTTCTGGTGACTCTCCTTTCTCCGCCGAGCGCCATCCGCCGTGGATCGGCTGTGCATCCTGGTGCCTCCGGAGTTCCTGGTGGACTTGGGGACGACAGCGACAATGGCGGCGGGCGATGTGCTCAAGATGGCGGATGGCCCCTCAGAGTGTTTTTCTCCTGGAGACAGGGGCGTCGCTGCTTCTGCTCTCTCCGACCCTCGTTTGACTGGGGCGGCCCCTACTCGGAGTGCTGTCTTGTTTGCCCTGGCTGCTCTGCGGATCGACCTGACCTTGAAATGCCGGGACTTGGAGTTGCGGATCGCCGCCATGGCTGCTCCGCCATTTTGTGACGCGGTGTCGTCTCCCCGAGTGGTTATGATTGCTACTTCTCCCGCTGCTGTGTTGGGATCTCCGGCTGGGTGTTCGATGCTATGGGATCACGTTGACCCAAGGCCGATGCTGCAGTGTTTCCTACATCCTGATGTCTTCGTTTCGTGCTGGACAGCCCAGTTATTGTGCTTGGCTACGTGGATCTTTGAGGTACTTTTGCATTCTGACTGCTGCCGAGTTTTCCTGGTTGCTTCTTGTTGGCTGGGACGATGTTCTGCGGAGATCCCACTTGCTTTCCTCGAATGGTGTGGACCCACTGTATTGTGCTGTCTCTTGGCCATGGCGGGGTCTGGCGGCTCGACTCTTCATAGAATTGGACAGGGGTGATCGTGCCTGGTTGCCTGCGGGACCTTTGTTTTGTTAAATGGCATCTCCGGGTCTCATTATTTGGACTGTTCCTGTCTCCATCCTTGTGTAAGCCTTTCTTAATATCCTGTTTGACCTCGATTAGTGATCCGTTGTTGCGGGTGGGGTGGTGTTCTGTGCTTCGATCGCCTGCCCCTCTCCTCTCTCTTCTTTCTTTTCTCCTCCTTTTCTCTCTTCTTTTTTTCTTTCTTTTTGTTGTTATTCCCTTTCTTTTTCTTCTATATTTCGGGTAACTCTGGGCGACAGGCACGCTGTTTAGTGGGGTAGACCATAGCCATTGCAGTGATGTAGGGTGGGGAGGGTGTTTGTTATTTTAGTTTGTTTTATTCTATGGTCCCTTTTAGTCTTTTTCTAGGGGGTGGGCTATGTCCCTTTGTTTTTACTCCTATGTTTCGTATGTGTCTGTGCTTTCTCCTTCTCCGGGGCGGGAGGGCTGTTTATGTGGCGTCCGATTTATTCGTTTGCTATGTTTTGTCCTTTATTTTTGAACCCTTGATGGGCGTGAGATCTTTCTGGGCCTAGCCCGGCTGTGGTTCTCTGATTGCGTGGGGGGCTGTATCCCTCCCGCCCCCCCCCTCTTTTTCTCCATATGTTCCATGACGCTCTGGTAGACATAGTTGCTGCCTCCCTTATATAACATAAAATGAAACCTTTCTTCTCCTGGCGCGGACTGTATGACGACTTTATTCCACGTATATCCTGTATTTGCTCTATCGTATACATTGATGTTGCTCTTTTGTGAATCTCCTGATTTTGCGGCCGGCCCCTGTGGTTGTAGGCCTGCGCTTGTACTTCTACATGTTTCTCAATAAAGGTTTTCAAAAAAAAAAAATAAAAAAAACAATGACAGACCTGGTAGACCGAACACGTTTGACCGTCCCCGACAGAATCAGTGCCAACAGTCTGACTGCCACAATGCCCACGACTTTGCATAGGACTGCCAAGGGCAAGGAAGGGATCCAGTCGAGCTCTATGTTGACCAGCAAGGCCCTTATGTCACCGCTAAGGTCCTAGGTACGAAGTCTCCATTTCTGGTAGATACTGGTGCAACACGTAGTGCGTTGTCTAAACGATTGATTCCCAGGGCACCCTTGTCTGGCTCACATGTGACATCAATAGGTTTTGATGGAACGCCCTCCACTAATCCCTTGTCCACACCGATCTCTTTTAACTTGGACAATAACACCACTGACACAACGTTTTTGCTCTCCTCCAACACCCCCGACGCCATTATGGGACTTGACTTATTGAAACATTTTCGAGCTACTATTAGGAGTTCACAAGACGGAGTTCGAGTCATTCTGTACGACAACCCAAAACTGCTCAGATCTTGTCGCACACAACGCATGTTTTCTATCACTGACACTGACTTGTCCTTACTCGACACCCTACCTCTGTACCTATGGGCAAAGACTGACTCGGACGTAGGACGCATGATGATAGACCCTGTACACATAACTGTCCGACAGGACGCAGTACTCCCCAAACTCCCGCAGTATCGGATATCGCCCGAAGGCGAGAAGTCGTTGGTAAAAATCATCCAGTCCCTGGTAGATGCAGGAGTGGTAGAAGAAGTAGTTAGCAATGTTTGCAACAGCCCTATCCTACCCATTGTGAAGAAGCAGGGTGAGGGAGATGAAAAAGCGTACCGCTTCATCATCGACCTACGAGAAGTCAACAAAGTGGTTGTACCCCAGTACCCTGTAGTCTCAGACATCACCACCATTCTGACCATGATTCCTTCCACTGCCACCACCTTCACGGTAATCGACCTCAAGAACGCATTCTTCTCCATCCCCATTCACTCGGACAGCCGCTACCTTTTCGGCTTCACTTTAAAATCCCGCTCATACAGATTTTGCAGAGCACCCCAGGGCTACACTGAAAGTCCAAGCATCTACAGCCAGGCCCTCAAGAGACAGCTGGACGCAGTCCAATTGCCGGATGGAGTGGTGTTGATACAGTACGTCGATGATATCCTTTTGGCGGCCGACACCACTCCACTTGCAGTCACAGCCACCATCCAACTCCTGCACTTGAAATTGCCACAAGGTCTCCAAGAAGAAGTTGCAATTCTGCCAACCTCAAGTCACTTACATAGGCCACCTCTTGTCCAAAGACGGGAGAAAGTTCACACCCGATCGAATACAGGCTATTCTAGAGACCCCTATCCCTAAAACCCCGAAGCAAGTCCGCTCTTTGGTAGGCCTCACCTCCTTCTGCCGACAATGGTTGCCAAATTTCAGCCTCATTGTGAAACCACTACTTTCCCTACTGGCTAAAGATGTCCCCTTCCCGCTCCCTTGGACCCCTGAATGTCAATCTTCCTTCAAGGCACTACGAGACGCCCTTTGTTCAGCGCCTGTCCTAGGAACCCCTGATTATACAAAGCCCTTCTCTCTCTACACTCACGAAAGGGAGGGATGCGCTTTGTCTGTCCTGACTCAGTCCATTGGCCTCAAACAACGACCATGTGCCTATTTCTCTGCCACTCTTGACCCTGTAGCAAGGGCTTTGCCTGCCTGCCTTCGAGCAGTAGCCGCTGCTGCTGTCTCTATCCGACAAAGTGAGGGAATCGTACTCTCGAATTCCCTCACGGTACTAGTGCCTCATGCTGTTGACACCCTCCTAAACCAGACCAAGACACAACACCTGACCAGCGCGCGACTGACTGGGTACGAACTGACACTGCTCGCACCTCACATCACGCTGAAACGATGCACCACACTGAACCCAGCCACCTTGCTGCCTCTGCCTGAAAACGATCCCGATGTGCCCCCCAATACATGACTGTGTGACCCTCACGGACGAACAGACTAGGAGTAGAGTTGACCTCCGAGACACTGCATTCCCAAACCCTGACGGAGAGCTATGGGTAGACGGCTCTTGCATTAAACTCCCCGACGGCACCACCTCAGCTGCCTATGCAGTTACCACAGCCCGAACTGTAGTTGAAACCGCCCGCATCACGCAACGATCCGCCCAGGCGGCAGAACTGATTGCCCTCACACGAGCATGTATCCTAGCAAAGGGGACGACAGCAAACATTTACACGGACAGCCAGTATGCCTTCGGGGTGGTTCATCATTTTGGGCTCTTATGGAAGGAGAGGGGATTTCTGACATCTCATGGCACGCCCATCCTGCACGGAGATCTAGTCTCCGCTCTGACTGAAGCGGTTCTCCTCCCCAAACAACTTGCCGTAATCAAATGCCAAGCACACAAAAAGGTGACAGACATCATTGGACAGGGAAATGCACTGGCCGACATCACTGCCCAAACCACAGCTGAGAACAGGACGACGACTCGCATGTACGTGACTAGGTCACAAGCAGAAAAATGGACGGACACTAGGGAAACTATTAAGGACATCCAAATGGCCAGCTCACCACAAGAATTGACTGAATGGGCACGGGTGGGATTAAAGGATGATGAAGGCTGCTGGTGGACAAAAGACACGAACAAATGGTTGCTACCCAACTCGTACCTGATCCCCATACTGACGATGGCCCATTCCCCTGCACACATAGGATCTGCCCCTATGGCCGAACTTGTCTCCCGAGTTTGGCATAACGATAGAATTACAGACTCAGCCAAACGATTAGTCCAACAATGTCTAGTCTGCCTGCAACACAACCCTGGGAAAGGAACTGTCGTACTCCGGGGAGGGTTTAGGGTCCCCAACCATCCATTTGAAGTCCTACAGATGGACTATATCCAGTTAGAGAGATGTCAAGGACTGAAGTATGTACTGGTTGTTGTGTGCGCTTTTAGCAAATGGGTGGAAGCCTACCCGACGCGTGACAACACTGCTATTGCCACTGCAAAGGTACTACTGAAAGAGTTCTTCCCTCGCTACGGCCTTTGCCGTATTTTATGGAGTGACAATGGCCCCCATTTTGTAGCCGAGGTTATCCAGCTCATCCTGAAAGGACTGGGGGTACGACAGAAATTCCACGCAGTTTTTCACCCCCAATCTGCTGGACTGGTCGAGCGGCACAATGCCACATTGAAACTAAAACTGGCGAAAATAGTGGCTACCACAGGACTAAAATGGCCAGACGCTCTCCCCCTAGCATTGCTGTCAATGCGTTCCACCCCCACCAAACACCACTTGACCCCTTACGAGGTCGTTTTCGGCCGGCCCATGAGTATCTGGTCCGCACCCAAACCGACATCTATTCACGACGTCCCGGACGTCCTAATGTCTGACTACCTGTATAACCTAACTAAAACACTGTCTTTTATTCATCATCAGGTGCTGCAGGCCATCCAGATGCTTCCAGGGGCCCCGGACACACCATCCAGCCTGGAGATTTCGTCCTGATTCGGAACTTCCAGCGGGAGAAGAGTCTGGAACCCCGCTGGACGGGCCCCTGGCAAGTCTTGATCACCACCCGAACAGCTCTTCGAGTGGAGGGGAAGCGAAATTGGCTGCATGCACATCATTGCAAGAAAATCTCTCCGGCCCTGACGTCGACCGAAGACGTGAGCACCCAGGAAGAGCTCCTGAACAAAGACCGACCATCCCTGAGCTGCTACCCTGAAACAGAGACACTCGAATTGGCGAAATTCCCTGATCCCACTGTGCCATCCAGAGAAGGGTATAACCTGCGACGAAAGGAGGGAGCTTCGGTTAAGTAGACCACTGACTGAGTTATCATACTCAGAGCGGCGGCCTAACACTACAAAGGCTGCCAGGAGAGAAACCAAACGAAGTCTGTGGTTCTGCCCGCTACCGAGCACCTTGAAGATGATGGAAGCGCCCGATACGAAGATGATGGAAGCAACCGGACATCCGAAGACCCGCTACAGGAACCCGAAAACTGACAGGTTGCACAGCTCAAAGACTATTGCTCTTCTCATCACTCTTCTCTTTTGCCTCCTCCTCATGACTACCTTCTGGATCGTGGAAGAGAACGCACCGGCTCATAAGACATTTCTAACGACTGCACAGCCTACCACCATGAAAGAACACTACCTGGTCTCTCTTTCACCTCAAATCCAAGAAAGGCGTAAGGAGTTCTGGAACAACTCCTTCGTACAATTGCTGCACCAACACAACCTTGCTGCAAATGCCACGAATTGCTGGATCTGTGGGTTGATACCACATGCCACCGGACATTCCATCCCCTTCATCCCTTCACCTTTCTCTGTTCATGGCTCCTGCCTTGCTTGGCTGATCCTCTTGCAAGAGAGCTAGAAAGACAATGCCACTTCCAGGGAAACTATGTCACACTTTTATCATGGAGTCTGGCTGAACAAAACCGGGAGAGCTGCTGCTCTTTTTTGCCCTCTATCCTCCAATGCCTCTGTTCACATGGACATCCCCGCTAAAGAAATGGTGGAGATGCAAATATTCAACAATCCAGCCAGACCCACCTTCTCCTACCTCCGGAAACGAACAGCTGCCACCCTGACTGTGGCCCTATCTGTCGTCAATGTCTCGGGCCTCGTATGCATCACAGGCCATGGGACACAAATGGTGGGCCACAGCACTTGCCGCATCACCAGAACTTTGTACTCAACCGACCCACCCTCTTTTGTCACCTCTCCAAACATGTACTTCGTCTGTGATACAAAAGCCTACACCTGGCTCCCAAAGGGCTGGGGAGGTACCTGCTACATAGCCTTCATCCTTCCTCCAACCTATGTGGCTCCGGCAAACCATCACCGACAGAGACGAGCAAAGGACATCGAGCGGGCCGACTCCACTGGAGCACAATTCTTGGATGCAATGAAAGGACTTGTTCCACTTTGGGGTCCGATGGCGAACAGTCGTGCCATTCGACATTTATCCCAGGCAGTCGAGACAACGATGAACATTACAGCTGGTATCCTCACAAACAATACAGCCGAGCTTCAGGCGGTCCGTCTGGTGGCTCTTCAAAACCGCCTTGTTCTAGATGTGGTTCTGGCGGACCATGGAGGAGCATGTCGTATCATCGGGTCCAGCTGTTGTACCTACATACCAGACAATTCACCCTCCGTTTACAAGGCCATTGAACACCTCCACAGACTCTCCTCAGAAGTTCATCAGGAACAAGAAGGATGGTCGCTCGGGAGTTGGTTCTGGAGTACTGTAAAGGACTGGGGATGGAGGTTGCTCATGATTGTACTGATACCAACCGTCGTAATATGCGGACTCTGCCTGGGTATTCAATGCTTGCCACCTCTGTGTTCACTATTTGCTAACTGTGTTTGCCCTAAGACTCCGAACTTTGAAGTTGAACGCATGAAAGCTTTGTATGATGTAGAAATCCGTAATATGATGGGGATAGACATAAATTGACAAGCTGGCTAGATATGTTGAAAAGGGAGGACTGTTAAAACCTAGATTGCGACGTAAACATTATCGGCGCCATCTTGTCCCCTTTTAGCTCAAATGTGTGCGTAAGTAGCAGCCATTTTGAACGCCATGGCCTCTCTGCCCACTGCCGATAGCCAGCGCTGACAGCCCACGTTCTCACATGCTTGGGCCATAAACCACCCCTTCAGCGCGGCCCTGCCTCGGAGCCACATCCCGTACCCGACTAACACCTCCCTCCGTCCCTTTAATGATCACGCATCCTTTGATGAACCCCTTCCTTTGTGCCCGATTGTCCCGCCCGATCCCAGGCCATCACCTAGCCCTGCGGATACAGTTTAATGCCCCTTACGGTAGGAAGCTGTCCCTCTTCAAAGAATCTATGACTGATAAAAGCCCCCACCCCATGAGATCCGATCAGCCGCACACATTCCGGGAGCCGGCGGGATATCCAGCTGCGCGATAGTCATCACCTACTGAGATCGGGGAGGGGACTTTTACTGTAAATATGTGTGGGAACGGGTTTGGAGCGGAGTTTCCGAGGATGCCTTTCCGTACATCAAAGTATTGACAAGAATGTGTTTCATGTAATAAAGCAATAAACCTGTGTATAAGAGGCCAGGCCTCAAGGATGCGTTTAGAGCACCTCGAGAAGATACCCTGTTGTCTGATTTGACGTGTTCTGCTCCGTCGGAATAAACTCCTGTTTCCTGCCTTCTGTCTCCAGCGCCTGCCTCTTTGTTTGGTAATCTCGAATGGTATGAGAGGCGGCTAACGCCGGGCACATACTGAAGGGTTCTTGGTCGAATTCGGCCCTACCTTTCGACAGTAAGATGCGTCACACAAGTTTACCCTTGCGCCACCACAGATGCGCCACGTTTAGAATGCAGCGCATTGTGGCGCAAGGATAAACAGATGCGTGAGGCATCTGATGGCGTAAGGGTGCCGCATTGCTGGAGCCGTGTCGCAAGTGCAACGCAACTCCAGCAATGCTCAGAGGCTGCCCATACCTAACATGCTGCGCCACTCCTTACGCCTGCTGCAGGCAGGCGCAGGATTTTGACGCAGCGGCGTCAGAAAAGTGACTCAGTGAAATCTTGTAGATTTCACTGCATCACTTTTCTGAGGCTTTTGCCGACGGAACACCCACCCTGCATACATTAAACCTGACGTAGGTTTATTTGTGGCGCAGGGCTTTACCACGTGACGCATCTCCCTAGATGCGTCACGTTGTAAATAAGGCGCAACATGGCGCATGGTTTACGCCGCCGCTGTGTCACAGAAGTGACTCAACTGCGGCTTAAATGTGTCCCAAGGGGCTTGTAAATCTGCCCCCGAGTCTTTTGTTAGTTTCCACAATTGTTCATAGAAAAAAATGAAGACAACCGATACAGTTATACATTTGATATTTGTTGTATTGGAAGCACTTCTTCTCTTTCTAATAGCCGCAATAGAAATAAAAGAAGGACTGCAGTTCTCTCTCCTTGACAATGTGTATGATGCTTTCCAGCGAGGCTGACTGTAATAAAGAGCAAGCATTTAGCGATTAGAGTCAACTTGTGGCTACTAGTGGAGCTTCAACTGCTGCTGGAACAATGGAGGTGACTGACATTTTTATTACATATTAAGCACTGCATAAGAGAGTGACTACCGTGACAAGTCTTTCTGGAACAACTATGTATTGTGGGTCTTTGTGAATTCAGGAAGCATCTTGCTGAATGTTAAGGGGTGATGTAGGATGTCAATGATTAGGGGGCCCGTAACTGAGAAATGTCATCCAACGCACACTATATTTTGCTTGGTGAAAGCATGAATGCTTAAGGCATTGCTTGGAAGCTTTCACACGGCCTACCTTGGAGCATATCTGGTAACATGTTTTGCTCATAAGCTTGTCACGTAACAATGGATGGATTACAAATTTGAATTAGACCATTGGCTGCCAATAGTGAATAGGAATTATGTCAAGATTTTTATATTGGTCCATAAAAACATCGAGAGTCCTATTCACTATTGGCAGCCAATGGTCTAATTCAAATTTGTAATCCATCCATTGATGTGTTTGTTGGCAGGTGAGAAAAGAGTTGGCTATGTCTCTCCACATCACAGCTGGGTTGGGCCAACTCAATCCAAAATTGCTAACATAGTTGGCTTAGGCTGGAGCACATTTTGAGAGTTGATACAGAGAGTAAGGGGATTGAATGAGCACAGCATCAGAACTACGTTCTCACCGAGCTTGGCCTATTTGAGGTGCACTGACAGATAGAGTAACTAGGGTAGGACTGCTGTGGAAAACTGCAGTTTACTTAACTCGCAATCTGGAGCCACTAATGGGCAGTAAGTATAACTCCATTAATTCAGTGAAAACCAGAACAAGTCAGCATTAATGTACACAGTACAAAGATACCTGTTATATCTATCACCTTATTACACTATATAAGAATATCTGTCACTGATTTCCTTTTTAGGTCTCGCCTACGCAGCGTGCATGCGCTGAATAGGCAAAAATACCTTTTGCTATTGGTAAGGCTTTTCAGCCAAACACGTGCACGCGTTCCATTGCCTTCAATGGCTACGCGTGCACGTGTGGTGATTTACTTACGGGAGCAAGCTTGCTGGCTCCCGCAAGTGAATCGCGCACATCCCCCTACCCCCCCGCGCATGCCCCACCCCGCTGCTGCACTTGTTTTAGGACGTGTGCCCTGCCCTTACCCCACATCCTCCCTTGGTATTTAATGCATACTGCAATCCAAACTGTACACCTCCATGGAAACTTCCCGCTTCCTTCCTCCACAGTTCTCTCCCACTCCTGCTCTGCCTAAAAATGTTAAATCTCTCCGAAGGTGAGGTATTCTGTCGCTGCCGGTCCCTTTGCCCCGCGATCACCATTTCATTGAGCTGATGCGCAGGTATCGTGTCTCCCACTCCTGCGCTGCCTAAAAATTTTAAATCTCTCCGAACGTGAGCTATTCTGTGGCTGCCAGTCCCTTTGCCCCACAATCACCATTTCATTGAGCTGATGCACTGGTAGCGTGCACTTTTATTTTACTGTAAAAAGGAGTCAGTGCCCTGGCAGACTAGGAATGAGTGATGGCCCTTAATTGGATGAAATAACTGTTGTGCTGTGATTGGCTAGTGGTGTTTGTTTATCGGTTGCTAATTGGCTATGTTGCGCCGTAGACTGTATCTAGGATTGAGTAGAGAGGAGGTTCGGGGATACCACGCAAGAGCACTCTTTACAGTACCTATTAATTACGGCCCAGGATTTTATTGCTGCACAGCCTGCTTTCTGGCTATTTGACTCCTCGCTATATGATTTCGCCTGTCTGTCTGCAGTTCGTTTTTGAGGCAGCTAGAAGACCTTTGTGAATCTTGTGAACGTACCGGACATTCGTGAGTATGTTTGATTTTGTCTGGCCTGCACCAGAGTGTCAGCAGCCTCCCACCCTAAACTTTTAGGGGATTGCGTATCCCTAAACTCATAGAAATGTGATTCCCACCCCCATTGTACGTTTTGGCGAAAGCCTGCATAATAGGCAGTGCTGGAAATTAAAAGTATATATTCCGGGAAGGGTGGGTGTCATTGAAATGCATTCATGTATATATATATATATATATTTAAATGGTCGCAACAAGGACAAATGTGACATGAAAATTGTTATGGCCTACTTAATTGGTCACAATGAGGCTGCATGCAGGGCCGTAGATTGGTCAGTAGGATGGGGGATCTTCAGATTTTCCAACAATCACAGTGGCATATAATATTAAAATACATCATACAAAAAGCTGTGTGCATGAGAGTGATCTAGAGGACAGTGAAAAGGGAGAGGTGATTTGCAAAATAACCATAATTTTTAAGGACTTTCAAAACAGAGTGTGTGCGTTTTTGTCTGTGTGCAAGTAAAATTCCTGATGAAATCCGACATTCCTCTAACCATACCCGACTGAAAGTACCTGTATCCAACTATTTATTAGAAAATACATTGATTAGGTGGGTGTAAATCCCCAAGCACCCTCGCCCCCTAAACCTGGGCCCCTGCCTGTGTGTTTTATTATCATGCAGGGTTCAAGCCCATGCTGTAAAGATGTTTGTGTGTCCAACAGTTTTTAGGAGGTAATGGGTATGTAGAGCTCTGCATTTTGTCTACTCAGACTCCTAAAATAGTATAAAGTGTTAATACGCTTGCTGCAGAGTACTGTGTAACATGCAGGTCGTAGATTTGTATTTAATTAGATAGGTAAGTTGGTTACTGCTGTTAACACAGATATTCTTTTGATGCAGTTTAAGTTGTAGTCCTTCTAATGTAGCAAATTGAGCTGTGTACCGGCGTCAAGGATCTGCATGTAACCTGCAAGGCACAGATTTAGAACCCTAATATTTTTTCTCCATTTCCCATTATTGTAAGGTTACTAAAATGGATCCTTTGGTTAGTAGTAAAATACATAAGTACTACTTAATTTTCTTTAATGTAATTATGCAGACAGACACATGCATCTGGCAGTCTTGCAGTGCATGGATATCTCCTACATACTGGGGTTGGACAACGTAAAAAATGTGATTCCAAATCCTAGTTTCTTTTGAGTACTTGTGTAGTGATAACAAGGTATGTGCCTCTGTTTCAATCTCTTGTATTGGCATTTAAGTATTAAGCTGCAGGTAGCGCTCAGCGAGTATGCTAATCATACAAAAGGAATGCGGTTTGTCCTTTAAATCAGGCCTTTATTTTGGGCTTAGCTGGACATAAAAACAAGACAGCTGATTCTCTGTCTGTTGGTTGTTGCTCAGAAAGGAAAGCAGACGACTTGTGGTGGCTGCTGAATGTGTTCTGGTGTGGCTCACGGGACAAATTCAGCATATTTTATTGGGGCCAATCAGATCCTGCTCAGTAATACCTGCTGGATCTGGTATCCTCCTGAATGCCCCCATTTTCAGCATTTCTAGTAGGGATCTAAAATACGTTGTTGTTTCAGATATGCATTAGTGGCAGACTGACAGCTTTTTTGCAGCGGATTTCCTAACCATAGTAACTGCAATGGGGTGACATTTCGTTTTGTGCTGCTGGGTGTAGGTAGGGTTTTGTCAAGAACAGCATTGTCATTCTTTTTAAATAAAAAATGCCACTATGGCAGAGATCAGCATTGATCAATCATATGTGTAGTAAGTGGGTCAAGGGCCTTTGCAGCTGGAGATAGTAACAGTCTCTCTTGCTTTCAAAGACTGAAGTAGGCGAACCCTATTGGAGCAAAGTTTTGCTAGTGATAGAAAGCTGGCAATGGACAGGTCAGTCTGTCCGGTATCTCCCTTGGTGGTGGGCTTGCTTCATGGGGAGTATCTTTTGTATATTCTGTTTTATTGATGAAAATGAATTGAAAGTGCCCACATAGGGGGCGTGGCTTGGCGCGCGGCAATGGCGGTCGCAGCTATCTAGAGCTCCCGCTTGCCCGCTACTTATCCGACGGATTATCCTGACCCCCGGACCTCTTACTCTCGCCCAAAGTGAGGCGATTGCTGCTGCGAGTGCCTGGTTTCTTCCGGCGGGGTCGGCGGAGCCCCGGGTGCCGGATCGCGGCCGGGAGGAGACGAGGAGTGTGTGGCCCGGCGCTCCGCTGGGAACCGGGGGACTCCATTTTGGCGCACCCGAGGCCGGTGCTACCGGTGTGGCGTGGCCGCCCAGCCGCCTGCCTGACGCTGACTTGGCCCAGCGGGATACCGCACATCAGGCGCGGCCCCCCGAGAGCCCGGCGGGGCACTTGGAGATCCAGAGGGGCGTGGGCTCGCCCTGCTGTGTGCTGTGGCCTTGTGGAGCCGGCCGGACCGGGGCCTCGGATTTCGCGACTCCCGCCCGGGGCTCGCTGTGGGCTGCTGCGGCCTCCGGGGTCGGACGGGGCCTTGTCGCTGTTCCTGGCGGAGATCCTCCCTGCTGCCCCTACACGGCGGACGGCCTGGAACGCCGTGGGTCGACGGCCTGGGGGCCCTGTGGCGATTTGTGAGTGCCCGCGCCTGTGCATGGCGAAGTGAGGCCTGGCATTCCGGTGAGGCGCCGGGACCTCGATTTTGGCGGTCACCGGCTGGGCGGCCTGTGGGTGGGTCGGCTGGCCCGCCACCCGCCATTGGACTTTGGCTGTGAGACAGGCGATTTTCTCCTCCTGGGAACCTGCGAGGGGGGAGTGTGTCCTGGCGCCGCTGCGCTGCCTGCTTCGCTGGGGAGCCGAGTGATCGGGCTGCGGCCGGGGCTTGGAGGGCTGCGCTCCCCCATCGATTGGACCTGCGCCTTCACTACTTGGAGCCTGGTGGTGCTCGGAGCTCCCCTGCCCTGGGGCTCTGGCAGTGGCTGACCGGCGGCGAACAGATCGAGAAGTCTTGGCTTGCCAGGAGCCCAGAGTTGATCCGTGAGTACCCCATCCCCCTGGGTCCCCGGGCCCTGCTGGAGTTTGGGCGGTCGCTGTAGGGGCCCGGGGGCAGTTTGGAGAGGTCGCCTGGCGGCCTGGGGGGCTTGGAGGTCCCTGGTTGTCGGCGGGTGGAGTGCTGGCCTCGGGGCCTGTCTAGACTTTGCTTGGCCAAGGGGCTTCACCACAGAGACAGTCCACTGGGCCCCGCTGAGTGACCAACTGCCATCGTACGGCCTCCCTCCCCTGCTATACTTGGTGAAGGGGCTGGGGGTCCCTGACGGCCATTCCCACATACGTGGTGGATACTACACGAGAGACTTGCAGCCATGACCAGAGGGGGTGGCGGTCCTGCCAAGCAGGTGACAATCGACAAGTTCACCGGGCCAAGTGGGGGCCCTGGTCCATCGGGAGGTGGACAGCAGCAGGGAGGTGGACCCGACAACGCGGCACTAATGGCGGCCATTACCCAATCAAGAGATGCGCTTGATGCCAAGATCGGAGCGGTGGGCGCAGATGTCACCCTCTTGCGACAGGACTTGCGGAATGCTGTGGCGAGGATCACAGAAACTGAATCCAGGGTGTCGGTTGTGGAGGATGATGTCGACACGCTTAAGAAGAAAATGGCGGCGATGGAGGCGGCGCAGCGGGGCCTGGCGCTTCGGGTGGAGGACGCTGAAGGGCGCGCGCGCCGCAATAACCTTCGCTTCGTTGGCTTTCCAGAACGATGTGAGAAGGGCAACATGGAACAATTTCTCAAGCAGTGGCTGGAGTCCTGGCTGCCCCCAGAAGCTTTATCTAACTGCTTTGTTATTGAACGCGCACACCGCGCCCTATCGCAGATGCCGCCAGAGGGTGAACGTCCTAGGGCAGTGATTGCTAGGCTGCTGAACTACCATGATCGAGATGTCATTCTACGGGAGGCGAGATCCAGGGACTCTCTTCTATATGAGAATCGTAAAATAATGATCTTCCCTGATTACACGAAACTGGTACAGCAGCAGCGCCAATCCTTCACGCACGCCAAGGCGAAATTGCACGGCCTTAAACTTCAGTACTCAGTGTTGTACCCAGCGCGCCTGAAGGTGATTTTTCAATCTCGTACTCTGTTCTTCAATACTCCAGAGGACCTCTTCAAGTGGACCGACGAGACAGTTAGGGTCCGGCCGAACCCCCAGCCGGGGCTGAATCCGGGGCCCTCGAGGGAGGTCTCACAGGAGAGGACCAGACCCAAGAGACATCGACGATCCAGGTCACGTAAGCGCTCGGCCTCCCTCAGCAGTGTCCAGGCCAGTGGTGGGACAGCAGATTCCGACCAGTCTGAGGTGGATAATGGCACGACCTGATGGTGTAGCGCTCCTCTGAACAGTGGTGACTGCAGGTTTGGGCCACAGGAGTACGAGCACTCGAGGTTCGATAGACTGGTGGCGTCAGTACTGCCTTGAGATTGCTTTGCGGCTGATCACTGAACGTGAAAGGGGATTGTGAGTGGGGGGGTCGGGGGTTACATATAAGGGGCTACTGTTCTCCTGCGAATGTGGGAGTTTGAGGGGGGGGGAGGGTTGTGATTACTAGTTCTGGGGGAGTTGGGATCCATTGGCATGGCCGGCTCAGGGCTCCCTGTTCTGGACCCGGAGTCGCCCATGCCGCGACAGGTACTTCATGGTTTTTTGAGGTATAGGGTGGGGGGTGGAAGGGTGCGGGTGGCTGGAGACGAGGCCACTGAGTTGGGACTGTACTTTGATAGTGTCTATGATGACGTTCATTTGATGGTTAGTTCTGGGGTTCAGGGTGGGACGGGAGTAGCTCGTCGTGTTTTTTGGGTGTTTTGGGGCGGGGGGGTGGGTCTACACGTGTGTTTTGCTGTGGTGTTATTTCCTGTGCATGATGAGAGGCAATGGCAAGGACACTCTATTGGATGGGTCCCACTAGACTATGGCCGAAGAGACACATAGCCTTCCTGGGGCATCTCTGCGGGTGATCACATGGAATGTCAGGGGGATGCTTGACAAAATTAAGCGAGGGGCAGTGTTGCGATGGGGGAAAAATGAGAGTGCTGACATCTTCTTGCTCCAAGAAACCCACATGATGGGCTCCAAAGTGCTGGGCCTGCAGAGGTTTGGCTACCACCAGGTGTTTCATGCCGGTTTTTCCCGGGGATCTAGGGGGGTGGCCATTCTGATTCATCGCCGGGTGGCATACGTCCATGAGAAACAGTGGGTTGACCCGCAGGGTCGATTTATTTTTGTCAAGGGCATGGTGGGCACTGAATCTGTGGTTTTTGGGAGTGTCTATGCCCCCCCTCCCCTGCAATGGGCCCTGGCTGAGAAACTTTTCACGCTGTGGGAGGACATTCCTGATTCCTTGGCGATGATTGGTGGTGATTGGAACGACGTATTGAATGCGAGTATGGACCGCCAGCGGCGCCGAGATGTGAATGTTGCTGCCCCCCCCCCTGTCCGCACCAGACTGCATGCTTTGACTGAGGGACTGGGTTGGTCGGATGCCTGGAGGCACATGCATCCTACCGCGCGTGAATATACGTATGTCTCCGCTGTACATGGCTCCTACTCAAGATTGGACTGTATGTTTGTGCCTAGTGGCTGTCTGTGTAGAGTGAAGAGTGCTGACATCTTGCCTAGGGGTCTGTCCGACCACTCCCCGGTGTCGGTTAGGGTGGAACTCCGCCGACAGCGCCAACCGTTTCGGTGGAGGATGTCCTCGTGGCATCTACAGCAGCCGGCCTACGTGACACACTTACGGGAAGCGCTGGATCTCTATTGGCGAGAGAATCTTGTAGGGGACGTGGATGCCGGGGTGGTGTGGGAAGCCATGAAGCCCACTATCCGTGGCGTGGACATTGCGTGGTGTGCCGCGGCGCGTCGGAAGCGGAGGGAACTGATTACGGCCGCGGCCGCGCAGGTGGCAACTTTAGAAGAGCAGAACCGAGTAGGTGGGGGTGAAGCCGGGTTGCGACTCCTTCTTCAGGCTCAACAGGCCTATGCATCCGTCCTTCTGGATGAGGCTAGACAGGCGTGGCTGGCTACGCGTAGTAGAATATACCAGTGGGGGGACAAATCATGTACGTTGCTTCATAGACTCTACCAACGCCATCTCCAGCCGCTTACGCTGCCGGGACTCACGTCTGCCGACGGCGAGGTCATTACTGATCCAATCGAGCTGGCAGCGAGTTTTGCCGCTTACTTTGCTACCCAATACGCCCCTTGCGACCGCCTGTCCGCTGACGAGGTGATTAAATTTATTGAGGACCTGCCCCCCAAGGCAGTGTCTGAGGAAACTAGGCTGGCATTAGATGTACCCCTTACGGCTGAGGAACTAGGCGATGCCCTGGGACAGCTAAATACTGGGAAGGCCCCTGGTCCGAGTGGCTACCCGAGTGAGTTCTTTAAAAAGTTTCATGTACAGCTGGGGCCCCATTATCACCGCGCGCTTGAGGCTGCGCGTGAACGGGGCTCTCTGCCCCAGGACTGGAGGCACGCCGAAATTGTGGTCTTCCAGAAGCCGGGTCGACCCCCGGAGAGGCATGACTCGTATCGTCCCATTTCCTTACTCAATCTTGAGGCTAAAGTTCTGGCCAAAGCTCTGGCGAATCGCTTGTCCCCACACATCACGGATCTTGTACATCCGGATCAGGCCGGGTTTATGCCCCATAGAGCGACGCGACATAACATCAGACGCGCACAGGCGGCGATTGACGCAGTGGGAGTCACGGGAGAGCGAGCGGCTTTGTTGCTCGCGGACATTAATAAGGCCTTTGACTCTGTCAGCTGGACCTACCTCTTTGCGCTGTTGCCCCGACTCAATCTAGGCCCCGTTTTCCTGTCCTATATCCGGCTACTATACACTGATATTACGGCCTCGGTGCGGGTTGCAGGGGCAGTGTCGGAGACTTTTCCGATTGGTCGAGGGACTCGACAGGGATGCCCACTCTCCCCCTATCTCTTTGCTTTGCTTATGGAGCCACTAGCTGCCTGGGTGCGCATAGATGCGCAGATGCGGGGGTTTGTATGGAATGACAGCTTAACTGATAGAATTGCGCTGTACGCGGACGATGTCCTTTTCTTTCTTACTGATCTGCAGCGCACGGGACCGCGCGTGCTGGAAATTATGCAAATATTTGGAGAGGTCTCAGGTCTCTTTCTGAACCTGCGTAAATCTATCCTCTGGGTGCTGGATGGAAGCGATGTGGCGGATCCTTGGGCGCTGGAACTACAAGTGGTTACACACGGCCTGCAATATTTGGGAGTGTTCCTGTCGAGATCGGCAGACGTTGCTTGGGAGAGCAATGTCGTCCCAGTTTGGGATCGAGTACAGTCGGATGTAAAAACTTGGTCTCGGATGCCCCTCTCGATGTTTGGCAGGTCCGCCATCTTTAAGATGGTGGCGCTTCCACGTCTCCTTTACCAGTTGCAGAACCATCCGTATCCGATTGCACCCCAGTGGTTCCGACAGGTTAATTCGATCTTAGGCCGTTTTCTATGGGCTGGGGGGACGGCCAGAGTGGCACTTCGTACGTGCTTCTTGTCCACCTATTGTGGTGGCCTGGCCACCTCGGACCTGTTGTCCTATTACCAGGCCGCACATCTGCTTCTCCTGAACGACTGGTGGTATAGCGACAGGGGGGATCCGGCTTATGCCCTGGAACGCTCCTTGATGGGCGACAACCCACTCCACACAGTACTTTACTCGGCCCGCTTGCGGCGGGATCTGCCGAGAGTAACATGCCTTGTTTTTGCCATATGGAGACAGGCCTTGCGCCGCATGGGCTGGTGGGGTCGCCTGACCGCGGAGACGCCGCTATGGCGTAACGGTCTATTGCCTGAGTTGTCGGCGTTGACGGGATTCGATGGCTGGGATGCGATAGGGATTTCGCGATTGGGGAATGTGATGTCCGGTACGACGCTCAAGTCCTTTCAGGCACTTAGAGCTGAGTTCGATATGCCCCAATCCCAATTTTTTCGGTATTTACAACTGCGCCATGCTTTGTGGCCCAGCATCGCCAACTTAGACTCCCTCCCCGACTTTAGTCCCATCGAGGCGAAAGTCTTTATTGGGGATCTGGGAGAGAAAAAGGTCTCTTGCATCTATCAGACTCTGGTCACTCATTGCTCCTCCACCCTTCTTCCGTTAAAGGCGACTTGGGAAGCTGATGTTGGCCCCCTCGATGACGATGACTGGAGTCCCCTAGGGGAGCAGCCATTGCTATGCGGCTGAGGCTCATTCAGTTCAAAATTCTCCATAGGGCTTACTTCACCCGTGAACGATTGTGGAAGGCTGGCCTGATTGAGTCCCCCGAATGTTTGCGCTGTGGAAATGCAGTGGGCAGTTTGCTTCATACATTATGGTCATGCCCGAGGCTGGTGGGCTTCTGGAGCGGTGTGTGGGACTGCCTGTCGGAAGTATTGGGTTGGACTCTTCCTCGCACCCATCGCCTAGGCCTGATCCACGTTTTGGAGGGAGTTGGTGGAAATGTATATAAACGGCACTTGCTGCTTCTGGGTCTGGTGGTGGCCAAAAGGGACTTGGCCCGAGCCTGGAAGGATGTGAGGGCCCCCCCCCTGGGTGCATGGAGGGCCGAACTAGACTTTTGCATGGGCCTGGAACGGCCGATCTTTGAAGCACGCGGTTGCCCCCGCAAACATTTCAAGATATGGAAGAGGTGGGCCGAGTATAGGGGGTTGACTCTTGACCCTCCAGCAGCACTGGAAGAAGACCTCTAGACTTGTGTTGTTGGCTAGTTCTTGCATTATGCTACAAATCTTATTTCATGATGTGACACAGCGGCGAATAATACACACGTGCTAAGGGGTGGGGTGGGACGTTGGGAGGGAGTTGGGAGGAATGGGTAGTTTGGGTTTGAAAAGGTGGGGGTAGGCATAATAATGTTCCTATATATCTGTCTTTTCTGGATTGCTTAGCTGGACATTTGGTTCTGTACTAAAATGGAGAATTGATGCTTGGTGGTGTTCTCCTGATTGTGGGGAGCCACGCATATTTCTTGCTTATTCCTACCAATAAAATTTGTTGTGAAAAAAAGAAAGTGCCCACATAGGTCAATAAGCAACCTGAGTATCTGAAGAGATATTCAAAGAATACATTTTTTTTTATTTTAACGTTCTAGTTGAGATGCCAAGGGTTTTTAGGTCGAGCCTAGAGCAGCGCATTCGCTGCTTGCTCGACGTTTAGTAAACGAGCTTTTAAAAGTGCTACCAGAGGCTTTTCTTGGCCTCAAGCTTGCGTGCACGTGCACTCGCGTAAGCTGCCATGTGGGTTTCTGTCAACCCGAGCGCCGGGACACAACCTTTTTCGGGCACTCGCGTTCGGCCTCTAAAATGGCCGCCGTCGATTACCCGGCATGCACTGGTGTCAGCGCTCGAAACACTAGAGTGCGTCACCACATATCTCCCCCTTAGCAAAGGGAGGAAAAGACCGGTTGGGGGGGGGTGACAAGGGGGTGTTCAATAAACAAGAGTCTTACTTGACCATCATGTTAAAAGTCCTCAAATTTCCTCGGCAACTTGATCAGTCTACCCAATCTTGTGCATGAGTGTGTCGGGACAGTGTCCACCCGCTGACCACTCACTGGGAGTCCTCTGTCCCATGTCGCGTCGATCTGCCGCGACCTTTCTATTCCACTGGTACCCGGGCTCTGTGGTGTTAACTGACCGGGTTCGTCCACGCCATCATTCCCCTCCGGGGTGTCCAGTTCTTCACTTCCTTGGTTGGGCGTGGTTCAATCAATCAATCAATCAATCAATCATGCCATTTGTATAGCGCACTACTCACCCGGAAGGGTCTCAAGGCGCTTGGGGAGGGGGTACGCTACTGCTCGAACAGCCAGGTCTTGAGTTGTCTCCTGAAGGCGAGGTGGTCCTGGGTCAGCCGAAGGTGGATGGGCAGGGAGTTCCATGTCTTGGCCGCCAGGTAGGAGAAGGATCTGCATCCGGCGGTGGCTTTTCGGATGCGTGGTACGGCGGCGAGGGCGAGGCTGGTCGACCGTAGCTGGCGGGTGGGCGTGTAGAAGGTCAGGCGGTCGTTGAGGTACTTGGGGCCCAGGTCGTGGAGGGACTTGTGTGCATGGGTGAGGAGCCTGAACGTGATCCTCTTGTTGACGGGGAGCCAGTGCAGGTCCCTCAGGTGGCTGGAGATGTGGCTGCGTCGGGGGATGTCCAGGATGAGTCGGGCGGAGGCGTTCTGGATGCGTTGGAGTCTTTTCTGTAGCTTGGCTGTGGTTCCGGCGTAGAGGGTGTTTCCGTAGTTCAGACGGCTGGTGACGAGGGCCTGGGTGACCGTCTTCCTGGTTTCTGTCGGGATCCAACGGAATATCTTGCGAAGCATGCGAAGGGTGTGAAAGCATGATGAGGAGACGGCGTTGACTTGTCTAGTCATCGAGAGGGAGGAGTCCAGGATGAAGCCCAGGATGCGTGCGTGGTCTGTTGGCTTGGGAGCGGTGCCCAGGGCTGGGGGCCACCAGGAGTCGTCCCACGCGGAGGGCGATGGTCCCAGGATGAGGACTTCCGTCTTGTCTGAGTTCAGTTTCAGGCGGCTGTTCTTCATCCACTCGGCGACGTCTTTCATCCCTTCGTGCAGGCTGGTTCTGGCGGTGTCGGGGTCTCTGGTGAGGGAAAGGATCAGCTGAGTGTCGTCGGCGTAGGAGATGATGTTGAGGTTGTGTTGGTGTGCGATGGCGGCAAGGGGTCTCATGTAGATGTTGAAGAGGGTGGGGCTGAGAGATGATCCTTGCGGGACGCTGCAGATGACTTCGGTGGCCTCGGAGCGTGTTCTTCCGGCGAGGAACGAAATGATCCACTCCAGTGCCTTCTCTTGGATGCAGACGTTGCTGAGGCCTTGGACTAGGGTGCGGTTGCAGACAGTGTCGAACGCTGCAGAGAGATCCAGGAGGATGAGTGCCGCTGTTTCCCCGTTGTCGAGCAGGGCCCGGATGTCGTCGGTGGCTGCGATGAGGGCGGTCTCGGTGCTGTGGTTGGCTCTGAAACCGGACTGCGAGGGGTCGAGGGATCCGTTCGTCTCGAGGAAGGCGGCAAGCTGTCTGTTGACGATCTTCTCGATGACTTTGGCAGGAAAAGGAAGGAGCGAGATGGGGCGGAAGTTTTTGAGGTCGGTGGGGTCTGCTGTTGGTTTCTTCAGTAGGGCGCTGAGCTCGGCATGCTTCCAGCTCTCCGGGAAGGTGGCGGTGTTGAGGGAGGTGTTGATGACGTCCCGGAGTTGGGGTGCGATGGTGGAGTCGGCCTTGTTGAAGACGTGGTGGGGGCAGGGGTCGGTTGGAGATCCGGAGTGGATGGTGTTCATCGTGCGGGCTGTGTCTTCGGTGGTCACCGTGGTCCAGGTGCGGAGGGTGGCGGTGGGGTGCGTTGGTTCGACGGCCGGTTGCATGGGTGGTGCGCCGAAACTGTTGTGGATGTCGGCAATCTTGCGGTGGAAGAATGAGGCGAGGGAGTCGCAGAGATCCTGTGAAGGAGTGATGTCGTTGCTGCCGGTGCTGGGGTTGGAGAACTCCTTGACGATGCTGAAGAGTTCCTTGCTGTCGTGGGCGTTGATGTCCAGTCGTTCCTTCAGTGATTTCTTCTTGGTGGTGCGGATGAGCTGGTGGTGCTTGCCGATGGCGTGTTTGAGGGCGATCATGTTGTCAGCGGTCTGGTTGAGGAGCCAGGCTTTCTCGAGGGTGCGGCAGGTCTTCTTGGAGTCCTTGAGTTCGTCGGTGAACCAGGGGGCCTTCTTGCTTCTGGGTCTGCTGGGAGGGTTCTTCAGTGGAGCAGGTTGTCGGCGCAGGCGGTCAGCCACTGCGTGAAGTTGCGGGCTGCTTCGTTGGGGTCCGTTGTGCTGGCAGGTGGGTTCTGGCTGAGGGAGGTGGTGAGCTGGTCGGCGGTGATCTTGCTCCAGCTTCTGTGAGGGACTTGTTGCGGGTGGTGGTGGGTTGTGGTTTTTCTGAAGCTGAAGTGGACGCAGCTGTGGTCGGTCCAGTGGAGTCCGGTGGAGTGGCTGAAGGTGATGTGCCTGCTGGATGACAAGACGGGATCAAGCGTGTGGCCGGCGTAGTGGGTGGGGGTGTTTACCAGTTGCTTGAGTCCGAGGTTGGCGAGTTTGTCCAGCAGGGCGACGGTGTTGCGGTCCTTGATGTTCTCCAGGTGGAAGTTGAGGTCCCCTAGGAGGATGTAGTCGGCGGAGGGGAAGGGGTGTGGGCTGATGAAGTCCGTGATGTCTTCGCTGAATTGTGTGCGTGATCCCGGGGGTCTGTAGATGAGGGTGCCTCTGAGGGTCGTCTTTGGGTCGGCGTGAATCTGGAAGTGGAGGTGCTCGGCGGCGGCGAAGATGTTGTTGGAGTCGGTCGTGATGCGGATGTTGTTCTTTTGGACGATGGCGATGCCTCCTCCGGTCTGGTTGACGCGGTCTATCCTGATGATCTTGTACCCGTCCGGGATAGCGATGGCGATGTCGGGGGCTGAGGAGGAGTTCATCCAGGTTTCGGTGAGGAAGGCGACGTCTGGTGATGTTGTGTCGAGGAGGTTCCAGAGTTCCAAGGCGTGTCTGTGGACGGAGCGGGTGTTGAGCAGGATGCATTTGAGGTTGCTGCTGGTGTTAGGCTTGGCGGGCGCGGTGCAGGTTCGGAGGCAGGTGAACTTGCAGGTTCTGCAGGTGAAGGGTCCGTGAATGCGTTTCGGGGCGGCCCGGCAGCAGGTGGGGTTCCGGCCGGCGTTGAGTGCGTTGTGGGCAGCGGCATCATAGGTCTGTCGGGTCGTCTTGCATCGGTGGGGGCCAGGGGTCTTGAGCTGATCCTTGAGGTGTCCGTGACATTTCTGGTGGATTGCTTTCTTCCGGGGCAGTGGGAATCATTCCTGCAGGGTTTTCCCACTTCATGATTCAATTGCATCTTGCCATCCTGTCCTGTGACCATATTTTCCCATCACTCAGAAGGGCTGACCTGGCATAAGGCTCCACAACTTGTGATGGTGGACTAAACTTACTGTCTCCTTTCTTCTTTAATACAGCTTGTTTCACCCTTACCCACTCGCCTTTTTCCAGGGTGACTTCCTTGACATTGTGTCGTTTGTCGTAATGATCAGTGTATAAGGCCTGCGCTTTGTCGATGTTGCAACGCACCACTGCCGGGGACCACTTTGCCTTGGATGATGAGTTGTTTCCACGCTAGATTGTCTCTTGTGAAGGAGTCACATCTGCGTAATAGTTTGAATGGACTTTACCCGGTATTCGCCAGGGTGGTGCGATAGGCCCAAACCATTAGTTTAAGTTCCTCCTCCCAGTCCTTTCCCGCGCTTATCGCTGCCTGTACCGAACCCATGATAACTCGATTGAACCTCTCTGCTAGTCCATTTCCTGCTGGGTAGAAAACAGGGGTGTGTTTGACTTCTATCCCGTTGCGGTCCATGGATGCCTTCCATTTTGCTGATATGAATTGTGGTCCATTATCACAGGTCACGACCTTTGGGATACCTTCTCTTAAGAACGTGGAGGTGAGGAAGGACAACACTGCATCTGTATCGGCCACTTCACAAACGTCCACTTCCGGCCACTTGGAGTATCTGTCCACTAGTACAATTGCATATTTGGGCACCCCCTTGGTATCCAAGATGGGGCCCAGGATGTCCACTGACAACACTTCCCATGTACTGGAGGGACAAGCGAATCTCTATAGTGGTGGGCGCAGCAGGGCCTGCGCCTTGTCTGCGTTGTTGCATTGTTCACACATCCGGACATGTTTTTACACTTGACTGTCTATGGCAGGCCACCAATACGCCTACTTTTGTCCTTGCCTTAGTTTTTACTATTCCAGGTGTCCTTTGTGCAGAATGGTAAGAAGATGATTTATTAAGGGCTGCGGGGGAACCACTTTATCTCCTCTTAGTAGGAACACTGGGTTGTCTCCTATGGATAATTCTTCTCGGACTTCCCAAAACTTCCTCAAACTGCTGTCTAAGTACTTTTTGTCCGGCCACCCTTGTGTCACGTATGTCTTTACTGCCTTAAGTGTGTTCTCACTTGCGTAGGCCTCCTCCCACTCGTGCTTGCTTATCGCTGCCTCATGGTCTTGCGTGAGTGCAACCATGTATTCTTCCCACTCTGTGGGCTCTTGGTCCGCCACTGGTTCCATTGCCGCGGCCCTTGTTAGAAAATCCGCAATCTTGTTTCTGGTGCCGGGGAGGTACTCTACTTCGTATACGTAATCAAGTAGCCTCAGGGTCATCTTCGCCAATGCGGGGAATCGCATGTGCATGCCCGCTGGAGGTCAGGACTCTCCCCAGCGGTTTGTGATCCGTGCGGAGCAGGAACTTTGAGCCCCATAGGAAATGTCTGAAGTGCTCCATGGTCCAGACTGCTGCCAACATTTCTTTCTCGATCACGCTGAATTTCTCCTCGTTGGGTGCTAATGACCGTGATGCGAAACTGATTGTGGCGACTTCTCCTTCTTGACACCTTTGCGTCAGCACCGCGCCTAGCCCCTTGTCGCTGGCATCCGTGGTCTGAATAGACATGGCTGCCTGATCAAAACCGTTGAGGGGAACCTCAGCGCAGATGCCAAGCTTCAAGATGTCAAATTCCATTTGCATTTCTTTCGACCATTTGAAGGATTTCTTCTCCTTCAGGAGTTGTCGCAGGTGGTGTGTCTTGGACGCAAAGTGGGAAACAAATTTACTATAAAACTCCGCCATCCCTAAGAAGGAACGGACGTCTTCTTTCTGCTTCGGAGTGGGCGCTTTTTTGATGGCGGCTACTTTTGCTCGTTTTGGCTCTATCTCCCTTTCGCTAATCTCGTGGCCCAAGTACGTCACCGATCCCACTCCAAATTTGCATTTTTCCCACTCTGCAGTGAGTCCATTTTGTGCTAGTACAGTCAAGACTGCCTTCAGTTTTGCATTGTGGTCGTGTTTCTATTCTCCCATTACGAGAATATCGTCCTGAGAGTATTGCACCCCTTCTATCTTCGGGAACAACCGGTGCATGAGCTCCTGGAATACTGCTGCCACAGACGCTAAGCCAAACGGCATCCTTAGGAACTTGTAGCACCCAAATGGCATGATGAATGATGTCAGATGATTGCACGAGGGGTGCAGAGCAATTTGGTGGTATGCTGAGGTAAGGTCCACCGTGGCGAACCACTTGACTCCTTTTGTCCTTGCCAACATCTCGTTTATCCTGGGTAGTGGGAACTTGTCTACCACTATGTTCTTGTTGAGTTCCCTCAAGTCCACAGAGAGGCACACTTTGCCATTTGATTTCTGCGCGACTACCAGTGGTGCAAGCCACTCCGCACTTTCAATGGCCTCGATGACTCTGTTTCTTTCCAGCCGATGTAGTTCTTCCTGCACTGCCTCTCTGATTCTGAAGGGAACCTTGTGGCTCACTGGTTTCGCTCCCTCCTTGAGGCAGATTTTGTGGGTGAATTTTGTCAGTCGACCTATAGTCCCTTTGAAGACTTTGGGATATTCTTCCTTCCAGACGTTTTCTTCCTAAGTTTGGACTATGTCTGTCATGAGCACTTGGGTCGCCCCCCTGGGTTCAGTTGGATGCCGAGGGCCCCTAGGTCCATTTACCCTAGTACTGAAGGTCCTTTCTCTGCGACATACAATTTCCCTTCTGCTGTCCGCCCTTTGAACTCGAACATCAGTGGGCGATAACCTACCATGGGTATGGGTTTACCTGTGAACGTGACTGGGTGTATGTCTGTGGAAACCAGATGGGCACCTACTCTTGGTTCGAAGTCTCGCTCCCATACGTTGCGTTGGATTATGGTATACAGGGAGCCTGAATCCGCTACCATGGTCACCTGTACTCCTCCAATTGACATTTGTAATGCTGGCTTCCTGGATTTGGTGCAGTCAATTCCTAGTACTAGGTCATCTATGCACAAGACTTCATCTTCTATTTCTTCTTAGGGGCCTCTTCGTCTCTGTCCGATCCTTGAGTGACGTATTTCACTTCCGCTTTTCTGGGCTTGCGTCGGCAAACTTTTTCATAGTGTCCCATTATTCCACAGTATGAGCACTTGGCTCTGAAGGCTGGGCATCCTTTATCGTTGCCTGCATGTGTCTGGCTACCACACCTATAGCAGGTATTTCTGCTGTCCCCTTGCGGTCTTTGGAACCTGGAAGGGTATTTCTTCTGGTACCTCGCACCTGGCGGTGTTTGTTGCTACGTCACTTCTTGTTTGCTCTTGGCCGAGATCTTGCACACGGGGGTCTTGTTGATGCTTTCTCTTCTAGCTGCTTTTGCGCACCTCTTAGACAGTTCAGCTTTCTTCACGAGCGTCACAACTTCCTTGAGGGGGCCTCTCTGTTGACCCATAACTTTTCTTGGATCGCTGTGGTTACTGTGTGCATTATGATCTGGTCTCTGATGAGTTCGTCGTGAAGTGCGCCGAACTTGCATGTCCCAGCAAGCTTATGTAGCGCCGCTACGTACTCATCTATCTATTCTCCGCTGTTCTGTTTCCGTTGGTAGAAATTGCATCTGTCAATTGCTGTGTATACTACTGGGCGATAGTGGGAATCGAGATCCTCTAGCATGTGTTGGAACACATCCGTGTCGTCAGGGGGCCTGGTCTTCTTCACAAGGTTGTCATACACTCTAATGCCTTCTGGGCCTAGGTTGTGTAGGAGGATTTTCTTTCTCCTGGAGTTGGAGAAGGTCCCTTCCCCTTCTTCTTCCAGCGTGGATAAGTAATTTAAGAAATTTCGTTTCCAGTCTTCCCATGGCATCACTGTATTGCCCATTTTGGGCAAGAAGGGGAATAGATTGGTGAGGGAGGACGACTCCACGCACATGTTGGGAGCGTTGCGTGGCTGTGGGATTGGCTGTGCTGCTGCTCCTGGCGGGGGCTCCCTGTGGCTTGCCTCTCACCGGACTCTAATGCCTGCGTGGATGAAGGGTTGCTATCCCCCTCGTGGGCTATGCCTCGGTGCTCCAGCGTTCTGTGCCCGCCGTGGGGCGAGGTGACTTGCTCTGGCTGGGTTAATACTCGTCCTTACAGGGCTGAGCTTCGCTCGTGCCAAAAGTGCGCTGGTGTGTTTCTCTCTCTGGGCACTCACGGTTGTACGGGAGGTACAGTTCTC
This sequence comes from Lissotriton helveticus, assembly GCF_964261635.1. Lineage (NCBI taxonomy): Eukaryota > Metazoa > Chordata > Amphibia > Caudata > Salamandridae > Lissotriton > Lissotriton helveticus. The sequence goes on from NC_136063.1 coordinate 491,140,157, forward strand.
TCCTCCTTTCCTGCAATTTGCTTGGGCCTTCAGCATGTCTGCCCTCTTCATGTGGGGCACTCCGGATAGCTGGGCTGTGCATGTGCAGCTCTCCTCTGCCTAGCTCGGGTCCCTGTGGGTCACCCTTGTGCTGCTCCATCCGTGGGCCCTGTTTGCCTGTTCTGCTGGTGTTTATGAGCGCTTGCAAAGTTAGGGGGGCTCATCGCCGACCTGTGCTGTCAATGGCCTCTCCGGTGCGCTCCCCCCCGGGGTGTGGCTGTCTCCTCTGCCGCGCTCGGGCATGGATTCTGCGGTGCGCACCTCTAGCGTGACTTTGCTGTGGTGCCCGTCCGAGCCTCGTCGCCAATTATAGCAGTCGCGGCGTAATGAGAATACTTTAGCCTTGGATAAGGTGCAGTATAAATTTTATTTATCCCGAGCGCCGGGACACAACCTTTTTCGGGCACTCGCGTTCGGCCTCTAAAATGGCCACCGCCTATTACCCGGCATGCACTGGTGTCAGCGCCCGAAACACTAGAGCGCAACACCACAAAGCCACATCACCTCAAGGCACTTCCCATTTCAGTAGACAATAATTCCCGATGCACTATAGACACATCGATGTTCACAGACGATGCTGAGCTAAGTTGGGGAGGCAGCATTTGTACTCAGATCCCTTGGTTGGTAAAATCGCAGCCTCACCACAGACCCTTCACTCAGAGGAAGAACACACGCTTCCATAAATGACTTGAAAACTCCAAGCATGCACCTTTAATAGAGTTAATAGAGTTGCAACACGAATATGACTGGCAAAGAAATCCAGCTAAAGGTGCAGCTGCTGCAAAGATCGCTCCAGGGTCCGAAATTGGATCCTAACAAGAACCACTCAGAATTTCATCCTCTTGAAATTGTTGCTATAAGCACCGCTAGGTTGGTTAATACCAACAGCTGTTGTTAAAGTGCCAGGCACCTCACGGCATCGACGCAATGTGAGGAGCGAACCATTAGCATATTTGAAAGGCAGACAAATCACCAAGGCACATTACCGAACAAATTATTACTTCCATAGACGTGTGTGTGTGTTCATCGCTACGAAGAAAGCTCTGGTGCAAGGCATAGGGAGGCGCTTGCTGTCCTGTTTTCATTCAATCTGTCCTTCCTTCACAAAAATCCTTGCCTTTAGGTGCTACATGTCAAGAACACGTTGGCTTGAAGATGGACTGCAGGGGGCCCTGAAGATTGTGCCCACATAATGCAGTTGCCTAGCAAGGTATTCTCCTGTCAGGGTCCATGTAGAGTGGCTAAGAATGTCATCCTTGGGGTAATACTAGAGCTGCGCGCCATGCCAACAGCAGACTACACACTATACAAAAACATCTCTTACGGATTTATTTTTGCTTTATGTAGCGCAAGCTCGGGAGGCATTATATTAGCACCAGTTACGGTACACAAGACACCATTTTGTTTTGTAGGCACTGGGAGATTAACTGATTTTTTCAGAATCACAGGATGTTGAGCCGACGCCTAAATTCAAACCTCGTTCCCCAGTTGCCAGGTTAGGAGTTCTGGCCATTTTGTTCCACATACATATGGTCTGGGAGTGAGAGGGGGTAAACAAGCCTGCATAGCTCCGCTTTTCACGGTGGAGAATCAGGCCTGCTAGGAGACCATCAGCTCTAGTTGAGATGGGGTCGCTGTTCAGTAAATACGCCTCCTGGGCGCCATTGTGGGGCAGAGGCGGGAAATGCCAACCATCCCAAAGGGCTCAGGCGGCATTCCGGCAATCCATGGCTTCAGCTGACAAATTATTACAGCAGCCCTGGGTGACAGCTCCAGGCTTCCCTGTCGCCAAACTTCTGGCACGAGCATCAGCACTTCGAATGAGGTGAGAACTTGCTGGAAGTATGAATAAAACCACACTTTTCACACAGCTCACCCCCGACAAGTTACTTCCACCAACGTCTCACCATAGCCACTTCTTCAGTGGTCATGCGAAACACTGGATTTTTAAAATTTCTATTTAGATATAGCAGACAATATCCTTGGTGACACAACATCAACTGTTGAATGCCTAAACACTTATAAGGTCCCAAAGGCGAGACCTATTGGCTATGCCAATGCTTGTTATTATTGGCATGCTTGGCATCTTGCCACAAAAACCATGAGGGGGTGTAGCATATGATCAGTTTATGCAAACGAACACTGCAAAGACACTTTACTGTATACAGTGCTGAATGTACCGGTCTAGCCAACTTGACAGACTGATTTTGTGAAGTAATATCAGTTTTATTTTAATGAATGTTTCGACTGAACTACACAAGAAAAACAAATGTGAATTTCTCTGATAAGCACATGAGAAAAGATGGTGTGAACACACATTTGCTGTTGCACTGAATTTGGCTCTGAGCCTGCAGCTTCTCCCTCTGCACGGCCCTATTAAGGACATTATATTGTTAGATTGTTCACCCAATGCCTCTTTTTAAATCGAGAATTCAAGACCTCTTGTATATACTTTAGTATATATACTTTAGTATATACTTTAGTATATACTTATATGTGTATGTACTTTGTGGGCTCTGGAGATCGCTCTAGGACATGTCTGCTTCCCAGTAGTTAACTGCCTCTATTTAACTGTCTTAATAGAAAACGACCAGCTGAGGTCAGTAAAGTACAAGAATCACTTTAGCATTCTCTAGATTCCAGTCCATAGAAATTGTCTTCAACTAGCAACCGTAGACAATATTTTTTTTTTTAAATCTTGTATTTTCAGTGATATGACCACCAAAGGCCTTTCTTTTATATTAAAAACAGAGCTTTGAACTATACCATTTCCCGCTGAAAGGCAATATTTCTCTCCATATGTTCCCATACATGGCGTCTCACGCAGTTTAGTGCCTACTTTCCCTCCATGTTAAAAAGCAGTAGTTTCAGCACCCAGACTAATGTGCTGCATAGCTAAATACATATAAGGTCCCAAAGAGGAAACCGATTGCATCTCAAATGCTTGTTGTTATTTGGTGCAGATCTGTCCTGTAGTTTTTGAGAAATTTAAGCCAAAAATGATAGCTATATCTCTGGCCACTGATATTTTGTGGTGGTTCCGCGGTTAATTGCCGATGCAAACGCCAACAGGAATGCTCTGATTGGCTGGACGCAACCTGAACAGAAAGTTGTAGCTGTCATTTTATTTTATTATTAACCGTTCCTGGGGATGACAATTTGTTTGGTTTGTAAAATACTGTAATATGTGTGCATATATATGTGTTTCTCACTTTATGAAAAAGGCGCAAATGTCGCGGTTAACTGCAACGTCGTGACATCCCGAACATATGCAAAAAGGGAAAATAGGTCTTAAAGATGGATTTTTAAGAAACGTAGTAGCAAAACATGTGTATAGTAATATGTGTAATGTAATGCTTTCAATGGATTTCTTTTAGTTAATATTTTTGGATGTGCTGTTGGCTGTTGGATGCCTGCTTTTGTTTTCTGTTCTCGTGAAGGCTCTGCAACCATCACAACATTGTTGCAAAGATTCCCAAGAACTAAAATAAGGATCTTTTTAAAGAAAATGTACAATATTTCAGATTCTAGGGTGGCTCTGATAAGAGCCTTTGTGTTGAATGTGTGTATATGGCAGCTACACATAAGACCGGATGCAGAGTTTTTGGGTTACTTAGCAACAACTGTTTGCCTTCATTTTTTGTTTAGAAAATATATTTATTGGCATTTTATGATCATGCATGACATCGTACAGTGAATATTAAATGACATATAATACAAGTTGAACACAGCTTTCCAAATTCTTCCCACTAGGACGTTTACTGTATATTACAAATTATTATTGCATCACATTTATTAAGTAAGTGGCACGTAACGTATGTGGTTAAGAAATGACCTGATAATCGACCCCTATCTATCACATGGGAACTCTGATCTGTTATAGCCCACCTATTTCTCATGATGGAGATGTGCATTCTCATGCCGGTTTTCCTTTTTATTCCCTGGGGCCTACTAAGGGGTGGGAGTGCTGTGGGATTCACGGCCAACTCCATACAACAAGTGTGCCAAAGAAATCACTAATTATAAAGCACTAAAAAGAGAAAAGGAGAACAGCCTCAAACTGTGCATGCGGGTGCTCATAAGTCAGGCAGGTTTTAATTCAAGGGTGGTTATGTTAAAGTCCACTGTTCATGGTAGGACAAATGTAACCTATATACCAGTTGGTTGGACCACTATACACATATACTACTATGTTTATTGTGGGGTTAGAAATTAGGGGGGCGAGTTAGCCCCGACTCAGCACTTGGAGTGTCCCTGTGGCGTCGTTTGCCATGTCTCGTCCTCTCATTTCCTCAGTGTCCGCTCTACCTATTCTGTGGAAGACTCACTTCCATCATTTTTGCTATTATGGCCGTTTGGGTGGTCCCAGTTAAACAGTATGTCCCTCCATGCTTCAGCAATTGGGCGCTGGTGCAGTCCCCTCAGTTCCTTCCTACCCAGCACTCTACCTTCCTCAGCAGCCCACATAGACACCTCTTGTATCCATGTGCTATTCTGTAGTCCTATGGCTGACTTCCATGTTATCATTATTCGCCTCTTGGCCAGTGCCAGATCAATAAATGTATCCCCCATCTTACGCTTGGGTGGTCTATGGTATAGACCAAGTAGGCATACCTCTGCCGACTGCTCAAGCGCACAATTTAGTGTATCATTAATCTTAGCTAGTTCTGTTACTCAGAATCCCTGCACTGTGCACACAGCTCCAGGTCATATGGAGAAAGTCTGCATCTAATTGGCCACACCTCGGGAAGCCACTTGGCTCTCCTCCAAAGATGGCCTGGAGGAGATGGGGGTCATATATGTCATATGTACATAGTTGAATTGAAGGTATTTGAGACGGGCACTACAGGAGATCTTTTTGATAGACTCCAATACTCTATGCCATTCTGGGTCAGTAATCGTTCTATTCAGGGATCTTATCCACCTACCCTTCAATTTCTGCATCAGGGACAGAGATGCCTCAAGAAGCGATGCATAGAACCACTTTCTTTGGTGCCCTGCTGTGCCCAATGTAATTAGTGAGTGGATAACCAAGTGCGTTTCAGGTTAATCTCTTCCTGTTCCCCATAGTCTCTCGAATGCCCGCACCATCACCTCATATAGGAGAAACTGGCCTGGGGGAAGTCTGCACCCCTCCACTAATTCAGCAAAAGGAATCAAACATTTATCTAGATAACAATCTCCCATTGTCTGTATCCCAACCTCCATCCAGGGCGCCAACTGCTCCGCCCCCAGGATTGCCTGTGGTTCACCGTTGGGCAGTGCCACCAGTGGCAATGTCGGGGAGTATCTTGGGGTGGCTGGCAGTCTTACCATGCATCTTTTCCAGCACTGTAGTGACTGGGACTGCAGTGTCGAGGTATATGGGAGTCTCGTGGCCTGGTTTAGCCATTTATCCAGTAGCTGGCGTGGGCATTGCCCTGATTACCCAGGGGGCCCTGCCTGGTTCACCCCCTCCAGCTACTGGGATACCCATTGTAGCTGTGCGGCCAGCTGGTAAAATTCAAAATCCGGCACACTCAATCCTCCCTCTCTCATGGGGCGTTGCAGGGTCCGCAGTGATACTCTGCATCTTCCGTCTGCCCAGATGAGTTCTCGTACCAGCGCATTCAGCGGCCTGAACCACCCGGCTGGCATCAGCACCGGTAGATTAGTGAAGAAGTACAGTAGGCGGGGCATAATGACTATATTGGTTAATGATACTCTAGTCATCAATGGTATTCGCAATGAATTTCAAAAGGCCACACTAGAGAATTGAGTTGAGGCTGTTGATTTTGGGAACTGCGGGGAACTGTTTTAATTTTTTGGACTCTCTGCGGCTGGGGGCACCGGAACGCTAGTACACTCCTGTCATGCCCGAGTCCACCATTTTTACTTCAAGCGCGGTCTAGTTGTCAAGACCTGCTGCTTACAAAACGAGACGCTGCACAAGCGCGCCTGATCTCGAATTTTGAAACTGACATTGTTGCACTTTCCGTCGATAGTGTTTCGAAATTACTGTGAATTACTGTGTGCCTGCTTTTTAAAAATCTTTGTTGCAGCTATAGTGTGTTATTACGTGGCTGGGCATTTTTAAAATAACTTGTGGGGAATTGAGATGAAGCTCTTCATTGTGGGAATTGCGGGACACTGGCGCTTTCAAAACGAGACGCTGCGCGAGCGCGCAGGGGACGCGCCACTGGCGCGCCTAAGGCGAGCACGTCTGCGCCCGTCAGCGTCCCGGAGGAGTCCGGAGCCGGGAATGCTGCCGGTGACCATGTCCAACCAGGGAATTCGGTTGTTTATAGCAAAGCTGAACTCCTGGACTTCAGAGGCCAGGCAAATAGATGCTGCCAGAATGGGGCGAAGAGCAGGACTGAGACCTTGTTGTCTTGCCACAGGTGTAACTGGGTAGAGGACCTTTCTGGTACTAATCTGAGGGGTGGCAGTGCGATCATGGCGAGTAAGGGCCCAGTTCTGGGCCTGGGCCCACTAGAGAACAACTCGCAAAATTTTCTGAACACCCGCTCTATAAAAAACACATGAAGCTCAATTGCATGATTTATTAGTTGAGTCTGGCCCTGATGTCATGTTTGTAACCGAAACCTGGCTGAATGACGGCTCTAATCCAACGATAGCAGGGGCTATCCCATCGGGCTACCAGATTTTGAGGAAGGATCAACCTGTAGGAAAAGGGGGGGGGGGGTTGGTATAATTTTTAAATCTGCACTGTCCTGCTCTATTCTTCCAGCTCAGGAGATCACCGAGGCTGAAAGCCTCAGTTTTGTGATTACTATATCGGACCATCAATCCATTGCGGGCATTTTGGTGTACAGGCCACCTGGTCCGGAGGGCACGTTTACTGAGTCACTCACCCAAGTTATATCTCCCATCTCAGTTAAATGCAGGCAGTGTCTCCTGCTAGGAGATTTTAATGTCCATATGGATGTGCCCTCTGACCCTGAGGCGATTGGGCTGACGGAATCTAGTGATCCTAGGTCTTGCCCCTTATATTCACCATCCTACTCATGTAAAGGGTCATACTTTAGACCAAGTATTCTCCAGCGTGAGTATGGAAACAGAGGCTTCCCATCCATTGGTATGGTCGGATCACTTTCTCCTGAGTTTTAAATATCTGAAGTTTGCAGCCCAAGCGCAACACAGGGAGATGCTCCATCCTGTTACTTTTAGATCTTTTAATCAGGTTACATCTGACAGCTTAGAAAGAGCCCTGGGGAAGCACCTGATTCCCGTTAGTAGAAACCCAGAAATTGGTGCTCCTGGTCTAGAGCAATTGCTTGAAGAACAGGTCAGGGTATTAGATCCGTATACAATGTGGAAAGCCACAAGCAACCGTGCTTCCGCATCGTGGTTTACAGTGACACTCAGGGAAAGCAGAAGTGCCTGCAAATGCCTAGAGAGAGTCTTGCGAACCAAGTATAATCCCACGGGCCGAGCTATTTATAAGAAAGCTTTGAAGGCTTATTTTAACGAGGTCCGAGCTGAAAAGAAAAAAAAATGTACCTTAAAAATACAAGGGGCCATGAATAAAAGTAAAGAAATATTTAAAATTGTTAAGGATTTTACATCTCCCAGTGATGTAAGTAAGGTTTTTACTCCCACCTTTAGTTGGATCCATCAGATGGCAAGCTTTTCCACGACAAAATCCACCAGATTCAACAATCGTTTGCCCCTTCGGGCACACCAGAAGAGGATACGATACCGGGTGTCCTGTCACCGGGGTCGAGTTGTCCAATTTCCGCCCATTTCCTTAGAAAAATCTCTGGACATGATGACCACCTTGAAGTCGGGCTCTCCGTCCAACCCCTGCCCGGCAAGTATTCTGAAGAAGATTGCAGAACCTTTAAATCCGGTAGTCAACTCAGTTCTTAACTCATCACTTGGTCATGGAACAGTACCCAGTTGTTGGAAAAGGGCCAAAATGATTCCTCTTCTGAAAAAACCCACAGCAGTTCCTGCGATCGCATCCAACTTCAGGCCCATTTCCTTCTTGCCTTTCTATTCTAAGGTCTTGGAGAAGTACGTTAACTCCGTGCTAACAGACTTTATAGAAGGTAACTATGTGCTTCATGACAGCCAGTCGGGCTTCAGAGCCACTCTTAGTACAGAAACATCCCTATTGGAGGTCTCAGAAACTATTAAAGCTCAAATGGACAAAGGGGGTAGCGCTGTCTTAATATTGCTAGATCTGTCCGCGACTTGTGACACCGTGCCCCATGACCGGCTTCTGCATAGGTTAGGAGAGTGTGGTGTTGGGGGCACGGTGTACAATTGGTTTGTTTCCTTCCTTTCGGAGCGGCAGCAGGAAATCTGGTCTCCGCCTTTTTCAGCTACTATTACCCCAATGCATGTGGGGGTCCCGCAGGGCTCTATTTTGAGCCTCACCCTTTTGATATATATATGGCCCCTCTTGCTCAGTTTGGCAGAGCAACATGGAGCAAAGATTACCTTCTATGCCGTCTATACGCAACTCCTGTTCACTTGCGATAAAGGAGCGAGCTTTCGCGGTTGGGAGATAAAGGAATGTTTAACTGAGGTCTTTGCTTGGCTGCGTCTGAACCAGCTGAAGTGTAACTCAGAAAAATCAGAAATAATTTTTTTCGGCTGCACCCCTAATGCGGACTGGAATGCATGGTGGCTCAGCGATATGTCCCCTCCTTCGGTCCCAGTCAGCATAGTTAAAAATCTAGGAGTCAAGCTTGACTCAAGTCCTGCGATGAAGGATCCAATTTAAGCGGTCGCCGGCACCTGTTATGGCTTGATAAGAATGGTTAAGAATTTTCTTCTGCTTCTCCCAATGGAATCCCGTAAGATCGTTGTGCGAGCCTTAATTACATCTAGGCTGGACTACGTGAACATCCTGTATCTGGGTCTGCTTGAGTACTTGCCCAACCGGCTGCAGGTTGAGCAGAACGCTGCGGCCAGAGCTATGGTAAACAGCAGAACACGTATGTCACCTCACCTGAAGGAGCGAACAGAGGGTCCCACCCAGATTACCCTCCCTCATGTCTTCCAGTGAGTGAAAAATCTGGATACCCAAATATTTAAATGTGCTAGGGATCCAATAATATTCAACAGGGTGCTCCCCTGGTCTAGGGGAGGGCTAAGCCACCGGGAAAAGATGTGTTTTATGCCGGTTAACCTGGAGGCCTGACAGGGATCCAAAGTTTTCCAACAGTCTGAAGGCAGTTCCTGCCCCCTCACAGCATCCCCCAAATATATCAAGAGATCATCTGCGTATAAGGCGATCACGTATATTCTGCCACTCAGTGTCAGTCCCAGACCCTCCCCCCCTCGGGGAAAGAGCTCAGCAAGTGGTTCCACAGCCAGCGCAACAAGAGCAGGGATAGAGGGCACCCCTGAAGTGTAACACGTGATATCTTATTTGTGGAGAAATAGTCTTACCCATCTTGACTCTAGCTGTGGGGAGAGTGTATAACAATTGGACCCATTTCAACCAGCCCTCCCTCAACCCCACTTTCCGCATGACTTCGAGCAGGTAGTCCCATTTTACCGTATCAAAAGCCTTCTCAGGTCAACTGAGAGAAAGGCAGCTCATGTCAACACTCGAGCATCAGAGTGGTAGAGCACCAAGTATAATCTGCGTAAGTTATTCGATGTGTTATGGGAGGGGATGAACCCATTCTGGTCGGAATGAACCAGGTGTATCATATGTGGGAGCCGCCGAGTAGCTAGTATAATCCCTCGTAACTTAAAATCAGTATTAAGCATGGACAAGGGCATGAAGTCCTTTACTCCAGCATCCTGGTCCGTGGTCTTGGGAGGAGCGGGATGACCAGCGCAGACTGCATAGAGGGCGGCAGGCATCCCAGTCGGAGAGCCTCATTATACATAGTCGCCAAGCGGGGGCCAAACTTTCGCCGTATTTCGTATAAAACTCGACAGGGAGGCCATCAGGACCCAGGGTCTTCACACTCTCCATCAGTGTAATGGCACCCCTAACCTCCTGCAAAGTTACCAGGCTACCCAACTCTTCCGCAATTTCATCATCAACCACGCAAAGGTCTAGCGGGGCCATAAAGGTGCCAAGCTCTGCCCCGGAGGCACCTCGCGGGGCAGTGTATAATCTTTCATAGTATCCCTGAAAGATTGAATTATTCTTATCAGGGTCGTATTCTATCGTGCCTACATCAGTCTTAATTTGTGTTATTGGGGGGCAGCGGGATTCATGCCTAAAGAACCATGTCAATAAGCGTCAGACCTTCCCTTCCTCATTCTATACTCTATTCATATAAGCCCTGTAATCATGGGATCTAAGCATTTAAAGACTCGTCATATTTTCCCAGAGTGGTCAGTAATACAGTGTGCACCTGTGTCCCAGGTCCCTGCATGCTATCCAGTGCTTTCACTCCAGATCCTGAAGTTCTCTATGCAGCTCCCTCTGTATTCCAACTGTCTGTCCCATACAGTGCTCCCTCACCACCACCTTTAATGCCTCCCATTCTACCAATGCTGTAGTGGCTGTGCCTGTGTTCTTGGTTAAGTATGTGTCTACTGTGGTACGCAAGGGTTCTGCAAACAGTGCATCTTTTAGTGCCACTGGGTGAAGCCTTCATGTAGGTGTTGGGGGCCTCTGCCCTTGTAGACAGTATGACATTAACAACGGGCTATGGTCTGAAAATATCCGACAAAGATATTTGGTGTTTCTAATAGAGGTGTCTATTGCCGGGAAACACCAGAATGCATCCAATCTCGTGTGGAGGTGGTGGGGGCGTGGCCACGAGCCGAGCATGACGGACGCGCTTTGAGTTAGCTCCGTCTTTTGCCCGAAACACTAGCTGATTATCCTGAATATACCTGTCGCTTGGTCGCCCACTCGAACCCCAAGAACGCCGTAGGTGCGGCGAACAGTCGGTGACAGGCTACGGGTCCCGAAACTCACCCGGGAGAGAACGTAACGGAAGACGCCGGAGAGGCCTACTCCCCAGACTACGAGCCGCGGCCTCGATTTGAAGAGTGTGCCGGACATGTGTGCCTAGCCGGCGCCGTGACACGCCGAGACCGGCGGAACGGCGCAGTATACTGCAACGGCACGGCTACCGGAGCGACGCCACTCGGGTGCCGCAACTGCATGCACAGCTTGTGCGCATACAGCGCAACGTGGATGTGCTCCTTGAGACGGGGCCGGAGGCGCCCTAACAGCGCATAAGCGCGATCACCGGAGGCCGACGCCGGGGAGAACACAGCTGCGCGACCATCCTGGGTGAACTGCAGTGCCCCCTAGACCTGTCCTGGGGGCCCCACTGTCGGCTGCTTGATACCTGCGGGACCTGACGGAGAGCTCCGCAGCCGAGCCGGTAAGATCCGTGCCGCTAAGGACAGACCAAGGCGGAGGGGCGCCATCTTGAACTTGCAGCAGCGGCCACCATTACCCGGCCGGGTCTGTGGAGCCCCCCCACAGCCAGCGAAGAGAGCGTTATAGTGGCATTGTCGTGTGCTTTACGACATTGGCACGACGGGGAGCACGAACATAGTGCCACGTGAGGTGCAGCACGGCAGGTGTGACCCACTCCGAGCCCCTGGACGCCATTACGGGGGTCCCCTGATCGTGGGTTGGCGCCGGGCAACAGTCTCCTCCTTCGTTGCCGTAAAGATCTCTGGAGTGCTGTAAGAAACGGACGCCTGGTTTACAGGCGACTGCGACATACCGGACCTGGATGGGGAGAACTGCGAAGGGGCCGGAGAACACTGGATGCTTCGAGCTGTTGAGCGCCTGCCCCTAACTTACGCAAATACCTGTGGGGGAACTGTGGATCAGGTGGCCGCGGCGACCGCAGACACTCAACACATACTTTGGCATCTAGTGAGCACGTGGGACTCACCACCGCCATCCTGCAGACGAGAGCAATGGGGAAAAACAGGGCCAAGGTGCACGATCAAGACACCAGTGCGGACATTCAATCCACTGGATCGGAGGACCCGCTGGCCTCCTCCAACATGACGAGCAAGTGCACGCAAGACGCTAAACTAGACCTTATACTGGCGGAAATAAAGGCATCCAGGGAGGCAATAGAGCTGCGTATGGACAATATGGCGACTGGCTTGTCGCTCCTCTGGGCAGATCACAACAAACTTGCAGAAAAGGTCTCGGAACACAAGATTGCGCTTGACGACCTCATACCGCAGCAGACGGACCACTCCACAAAAATCGAGAACATGGAGAAACAGATCACCCAGCTCTGGAACAAGGTGGACGACGCGGAAGGGCGGGCCCGCCGCAACAATGTGAGAATTTTGGGAATGCCGGAGCGCAGCGAAGGGAGGAACCCCTCGCAGTTCGCCGAAGACTGGCTGAGGAAGATTGTGGGTCCGCAAGATCTTACCCCGTTGTATAGTGTAGAGAGAGCGCACAGAATGCCTGCGAAACCACCTAAACTGGGTGCGCCACCGAGACCATTATTTGCCCGCCTCCTACACTACAAAGATAGAGACTCGTTGCTAAGAGTGGCGAGAGAAAAAGCACCACTGCAATATGAAGATAAGACCATTTCTATATACCCAGACTTCACCCCGGCGGTGCAAAGAGCCAGGTCGACATTCCTGTTGGTGAAGCGCAAACTACGGGATAGAAACCTAAAATATGCACTACTGTTTCCGGCCCGCCTCAAAATAATGCATGAGAACAAATCATATTTCTTTGACACACCTGAGGAGGAGGCAGAGTGGATGGAGGTGGCTCTGTCACCACTGAATACACAGGACCCGTTTGAAGAGGTACGGAGTGGAGGACCCTCGCACCAAGGGGAACAACAGCGAGCTGACGTGAAGGGGGAGTGCGCGAAGGGGTCATCGGCGAGTGGAGGAACGAAGTCGGGCAGTAATGGACCGGCGACGAAGATAGCCCAACTGACGGAAGCTGCACTGGCTGCACACGATGCAAGAGGCAAATCAAACATCGACAGCAACTCGGACACGCGCACAGAGGTGTCGGGATCTGCAGATAGCCTGCAGCTCTTTCCCAAGATCACAGCCCAAGTGGCGAATGACTTCTGATTGTAACCCTTGAAGACTCCGGTTGGTAATGTATGAAAATGACGAAAAGGGAGAGAGTGGGTTGTCAGGGATTGGGGACACACCAGCCTAAGGCACGCTGTAGTAACACCAACAGGTACCGAGCAGGTGTGAGTGGGTTCCACCCCCCCAAAGCATAGACATGTTCTGGTTTAACTTTTGCCCACGTTGGGCAATAATGTTCGGACCACGGGTTTCTACACTTGGGGACCTTAAAGTTAAGGGGTTGAACGTTTTGAAGGCACTTGGGTCATTACTTATCCTGCATGTAATCATTCTGGTACACAACCTGTTGAAACCACCTACCATGGACCACAATGGGGACTCTTAACAGCTACAAAATGTGTACCTGGAACGTACGAGGTATGGGGTCCATCCACAAGAGACTTGCAGCTAGATTCATCAAAGTCCAGTTTTGCGAGCCTGTAATAGCGATTCATAAGGAATCGCTATTAAGGACTTGCAAAACGGGATTCATGTAGGAATTGCAAAAAATATTGCGATTCCTACATCTTCCTTATTTGCGATTAGCAAATTGCTAATCGCAAATAAAGAATAACTCCCCATTCATTCCTATGGGCCTAATGAATGGGGAGTTATTCTTTATTTGCGATTAGCAATTTGCTAATCGCAAATAAGGATGCAATTTCAAGGGTGCCAGGGGTGTCCAAAGGACACCCTGTAGCACCCCTGAAAAGCAAATGTAGCCAGATGTTGCGCACACACATGTCCAAATGACATGTGGGTGTGTAACATACCACTCAGAAAAATGCACTAAAGTGCATTTTTCTGAGTTTTCGCTATTTACCACAAAGTCTGACTTTGTGGTAAATAGCGGCCAAGGAATAGCGAATTCGCTATTAGAAAATGGTTAATGAATTGCATATAAGGAATCTCAAATAGAGATTCCTTAAATGCAATTCCTCGCAAATATGCGATTTCGCAATTAGCGATTTTTGCATTTGGGATGATGAATCCCAAATGCAAAAATTGCACTCGCAAAGGGCCAGATTCTCAGAATCTGGCCCTTTGCGAGCCGTTTTCGGCTTGATGAATCTAGCTGATAGACTTTTGGCACAACTTAATCGGAGAAAGGTCATGGTTGCTTGCCTCCAAGAAACTCACCTGAACAGCGCAGAGAGTGTGAAACTGCTTAAGAAATGGAAAGGACAATTGTTTGCTACTACTTATTCTGTGTTCTCAAGAGGGGCGGCTATATGGCTCCGGAACTCAGTTCCCTTTAAGCTTGTGGAAAAGAGGCTGGACGCTGAGGGTAGATACGTATTCATTCGTGGGATTGGCAGTGTCTATGCGCCGAATTCGGGCCAATTAGACTTCTTAACTACTGTAAGCAGAGTGTTGGCAGACTGGGCTGAATACCATTGGATTATAGGTGGGGATTTTAATGCGGTTTTAGATATATCGCTAGACAGATCGCATCCACCACTTCAGGCTACTGAGAGTAGGAGGCAGGCAGACGCGCTTGCGCAGTGGGCGGAGGGCTGGAATTTGGCCCACACATGGCGATGTAAACACTTGCTAAATAGAGAATACACCTTCTACTCCCCGCCCCATAGGCTACACACCAGGATAGACCGCGTCTTCTGTGCTAATCCATTGCTAGAGGCGGTGACCATAGCGGAACATATGGGTAAGACTTTCTCTGACCACAACCCGGTTGAAGTCACATTGCAATGAGGCAGGGTCCCGACACCTATACCAACGTGGCGCCTCCCCACGGAATTGTTGGAGGACACTGTATTTAAGGCATCGTTTACAGACGCAATAACTAATTATTTTCACACAAACACTGGCACGGCTAGCTCCCGACAGGTGGAATGGGACGCCTTTATGGTGTACATCAGGGGGGAGGCGATGAGCACACGGGTAGGCATGAGACATAATGTTCTGGAGAGACTCCGGGAGGTGGAGGGACGGCTGGCTATGCTGGAAAGTGAGGCTGCGGGCACGAACGTGCCCTTCACACCGCTGCAGGAGGCGCGTATACAGCACGCTGAGCTATTAGAGGAACTGCGAGTGCTGGATTATAGGGAGTACACAGGTAGGCAGCACGCGCAAGCCGAGAGATCGGGGCCCTTGCTGGCCCGTATAGTGCGTGATGATCCAGTTCACTTGCCCATACTAGAGGTTACTGGTCCGAGAGGGTCGCCAGCCACGACACAATTAGACATTAATATTGCCTTTAGGGACTATTACGAGACACTCTATGGCCCACACCGACAACTGTCAGAGACGGCGTTTGAGGAGTTTATGGCAGAACTCGAATTGCCGCGACTTGGGGACCAGCAGAGGGAGGATCTGGCGTGCCCTATCACTGTCGCGGAGATATGCCTGGCCATACGCGCGCTCCCGCGAAACAAAACCCCTGGGACGGATGGCCTTCCAGCCTAGTTCTACGGGGCCTATACTGACCTGCTTGCCCCGCGATTACATATAGTTTATCAGGAAGCGCTGCGAACACGGGGACTGCCGCAATCGACCCTGCAAGCACTGATAGTGTCACTCCTGAAACCGGGTAGGGATGGTTTACACCTAGCTAACTACAGTCCTCTGTCTTTACTGAATACAGATCATAAACTTTTGAGTAAGATACTTGCAATGCGACTGGCTCAATATATTCCGCGGCTAATACACCCCTACCAGTGCGCCTTCGTGCCTGGCAGGAGTACGGCTATGAACCTGCGGAGGCTCAGCCAGCTCATGCTCTGTGAACGCGCGTCACTGGGAACGGAGGGCTGTATTTCTCTAGACCTGAAGCAGGCATTTGACTCCCTGAGATGGGATTTCATGTTTGCAACATTCGCAAAGTTTGGGATACCGCCCGAGTTTGTTGCCTGGGTGCGGTTGTTATATACCCGCCCGACAGCCCGGGTTCGCACGAATAGATGCATTTCGGCAAACCTGGACATAGCGAAGGGGACCAGACAGGGCTGGCCACTATCCCCGTTATTGTTTATACTAGCTCTAGAGCCATTACTTTGCAAGCTTCGCAGCTCGGCACGCCACAGGGGCATGAGGAGAGCCGAAACAGTCCATGTGGTGTCGGCTTATGCAGACGACATTATCCTATACTTGCAAGACTTGAGGGGCGGACTAGACCCCATCCCCGAAATTTTTGCGAACTTCCGTGCACTGTCGGGCCTCACCATTAGCGAGCCTAAGTCCTACGGGTTCTGCTTCAATGCTTCCAGTGCCGCTGCCCAGCTGCCCTTCACACCGCACACTTTCCAGGTCGCGGAGACAACCTTCCGATACCTGAGCTTACAGATATACAGAGACGCGAAGGATATGATCGATGGCAATCTAGGAAGAGCATCCATAAAGCTAAAATCGCAGGTACAATTCTGGACCACGTTACCGTTATCGGTGGCGGGCACGGTGGCCATCTCTAAGATGGTTGTCCTGCCCAGGCTGATTTACTACTTCACGGGCCTGTCCTTCATGGTCCCGGCCTCTATGTTTAAGATGTGGAATACCACGCTGACAGAACTGGTGTGGGGGTCGGGGCGACGTCGCATTAGCCTGGCTAAACTGCAGCTTTCCAATGCGGCGGGCGGCATGGGGGTCCCGGACTTGCAGGCATACAGCTATGCTTGTCAACTGCAGTGGCTTGCCTACTGGTTGGCGGGACGCAACTTACATGAGATAGGCCTGTCAGACACAGACTGGTCGAGAGGGACCATCCACACCCTGTTATTACCAAAGGCGGAGATTCCTAAATCGACGCCTCCCCTGCTTAGACTCGCGATCAATTGTTGGAGGAGAGCGGTGAGGTACACGTCCTCTGCGTCTACTTATGCTCCCACGATACCACTATTGGGGATCCCGATGGGGACCGGCCTGCTTTCAAATCGGATACTCAATACTTGGCATGATGCAGGGGTGACACAAGTGGGGGATCTATTTGCAGGTGGCAGGATTATGGCTTTTGAGGACTTCCGCGACACACATCATACCCCGGGAGGACTCTTTCTCTTACACGCCGCGGTGCGTCATTACATAGCACAGACATGGGCACCAGACGGGACAGAACCACCCACGAACCCGCTACTCACGATGCAGTACCTCATGGGGACGGGCAGTCACCTGACTAAATGGATAATGACTGGTATAAGAACGGGGAAAGCGGCCTCACTACAGTCCTTGCGGGACAAATGGGAAGGAGACATAGGGAGGACGATTAGGGACAAAGAGTGGGAACGAATCCTTAAGTTCCCGAAGAAAGTGTCGAGGAACCCGAAGTTTAAATTCATTCAACTTATGATTCTGCACAGGGCATACCTCACACCCCACCGCTTACACACAATGTTCCCTAACACACCTGACACATGCCCCCGCTGTGGCGCAGATGATGCGCGACTGCTCCACATAATCTGGGATTGCCCGAAGCTGGGGTACTATTGGAAGACGGTACATGAGGCTCTACTCAAACTGGCTCCTTCCAAACCTTACGCCACCATAGAATACTCCATACTAGGGCTGGGTCCTACAGAACGGAAAAAAGTGTAGTAACGCGCTTTACTGATAAAGCCCTACTACTTGCCAAACGTACCATAACAATGAGATGGAAGACGGCCAGGCCGCCAGATCCAGAGATATGGAGAGCAGAGGTACTGCGCTGGGGAAAGGCGGAAGGTACGACATTGCAGCGAGAAGAGCGTAGGGGCCTCAGGAAGACTCTAACGTCATTAGATTGGCATACTACACTGGGGGCCTTTGAGGTGGGAGACGACACTGCATCCAACTCACCCAACTTGTCAACCACTGATGTATGAGAGACAGAATAAGTTGCATGGAGTACGTGGAGTCTCTCCTATACTTGGTGCAAACCCATGCACCGTGGAGAAAGAGTAGTTCTAGCTGCAATAATTAGAAATCACACATATGTATCATATTGTATGTAGTCCTCTACAGGTCCAGGTTTCTGTTTGGTCAATAATTGTGAACTAACTACGCTAGGTTGGTCAGTACCATGAGAGGCGGAAGTGATTAACCGTGAGTGCCGGGGGGGGGGGGGGGGTAGGGTAAGGGTGGGAGGCGTGTATATAGTAACAGTTGGGATATAAAAAATGGAAATGTATGCTTACCAATTCACTGTATCCAATATGTACGACCTAGGATTTATGAAACATATCCTTGTAATGGAATTGATATATGTGTTATTACTTCTACTGCCAATAAAAAGATTTTCAAAAAATATCTCGTGTGGAGGTGGTGAATGGGGGAGTAAAGGAATATTCCCTATCTCTGCCGTGCTGGAGCCGCCATATGTCTTGCAAATCCCGAAGTACCATCCACTCCCATAGCCCAGCTGCGTTTCTGTGTGCCCAAGATCCCGGGAGGAGGGATGGGATCAATCCAATTACACATCAAAAACACAGTTAAAATCTCCCCCCAGCACCACCTGCCCCACCATTATGCCAGCTAGGTGAGCGGAGAGAGAGGACAAATAAGACAACTGGTCCTGGTTGGGGCCATAGCAACAGCTCTGAACTAGCAGTGCCCCGCTAGCAGCACATATCTTCCCTCCTTGTCAATTAACGTATGTGGACCCCCAGTCGGACCCATATCAGCACGCCCCAGGCATATGCTGAAAACGTAGTGGCAAAAATCGTCCCTCTCCTTCTTAGGCTCCCTACCTCCCCCTGTGTGAGATGCGTCTCCTGCAACAGCGCTATCTGTACCCCGACGTTTCAAGTAGCTGTGTATGTTGTGGCGCTTAGACATGGATCCCATCCCCTTAATATTCCATGTGAGTAATTTCAGATCCTGGTTCGTAACTGCCATCTCAAGTTGGTCCAGGCTTCCTTACCATTGGGGTCTCCCACCCTTGCTAAACCCTTGAAGTATTGAAACAGAGCATTCTCGCATGCATGATGAACATAAAAAAACAAACATAGCAAGTCCCAACTTACAACTCCTCGGCTCCAGGGGGGCCTGGCAAAGGCCATCTGCCCAAACTCCAAGTGTACTGTAATGCAAAACATTGAAGGCCCAAACCAGTCTTGGTGCAAGCCTTCAGGCGGTTATGGACTCACAAGGCTGCGTGCTGCATTGAGTTCAGCAAACATATAAAACACTTTGCAATGTGTGGCAGTATCATCTGCACCAGCCCAGAACTATGACCAGCCCGAGTTGATCATCTCCCATTATATAACGTCATCTGCCGTTTTTAGCACCACCACTTGGAAGTTCCAAACTGTTCTTGCCTGACGTATCCGATTCTGAGCTTTAAGTCCCTTTCATGGACCCAGACCCCACCTCAGATGGGGAGCCACTCTTCTGAGTAATTTCAGCAACCGCCCATAGCGCCGTGGCCCTATATCATTCTGCATGCAAGGAATTTGATTTCTTTGCCTCAATCTGCTCAGATCGTCACTGGAAAACGCTTCCTCGGGCCCCGGCTCCTGACCACCTGCCTGGGATTTTGCCCTGACCCAGTTGTCTCTGTTCAGTAGGCCTCTATCCAGTCCCAAGCCCTTTTGAGATCTTCGTAGGAGAGAATCCTGTCATCTATAACAATGCGGAGCCTGGCAGAGAACACAAGAGAGTACTGAATACCCTCCTCTCCTAGAGCTATCTTGACCTCCAGGTATGAGGCGCGCATCCGTTGGACCTCCAGGGTGTAGTCAGGGAACATCGAGACCTTGGCATTATTTACTACAAAGGGGCCATCTGTGCTGGCCTTTTGAAGGAAAATGTCTCTATCCCTATAATACAGCAGTCTGGCCACCACTGGTCATGGAGGGCGGCCCGGCGCCAGCTGACGACCGGTGCTCAGTGTGCTCTTTCCATAGTGAAGAACAGAGGGGATTGAAGAGAGAAACATAGTTGCATATCTGGAACCATGGTGCCAGATATGCCACCATGTTTCTCTCTTCAATCCCCTGCCGCAGGCAAAGGATTCGTACATTATTTCGGCTGCTGCGTCCTCCATCCTCCGCTTGGCGCTCCAGGGTCCGGACCATGTTATATATTCCTCCACCTGCTACGAAGGGGCTTTATGCGCAGGCGATCGGTCCTTGAGGCTCGATTCCACAACTTTTAGCCTCTCATTAACTTTTTGGTGTTCGGCGCAGGGGAGCCCAAGGCCCACCAACCATGTGCTAATGTCCTGGTGGAGTGTGGCTTTCGTATTTGAGATGTCCTCCAGGATTTTATACAGTTGTTGCTGTATAGGATCCGATTTGGGCTGGAGCTCAGGGCTGCCCCGTGCCTGCTCCCGCTGGTCATCTTCTTGTTCTGGGGTTGCTCCAGTGTGTTTCCCCCGGGGTTTACCCATCCCCGCAGCCACAGCTGTGCACTGTTTGTCCATGGCCTCCAGTTTGTACTGTTCACCAGCTCACGCTCCAGATCTAGGGAAGTTGCACTTTGGTCCACCAGGCCACGCTAACATTCAATAGGGAGCTCACACTCTAGGGGTCAAGAGGGAGGGGAGGCCAATCCGGCCCACAAGAGCCAAAAGGCGTTGTTCCTGCTCCAAGTGTAGTTCAAAAGAGGCTCTGTTCCCCTAAATATCGACTCCCCAAATCCCGGTACTCAGGGCATGATGTGGCCAATCTTGCAACTTACATTGGAGTCCGGTTGCTGGGCTCCACTTTTTGCAATTCCGGGAAAACACTCCAGTTGGGGGCTAGGGTTTCACTCTTCCCTCCAGGGTCCCAGGCACCCACAGCCCCAAAACTCATGCTCTGCTGTGCAGGGAGGTTAACAAACAACCAGGAGAGGCCCAGCCAGGTCTCCGACGGGAGGGCTAAAAGAGGGACAGTTACCCAGGAAACTCAGGGGCAGATTTACAAGCCCCTTGCACCTCTTTGCGCCGCCATTGCATCACTTTATTTAGCGCAACGGCGGCGCAAACAGTGTGCCCTATTTACAACGTGACACATCTAGGGCGATGCGTCACGTTGTAAAGCCCTGCGCCACATTATACCTGCGTCAGGTATAATGTATGCAAGGGGGCATTCCTACGCAGGAATACCTTGTCAAAGTGATGCAGTGAAATCTACAAGATTTCACTGCGTCACTTTTAGTACGCCACTGCGTCAAAACCTTACGCCTGCTTTAAGCAGGCGTAAGGAGTGAGGCAGTGTAGTGGGAATAGGCCACAAAATGCATTGCTGGATTCCAGCAATGCATGACTTTTGCATGACGCATGCATGACGGCACACCATGGTGGAAGGATTGACAGATGCGTCAGAAATTCTGACGCATCTGTCAATCCTTCCGCCATGGTGCGCCGTATTGTAAATACAGCGCATCCATGGTGGTGCAAGCATTTTTTAGGGTGGCCCAAGGAAAGTGACGCATCTCTATAAATGCGTCACTTTCTTGTAAATCTGCCCCTCAGTGAGTAACCTAGATGTTAGAGTTGCGCCAGGGGGTCACAAACTCCTCCTCCCCACTTTCAAGAAAAGAAGGGGGATATCTCCATGCAGGTGAGGTCAATGGACAGCCTGGCAAGTGATGGAGAGTCAGTTGCCACCAAGCAGTGTAGCGTTGCTCCAGTGGCAATTAGACCATGCACTGAAAGGGCAGCTATACCATAATGTGGGGTGTCACAGAGGTCAAACAGATACAATCTTAAAAGGGCTCAGCCTCCAAGGCCCTTGTCACCTCCTGATGCTCTAGTGCTTGATAATGCCCCGCAGTCCCAGACCAATCAGGGGCCAATACTCTGGGGAGAAGCAGCACAAGGGGGCCCAGAACCAACAGAAGTTGATCTCGGCCACTATCAGGTACAGGGCGGGAGTTCCTTATGCACTCTCGTTCCCGTCTCTAATTGCAGGCCAGCAACAGTCCAGGCCCCAAGGCAAGGCGACCGCCACACACTAGGCCGGGCAGTCTCACACACCTCAGACCCACCGTTGGGCCCTCTTCAGGCCAGATAATGTGTCTAATCCCAGGGGAACAGCCCCAAGTACGCTCCCATTCGAGGCTACATAATGAAGGGGGGCCTCAGTTATGTGCTCTCTGCAATGTCAGGCTTCAATATCCTCAGCTTACCTCCAGTTGTGGGCCCCACCCAGCAGGCAGTCGCTTCCAGAGTCCTCACCTATCCTTCAACGAGCCCCTGACACATTTTTTCAGCCAGGGTCCCAAGGAACAGTCCCAGGCCACCGCACGCGAACACAGCCCAGTCGCAGTCTTCCTGGCTGAGTAGGAGCTTTCACTCTACACCCACTCAATGCCATGCCCGACCTAGGCTCCGAGCATTTGCCGCCACCATTTACCGCCAGTCTTGGTTGGCAGCCACGGCGTCCTCACTCGGGTGCAGTGACCCCGCTACGTGCTCGCAGCTCTCACCTTCCCACTGAGGCGTCACCACCGCAGCTCCGCTTTTCGCCACACAGCGCAGCTCTCATATGCCTCTCTTGGTCATGGGTTGATCCCGTTGCTGTCCTGGTCCGCACCAACCCCGGTCAGCAGGCCACTGTTTCTTAGGAGGGTTCAGATCAGCCTCCTCGCTCTTGGGTCTCGAGCACCTCCTTGCCTCATATAGGATCAAGCAGCCCCCGGGTGCGCCTTCCTTGGCCCCGTAGCACTAGGGTTAATTTACGGCACAGCAGCTCTGTTCCCTTGGGTGTCTTCGCTCTTGTCCAACGCCACCCTCACTGTCCTCGCTCTCAACTAGGCGGCTCTCAGCCTGTCCTCACAAGCAGCAAACTGCTCTGGTCCTCCCCAGGGGCCACACCGCCTATATCCCGTGGAGGATCCAGGCCACCATTTTAGGTGGTGCAGGTCCGTCTGTTCACCTTCAGATTTCGGCACTCAGGCTTCCTTGGACAACACACTGCCCAAGATCGTCCTCAGCTGCCACTGCCAAGCAGGGGGTGCCAAGCGCCCGGGCCCCCAGCCATGTAGGATTTAGAAGTATAATTGCCAGGCCGATGCAGAGATACACACTCATGCGTCCGACATCTTAGGCTAGCAGGCCACGTGCCAAGAGCTAGCTGCCTTCATTTTTAAAGTGCACTTCATCATTTCAATAAATTGCATGTATGTCAAAATGCATATTGTTGTTAAAGATACAGCCCATGCGATGGTCTCTGCGGAATGCAGAAAAAGTTTTATTAACCTGTTTCCTGGCTTTGTCAATCTGTGGACAAAATTGATTTGGCCACTTTCATTTCTGTCTTTGATATATAAGAGTACACCAAGACAGTGTAAATGAAAAGCAACATAAGTTGTGCAAAGGTATCTTTCATTAGGATTTCCAGCCCTACCCCAGTCAATGTGCCTGGGTCATTGCCACCACAGTGCACAATCATGAGGTGAAGAGCTCGGCGATCCACAATAGATTTAACCAAAGCCAGCAACTGATGAAACTTTAACCCTCTCTGGCCAAACCAAGTAATCTTCACATTTGGCAAACCCAAGTCTCTGTCAATACCTCTTTAGCCCAATAGATATAGCTTGGCCCATAATCCACACTCTTAAGCATTTGAAGTGTAGGAGCAACAGCAGTAAGGAGAAGACTGAAGATGAGTGAGGTAGTTTTACAAATGATAAGAAGCAGTTAAAATGGAGGTGTTTATTAAAAAATAAATTATAGATTTCACTTGTTGTCAGCATGAATGTGAATAAAATTAGGTAGTTTGTTGGAGGCCTTGGTCATTGTGGTCTAGGCAGCGGCACTGCTCAGTGGCGGTGACAGTTACACCAAGCCCCACTCATTGGAGAGTCCCATACACACATTGCTGGTGGCTACTGGATATTCTTTGGTGAGGCCCCTCTTGATATATTGAAGGCTTAACTCCTAACTCAATGGGCAAAACTAGAGCTAAACCTCTAGAGATGTCACTCGACCAGGATCAGTCACTAGAGGCACAGCAACAGGGATTGGAATCACAGGGAGATCCAATACAGCTACAACTGACAAAAATATTGGAAGCTATCGCGGACACCAACGCCACCATACACCAGGATATCAGCACAGTATCAGTGGGGTTGGGACTGCTGCGTGCTGAACATCATAAACTGCCTCAAAGGGTAAACCTAACAGAGTCCTCACTGGCTGTTCTGCAATGTGCGCAAATGGTCAACATCTCTCCAACTTACAGACCGGGACCAACTACTTATAAAAAGAGCTGCAGATGCAGAAGGGCGCACTAGGCACAACAATATTCGAGTGGTGGGACTACCGGAGAAGGTGGAACGCTCTGATATGATTAACTACTTAGAGACTGGCTTTGTGTGGACGTTCTCTCCCTTCTTCACACTAGAACAGGCAAACAGGGTCTTGGCCAGTCCACTGGCACTGGGGCGCCCCCACAACCTGTTGTGGCAAAACTACTTTACCATAAATACAGAGACACATTGCTGCACAAAGCCAGAACAGCTGGCTCCTTCCTGGTTAATAACAGTAAGTTCTCCCTCTTCCTGAATTACACACTGGAAGTGCAGAGGAAGAGAGTCTCATTTTTTGAGGTCAAGAAAGCTCTGAGAGAAGAGGGCCTGCAATATTCCCTGATGTTCCCGGCCAGAATATGAATTCAGTTAGATGAAAAATCTAATTTTTGTGATGATCCAATGGCAGCTTGGGAATGGCTCGAGGGATACAAAAGTGACACACATTCTATGAAGGATAGTTCAGCAAGGGCCCAATTCGGAAAAATGACAAAGAAGCCCAGTAAACGGCCCGGAAGGGCCTCACAAGGAAACACAGCCCATCACAGATGGAAAAAGAGAGAACTGCAGCTCTTCATGCAGTAGCAACGATCATGAAGAGTCCATAGAGAAACGGACGAAATCCATCTCTTCCATGTACCATTGGGAATATTTTTATTGTTAGACATCTTATATAGTTTTTGAAAAAAACTTTTATACATTTTTTTTTTAAATATATTGATTATGTCAATGAATGCTTTCATGACCTTTTATTGTATGGATCAAATGTATTAAATTGAATCCTTCATGCTATTTTAGTGCCTTACTACTTTTCTTTACTTGAACGTTGCCAGTTTATTTAGTTTTGCCTGGGTGAGATTATTTGTCATATAGTGTTTGCCCTGACCCAGGAAACATATCCTTCTCAGGGGGTCCTTGTTTGCCACACATTGAGTCCATAGAAATTGCCAGACGATGGATCTCCGTCAATGAAGGGGAACGGGGTAATCTGACTCTGAGTCGTCAAAAGCGGACAGTGTCCTGCTCCCAGCTGTAAATCGAGAACAGCAGGTGATCTAATTTGAGGGAGCGCTGAAGGGAGAAATAGATGCCCACCTTTTCGCAATTATCCGAATTTTGAATGAGATGGGTACTTTTGGACGATTGCTGTTAAACTGAGCTGGTGCGACGAGGCCAAATAGCAGATGCCTTCAGCACACGGCCTACCCCTCCAGGAAGAATAACACACTATTGTGTTTGATCCTTCTAACTTATCATGGTTTGCATGGAGTTTGGGTGGCTGGCCATTGCCAGACTGCTCTTGGGAGGGGGAGTTTATGTTTTGAAATGTTTAATACCTCATTTTTATAATGATTTGTTTAATGCAGAAGTGGTTAAGCTCTACCTGAGTCGAGGGGTGAGGGGGGTGGGGGACAATCTAGCAGCATATGATTTGACATGGATACACCACATTATACATTGAAGTTTATCACTTGGAACATCAGAGGGATGGGTTCCGCAGCCAAAAGACATAATATTCATAGATACTTATGTAGACGGGAAGTGCAGATAGCTATGGTGTAGGAAACACACCTTATTCAGAGTGAAGTGGACAAATTGCGTAAGAGGTGGAGGGAACAAATTTTCGCAACATCTTTCTCTGCATATGCAAGAGGGGTACTACTATGGATAAGGGCAGGAGTTTCCTTCGAACGACAACACACACTCATTGATAATGAAGGACCGTACGTTTTGGTAAATGGGCGACTGTGGGGACAGAAGAATATTATAGGGAGCGTATGTGCTTCCAACCAAGATCAGATTAACTTTCTACGCAGACTCTCAGCCCCACTGGCCAAATTGGCGGCTGTAGATAAACTCCTGGGAGGGGACTTTAACTTGGTGGCTGATGTCCTTTTGGACGGTTCACTGCCCCCACTGCCTGGACCCCTGGCACACCATAATGCAGAGGGGATGAGAGAATGGATGACGAACTGGGGAATGGAGGACATATGGAGGACACAACATACGAATACACCAGACTATGCCTACTACTCGCCCCTACACCGCTTACACACACGCTTAGATGCATTTTTGTGCTCACACCCCTTTGCAACTGTCATTCGTCACACTGAGTATTTAGGATGCATGATCTCAGATCACTGTCTGTTATTACTTGAGTGTAGGCCGCTAAGAAACTGCCCGCTATTTCCAGTGTGATGACTCAACCCACTGGCATTAGAGGGTGTCTGCTTCAGGGAAACTCTAAAACCCACCACAAATAACCACTTTTCTGAAAATACACAATCAGCATCCTCGAGATTGATAGAATGGAAGGTGTTTAAGATACTGGTACGAGGATACTGCCTAGCGCGATTGATCGGAGCCCAGAGGAAACTACACCTGGAATTGAAAACAGTAGAGGACAAATTGCACCAATTGGGTAATATACAAGGTACAAGGGCCGACATCCCAGAGGGGTTGAGAGACACATGTGTGCAATATAATGAGGTTTTAGAACGACTGCTGTGTCATGACTTTAGGGGATACCTCTCGAAGGTCCAAGTAGAAGAAGGGAGGCTAGGTGTTTGTTAGCATGGTTGATTAAACCGGAAACTAGGGGATCCCCAATCTCACAATTGAGAGGGAACAACGGTTAATCTGTATATGACCCTGAAGCAATTACCACACTATTTTATGATTATCATAAGACCCTATACACTGCGCTGACCCTCTTGCAGGGCAAGTACAAACCGACTTTCAGAAGAATCTGCAACTCAGAAAACTAGACTCCCAGATTAGAGAGATGCTACTTGGCCCAGTGACAGGGTAGGAAATCCGGGTTGCCATTAGAAGCATGGCAGCCAGGAAGACTCATGGCTGAGACAGCCTCCCAGCAGAATTCTACTCAACATATGCCGCAGTGCTGGTCCCTGGAATGGTACCCCTTTATGCGGAATCCCTATGGTTTGGGCACCTCCCAGACTCCCTGAGTGAGGCAGTTGTGATCCCACTCCCCGAAACGAACGCCACAAGCTAGAACTACAGATTTGTGTCCACTTTCCATGTTAAACATGGATTGTAAAATCCTCAGTAAAATAATGGCACTCCACTTGCTCCCACGTATATCTACATTAATCCATTCGGACCAGAATGAATTCATCCCATCCAGGAACACCTCTCTTAATTTGCAGAGACCCTATTCGATCCTATTCCACCCAGACACCCAAGCAATCCCTCAAACTGCCCTTTTGTCCATTGACTTGGGAAAAGCTTTCAACACAGTCAGGTGGCATTTCTTGCTTGAGACAATGTGTCAGATGGAATTTGGTGGTGAGTGGCTGAAGTGGATGTGACTTCTGTATTGGAACCCCACAGCGAGAGTCTGAACAAGTAGGGTGGTGTCACAACAATACACTGTCTCCAGAGGGAAAAGACAGGGAGGCCCTTAGTCACCACTTTTATTTTGCCCAAGTGATCGAACCACTAGCAACTCTATTACCAGATAGGGAACATCCTTATCCCTGTCGTTTCACACTGTTTTTACCATTGTCCATAGGGATACTTATTAAACAAATTTTTCCCTGTAGGAATCAATTTTAAAGTCACTTTTTTCTTTTATTTTTGCATTCTACCCCCAATCACTAATAACATTGGAGAATAAAACACCTCACGCTTCTCTCCTGAGGGAGAGTTGTAGCCCACACAGTGCACCTTGCGGGCACTGTGTGCAAGAGAGAATCCAATGATGAAGCATGTCACCTTCGGGTGAGTGAGGGTTCTCGTCTTTGTAAGGCATATGCCCCTCTTCTTTTATTTTTCCTTCATTTTCTGTTGTCTATTTAATAAGCCATTCATGTTGTGACACCATTAAGTTGCCTTTTGTGTATATTAATACATTCACAAGGCCACATACACATCATCTCACTGTACACTGATGACCTTCTAATATATCTATCTGATGGATTGTAGGGCTCTGTCATGGCCCTTGAGCACCTGCAACAATTTGAAATCATTTGGGGCTTAAAAGTTAACAGGATTAAAACCTATTTTTTTCCTGAGTGCCCCTCTCATGTTCAGCCCCTCGATATTCCACCTGACATCAACTGTACAAATACAACCTTTAGGTACTTAGGGATTCAGGTATATCACACTTCTGAGGATCTATGGGAAGGTAACTTGGGGAGAGATCTCCGATCACTTCGAACAAATGTACACTTTTGGCGTTCCCTTCGATTACCTATCAAGGCCCGGATCTCATTCCGATACAGATGCCAGCTGGATGGTTTCACCAATTGGATTCCCTATTGAGGACCTCATTTGGGTTGTTTAACTACACTACAGCTACCTTTGATGGACTGTGATCTTGGAGTACTTCATTTCGAATTGCACTTCTTTGCGGCACAACTCCAATGTGTTGTCCACTGGCTAGATGGAAAAGGATTGGAAGAAGTGGACTGGGTGGAGGGTAAGACAGACACGTCATGGCTATTAGCCAAGTTGCTTAACCCGGCAGTGGGCAGCCTTCAACGATCGCCACTTCTAACCACAGTCCAAAGATGTTGGAGTCGGAGGGTGTACCAATTAGTAGACGCCTCCCGGTATTCACGGGTTCTACCTCTAATAGGACTACCACACGGAGATCCCATTTCCATAATCACAGCCAAACAACTATCATCATGGTCTGGGTTGGGGGTAGACACTGTAGGAGACCTTTACCACTAAAACTCACTTATCCCCTTTGAGGATCTGAGGGAGGACGCGGGTCTCCCGCTCGGGCAATTTCTTCAACACGAAGCCTTAGCACAGACATTTAGGGAACTGTGGGGAAGAGGGAGAGAGGAGGGAGGAGCCTAGAACACACCCAGTGTTGCATTTCTTACTCACTCTGGGATCCACTGGTCATATAGTGAAAGGGCTGTATTGCTCCCTGACGGAAGCAACCCAAAACCCCCTCACATAGTTACGTGAGCATTGGAGATTGATCTTGGAGAGGGAGATCGCAGACCCAGAATGGAACAGAATATTGGCCTACCCCAAAGCGGTTTCTCCTAATATGAGATTTAAATATTCACAATTTAATTATTTACACATGACATACATGACACCTCACCGGTTGAATGTGGTTTATGATGGGGAGACCCGTGACTGCCCCAGATGCAAATACCAGGATGCAGAATTCATACATATGACATGGGCTTTGCCACCCTGGGACCATTCTTGGAGGAGGTAGTTGCAGCAGTGGGCAAGGTGTTGGGGCATAAGCTTAGACCTACGGTTGGGGTTGACCTTCTTAGGCTTTTTTCTCATCCGCCCAAATGAAAAACCAGGAATAGATTTGTAGACCTGGCCCTGGTCCTTGCAAGACGACAAATAGACATGGCTTAGAAATCAATTGCTGGCCCATCGGTGGGTCCATGGAGACAGGACATTACCTACTGGACTGGTGCTGAAAGTAGGGTTCTGATAAGAGAAGAGGCGAAGGAGCTATGCAGGGGCCCTATCACTACACAATGGAGAGAAATGCTTGAATACTGGGAGCACCCAGAAAGGGATCAAGAGTCAGAGGGCAGTGACTCTACCAGAATAGAGGGGGGACTCGGTGAATAGAAAAGGCGATCAAGGGGAGTGGTCCAAGATAAGCCATTTGGGAATCAAATACATCCTGGAGGCTCCCCATGGGTAAACACATTTGGAAGAACTTTATTACTGGCTTCCTGATTGATGCCCCCCCCCACCCTGACCATCATCCTGCCCCACTTAGCCACCCAAGTAAGCCCCTCAAATGAGATCTCACTGACTCCTGGGAAATTTTACATCACTCTGCATATGTTTGTTATTAGTTTGGTTGAAAGGCACTGTCTGGGAGACCTCTTTATAGGAACCCCTAATTCAGGCAGACAAGCCCATGAACTGATTATTGATGCTTACAACATGAAACAATTGAAATGGTAACCATGGGAAATAACCCCTACATAATATAATGTGTAAAATGGTATACATAACTGTAAGGCTGAAGGGGCCACTAACCTGAGATGCATGCGGATACAGAAGTGACTATGTATGATGTATGATACTGATGATGATGATTGAATATTGTATTGAAGCATGAAGAATGTAATATTGATAATGGTTATTACAGGCTTAATGTAACTCTGATAAATGGCAATACAATTATATTACAAAAAACAATAGTATGTTGGATGCCTTAGCAAGGAGTCCTATTATTAGCTGTTGTTTAAAAAAACCGAAATGTTATACAGACACGGATATGCTTTTGAAACTGTGAAGTGAACCACACCTGCTGTATCTCATTTGGAAGTAGCATGTTCCTTACAGAATGTGCTGTGAACTTGTGACCTACTGGTTCCACTGGGTTGCTAGGTACACTGAGCTAAGAGTATATTGGGGGCGAAGGACATAACATCTTTTTTTAATTAGGACACATTTTAAGTAATGGCAAACTTTAATTTCCAACTCAGGACTATGTAATAAACTGTTCTTCAGCATTTAAATTTTTTTTAAAACTGAAGCTAAATATCGGTTTGGACCCCAGTTTTTTGTGTGATTTCCCCGCAATGATCCTGAAAACATTGCAAACATGCTGAAACAGGAACCTTGTTCTGAAACAGCGGGGAAGGGTTAATAGATGCTAACTACTCACAAGTGGAGATGCAGTGGTCTTAAAGGAAAGACATGATTTCATTTTCTGCCTTTCTCATGATCAAATCTGGAAAGTTGAAGAGGTTGCCATTTTATAGTTGCTTTCTATGAGAGTGGTGTACCATTCTTGTGCTTAGGTTTTACAAATCCTAACAGTGTCAAATCCATAGAGAAAGAGCTAAAACAACAATATATTCTATGAACTCAATTCACTGGTATGTATATAACTTTTTAAATATTTAAGAAATGTACATTAGAAATAAGATGTTGTTATGTGTTGTTATGTGTCTGGACATAGTTTTGTTCGAAAGCATACTGGGGGCAAATGTGCTGCCCATCGAAGTACCGGTACACTGGAGGAAAAGTTTACCTTTAAATTCAAAGAAGTTCTTTTTCAGTGCCAAAGTTGTGCATTGCAAAATAAATTCCTTCAGGGTGTTAAAATCCCATGCAATAGTATTTAGAGCCTCCCCCAGGACTTTGATGGTATCGTCCTGTGGAATACTGGTATAGAGACTCTATAGAGAGTCCAGTGTAACCAGTATAGTATGTTCCATATCACATTGTAAAGTGTTCAACAAGTTCAAGAGACTCTTGGTATCTTTCAGGTATGTTTGGGTCTGTTGCACTATAGTTTTGAGGAAATGATCACATAAACGTGAAAGGGACTCAAGGAGGGAGCCGATACCAGAGACAATCATGCGACCTGGTGATGGTATCCTGCCATTGTGTATTGGCAATGTGTAAAAGTATGGTATAATGCCTTCTCCCTCCGTTGGAAACGCAGCTTCATTTTTAGAAATATGGCCCTTACTTTCAGCATCCTCAACCAAATCAGTGATCAGACTTCTCAAGTCAGTTGATGGATCATGTGTCAATGGTAGGTAGTTCTTGGTGTCACTCAGTAATCGGAGGCATTCGTGCTCATAGTCTGTAGTATTTAAGATAACAACAGCCCCACCCTTGTCAGCTGGTTTTATTGTGATCACAATTTTCTCACTTCATAGGTCCTGACGAATGCCCGATATACCACTATCATTGAGGCTGAAACATGTTGACCAACAACACAGGATAAATCTGGACTTTTAATTCTGGTCCTTTATCCTACACCGCTGTTTTTACTCATGTCCAATTGGCAAAAGCATTAAAAATTAATTTTTTGACACAATTGGCGCATTTTTTAAATCACTCCAACAATCACACTACACCAAAAAACCAGCTCCGCAGTAGCTTGGCGTCACAGCACACTAGGGTGGCATTCGGCCACTCCTGGTGGGGCCCAATGATGAAGCATGTCACCAACCAGGTTGGTGAGTGAGGGCCTTCCGAATAACCTTTAGAGGTCTCCCTCATAGCCAAATGAGACTGTGAGTGGTGTTACATGTTTGCCTTTTTCTCAGAATCTTCTGACGCTCCTCTGTTGTTGTCTTTGAATTACCTAGAGGGGGATAGGAGCGCCAACTCTGTTCCCTTCCTCACCTGTTGTTCCGAGTTTATGGGAGATGTAGTCAGAAGTAACACATGTCAGAACAGACAGTCCACTGAACACAAAGGCATGTGACAACAATTAGCATATAGCAAGCAGAGGACAGTCAGTGTGATTGACAGGCATGACATTTATTACAAGGCAAATGCTGCCAGATAAGTGAGCAAATGTACATTATGTCTTCACAGGCGAGCCATCTCGCAGGGCAGTTGAGGGGAGCAAAGGAAATGCACCCAGGACAGAGAGGACACAAGAGGAGGAGGTCCAGTCGCCTGCAGGGCACCCCACCCCACCCCGACTACCACCACTATCACCATCACCACCGCCATCAACGCCACCAGCATCGAGAGGCAGGAGGCATGCAGTGGCCACCCTCCAGCACATGGAGGTGTCCGAGGAGGATAGCACAGGAGGACAACAGTCCACGGTGGCTGAGGGGCAGGCTCACAGTCCCCCACAGAGCGCTCCCACACACGTTCCAGACGCCGCAAGGCAAGGGCAGCCAGTAATCCTTCTCAGGGCGAAGATGAGAGTGTGTACTCTGGCCTTGAGGGGAACATGTTGAAGGTCCAGCACCTGCAAGGAAAGGCCATTAGGTCAGTGCAGCGGCAGTTGGGACAGATGAATGACCACATGCAGCGTATTGAGAGGGGCATCTGTTCCATGAACACTACTGTGGCTGAGGGCATGAGGGATGTGTCCGAGGCAGTGAGGCTGCTGTGCAGCAAATTAGATGAGGACCGTTTGTCAAGGCGCAGGGAGTGGCAGAAACTTGACAATTACACCAAAGCTGTGAACCGCCTCTCCACTGCTACCTCTCTGCTCTGCAGGTGGTCGGTGGCCATGCAGGAGGAGGTGGCCCACTGCAGCCGTGATGTGGCAAGGGGGCTGGTCACAGTGACCAGTGCACTAGAAGTGCTACAAACTGACAAGGTAGCTACTGCAGGTGTTGTGGGTGATAGTGAAGAGGCTACTAGCCATAGTAGCATCACGCCCCTCCCACAGAGTCCAGGAGGCGCAGCAAATGCCACATCGCTGCCAAGGACAGGCTGGCAGTGAGGGCAGTAAGGCCAAGGAACGCAGCAGTGCTGCGCGTGGGCGCAGGAAGTCGAGCTAGCCATATCATGGTTTTACTCAAATGGGTGATGTAACCCATTTTTTGTATGGACACTGCATTTGGTGTGTGTCTAACATGTGACGCACTTCAATTTTTGGTGGTGTTCTATGATCATTAAACACCATCACTCACATACAGTAACTGGCTATGTCTCCTTACTTACTCAGAAATAGTTGCATGTGATCTCAGCCCGTCGGTGTCTCCCATCCGGTGCTGCTGCCACACCTGCTGCGCTGTGCTCTGGCTGTTGACAGTCCTCAACCTCGTCCTCAGAGTCACTTAGATCCACTGCTGTTCCTTTCTTATGGCGGCCAAAAGCGGTACAAAAAGGGGGTGGTGATGGACGGAGCATCTGAATCAATCAAACACTCACACCCAGTCCGCTTTTGGCCGCCATAAGTGTGGCAGGGTATGCTCAGACGTGAGTCCCTTGCTCACTTTGCCACTGGATTCAAGCAAGCCGGGCTGAAGACGGCTGTAATGCCAGAAACCGGTCCTCTGAAGCTTGTTTCCGGTCCAGGGAAGGCATGGCTTGGCAGTTCGGGCTGGACTGTTCCCATGAGGCACAGGGTCAGACTGATTTGCATATAGCCATGTCTGAACTGGGGTGGCAGAGTGGGCTAAAGAACGGTGATGGATTAAACCCAGATATTTTGACTGGGTGTGAGTGTTTGATTGGTTCAGATGCTCCGTCCATTCCCACCCCCTTTTGTACCGCTTTTGGCCGCCATAAGTGTGGCAGGGTATGCTCGGACGTGAGTCCCTTGCTCACTTTGCCACTGGATTCAAGCAAGCCGGGCTGAAGAGGGCTGTAATGCCAGACACCGGTCTTCGGAAGCTTGTTTCCGGTCCAGGGAAGGCATGGCTTGGTAGTTCGGGCTGGACTGTTCCCATGAGGCACAGGGTCAGACTGATTTGCATAGAGCCATGTCTGAACTGGGGTGGCAGAGTGAGCTAAAGAACGGTGATGGATTAAACCCAGATCTTTTGACTGGGTGTGAGTGTTTGATTGGTTCAGATGCTCCGTCCATTACCACCCCCTTTTGTACCGCTTTTGGCCACCATAAGTGTGGCAGGGTATGCTCAGACGTGAGTCCCTTGCTCACTTTGCCACTGGATTCAAGCAAGCCGGGCTGAAGACGGCTGTAATGCCAGAAACCGGTCCTCGGAAGCTTGTTTCCGGTCCAGGGAAGGCATGGCTTGGCAGTTCGGCCTGGACTGTTCCCATGAGGCACAGGGTCAGACTGATTTGCATATAGCCATGTCTGAACTGGGGTGGCAGAGTGGGCTAAAGAACGGTGATGGATTAAACCCAGATCTTTTGACTGGTTGTGAGTGTTTGATTGGTTCAGATGCTCCGTCCATTACCACCCCCTTTTGTACCGCTTTTGGCCGCCATAAGTGTTGCAGGGTATGCTCAGACGTGAGTCCCTTGCTCACTTTGCCACTGGATTCAAGCAAGCCGGGCTGAAGACGGCTGTAATGCCAGAAAACGGTCCTCGGAAGCTTGTTTCGGTCCAGGGAAGGCATGGCTTGGCAGTTCGGGCTGGACTGTTCCCATGAGGCACAGGGTCACACTGATTTGCATATAGCCATGTCTGAACTGGGGTGGCAGAGTAGGCTAAAGAACGGTGATGGATTAAACCCAGATCTTTTGACTGGGTGTGAGCGTTTGATTGGTTCAGATGCTCCGTCCATTACCACCCCCTTTTGTACCGGTTAGTTTGATAAAGCAACAAAGTGGGCTTTCAGAGTATGCTTCAGCCTTCTGGTTTTGAATAGATGTATGTGTTGGTTCTTAACTGCTGGAGAGTGGAATTTAGTTGAAATGCTGGAATACAATAGATGTTGCTCATCTTTGAATGATTAGTTGTGAATAACATGGTGGGAAGTGATGGACCTTAATAAATTACAGGATATTATCTATAAACTCAAATGAAGAGCTATACAAATAACCATTATTCCTAATCTCATTGTATTTGGCACATTTTTAATCAGTAGATTTTACAATGTGAATTGATGAATGGTATATGCACAATGAAAAATCATTAAAGCCAGCAGCCCAGTCGATGGTTCTGAATATTAGATATTTTTGGACAAATAACAAACACTACATATCCCTGCGACCAGAAGAGTCTGATTGATATAAAAGTGCTTTCTATTTCCTAAATCTACTATTGGGAAAAAACATGACAAATGAAAATGCTGTTACCTAGTTCTGTTTTCTCATACTTATTATTAGGCCTGGGCAAAATTTGTATTACGCCAGCATAATTTGATGAAATCTGTGTAGAATTTGCAAGATTACACTATTAAGTCACATTAAAGCTAGCGAGACTCCACTTTGGGGAAATTTTTTAACTGAGATGTATCATTTGGGAAATATTTCAACGCGAGCAGCAGTGTTTTGAACACAAGTGGCAGTTCCTGTAACACCAGCAATAAACAAACATTTAACTTAGAACTTATGCCCAAGCAGACTGGTTGGGTAATTTTTGAGCATGTAATGACAAAATCCCAATTTGAGCAGCAGTGTTTTGAAAATGAGTGACTTGGAATCGTTACCCAAAAGGACCGTTCAGGTAATTTGTTAAGAGTGAGATGCAATTTGCATAATTAAAAGCAATTTCACTAAATTCCGTACATCCAAACATATATTCATTTGTTTTTGATTGTATCTAATAATTGATTTAGGAAAACCATGAGTGATTTACACAGATGACCCCTTGTGGAATTCCAAATTGTGTCTACTTTTCAGAAATGTATAGTTGTCTGGACTCACCCATGAGTTTCCGACTTGATGGTACAAGAAATTGCAAATAGGTCGAACCCACAAAACAATTGGACAAGTTAACTACTAATTAGAAAAGTGCAAACCACTGCTTGCCCCTTAAAGCTTAGAAGAGGGTGATCTTAAAACAGCACACCTTTTTAAATCAATAATTGGACAAAAACATCAATTGACTGGCACAGCACTTTTTATCCGTTTTTCTAAAACCACTCTCATTTTGGTAAATGTTTGCTTTTTTCTCATTTCCCTCTAGAGAAATCAGCAAGCTCTGAGTATCTTCAGAATCCCCGATATGTGTGAAAAAAGGTGCACATTTGGCCTGGATATTTTCTGAAAAAATAGAAGTTTTGAAGGCTTAAGTGCAAACTGGCCCAAACATAAAAAGTGGTCTGCTCTCAGAGAAAAACCTCAGCAACTGAGGGGTTACATAAACTCTGTTGCATACCAGACTTCTCTTGTATGTGTTAATACCCATATTTTCATACTGCTTAACATGTATGTAGTTTTTATCTAAGCTTAACCTCAAAGTGTATACAGGTGCAATGATGAAGAGATTTGTTGAAAACCACACCTTCGCGGAAAACAGTTTAAGGACCTACATACCTCCAACAAGTTCTTTGTTTTGTTTCACTTTTTACCTATTCTGGCTGTGTGGAATTCATTTTTAGAATTATTGTCATTAAGCTTACAGATGTATAGCAAAATATCACGGATTTATAACAATCAATGTACCATGTACAGTCTTGAAGGCATCATCATCTCTCGGCTTTCTTTGGGTCCTTTTCACCAGTTTCAAGTTAATTTTGGGTGACAGGTCCGTTATCAATTGGCTCCTGCCTTTTCTACATTCCTCACATCTTACACCATATCCCTTGTTGCCTCTTGTCAGGTCCCTCTGTATGCCATCCACCTATTCCAGACTGTTCCCCACGTCCCAGGGCATCTCCGTCTTTGGTAGACCACTGTCTCAGTTGCACCATACATGGAATTCATTTTTAAAACAATCACGGGGAATTGTAAAGAAAGTTGTTGATGTTGGGTTTGGTGTATTACACGCTCATTTGTAAAAGTAGTCTATGTGAAAAGGAAAGATATGATAGTTGCTACGAGATAAATGTTGATAACACATACATGATATTATAACAAGCACTGGCAAGGTCAATAGTTCTGGCTTTCATTCGATAACGCGTGGAAACACAAGCATTCACAAATTATGTTTACATTTTTTGCATGCACATTAAAGAACGCACTACTAGCTTTACCAATGCAGCAAAAAAGTATTTAAAATGATTACTTTCTGTGCGGAATGCGTCCAGGAGAAAAAGGATTGAATGTGACACACAGCGTGATGACTGATGGAACTTTCCGATGTTAAGTAGTCAGTCCCTCGTGCAGCTAAAGGAAGCACTTCCTGTAAGGCAGAATGATACGCCAAATAGGCAACAGCAGGAAATGTAAGAGTAATGTTCCTCTTCGTGGATCCAAAGCCCATATCATAAGTATTTTAAA
The DNA here is from genome assembly GCF_964261635.1 of Lissotriton helveticus. Lineage (NCBI taxonomy): Eukaryota > Metazoa > Chordata > Amphibia > Caudata > Salamandridae > Lissotriton > Lissotriton helveticus. Next base: position 491,177,924 of record NC_136063.1, read on the forward strand.
GCGCAGACAACATTATTCAACTGTACTGTCGCAAAGACCTAAACAAATTTACCTACTAGATGAACGAATTGGTCCAGCAAACAGAGAATGTATTTCAACATCTGGAACACCATGAAAGCGAAAAAGATTGTTATGTTGAATTGGCGTTGGTCCTGCAGGTGGCACTACAACATCTCTTATGTGAATTCATGGAGTTGTTTTCCAATAATTAGACTTGCGGCAGCAAAGCAGGGAGATACTTTATTACCAAAATAATAGATACGCCTGTAATGAGCCCAGTCTGAGGTTCATTTTAGAGGAGAGCGTCATTTTCATGACACCTAAAGTATTTGTTAAAATGTATATAGATATCTTAAGACAAAATAATTTCTGAACGTCTTACATTTCATTTGATAAAATAATTTACATCTTTCCTCGTTTGTTTTATCCTGAAAAAACATTTCAGCGGGGACACGTTTTAGTCGAATAGTTAGTTTATTTACTGACCTGGAATGCAGAAATTCGATTTGATTCCAGATGCATCTTGGACCCTTTTATTATTGCCCAATCGTGTCTTTGAAAATACGTATATTTAACTAGTAGAGTTGCCCTTATATATAAGTCTGGATAAACACACCTTTAGCCATTGTAAACTCATATCACAACATACACACATACACCGCTGCAAGAGTGTGCTTTGGGCTGGGCCCCTACACCCGTCAGTCACGAATGAATCCATACGAAAATGCCCACATTCGCTAAATCACATGACTCCGACACTCGCCCATCTGTGTAACTCACACAAACGCACACAAAAACTCATCCATCAATTGACAAGAAAATGTATTAATTAGAACCTATATTTAACGAGTAAACTTTTTTATAAAAAATCCCTTTTGCAGGTAATGTCTCTGGACTGAGAATACACATCCTTCCCTCGACAAAGAGATTCTGGCTGGCGAGAATCCCAACATGTTTATTCTACCTCTAGCTATTTGAAAGGCTGCACTAATTGCCATCAAGGCATGACATGACAAAGCCAAAGATCTGGCCAATTGTAAAGTGAAAAGCTGGTGTCTAAAGCTTCACTGGCACATACAACAGGGGCATTGACAGCGCCGACCCCCCCCCCCCCAGTTAGACCCCGGCCAAAGTGGTGTAACTTTTCTCATAAAAGTGCACAGCAAGCATCATCTCTTTGCAAGCAGTAGGAAGCGTTATTTTGTGGCTGTGAGATTTTACCATGTTTTGCAGCATAAATATCTGTTGTGCACCTTTTTGTAACTTTTTATTCAGCATCGTAATTTCGGTAAATTCAATATATTCTTATTCGACAGATGTAGGAAAGTTAGGTTTTATGTAGTGAGGTTTGTTAGGCTTCACTGTGCAACACCTTCACGTTACACCAAATAGGGCCTTTGGATTCACTATAATAAATCCCTTGCTCAAGCCTGGTGATGTGGCACAGAGCAGTCTGGCTTTACTAGAGGAACATGTATTAGCATTTCAGAGTACCAACATGCAATATAAGGGACTTACACAGCCTGAAAGAACACTGACTCCAATTTATAAACGTAAATCAGATTGCTATATAAATCTAGACACCAAAATTAAGGCAATCAGATGAGTATAACTGGAGTTATGGCTTTTAAAAGGAAAAATAAATCAGTGCATTTAACACTTGCAAAACGGTAGCATTGCGGTCAATGGGAAAACACACTAGTGACACCCACTCACTTGCAGTTCGAGTCAAGTGGAAACTACTGGGGTGTAAGGTGATGCGGGCCCCAGGACCAGGCTCCAAGGTTGTATGACATTACAACGCGGACTTTTACCCCGCGTGCCATTACGACGCTGTTTTTACAACGCAAGTCGTTACAACGACTTGCGCTGTAAGCGCTGGATAGTGGAATAGTTTCATTTTTTATTCAGACTCCAGCCCATGTTACAGTAGGGAAGGTGTTGGAATAGAAAATTAAACTATTCCTTTTCCAACAGCGCCCTCCAGCGCAAGTCGTTGAAACGACTTGCGTTGTAAAAGCAGCGTTGTAATGGCAGCGCGTGGTAATGTCCGCGTTGTGATGGCTGCTCACCGGCTCGAACAGTCAGTTGAATTTTGCTTGGCTAGTAGGACTCGGGTGCACAGTGGTGCTGGCTGTCCCTAGTGCTGAACGTGGAAGCAGCAGGTGCTGGTTTTGCAGGTTGGATGGCACTGGTTAGGAAAGGAGTGCAAAAGCTAAACAAGAGAGGCATTGGGGCATCAGGTTAAAGGGGTTGCGGAGTTCCCTCAAGGTGCAGTGTCAAGTAAAAGTAGTGGTAGTAGTGGTAGCTGGCTGGCCACCAACAAACGTTGGTAGCATCAAATGCAGCTTTCGGTTACTTCAAAGGACTGGAGTCTGAGGAAAACAGTAGCCGTCTAAAACTTGCTGGAGGTTAGGACTCAATTTTCCACAATGCACTAGACCATTTACTTTTGGACGATCCATCGGCAGGCCCAATGGCCAGTGACTCTTTGGTTCTGGGAGTGGGATTCCCATGGAAGATGCAGGGGACTACTACATCTCATCCAAGGGAGTTCTGGAGTTGCCTTTGGCTTACAGAAAGGTTCCTTTTCCTTTGGAGCTGTTCTCTGGTCTAGGATGAATCATGGTTGTGCAGCTGCAGGGAAGTTGATACAGGTGCAGAGTATTGTGCTTTTGCTTTGTGAAAGTCCTGAAGTCCCAGTCTTGAGTCTCTTCTTTGTCCTTGGTTGCAATTCAAGCAGATCCGAGGTCCTGGTGCCAGGGGAGCCCCTTAAATCCTAGATTTAGGGACGTTAGGGGTGTGGCTGCTGATAGCCAATGGTCTACTACTCCCTGCAGCTATTCTGACCCGGAGGTGACCACTTCTTGTGGAAGGTGACACCTTTTCTACTCAGAAGCCTCTACTCTGCCACTTTTAAAAATGGCAGAACTCTTTTTCTGCCTGTAGCCCACCTTAAGGGTGTTGTAGCCTTCTGGGTGTGTACACCTCGTGACTACCTAATTTTCCTGCCTGCCTGAGTAGCAAATGTGCCTGGGGCAGGGGATAGACTTTTTCCTCCTCTGGTTGGAAGACTGGTTGCATAACATAGGCGGTGAAGGCTTGGAAGTTCACCACCTTGATGTGCCACTCAACTAGCCATCATGCCAGGAAGGGAGGCGAACCTCCCGCCCAGGCAGGTTATTTTTTCTGCCTCCGAGCGAGTTCACACTGCTTACCAGAGGGTCATATTCCTGTCTTGGTGGTAGCAGCTGCAGGATGTCAGCCAGGGCTCAGGAAAGGCTGGGGCGCCCAGGTTGGCAATCTCTAAGGTAATCACCTGGGCACATGTGACATTATACCTGACTTTAGAAAAAGATTGTGTTTGATGAGACAAGTTGTGTAAAAATCCTGACACTGTTCAGTGGGACCATAATGGAGCTGGCAACCTTGGGGTGCCTGGGCCCTAGCCTATGTTATCCTATAGCTCCCCTGATCACTTATGGTGGACACTAATGGAAGGAGGCTACTATAGTGACATATAGGCTTGCACTTATATGTCCATAACTTTAAAATAATGCACCCTGCCTCCTGGGCTCATGAGATATACCTTAGGGGTGACTGACATATTAAAAATAGTGGTGTGACCTTACCACGCATGATGAGGGCAAAGTCGAGTTCGAGCAGTTTGTACTGCTCTTGCCATCTGCAATCTCTTAACTTGGGTCACTCAGAGTGGCACAACCAGTGCTGCCGGCACTGGTGACTCCTTTAACTCACGTGCCCTGGGTAAGGGGGTTAAAGTCCTTGCCAATTTGGGTTACCAATTCACATTTATCATATTTTAGGCTTTGCGCACTGGCACTGGTGCCTAGTTAGCAGGCTCCAGTGCACTTTCAGAGTAAAACCCATCAGCACTGAAGAAACAAGTGTGGGCGTGACTGTGTAAAAAGGGCACTTTCCTACAATAGATCCCTTTGATGCATAGGATTTATTTACTGGGCACATCATTGGTTATTTTTTTGACCCACTTCCCTTTAGTAGTCACATCTCATAGCCAAGCACACCAAGTGAACAAATACAATTTTGTGATGCCTTGTTAGTCTTTAAGTTCCAAAGAATGAGTACCCAGAGCTGTCCTTAGGATTTCACCACCCTGTTTCATTACAAGGGCCACCACAGTGGCTTCATCATGCTGCCAATGTAGGCCCTTGCTGCGGTCTCCAACGCTTGGTTGTGAGCACCTACTCCATTTGCAAGAGGCCCAGTTTGGAGGATTTGCAGATTGAAGGGGTGCTTAGTGCTTGCATTTATAGCTTTCAGTTTGAAGTCTTGAGCACTCATTCACAGAACAAATGTCTTTATGTGTCTTATGTAACAAATCAATCAAAATGGAGCAAAAACATAAGCTGCTGGACAGGTTAACTGAGAAAAATCAGATAAATGTGGCAGACATTTATAACGATTGGTAACGTTTGGTCACCAAACCTTTCTCTTAAAAAGGAGCCATGCTTTGCACTGTTTTCTCAAAACAACACATTTGAGAGAAATAATTGTGAAGGACGTGAATAATTGTGCAAATTGGCATTATTGAACCCCCAAGAGCAACTTGGTTGCATTTATTATGGTATATATTCAAGAATTGAGTCATTGTAGGACTTTAACTGATTTTCCAAACGTATTCCAGTATTAAAAGACACAGGCACAGATTAGATATTAAAAGCATGGATATACTGAAAACAAGACTCATTTTTAAATAAAATGAATAAATGAATATGTGACATCAGTTGTTTTGGTATTTAAAGCACAGACACAACATTCTATCCTTTTAAATGTAGCAATTGGTGATGTGAGAATACACCATATAAGGCATCTCCTCATGGCAAAAAAGAGACTGCCAAGCGTGGAAGGAAATAAACATGACATTATAATAAATAATCAAAGAATGTCGTATCTTCAGCAAAATAAACGTTGTATCACCTTCAAACCAAATGACAGAAACAGCACTCATCGCGCCACAGGCAGCATCCACATAATGCTGAGCAGAGGTGATATGACACGCCCTCATCCTTCTGAACGTTTCAGCAGCCTTCAACATGGTCTCCCACCCCATCGTCATCAGATGCCTACACAAGATCAGAATCCAAGGCCTTGCTCTTCTCTGGATCTGCTCCTTCTCAACGGATAGAACTCAAGCTGTCAACACCATATTCCTCATAAGCTTGTAAACTCATCTGTGGAGTGTCTCAAGATTTGTACCTCAGCCCTACCCTCTTCAATTCATACATGATCTCTCTGTCCATTGTGATACATGGCATATCCTCTACTGTAACAATGATACACAACCCATCCTCTTCCTCTTGGACATGACCTCTATCACAAGGACCAAGTTCACTGCCTGCACCGCTGAAGTTACCTACTGGATGAAGTCCAACTGTCTCAAGCTCAACAATGACAAGAAGTAGGGATTTTCAGCAAGAACACCTTGCCATGGGACTCCACCTTATGGTCGGTTAACCATGAATCCACACTCACTTGCAGCACTCATGCCAGGAACTTCAGGTTCATCAGTGACAGCAAACTGGTCATGACCACATAAGCCAATGCTGTCACAGCCAACCTGCTTCCACACTCTGAAGATATTGAGGAAAGTCAACATCATAAAAACTGCCATGCACCCCCTCATCACCAGCAAGCTGGATACTGGAACATCCTCTATGCTGAAATCATCAAACAACTTACCAGAAGGCTACACAAAATCCAGAACTAAGCAGCAAGACTCATCCTTAACCTCCAGTGCAGAACTCGCATGACACCATACTTCAGGGAATGGCATTGACTCCTGATACACAAATGCGCACAGTTCAAACACAGCACAGTTCAAACACCTCATTGACAAATTTAATGGCCTACAAAACACGGGCCCCAACTAACTATACAATCACATCTCCTTCCCCTAACCCCAAGACATCTTGTCTCTGCCAGACTCCTACTCGCACACATCCCACAAACACACAGAATCAGATCCTGAGGATGGAACTACTCATACATTGCTCCTAAAGTGTCCAATGAGCTCCCAAAACACATCAGAGCCCATTTCTCTGTTATTGAGGTTCGCAAGAAGCTAAAAACGTGGATTTTGCTACCCCCTCCCTCCCCCATTTCCCCATGTCTAGGCTAGGCACACACACCTGCTCAGCGCCACGAGGCTCCTGAGGATGATAGTGAACTCTACAAATACACATAATATAACATAACATAAGAAACTGAGGTCCTTGCAGCCGGATGTCCACAGTGCCTATAAAGGCATCTCCCCAGTGTGCTGACATCTGTTACTTTTCGCGACCTTTCCAGACCAGAAGCATAGAGCCATGAAGGTTGCTGATGTACCAGTGTGCAGACACCAAGGATCTCATAAGGGTTACCTTATATGGAGAAATCTGTTCATAGAGCGAGGAGAATTGGTAAGGAATCTGCAGCTAGACTGAGTCCCTACCAGATAGACCATTACCGAAGGTAAGTAACTTGTTCATTTGATAGAGTCTTCTAACTGCAGATTCCTTACCTAAGAATAGATACCCAAGCAATACTTCTCTGGAGGAGGGTCTGCAAACAGATTCAGACCAGGAAGTCCTGGGGGACTGTATGGTAAAAATGTCAGTCACAATGAACCTAACTATCCAGACAGTAGTGCTTGGTAAACATGTGCAGGGATGCCCACGTTGAAGCCTGACAGATGTCCAGGACAGGGACTCCACAAGCGAATGAAGTTTTGGCAGAATGAACCAGTGAGATGGTCCGTTTCTCCATGGTCTTTCCCTTTTTTGCCCAAACACAACCAATGAAAAGTTGATTGTCCAGCCAGAACCCAGAACTGGTATGATCAATGTAAAATAAAACAATCCTTTTGGGTCCAGGCGGTGGAGTCTCTCCTCCTCTTTGGAAGAATGAGGCATAGCAAATATAGTAGGCAATGCGATGGTCTGGTCTACATGAAAAGGTGTTATTTCTTTCAGTAGGAAAGAGGCATGTGTTCTCAAAACCAGTTTGTCTGGGAAAAATGTTGTGTAAGAAGGGTACACAGAAAGTGCTTGCAGTTCACTGACGCTCCTGGCCACTAGAAAGGCTGGCTTTGAGGTGAACAGGCTTAAAGGACAATTGTGCAAGGGCTCAAAGTGCAAGCACCCCAGGAAGGTAAAAACAAGACTTAGGTCCCACTGGGGCACAAGAATGACTTGGGTCCGTTTGTTCCTAATCTTCTGGAGAAAGGTGTGCAGTGGTGGTGTTGGATGAAAGGCATACAAGAGGACTTAGCTTCACTCGAAACTAAACGTGTGTGTGAGAAAAAGTCCCCTTGGAAATTCCAGTGCCCAGAAGTGCCGACATTGCACATTCTCTGCAGTGGCAAAAAGATCTAACTAAGTCCTCCCCAACCTCTCAAGAGACTTTTCACCACCTCCTGATGGAGATGTCATTCATGATCCGCTTGCATCGACAGCTGAGTTTTTCCATTTTGGGGTTCAGAGATCCCACCAAACGTTGAGCCACCACGGAAAAGCCCTGATGTTCAAGCCATTTCCAGAGATGCAGGGCCTCGTGACACAGGGTCCACAACGCCATCCCACTCTGCTTGTTGCAATATCACATGACGATGCTGTTGTCCATGAACACCTGAACTAGCCTTCACTTGATGGAAGAAAGAAATGCTTTCAATGCCAATAAGATAGCTCTCTCAGCTCAAACATGTTTAAGTAGAGCTGAGACTCTGCCAAAGTCCCCTAAATCTCCACCTCCCCCACATGGCTGCCTTAGCCTAGAAGTATGAAAGGAACTGGGTAACCCAATAGACCCTTGTAGGCTTGGGCGATAAGTAATTAAAGTAAAAGGTGGCTACAAGGGATTTGGTTTGTCTATTAACTTATAATCAAATTTTGAGTTAGTTAGCAAAAATCTAACTCTAATGTATCCATGGGATAACGACAAGAAAAGTCTTGTCGTTATCCCATGGCTACATTAGAGTTAGATTTTTGCTAACTAACTCAAAATTTGATTATAAATTAGCCTAGGAGTGACACATCTGTCACTATTGTCAGCTCTGGGTGAGGAAAGGAGAGGAGTCTTCTGAAGACCCAATCACAATTCGCCAGCCATCACTTTCCCTCGGATATCTGGACCAGGTCAGAGAGATTCCTCTGATGTTAGGCCAATTGGGACTTCAGAGGTTGCATATGCCAGTGGGCAGGATTCAGGAGGTCATGATGCTCATCAGCCTCAGTGTCATTCTCACGAAAATCTAGGATAGAGGCTAAGACTCTGGAATCATAGCCCGAATATCCTGAACTCGCCAATCCAGAGGATAGACCCAAAACGGCACTGTGTCCCGAACAGCTCCAATGAAAGTAAGCATTTGAGTGGGAGTCATGTGTGACTTGGGCACTTTTATAGTGAACTCCAACGAATGCAGAGGGTCCTCTGTAGTCTGGAGTGGGAGACGACTGCCTGGGACGATCCCATCTTCAACAACCAATTGCTGAGTAGGGGGTAGACTTGAAGCCATGCTCACTGCATGTGAGCTGCAACCACCGCCATCGCCTTGGTGAATATCCGAGGGGCACTAGTAAGGCATAAACAGAACACAGCAAACTGCTAATGCTCATGGACCACTGTGAACTGTGCATAATGCCTATGGGCAGGCAGCACAGAAATAAGGAAGTTGGTGTCCTGCAGGTTTAGCTACCATCCAGTCTCCAGAGCCAAGGGCAGGCAGAACCTGGGATAACGTGAACATCTTGAATTTCTAATTCTTCAGGAAGGATTTGACATGGTGAAGATCTAAAATAGTGTGGAGACCTCTGTCCTTCTTGGGCACCAGACAGTAACAGGAATAGCACTCACAACCTACTTCTGATACCGGCACCTTCTCAATAGATCCTTTGGCCAAAAGAGCCTGAACTTCCTGACGGAGTAGGAAGATGTGGGCCTCTGTTAGCCCGTCTGCGGATGGTGGCATGGGTGGTGGGGTTTCTAGGTAAGGAACAGAGTAACCTCACTGAACAATTTGTAGTACCCACATGGCCGATGTTATGGACTGCCAGCGGGGCAAATTATGTCATATCCTGCCTCCCACTGGGTACTCATGATGATACGAGGGCAAAGTAAAATGGTTTTGAAGCTGTGGCTGCCAGGGAGGGTGGTGCTGGACTGAATGGACCATTGGTTGTGTGCACCATGAGGCTTTTGGAAACTGCATCTGCAGCCACAGAAGGACTGGGGAGTCTGCTGGCCTTGGTGGCTGTGTAGGAATGTATGCAATTGGTAGCCCCTAACATAGCACCATAGCCATGGAAAGGGCGGTAGGCAGATTGGGTTTGGCATGGGACCTTAGAGAGGCCGAAGGACCTGGCCATGACTTCGCTGCCCTTTAAGTGCTCCAGTGCTGAATCTGCTTTGTTTCCTAAGAGACGGGTGCCATTGAAGGATATGTCCATAAGGGGAGCCTGAACATCCCAATAAAAGCCAGTAGATCTCAGCCAGGCATGGCATCTGAGAGCCACTGATGACACAGTCCATCTGCTTAGTGAGTCAGTTGTATCCAGTCTACAGTGAATTGTGAACTTTGCTGTGGGTCTTCCATTGGCAATGCCTGGGACAGTATGGCTTGAGCCTCCTCCAAGTTCATGGGCGGCACCTACGCAACTGTACCCAAAACCGTGTTGTGTCCGCTCAAAAGGCACATGGTGTTCACCAACCAAAGTGCAAGGCTGGCAGAAGAGAACATCCTCTTGCCACAGGTGTCCAGCCTCTTGGATTACCTATCTGTTGGTGTGCTAGGGAACGCGCCAGGGTTGACCTTGGAGATGGAGGCCTGCACAACCAGACTCTCCAAAGTGGGATGTTGTGTGAGGAAAGCTGGGTCCCCAGGAGTGGGCACTGGTGGTGGCCAGTTGTTCTTTGCACAGGTGCCCCTCACCAGGTCCTGGCCAAGGTCCTATCAGTGAGAGCTTTGTTAAAAGGAAGGAGAGGTTCTGAGGGGGGCGACTCCTGGTTCAAGCACATATGTCAAGACATTAGTCTTGACTGCCACCGTGTTCATCCCAAGGTTCGGGACCTCAGCCACCCTCATCACCACCATAGCAAGTGAAGCCACTTCCTCCATAGCCACACTAGTAGATGAGACCAAGCCAGTGTCTGAGGAGATGTCCAGACTACTGACGTCTGCCAGTTCCTCGTACTAGTTGTCTTTGTCATCACCAAGTGGGCTGGTGTAACCATAAGGATCCTCAGAACCTCCCCAATCAGACTTCTCCCCAGGCCTGTCGAAAAAAGGAGGCACTGGCTCTGACTCAGAATGTCCAGATATGGCAGGCTCCAAAGTCGGCATCGGGCGATACCAATCAGCATCAGAGTTGTATGTGGAGTTGGGTATGATTATGGGGTCAACGACACTGAAATGGGCTCCGGGGAAGGTTGCAGTCTTGCTATCACAGTCGTTCTAGATCCAGAACTGGATCCAAGGGGCCAGACTGGTGCCCAGTGTGGACTTGCCTGTGAAAATCCAGTGGAGGCACTGGCTGTACCCATGGGGCCCACAGGCACTCCATAAGGGGCGGCCCACCCAAAAATGACCTCATAACATTTTCAGAGTTGGGCAGGGGTCACTCTGGCTCCAGGAAACTCATGGAGGTGCAGAGCAGACCCAGAGTCAGCCTACCTGTGTGAGTGGGGCCTAAAGTGATTTCGTTCCCATGCCTCATCCTAAATTTTGGACTAGCACACTTAATGCGAAGAGTGCTTTGACTTCTTTGATTTCATGGACCTTTTGTGGGACCTACCTTATGACTTTGAGTGCAATGATAATTGCCTGGAATGACTCTGAAAACAGGCCAAGGACGTTCATGTAACTAGGTTCTGTAGTGTTGTGGAGGCGACCAGGGTTGGACAACTAGGAGCTTCAAAGAGCGCTCCCTCAGTGCCTTGGGATTCATGATGTGGCAGACGTCACAAGCCGTGGTCCGCAAGCCGTGGTCTAGGTACAAGCACCAAAGGCAAACCAGATGGTGATCTCTCACAGACATCTGCCTGCAACAGGAACCACAGAGCTTAAACCCCACCGTTTTTCTGGGGGACATCCTAGAACACTGGGAGACGAAGTCTCAAAAAAAGGCTCAACAAAATGTTGAAAAAAGTCAGTTAAAAATTGACTGAAGGTATTTATTTATTATTTATATTTATTTTAAACATTTGTAGAGCGCGACTGTCACCATTGCAGGCATCCTGGCGCTGAGAGGTCAGAGAAGACGGGAGTGAGAACGGGTTAACAGGGGAATAACCAAGTTTTTATCTTCCTTCTGAACGGGAGAAGTTCATCGATGTGCCTAATCTCGATAGGGAGAGTGTTCCATAATCTGGCAGCTGCCACCTCGAAGGATCTGCCTCCGGCTCTGACCTTCCTGAATCTGGGTACAACTACCAGTTTGGCATCAGAAGAGCGAAGCTGTCTGGTTGGGGTGTACCAGGCGAATTTAGATTGCAGGGGGGCTGGGCCAGATCCATGGAGAGCCCTAAAGACAATGCAGAGGGCCTTAAATTGGATCCTCTGCCTTATGGGAAGCCAGTGCAGTTTTTCCAGTACGGACGCTCCATGAGAACTTCTCGGCAGCCCCAGAGCCAGTTTAGCAGCTGCTGATTGGACCCTCTGGAGCCTGTCCAGCAGGAACTCAGGGGACCCGAGCAGGAGGGCGTTACAATAGTCCAACCTGCTAAGGATGGTACATCTGACCACTTGGGCGCGGGCCTGGGTAGGTAAGAGGGGCACAACTTTCCTTAGGGAGCGAAGGATGGCCCAGCAACAAGCAGATGTTTTTTGAACATGCGTCTCCATGCTGAGCCTCTGATCCAACATGACCCCTAGATTGCGGACTGATTCCACCGGCCGTACATTGGACCCTGTTTCCGGGGGCCAAAAATTGATTGGAAATGGTTGGGGAATCCTAGTACCGACACTGAAGAGCACCTCCGTCTTCCCTGCATTGAACTGAAGGGAGTTATCCTTCAGCCACCTAGACGTGTCCCGCAGACAATTGTGTAGGACCTCCACGGAGGTTGAGTCCTCGCCTTCAAGGCAGAGGATCATCTGCGTGTCGTCGGCATAGTTTACAATCCTGATACCGAAGCTTTTGATGAGAGAAATCAGAGGTCTGAGGTATATATTAAAGAGTATTGGGCTGATTGCCAAGCCCTGAGGGACTCCATGAGTTACCAGGGAAAAGGCTGACTGGAAAGGTGGCATGGATACTGCCTGCTGCCTATCCTGAAGGAATGAAAGAAACCATTGCAGCGCGGTGTCTCTCACTCCCGCCTCCCACAGCCGCCTCATTAGGATCTTATGGTTCACTGTGTCAAAGGCAGCAGACATATCGAGCAGGATCAGGAACGCTGCCTGTCTTCTGTCTGCACGCCTTTGGTAGCTCTCTCCAGATCTGCGCTGATTGGTGTGGAAGTAAAGAACTGAAGTCAGCATGCTGGGGTGGTGCCTTTATATTCACCGCGCACGCTGAGCTGGTGCTACCTACCCGCAGGTAGGGGTACTGCTGGAAATGTTTCCAGATCCAGTCTGGCACCAGGTAATATTCTAAGGTAAGGAATTGGTGGGTAGAAGTCTTTATTAAATTCTATCACCACAAGCAAACAAAAGCCGGGACTATTCAATGATTTCGTCCATCTCAAAAACTGAAATAACATGCAAATTTGGTATTTTACATGATGAATGGATCCAGGATCAAATTATAATGCACACTAACAATTAAAGAATTCAAGATAGGATGTGGGTTAATTAGAATGCTCAGCTGAATGGTGGTGCTGCTGGCATTTAGACAGAATATCAGGAATAAAAATATCATGGGACAAAATATTGTGACAAAAATGTCATGAAGGTAGGTTTCTATAGGTAAGCAATGTTTTACTTTACATGACTCCACATATATGTACCTTGATGATAACTATATCGTCAACGTACGCAAATGTTGAGCTAAAATTAGTAAATCTATTCTCAGCTATTTGCACTTACCTTCTTGATATTTCGGTCCTCGATATTTTTGGCACAATATTCTGTCAACACAATATTTTTGGCTCTGATATTCTGCCAGTGATCCAGTGCTGCTGTTATTAAGAATGATTCAGAAAAGGGGGTGGTGATGAACAGAGTGTCTGAATTAAGCAGACCACTCTTACCCAGTCCAAAGATCAGGGCTTGATCCATCACCGTTATTTAGCTCACTGCCCCATCCCAGCTCAGAACCTGGCTATATGCAAATTAGTCTGTCCCTGGCCCAGTGCATCATGGGAACAGGGCAGACCAAACTACCAAGCCAATTCTTCACCAGAAAGGAGACAAGCTTCCGGGGACCGGTTTCTGCCATTTCAGGCGTCGTCGGCCCGGCTTGCTTGAATCCTGATGGAGCAGTGAGCAAGGGACTCATGTCTGAGTATACCCTTCCACGCTTATGGTGGACAAAATGATTCAGAAAAGGGGGTGGTGATGAACAGAGTGTCTGAATTAAGCAGACCACTCTTACCCAGTCCAAAGATCAGGGCTTGATCCATCACCGTTATTTAGCTCACTGCCCCATCCCAGCTCAGAACCTGGCTATATGCAAATTAGTCTGTCCCTGGCCCAGTGCATCATGGGAACAGGGCAGACCAAACTACCAAGCCAATTCTTCACCAGAAAGGAGACAAGCTTCCGGGGACCGGTTTCTGCCATTTCAGGCGTCGTCGGCCCGGCTTGCTTGAATCCTGATGGAGCAGTGAGCAAGGGACTCATGTCTGAGTATACCCTTCCACGCTTATGGTGGACAAAATGATTCAGAAAAGGGGGTGGTGATGAACAGAGTGTCTGAATTAAGCAGACCACTCTTACCCAGTCCAAAGATCAGGGCTTGATCCATCACCGTTATTTAGCTCACTGCCCCATCCCAGCTCAGAACCTGGCTATATGCAAATTAGTCTGTCCCTGGCCCAGTGCATCATGGGAACAGGGCAGACCAAACTACCAAGCCAATTCTTCACCAGAAAGGAGACAAGCTTCCGGGGACCGGTTTCTGCCATTTCAGGCGTCGTCGGCCCGGCTTGCTTGAATCCTGATGGAGCAGTGAGCAAGGTTCTGAAACTGGGATGGTGCAATGAGCTAAAAAACGGTGTTGGATCTAGCCCTGATCTCTTGACTGGGTGAGAGTATTCTGCTTAATTCAGAGACTCTGTCCATCACCACCCCTTGTTGTAAATAATGCTGTTATTAAGAAAGCTGAATTGTAATCCTCATGTGCTAACGCTGCATTCACCTATGAGACACTGCCTTCACCAGAAATTGCAAATACGGTTAGTGGAGGAAGAAAAACGTACAGATACAGTAAGACAGGCAATAGCAAAGTACAACATCTAGGAGGAAGAATGGGACCAAATGCTACCATTGTGGTGATACTAGTCATCTGGTTCACAACAAAAATTGACTGGCTTTTATGAAAAAATGTTTGACGTGTGCGATTATTGGATATTATGAACCAGTTTGATGGAGGAAAAAGAAAATGTACAAGGTATCCTATGAAACTAAAAATATACAATCTCTTCAGAAAGTGATGAAGACTTAAAAAGTAAGGTATCTAATGTAAGGTCATTTTGAACACAGCTGTGGGAGAACTGAGCAGAACCATACCAATGTGTCGAATGCTAAGTGGAGCATTCCCCAAGTACAATGTAGTAGGCTCAGGACCACCATACTCCAGTGAAGTGGAGGTGATAAAAGGAAAAATGTTGTGGAGAAATTAGGTGGGAGGTTAGAGCCCGGAGATGTCAATCCAGAAGACACCATTGAGATACTAGGTTAACGAGTCCTTGGATTTAAAGTCCATGATAGACGATCCACCTGCAAACTGTATATTGCAAAAGAAGGACCATAGGTGTTAGGATGGTGAGATCAGAGATCATTGTATGCAGTGTTTGATCCAAGCAGTTGGGATCAAGTGTTAGAGGTCAAGGTGAGCGATGACAAGAATAAATTAGCTTTGGAAAAATTTACCTTGGTGTTTGCAGGCAATATTGATAAACTAAATGGGGTTACACATGGAATTCTCAGAAAATGAATGCTACACCTAAGACTCACAAAGTTCAGAGAAATACCTTGATAGTCAAGGATGAGATTTAAACAGAGTTGAAAATATTGTGAAACACTAGTCTGATTAAGCTTGTGGAATTTATGAATCTATTCTTGGATTTGTGAGCACACTAATACCTATATAGGTGACCTGGCACTAAGGTAGATAGGTCTAAGGGGGGGGGGGCAAGACTGCACAAAAAAACTATTGGGGATACAGCCAGGTTTTTATAGCATTCCAGAATAGCAGTAAACATTGAATCTTATGAAGTAATAACGAGGGTGAGTTTCACAACCTCTTTTTGCTCAATGCTCTATTTGTAGGCTCTCAAGCATGTCTCCTCAATGAACTTCAGAGTGCAGCTAGAGTCCTGCTCAATCTTCTGAAGTTCTGCTCGATTTCCAACTTCATTAGGGAATTTCACCTGCTTCCCATCCAAGAATGCATTCAGTTCAAAGCATTTTGTTTGGTCCACAAGGGACTACATCAAGACGGTCCATCTTTTTTGCTGGAAACTTTAAAGCAGTACCCTCCTCCCGTACCGTACGATCTAGCACTGCCAACAAAGTACAGGTCCCCAGAATAAAAAAATCCCTCTGGGGTGGGAGACGTTTTTCACTGCTGCAAAATGGTAGAACTTACTACCTAGCCACCTACGTTCTCAATCTTTTGAAATTTAGGAAAGATGTTTAGAAACTTGGCTTTTTTCTGCAACCTAATTTCCATCTCTCTTCAGAAGTCTTGGCTGTCTTTTTCAGGTTACCGCTACTCTCTGAGCATCTTACAGAAGCTTGGGTTTTGGGATGCGAGCGCCAAGATGTGTATTTGGTATAAGCTTGCTTTACAAAACCCGTAACATTAACATTAACAACTTAGCTGCTCTAACAAAGAATTATCTGCCCCCAGCCATTCATACTTAAACCCAGGGACCCCTAATAGGTGAGCATTAGTGGAGTGCCACCAGTGAGAGGGCAAATATTGTACACATTTTTGTTGGAGATAACTGGGGCTGGTCTTACAGAAGGCTCGATGTACACAACATACAGGTTTGAAGCAAACCCTCTTCATTACCAGCAACAAGTGCAAAGATTCTAGGGCAGCAGAGGCAGAAGTACAACATGGCAGGCGCAAAGCCAGTTTGGCCACAGCACGTGGTATTTGCTGTAGTCTTCTTAAAAAGCCAGTAGGGGTGCCCAAAAATAAAGAATTACAATAATTCTGTTGGCTCAGAATGGTTGACTAGAGGGTGCACAGAAGGGAGTAGCAGCATAATTCTATCTCAGGACCAACTGTAATATAAAACAAGCAGCTGGCGGAAAGTTGTTAACCTGCTTAGCGAGAGACAGATTCTCAAATAATGCGACCAGGAGAATTATGATTTTTGTTGCCAGAGAAGGTCCCTCTATGGTCAGATACTTTTTGAGCCTTCGCACCTTTGCCCGGCTAAGATTTTTACCTTCAGGCTTAGTCACTGTTCTGAAGCTCAGATTCTTCCAACGGTTGACCACAGTTGCTGGCCTTTACCGAAGATCTCTCTTTTGTCTCAGTTGGAGACTGTTTGCCATCATCCAGGCAGCAATCCTTCTCATGCAATCTATGAAACAATGTTTTTCTCCATCAAGGTACTGGACAAACGAGATGATTAGCTGGGTGTTATCCGCATATGATAGAACATCAAAGCCACAAGATTTGACAATCTGGGTGTCACGGGGTCACAGGATCACCTGTAGAGTCCCCCGTAATTGACTCTCCGTCTCCTCCACAGGACTGGGCCGGGCCCTTTAATGAAAGCCTGGACTTCCCGGACATAACACACGCCTCCGTGGCGTCAGAATTTTTGGGCCTATCAGCACCGATGGCCAAAGACGAAAAGGCAGACCCGGAAGAACCAGTGTGGATACTCGTAAGCAGGATTGAGAGGAGGGAGAGAAGCCGATCGGAGCAGGAGAAAACCGAAGACTCCGAGAGAATTCCCGACCGGGAAGAGACGTCAGGACAGCCAAGGACATCCAAAGATGCAGAGGGAGTCCCCGACAGAGAAGAAGCATCGGACCAGCCACCGAAAGGGAAGCCAGGAGGCCACCGTCAACACGCTTCGCCCCGCCACGCTCACGGAGACGCGTGGCTCAGCAAGGTACGGGGCCGAATCAAAGGTCTTCTGTCTTTTAAAGGGGGGGCCGGGTAACGGAGGGGGTGGGAGGGATCGTCGTTTTCTGTGGTTAACAAACGTTCACATATTCTTTGCGCACTTCCACTTAACAACTTCGGGTTGAAGCGTCGCTATCTTGCCGGTATTCTTTTGTTAGTCAAAATGGTGATGGTTTACACTCCCCCACAAACGTTACCCTCACACCCTACCCCATAACCTTGCTACAATTAGAGCAGTGATCTAATTGCCACCTCTCCTTTCTCTTCGGGGTGAGACGGTGACGAATAACCAAACTCTGAAGAACCCGAAAGACCCAAGAGTGACAAGACTCAAGCAACGTATCGAACCAGGACTGATTTTGCCTATACCCTGTAAACCACGAATAAACCTTTGTTTGAATCAACAACCGGCTATTGGCTCCTTCCCTCCTTGTTAACCCCAAAGTTACAAGTTGCGAGCCGGATAGGAGTCTTCCGTCTGCTGGGATGGAGGCCTTGATAAACCAAATGAGGGAGGGACAAGCCAAATTGGAATAGGCCATGGCACAGTCCACCGACCAAGCCGACCCGACAGGGCCGTGTTCACGGCCGCAATACAACAGCAAGCAGAGAGAACTTAACAAAATTAGCAGAAGGACAGACACAGCTCCTAGCTACCATAGGCAAAACTCACGCTGCCGCTCCTCTGGGAGTTGTGGTTCCACTTCAGAAGTACGTAGCTGGAGATGATCCCATCTCATTCTTTTTGAATTTTGAAAGGGCGGCTAGAGCCAGTGCCTGGCCGGGAGAACGCTGGCCTTTCTACCTTGCGCCCCTCTTGTCCGGGGAAGCCCAAGCGGCGTATCAGTTAACCAACAAAGACGAGACAGCCACGTATGGTCATGTGAAACAGTTCGTTTTAGAGAGACTTGGAGTCGATGATGAGAGCCATAGACTAAGGTTCCAACAAGAAAGAGGACATCCGAGCGATGCACCTAAAACATTGTTTTATAAGTTAAAAGACGCAGCTGATAGGTGGTTGAAACCCCAGGACTCCACGGTGGATGAAGTAATGAGTAAAATATACCTGGAACAATTTCTTGAGGCCCTACCATACGGAACCCAACGGTGGCTTAGGCAGCATGCAGGACTAACTTTGGAACAGGCTATAGAAATGGCCAACTCATTTGCCAGGGCTCAATCACGTCCTAATCCCGAGAAGCGGAAAGAACCAACAAAAATCTGACTCCTGTAAAAAACGAAAAGAAAACTCCCAGGACTCTGACAGAACCCCCTTTCAGAAACCGCCCCAATAAGCCTGAACCTCCTGTTATGACTGGTCCTCAGTGTTATGAGTGTGGGGAATGGGGGCATATCGCAAGATATTGTCGTAAAAGGAATGAAAAAGGAGAAGAAGAACCAATGGAAGTGGGCTACCTGCCCCACGCCATCATGGACGCCCAAGAAATAGGTCCCACCTTTTACGTAAGTGTGTTACTCAACCAACAGAAAACCCGAGCATTGTTAGACTCAGGGTGTCTTCACTCGGTAGTCAGGAAAAGTTTAATACCTGCCTCTCATGTCCTGTTAGGTTGCACAGTACGAATAAAATGTGTACATGGGGATGTCCAAACCTATCCCTTAGCAAAGGTAACAATCACAACTGAGGAAGGTACACAAGTGCAGTGCAAGTTAGGGGTGCTTCCCGAATTACCCGAACCCCTCATAATAGGGACTGACAACACATGTTTTTCCACCCTGATGACAGAAGCCCTACAAAAGAACAGGTTACACGGTGCAAATATGCATGGTCTACTAGTCTCCGAGCCCTGGGCAACAGACTCTAACTTTCGAACCGCCCAATTAAATGATGCGTCTCTGGCTCAAGCCCGGCAGAATGCCCAGGACAACAAAAACCGGGGAAAACTGGTCTACCCCTGCTTTGTGGAAAAAAATAGGGGCTTTTGTATAGACTAGGATACAAACAAGCTACTCCCCAATTAATAGTGCCAAGCGATTTTCGTGACCAAGTCCTGTTTTATGCCCATGCCCATCTCCTGGCAGGACATTCTGGTGCAGAGAAAACCACTGACTCAATTACCCAACATCTCTCCTGGCCCGGGGTATATGCACAAGTAAAACGGTTTTGTCAGTAATGTCCCATTTGCCAAAAACGTAACACCTACATTCCCCCAAAAGTCCCTTTAGTTCCCCTTCCTATCATAGGGAAACCATTTGACCGTATTGGGGTTGACATAGTGGGTCCTCTCCCAAAATCAACTAGAGGGTATCAATACCTAATGATGGTTGTAGATTATGCTACCCGTTATCCGGAGGCGTTCCCCTTAAGAGCAGCAACATCAGCAGCCATAGCACAAAGGCTAGTAGAGCTATTTTCAAGAATGGGGTTCCCGAAGGAATTAATAACGGACCAGGGCACTCCGTTTGTTTCTCGTATGATGAAGCAGGTATGCACTTTTTTACACATAAAACACCTTCGCACTTCGGTTTACCACCCACAAACCGACGTGTTGGTGGAACGGTACAACGGCCTTCTAAAAGTCACCCTTAAAAAGTTATTAACGGGGGACGGGAAACACTGGGACCAGTTGCTTCCTTTAGCTCTGTTTGTGTTATGTAGCCAAGTTCAGAGCAGCCTGGGCTCCTCCCCCTTTGAACTCCTTTTTGGAAGGAAACCCCGCACCCTACTAGAGATCACCCGGGATAGCTGGGAAATAGAGGGGGCTCAGGATGCCCAAGAACTATTGGAGTATTCCCAACAGCTCAGAACCAGATTACATAAGCTAAGAACTCTCTCATTTGAGACTCTTGAGAAAGCCCAAGTCAGACAGAAAAACCTTCTATGATAGAGGAAAAAAATGGAGAGAATTGGCAGTAGGTGACTGGGCCCTTGTGCTCTTACCTACATCCACTCACAAACTCCGTAAGGAATGGCAGGGACCCATCCCAGTGCTCAGAAAAATCGGAAAAACCACCTATGTTCTGAGACTTTCCCCATCCAAAACCCAAATATACCTTATCAACATTTAAAAAAAACGGTTGGGTCCCCCGCCCCTTTCACCTCAATCAGTGTCTACACTCACTTCGGTTTCACATACAGTCTACCAAACTGTCATAAACCCTGACCTTACTGAAAACATGAAACAAGAAGTACTAGACCTACTTCTAAAACACCAGACAATCTTTTCAGACCAACCTGGTAGGACGACCCTAGCGATACACTCCATTCCAACCCCTGATGGGGTAACCGTGAAACAGAAACCATATCGCGTACCAGAGGCACAACGCAGGTTGCTGAAAATGGAGGTAGATAAAATGCTAGAGTCAGGGATCATCGTGCCCTCCAAAAGCAGCTGATCTTCCCCAGTAGTCCTAGTACCTAACGTACGGAAGTACTAGATTTTGTATAGACTTCCGTGCCATCAACAAGGTCTCCAGACAAGATGGGTACCCACTACAGAGGCTGGACGAGCTTATTGAGCGCCTTGGGGAGGCTCAATATATAACAACTATTGAACTCACCAAGGGGTACTGGTAAGTACCCCTTGCTCCCCAAGATCAGGAGAAGACCGCATTTTCAACACCCGAGGGGCTCTTCCAGTTTACTGTCCTCCCCTTCGGCCTACACGGGGCTCCAGCGACGTTTGAACATCTCATGGACACCCTCCTAGCTCCATACACACAGTACGCCGCCGCCTAGTTGGTCGTCCATAGCCCCACCTGGGAGGCCCACCTTCACCATCTTGAACAAATACTAGGGGCTTTACAAAAGGCTGAGTTGCACATAAATGCAAAGAAATCCCGAGTTGCATTCACACAGGTCAAATATTTGGGGTATGTCTTAGGAGAGGGTCACCTACTTCCCCAACAGGAAAAAGTAAGAGCCATCCAGTCACAGATCTTCCCTTCCACCAGAAGAGATCTTAGGGCGTTCCTTGGACTGGTGGGCTATTACCGCCGCTTTATTCCCCACTTCGCTACAGTGTCGGCTCCCCTAACTGACCTCTTGAAAAAGACAGCAACTTCTACGCACTTAAAAACACCCTCCCCTCAGGCTTGTATAGCCTTCCAAAAACTTAAGGACATTCTATCCTCCGCCCCTGTCTTAACAGTCCCAGACTTTGAGAAACCATTCTTTTTACAAACTGATGCTTCAGGAGTAGGATTGGGGGCGGTCTTGTCCCAACTGGATAAGGAAGGCAGGGAAAAGGCCATCTTGTATTTAAGTCGCAAATTATTCCCTAGAGAAGTGGCATACCCTACAATCGAAAAGGAGTGCCTCGCGGTCAAATGGAGTATTGACAAACTCCGTTACTACCTAGAGGGTCGTCGTTTCACTCTCTTCACCGACCATGCCCCTCTGACATGGCTACAACAGAACAAGGGTCGGAATTATCGTATTTTACGGTGGTTTCTCTCACTCCAGCCTTATGACTTTGAAGTCCGCCATAGAAAAGGGATGGATCAAACGAACGCTGACTTCTTGTCTCGTTACCCACTTTCCCCCGAACGGGAAAAGCTAGGGGGGGGAGATTTGTCACGGGGTCACAGGATCACCTGTAGAATCCCCCGTGATTGACTCTCAGTCTCCTCCACAGGACTGGGCCGGGCCCTTTAATGAAAGCCTGGGCTTCCCGGACATAACACACGCCTCCGTGATGTCAGAATTTGTGGGCCTATCAGCACCGACGGCCAAAGACGAAAAGGCGGACCCAGAAGAACCAGTGTGGACACTCGGAAGCAGGATCGAGAGGAGGGAGAGAAGCCGACCGGAGCAGGAGAAAACCGAAGATGCCGAGAGAATTCCCGACCGGGAAGAGACGTCAGGACAGCCGAGGACATCCAAAGACGCAGAGGGAGTCCCCAACAGAGAAGAAGCATCGGACCAGCCACCGAAAGAGAAGCCAGGAGGCCACCGTCAACACGCTTCGCCCCGCCACGCTCACAGAGATGCGTGGCTCAGCAAGGTACGGGGCCGAATCAAAGGTCTTCTGTTTTTTAAAGGGGGGACCGGGTAACGGAGGGGGTGGGAGGGATCGTCGTTTTCTGTGGTTAACAAACGTTCTCGTATTCTTTGCGCACTTCCACTTCACAACTTCGGGTTGAAGCGTCGCTATCTTGCCAGTGTTCTTTTGTTAGTCAAATGGTGATGGTTTACCCTCCCCCACAAACGTTACCCTCACACCCTACCCCATAACCTTGCTACAATTAGAGCAGTGATCTAATTGCCACCTCTCCTTTCTCTTCGGAGTGAGACGGTGACGAATAACCAAACTCTGAAGAACCCGAAAGACCCAAGAGTGACAAGACTCAAGCAACGCACCGAACCAGGACTGATTTTGCCTATACCCTGTAAACCACCAATAAACCTTTGTTTGAATCAACAACTGGCTATTGGCTCCTTCCCTACATAAAAATGGGACCCCCTCTAATAATACTTTACTGGTCGGGGAAAGAGGGGAAACAATATGAGAAAAACACAGACCTTCCCTCTCGACCTACTAATTTTAACAAATTACCACATTATTACTTTCAAGAAAATTTAACAACACAAGGTGAACTTTTTTTCTCTTTTCGAGTATTTTATTTTTTATATTCTCATTTTTTTTTTTGTTATTGCTTCATATTATTCTTATTTACTTTGAAACATCGTTTTACCACACATTTTTATATAAGCTTCAACATTAGAAAATTTAATACACAGATAGCCACCAGAGAAAATATCAACTAATACATAAATATCACAGTCTCAGACATACACATTCATCCATTCAACATTCATACTTAATTCTGTGTCGGAGGAATCACAGATTGTTTTGTGATGAGTACGCAAGGTCGACGCGTTTCGGTGGAGTGAGACCACCTTCCTCAGGACCTCTTAGCAGAATCCCCAATCTTTATTCAAAAAACTTTTTATGCTCTGAGTGGATATCCTTATTGATCTGTATAGGGTAACCCCTTCTCTTTGGATTTCACGTAATGTCAGGGGTGGTACTGAAAGGTATGCCTATATCCTGCTATTGTTCCTTGGTTTTCTTTTTTTGTAGGTATACCTCAGTGGTCTTATTCCTAGGTAAAAACGCTCTGGGGTGTAGAGATTAATCGCCTTTAATCTGTATCAGTTCACTTCAATAAATGCATTTCTGAAAAAATCTTTCGCATAAATGAGTCTGCCTTTTCAATTTATTATTATTCCTTCCGGTCAGCAAGTGTCCTTAGATCTGCAGCCGTCCATATATGGTTAGAAAACTTAGTGCTCGAGTAGCTCGGCCCACACGCGCGTCCTTCTCCAACAGGACGCGCGTGTGGGCCGAGCTACTCGAGCACTAAGTTTTCTAACCATATATGGACGGCTGCAGATCTAAGGACACTTGCTGACCGGAAGGAATAATAATAAATTGAAAAGGCAGACTCATTTATGCGAAAGATTTTTTCAGAAATGCATTTATTGAAGTGAACTGATACAGATTAAAGGCGATTAATCTCTACACCCCAGAGCGTTTTTACCTAGGAATAAGACCACTGAGGTATACCTACAAAAAAAGAAAACCAAGGAACAATAGCAGGATATAGGCATACCTTTCAGTACCACCCCTGACATTACGTGAAATCCAAAGAGAAGGGGTTACCCTATACAGATCAATAAGGATATCCACTCAGAGCATAAAAAGTTTTTTGAATAAAGATTGGGGATTCTGCTAAGAGGTCCTGAGGAAGGTGGTCTCACTCCACCGAAACGCGTCGACCTTGCGTACTCATCACAAAACAATCTGTGATTCCTCCGACATAGAATTAAGTATGAATGTTAAATGGATGAATGTGTATGTCTGACACTGTGATATTTATGTATTAGTTGATATTTTCTCTGGTGGCTATCTGTGTATTAAATTTTCTAATGTTGAAGCTTATATAAAAATGTGTGGTAAAACGATGTTTCAAAGTAAATAAGAATAATATGAAGCAATAACAAAAAACAAAAAAATGAGAATATAAAAAATAAAATACTCGAAAAGAGAAAAAAGTTCACCTTGTGTTGTTAAATTTTCTTGAAAGTAATAATGTGGTAATTTGTTAAAATTAGTAGGTCGAGAGGGAAGGTCTGTGTTTTTCTCATATTGGCTCCTTCCCTCCTTGTTAACCGCGAAAGGTAACACTGGGTGAAGGGGGCCATGTAGATGATCAATTACGTAGGGCTCAACAATGGGCCCTGTTGGACCCCTTTGTTGACGCGGATGTGGGGATGGTGCAAAACATGAAAGATCCTGAGTGATCATCTGTGTCCAGCTATATAAGAAGTCATCCAGCCATAATAAGGTTTTGCCACAGATGGCTATCTCTCACAGCCTGCAAATCAGTATTACTTGAGAAATGGTACTGAAGGCTGCTAACATATCCAACTGCATGAGCAAGGCAGGAGAGCTGGCATCTAAGGTTAGACAGATGGTATCAATGACTGCCAACAAAGCAGTCTCAGTGCTACAGCAGGCTCTGAATCCAGATTGGGAGGTATCAAGAATCTTAAGGTCCTCTAAAAATAACTTATGTTGCTTAATGACTAGACTTTGCAAAACTTTTCCCAATAGTGGGAGAATCAAGATGGGACAATATAAGTTCTTTGGGTCTACATTTAAAAAAAAATATTGTTGACACCAATGTGGCCTAAACTAGGGTAGTGTAGCCTTTTCTAGGGATGGATTGAATAGGGAAAGAATGGTAGGTGCAACCAAAGTCGATAGACTATCAGAGAACTTTGGGGGGCATAAAACAGGACAGACAGATTTGGCTCTTGCCAGCAACACATCAATTTGATCTAGAGTGAAATGTTCACACCTGTCCAGATATGGTGTAAAGTCAGGATGGGGTGCAGTGAAGTTGGTTAAATCAACCTGAGACTGGGGGTTGAGAAATTCTGGTATATGGCATCTAAGATACACAGTACAAAAAAACTAAAAGGAACGAAAATGGTGGTGCGTGCCCTCCCTCAAACAACAAACTATTTCCAAAGTGCAGCATTGAACTTACTTGATTTTTCCAAAAAGTTAAGATTCCAAGGGTGTGGATGCAGTGGAGAGTTCCTCCATAATCCAAACTGACTGAGAGCTGTACAAAGCAGAAGAGTGAGTCTTCAGGACAGGAAGAGGAAGTTGTTACTGAATGTACAGTAGCCTCCCAGCCTCTATGGCACTTACTTTCTGTTAAAAAAAACAATAAAAAATGATTTTCACATTTGAAAAAATAACCAAATGATCCATTCTTGTAAAATATCTACTCGAAAATGCATTTTAAGTTGATTTTCTGACCCGGTAAAAAATCTACCAGAAAGGCTGACATGTGACCGCCCGCATTAAAAAACTCTTGCTCGTGTTCGAAAATCCCTCTTAATGTGCTGGTCATGTTTGCAAGATTATGCTCACGGCTGCCAAAAAAAGACAAATGATCACTATCATGTTGTTTCAGTGCTTCTCACAGTACAATTTCCCGAAATAGGAGAATCGTTAAATGACGTGATGCCATGGTGTTCATATCGAAAATTACTCCGAATTTACATAACACAACATTTCTGAACTTCTCCAATTACTGAGGCATAGCTACACTTAAGCCAAATCCTAATACTATACCATAGGGAGAACTCTGAAATGGTGGCAGAGATCTCCACCTCTGCATGAAAAGTTACTATTTAGTAACTTTACACTTGCAAATTCAGTCTTAGATGTCTCTAAGTAGAGAAGTGTGGCTCAATGGTTAGAGCGGCAGACCCTGAGGCAGATGTCTGGCCCGGGACCAGGGTTCAATTCCCGCCTCGGTGGGTCTTGGGCTCAATTTCCTCGGACCTGATAATTCTTGCCTCGGTGCCTATTCTAATCATGGGTCCCACTCTGCAACTCTGGGCAATAGCTTGCCTAATCGCCACAACGGCCCCAACAGCGTTGGGATGCCTGGCTTCACCTTGGGGGTGCCCAGGAGTGGACATTTCACAGGAAAAAGCCAGGAAGGGTTCCACAGCTGTATGGGTTACAGCGTCAGGACACCCCAGTTGGGGTATTAGTGCGCTTTACAAGTACAAATTACAATTACATCATCCCCCTGAACTGAGGGGACAGAGTAATGTGCGTCTACACTTAGATGAATATATACACATAGAAATGGTGAATAGCAAAAAGGTCTAAACTTGCATGCAGAAGCAGGAGTGGATTTAAGTGAGTAAATCTACATGTGTACATGTACTTTGGAAATAAAGCTCTTAGAGGTAAAACGGTTGTATGACTTGAATTAGGTAGCAATGTAACATTGCAATGCAGATTCTGCAAAACAGTAGATAAAAACTCTGCCCCATATTTTAATTTTTGGGGACTCTGCATGTTCCAATATTAGCCTTCACTAATCCCCTGGCATTATAGGCTCCTTTTCCAAAGAAAGGTGAATTTGAGAAAATAAGGAATTGCACCTGTTCACTGAATTCTTTGTGTTATTGAGTGTGCCTTCACCGCTACATTCCTTTGCAACCAGGAGCCAGTGTATCCTGATATAAAGTTGCTTGTTACACTTACACCTTGCCCACATATGCTTACACCTTTTCTCATTGTCCTAGAATCAGTGTTACAGTGAAAATTATTGTTTCTTGTGCAGTATGTATACCCTCTGTTGTGCAGTGGATGGACTCTCTCGCTTACCCTGGTCCCAAACGCACACAGACATTGGACACTCAGGGCCAGATTTACCAATTTCTCACACAGAGCAGTGTACCAGCTGCAAATATTGGGCTGTGGGAGAAAGAGAAAGCACGACAGCGCCAAATTTACTGAAATATGGCACTCTCCTCCCCTCTCCCTAGCGCCAGCGCTGAAATTAGCTACTGTGCGCCATTGAGACACCTTTGCGCCATAGTACAAGGTTATATGTGAAGTCACATAGCGCCTAGTTGAAGGTTGCACTATTTTCTTACCATGTCTACTATGTTTAGTATATTGTGTTTAGCATCAGAATCCTTGGGTGGTTTAATTGCAACGCCCAGGTACCAATCATGGTATGCCCTCCTTGGCGCTAAGTAGTGCAAAGCAGTGCTACGTGCTGCTTCGAAGTACTTTCACGTTACTTCAATCGCTAAACAAATTTAGCGCTGGGAAGAAAATCGGACAAAAAGATTTTGCACCGATTGCATCACTTTTGTAACACAAACATGGTGTAAAATCTTAGTAAATCTGCCCCGAAGTGATGTGTTGCTCTGCACAGGCAATTGTTCTTTACTTATATCTGGCAACAATGACACAACGAAATTGTAGATTTACTAACGTCATACAATGCAGCACAGCAAGGCAACTGTGCCGTGTTGCGTGAAAGGGAGACATCAGAAATGCACCATATCAAAAAACATATGGCTAATTTCTGCTGCCTCCTTGCCTTGGTGCACTGTGTGCTGCCTAGCGTCAACGCAGGCACCTTGGTGCAAGGGTGCCTGCCTTACGAGCAGGATTGTATTTGAGCAAGAAGGTAACACCTGCCTGCAAAAAACAATCATATGGACATTTTTACCTTTTTCTATGTGTGATGCGGAATTTTGACGCAATCCCAGGTTTACTATTCTTTGTAAGTCTTTGTAAATCCAGGAATGCGCCAAATCCACGGGTGGATATGAGAGAGCGCCATTTACAGTGAAAAATGTAGGGGTGCATCATATGTACAAGTAGTCAGCACCCGTATATATAGAGGACTTTTAATCATATTTAGATGCAATGTGGGATAGAGAACTAGAGTAATTGGTATTAGAAAACCTGAAAAGTCAATGTTACGAATTGCAAATCCACACTTGCTGTTTAACATGGAGATGTCGTTGAAATGAAATCTTCACTAATAAGAAGCGTGTTTAAACGAGCACTATTGTGTATCTAGATCTGCTTATTGAAATATAACTGTGCCTTATATATTCGACACCTAGCTTAAAGTAGGAAATGTATTTGCTGTTAAGGTTGGAGGCCTAGTGAAACAAGGGATTGCTAATGTAAATTGTTGGGCCTATAACCAAGCAGAGGCCTAGTCCACATTTCATAAGCAATGGTGCAGGCCTGTTCGAAAATGTCTTGCTTAACATATTAATGGTAAAAATGTTTATAAAAGATGCCTTTAGAAAATGTTGCAACAGCTATAATGAATGAGAGCCTATTTACGTGTATTTCTTTGCAGGTGCACCACTGTGTAGACAGCGGAATAGAAGGGCCCATTGTGTATGAGTGTTAGATTTGTTAGACCCAGACATGGAGGAGTAGACCAGGAATTCAAAGAAGCAACTTGAAAGATAGAGATTCTGGGACCCAAGGACGTCTGCACGGACAAGGATGGACAAGTGCCATGATGGAAAATTTTGGAAGCTAACACCTTCGAGAGGGGCGTATTGGAGGGCGTGTCATTCACATTGTGGGGTTTCGTATTAGGGACAGCACCCCGAGGGTGGAGGCAGAGCAGATGGGCTGAGGAACTAAGGAGAGCAGTTGGTTTGGCAAAGAGCTTAGCTATGATTGATGATTCTCTAGTCTAAGGGAGAAAGTGAGTGAACTTCTTTGGAAGTCACCACTGCTGACACCTTTGGTTAGGCTGGGCTATTGCTGAGTAGGGATGTCACTTAGTATAGTGTAGGGACAGACTAATCTGAATTTATGTTTATTTTTCCAATGCATACCAGATCACAGGTTATAGCCATTCTGTTTAGTCTGATGATTTTGGAATTGATCCTCGTAATATTCATTAGTCGCTTGAGACTTTTCCGTAGGATTATGTTTGTATTAGTGCCGGTTTACCTTTTGAACCTCTTGCTGAGGTGTTTGTACCTTCAGTTGTTTTTGGTTATGTAATAAACCTTCAAATGTAGTCCTTAGTCAGTGGTTCTTTGGGGGAAGCAATTGGGAATCTTGGAATTAAATTGAAAATTGTGAACAGGTTGCCTAAATCACTCTATGACAGGTAAAAAGGTCCAGTCGACCTGCGACGGGATTCTGGAGAATGGTAAACAGACTCTAGAGGTAAAAATCCCGTGTTTCCAGTTGGTAGCATAGTAGAATGGTTTATCTTCTGGAGTGAGGGTAATGTAGAAGTAGGTTGAGATCTCCCCGAGGCCCATAGAGAACCAATGAAGAGTGTCCAGAGAGTTGCGGACGGAGGTCGGCGTTCCATGGAAACTGACGGAGAGTGACAGTGCGGCAGAAAGCAGCAGGTCGGAGGAGAGTGAGTATGAAAAGGGTCATGCGTCGTTAGATTGCGGTTATGTTGTGTTGTTGTGTTGTGTTGTCTTGCGGAGTTGAATGTCTGTAGTGTGAAAGGAAGTCAGGTTTTGAGCGCGCGCAACCGGAGAAAATCTTAAGCTCAGAGGAGAGTTTAAGTGGTTCGGGTGTATCGAACACCCATAGTAATTGTCGACCATTGTTAAGGGGGTCATGAGGTACCATTGACCGCCGACAAGACCGAGATAGGGGAATGTGTGTGTGAGTGCGTGGGTAACGGACGCTGGTCGGAAGTTGCCGTGAGTTTGTAACCTATCAGTTGAGGCGATTGTCTAGCCGTTAGCGGACAGGCAGTCGCCAGTTCCGGTGACAATTACAGTCAGACTGTGGACGTACAGTCAAAGAAGTGGTTGCTTGGTCGGAAGGGACCATTTCCAGTGTATGATTGGGACGCATGCGTGACCGCGAGTCGAGCGGAGAGAGGAGGGGAACTGCTGCGAAACGGAGGCGAGTGACGTCAGAAGGAGCTGCGCTGGGATAGGGCGGTTAGTGAGAAGCCGCGCTGGGATTGGTAGATTGTCATCAGGAAGTAAATGAGTGCTGTAAACAAGGAAACGTTGTGGATTTTCATAATGAAATGTTTTAAAGTGTTGCGGAAATGTTTCAGGGGTGAAAACATGATAGAACCTCGGGGTGGGGAGGAGGCCTCCACCCGAGGATACTCCAGCTTATTATATGGCAACGAATGTTGGGTTACACACCATATTGTGGCTTGATACCTGGTGTAAGATGACAGACGGAAACGAAGAATTGACATTTCCTAAATATGGAACGTTTAGACTAGAGGTGTTGTATCAGTTGAAGGCGATTATGGCTGCGTTACGACCTTTGCCCAGACCAACACAGTTTGAAGCGCTAAATGCATGGATCAGGGCAGCCCATGAAAAGAACAGAGATAGGAGACAAGAAAGGGTGAAGAGATCAGTTAGGGCGGTACAAGATGCGAGATGGGATGCAATGGCCAAGAGGTGGAGGGTACAGACCATTGAAGGAGATAGATTGTACCCGCTGCTGGAAAATACAGGGGACGCGCAGAGGAAAAGTACGGAGGATGAGGAAAGCGAGACAGACGACAGCCTGATAGAGAGACTGTTGTCAGAGAGACCACCTCCATACAATCCTGAATTAGAGGGAACGCCAACATCAACAATGAACCGGGAAGTGTCTGTAGGGGATGGTGGGGTCCAAATGGTGAGTGGTCTGAGCACCTTAGGGGACAAGTTTTGCCCAGCGGAGGGTGAAAAGGCACCTCCACCTTCCCCAGTGACGAGAGTAGTGGGAAGATTTACAGTACAAAAGGTTCAGGTTGAAGAGGGTGTTAACTCACAGAAACTGCCAGATGCTCTTACGGTACCTGTTACCATAGGTCCCATAGTATCAGTGTACAATCCAGAACAGAAACAGGGCGAGAGTCCGACACGAATGGGGAGTGAGAGATGTGCCAGTGAGGACAGGAGTAATGTGGTGGAAGGGTGGAGGCAGTTGCCAGGGCCCGTAGAAAGGAGCACTCCTTTGGCAGCATCGGCAGACTCCTCAGAGGAACAGATGGGTTGGAAGGGACCAATGGATCTGAGGGGACCGCGGCCGAGGTCGATGAGAGAATTAAGGCCTGATTTGAGAACTTGGGAAACAATTGTGGACACTCAGAGCAACAGATCAGCAAATGAATTTGGGTCTGGAAGCCAGGAAAGTAGGAGGGTGTCTCACTGCGCGCCTAGTGAAAGCAGGCAGGAATGGGGACGCGGAAGTGTGGAGAATAGGGGGGCGTCCCACCACACCTCTGGAGACAGTAGACAGGAGTGGGACCGAGAAGGTTGGGAAAACAGAAGGGTTCCCCCTAACACACCTGAAGAAAACAGACGAGAGAGTCAGGATGGTGGCGGGAGGGACTCTAATGGAACTTCTAGCCAAGGTACGTTGAGGGCTGCAATAAAGGCAAGAAGGATAGATGTGCTGAGACTAAAATCAGAAGTGGAGGAAATAGTGGAAGGTACATTGCCACTAGAAAGGATCGAACTCTACGAACCAGACGAGCTGTTGTTTGTGGCGAAGGATGTTACACGGAGAGCTAGGACAGCTCATGAGAAACTCTCTGAATTAGCGAATAAGTATACAGTGGATTTGACAAAGACAAAAACACTACAGGGTGGCCATAGGTTGCAGTACTCGGATCAAGATCTAGAAGAGAAGAGGGTGATCGGATTAAAAACCCACATCAGAGAACTGATTGTGGGAATCCAAACATGGTCCCAGTTGGAGAAATGGGAGGAAAGGTGGTCAAAGAAAAAGAGTGTGAGACGGAGTGTTATTGAGACATCCCCGGGAGGCGGGTTGATGGATGCAGAAGCGTACCCCTTGCGGGAGGTGGCTCATGGGGGATACGTACATGTACCCTGGAGTAGGGGAGATTTGGCTGCCTTTACGAACACATTTCCAAAGTTGCGTGAGAGTCCAGTGGAATGGTACAAACAGGTAGAGAGGTTCGTTAAAATCTCAAAGGTGCTGTGGATTGATTTAAACACGCTGTTTGACATTGTGGTCCCAGGTGATTTGTGGATAGCATGTAAGGTCAGTGTTGAATGTCCCACAGCGGAGCCAGAGCGAGATACTGCCACAAATGGACCGTCGCCCAGGGTGATGGCAAAGTATGAGCAGGCGATCACGTGGTTAAAAACTAAAGTACCCCCACAGGACATTGACTGGGTGATAATAGACCGGACCAGGCAGGAACCAAAGGAGACGGTACATGAATATTATGAGCGATTATTGCAGATTTTCAAACAGTACAGTGGGTTAGATGTGATGGACCCAAAGGACATGGGACAGTTTGTGTCCAAGTTTGTTCTGGGATTGAGGCCTGACATCTGTCTCATGATACAGCAACATTTGATTTGTTGGCAAAACAAGCCTCTGGATGAGATCTTGAGGTATGCGAGGTATTGCAGTGACGAGATAGACTCGAAGACCAGAAAACTTAAGGATAAATTGATGTTAGTACAGATGCAATCCGGAGGACAGGGTCAGTCAGGAAGTGGCACACTGGGGAGGAAATCAGGGGGACAGAGAAGGGACAACGAGGAAGGTCCGAGACCAAGGATAGATATAGCGACCCTGAAAAAGACGACCAAGTGCCATCAATGTCAGGAGGTCGGGCATTGGAGACGCGAGTGTCCCCATAACCCTGACAATCAGGTACAGGAGGAAGAGGAGGAGGAAGTTCAAGCCCCTCCGGCACGGAAAGCAACAGTGACAAAGTTCCAGATGACTAAAGGGGGGACTTCAGCCCCTAGGGCTCCGGTTCCCCAGCCGCCGAAGATTTCAGCAGGGAACAAGGTTTACAAGCAGATGCCTTTCATAGTTGAAGGGGACGAGTGTTATTACTTTGACCCAGTGACAGGACGGTACTTGGATGGGGAGGAGGGTTGTACTCTGGGAGCAGTGCTGGAAGTAGATCAGAGGGGACCTTTTGTGGAGGCAGATGTGGATGGACATCCCACCACCTTTTTGGTTGATACTAGTGCTTCTCGCTCTACTGTGCGGTCTGCGGTAGTCCCCAACCTACCCCTTTCAGGACAGACTATACAAGTTGTAGGAGTCGCAAACAGAAGAATGACAAACCCCCTGACTGAGCCAGTCCCGGTGAAGATCGGAAGTTTCAGGGACAGACATCAGTTTGTAGTGTGTGATTCTAGTCCCGTGTGCCTGTTAGGAAGAGATCTTTTGTGTAAACTCAATTGCACCATCTATTGTACCCCCAAGGGAGTAGAGTTGCAGACAAACAATGACGATGCAGACTTTAAGGTTGCAAATACGCATGTGTGCATAGAATTGTACCCCGCGTTAACAGTGGAGGAACTCCCTTGGGATTTGAGAGAGTCAGTCTCACAGGAAGTGTGGGACTTTACAGGGGAGGAGATCGGATTGATCAAAGGAGTAGAGCCGGTCAGAATTCAAGTAAGACCGAACGCTGAATTCCGAGAACACCCCAGTACAAGTTGACCCCAGAAACACTTGCAGGTATAAAACCCGTGATTGAGTCCATGATTAGACAGGGAATTCTGAAGGAGGTCATGGGCAGTCCCTGTAACTCTCCGATAATGGGTTTGCAGAAGCCAAGTGGGAAGTTTAGGATTGTGCAGGATTTACGAAAGGTAAACAACATAGTTGTTCCATGCTGTCCGGTGGTACCGAATCCATCAGTGATACTGTTTCAAATACCGTTCCAAACTGAATGGTTTTCAGTGATTGATTTGTGTCAGGCTTTCTTTTCCATCCCATTGCATGAGGAGAGCCAATTTCTTTTTGCGTTCAAAATAGAGAACCGCGTCTTAACATGGTGTCGTATCCCTCAAGGGTATACAGAGAGTCCATCGATCTTTAATCAGTTGCTGAAAAGGAATCTTGAGAGTCTGGTATTGCCGCAGAACTCAGTTCTCGTACAGTACATAGACGACCTCCTTGTTGCGTCAGACACCGAAGATGCTTGTAGGATTGACACCATTGCCTTGCTGAACCATTTGGCACAGAATGGACACAAGGTATCCCCCAACAAGTTACAGTACTGCCTATCTGAAGTGCAGTATCTGGGTCACAGAATTGAGAAGGGAAAGAGAAAAGTGTCGCCTGACAGGATTGAGACGATCATGAGAATGACGGTGCCCTCGACTCAAAGAGAGGTTAGGATGTTCCTGGGCATCGTTGGCTACTGCCGACAGTGGATTGCTAACTTTTCCCTGAAGGCGAAACCATTGCAGAAGCTGACGCACAAGGACGTGAGTGATCCGGTACCATGGGACACAGATTGTATGATGGCCTTTCTCGAGCTAAGGGAGGACTTGTGTCGCGCTCCGGCTCTGGGAATGCCCGATTACACTAAATCATTTGCATTGTTCTGCAGTGAGAGAGAGGGGTGTGCTTTGGCAGTCCTAGTGCAGGACCATGGAGGAGTCCGTAGACCAGTCGCTTACTTCTCGGCTACCTTAGATCCAATAGCTGCAGCGTTGCCCGGATGTCTCAAATCCGTTGCCGCAACAGGTGTCAGCATTGAAAGATGTGAGAGTATCGTGATGGGATATCCACTGACAGTGCATGTACCCCACTCAGTGGAATTGTTGATGACCAGGACCAAGACGCAGCACTTGACTAACAATAGGCTCACACGCTACGAGCAGGTTATACTTGCTGAGGAGAATGTGACCCTCAGGAGGTGCTCCGTCTTGAATCCTGCTACCTTGTTGCCATTACCAAATGATATAGAAGATGATTGGGAAGACCATGATTGCCTCGATGTGACTGAACTATGTACCAAACCTAGACCGGATATTGTTGATGAGCCATTGACGGACCCTGATGAAATTTACTTTGTAGATGGCTCATGTGTAAGGGACAATACTGGTCAGTTGAGAGCAGCGTTTGCTGTCTGTACAATTTCTGGAATAATTGAAGCAGCCTGCCTGGAAGGAGTACACTCCGCGCAGGTGGCTGAGATAATTGCGTTGACGCGTGCCTGTCTGGCAGCCAATGGGATTCGGATCACCATATTCACTGATAGTCAGTATGGATTTGGGGTGGTTCACGACTTCGGGCAATTGTGGTCTCAAAGGGGTTACATGACATCATCGGGGTCCCCAATCAGAAATGGAGAATTTATCAGGCTACTGCTGGAGGCTTTGCAAGGTCCAGCAGAGATAGCCGTGGTAAAATGCACAGCCCACACCAAAGGTACTGATTTTGTGTCCATGGGGAATCGCTATACTGATGAAGTCGCACGTTACTGTGCAGTGCAGGGATATTCCTTTACTGAACAAACAGTCGAGGGACCAAGGGAAAGAACTGAGCTAAGCATGATGCTTGAGGTGGCTGACACATGGGAAGAATTGAAGAACATGCAGGGACAGGTGTCAGATTATGAAAAAAGGGTGTGGGAATTGGCTGGTTGTGTCAAAGGAGACTTGGACATGTGGGTTTCGGCTGATGGAAGAGCTGTGTTGCCGAATGAGCTGGTGAGTTCGATGGCACGACAGATACATGGTCCTGTGCATCTGGGAAGGGATGCGATGATGCGTGTGTTCAGGCAAACGTGGTACAATCCGAAATTTAGACAGGCTGCGGAAGCTGTATGTCAGAGATGTGTAACATGTCAACAGATGAATGTTGGGAAAAGAACACCAGTCACGTTGAGTCACATTGGGAGGTCCGGTGGACCTTTCTATAGGATGCAACTGGATTTCATTGAGATGCCGAGGTGCAATCGCCTCAGATATGTCTTGGTGCTTGTGTGTGTGTTCTCTAGGTAGGTTGAGGCATACCCAACTCGTAGGTGCGATACACTCACAGTAGCAAAACTATTGTTGAGGGAGTTAGTGCCACGATTCGGGGTTCCGACCTCTTTGGAATCGGACAGAGGAAAGCACTTTAATAGCGAAGTTGTGAAGATGCTCTGCTCTGCCCTGAACATTGACCAGAGACTGCATTGTAGCTACCGTCCAGAGGCTTCTGGCATAGTGGAGCAAATAAACGGAACTCTCAAAGCCCGAATGGCAAAGGTGTGCTCATCCACATCCCTTAAGTGGCCCGATGCATTGCCGTTGGTACTGATGAGTATGGGTAGTACAGCAGACAGAAGGACAGGACTCTCACCTCATGAAGTACTGATGGGGAGGGCTATGAGGCTGCCATCTATCCCTACAACTGCCTTGCTAAATATCACAGATGATCTGATTCTTGATTATTGCAGGGGACTTTCTGATGCCATCCGTTCTGTGTCTCTTCAGGTGCAGGCTGCTGAAATCCCGGCTTCTAGCGACCTTTGTCACGACCTGTGCCCGGGTGACTGGGTCCTGGTGCGGAAGCACGTCAGGAAGAGCTGCCTGGATGTGCGCTGGAGAGGACCCTTCCAAGTTATTCTGGTGACAACAACTGCTGTGAAGTGTGGTGGTCTGCCAAATTGGATCCATGCTTCTCACACCCGGCGAGTCCCAGCACCCCTGGAAAATACAGCTCCTCTCGTAAGGGGAGATCCGGACGAGGAGGAAGATCCAGAAGAGGGGACAAGTCAAGCTGTGGGGGTGCCGGTGGAAGTTGGGCACTCCTCTGATCAGGCAGGAAACGACCACGACAACAGTGACACGGAATCTGCCTCAGAAGGAGGAAGTGGCGAAGAAGGTGACTTGAGCGCAGAAGAAGCTGAAAGTGAGGACGAACAGGGGGTGCAAACGAGAAGCAGAAGAGCAAGAGGTGCAGAGGCTCATTTATTTATTTATTTATTTATAGGTTTGTATAGCGCTAGAATCACTCCTACAGGAGTATCTCTGCGCTTTTGACCAGGGATCAGCAGCATATTAACAGTGAGGGGATGAGTTAGACTTCATTTTTAAAAAGAACTGTTTTTAAAAGTTTGCGGAAAGTCAGATGTTCTTTACATTGTCTTAAGGCCAAAGGTAACTTGTTCCACAACTTAGGGCCAGTAACAGACAAGGCTCTGCCTCCATGTCTTACTTTTTTTATGTGGGGGACCACCAGAAGGAGATTACTACTAGATCTAAGAGACCGTACTGGAGCATAAGGAATAAATTTCCGTTCCAGATAGATAGGTCCCTCTGAGTTTAGACATTTGTGGATCAAACAACATATTTTAAATTTGACCCTCTGTCGTATTGGAAGCCAGTGTAGGCGGTTCAGGAGAGGTTTAGAAGCAGTTCTCGGAGGGGCATTCAGAACTAGGCGAGCCGCCGTGTTCTGGATCACCTGCAGCTTATCCAACACACCCTCATTGGCTGATAATAGTAAACCGTTACAGTAGTCAATCCGGCTGAGGATCAACGCTTGAACAAGCGTTTTCCTTACTGCGTCGGGTAAAAGCGGGAAGACCTTACGGAGAAGTCCAAAGATGTGGAAGCAGATCCCTGATATGTAATTGGTGTGCTGTTTAAATGACAGGTCATGATCGAGTCTGACTCCCAGATTCTTCACAACCTGTTTAGGTTCAGGGACTGCTCCAAGCTCCGACGGCCACCATTCGGGAGTCCAGAGTATTTTCGCGTCTCCAAATAACATGATCTCAGTCTTGGTGACATTGCATTGGAGGAAGTTGGTAGCCATCCATTTTGCCACCTCTTTCATGCCTGTCAAAAAGGAGTTTCTGACCTCAGTGGTGAGAGTTTTAAAGGGGAACAGGAGCTGTGTGTCATCAGCGTAAGATATGGGAATAAAGCCATATCTACGCAAAACTCCTGCCAGGGGTGCCACATAGATATTAAAGAGAGTAGGGCTCAAGCATGAGCCCTGTGGCACCCCTTTGGATATCTCTGTTTCCACTGAGCGGTATGCACCCATGGTGACTCTCTGGGTGCGGCCAGTCAGAAAACTCTTTAGCCAGTCAAGAGCCTTGTTCTGGATGCCAGCGTTCGACAACCGTTGCGTCAGGATGGTATGAGACACGGTGTCGAACGCTGCTGATAGGTCTAATAGCACCAGGATGACTGAAAGGCCCTTGTCCTGGTAGGCATGGAGATCATCAGTAACAGACAAGAGAGTGGATTCTGTACTGTACTTGGGACGGAAACCCGATTGGGATTCATCCAGGGCTTTTACCAGTTCCACATGTGCTGATAGGTGGTGGTTAACATGTTTCTCTATAATTTTTCCCACAAAAGGTAGCAGGGAAATGGGCCTAAGATTAGTCAGGTCAGACCACAATAGGGCAGTATTCTTCCTTATGGGTCTGACAAGCGCCCTTTTCCAATTTTTGGGGACAGCACCTGAGATGAGTGAAATATTTACCAGTTCACAGATCGTTGGACATAGAAGTTCATTAAGTGTGGGCATTAGTTTGGCAGGTATAGTATCCTCAGGACTGCCGCTTTTAATTTGTTTTAAAAGATCCGATGTTCCTTTCAAGGATATCGGGGGAAAGACATCCAGGGAATGTGTAGCAGGTGTGCATTCTACAGGATCAAGGGAAGATTCTGTAGTGGTCAATGAGGCTTGGTTGGTCAAGATAATTTTTTCATAAATTGTGTTGATCTTATTAGTGAAGAAACATGAAGTGTCTTCACACAGTTGTTGAGAAGTCATATCAGGGGCTTCACACGCTTGAGGTTTGACAAGAGTCTGTAAGATCTGAAAGAGAACTCTTGGAGAATTTCCGGCCTCTTGTATTTGGGATGCAATGTAAGATTTCCTAGCACCACGGATTTCTTTGTGATATGAAGATAGGGCCCACCAATATTTTTCCTTATCCTCCACAAGATGCGAGGTTCTCCATCTCTTTTCCAATTTTCTAGCCCCTTGTTTCAAGGTTCTCAAGTGATCGGAAAACCAAACTTCATGTTTTTTCCCAGGCCTAGATTTAAAAGTCTTTACAGGAGCAATTTTATCGATGACTTTCCTAGTTTCTCCATTGGCCCGAGAGACGGAGGCGAATGAATGTGAGATTGGCTTCCGAAAGGGATTTTGCCCCTGTGTCCGAAGAATCAGACCCGGAAGAAGGAGAACAAGAGCAAGGAGGTCCAAGGAGGTCAAGGAGGTTGAGAGTACCTTGTTGAAGATACGCCACTCCTGAGTGGACCTACCCTTTTACAAATGCCAGGTGTACTGAGGTCCGGGAGGGTGAGGTCAGTGGCTGTGACCAGTACGATCCCAAACGTTACGTTGGAAGTGATACTGTTGGTACCTGGACTTGAAATTGAAGGCGTACTGACACTCACAATTCCTAATCCCCCTCTCCTAAGCAAGATACGTGATTTACTCCTGGGTAGACTGATTTTTCCTACATTTGGCCCGGACATACCATCTTATGATGCAGTTGTGCTCCGCATGGAACTTTTAGACTATGTGTTGCAGGCAATCGGATCAAGTATCATCATCGATTATTAAAGACGTTGTAAATAGTTGTTGAACTAACCTAGAGCCGAGTGGAAGAAGAAGAAATTTAGGGACTTTCCACAGAGGACGGAGAAGGGTTAGGGCTGTCTGTTGTTGAAGTAAAAGAAGAACTGAAACGGAGATTTCTGCTGCCAGATGTGGTTCGACAGACTCGAATAACAAAGAAAGAGACTTTGGGTGATTTTCGAGAACGAATTACTTTGTGCTGAGACCATGGCGGCTGGAAACCCGAATCGTAGAGCTAAGTGCATAGTTGGCACCCTTTTAGGAGGGGTGATACTCCTCATAGTTGTAGTAGTTCTAGTTTCTTACTTTGCACCACACGAGCAGGTTGTGAAAGCTGAGGGGACACCGACACCTACCACCCCCAGCCAGAAGGAAGATAGAGCAAGAAGAGAGAAGGCTTTGCTGGCTGCAGAAAGTCGTAGGTTACATACAGATCTGTCTATAGGAAATTTTGGACAGAATGCGTATGCAAAGCTGTTGTACGAATACATTGATGCGATGGATGCGAAGGACTGTTATGTGTGCATGCAATTGCCAGCTTCAGTAGATGAGGGTATTAGATATCATCACCTTCCATTGACATATGGAATTTCATTTAGTTTGCTGCTTAGTATATTTTATGGACGAAATCATTTTGAATATTTCTTTTCGAATTATGATGCTGTGTTACCAGAAGTCCCTGCTTATAAACACTTGAGCAAGTGGGATTATTATAAGTCAGAGGACAGACTTGGATACTTTTTCATTCCCACACAAGAATTAGACACCCCGTATGCACATCGACACAATTTGACATGCTTATTATCTGAGATAGAAAAGAAGTTCATCGAGCAGGTGGAAGATAGGTACACGAAGCAAAAACAGTTGCGAGATTCAGGGCAAGGCAAGGTAGATTGGACCGAAGAAGAGAAGCAGCACAGGTCAAGAGGGAGTTATGGTCCAATAGCCTTAGATGAGGTACAGAAAGGGGAGTTGTGTATTCACCGACCACAAACGTATTATGAAAATGTGTATGTGGGTCATACCACATGTGAACACACCTTCACATTGGAGTATTACACGAAAGATTTTCTGAAGAGTGTGGTACAGGTGATACCTACCGTGTATTATGTCTGTGGAAAGAATGCGTATGTGAGACTGCCAGAGAAGTGGTATGGAACATGCTATCTAGCGATTATTTTTCCCAAGATTTACCATACTGAGGATTTTGCACTCTTAGAGGGAGGGCCTCAAAGGCGGGTGAAGCGAGGGGAAAGTGCTGGAGCAATTGTTGGAGATGTGTTTGGAGCAGCGATACCTATGTTGGGTGTCATTTTGAATGATGTAAAGATAAGACGATTGGCAACTGTGGTGGACGAATTGTCAATTAATACAGCTAAGTCATTAGTGTTGGTTGAGGGTGAGATGTTGTCGATCAGGACAATGGTTCTACAGAACCGTCTTGCTTTAGACGTCATTCTAGCAAAGGAGGGCGGGTCTGTAAACATTTGAAGGTTCAAGAATGTTGCACTTATATCCCAGACAATTCTAAAGATCTGGAGAAATATATAAGCAACATTACTGCAATTCATTATGAGATTGAGGATTTGACTCAAGAGAATGCATGGGAGACGGTTGGCAAGGGATTTGGAAAAGTTGAAAACTGGTTTGCAAACTTAGGGAGAAGTTTCCTTGGATTTGTACTGAAACCCCTCATCATAGCAGTGGCGTGTGTGATAGGTTTGTGGGGTTTAGTGAGAGTATACAAGTGGTACCGGTCAACTAGGTTGGCGAGATCGATGAGAGTGCAAGAAATGCGAATGGAGAGGCTGCAAGATAGTCAATATCGCAGTTTGAGAGCGTTGGAGATGCTCAAGCGAGGGAAAGTGGCCACAAGCTCTGTTTAACTTGGTTCTTACCCTGAGGATGGTGTAAGGGTGGTGATGACACGGGTCATCAAAGGGGGGAACTGAGAGAGCGCCATTTACAGTGAAAAATGTAGGGGTGCATCATATGTACAAGTAGTCAGCACCCGTATATATAGAGGACTTTTAATCATATTTAGATGCAATGTGGGATAGAGAACTAGAGTAATTGGTATTAGAAAACCTGAAAAGTCAATGTTACGAATTGCAAATCCACACTTGCTGTTTAACATAGAGATGTCGTTGAAATGAAATCTTCACTAATAAGAAGCGTGTTTAAACGAGCACTATTGTGTATCTAGATCTGCTTATTGAAATATAACTGTGCCTTATATATTCGACACCTAGCTTAAAGTAGAAAATGTATTTGCTGTTAAGGTTGGAGGCCTAGTGAAACAAGGGTTTGCTAATGTAAATTGTTGGGCCTATAACCAAGCAGAGGCCTAGTCCACATTTCATAAGCAATGGTGTAGGCCTGTTCGAAAATGTCTTGCTTAACATATTAACGGTAAAAATGTTTATAAAAGATGCCTTTAGAAAATGTTGCAACAGCTATAATGAATGAGAGCCTATTTACGTGTATTTCTTTGCAGGTGCACCACTGTGTAGACAGCGGAATAGAAGGGCCCATTGTGTATGAGTGTTAGATTTGTTAGACCCAGACATGGAGGAGTAGACCAGGAATTCAAAGAAGCAACTTGAAAGATGGAGAGTCTGGGACCCAAGGACGTCTGCACGGACAAGGATGGACAAGTGCCATGATGGAAAATTTTGGAAGCTAACACCTTCGAGAGGGGCGTATTGGAGGGCGTGTCATTCACATTGTGGGGTTTCGTATTAGGGACAGCACCCAGAGGGTGGAGGCAGAGCAGATGGGCTGAGGAACTAAGGAGAGCAGTTGGTTTGGCAAAGAGCTTAGCTATGATTGATGATTCTCTAGTCTAAGGGAGAAAGTGAGTGAACTTCTTTGAAAGTCACCACTGCTGACACCTTTGGTTAGGCTGGGCTATTGCTGAGTAGGGATGTCACTTAGTATAGTGTAGGGACAGACTAATCTGAATTTATGTTTATTTTTCCAATGCATACCAGATCACAGGTTATAGCCATTCTGGTTAGTCTGATGATTTTGGA
Source organism: Lissotriton helveticus (assembly GCF_964261635.1). NCBI lineage: Eukaryota > Metazoa > Chordata > Amphibia > Caudata > Salamandridae > Lissotriton > Lissotriton helveticus. The sequence continues at coordinate 491,220,395 of NC_136063.1, forward strand.
ATTGATCCTCGTATTATTCATTAGTCGCTTGAGACTCTTCCGTAGGATTATGTTTGTATTAGTGCCGGTTTACCTTTTGAACCTCTTGATGAGGTGTTTGTACCTTCAGTTGTTTTTGGTTATGTAATAAACCTTCAAATGTAGTCCTTAGTCAGTGGTTCTTTGAGGGAAGCAATTGGGAATCTTGGAATTACATTGAAAATTGTGAACAGTTGCCTAAATCACTCTATGACAGGTAAAAAGGTCCAGTCGACCTGCGACGGGATTCTGGAACATGGTAAACAGACTCTAGAGGTAAAAATCCCGCGTTTCCAGATACATGGAAACACGCAAACTCCACCCATGGAATTCCTCCCTTGCTGTAAGGAAATGATAGGCAGCGAAGTGCAGTGCTTTACGTTACCTTAGATTTACTAAACCATGCAGAGCCATGCTACATGGCTTTGGACGGCTTAGTGAATCCCAGTTAAGGGTTTGCTTTGCCTTGTGCCACCTTGTGTGACACATGGGCAACACAAGCTGTTTCTTTTATTGTACACAGCCTTTGTAGCGACAGTGGCTGGTGGTTTGGATATCATCATATAGGGGTGCTGACGTCCCTGGTCTCGCCTGACTGTGGAGTTGGGGCCTTGTCTTGTTGGAAGTCCTTGTAGCGTGTCAGGCATTTCCACCATGGCAGAATGTCTCCTCCAGGTTCCACTGGGTGGCACTGCAAACTCATTGATCTGCACGATTGGAAGCTGGCAAAGTCTCTTTGGGTCTGGTTGCTGGTGCATGTGCAGGGATTTCTTTAAAGTGCGTGATGTTGTGGGTAATGCTATCTCATAAACTGCAATTATCATGGTGCTTTTGACCCTCAATATCTACCATGGATGAGGTTCGTAGGAAGGTTTAAACTTCCCTCTTCCTTGACGGATGTGCAGCAGCACAGGGTCGCCAGCATTGAGTGTTTGCGTAATGTGTTTGTCTGCTGGCACTATGACGTCTGCTCGTAACTCTGTTGTTGTTTTGTCTGTGATTTCTGAAGGCCTGATTGGCTGTAAGAGTGCGAACCCCTCACGGGTGATTCAGGACAATCTCTTTTCACTCTCCAAGTATAGCAGCTGGAGATGTCTTCATGCTGGCATGTGGGGTGTTGCGATAGTCTGATAAGAACTTGGATATGGCCCCCTCTGTATGGTTATTGTCTAGCGCAGCAGTTCGGAGTGGAGAAGTGTGGCTCACTGGTTAGAAGCGGCAGACTCTGATGCAAAGGTCAGGCCCGGGACCAGGGTTCAATTCCCGACGTGGCAGGGTCTTGGGCTCAAAGTCCACGGACTTGATAACTCTGGGTAATAGCTTGCTTAATCTCCACAACGGCCCCAACAGTGCTGGGATGCCAGGCTTCATCTTGGGGGTGCCCAGGAGGGAACATCTCACAGGGAAAGCCAGGAAGGGTTCCACAGCGGTATACAGCGCCAGGATGCCCTGAGATGGGGCAACAGTGCGCTTTACAAGTATACACACATTTACATTTACCTTGTTTAGAGTTTAAAGGAACGCGTTTCCACTTCCTCGTTTGCTTGGGAGGGCACTTCAGTGTTTTTTCTTTGTTTCATACTCAAGGAGATTAAATATGCTGCCACCCCTTGTCCTTGGAAGGTTGGTCCATTTCAGTGGTGGCCAGCGGATGGGGTCGCACGAGCCACACAACATACACTCACCCATGTACATGCATATTCACACCCATGAATTCACAAGGGGGGAACACATACACCCACCATTCACAAGCTCATACATAAGCACACGCCCATTCACAGAACGCATGCACGCACAAATACACATACATTCATACATACACAAGCATACATTCACCAAACATTAAAAAATCAAAGTGCAGCGTTGATTTCTGGCAGAGGGAAGGAACCCTTGGTGGTTCCTGGCGGATTGGACTGCTGCCTCCTCTCATTGGCTGACTTTGTTAAGGGTTAGCCAATGAGAGGAGACAGAAGTCTGTCACTCGTCACATAGTGGGATGGGTTCAGTGAGACTGTTGACCCCAGCCCCCTTTTGTAATTTATTTATGCGATTTTATATAGCGCAAACTTTACCCGAAGGTGTCAGAGCGCTTTACATAAGAACCAGTTGAAAAACATAAGGACTTAGGATTACATGCGTTACATAAAGGATACAGTAATGACGTAATGAGGCATCTCTGATGGACACTCAGTCTGGGCACTTCAGAGCCTAAAACCGAAGCACCCAGGTCTCAGTCTATCAGTGACGCTCCCCGTCATCATAAGAGAGAGGACCTCCCAGCGCTTTGCTGGTAAGACGGAGGCCACTCCCACAGAGCTGTGAAACATACAGCCCGACAAAGTTCATCCCAGGCAGCCAGGCACCTGGGCATTTAGCACATGTAGTGCCTGGCTGCCTGACCCGAACATAAAGAGTGTTTGTCAGGCTAACCTTTGCTCAGCCTGACAGACGCTCTTCATGTCTACAAAAAGGTGGGGAATGGGCCCCCTCTGCTCTTTAGGACAGGCCATTGATGGTTTATTATCTGACCTGACTTCATATGGAATGCCATGAGTGCAAACATTTATTCAAACTTCAGTATCACTCTCTTAGCTGATGTTAGGTAAACCAGTTCCACTTCAGGATATTTGCTGACTTATCTAATATTACCAGGGTGTTTTAATTACGTGGTAGGATAGCAAGGTCTGCACTCAGCTGGGTCTACGGCAGCAAAGGGCATCCTGGGATGGGAACGGTAAAGACTTATCTGGCTGTCCTACTACTTGGCATGACAGATATCTAGCTACTGTCCTGTTGGCATAAGGCATCGAGGTCGGGAAACCAGACCTATTGTCTCAGTCTCATTTTGGTCTTGACAATTCCCTGATAGCGGCCAGCTGGCATAAGTTGATTAGTGGGATTACTATTAAGTTTAATGAGAGGAGTAGACCATCTTCTGTTAGTGACAACTCATTGTGAATGCAATGCATTCGGGGTTGGGTCTCAGGCTTGTCTATTCTTTCATGAGGTGCCATTAGTTGCTTGTCTCGATGGCTCCATCACTTGTTGGAAGCACACATCTTCTCTGAAGGATTGTCTGATTTCTTCCAGCATTATAGGCTTGATTTTGGAGTTGTCTATGACTAGGCGGACATATTGTTCCATGTGAGCAGTATCAGCTCTGTAGAGGTGGGATACGCATTCAGCGAGATTCTCCTGCCGTGCTCGATACACTACTTTGAAGGAGTATTCTTGGAGTTACAAAACACTCTTTTCAATCTGAGGCAGAGGTTTAGACTTCGACCCTTGAAAAGGGGGTAATAGAGATTTGTGGTCTGTGCTTACTTAGAAGGTGTTTCTGTAGAGAAAGCATTTGCTTTTCTCTCTATTTAAGAATATCTTTGTTCTTAATTAGAGCCTTACTGGCATTGGCAACAGTAGCTCAGATGTGATTGTGCTGATTTTGTATGAGCACTGCTCCAAGCACCACTGGGCTTGCACTTATCACCATTGAACTTTTTATGGACAATTTATATTATTTTATTGTAGTCTGTGCTGCTAGGGGTGCTTTTGTGTCGACAAATGCTTGCTGCTGATTGCCTTCCCATTTCCATGGTGTGCTTCCTTGAGTAGGTCCCTTTTCTTTAAAAAACGTTATTTTCCATTTTGTAAACACATACAAAAATTGCATATAAGTCACCTCGTTCATCATGTCGTAAAAATTCACTTTGCAAGTTCTACATGTATATCATGATACCTCAATAACAATTGTAGTTGGCACGGCTAGTACAATGAAACTTCGTAGCTGTTGATACCTTTCTCAAGAGGCCTTCCCTCCAGCCCAACCCCAATTCGTAACCCAGGTGCGCAGGATTCTTTGCACCTTATCTACATTAATCAGGAGCACATAGCAGTAAGTAGTCACAGGTTGTCTCCCTCAGTATATATATTGATGATTTTAAATACAATCACCCCACTCCTTCAGGCACTATACCGTTTTTAGATTGAGAGTTTGAGGCCTGCTTAGCCGCTTCCACATATGCACGGAATGGCCCCCATATGTCTTTGGGGCGAGAAATGGAGGGCATGATACTGGCATAGGTCTCCGCATTTACATTGCAATAAGCCAAACTTCGTAGCCAGTCCTGTAATTTGGGTACTGTTTTTCTGCCCCAGTGTAAAGCAACTTCCGTTTTTGCCGGCAGGAGTCCCAGCGTCGCGAAGCATATGATCCCCTATGGGAAGTTCACCATGTACCCCAGCAGTCCCACCTCTGGAATAGGAATGATAGGCAAGCCGACCATCTTCCCAAGTGGAGAATGGATGTCTCCCCTATAAGTCTGCAATCGGGGAAAGTCCATGCCAGGTGTGCGAAGTCGGCGTGAGGTGCAGCGCATTTTAGACATGCATGTGGCCTAGATGCATCTACCCTGTATGCTTTGGCTGGTGTAAAAGAGGCCCAACGACGAAATTTAAAAAGAAGCAGTTTGTGCCTACTGTTTAGAGAGATTTCTGTGTGGCCGCACAGCATTTGGCCCATTGTTTGTCCGTTATTGGACCGCCTAAGTCTGCCTCCCAGTCCAGCCGGAGCTTGGCGTCACATACCAGTCTCATATTGGTGATAGCTTTATACATTTTAGAGATGAGATGTGCTCCGTCAGGGTTCTTGATTACCAATGTGAGTGGAGGAAACAATTCTGGTTCGATCGGAAACATGGGGAGGGTCGCCTGCAGGGCCGATCGCATTTATGTTATAACAAATCGAGTCATAAAATTGCTGTCAGTGTATCGTATATTGTCGTCTAGTAAAAATACATGTCCCTAAGGATATAAATCCCCTATGTTGGCTACGTCTAAGGTTGCCAGTGTGCACCGTACCAAGCGTTCCGCAGATATTGGGAACCATCTAGCTGTTTGAGGCGGGAGTGAGAGGTACTGCTTTGCTGTGGTTTCGATCATGTTTGCAGGATAGGCAGCAGGCGGTATCCCTGCCCCCTTTTCAATCAGCCTTCACTCTAATATCTCATGGGGTCCCTCAGGGCTCAGCAATCAGTCCCATACTTTTTAACTTGTATCTGAGACCCCTGATTTCACTCATCAAAAGCTTTAACATCAGGATTGTAAACTATGCTGACGACACACAGATGATTCTCTCCTTGGAGGGAGAAGACTCAACATCTGTGGAGGTTTTCCACAATTGTCTGCGTGATATGTCACGATGGCTAAAGGATAACTCCCTCCAGTTTAATGCGGGGAAGACGGAGGTGCTCTTTAGCGCCGGGACTAAGATCTCCCGGCCGTTTCCAGCTAACTTTTGGCCTCCTGAAACAGGGACCAAAGTACGGCCTGTGGACTCTGTCCGTAATCTAGGGGTCATGTTAGACCAAAGGCTTAGTATGGAGACGCATGTAAAAAAGACGACTGCTTGTTGCTTTGCCATCCTACGCTCCTTGAGGAAAGTTTTGCCTCTCTTACCATCTCAAGCTCGTGCTCAGGTGGTAAGGTGTACAATCCTCAGTAGGCTGGACTACTGTAATGCCCTCCTGTTGGGGTCCCCTGAGTTTTTGTTGGATAGGCTCCAAAGGGTCCAATCAGCGGCTGCTAGGTTGGCTTTGGGGCTTCCGAGAAGAGCACATGGGCCGTCCACTTTTGGGAAATTGCATTGGCTACCGGTGAGACAGAGGATACAATTTAAGGCCCTCTGCATAGTTTTTAGGGCTCTTCATGGAATTGGCCCGGCCTCCTTGCAATCGAAATTTGTTTGGTATACTCCAACTAGGCAGCTTCGATCCTCTGTGGCCAAACTGGTGAAGGTGCCTAGATTTAGGAAGGTCAGAGCCGGGGGCAGATCCTTCGAGGTGGTAGCTGCCAAACTCTGGAATCTGCTCCCGTTTGAGATTAGACAAACTACGGAACTTCTCCCGTTCAGGAGAAAGATTAAAACTTGGTTGTTTCCCAAGGCAATTCCTTGAAAGTTCACGCCCTCCCGGTCACTGTCCGCTTCTTCTGAACTAGTCAGCGCCCGGATGCCTGCAAGGTGACAGTGCGCTTAATAAGTGTTTTAAATAATAAATAAATAATTGGCAGAGGGAGGGCAGATGAGTGTAGGGTTGCAGCGCCAGTAAGCCTTCCCAATTTTTCCCATGCACAAGCTGGTGGTAGACACCGTTTGTATGTCATATGGGTCGCGAGGGAAGCCCCTAGAAAGAACTGTGGACAGCCGTTCAGGAAGAACGAGATCCGCTTCTTGCCATAGAAACAGTATTCTTGCGTCTGAGTGGAACCATGAGTGCGCATAGCGACATTGTGCTACTAAATAATATAATTGCAAGTCTGGCACGTTGTTCCCGCCCCTTTCGTATGGGAGTGTGAGTGTTGACCAACAGACGCGTGGTTGCTTTCCATTACAAACTAGTTGCGTGATGTAAGATTGCAATGTCCGAAAAAAACGGCAGTCAGGGGTATAGGGATGTTATTGAAGAGGTATAAGAATTTGGGAAGTACGACCATCTTTAGAATTGCTACCCGACTCACCAGTGATAATGGTAATCTCAGCCATCTTTCCACCTGTGTCTCCAGCGTATGAACTGCCTTACCCTAGTTTAAGTGAATAATTTGTGTGGTATCTAAGTGGATGTGAATCCCGAGATATTTCACTGAATCGGAGCACAATTCAAGGGGATACGCGCAATCACATGGTTTTGTGCTCGTGGTTAAGGGAAAAATTATGGACTTATGCCAATTGATGCCCAAGCCGGAGAATGTGCCAAATTGGAGAATTTCCATAATGAGGGGCGCTAAATTAGTTTGGGTTTCCCGGACGTATAAAATGGTATTGTCTGCATAGAGGGAAACAAGAAGAGGGCCAGTGTTAAACTGTAATCCTCATTGCAGGTGGCGTTCTTGGAAATGCCGAATCAGCGGGTCCATTGCCAATATGAATAAAAGCAGAGACAAGGGGCAGCCCTGTCTAGTCCCACGGAAAAGCTTAAAAAGTCTGTTAAGTGTGCCATTTAAATGAAGTCTTGCCGTGGGGCTGCCGTAGAGCAGTGCAGTAGTGGCAATGAAACCCTTTAGCATATCCATACGTCTCATCACTGCTAGAACAAATGGCCATTCCAAAGAATCGAAGGCTTTCTCCACATCTAATAAGATCACTGCCACAGGGGTTTCCGGACTGATTCTGTGAAGAACTGTGAATAATGTCCTAAGGTACAAGGAGGTGGACCGGTGGGGCACAAAGCCGGACTGCACTGGGGAGATAATATACTCCATTAATTGAGACAGCCGATTGGCAATGACTTTGGCTAATATTTTATAATCTAAATTTAACAGGGATAGTGGGCGATAGGACCCGCAGAGTGTAGGGTCTTTGCCTGGTTTGGGGAGTAGGATGATGACGGCCTTGCATAGTGTGGGGGAAAGTACCTGTTTTTCCAATGCCGCCGCATACACCTCAATTAGCTGCGGGTGAGAAGGTCCTTATATTCTTTGTAAAAATCACCCATAAAGCCATCCAACCCAGGGGCTGTGGAGCCTCGGATGGTGTTGATGGCAAAAGTGACATCAGCCATAGAGATGGGCTGTGCCAAGAAGTCTTGCATGTACTTCTCTAGGTAGACCAGTGCGATCTCGAAGAGGTAGTCGTCCTGAGCTGTGCTATCAGTTCCCGCCCTGGAGGTGTACAGTGTGGTGTAATAGTCTAGAAACACGTCGCAAATATCAGATGTAGAGGTGAGTGTGTGTCCAGTGATAGAGTGGAGTTCAGTGATGTACGATTTGCTGTACGGCGGCCTCAACATTTGCGCCAACACCCTCCCCAGTCTCTCTCCTTCCCCATAACGCCTGGCTGAGTGGTATTTCCCCAGGTACAATATCTCCCGGTCAGCAGTTTCTCTGTATTCAGACAGAAGAGCTAATCGCTTCGCCTGACTTGTAAAGTCCAAGGCCCCATGGGGTTGGAGTCAATTGTAGTGATGGCGCGTTCAATGCGTGTCATCGTGTTGCGGAGGTCCCTGAGTACCCCAGCGTGTTTAGAGATACAAATACCCCTAATAACTGCCTTTAATCCCTCCCATACTACTGCCCAGAAGTTCACAGAACTGGTGTTGATCTCGAAATAGTCTTCGATGGCATCCCGTATTTCAGCCTTAAAAAGTTCATCATGTAGGGCGAGGCTAGGTAAGCGCCATTGTTGTTCATATCCCTCCGGACGCGGGAGTTTCAAATGCAACACTATCGGGGAGTGGTCTGAGTAGGTCTTGGGGAGCATCGTAAGTGAGTTGAACCAGTCTGTAAATTCAGGGGAGAGCAGCCAATAATCTATCCTAGTCCAAGTGTTATGTTGGCCAGAGTAGTGAGTGTAGTCAGTTAGTGTAGGGTTTTGTTTCCGCCATATATCTGTGAGTGAGTGTTGCTCGCAGAGGTCTCTCCGTGCTTGCCGCGCTCGTGGTTTGGTGTCAGGGGCCTGTGAGGTGCTGTCAAGCCTAGGGTCAAATAGTAAGTTAAAGTCCCCTCGCAACAATAACTTGTGCAGCTCTATCTTTGCCAGCTGGGCACTCAGTGTGTGGAAAAACTCAAGGGAGTCAGTGTTCGAGGGCTAAACGCAAACCAGTGAAACCCTGTGGCCGCTTAGGGAGCCAGTGACAATGATGTATCTGCCCTCTGAGTCGTGAACAATGTTGCTGAGACTAAAAAGGACTCTTTTGTGTATTTAAAAGGCGGTACCCCTAGCATAACTGTTGTAGTTGGCAAAGAACCTGTGCGCGCCCCAGCTAGCACCGAATAGCGCAGCTTCTGTGGGGGTGAGGTGTGTTTCCTGCAAATAGGCTGTGTCTACCTTGTGTCGAAGCAGGTAGTGAATCACTTGCCGTCGTTTACGATTATCATTGAGTCCACTGACATTCCATGAAACCAGGGATAGGGCCTTCAACGTTACGCAGTCGTGCCATCGGAGAAGCGTGTCCAATCTAACTTGAGAGAACAGCGATAAATGTCCACCATTGCTAGCGATACTGAATGAAGGTGTAAACTACAACTATTGAATCGTACAATCCAATCAACCCTTCCGCTTTCCCCATCCAGCCACCTTTCAACCCAATGGAGGCCAAACCTCTGTAAGCAAGCTGACAAGAAGTACAAATCTACTTTAAACTTGACTGATGTGGCCCAAGCATAGTACCCTAGTGTGAAGAAGAACAAACTGAACAGATACACAATGGGAGGGGGGGGTGAGGGTGGCAATGCAGGGTCGATAACCAGCCAAATGATGTAATAATGCAAGATGAATACAAATTTTCCAATTATACACATTACAGTGATTTAAACCAAACAAGTGTGTTAACCAGTGCCTGAGCTTGAAAAGAGTTCCGCAGTAGCATCCGAGGCTTCCTCCCGCAGAGGACTGATTGTTCCATTGTTTATATGTCCGACAAATTTCTTGAGCCTCCGCTGGAGTATCGAATATGTGAGCCCCGCCACCCACATCAATTCGCAGCCTTGCAGGGTAGAGCATGCCATATTTGAGGCCTAGGTTTCTAAGAGTGGCCTTTACCCCATAACATTTATGTCGGGCCTCCTGAACCATTGATGTGAAGTCTGGATAGAAGGACAATTTCGACCCCTGCCAGTCCAAGTTTCCTCGCTCTCTGGCCAGCCTCAGCGTTGTATCACGGTCCCGGAAGTTCATGAGGCATGCTATTATGGGTCTCGGGGAAGACCAGGATTAGGCCGGGGGCCCAATGACCTATGGGCCCTCTCCACTACGAAACCAGCAGTAAAGGACTCTTTGCCAAAGAGGTCGGTGAATAGATTTTCCACAATAAGGTCCATGCGTCCGGTGGCTGTTGTCTCCGGGACCCCCAGGATACGGATGTTGTTGCGGCGACTAAGAGCCTCCAGATCCTCGTTTTTAATGGCGACTTCCTTGAGTATGCGTTCCATGCGCTCCCGTCTCATGAGGGACTGTGCAGTCCCATCTTCAATGTCGGAGATGCCAGCCTCCGCAACATTCAGTCGTCGATCGTGTACCTGGATTTTAGCCCCCAGTGCTGTAATGTTCTTATCCAGTGAGTCAAAACGAGAGTCTAGAGCCTTGAATCCTGCCCTCATTTCTTGCAACATGGAAGCAGAGGCCGCCTCAGTGGTCGCGGAGTGGTCCATGACGTGTGTGTTGTCGGCCATTTCAGAGGATTCCAGAGGCGTTTTGTCTGTGATTTTCTCGAAGGAGAGGGTTCTCTGTTTGGGATTTTTGCGGCTCATGCCGCACTAGGGGCGGGGGGGGGGCTCCAGAGACCAGTGTGGCGCAAGGATCTGAGTGCAAGGTGATGGTCTTGAGAATTAGGCCAGCTGTAAAAGGCAATGAGTAGTGGTGGGCTATGGGACTCCAGCTGTGCAGGGTGTCCCCCAAGAAGTCTACTTGTGTGACGCGAAGATGGCGACCAGTGTGTCCACTAACAAATAGCATACCAAGCCTTCTCCAACTCTCCGTGAAGTCTGATAAAAGATTTATCGCGGGGGCCAGGTGTGGAAGTTCTGCAAAGTGCCAACATCAGTTGGAGCTGCGAGGGGTCACAAAGTGTTTGTTTTTGTCCTCAATGGGTACCACAATGACCAGGGGCCGGGCTGTTCTCTTCCATGTGCTGCGCTCAGGCGGCCTACTTTGATGCAGTCAATGCCAGGTGTGACTCTGTAGGCCCTGGAGGAGGGTGTGCCCGGTTACAGTGTGGGGAATGCCTCAATCCGCATCGACCCCGAGCAGTTGCTGGGCCGAGGCCCAGGCGGCCTGTGGTGTTCACACGAATAGTCATGCGCTCAGTGGGCCCCCTATCAAGATGCCGCTCCGCCGACGCTCGCTCGCACCCCCGAGCTCGGGGTGCTCCAATAACGGCAGTAAGCGGGCCCTGTCCCCACCAACAATGTGGCAGCTTGGGGGGCGCAAGGCCGCGCAGCGTGGCCGGGCGCTGACCGGGATGGGGAACCGGGGAGGGCCGAATCTCCGCCGCGGACAGGGTGCGATTTATTTACTTAACTCTGTTCGGCTGTATGCCACAGCTTACTACTGCCCACCCTGTCTCTCCCCCGCCCTGCCCCACCACCCTGCAGCACTCCCTCGAGGAGCCGCCACTGACAGGTCATAGGAGAGGGGCCAATCTCTCCCCAAACTGTACTTAGAAGTCTTATCATGCAAGAGAGATGTGTCAGCAAACATGGCATTTCCTCCCCACAGTCTACTATACAAACCAGTCAGCTTGGGAAGAGGTAAGAACAGAGATATACATTTTCCTCAAACCATACTACAGCCACCTCTCAGGTGTCAGTACAGAAGCCATTGCTTGCCACACTGCGCTGTACATACATGTTGTCCGGGAGATTGGTGTTAGAGGAGAAGACAATGTTTCTCTACACACTAATGTATGTGTGTCATGCTGGGGAGAGCAGTGATTGGATAGTCAAATCCATTCCTATACCCTAATATATAAGGGTATTTTCCTGGGGTGAGGTCTCAGTGAAGAGGGCAGTAATTGTTATACTTACTACGGAACAGTGAGGTCCTATATATGAGGTGAATACCTTCTCCACCCTTCTATGCATACTACTGAACCTGGGGAAAGGTGTGAGTGGAGAGGCATCATCTCTTTACACCCTACTCTACTCTACACACTGGTTACCTTCATACAAGGTCTCACTGGAGAGGGCAGTCTCCCCCCATAGTCAACTATACACAGTTGTTAGTCTATGGAGAGATGTCAGTGAGATCCCTGTGTCTCCATGCCCCCTACTGTGCACTGCTGTTAATCTGTGAAAAATTCTAATTTGAGAGTCTACTTCTCCCCACACCTTACTGATGGGGACTATAAGGCATAAGTTCTGTAGTAAAGTGAAGTGTAACTTCTTCCTCGAAAAAAAGTTTCATATCTCTCAAGACTCTCATGAGATCGTGAAAAAAGCAGTGATTGAACTTTTCCTAATAATAATAAATGCACTTAACGTAAAATAAATGAGTATCATTGTGTGCTATGTACCAATCATGGTCTCACACAGATAAAACATGTGGGGGTTTTCATAAATCTAAGTGATTAATTTTTCACCACAATTATAGAACAGATTGCATTTCTTCGAACTAAACACACTGGGTCCGATTCACAAAGGTAAAGTTAAACCAAAAGTCTAACTTAACCCAAAGGTCTAACGTTATTACTTCCCTTATTCACAAAGGTAAGTTACTACTAGAAAACTTACTAGTAGTAAACATACTACTAGCAAAGTTACTACTAGTAAAATTACTAGTAGTCAAGTTATTAGTAGTAACTTACTTTTTGTGAATAATGAAAAAGTAGAAAAGTTAGACTTTTGGCCTAACTATACCTTTGTGAATAGGGACCACTGTTACTAATATGGTGCATTTAAATTGTACATACTACATCAGGATATATTCAGTGTAAATTCAAAGTTCGTTATAAAAAGTATGTTCTCGCGAGAGTCTTGTGAGAACTAATCAGAAAACACTGCCCTCTCAAACTCCATACAAGGGATTGCCTCGTAGGCTCTCACAAGAGTCTAATAAGAGCTTTGGAGAAGGAAAAAAAGGGAAACATAGTAAAAAACAAGATAGATCATGAAACTGTAGGGTAGCTCTGAAAAGAGACATTCTTGTTAACAGTTTTTAAAAATTGTTCTGATATTTTTTTTAAAGGGTACAACAAAAACATACAACTTGCAGTATTAAACAAATACGAACGGTATCTCCTTAAAAAGAAAAAAGAAAACAACTTACCCCCCAACATTTTTTTTAAACTACTTCATAGGGGGGCACTTGTGCTCTTGGACAAGCTTCTTCTGGGCGGACCTGGTTGCCTCGGATGAAAAAACTTTTTGTTTACACAAGCATCAAAATAGCGCTTTATTAAAAACAGGGTTATTATCAGCTTTTGCACTCAGAACCTGCACAGGCACAGTGTCTCCTGGAGCAAATGATGTTGAAGCCCCTATAGAGTTGTCTAGTTTTGCAGCGCGAGCCAACTCTGCCCATGCAAGCCTTCGTAGATGTATAAACCTCGGGTGTCTCCTCATCCCCGTGGTACTCATGCTACATTTTTTATTTCTGCTCACGCGTCTGATCTCTTTGCTGCAAGGTTTACAGGTAACATACTTCCCAGAAACGTTCTTGCTCACTGGCTTTATTTCAAAGAACTGCCACACCAACAATTCCTTGACTAGCTGCGCTGGTGCAGCTACAACTGGCTGTTCATCAGAATCTGATGAAAAAATGTTTGTGAAGAAAGGCAAACAGGAAAGGAAAGCAAGCCAAATATATCTACTCTCACCAACATCCAGTAGTAAAATAAAGGAAATACTGGATGGATGGAATCTTCTTCTATATAGAGATATCCATTTGAACCAAATCCAATCCTTCTTTAGTGTATGTTTCCTCTCCCTCAACTGTCTCGCCAGAAACCTGCAGGCGTCTTGTGAGATAGTAAAAATATTATTGCTTCGTATATTTCTTGGAACTATTCATAATCAATTTTTCTAAGCTAATCACTATCTCTAATATCTTCATTTGTTCAAAATTGTAAGAAACTACTGTTATTAACTTATTCGTAAATGCATGATCTCACAGGTCCATCGCGTGAGCTAACCATGAAGTACAGCCCACTCAGAGTCCATGCAGGGGATTGTGTGATTGACTCCCTCGAGCTTCTTGTGAGATTGTGAAAATATTATTGCTTTATATATATTCATTGGAACAAGTCATAATCAATTTTACTAATAAAATCAACTTCTGTCATATTTTACTTTGTTGAGAATTACAGGAAAACACTGTTCTTAACTTACTCCCAAATGTATGATCTCGGGAGAGGGTCACAAGAGCTGACTAGAAAGTACATCCCACTCGGAGTCTTCGCCAGCATCACCACCTTTTTAAAATAAAATAAATGAATTCTAGAACCGTATTTTATTTGCTCTCTTTTTACAGATTAACATTAAATAATAACCAAACACATTAAAACGAACTCTTAAAGGTAGGTTAAATCAAAATATAGAACTATACTTAGTAATGATAGAATTAAAAAGAATGATTTATAAAATGAATTGTAATACTTTACAATATTTAAAAAATTGATTAATCGCTATCTGAATTATTAATATGACTTTAATGTAATAACACATACAAAGGCTATGAAAAGTATGTCATTACAATTTTAATGAACTCTAAAAATGTCACAATATGAGAGTCAGAAGATCCGTGGATGCAGACAATCTCAACAATCTCAACACAATAATTTTTCAGAAACGTTTTGCAAATTGTGCACCCTTTCCTGTTAAGTTACAATACAAAACAATTCTCTTTCAGAATAATGTCCACACACAGGATATATTATTCAGTTATTCTAACATACATAAAGTAAAAAAAATATTAATTTGCTTTTCAAAAACCCTAGAAATTCAATGAAAAAAACAAAGGTTGAAGTAACATTATAGTTAGGTGAAAACAATAACATTTTGAACAAAAAAACCCATAGAAATTCCCCCCATCATGCAATGGTTATGACCTCACATACCACATCACTCATGACATGTTCCATAACATCATTGATAACATCACAGATGACATCTCAAATGACATTGATGACATCATGATGACATCATCAAATGAGTGGGCTAGTTTGTTTTGTAGTTTACATTGTGGTGGGTAGCTGTCATATTACTTTTCTACATACTATTGCACAGTTTGTATTCATTTAATGCATGTAAGTGTTTGCAAAATGCATGTGCTTGTAATGTACCATGGCTGTGTAGAGGTATTGAACACATTATAATTTTTCTATTCAAGAGTAACTCTGTGTGCAGGTGACAGTTGACTTGGGTTCTTTATGCTTCAGACAAGTTTTGCCACTTGGTAGTTATAGTTAGGTCTGCATCTCCATAGGAAATGCCTTTTTAGTTTGCCTAGAAATCCACAAAACTTTCCCAAAAAGTGACTTTTTTGCTTAGTTTCTTCATAGAAAGTTTTGGCTGATCCGTTAAGCAGGGGCAGAGAAAGAAGGGAGGTTTCAAAACATAAAATCCCCATGCATTTTCCTCCGATTTTTTGGGAACGCATTTCTTTGTAGACTGCTGAATGGTATTACACTAGATATGTCAGGAAGCTAGATATTGGTCCAGAAAGCGTGCTTTTTGTGATTTGGTGTAAATCTGTTCAGTACTTTCTGAAAAATGAGGGGGCAAAATTATTTTTATATCTGGCTAGTTGGCTCCAAGGGACTCTCGCGCACAACTTCAAAAGATAGAGTGGTCTTTCCTTTAGGCCAACTCTGTCCCGATTTTGAGAAATTAATCATTGATGTCATTTGAGATGTCATCAGTGATGTCACTGACCATGTCATGAATGATGTAATATGTGACATCATCAGCAGTGGATTGCGGGTGCGCGAAATATAGTTAGTACAACTAACTATATAGGAGCAATTTCAATGGTTTTTTTAAATGCTAATTCCTAAACTATATAAGGCCTGAAACCTATGGTTTTTTCAGTGAATTTACAAGGTTTTTTATATGCTAATTCCTAACTATATAAGGCCTGAAACCTATGTTTTTTTCAGTGAATTTGCAAGGTTTTTAAAATGATAATTCCCAACTATATAAGGCCTGAAACCTATGGTTTTTTCAGTGAATTTGCAAGGTTTTTTAAAAGCTAATTCCTAACTATATAAGGCCTGAAACCTATGTTTTTTCCAGTGTATATATATATATATATATATATATATATATATATATATATATATATATATATATATATATATATATATGATCCAAAAGTTCAACACCAGAGGACAAATCCACAATTTCCTGGACGCCACTGTAGCAAAGAACACGAGACCCAAAATCAGGTGAGCTTCTTATTTTATTTGCACCTTCGTCGTCAGCATAACGTTTCGGCCTGCACAAAGGCCTTGGTCACATGACGCAGGGAGAGTGTGATCAAAATTTAAAGTGCAAGTGCTTACATTTTACAGCATTCGATTGGACAATAGCTAGTGTTAAAGAAACACCATGGAAAACAGACTTAACAAGATGCCTCTTGGGATAATCCCAAACACTATACGCATTTCATTCAAATTAAAGTGACCCATGCATTTTCAATTAAACCACATTTTAATTCATATCATTAATAATTTAAGACAAGAAAAATTACTGTTTAAAACATCATTTCCGAATAATATTTTCAGAAAAAATGCAAACATGATAAACGGATAATCCAATTTACCAAAAATGAGAAATCAGTTGCCACCAAATAATTCTCCCTTCTGGCACATAGATAGTATGCTATCAAATCACTGTATAAATACGACAAGGCATATGCATTACTAATCAAAGTACCTTAATAAAGAATGATTTCAAATAACCACATTTGCTATGTCCAATTTCATGCGTGATAAATAGTGAATTAAGAAAAATGAATATACAAAAAGTAAAAAAACATACAAATGATTTATGTTAATATTGTAGGCTGCTCCCAACCTACACATTTTATGTTAATATCCAACAATATACCAAGAACCAGATTATATATGAAGAAGCTACGACCCAACCTGCTGAAAATACTTTTCTTTTGGGGTTAGGACGTGAGTGCAAAATTGCATCAAGACATGTATATAACATATTAGAATAGTACGGCAATCAGATGTACTATATAATGAGGGCCAGTAGGACTACATAAATAGAATTTTCAAAGACAAGTGTAAAGATCTTCAGTGGAATTCAGACCCCAAGGGGTCTTGCTATTCAATTCTAGTATGTACTTGTCTCTAGTGCTCTGAGGATGCCTTCCCTGTCTCCACCTCTTCTCAGGGGACCCACTGTGTCGATCGCATAGTATCTAAGGAGTGCACTGTTGTTACCATGACACTCCCTAAAATGCCTAGCAACTGGGTATGTGGTATCATTGGTATTGATGGCTCTTATGTGCTGGAGCACCCTCTTGTGGACCTGCAATTTGGCAATCCTAACATATCGCAGGCCACACGGGCACTCCAGCACATATACCACATACTCGCTCTTACAGGTTAGCTGCTTTGTGATTTTACGGGGCATAGGAGAAAACGGAGTAATATACTCGGTCTTACTGACTCCATGTAAGCACGCCTTGCAACTGGAGCACTTCCTGAAACCTTTGCTGCTTGTAAGCCAATTGTTAGGCGCAATCACTTCAGGACTAGATTTAACTAATGCATCCTGCAAAGAGTATGCCTTCCTGTGTGTGATTGCAGGTTTCTTTAGCATATGTTCTCCAATCACTGGATCAAATCTTACTAGATCCCAGTGTTTGTTCACGATTTTTCTCAAGGCCCCATGCTGCCTGTTAAAGGTCCAGATCAATCTGGTAGGTTGCTTGTGCACATCCAAAGTGGGTTTCAGCGTCTTTTTGTGAACAAGGGCGGCATCCCGGGATATGGTATTTGCTTTCATCATTGCTGCATCTAAAATGCTTTCCCTATATCCTCTAGCTAGGAACCTTTGTTTGCTGGCCTCCTGAACAAGTTTACACTGGGCTTCCGTGCTACAAACCCGCCTGATCCTGAGCATCTCCCCATAGGGGATGCTCCTTATCAGGTGCGGTGGATGATGACTCATGGCATGAAGCACCGTATTGCCAGCCGTAGGTTTCCTATACAAAGTTGTTTCCAGATGGCCCTCAATAATCTCGATCGTAACATCCAAAAAGTGAGCTTGGCTCTGACTGATATCTGAGGTGAAAGCCAAATTGTAATTGTTACAATTTAGTTTCTCGATGAACTGGGTAGCTTCTGCATGTGTCCCCTGCCAAATTAGAAATACATCATCGATGTATCTATACCATCGCATGATGTTTCTCTTACAGATGTCGTGGTGTTCACAATAGAGGACCTGTCTCTCCCAGTAGCCCATGTGCATACAGGCATAACTGGGAGAAAAACAGGCCCCCATGGCGACACCCCTCACCTGCTGGTATTGTTGATTATGGAACATAAAATAGTTGTTATGTAGACAGAAGCTAATCATAGAAATCAGCATTTTATTATGTTCTAGCAGTTCCATCGGTCTCTGCCCCAAATAAAATTGGACTGCCCGTACCCCATCCGCATGTACTATACTAGTATACAGGGATGTAACGTCTAGTGTTATCAACCAATATTCCGGATTCCAATCAATTTCCCTGATCTTCCTTAGAAAATCGCTAGAATCCTGGATGTACGATGGAAGTCCACAGACGTACTCCTGTAAAAAAGAGTCCACATAGATTGTAGTCTTTTCTAGCAAGCACCCACATGCTGATATAATGGGTCTCCCCGGAGGCTTGATAGCGTTCTTGTGGACTTTGGGGATGAGGTAAAGGACTGGGGTAATGGGGTGATCATTCTTCAAGAACCTGAGTTCATCCATGCTGATAAGACCTGATGATCGCCGGCCCATCAGCAAAGAATAAAACTCAGATTGAGCTTTTCTGACCACTCCTATGTCACAATGTTTGTAGCAGTTATTGTCATTAAGTTGATGGAGTGCTTCCTCCAAGTACAAGCTTCTTGGCCACAAAACGACGTTGCCGCCTTTGTCCGATTGCCGAACGATCATGTTGCCATCTTTTTGGATTTTTTTCACGAGATCAAAATATTTCTGGTTTTGCCTGTGTTTATGTTTATTGATTTTAAGTGTCTTGATATATAGGTCTTTTATCTCCTTAGTTGTTGCCTCATGAAAAATATCAATGTTATCAAATGTCATTAGTGGTGTGATGGTGGAACGTGGTTTGAACTTGGTTTGGCTGCTTAGGTTGGTGGTTGGAGTGTCCTGTACACTTTGCGAGACCGATTGTTCTAATCTCAATGCATCCAAATCTTGCATTAAAGGTACATCATTAACTGCCAATCCCAACCTTGTTGTTGCATTCTCACTTCTCTCAGAACCTCTACGTGACTTACTATTGGAAAAATATTTTCTTAACTTCAATTTGCGCGTGAATTTAAAAAGATCTATACGTGTCCCAGCATAATTGAAGTCACTCAGTGGGCAAAAGGATAAGCCCATCGACAAAATGTGCAATTCAGAATCCGATAGTTTCGTCGGGGTAAGATTTATAACTGAGAGACCACAGTCATGGGCTATTGACCCACCAGTTATTTTTTGTTCCATTTTTTGTTTGATTTTTTCCACTTTGGTTTGACGCCTTGTGTTGGCTTTTCTCCGCTCTCTCCGCCTGCTGTTGAGGCTTTTGCTTTTGGTTGCGGCTTTATCCTGGGACGTAGAGTGTCTCGCCTGTCCTGCCGAACACAGTCCAGTTCCTGTGCCAGGGTAAGCCGGGTAAACCCCAATTGTGCTCTATTACTGCCCGCTTCTGACTCTGAACCACTGTCCATGTTTGAGCTCAGTTCTGCATTAGAAGAACTTTGAGATAACCTTGATAATGGTGCGTTATGCAGTTCTACAAGTTGCCTTTCTTAGGAAAGCACTCACAGCAAGAGTTTTCAGAGCGCAGGGACACCTTTAAATGAAAGACAAATGCAATCTTCTCGCATGCCTCGCCTGACGCGTTTCAGAGATAGACTCTTTCCTCAGAGGCTGCATGCTCTGCAGTGATTGTTTCAAAACTTCACCAACGGATTATCCCCTCTTTAAGTATCACGTCCATCCGGGCATTTGAAATGTTGCATCACGGGAGTTGGAGTGCAAATTAAACCCATGTGGGACAGAAACAAAGGACACTTGTATATTTATAAGCAGCATACCTTCTTTATTAAGTCAAATGTTCATCCATTAAAAGTGCCCCCAATAAGTAAAGCACATCTTGCTGTTCCAAGGTAGTGCAAAATCATCTCGCGCCACAGGACTTGCCATGAATCCTGCAAAGGTGCAATCCCCGGCCTGGCTGGGCCGTACACATTAAGTTCCACAAGTTGCCTTTCTTAGGAAAGCACTCACAGCAAGAGTTTTCAAAGCGCAGGGACACCTTTAAATAAAAGACAAATGCAATCTTCTCACATGCCTCGCCTGACGCGTTTCAGAGATAGACTCTTTCCTCAGAGGCCGCATGCTCTGCAGTGATCGTTTCAACACTTTACCAACTGATTATCCCCTCTTTAAGTATCATGCCCATCCAGGCATTTGAAATGTTGCATCACGGGAGTTGGAGTGCAAATTAAACCCATGTGGGTCAGAAACAAAGGACACTTGTATATTTATAAGCAGGATACCTTCTTTATTCAGTCAAATGTTCATCCATTAAAAGTGCCCCCATAAGTAAAGCACATCTTGCTGTTCCAAGGTAGCGCAAAATCATCTCGCGCCACAGGACTTGCCATGAATCCTGCAAAGGTGCAATCCCCGGCCTGGCTGGGCCGTACACATTAAGTTCCACAAGTTGCCTTTCTTAGAAAAGCACTCACAGCAAGAGTTTTCAAAGCGCAGGGACACCTTTAAATGAAAGACAAATGCAATCTTCTCGCATGCCTCGCCTAAACGCGTTTCAGAGATAGACTCTTTCCTCAGGCTCTTGCTGTGAGTGCTTTCCTAAGAAAGGCAACTTGTGGGACTTAATGTGTACGGCCCAGTCAGGCCGGGATTGCACCTTTGCAGGATTCATGGCAAGTCCTGTGGCGCGAGATGATTTTGCACTACCTTGGAACAGCAAGATGTGCTTTACTTATGGGGGCACTTTTAATGGATGAAAATTTGACCGAATAAAGAAGGTATGCTGCTTATAAATATATAAGTGTCCTTTGTTTCTGACCCATATGGGTTTAATTTGCACTAGGCCCGGATGGGCGTGATACTTAAAGAGGGGATAATCAGTTGGTGAAGTTTTGAAACAATCACTGCAGAGCATGCGGCCTCTGAGGAAAGAGTCTATCTCTGAAATGCGTCAGGCGAGGCATGGGAGAAGATTGCATTTGTCTTTCATTTAAAGGTGTCCCTGCGCTTTGAAAACTCTTGCTGTGAGTGCTTTCCTAAGAAAGGCAACTTGTGGAACTTAATGTGTACGGCCCAGCCAGGCTGGGGATTGCACCTTTGCAGGATTCATGGCAAGTCCTGTGGCGCGAGATTATTTTGGCTACCTTGGAACAGCAAGATGTGCTTTACTTATGGGGGCACTTTTAATGGATGAACATTTGACTGAATAAAGAAGGTATGCTGCTTATAAATATATAAGTGTCCTTTGTTTCTGACCCACATGGGTTTAATTTGCACTAGGCCCGGATGGGCGTGATACTTAAAGAGGGGATAATCAGTTGGTGAAGTTTTGAAACAATCACTGCAGAGCATGCGGCCTCTGAGGAAAGAGTCTATCTCTGAAACGCGTCGGCGAGGCATGCGAGAAGATTGCATATGTCTTCCATTTAAAGGTGTCCCTGCGCTTTGAAAACTCTTGCTGTGAGTGCTTTCCTAAGAAAGGCAACTTGTGGAACTTAATATATATATATATATATATATATATATATATATATATATATATATATATATATATATATATATATATATATATATATATATATAGGGTCAGCGGAGGGATACCCAGCCCATCTTGTCCTATTGGTGGGTCCCAGAGGGAATGTTTTTTATGCTGCAATCCCACAGTACTCTCACAGGATAGTAGCAAAACAAGAAATGGTGTCAGCTATTTGTTTTAATTAATAACAAGCAGGGAATACTTGTCTGCTCAAACCCCGCAGGAGCTGCAAAAATGCTCCTGCTGGGTGGTAGCACATGTTTGTTTCATTGCCCATGCTCTTGTGTGCAGGGAAACTAAGATTGCTCCTTCTCAGTGGAATCAGTGAAAAATATATGTTCCTGCTGTGCAGCGCAACAGAGCAAAGTCGGCTCCCATTGCACCAAGGATGGTGGTGCATGTGGGGAGCTAGTGGGGCTGTGAGGGCCCTGGGGCTCTCCCCATGGCCCCAAATGTTGTTTGTTGTGGGTGTCCCGGAAGGGCACCAGAGCACCCACATTAGACCCCAGGTGAGGGGGCCCACAGGACTGTAAAGGCTTGGTGAGGGAGGCTATGCACCCCATCCCCTTTATAAACAAATATGGCCCAGAGAATGGGGTCCCTGGGCCTTGTAGATGCTTGGGGTAGGGGGCCACGCACCCCTTCCCCATAAAAAAAAGATAATGCACCGGGGGGACGGGGTCTTTGGGGCCTGTGGCATTTCTGGGAGGGGGCTACATACCCCCCCTTTAATAAATTACTACAGCTCTGGGGGATAGCATCCCTGGGATCTGTAAAGACCGACAAGGAGGGTCACATGTCCCCTCCCCAATAATTAATAACATTGGTGTGCCAGGTGGGCACCGGGAGAGCCAAAATAAAAAAATATATAAAAAAAGAGCAGTAGGAACTGCTCATTTAATATTCACTACTCCTTGACAGAGCACCCCATAATTCCTGGAGAGGGCACTTGAGACTTTTTTTTAGCATGGTGATGTTCCTGGGAGGGGCAGAAGTACTGTCAAACATTTTGTTAATGTTGCTGGGGGTTTGCAGGGTGTACAGCAGCCCTCAAGCAACATTGAAAAGCAGTACGTTTCCTGGGTCTTTGAATGCATGACCCCAAGTGAACTTACTATATTTTTCACAAACACTCCTAGCTGGAGCTTTATGCTCTTCAGTCGGAGTGTAAGGCCCTCTTGTGGTTGCTTTTACGATTGCACCTTGTGGGCTGAAAAATGTTAAATGAAAGACTCAAAGACATGTTGGTTTTACTTAAAGGAAAAACCCCAACATGTCTCTGACTCCTTCTTTTAACATTTTCAGCGTACAAAATGCATTAACAAAAACTATGTAAAATGAAAGACTCATAAACATGCTGATTATTTTCTTTCTTGAAATTTTATTTAAAGTTTTTATAATAACCACTGTTATTAAACATTGCATTGTGTGAATTACTGAAATATACATTTCATCAAACAAATTGGTGATTTTTGGAGAACGATGATGGATCTGCTTTATACATACTGATATGCTCACCCCTTAAAGTCAATAGGCCCACTTTTATATTTGGTGTTGTGTATCTTTGACAAAGTCAGTATGTCTGCCTGAGTGCGGATAGGGCAAGTGATACCAACTGTATGCTGCGCTTTCAAGAAGACCTTATGCAGCATGGGGTTGGATGCAGGCGTGTGGAGATTGTGCCATATAAGGTAATAAAAAATTACTTTATGTTAAGAACCATAGAAATTTACAGAACAAACAAAGGTTAAAGTGAAGTTACAGTTAGGAATTGTGATTATATCTTTCTTTACATAAAAAGACCCTTAGAAAATCACTGAAAAAAAAGTTAAAGTAACGTTATAGCTAAGTGAAAATTTCAGTGACAATGTAATATTTTAAACTAAAAACACTTACATTCACCAGTTATAGTTATCTCTAGTAATTATAACTCATGCCCTAAAGCAGCAGTGGCCCATCCATAAGGTTGAGGGGCCACGCCCGCACCCCTTTTGGACATAAATAATGTCTATTAGGCTAAGCAAAGGTCAACATGACAGAAACTCTTTATTTTCAGGTCAGGCAGCAGGAGCTAGACATGTGCTAAATGCGCAGGCACCTGGCTGCCTGAGCTGAACCTTGCTGGGCTGAGGATGTCACAACTCCTGTGGGCGTGACCTCGTCGGCTCGGCAAAGGTCCTTGAGGTCCTCCTGCTAGTGACGAAAGGGAGCATAAGTGATAGCCTCAAACCTGCGCGCTTCAGTTTTAAGCCATGAAGTGCTCAGGGATGAGTGTCTGCCACTGATACCTTGTCACAGGGTGGGGTGGGGTCAGCATTCTCACTGACCCCATCCCTCTTTGTGACGAGGTAGTGACTTCTGCCTCCCCTCATTTCCTGGGAGGTAGCAGTTCCAACCCTCTTGGCACCTCTGAGGCTTCCCTCCCCGAGAGCTGAAGCAGGTAAGTTTTGTGTCTTAATTGACTGTTTTGTGCATGCGTGTGTGTGTATATTTTTCGGTGAGTGTTGTGAATGGGTGTGTGCACGTATCTGCATGCGGATGGACGAGCATAAGTAAGTGTGCATGTGCCCTCAGACCCATCTAAGCTATACTTATTGGCTGTCACTGCCCTAAAATAACTAAAACTTGGGCCCTTGCCATGCACTGCTAATTTACCCCACATATTACATCACTCATGAGATCTATGACAACATGGTAACATCATTGCGACATGTTAAATTTCATAATTGATGACAAAAATGTGCATGACGGAGGCGCGAGATATTGTTACTTTAGCTGTACTACCGTAACTTTAGTACCCAGCATTTCTTTACTTACTCACCTTAAATCTCACCCTGCCATATATTATTTCAAACACCAAATATTTTTAACACATAAAATACCATATCACACAATGCACAATATTAGAAGTGACAACATGAATACATGAAATTTGAATATTCACTACCTTTAACAGAGCTATACAAGGTACAACCATGCAATAAAATCTTGGGATCATGCACATCATGTGAATATTTAAACTAATTTCCTAGTCAGTTATTAATTGGCCTGCTTTTTGCATCTTCAGTTTGTTTGGATGTCCAATATTGTTTTCGCTTCATCAAGCAATCTTCAATGACTTTCATTTATATCCAGCTGTTTTATTTGTGTCGTCAGACAATTATGGTTTTATTTCATCTAATAATGCTCAGCTGACAAATGACCTGAACATACGGACCGTCAAGAGACATCACACTGACTCGAGAATCAACATCTTGTGACTGACATGACTCTATGATATTTTCACACATAGCTTTCACTATCATGCTCAGTGACTTGACAATACACAGCATTCGTGCTACCTAATTTGTGTCGCGTCTTGAAAAAGCTCCATACTATCATACACTAGATTATAAGAAGCATACTAGAACATAGTAGTTCGCCGAATGACCTGAACAAGAAATTGACAAATTATGTCATACCTTTGAAGTGCTTTAATAAAAAAACCAACATCTTCAAATAAAAAGGATACAATAAACATTTAAATTGCTTCTCACTCCAGTTACTTAGTCACACCATCATTCAAACTCGTACGCACTCATCCACATACATATTCACCCTCTTATTCACATCTAATTTCCTTTTTTTTGATAAACAGATTTTATTTACTTTTGTGCAGAGGAAAAGGAAAACAAAACAGTATGGCACATGAGTAGGTTGTCGGAGAAGGTTATACAAGGTATTGGCAATCAGTTGGCATATCACAATATCATAAAGCAACAACATCCGCACCCCTGTCCCTAGTCGTCACCATGCTTAAGGGGACAGCCCTTGGCCTCATAGACGAGTTTTTCCTGTTGTGCACACCAGTCCTCCCCTCAACGCCAGTAGGAAAGACTGGGGGGATAGGGATTTCCAGCGAGTGGCAATGTCATGTTTGGTGACCATAAGGGCCGTCCCTAAGAAGAACTGATCAGCCCTTGTGCCCCCAGAGCCCTAAAAGATACCCAGCAGAAGCATTAAAGGGGAAAGGGGAACCTCCCACCCAAGCACCTCGATTAGTTCTCCCACCACCACTGTCCAGATTTTTTTTATCTCGGGGCACAGCCGGACCACGTGATAGAAATCAGCAGGAGTGCCTCAACAGTGATAATAAGTTGGTTCAGGGAGGAGTCTTGCTCGGTAAAGCCTAGCCCAGAAAAGATAGGCACTATAGAGGTTATATGTTTGAATCAACCGCAGTCTGCAGGAAATTGTGATGCCCCTTGGTACAATCAGCACGTCACGCCAATCGTCATCTTCAAGGGGTCTCAACAAATTATCCCATTGGATTCTGAGATGGTCTATGTGACTGGGGCATTGACAATCAAAGTACGAAGATTTTGGAGGTCCCGCCTTTGTCTAGATCACACATCAGAAGCTTAGCCTCTTGTGGGTTGAACTCAGTAAGAGAGTCGGTCTGCGGGGCATTAGCATGTCTCAGTTGACGGGCCCTTGGTAGCTTGCACGAGTGCCGGAGTAGTCCCAGCTGTGCTGGTTGTCCGAGATCTCGACAGCAAAGCCTCTACATGTGGCCGGAGGGCGTGCTCCTCTGTGAGCCCCAGCCAGGCCGATTCTGGATTTTTGAAGAAGTGGGATTTGTCAGCATGGATCATGCAGAGCCAGGCGGGAAACAGGAGGTGATACCTGAGGCACATGTTCCTAAGTTTGTGCTTGACCTCGATGTACGAGCGATGTTGTTGCCTCACCTTCCAGGTGTAGTCAGGACAAAGGAGAACCCTAGCATCCCCACAACGAAGATCTGGCAGGGAGCAGGCCTCACTTAAGATCGCATCCCTATCTTTGAAGTTAAGGATGCATGCAATCACTGGTCTGGTAGAGGAACCCGAAGGAGGTTTAGGAGTCAGTGCTCGGTGGGCTCTTTCTTTTGTGAACCAAGAGGACAATTGGTCCCTGGGCATCCAGGTTTCAATCCACATCTCCAAATAGTCTATAACTTGCTCAGGTTCACCGCCTTCAGGGATACCAATCATGCGCACGTTGTTGCATTGGGAACAATTCTTTGCGTCATCGGTGTGACAATGCAGTTCTGACATGTGTTTGAGAAGGCTGGAGACCTGAAATTTAAGAGCTGGGACTTCGTCCTCCATTATGGAAATCCAGGATTCGGCTTCAGCAATCCAATGCCATGGCATTTTGGAGGCCCTGGCGGAGCAATGCCACATCCATGCGTACCTCCCTAATTTTTTACCTCAACAGCCGCCTGTCAGCATGGGAAGGACGAGATGGAACCCTTCGAAGATTCCGAGGAAGACATACTTTGGAATGTTACAGGCAAAGTCTTGAAGATCTCTTAATTGCCTTCACAGCTCGTTCAGCAAGGTCAGGCATGGGATGGAGAGACAAAAGGAAGCCCCTTCATCTTGGAGCCTGAGCAGAAGGGGGAGGAAACAATAAAAGGACACTGTCCCTTTAAATCAATGAGGACCACAGAAGTGAGGTTAGATACTGATCCAAGTCTAGAGGGTTCATCATCCGGAAAAGAAAACCCAGGAAGACGATGGGGCTGAATTGAACACCGGTGGAAGACGATAGCCTGAGAAAAGCGAGAAGACGGGTCTGGTTCCTGACCTCAAGTGGAACATCAGTTTACGAGGAAGAAGGTGAGTTGGTGAAAGGGAGGCAGAGAGCCACCGGACAGGCGCTACGCCCAGCCATGTTCCAGGAGAGGCATGGCTTCGACAGTTATGACCACGTCTCCTGGGCAAGAACAGGACGCAGGAGGAGGAAGTGGAAAATCTTTGGGAAAATACCGCCAACTCACCAAAAATTACTGATTAAAGAGTAACCCTACATGGTATAGGGCACAAAGTTGACCGGAGCTCTTATTTCTAAGAGACAACTTCTTTTTTTTTTTTCGCAATAGAGTTAAACTGAAGGAAGATTAACTTACGGGCTTAATTAAAAAGTTGCACAGAACTAACCCTTTCATGTAAGTCCCCTTTTGGGTTCTGAAAAAATTGAGTTTTTACCCACATTAAAGGTCTTTTCTTTTTAGAAGCGTGCGTCTATACTCTGGGTGATGGTGATGGCAAACTAAGCACCTATATTAGGAATTTCTCACACCACTAACTAATAAATAAAAGGAAAATACTAAGACCAAACCTGCCCACTTACCTCTGGCCTTTATCTTCCTCTGAGGGGCGTAAGAAATACTGGTGGTCCTGACATCTCCATCACCTGGAGGAAAAGCAGGCCTCAAGAACAAGTTGTGATTCTTCATTCAGTATCACTAATAAAGCCACATAACAAAACAAAAAATAAGTGTCCACTGAGTGTTAACGCCTGCTTTATTACACCGCCTGAGAGGTTTGAATTGCTTGAAGGATTGTAGCCAAATCCCTGACCTTGGAGGAGCCACTGTCCCCTCCCCGCCCTTTCATGTTGTCTGTTCCCTGGTCCGGTGGTATATTGTTCTATTTGAGTCTTTGAGGTCACCCTGTGGGCAGACCTGTCTTTACACATGGATGCGGTATAAGGACTGTACACACTGCTTCTTGCTGTGGAGATACAGCCCGCTTGCCACAACTCTGCTGCAGCATGAGCAGATGACCTCATGGCGGTAGAGAGCATCCTCCCTGACTTGGAGACGTGGTAGAAGAGACGACCCTGGTCTCCGGGCGTCACTCTCCCCACAGCTCTGCGGCAATCTGCGCTGCCTTCCTGCCAGCCAGCCCCCCGTGTCAGGGTTTGAGCCTCCCCTCGGCCCACTCCTGCCTGTGTCAGCTGTTTTTTGTATTCTGCTCTGGTATTGTGCCGGTGAATTAGATTCTGCCTGGGTTTAATGCTTGTTGTATTTTGCCCGCATTCCCTGCCTACTTTCCCGCCATTCTGTCTTATTCCCATCCCGTGTCCCGCTCCTGCCTCCCAGCCGCTCGTCCCTCCCCCTCCCCTACAGATACCGGCCGCTGCGGGGGAGCGCGATTGAGTCCTCAGACCCTGGTCTCCGGATGTCACTCTCCCCATAGCTCTGCGGCGATCTGAGCTGCTTTCCTGCCAGCCAGCCCTCCGCATCAGGGTTCGAGCTGATAGAGCGCGCAGGTCACCCGACTATAATAATTTTATCATATGCACATCTGGGCCCATAAATTCAATTTACCATATTTATTAATCGGGTAACCTACACTCTACTACCAGTAACCCAGTTCATTCCTATTTATTTCCAATGTACCCGACTTACCAATCCTCGTCACGGGTACCTATTATCACAATGGATCAGGGAGATAGCTGTAAAAGATGAGCAATCACAAAAAATACACCAATAACATTTATTATATTTGCACTCTTTATAATAACCACAGACTCAGAAAGTTTTGAAAACCTTTATCTAGTCTTCATCAAAAGTAGAAAGCATGGCCGCCTAGCACGCAATTGATAGTCCAGATCTGGAGACAGGCCCTGAGGTGGATGGGATGGTGGGGTACCCTGATGGGTGAAACCCCCCTCTTGCGCAATGGTAGGTTCCCGGGCTTGGCGGCGCTTGGAGGCTTTGGGGGTTGGGATAGCATAGGTATTTCCAAGTTAGGAGATGTGTTGACGGGGGTGACACTGAAGTCTTTTAAGGAGTTGAGTCAAGAATTCTGTATGCCCCGTACCCAGTTTTTCCAATATCTTCAATTCCGTCATGCGATCTCACCCTGCCTCTTAGGTTTGGAATCGCTTCCTGAGTTTAGCCCCTTGGAAGCCAAAGTTTTTATGGGAGACTTGGGGACTAAGAAGATTTCCAGTATATATCGATCTCTGGTCACGCGTTGTTCCCCCTCACTGCAGAAGTTGCGGGACGCCTGGGAGGCGGATGTAGGGACTCTAGAAGAAAAGGACTGGCGAGAGGCGTTGGCCGGGCCCCGGAGTGCGGCCATCTCCATGCGCCTCTGATTGATACAATTCAAATACCTCCATAGGGTGTACTTCACTAGATATCGGCTGTGGCGGGTAGGATTGATAGGTTCCCCAGATTGCTTGAGATGTGTGAGAGAGCCTGGGACATTTATGCATACGGTATGGGGCTGTCCTGTGTTGGCTAGATTTGGGAAAGGGATCTGCGATTGTCTGTCCGAAGTGCTGTGATGGGACCTCCCCCGTACTCCACAGCTAGGCCTCCTCCATGTGATGGAACGGGTGGGAGGGAACATCTACAAACAACACTTATTGTTGTTGGGCCTCACTCTGGCTAAGTGGGATGTGGCCAGAGCCTGGAAGGATACTCGAGCTCCAGCGATTGTAGCATGGAAAAGGGGGCTAGACGTCTGTATGGGTCTGGAGGGGCCGGTGTTTGTAGCCTGGGGTTGTCCACGGAAACACTTCAAAATTTGGAAGAGGTGGGCTGATTATAGAGGCCTGGAGCTTGAGCCCCCGGATGATAGAGATCCCCTGGTAAATGTGGATTGAGATATTGTTGATGTGTCCACGCTTTGGGTTTGGTTGCACCGCACGAACAAGCAAATGAAGAAAGCTGGTCATGCGACGGGGGGTGGTTGGGTTAGGGAGGAGAGGGAGGGGTGGGGTTTCCTTCTATGTTTGCTCCTTTTATTATTGCTTGACCTCTTGCTTTGAAAATGGATTGTGATTTCTGTATGGCAGTTTTATGAGTCCTGCAGTGATCTCTGGAGTGCAGGGACCTGCATTATATGTGCAATCCTTAATAAAACATGTTTTAAAAAAAAAAAAGTAGAAAGCATGAAATTCACAGTGAGTAAACTATCAATGACCAAGATCATGAAAATCGTGTAACCATGCAGAAAATAGATTATGCCAACCATTTAGAAGTGTAAAGGGAAGGTAAGAACAGGGAACATACTGAAAATTAGACGTGTAGAATATCGGACTTAGAATGGATATTTTCTAAAGGACGGGGAAAAATAAGGAACATGCTAGTATGTCACAATTTTATTGTTTCCCTATGGGACGGGTAAGAAAAATGGAACATGAAACTATAATGAAGAAACTGAATTTAGCAGACAGCTATAGGATGGGTACAAATTTGGAACACGCTAATAATACAGAATGACCACGTTAGTACAATAAGGGGAGGGTAAAGAAAAGAACATCTATTGGTTCAGGGCAGTATTTCACAACTTCCTTAAAGGATGGGAAGAAAATGGAACATGCTAATAAAACAGCAAAAGTGTAAAACTTATTATTGGTCAGCACAGGAAGGGTAAGAGAAAAGAACAATGAGCAGGTACGATTTTAATAAAAGCAAGGAAATAAAGGACGCAAAAGGGGTTCCCTCAGATTTATATTTACCTAAAACGGTGTGGAGACCAACCCTGGCCACGGGTCAGTTTAAGTACAGGAGAAACCTCAAGGAATGCAGTCGCCAGTAGGCCAGCAGGTGCAGAATGGAAACCCAGGACAGGAAAACCAGATTAGGATCAGGACAGGACCACCAAAGTTGAGACCAGCATCCGCAGTTCAGTTGCAATGCCTGCGCTACACCCTCTCTGCAGCTATCAGTCAAAACCCCGATTGAGTTCTCGAATTCCCCAGCAAAGTGCTCCGCCAGCACTTAAGGTTCTCAAAACCCCGAATGGGTCTGTGAGTCTGTCTGACAGAGTGCTCCGCAGCACCTCTGTTTCTCGATCAGCTATTGAGTGCGTTCGGTCAGTGACAGGTCAGCTATTCGGACAAGTCGGACAAATTCTCTAGCTAAACCTAGGCTAGTTATACTGTTTTCGAGTCAGTGTTTCACCCCCCAAATGTTGCAAGTGTAAGGATCCCCGATTTCGATTGGACAGGACAGAGGACAGGTAATCACACTTCCTAGGATTTGACTTTCTCAAGCCCTTTATTTGCATCTTCAAGACCGCCCCTTGAATTTCAGGTTCCCATGACATGTCTTTTACACATAACAATGGTGAATCTATTAATTTATACATTGTAATATATTTGGTACATTTCAGCTTCTTCTACTAGGTGAAGGTGCCTCTTCCCAGGCGTATTTTTGGCTTGGACCTCTGTGTTGGCTCGTGTTCAATGTCACAGAGTTCATCCTCTGGCGGAAGACTGTCATGCGCAGAAAGGCAGTTCAACATGGAGTATTCCCGTCCCTCATGCCCAAGGTTTACGATACATGAAAAGTAAATAGAAATAGTTTTAAAATACAAAAACAAATTAATACACTGTACACCATGAATCCCTATACTACTCCTATTACTTTATAATAACTATAGTATTAGAATTAATGCAGAACAAACAGCATTGCAAAAACATCGCTGCAAGCTTCAGACATGTGAGAACATAAAGCAGCTATTTTAACTCTAATGCACAAGTGCAAAAAGGTTTCCCAGCAGAACTAAGAGTACGTCACGCCACATGGGTGTGACCGACGCATGCGCAGAAGAAATTCCCGCGTAGCAGCAGCCATCTTAGTAGCAAGCGTATTAGGATTAGTAAACACATAGGCAAGCATCACTTGGATACCCAAAATGTAAGAATAAAGGGGAAATTAGTAAGACAAACAGATTGATTTAGTTCATTAAGGTTATTCGCGGTTCATGATTATAAGCAAGTCGCTTTACGTGCGAATTCTTGCTCCATCAATCCCCTCTTTGATTATATTTTATATCATCACTAATTAATAGAACCAGATGCCAACTTTTCACATTTTCCCCAGTTCAATCTCTTCAAACATTCTATTCAGCTTTTTCTCAGTCTTTTTATTAGGGTGAGAATTTTTCACCCTTTTATAAATCTGATTATTTAGTTTTTCTAACTCAAGTTCATCAACATTTCGTTTCACTCCTCTCTTATTCACAGTATATTTCTTGTTGTGTTCTCGACATTTGCAGCAAATTATTATAATGAACACTACTAGACCTATTCCCGCAATTGGCATCAGTATTTTACTCAAAAGACTTTTACCTAGGTTAGAAAACCAATGACCTACAGCAGAGAGACCATCAGTAAGTCTCTTCCATGCACTGTCAACCTCAAGTTGTTTAAGCTCTTTTTCCAAATTAGTAATGTTCCTCACATACCCTTTG
The DNA here is from genome assembly GCF_964261635.1 of Lissotriton helveticus. Lineage (NCBI taxonomy): Eukaryota > Metazoa > Chordata > Amphibia > Caudata > Salamandridae > Lissotriton > Lissotriton helveticus. The sequence continues at coordinate 491,252,900 of NC_136063.1, forward strand.
ATTTCCACACTTTTGTCAGGTATGTAAGTGCAACAATGTTGTGCTTTCAACATTCTGTAGACTCCGCCCTCTTTTGCCAATAATGCATTAAGAGCAAGACGATTTGATCTGATTGCAAGCATTTCGGTATTGACCATCAGGAAACCTCCAGCAGTGTCAGTAGATAACCGATCCACTACTGTTGACAATTTGCAAATTCTGTGTATGTTCAGAGCCACTCCCACTGTAGGTATCATTGCACTAAAAACATCACCTACTATTTCACCAACACTTTCTCTTTTAGTACGTACTAATTCATTAGACTTTTCAGTGCTTCCAGTGATTTTCCCCAATGGTATATCTTTGGGAAGACAATACCAAAGTAACAGCTTCCGTACCAATGGTCGGGCAATTTGAAATAAGCCTTGTTCCCACATATATAATAAATTCCAGGAAACACAGGCTCTGACCCATCTTTGAAACCCCAACCCCCAATTACCTTGTAATTGTGTTCGCAATCACTGGAACCAATGAATATATTGGTATAATAACCGGTTCTTTCTCTGTGAAGACAAAGTTTCCCTTTCTTTTCGAAATGCAGTAACATAGCAGCATTAGCTCTACCATTAGAGGTGCTCCCTATGCTTTCAGCCCATTTAGGAATTTTCTGATTTTTGTCTTTTGCTTTCTTTTGGAAACTTTTTCTTCTTTTCTCTACCATATTCAGAAACACTTTCTCTTTTTCGTGTAATGAACAGGTCAAGTTACCTTTGTGTGCGTTATCTATATTTATTTTACCTACAGTTAGAAAATAGTCACTCATGTATTTTGCTACATCTCTAGTTATATGTACAGGGTTCAGGTTTCTTTGGACAGGAAGTTCAGAAAATGTCACATCAACGTTTGAATAATAATACTGTAAAGGTCCTCTTCTATAAAATAAACTTGTTAGAATACTACAGGAAATTCCATAGGTTAAGGGCAAGTGGTGGTAAGTCACACCTTCAGCTACTGAAGTTGGCAACTTCAGACATAACAGTCGTCTATTTCCATTGCTTCTACATAATGTACTAACAGGTTTGCGAAAACATTTAAATGAGTTTTGTTCTTGATTTTATTGTAATGTAATCCTTCTTCATCTGGTGCATCTAAATCTAATTTTGTTTGCTTAAGGCTAAGTGGCTTCTCTGGTGCATCTACTCTTTGTGATGTATTTCTAGTGTGTGATTCTACAGTGTCTTCTGGTAAGTGATTATTCGGGTACACACTCGGGTCTTTACTCATCATAGAAGGAATAGCTATTGTTAGTCCTATCCAAAGTATCAGTACTATTGCTACACTACATAAACATACTTGACAGCATGTTTTAAAACAACTTCGTCTCGGTCTCCCATTCACAGAAGAATCAAACATTTTGGCTTCAAAGAAGCTTCAACCCCTCTTTGTAACTCTGCACAGCTTGCTTACTCGAGCAAATTTTCAGGTTGGTTCCACTTCTTCTTCGGCCTGGTCAGTAATCAATTCTTCATCACTTTCGTCACTTATTTCCAAATTTTCAAATACTTCCAGTACAAAGTAAGTCCACTCAGGACTCTGGTACTTGTTATTCAGTTTCTTTATACAAGCACTTCTTCTCTTAGGTTTTACTACCGCTGGGTCAGTTTGACTTGACACTTCGTTTATCTGTTCAGGTTCTTCGTTTATTGTCTTTAATCTCAATCTCAGTCTTTTCACAAATCTAGGTACTGAGTCACCTTTTCTTAGTCTTTTAACTGGCACTGTGTCTTTGCCTTCTTCAAACGTTCTTTTGTTGTCGTTCAGTTGTGGCACATTTGGTTCAAGTTCGTCTTCTGTATTTTCCCCTAACTGGCTAGGTCCAGGTCTTTCATCAGTGTCTTCTGCCTGGCCACTAAACTGGCTTTGTTCAAGTATGTGCTGATTTTGGCTTTGATCTGTTTCGGTTTCTTCTTCCTGAACACAATTGTCTAATCCTATCTGATCCTGTTCAAGCTCTTCGAACTCTTGATTTTCTTCTGCCTGAACTTCCGCCCTAATTTCTATCTGTCCCTCTTCTGGTGCAGGTGTTCTTGGTGGAGTGTCAATTACCTGTTCTTTCCCTATCTGGTCCTCAGAATCAGATTTGACTTGGATTTCGATGATCTGAGTACCTTCTTCTAAACCTGTCTCGTCCTCACTATCCCACTGTCTATCTAAATAGATTTGTCTTCTGGTTCGTATAGGGTCGATAGTCAGGTCAATTATTGGGACCCAATCATCTTGACTGGAGCTCGGTTGTTCCTCTTCAGCTACTTCAGGACCGATATCGTGCACAACCTTCGGCCTCAGTTTCTTCAGGTTCAGTCACTTTCTTCGTATGGCTGGCATGGATCCAGCGAGGTACTCCTGCACATTTCACAGCTGTGGTGGTTACTAGGATCACCTGTCGTGGCTTTCCCCACCTTGGTGCAAGGCAACTTTTCCGAGTATGTTTCTTTATTACGACCCAGTCACCTGGATTCAGGTCATGTGCTGGAGTCGTTGGCCTGGCAACAGCGTCTCCCCCAACCTGGTGAGAGATAGAACGCACTTGGTCAGCCAGCTCTTTACAGTATTCTAGCACCAAATCATCAGATATGCTTATCAGTTTGTATCCTGGCACCCATGCTTGCCGCATTGCTCTTCCCATTAGTATCTCATGGGGGCTCAAGCCCGTGTTCCGGTCTGGAATACTTCTGAGTCTCATCAATACAAGTGGCAAAGCATCAGGTCATTCCAACTGAGTGTATTTACACATTTTTCCCAATCTTGCCTTAATTGTGCCATGCAGTTGTTCTACCACTTCAGAAGCCTCTGGGCAATATGCACAGTGCAGTTTTTGCGTGATTATTGAATGCTTCACAAATCTGTTTTATTATTTCATTTTGGAAATGACTTCCTCTGTCAGATTCAATCGTGTCTGGGAAACCGTAACGCGGTATAAGTTCCCTAAGTAATAATTTGGCTACTGTAATGCTGTCATTTCTACGTGCAGGGTAAGCTTCCACCCATTTTGAGAACAGGCAGACAATGACAAGTAGGTATTACATTCCTCGACAAGGGGGGAACTGAATGAAGTCAAGTTGTAGTCTAATAAAAGGGCCTTCTGCCTTTCCACTCCTTCCTGTTAACACTACAGTTTTCTTTCCTGGGTTAAATTGCTGACAAACCAGGCACCTCTGGCAGAGTGCTTCTGCTACGTTTCTGAATTTCGAATTGAACCAGGTCTGGCGAAACATACGAATCATGGCGTCTCTGCCTAAATGTGTGTCTCCATGTATCAATCTAGCCATAGGAGCAAGCAGACAGTCTGGCAACACAGGCATACCATCCAGGTAAACAATGACACCATCTTCTGTCCTTCTCTGACAACCAAAGTTTTTCAACCTTTGTTTTTCCTGTGGCTCCGCTGTGTCCTGTAAGTCTCTCACTTCCTCCCATGTACTCACTCCCTCTAGCATCAAAAGTTGGCAGCTGTTTCCGTTTCCCCCAACCTTTATATTGATTGCTATTCGGTATCTTGCACAATGTTGAGCTAACTGGTCAGCATATCGATTACCTGCTGTCACGTTGTCATCACCAGATTTGTGAGCAGCACACTTGACCACAGCCAATTCTTTTGGTAACTGGATTGATTCCAGTAAATCCTGTACAATTTGCCATTCTTGACTCCATGTAAATAGGATGCTTCCACTGGACCTCCTAGAGTACACACTGAGTAGGCAGCACTTAGGCCACCTTCCTCATGTCTCATGCATGAGCCGTCTACAAACAGCTCATAATCCTCATTAATTAAAGGGTTTTCCTTTATGTGTGGGCGTGGTTTTGTACTAAACTCGGTCAAATCAATGCAATCATGTTCAGTTTCCTCCCTCACTTCTGCTGCGAATGAGCTAGGCAGTAAGGTAGCTGGATTCAGAATATTACATCAGGAAATTGTCACGTTTCCTGCACCTACAAGGATTCTCTCATACTTAGTCAACCGACTTGGTGTGAGATACTGAGTCTTTGTTCTTGTCAGTAAAATTACAACAGAATGTGGAACATATACAGTTACTGGATGTCCCATCACAATGGACTCACTCTGTTCAAGACTCGTGCATGTTGCAGCTACAGCTTTCAAGCATCCAGGTAATCCAGCTGCTACTGGGTCCAATGTGGAAGAAAAGTATGCCACTGGACGTCTGGTCAAACCATGAATTTGGGTCAGGACTGAAAGTGCACAATTATCTCGTGTGTCAGAGAACAGTGCAAAATCTTTGAAATAGTCAGGCATTCCTAATGCAGGAGCTGTACACAGGAATCTATGACAGAATATCGAGGGTCAGAATATCGACAGACAAAATATCGACGTTGGAATATCGAAGGTAAGTATATCGACACCCTATCTACAACATGGTAAGTTCAAAAATATCGAAAATAAAATATCGATGTTAAAAATATCGTAATTAAAAATATAACTTTTTTTTAAATTAAAAAAAGTTAAATTAAGTTAATAATACTTAAATATAATTTGAACTTATTTAAAAATATGTTATAATGTTTAAAATGATTAAATAATACATATTTAATATTAAACATTTAATTAAATGTAAACATACAATATTTAATATATACTTAATTAATAATAATATATATACATTTTTTAATAAATTAAAAAATATTAACAAATACTATAAATTACAAATACATCAACACTCATAAAATTATAACATAAATAATAATAAATAATTATATTTAATAAATAAAAACAATTAAATATACTTTCAATATTTTAAAAATTAATTAAATACAACATTATGTAACATATTAAATACATAAATAAATATAAATAATATTGAATAGCGTAAGGGTAAAAAATACTATTTAAACTCCAGAGGGTGCAACCTTAGGGAAAGCGTTGGATAGCGTAAGAGTAAAAATTACTATTCCAACTCCAAATGATTCAACAGTAGGGAAAGCGTTGGATAGTGTAGGGGGAAAAATTATTAGTTCCTCTCCGGGGAGTGCAACAGTAGGGAAAGTGTTGGAGAGCGGGTGGGTAAAAATTACTATTCCCACTCCAGTGAGTGCAACAGTAGGGAAAGCGTTGGATAGAGTATGGGTAAAAATTACTATTCCAACTCCAGAGGGTGCAACAGTAAAAAAAGCGTTGGATAGCGTAGGGGGGAAAATTACTATTCCCACTCCAGAGAGTGCAACAGTAGGGAAAGCGTTGGATAGCGTAGGGAGAAAAATTACTATTCCCACTCCAATGAGTGCAACATTAGGGAAAAGGTTGGATAGCGTAAGGGTTAAAATTACTATTCAAACTCCAAAGGGTGCAACAGTAGGGAAAGAGTTGGATAGCGTAGGGGGAAAAATTACTATTCATATAACAGATTGCAACAGTAGGGAAAGCGTTGGATAGCGGGTGGGTAAAAATTACTATTCCCACTGCAGTGAGTGCAACAGTAGGGTAATCATTGGATAGCATACGGGTACAAATTACTATTCCTTCTCCAGAGGGTGGAACAGTAGGGAAATCATTGGATAGCGTAGGGGTAAAATTACTATTCCAACTCCAAAGAGTGCAACAGTAGGGAAAGAGTTGGATAGCGTAGGGGGAAAAATTACTATTCCCACTCCAGAGAGTGCAACAGTAGGGAAAGCGTTGGATAGCGGGTGGGTAAAAATTACTATTCCCACTCCAGTGAGTGCAACAGTAGGGAAAGCGTTGAATAGCGTACGGGTAAAAATTACAATTCCAACTCCAGAGGGTGCAACAGTAAGGAAAGCGTTGGATAGCGTAGGGGGATAATTTACTATTCAAACTCCAAAGGGTGCAACAGTAGGGAAAGCGTTGGATAGCGTAGGTGGAAAAATTACTATTCCAACTCCAGAGGGTGCAACAGTAGGGAAAACGTTGGATAGCATAGGGGGAAAAGTTACTATTCCCACTCAAGTGAGTGCAACAGTAGGGAAAGCGTTGGATAGCGTACGGGTAAAAATTAATATTCCAACTCCAGAGGGTGCAACAGTAGGGAAATCGTTGGATAGCGTAGGGGTAAAATTACTATTCCAACTCCAAAGAGTGCAACAGTAGGGAAAGAGTTGGATAGCGTAGGGGGAAAAATTACTATTCCCACTCCAGAGAGTGCAACAGTAGGGAAAGCGTTGGATAGCGTAGGGTGAAAAATAACTATTCCAACTCCAGAGGGTGCAACAGTAGAGAAAGCTTTGGATAGCGTAGGGGGAAAAATTACTATTCCAACTCCAAAGGGTGCAACAGTAAGGAAAGTATTTAATAGCGTAGACTTTTATTTTAACATACTTATAATTAATTTTTATATTTGAAATAATGTATAATTAATTTTTTTAATACATCAACATCAATAAAACACTATTCATAATTAATAAAACCAATAACATTTGAATAATTAATTGACAATAAATTAACAACAAACACCAATAAATAATAATTATTAAATATTACTCACCAAATAATAAATTTTAAAAAATAACTATTTATCATAAAAATAATATATATTTTTTTAATTTAAATCACAATTGAAAAACAATAAAGAAACAATATACAAAATAAAAATAAAATAAAAAAATGTTTACCAATTAATTGATGATTTTTTCTACTGATTAGAATATATTTACTAATTACAAATATTAATTGCCAAATAAATAAATTAATTATGTATTCAAATAATTATTTGCCAATTAATAATTAATTAATACATTAATTATCCATAACAAAAAATGTATAAATAATTAAATATTTACAATTAAATTACTTCCCACCCAATACCCCTATAAACCCACAACACGCTCCAATACTAAAACATAACATTTATTTTAAATTAACATTAATTACCAATTAAATAATTAATTTATCAATTAAAAAAATTAATTGCCACTTAATAAGTAATCACAAAATAAATTATACATAAAAAAAATTATGTAATTACAATTAAATTACTTCCCACCCTATTCCCCTATAAACCCACAACCCGCTCAGGTACTAAAACATAACATTTATTAAAAATTAACATTAATTACCAAATAAATAATTAATTTATCAATTAAGATAATTAATTGCCAATTAATAATTAAATAAAAGATTATTTATACATAAAAAAATCATTAATTATTTACAATTAAATTACTTCCCACCCTATTCCCCTATAAACCCACAACCCGCTCCGGTACTAAAACATATAATTTACTTAAAAATAAATGTATTAATATATAAAAATAATACACATATAAAATAAATTAATTTAAATATTTAACAGAAACATATAACACATACATAATAAAAAACATAAAAATAATACAAATATCGATATTAGTGACATCGAAATTAGTTACATCGATATATATGCTATCGATATTACTAACTTCGATATTACTTACATCGATATAAATAAATTCGATATTACTTACCTTAGGGTCGATATTCTGTCCTACGATATTCTTGACATCGATATTCTGTACCTTGGAAATTTCAAACACGATATTTTGGTAGGTCGAAAATTAAAACTCGATATTTTGACTGTGTACCGTACACAGACACTCTCGCAGTTTCACAAAAGCAGTCATGCTTTCGTCATCCCATTCCACTGGATCTTTTGCTCCTTTCTTTGTCATTTTTATCAATGGTCTTGCTAGGACTGCAAATCCCACAATCCACTGCCTACAGTATCCTACAACTCCTAGAAACATTCTGATTTCTTTTTGGGTATTGGGCAATTCCATGTTTCGAATTATTCTAATTCTTTCTGTGGTAACTTTCCTGATACCTTTCTCTATCTGGTGCCCCAGATATTTTACTGATGAGGTACAGAATTGCAGCTTTTCTGGTGATACTTTATGTCCTCTTTCACCTAAATGCTTCAGCAAGGCAATTGTGTCAGTAACACAGTCTTTTCTGCTCTTAGACACTGTAGGAAGGTAGATCCCTGACTATGGTTGCCCCCAACTTTTTGCCTGGTGTTTTGCTGGTTTTCTGACTTAGTTGACCTGGGACCCTGCTATTCAGGGCCCCAGGCCTACTGCTCTCTCTGTAAAATGGATTCCATGCACCTTAGGTACATATCTAATTGGATACTGAGTCACCTTATCAGTCCCTGTACAGTGTACCTTAGGTACCCAGGGCATAGGTGTACCCAGGGCCTACCAGGGGCTGCAGCATGTATTATGCCACCCCTGGCTGGCCATCCAAATCTGACACAACTGGCTGCACGACAGCTGGGGCAAGGTGGTGTAATCACCCTTTGCTTTAGATATAGTATATCTATATCTAAACCTAAATGGGCACACAGATCTCCTATCAGTCACTCCTATGGCAGGCCTTGACAATCCTGAAGGCAGAGTGCTTGGAATCGTGTGAGATGGTGCTCTGGCATGAGCTGAGCCTGTCTGCGGCTTTCGGGATATATCCCTTAGCCGTTTCCATGATATCGCATACCATATACTCTTAAGTGCATTATAATCCTCGCGGTTATATGCCAACTTTGGTATCGCTTTATCAAAACATGTCGAGTAAGGTGTCATACGTATTGGAATACTAACCCCTCGCCAATTCTGGCGACGGGGTTAGCATTCCACCCTTCTAGAGGGACACGACATGTATGTAACCTATAACCCCGGTTAAAGTCAGACAGAGCCTTAGCTCCACAAAATGGATGCTGCCACCGAGACACAAGTCTGCCCTCCTGCTGCTGGGAGTCCTCCCAGAGCAGGAGGCAAGGACAATGGGTTTCCTGCCAGGGGCGGTGCCAGCACCGTCCCAGACAGGGTTTTGTGTATTCTAGGTAGGCAGGGCTTAGAGGAAGGTGACTGCAAGTGGCACCCCGGTGCTCACTGTGCATAGGCCGGCTTGAACCAGTTCCAGGGGCACACCAGACCCTGAGCTGGGGAAAGCCCGCCAAAGGAGAGGGGTGTAACCACCCCCCTCCTAGTCCCACCCATAGGGCAGGACTTAGTCGCGTGCCAGCCCCCTTTTGCAGGATAAAGGTAGGAGCAGGTCCCCTTCCAAATTAGATCAATCTTTGAATCCTGAACCGACCTTCTTCAAGAAGAACTCAAGACTCTTCCCAAGATTTCTCCCTTGTGGCTAAGGAGTAGTCACCCTGCAGCAGCAGGCACCAACCAAGCATCGCCGTTTGTTGCCAGTCTCTCCTTCGGATCAAGACTGCTCCAGCATGACGAGAACCGGCTTCCCTGGCACCTCTGACCTCTACCTACATCATCAGTCACGCTGAGATTCGTGGGTGTGACGAGACCTCGAGGGACCGGCCATCTTCAGAACTGCACGACGCTTGTCCAGCACGACCACCGAGTGACCCTCGACCGAGTGCTTTGGGGTAAGAGAAGCCTCGACCCTGAGCAGCTCCAGCACCGAAGTTCAGCCCCCCTGCATCCACAAGATCTGCGTGGGGCCCTTCTGCTTTTTGCTGCTCACCGCGTTGTCCCGGTCACTTGCCCGTTGGCTAGTGGCCCTTTTACGACGCTCCATGACGACAACCACTGCTGGTCTGGTTGCTCCAGACTGGCCCTTGCTTCCCTTCTTCAGAGAAGCACCCTGGACCCTCCTGGTCCACTCAAGACGCCATTTTAGGTCCACCGCGTGGGCCTTGCATTTGCCAAGACTTGTTGCCCCAATCCTGGGTCCAGCGACGTCGACAGCAAGTACCTTCGTGGGACAGCTCGCACCTCCATCCTGGTCGCCGACAACACCTCCTGGTCCGAGAGACTGCAGAGCCCAGCAGCGCCCACTCACCTGGCTGAGGTGACTTCGTCCGGTGCCATCCTGGTGCCCACTCAAATCACTGGCTAGTGATTCAGAACTTGGTCCCCTCTGCTTACAGGTTTCTTCTTCCCTGATCCAGGCTTGGATCTCCACGAACTTCTTCACTGGCCGCCTGCCAGCAACTTCTTTCTTCAGGCACCTGGTCCGTCAACGAGGGTTTCCGACGCAACTTGAACCCTATGCAGCCGCAGCCCCTGGGCTAGGTAAACCGAGTACTCCGGTGCTCCAGCATAGTCCAACACTCCAAGTGTTCGGATCCACTCTTGTTTTCGTCCCACCTAGTCGGGTTCGCCCGAGAACAGTAACTTTGTAACTGCTAGCATTCCTAGACTTTTTCCCGCCGTACGCGTGAGAGTTCCCACTCTGCACACGACGTCCACAGGCCTCCTGCATCTAATCCCAGTGTTTAGAATTGTAGGCCTAGCGATTCCTGAGTCTAGAAAAGTATTACTTACCTGCTAGTAATTTCGCATTCCACTTTCATAGTATATGGTTTTTCGTGCCCCTCGGGCATCTGTGTAAGTGTGACTTTCAGTGTTTCTTTAAGAGTTTTGTTGTGTGCTTAGCTCCCTGTCTCATAAAGAGCCAGGGTAGTCCTGTTATAAATAAATACACTTTATTTTTGATAACAACTTGTGTGGTGTCCTTTCACTTGGTGTTCAAGGGGTAATGTGATGGTAAAACAGCTGGCTTAACACGCCCTCTAGAGTCTTAGCCTTAGACTGCTCGTATCCATGCTACTAGGATAGCTGGTCTATAAGGTTGACTTACAACCAATCATCAATAAGGGTTGTCTGGACTGATACATAGTGATCACTAGAATAGTGAGCACTGCATATCAGGCCAACTTCTCACAGACACCACCAAGAGGTCGTCTATATATTGCACCAGGGCTGATTTTCCAGGCAATACTAGAGTTTCAAGGCACTTTTTCAAAATTTGATTAAAGATAGAAGGGCTCTCTGTGTACCCTGAGGAACACGATTCCAGACGTACACATGGCTGTCGAATTCAAATGAGAAAAGAAATTTGCTGTCTGGATGCAATGGTATTGAAAAGAATGCATGACATAAGTCAGTGACGGTAAACCATCCAGCATTCCATGGTATTTGCTATAGGATCACTGCAGGGTTTGGCACAACAGGGCAGCAAGGAACAACGATTTTATTAACCTTGCGCAGGTCCAGTACGACCCTGTACTTGCCACTAGGTTTCTTTATGCCAATTACCGGTTAGTTACAAGGACTGCTCAATACTTCTTGCAATATGCCTGCTTCTAGCAATCGTTTGATTTCAATAGCAACTCCTGCTTTGACTTCTGCACTCATTTTGTACTGTTTAGTATTTGGTTAGACTGCATCTTCTTTTATGGCTATTTTAATTGGGTCAACATTTGCCATTAATCCTACATCTTTTCCAGTAAAATCCCATACTTCTGGTTTCACTGTCTGTTGGAGTTCTTCAGGTAAGTCTTGTACGGTCAGTCTTTTAATTTCTGAGTCAGGTCTTGCTAACATTAATTTGTAAATTCCATCTTCATCTGGGGTCTGTATTTCGACGCCATTTGGAGTGCAAAAGATAGTGCAGTTCATTTTGCACAGCAAATCTCATCCTAGCAGGTTTACAGGACTGGAATCACAAACAACAAATCTATGCATTTCTTTAAAATTTCCAATTTTGATCTCAATAGGTTCTGTAACTGGGGTACTAATTAGCTGATTAGAAATGCCCACTACTTGGATCGCTTCTCCCGAGAGGGGTAGGTTTGGAACGTCTGCTGTTCTCACAGTAGAACGGGTAGCACCAGTGTCCAACAGAAAGGTGTCGTCATTTCCTTCAACCTTTCCTTCAATGTATGGCCCTGACTGGTCCACCGGCAAGGAGGCGCCAAGCATGCAATCCTCGTCCTCCCCCCTCAGGCACCGTCAGTAGGTGTCATCACAGAGAAATGCGTCATATAACAGAAATTTTGAAGCTGCTGCATTTCTATCCTCCCTTCCTTCCCAACCATCAGTGTCTTCACTCTGTTGTGCTTTGCTCCTATAATTTGGCCTAGGTGCACAAGGCAACTGATTCTGTTTTACCTGCTGCTGGGTCTTCCGTGGTGTTTCATTCTGCGTCTGTGGATTTAAATCATTAATTTGCACATTACCATTCTGCACAGCCTTACACTCGTCTCTCCAGTGACCTATCTTTCCGCACCCGTGACAGGGAAACTTTTTTCGTGCCTCCTCTCGGCTCATTTTTACTCTGGGCTTTCCGCCACCCCCGGGGCCTTGACTCTGATTATTAGTCATTTTACTTAACTGCTGTTCCTGGTGTTCTGCTAGTTTTACCTGTGCCCACATGACCTTTTCCTTTAACTCTTTCAGTTTATCTGCCAGTTCATCTTCGCAGTATTTAGCATACTTTAGGACTTCATCAATTGGTTTAGCTTGCCAGCAGATTTTATTTTCTTTGATCCACTGTGAAATCCCAGGCCTTAACCCTAGCACAAATCGATAAATGAAGTGGGTCATGTCCTTCATCTCAATGTTGTCCAGACCACTGTATGTCTAGAACACCTGTAACAGCCGTTCATAGTAAGAATGCACAGTTTCATCTCGATTCTGGGTAGTTCTATCTATTCGGGTCCAATCAGTTTCTTTTGCAGGCACCTTTCCTTTCAGATACAACATCACCTGATTGTACTTCCTCATCACGTCCCCTGAAGGGGCCCCTGTCTTCGGGTCCCTCGGGAATTCCTCACTAGGCCAATCAACAGCAATTTTACAGTCTGTCCATAAATCTACAGGAACTACAATGTCAAAGAAACCATCTAGATCTTTCAGGAGACATTTTTGAACTTTCACAAATCTCTCGACCTGTCTGTACCGTACCAGTCTACAGGTTTTTCTCGCAATTTTGGGAAGTCATTTGCAAAAGACACAATATCTTGTCGGGACCATGGAACATGTACATATCCTCCACCTGGCATTTCTCGCAAAGCATATAATTTTTCTACCTTTTCTGCTTCTTTTAAAACATATTTAGATGTCATTTGCTTTGATCTACTATCTTCCTTTTTCTTGGCCCACCTGGCTTTCCATTTTTCTAAGTCTCCCCATTTTTGTAACAGGTTTAGAAATTCTCTGATCTGTACTTTTTTCCCTGACACATTCATGTTCTCTAAATCTTTGTCTGAGAATTCTGCTCTGTAGGGTTTTGCAACACTTTCGATCGGCTAATGTCTATTCCCATGCTAGCTGCAGTGTCCATTAATTTCCCATGGTACACTCTGGTATTTCGGGTAAGGGTTTTACAAATGAATAACAACTCCTCTTCACTAAGGGTGTTCAGTCTGTCCAACCCCACGTTCCCAGCCATCAGTTCCTCCAATTCTATTCTCAGTTTGTATATATCTAATGGTTTTGGCTGAGGATTCGGTTTCTCTAATTCTCTGGTCCATCCGTCAATTTCTTCAGGAGTCACTACCGTAGCACTTCTAATACCTGAAGATGATTCAATTTGAACTTCTCTCGAACTAAAAGGAGTGTTCTTTCTCTGGGAGCTCCCTTCTGGCTCCCTTATCGGTAAATCCATCAAGGAAATCACAGATTCACATTCACTTGCCTGATCATCTACTATTAAGGGCTCTTTTCTTGGCTGTACTACAGATGGGGTAATGATTGGAGTTTTCGGACTACTTTGCTTATCCCCATACAGAGGAACAACTGGTCCAATAGTTACTGGGATCGTCAAAGCTTCAGGACTGGTATTCAGTTGGGAGATTTTCTGAATTAATTCTGTTCTTTGTTTAATTAAAGCCTCTCGCTCTCTATCTTGAAGTACTTTGTCCATGGAGGTTTCATGTCCTATTTGCGGAACTAATGGAGGGCTAAAACTCGGGGCAGTTGGATGTGTCATACTCGGTCCCTCACCATAATTAGGTTTCAGGAATGGATTTCTCGTGCTTAGGGATCTAGGTTCCTCATTATAAGGTGGTGGATTTTTCATTAATAAATCCTCCAGATAATCATCGTCTGAATCACCACTGGTCATGAAATGTTTTGTTTTCTCTGTCCTTTTCCCTCCCATGGGCTCTTCTGCTGTTATTACAGGGTACAGTCCTTCTTCCATCATGTTCTGTCTCCATTCTTTCATTCTTTTCTCTCGAGTCTCTTTCTGAACCTTTGGATAAAATTTAGCTAACCCGTTATCAATTCTGGGTCTGTCTCGCTCAAAAGCCTCTATTTCCCACTCCTCTAAGGCCTCATATTGCGTTAGTCTAGGTCTGGGATGCAAATCATTCATTCGGGTTCTCAAATTGAACAGTATCCTGCCATTAAAGGTACCTTCTAACGGAAATGCCAAAATTCTGTCATCTTTAGTATATTCCACCCAATTTTCCAACCATACGCAAGCATGGTAGCCTCTGTCGAACATCATAAATGATGCAGGAGTATTAGGTGGTGGAATGATAACTCCTTCTCTAGTTTTGATAGGCTTGTCTTTCTTGAAATAATTCTTTACTTTGTCTACTAATGTCATTTTTCTCTTGTTTCCGTACATAATGTTATATCTACAGCTTTTCCACTGATCTTTCGCAAACCCTAGATATCTCGGATCAGGTCTAGTCTCTGGGTTAGTTGAATACCACATATACTTTTTCGCAAATTACTTTTGTTTACAAAATCACTTCCAATACAAATGCGTCTTTTATTTTTCTGCAACCAATCAAATGCGCGATTTCAAACAATTTCAACCAATGGGTGCGTGGCGTTTCTCGTAAACGAGTTCCCACGCTCCTGTGCTCACCCCTCCTTTACAATGCTGTCTCAGCTACACACCCGCTGTCTCGACCAATACCAGCGCGGCACTGAGTGACGTCAGCGCAGCTCCGCAACTGACTCCCTCCTTCACAAGGTAAGGAAAACTTCGATTTCTACTCTTTAAAGTGCAAGTGCTCTGTTTAATTCACAACGCAAAAAAAAACATTCGCCACTGTACTCAAGTGTCTAAAAAAGAAAAGATTTGTTTCTCTGCCAGTAAATCTCTTCCGTTTACTTTTCATATACTTCGGATAGAACCCTTCTGCCTATCCTTCACACAAGCATTAGAGAACCTGCTACTCCTTCGACTAATCCACTTTGGGATATATACTAAGCCAAAAGTTTCACCAGAGAACCCCTATGCTATCAATCAAGCTCAGACGAACCTGCTACTCTTTCCGTGTGACCCTTACTAGGTGATATCACAATAGAAGTTTTGCCAGCGAACTCTTTGCTATCATTTATTCATACATCTATACAGAAACCCTAATTAGTGCTTCCAGTTCTGCCCAACCTGCACCAATTTTCCTCGAGCAACTGACCTCACTGCGACGTGGCTTCTATTCTACCACTCGCTATTCTGCCCCCGGGGATTCCAGACAAACATGTAACAATCACTAACGAATTTATTAGTACATAGATCAATATAACAGCATATCAGAGAAAACTTTAAAACATTTCATAACATTTCAAACAATTTAAAAACACTTTTTAATTTGATCGATCAATACTTTTAGCAGCAATACAATTTTCACAGTTAGCAGCAGTTTTACCTAGCTACCTATCTTAACTAGTCCCATCTACCTTTAACTAGTCCCTAACCATTCCTCTGCTACCAGAAAAATTACCGATGGAGCGCGCAGGTCACTCGACTATAATAATTTTATCATATGCACATCTGGGCCCGTAAATTCAATTTACCATATTTATTAATCGGGTAACCTACACTCTACTACCAGTAACCCAGTTCATTCCTATTTATTTCCAATGTACCCGACTTACGAATCCTCGTCACGGGTACCTATGATCACAATGAATCAGGGAGCTAGCTGTAAAAGATAAGCAATCACCAAAAATACACCAATAACATTTATTATATTTGCACTCTTTATAATAACCACAGACTCAGGAAGTTTTGAAAACCTTTATCTAGTCTTCATCAAAAGTAGAAAGCATGAAATTCACAGCAGTGAGTAAACTATCAATGACCAAGATCATGAAAATCGTGTAACCATGCAGAAAATAGATTATGCCAACCATTTAGAAGTGTAAAGGGAAGGTAAGAACAGGGAACATACTGAAAATTAGACGTATACAATATCGGACTTAGAATGGATATTTTCTAAAGGACGGGGAAAAATAAGGAACATGCTAGTATGTCACAATTTTATTGTTTCCCTATGGGACGGGTAAGAAAAATGGAACATGAAACTATAATGACGAAACTGAATTTAGCAGACAGCTATAGTATGGGTAGGAATTTGGAACACGCTAATAATACAGAATGACCACTTTAGTACAATAAGGGTAGGGTAAAAAAAAGAACATCTATTGGTTCAGGGCAGTATTTCACAACTTCCTTAAAGGATGGGAAGAAAATGGAACATGCTAATAAAACAGCAAAAGTGTAAAACTTATTATTGGTCAGCACAGGAAGGGTAAGAGAAAAGAACAATGAGCAGGTACGATTTTATTAAAAGCAAGGAAATAAAGGACGAAAAAGCGGTTCCCTCAGATATATATTTACCTAGAACGGTGTGGAGACCAACCGTGGCCACGGGTCAGTTTAAGTACAGGAGAAACCCCAAGGAATGCAGTCGCCAGTAGGCCAGCAGGTGCAGAATGGAAACCCAGGACAGGAAAACCAGATTAGGATCAGGACAGGACCACCAAAGTTGAGACCAGCATCCGCAGTTCAGTTGCAATGCCTGCGCTACACCCTCTCTGCAGCTATCAGTCAAAACCCCGATTGAGTTCTCGAATTCCCCAGCAAAGTGCTCCGCCAGCACTTAAGGTTCTCAAAACCCCGAATGGGTCTGTGAGTCTGTCTGACAGAGTGCTCCGCAGCACCTCTGTTTCTCGATCAGCTATTGAGTGCGTTCGGTCAGTGACAGGTCAGCTATTCGGACAAGTCGGACAAATTCTCTAGCTAAACCTAGGCTAGTTATACTGTTTTCGAGTCAGTGTTTCACCCCCCAAATGTTGCAAGTGTAAGGATCCCCGATTTCGATTGGACAGGACAGGTAATCACACTTCCTAGGATTTGACTTTCTCAAGCCCTTTATTTGCATCTTCAAGACCGCCCCTTGAATTTCTTTTACACATAACAATGGTGAATCTATTAATTTATACATTGTAATATATTTGGTACATTTCAGCTTCTTCTACTAGGTGAAGGTGCCTCTTCCCAGGCGTATTTTTGGCTTGGACCTCTGTGTTGGCTCGTGTTCAATGTCACAGAGTTCATCCTCTGGCGGAAGACTGTCATGCGCAGAAAGGCAGTTCAACATGGAGTATTCCCGTCCCTCATGCCCAAGGTTTACGATACATGAAAAGTAAATAGAAATAGTTTTAAAATACAAAAACAAATTAATACACTGTACACCATGAATCCCTATACTACTCCTATTACTTTATAATAACTATAGTATTAGAATTAATGCAGAACAAACAGCATTGCAATAACATCGCTGCAAGCTTCAGACATGTGAGAACATAAAGCAGCTATTTTAACTCTAATGCACAAGTGCAAAAAGGTTTCCCAGCAGAACTAAGAGTACGTCACGCCACATGGGTGTGACCGACGCATGCGCAGAAGAAATTCCCGCGTAGCAGCAGCCATCTTAGTAGCAAGCGTATTAGGATTAGTAAACACATAGGCAAGCATCACTTGGATACCCAAAATGTAAGAATAAAGGGGAAATTAGTAAGACAAACAGATTGATTTAGTTCATTAAGGTTATTCGCGGTTCATGATTATAAGCAAGTCGCTTTACGTGCGAATTCTTGCTCCATCAATCCCCTCTTTGATTATATTTTATATCATCACTAATTAATAGAACCAGATGCCAACTTTTCACATTTTCCCCAGTTCAATCTCTTCAAACATTCTATTCAGCTTTTTCTCAGTCTTTTTATTAGGGTGAGAATTTTTCACCCTTTTATAAATCTGATTATTTAGTTTTTCTAACTCAAGTTCATCAACATTTCGTTTCACTCCTCTCTTATTCACAGTATATTTCTTGTTGTGTTCTCGACATTTGCAGCAAATTATTATAATGAACACTACTAGACCTATTCCCGCAATTGGCATCAGTATTTTACTCAAAAGACTTTTACCTAGGTTAGAAAACCAATGACCTACAGCAGAGAGACCATCAGTAAGTCTCTTCCATGCACTGTCAACCTCAAGTTGTTTAAGCTCTTTTTCCAAATTAGTAATGTTCCTCACATAGCCTTTGATTTCCACACTTTTGTCAGGTATGTAAGTGCAACAATGTTGCGCTTTCAACATTCTGTAGACTCCGCCCTCTTTTGCCAATAATGCATTAAGAGCAAGACGATTTGATCTGATTGCAAGCATTTCGGTATTGACCATCAGGAAACCTCCAGCAGTGTCAGTAGATAACCGATCCACTACTGTTGACAATTTGCAAATTCTGTGTATGTTCAGAGCCACTCCCACTGTAGGTATCATTGCACTAAAAACATCACCTACTATTTCACCAACACTTTCTCTTTTAGTACGTACTAATTCATTAGTCTTTTCAGTGCTTCCAGTGATTTTCCCCAATGGTATATCTTTGGGAAGACAATACCAAAGTAACAGCTTCCGTACCAATGGTCGGGCAATTTGAAATAAGCCTTGTTCCCACATATATAATAAATTCCAGGAAACACAGGCTCTGACCCATCTTTGAAACCCCAACCCCCAATTACCTTGTAATTGTGTTCGCAATCACTGGAACCAATGAATATATTGGTATAATAACCGGTTCTTTCTCTGTGAAGACAAAGTTTCCCTTTCTTTTCGAAATGCAGTAACATAGCAGCATTAGCTCTACCATTAGAGGTGCTCCCTATGCTTTCAGCCCATTTAGGAATTTTCTGATTTTTGTCTTTTGCTTTCTTTTGGAAACTTTTTCTTCTTTTCTCTACCATATTCAGAAACACTTTCCCTTTTTCGTGTAATGAACAGGTCAAGTTACCTTTGTGTGCGTTATCTATATTTATTTTACCTACAGTTAGAAAATAGTCACTCATGTATTTTGCTACATCTCTAGTTATATGTACAGGGTTCAGGTTTCTTTGGACAGGAAGTTCAGAAAATGTCACATCAACGTTTGAATAATAATACTGTAAAGGTCCTCTTCTATAAAATAAACTTGTTAGAATACTACAGGAAATTCCATAGGTTAAGGGCAAGTGGTGGTAAGTCACACCTTCAGCTACTGAAGTTGGCAACTTCAGACATAACAGTCGTCTATTTCCATTGCTTCTACATAATGTACTAACAGGTTTGCGAAAACATTTAAATGAGTTTTGTTCTTGATTTTATTGTAATGTAATCCTTCTTCATCTGGTGCATCTAAATCTAATTTTGTTTGCTTAAGGCTAAGTGGCTTCTCTGGTGCATCTACTCTTTGTGATGTATTTCTAGTGTGTGATTCTACAGTGTCTTCTGGTAAGTGATTATTCGGGTACACACTCGGGTCTTTACTCATCATAGAAGGAATAGCTATTGTTAGTCCTATCCAAAGTATCAGTACTATTGCTACACTACATAAACATACTTGACAGCATGTTTTAAAACAACTTCGTCTCGGTCTCCCATTCACAGAAGAATCAAACATTTTGGCTTCAAAGAAGCTTCAACCCCTCTTTGTAACTCTGCACAGCTTGCTTACTCGAGCAAATTTTCAGGTTGGTTCCACTTCTTCTTCGGCCTGGTCAGTAATCAATTCTTCATCACTTTCGTCACTTATTTCCAAATTTTCAAATACTTCCAGTACAAAGTAAGTCCACTCAGGACTCTGGTACTTGTTATTCAGTTTCTTTATACAAGCACTTCTTCTCTTAGGTTTTACTACCGCTGGGTCAGTTTGACTTGACACTTCGTTTATCTGTTCAGGTTCTTCGTTTATTGTCTTTAATCTCAATCTCAGTCTTTTCACAAATCTAGGTACTGAGTCACCTTTTCTTAGTCTTTTAACTGGCACTGTGTCTTTGCCTTCTTCAAACGTTCTTTTGTTGTCGTTCAGTTGTGGCACATTTGGTTCAAGTTCGTCTTCTGTATTTTCCCCTAACTGGCTAGGTCCAGGTCTTTCATCAGTGTCTTCTGCCTGGCCACTAAACTGGCTTTGTTCAAGTATGTGCTGATTTTGGCTTTGATCTGTTTCGGTTTCTTCTTCCTGAACACAATTGTCTAATCCTATCTGATCCTGTTCAAGCTCTTCGAACTCTTGATTTTCTTCTGCCTGAACTTCCGCCCTAATTTCTATCTGTCCCTCTTCTGGTGCAGGTGTTCTTGGTGGAGTGTCAATTACCTGTTCTTTCCCTATCTGGTCCTCAGAATCAGATTTGACTTGGATTTCGATGATCTGAGTACCTTCTTCTAAACCTGTCTCGTCCTCACTATCCCACTGTCTATCTAAATAGATTTGTCTTCTGGTTCGTATAGGGTCGATAGTCAGGTCAATTATTGGGACCCAATCATCTTGACTGGAGCTCGGTTGTTCCTCTTCAGCTACTTCAGGACCGATATCTTGGGACCCCTCAGCTGCACAACCTTCGGCCTCAGTTTCTTCAGGTTCAGTCACTTTCTTCGTATGGCTGGCATGGATCCAGCGAGGTACTCCTGCACATTTCACAGCTGTGGTGGTTACTAGGATCACCTGTCGTGGCTTTCCCCACCTTGGTGCAAGGCAACTTTTCCGAGTATGTTTCTTTATTACGACCCAGTCACCTGGATTCAGGTCATGTGCTGGAGTCGTTGGCCTGGCAACAGCGTCTCCCCCAACCTGGTGAGAGATAGAACGCACTTGGTCAGCCAGCTCTTTACAGTATTCTAGCACCAAATCATCAGATATGCTTATCAGTTTGTATCCTGGCACCCATGCTTGCCGCATTGCTCTTCCCATTAGTATCTCATGGGGGCTCAAGCCCGTGTTCCGGTCTGGAATACTTCTGAGTCTCATCAATACAAGTGGCAAAGCATCAGGTCATTCCAACTGAGTGTATTTACACATTTTTCCCAATCTTGCCTTAATTGTGCCATGCAGTTGTTCTACCACTTCAGAAGCCTCTGGGCAATATGCACAGTGCAGTTTTTGCGTGATTATTGAATGCTTCACAAATCTGTTTTATTATTTCATTTTGGAAATGACTTCCTCTGTCAGATTCAATCGTGTCTGGGAAACCGTAACGAGGTATAAGTTCCCTAAGTAATAATTTGGCTACTGTAATGCTGTCATTTCTACGTGCAGGGTAAGCTTCCACCCATTTTGAGAACAGGCAGACAATGACAAGTAGGTATTACATTCCTCGACAAGGGGGGAACTGAATGAAGTCAAGTTGTAGTCTAATAAAAGGGCCTTCTGCCTTTCCACTCCTTCCTGTTAACACTACAGTTTTCTTTCCTGGGTTAAATTGCTGACAAACCAGGCACCTCTGGCAGAGTGCTTCTGCTACGTTTCTGAATTTCGAATTGAACCAGGTCTGGCGAAACATACGAATCATGGCGTCTCTGCCTAAATGTGTGTCTCCATGTATCAATCTAGCCATAGGAGCAAGCAGACAGTCTGGCAACACAGGCATACCATCCAGGTAAACAATGACACCATCTTCTGTCCTTCTCTGACAACCAAAGTTTTTCAACCTTTGTTTTTCCTGTGGCTCCGCTGTGTCCTGTAAGTCTCTCACTTCCTCCCATGTACTCACTCCCTCTAGCATCAAAAGTTGGCAGCTGTTTCCGTTTCCCCCAACCTTTATATTGATTGCTATTCGGTATCTTGCACAATGTTGAGCTAACTGGTCAGCATATCGATTACCTGCTGTCACGTTGTCATCACCAGATTTGTGAGCAGCACACTTGACCACAGCCAATTCTTTTGGTAACTGGATTGATTCCAGTAAATCCTGTACAATTTTCCATTCTTGACTCCATGTAAATAGGATGCTTCCACTGGACCTCCTAGAGTACACACTGAGTAGGCAGCACTTAGGCCACCTTCCTCATGTCTCATGCATGAGCCGTCTACAAACAGCTCATAATCCTCATTAATTAAAGGGTTTTCCTTTATGTGTGGGCGTGGTTTTGTACTAAACTCGGTCAAATCAATGCAATCATGTTCAGTTTCCTCCCTCACTTCTGCTGCGAATGAGCTAGGCAGTAAGGTAGCTGGATTCAGAATATTACATCAGGAAATTGTCACGTTTCCTGCACCTACAAGGATTCTCTCATACTTAGTCAACCGACTTGGTGTGAGATACTGAGTCTTTGTTCTTGTCAGTAAAATTACAACAGAATGTGGAACATATACAGTTACTGGATGTCCCATCACAATGGACTCACTCTGTTCAAGACTCGTGCATGTTGCAGCTACAGCTTTCAAGCATCCAGGTAATCCAGCTGCTACTGGGTCCAATGTGGAAGAAAAGTATGCCACTGGACGTCTGGTCAAACCATGAATTTGGGTCAGGACTGAAAGTGCACAATTATCTCGTGTGTCAGAGAACAGTGCAAAATCTTTGAAATAGTCAGGCATTCCTAATGCAGGAGCTGTACACAGGAATCTATGACAGAATATCGAGGGTCAGAATATCGACAGACAAAATATCGACGTTGGAATATCGAAGGTAAGTATATCGACACCCTATCTACAACATGGTAAGTTCAAAAATATCGAAAATAAAATATCGATGTTAAAAATATCGTAATTAAAAATATAACTTTTTTTTTAAATTAAAAAAGTTAAATTAAGTTAATAATACTTAAATATAATTTGAACTTATTTAAAAATATGTTATAATGTTTAAAATGATTAAATAATACATATTTAATATTAAACATTTAATTAAATGTAAACATACAATATTTAATATATACTTAATTAATAATAATATATATACATTTTTTAATAAATTAAAAAATATTAACAAATACTATAAATTACAAATACATCAACACTCATAACATTATAACATAAATAATAATAAATAATTATATTTAATAAATAAAAACAATTAAATATACTTTCAATATTTTAAAAATTAATTAAATACAACATTATGTAACATATTAAATACATAAATAAATATAAATAATATTGAATAGCGTAAGGGTAAAAAATACTATTTAAACTCCAGAGGGTGCAACCTTAGGGAAAGCGTTGGATAGCGTAAGAGTAAAAATTACTATTCCAACTCCAAATGATTCAACAGTAGGGAAAGCGTTGGATAGTGTAGGGGGAAAAATTATTAGTTCCTCTCCGGGGAGTGCAACAGTAGGGAAAGTGTTGGAGAGCGGGTGGGTAAAAATTACTATTCCCACTCCAGTGAGTGCAACAGTAGGGAAAGCGTTGGATAGAGTATGGGTAAAAATTACTATTCCAACTCCAGAGGGTGCAACAGTAAAAAAAGCGTTGGATAGCGTAGGGGGGAAAATTACTATTCCCACTCCAGAGAGTGCAACAGTAGGGAAAGCGTTGGATAGCGTAGGGAGAAAAATTACTATTCCCACTCCAATGAGTGCAACATTAGGGAAAAGGTTGGATAGCGTAAGGGTTAAAATTACTATTCAAACTCCATTTGTTCTGAAAAAAAAATTACTATTCAAACTCCAAAGGGTGCAACAGTAGGGAAAGAGTTGGATAGCGTAGGGGGAAAAATTACTATTCATATAACAGATTGCAACAGTAGGGAAAGCGTTGGATAGCGGGTGGGTAAAAATTACTATTCCCACTGCAGTGAGTGCAACAGTAGGGTAATCATTGGATAGCATACGGGTAAAAATTACTATTCCTTCTCCAGAGGGTGGAACAGTAGGGAAATCATTGGATAGCGTAGGGGTAAAATTACTATTCCAACTCCAAAGAGTGCAACAGTAGGGAAAGAGTTGGATAGCGTAGGGGGAAAAATTACTATTCCCACTCCAGAGAGTGCAACAGTAGGGAAGGCGTTGGATAGCGGGTGGGTAAAAATTACTATTCCCACTCCAGTGAGTGCAACAGTAGGGAAAGCGTTGAATAGCGTACGGGTAAAAATTACAATTCCAACTCCAGAGGGTGCAACAGTAAGGAAAGCGTTGGATAGCGTAGGGGGATAATTTACTATTCAAACTCCAAAGGGTGCAACAGTAGGGAAAGCGTTGGATAGCGTAGGTGGAAAAATTACTATTCCAACTCCAGAGGGTGCAACAGTAGGGAAAACGTTGGATAGCATAGGGGGAAAAGTTACTATTCCCACTCAAGTGAGTGCAACAGTAGGGAAAGCGTTGGATAGCGTACGGGTAAAAATTAATATTCCAACTCCAGAGGGTGCAACAGTAGGGAAATCGTTGGATAGCGTAGGGGTAAAATTACTATTCCAACTCCAAAGAGTGCAACAGTAGGGAAAAAGTTGGATAGCGTAGGGGGAAAAATTACTATTCCCACTCCAGAGAGTGCAACAGTAGGGAAGGCGTTGGATAGCGGGTGGGTAAAAATTACTATTCCCACTCCAGTGAGTGCAACAGTAGGGAAAGCGTTGAATAGCGTACGGGTAAAAATTACAATTCCAACTCCAGAGGGTGCAACAGTAAGGAAAGCGTTGGATAGCGTAGGGGGATAATTTACTATTCAAACTCCAAAGGGTGCAACAGTAGGGAAAGCGTTGGATAGCGTAGGTGGAAAAATTACTATTCCAACTCCAGAGGGTGCAACAGTAGGGAAAACGTTGGATAGCATAGGGGGAAAAGTTACTATTCCCACTCAAGTGAGTGCAACAGTAGGGAAAGCGTTGGATAGCGTACGGGTAAAAATTAATATTCCAACTCCAGAGGGTGCAACAGTAGGGAAATCGTTGGATAGCGTAGGGGTAAAATTACTATTCCAACTCCAAAGAGTGCAACAGTAGGGAAAAAGTTGGATAGCGTAGGGGGAAAAATTACTATTCCCACTCCAGAGAGTGCAACAGTAGGGAAAGCGTTGGATAGCGTAGGGTGAAAAATAACTATTCCAACTCCAGAGGGTGCAACAGTAGAGAAAGCTTTGGATAGCGTAGGGGGAAAAATTACTATTCCAACTCCAAAGGGTGCAACAGTAAGGAAAGTATTTAATAGCGTAGACTTTTATTTTAACATACTTATAATTAATTTTTATATTTGAAATAATGTATAATTAATTTTTTTAATACATCAACATCAATAAAACACTATTCATAATTAATGAAACCAATAACATTTGAATAATTAATTGACAATAAATTAACAACAAACACCAATAAATAATAATTATCAAATATTACTCACCAAATAATACATTTTAAAAAATAACTATTTATCATAAAAATAATATATATTTTTTTAATTTAAATCACAATTGAAAAACAATAAAGAAACAATATACAAAATAAAAATAAAATAAAGAAATGTTTACCAATTAATTGATGATTTTTTCTACTGATTAGAATATATTTACTAATTACAAATATTAATTGCCAAATAAATAAATTAATTATGTATTCAAATAATTATTTGCCAATTAATAATTAATTAATACATTAATTATCCATAACAAAAAATGTATAAATAATTAAATATTTACAATTAAATTACTTCCCACCGAATACCCCTATAAACCCACAACACGCTCCAATACTAAAACATAACATTTATTTTAAATTAACATCAATTACCAATTAAATAATTAATTTATCAATTAAAAAAATTAATTGCCACTTAATAAGTAATCACAAAATAAATTATACATAAAAAAAATTATGTAATTACAATTAAATTACTTCCCACCCTATTCCCCTATAAACCCACAACCCGCTCAGGTACTAAAACATAACATTTATTAAAAATTAACATTAATTACCAAATAAATAATTAATTTATCAATTAAGATAATTAATTGCCAATTAATAATTAAATAAAAGATTATTTATACATAAAAAAATCATTAATTATTTACAATTAAATTACTTCCCACCCTATTCCCCTATAAACCCACAACCCGCTCCGGTACTAAAACATATAATTTACTTAAAAATAAATGTATTAATATATAAAAATAATACACATATAAAATAAATTAATTTAAATATTTAACAGAAACATATAACACATACATAATAAAAAACATAAAAATAATACAAATATCGATATTAGTGACATCGAAATTAGTTACATCGATATATATGCTATCGATATTACTAACTTCGATATTACTTACATCGATATAAATAAATTCGATATTACTTACCTTAGGGTCGATATTCTGTCCTACGATATTCTTGACATCGATATTCTGTACCTTGGAAATTTCAAACACGATATTTTGGTAGGTCGAAAATTAAAACTCGATATTTTGACTGTGTACCGTACACAGACACTCTCGCAGTTTCACAAAAGCAGTCATGCTTTCGTCATCCCATTCCACTGGATCTTTTGCTCCTTTCTTTGTCATTTTTATCAATGGTCTTGCTAGGACTGCAAATCCCACAATCCACTGCCTACAGTATCCTACAACTCCTAGAAACATTCTGATTTCTTTCTGGGTATTGGGCAATTCCATGTTTCGAATTATTCTAATTCTTTCTGTGGTAACTTTCCTGATACCTCTCTCTATCTGGTGCCCCAGATATTTTACTGATGAGGTACAGAATTGCAGCTTTTCTGGTGATACTTTATGTCCTCTTTCACCTAAATGCTTCAGCAAGGCAATTGTGTCAGTAACACAGTCTTTTCTGCTCTTAGACACTGTAGGAAGGTAGATCCCTGACTATGGTTGCCCCCAACTTTTTGCCTGGTGTTTTGCTGGTTTTCTGACTTAGTTGACCTGGGACCCTGCTATTTAGGGCCCCAGGCCTACTGCTCTCTCTGTTAAATGGATTCCATGCACCTTAGGTACATATCTAATTGGATACTGAGTCACCTTATCAGTCCCTGTACAGTGTACCTTAGGTACCCAGGGCATAGGTGTACCCAGGGCCTACCAGGGGCTGCAGCATGTATTATGCCACCCCTGGCTGGCCATCCAAATCTGACACAACTGGCTGCACGACAGCTGGGGCAAGGTGGTGTAATCACCCTTTGCTTTAGATATAGTATATCTATATCTAAACCTAAATGGGCACACAGATCTCCTATCAGTCACTCCTATGGCAGGCCTTGACAATCCTGAAGGCAGAGTGCTTGGAATCGTGTGAGATGGTGCTCTGGCATGAGCTGAGCCTGTCTGCGGCTTTCGGGATATATCCCTTAGCCGTTTCCATGATATCGCATACCATATACTCTTAAGTGCATTATAATCCTTGCGGTTATATGCCAACTTTGGTATCGCTTTATCAAAACATGTCGAGTAAGGTGTCATACGTATTGGAATACTAACCCCTCGCCAATTCTGGCGACGGGGTTAGCATTCCACCCTTCTAGAGAGACACGACATGTATGTAACCTATAACCCCGGTTAAAGTCAGACAGAGCCTTAGCTCCACAAAATGGATGCTGCCACCGAGACACAAGTCTGCCCTCCTGCTGCTGGGAGTCCTCCCAGAGCAGGAGGCAAGGACAAAGGGTTTCCTGCCAGGGGCGGTGCCAGCACCGTCCCAGACAGGGTTTTGTGTATTCTAGGTAGGCAGGGCTTAGAGGAAGGTGACTGCAAGTGGCACCCCGGTGCTCACTGTGCATAGGCCGGCTTGAACCAGTTCCAGGGGCACACCAGACCCTGAGCTGGGGAAAGCCCGCCAAAGGAGAGGGGTGTAACCACCCCCCTCCTAGTCCCACCCATAGGGCAGGACTTAGTCGCGTGCCAGCCCCCTTTTGCAGGATAAAGGTAGGAGCAGGTCCCCTTCCAAATTAGATCAATCTTTGAATCCTGAACCGACCTTCTTCAAGAAGAACTCAAGACTCTTCCCAAGATTTCTCCCTTGTGGCTAAGGAGTAGTCACCCTGCAGCAGCAGGCACCAACCAAGCATCGCCGTTTGTTGCCAGTCTCTCCTTCGGATCAAGACTGCTCCAGCACGACGAGAACCGGCTTCCCTGGCACCTCTGACCTCTACCTACATCATCAGTCACGCTGAGATTCGTGGGTGTGACGAGACCTCGAGGGACCGGCCATCTTCAGAACTGCACGACGCTTGTCCAGCACGACCACCGAGTGACCCTCGACCGAGTGCTTTGGGGTAAGAGAAGCCTCGACCCTGAGCAGCTCCAGCACCGAAGTTCAGCCCCCCTGCATCCACAAGATCTGCGTGGGGCCCTTCTGCTTTTTGCTGCTCACCGCGTTGTCCCGGTCACTTGCCCGTTGGCTAGTGGCCCTTTTACGACGCTCCACGACGACAACCACTGCTGGTCTGGTTGCTCCAGACTGGCCCTTGCTTCCCTTCTTCAGAGAAGCACCCTGGACCCTCCTGGTCCACTCAAGACGCCATTTTAGGTCCACCGCGTGGGCCTTGCATTTGCCAAGACTTGTTGCCCCAATCCTGGGTCCAGCGACGTCGACAGCAAGTACCTTCGTGGGACAGCTAGCACCTCCATCCTGGTCGCCGACAACACCTCCTGGTCCGAGAGACTGCAGAGCCCAGCAGCGCCCACTCACCTGGCTGAGGTGACTTCGTCCGGCGCCATCCTGGTGCCCACTCAAATCACTGGCTAGTGATTCAGAACTTGGTCCCCTCTGCTTACAGGTTTCTTCTTCCCTGATCCAGGCTTGGATCTCCACGAACTTCTTCACTGGCCGCCTGCCAGCAACTTCTTTCTTCAGGCTCCTGGTCCGTCAACGAGGGTTTCCGACGCAACTTGAACCCTATGCAGCCGCAGCCCCTGGGCTAGGTAAACCGAGTACTCCGGTGCTCCAGCATAGTCCAACACTCCAAGTGTTCGGATCCACTCTTGTTTTCGTCCCACCTAGTCGGGTTCGCCCGAGAACAGTAACTTTGTAACTGCTAGCATTCCTAGACTTTTTCCCGCCTTACGCGTGAGAGTTCCCACTCTGCACACGACGTCCACAGGCCTCCTGCATCTAATCCCAGTGTTTAGAATTGTAGGCCTAGCGATTCCTGAGTCTAGAAAAGTATTACTTACCTGCTAGTAATTTCGCATTCCACTTTCATAGTATATGGTTTTTCGTGCCCCTCGGGCATCTGTGTAAATTGTGCGACTTTCAGTGTTTCTTTAAGAGTTTTGTTGTGTGCTTAGCTCCCTGTCTCATAAAGAGCCAGGGTAGTCCTGTTATAAATAAATACACTTTATTTTTGATAACAACTTGTGTGGTGTCCTTTCACTTGGTGTTCAAGGGGTAATGTGATGGTAAAACAGCTGGCTTAACACGCCCTCTAGAGTCTTAGCCTTAGACTGCTCGTATCCATGCTACTAGGATAGCTGGTCTATAAGGTTGACTTACAACCAATCATCAATAAGGGTTGTCTGGACTGATACATAGTGATCACTAGAATAGTGAGCACTGCATATCAGGCCAACTTCTCACAGACACCACCAAGAGGTCGTCTATATATTGCACCAGGACTGATTTTCCAGGCAATACTAGAGTTTCAAGGCACTTTTTCAAAATTTGATTAAAGATAGAAGGGCTCTCTGTGTACCCTGAGGAACACGATTCCAGACGTACACATGGCTGTCGAATTCAAATGAGAAAAGAAATTTGCTGTCTGGATGCAATGGTATTGAAAAGAATGCATGACATAAGTCAGTGACGGTAAACCATCCAGCATTCCATGGTATTTGCTATAGGATCACTGCAGGGTTTGGCACAACAGGGCAGCAAGGAACAACGATTTTATTAACCTTGCGCAGGTCCAGTACGACCCTGTACTTGCCACTAGGTTTCTTTATGCCAATTACCGGTTAGTTACAAGGACTGCTCAATACTTCTTGCAATATGCCTGCTTCTAGCAATCGTTTGATTTCAATAGCAACTCCTGCTTTGACTTCTGCACTCATTTTGTACTGTTTAGTATTTGGTTAGACTGCATCTTCTTTTATGGCTATTTTAATTGGGTCAACATTTGCCATTAATCCTACATCTTTTCCAGTAAAATCCCATACTTCTGGTTTCACTGTCTGTTGGAGTTCTTCAGGTAAGTCTTGTACGGTCAGTCTTTTAATTTCTGAGTCAGGTCTTGCTAACATTAATTTGTAAATTCCATCTTCATCTGGGGTCTGTATTTCGACGCCATTTGGAGTGCAAAAGATAGTGCAGTTCATTTTGCACAGCAAATCTCATCCTAGCAGGTTTACAGGACTGGAATCACAAACAACAAATCTATGCATTTCTTTAAAATTTCCAATTTTGATCTCAATAGGTTCTGTAACTGGGGTACTAATTAGCTGATTAGAAATGCCCACTACTTGGATCGCTTCTCCCGAGAGGGGTAGGTTTGGAACGTCTGCTGTTCTCACAGTAGAACGGGTAGCACCAGTGTCCAACAGAAAGGTGTCGTCATTTCCTTCAACCTTTCCTTCAATGTATGGCCCTGACTGGTCCACCGGCAAGGAGGCGCCAAGCATGCAATCCTCGTCCTCCCCCCTCAGGCACCGTCAGTAGGTGTCATCACAGAGAAATGCGTCATATAACAGAAATTTTGAAGCTGCTGCATTTCTATCCTCCCTTCCTTCCCAACCATCAGTGTCTTCACTCTGTTGTGCTTTGCTCCTATAATTTGGCCTAGGTGCACGAGGCAACTGATTCTGTTTTACCTGCTGCTGGGTCTTCCGTGGTGTTTCATTCTGCGTCTGTGGATTTAAATCATTAATTTGCACATTACCATTCTGCACAGCCTTACACTCGTCTCTCCAGTGACCTATCTTTCCGCACCCGTGACAGGGAAACTTTTTTCGTGCCTCCTCTCGGCTCATTTTTACTCTGGGCTTTCCGCCACCCCCGGGGCCTTGACTCTGATTATTAGTCATTTTACTTAACTGCTGTTCCTGGTGTTCTGCTAGTTTTACCTGTGCCCACATGACCTTTTCCTTTAACTCTTTCAGTTTATCTGCCAGTTCATCTTCGCAGTATTTAGCATACTTTAGGACTTCATCAATTGGTTTAGCTTGCCAGCAGATTTTATTTTCTTTGATCCACTGTGAAATCCCAGGCCTTAACCCTAGCACAAATCGATAAATGAAGTGGGTCATGTCCTTCATCTCAATGTTGTCCAGACCACTGTATGTCTTGAACACCTGTAACAGCCGTTCATAGTAAGAATTCACAGTTTCATCTCGATTCTGGGTAGTTCTATCTATTCGGGTCCAATCAGTTTCTTTTGCAGGCACCTTTCCTTTCAGATACAACATCACCTGATTGTACTTCCTCATCACGTCCCCTGAAGGGGCCCCTGTCTTCGGGTCCCTCGGGAATTCCTCACTAGGCCAATCAACAGCAATTTTACAGTCTGTCCATAAATCTACAGGAACTACAATGTCAAAGAAACCATCTAGATCTTTCAGGAGACATTTTTGAACTTTCACAAATCTCTCGACCTGTCTGTACCGTACCAGTCTACAGGTTTTTCTCGCAATTTTGGGAAGTCATTTGCAAAAGACACAATATCTTGTCGGGACCATGGAACATGTACATATCCTCCACCTGGCATTTCTCGCAAAGCATATAATTTTTCTACCTTTTCTGCTTCTTTTAAAACATATTTAGATGTCATTTGCTTTGATCTACTATCTTCCTTTTTCTTGGCCCACCTGGCTTTCCATTTTTCTAAGTCTCCCCATTTTTGTAACAGGTTTAGAAATTCTCTGATCTGTACTTTTTTCCCTGACACATTCATGTTCTCTAAATCTTTGTCTGAGAATTCTGCTCTGTAGGGTTTTGCAACACTTTCGATCGGCTAATGTCTATTCCCATGCTAGCTGCAGTGTCCATTAATTTCCCATGGTACACTCTGGTATTTCGGGTAAGGGTTTTACAAATGAATAACAACTCCTCTTCACTAAGGGTGTTCAGTCTGTCCAACCCCACGTTCCCAGCCATCAGTTCCTCCAATTCTATTCTCAGTTTGTATATATCTAATGGTTTTGGCTGAGGATTCGGTTTCTCTAATTCTCTGGTCCATCCGTCAATTTCTTCAGGAGTCACTACCGTAGCACTTCTAATACCTGAAGATGATTCAATTTGAACTTCTCTCGAACTAAAAGGAGTGTTCTTTCTCTGGGAGCTCCCTTCTGGCTCCCTTATCGGTAAATCCATCAAGGAAATCACAGATTCACATTCACTTGCCTGATCATCTACTATTAAGGGCTCTTTTCTTGGCTGTACTACAGATGGAGTAATGATTGGAGTTTTCGGACTACTTTGCTTATCCCCATACAGAGGAACAACTGGTCCAATAGTTACTGGGATCGTCAAAGCTTCAGGACTGGTATTCAGTTGGGAGATTTTCTGAATTAATTCTGTTCTTTGTTTAATTAAAGCCTCTCGCTCTCTATCTTGAAGTACTTTGTCCATGGAGGTTTCATGTCCTATTTGCGGAACTAATGGAGGGCTAAAACTCGGGGCAGTTGGATGTGTCATACTCGGTCCCTCACCATAATTAGGTTTCAGGAATGGATTTCTCGTGCTTAGGGATCTAGGTTCCTCATTATAAGGTGGTGGATTTTTCATTAATAAATCCTCCAGATAATCATCGTCTGAATCACCACTGGTCATGAAATGTTTTGTTTTCTCTGTCCTTTTCCCTCCCATGGGCTCTTCTGCTGTTATTACAGGGTACAGTCCTTCTTCCATCATGTTCTGTCTCCATTCTTTCATTCTTTTCTCTCGAGTCTCTTTCTGAACCTTTGGATAAAATTTAGCTAACCCGTTATCAATTCTGGGTCTGTCTCGCTCAAAAGCCTCTATTTCCCACTCCTCTAAGGCCTCATATTGCGTTAGTCTAGGTCTGGGATGCAAATCATTCATTCGGGTTCTCAAATTGAACAGTATCCTGCCATTAAAGGTACCTTCTAACGGAAATGCCAAAATTCTGTCATCTTTAGTATATTCCACCCAATTTTCCAACCATACGCAAGCACGGTAGCCTCTGTCGAACATCATAAATGATGCAGGAGTATTAGGTGGTGGAATGATAACTCCTTCTCTAGTTTTGATAGGCTTGTCTTTCTTGAAATAATTCTTTACTTTGTCTACTAATGTCATTTTTCTCTTGTTTCCGTACATAATGTTATATCTACAGCTTTTCCACTGATCTTTCGCAAACCCTAGATATCTCGGATCAGGTCTAGTCTCTGGGTTAGTTGAATACCACATATACTTTTTCGCAAATTACTTTTGTTTACAAAATCACTTCCAATACAAATGCGTCTTTTATTTTTCTGCAACCAATCAAATGCGCGATTTCAAACAATTTCAACCAATGGGTGCGTGGCGTTTCTCGTAAACGAGTTCCCACGCTCCTGTGCTCACCCCTCCTTTACAATGCTGTCTCAGCTACACACCCGCTGTCTCGACCAATACCAGCGCGGCACTGAGTGACGTCAGCGCAGCTCCGCAACTGACTCCCTCCTTCACAAGGTAAGGAAAACTTCGATTTCTACTCTTTAAAGTGCAAGTGCTCTGTTTAATTCACAACGCAAAAAAAAACATTCGCCACTGTACTCAAGTGTCTAAAAAAGAAAAGATTTGTTTCTCTGCCAGTAAATCTCTTCCGTTTACTTTTCATATACTTCGGATAGAACCCTTCTGCCTATCCTTCACACAAGCATTAGAGAACCTGCTACTCCTTCGACTAATCCACTTTGGGATATATACTAAGCCAAAAGTTTCACCAGAGAACCCCTATGCTATCAATCAAGCTCAGACGAACCTGCTACTCTTTCCGTGTGACCCTTACTAGGTGATATCACAATAGAAGTTTTGCCAGCGAACTCTTTGCTATCATTTATTCATACATCTATACAGAAACCCTAATTAGTGCTTCCAGTTCTGCCCAACCTGCACCAATTTTCCTCGAGCAACTGACCTCACTGCGACGTGGCTTCTATTCTACCACTCGCTATTCTGCCCCCGGGGATTCCAGACAAACATGTAACAATCACTAACGAATTTATTAGTACATAGATCAATATAACAGCATATCAGAGAAAACTTTAAAACATTTCATAACATTTCAAACAATTTAAAAACACTTTTTAATTTGATCGATCAATACTTTTAGCAGCAATACAATTTTCACAGTTAGCAGCAGTTTTACCTAGCTACCTATCTTAACTAGTCCCATCTACCTTTAACTAGTCCCTAACCATTCCTCTGCTACCAGAAAAATTACTGATGGAGCGCGCAGGTCACTCGACTATAATAATTTTATCATATGCACATCTGGGCCCGTAAATTCAATTTACCATATTTATTAATCGGGTAACCTACACTCTACCACCAGTAACCCAGTTCATTCCTATTTATTTCCAATGTACCCGACTTACGAATCCTCGTCACGGGTACCTATGATCACAATGAATCAGGGAGCTAGCTGTAAAAGATAAGCAATCACCAAAAATACACCAATAACATTTATTATATTTGCACTCTTTATAATAACCACAGACTCAGGAAGTTTTGAAAACCTTTATCTAGTCTTCATCAAAAGTAGAAAGCATGAAATTCACAGCAGTGAGTAAACTATCAATGACCAAGATCATGAAAAACGTGTAACCATGCAGAAAATAGATTATGCCAACCATTTAGAAGTGTAAAGGGAAGGTAAGAACAGGGAACATACTGAAAATTAGACGTATACAATATCGGACTTAGAATGGATATTTTCTAAAGGACGGGGAAAAATAAGGAACATGCTAGTATGTCACAATTTTATTGTTTCCCTATGGGACGGGTAAGAAAAATGGAACATGAAACTATAATGACGAAACTGAATTTAGCAGACAGCTATAGTATGGGTAGGAATTTGGAACACGCTAATAATACAGAATGACCACTTTAGTACAATAAGGGTAGGGTAAAAAAAAGAACATCTATTGGTTCAGGGCAGTATTTCACAACTTCCTTAAAGGATGGGAAGAAAATGGAACATGCTAATAAAACAGCAAAAGTGTAAAACTTATTATTGGTCAGCACAGGAAGGGTAAGAGAAAAGAACAATGAGCAGGTACGATTTTATTAAAAGCAAGGAAATAAAGGACGAAAAAGCGGTTCCCTCAGATATATATTTACCTAGAACGGTGTGGAGACCAACCGTGGCCACGGGTCAGTTTAAGTACAGGAGAAACCCCAAGGAATGCAGTCGCCAGTAGGCCAGCAGGTGCAGAATGGAAACCCAGGACAGGAAAACCAGATTAGGATCAGGACAGGACCACCAAAGTTGAGACCAGCACCCGCAGTTCAGTTGCAACACCTGCGCTACACCCTCTCTGCAGCTATCAGTCAAAACCCCGATTGGGTTCTCGAATACCCCAGCAAAGTGCTTCGCCAGCACTTAAGGTTCTCAAAACCCCGAATGGGTCTGTGAGTCTGTCTGACAGAATGCTCCGCAGCACCTCTGTTTCTCGATCAGCTATTGAGTGCGTTGGGTCAGTGACATGTCAGCTATTCGGACAAGTCCTCTCGGCTCATTTTTACTCTGGGCTTTCCGCCACCCCCGGGGCCTTGACTCTGATTATTAGTCATTTTACTTAACTGCTGTTCCTGGTGTTCTGCTAGTTTTACCTGTGACCACATGACCTTTTCCTTTAACTCTTTCAGTTTATCTGCCAGTTCATCTTCGCAGTATTTAGCATACTTTAGGACTTCATCAATTGGTTTAGCTTGCCAGCAGATTTTATTGTCTTTGATCCACTGTGAAATCCCAGGCCTTAACCCTAGCACAAATCGATAAATGAAGTGGGTCATGTCCTTCATCTCAATGTTGTCCAGACCACTGTATGTCTTGATGGAGAAGCGTGGCTCAGTGGTTACAGGCGGCAGACCCGGAAGCTGAGATCGGCCGTGGACCAGGGTTCGATTCCCCGCCTCGGCGGGTCTCGGGCTCAAAATTCCACGGACTCGACAATTCTCGCTCCGGTGCCTACTCGACTCACGGGGTCACACTCTGCGACTCTGGGCAATAGCTTGCTTAATCTCCACTACGGCCCCTCGCGGCAGAATGCCTGGCTTTCACCTTGTGGATACTCTGCCGGGGTATCTCACAGGGGAATACCAGGACGGGTTCCCTAGGCAAGCGCCTTGATACCTTCGGGTGATACGTGCGCTATATAAGTCGCAATACATTTACATTTACATTTGAACACCTGTAACAGCCGTTCATAGTAAGAATGCACAGTTTCATCTCGATTCTGGGTAGTTCTATCTATTCGGGTCCAATCAGTTTCTTTTGCAGGCACCTTTCCTTTCAGATACAACATCACCTGATTGTACTTCCTCATCACGTCCCCTGAAGGGGCCCCTGTCTTCGGGTCCTTCGGGAATTCCTCACTAGGCCAATCAACAGCAATTTTACAGTCTGTCCATAAATCTACAGGAACTACAATGTCAAAGAAACCATCTAGATCTTTCAGGAGACATTTTTGAACTTTCACAAATCTCTCGACCTGTCTGTACCGTACCAGTCTACAGGTTTTTCTCGCAATTTTGGGAAGTCATTTGCAAAAGACACAATATCTTGTCGGGACCATGGAACATGTACATATCCTCCACCTGGCATTTCTCGCAAAGCATATAATTTTTCTACCTTTTCTGCTTCTTTTAAAACATATTTAGATGTCATTTGCTTTGATCTACTATCTTCCTTTTTCTTGGCCCACCTGGCTTTCCATTTTTCTAAGTCTCCCCATTTTTGTAACAGGTTTAGAAATTCTCTGATCTGTACTTTTTCCCCTGACACATTCATGTTCTCTAAATCTTTGTCTGAGAATTCTGCTCTGTAGGGTTTTGCAACACTTTCGATCGGCTAATGTCTATTCCCATGCTAGCTGCAGTGTCCATTAATTTCCCATGGTACACTCTGGTATTTCGGGTAAGGGTTTTACAAATGAATAACAACTCCTCTTCACTAAGGGTGTTCAGTCTGTCCAACCCCACGTTCCCAGCCATCAGTTCCTCCAATTCTATTCTCAGTTTGTATATATCTAATGGTTTTGGCTGAGGATTCGGTTTCTCTAATTCTCTGGTCCATCCGTCAATTTCTTCAGGAGTCACTACCGTAGCACTTCTAATACCTGAAGATGATTCAATTTGAACTTCTCTCGAACTAAAAGGAGTGTTCTTTCTCTGGGAGCTCCCTTCTGGCTCCCTTATCGGTAAATCCATCAAGGAAATCACAGATTCACATTCACTTGCCTGATCATCTACTATTAAGGGCTCTTTTCTTGGCTGTACTACAGATGGGGTAATGATTGGAGTTTTCGGACTACTTTGCTTATCCCCATACAGAGGAACAACTGGTCCAATAGTTACTGGGATCGTCAAAGCTTCAGGACTGGTATTCAGTTGGGAGATTTTCTGAATTAATTCTGTTCTTTGTTTAATTAAAGCCTCTCGCTCTCTATCTTGAAGTACTTTGTCCATGGAGGTTTCATGTCCTATTTGCGGAACTAATGGAGGGCTAAAACTCGGGGCAGTTGGATGTGTCATACTCGGTCCCTCACCATAATTAGGTTTCAGGAATGGATTTCTCGTGCTTAGGGATCTAGGTTCCTCATTATAAGGTGGTGGATTTTTCATTAATAAATCCTCCAGATAATCATCGTCTGAATCACCACTGGTCATGAAATGTTTTGTTTTCTCTGTCCTTTTCCCTCCCATGGGCTCTTCTGCTGTTATTACAGGGGACAGTCCTTCTTCCATCATGTTCTGTCTCCATTCTTTCATTCTTTTCTCTCGAGTCTCTTTCTGAACCTTTGGATAAAATTTAGCTAACCCGTTATCAATTCTGGGTCTGTCTCGCTCAAAAGCCTCTATTTCCCACTCCTCTAAGGCCTCATATTGCGTTAGTCTAGGTCTGGGATGCAAATCATTCATTCGGGTTCTCAAATTGAACAGTATCCTGCCATTAAAGGTACCTTCTAACGGAAATGCCAAAATTCTGTCATCTTTAGTATATTCCACCCAATTTTCCAACCATACGCAAGCATGGTAGCCTCTGTCGAACATCATAAATGATGCAGGAGTATTAGGTGGTGGAATGATAACTCCTTCTCTAGTTTTGATAGGCTTGTCTTTCTTGAAATAATTCTTTACTTTGTCTACTAATGTCATTTTTCTCTTGTTTCCGTACATAATGTTATATCTACAGCTTTTCCACTGATCTTTCGCAAACCCTAGATATCTCGGATCAGGTCTAGTCTCTGGGTTAGTTGAATACCACATATACTTTTTCGCAAATTACTTTTGTTTACAAAATCACTTCCAATACAAATGCGTCTTTTATTTTTCTGCAACCAATCAAATGCGCGATTTCAAACAATTTCAACCAATGGGTGCGTGGCGTTTCTCGTAAACGAGTTCCCACGCTCCTGTGCTCACCCCTCCTTTACAATGCTGTCTCAGCTACACACCCGCTGTCTCGACCAATACCAGCGCGGCACTGAGTGACGTCAGCGCAGCTCCGCAACTGACTCCCTCCTTCACAAGGTAAGGAAAACTTCGATTTCTACTCTTTAAAGTGCAAGTGCTCTGTTTAATTCACAACGCAAAAAAAAACATTCGCCACTGTACTCAAGTGTCTAAAAAAGAAAAGATTTGTTTCGCTGCCAGTAAATCTCTTCCGTTTACTTTTCATATACTTCGGATAGAACCCTTCTGCCTATCCTTCACACAAGCATTAGAGAACCTGCTACTCCTTCGACTAATCCACTTTGGGATATATACTAAGCCAAAAGTTTCACCAGAGAACCCCTATGCTATCAATCAAGCTCAGACGAACCTGCTACTCTTTCCGTGTGACCCTTACTAGGTGATATCACAATAGAAGTTTTGCCAGCGAACTCTTTGCTATCATTTATTCATACATCTATACAGAAACCCTAATTAGTGCTTCCAGTTCTGCCCAACCTGCACCAATTTTCCTCGAGCAACTGACCTCACTGCGACGTGGCTTCTATTCTACCACTCGCTATTCTGCCCCCGGGGATTCCAGACAAACATGTAACAATCACTAACGAATTTATTAGTACATAGATCAATATAACAGCATATCAGAGAAAACTTTAAAACATTTCATAACATTTCAAACAATTTAAAAACACTTTTTAATTTGATCGATCAATACTTTTAGCAGCAATACAATTTTCACAGTTAGCAGCAGTTTTACCTAGCTACCTATCTTAACTAGTCCCATCTACCTTTAACTAGTCCCTAACCATTCCTCTGCTACCAGAAAAATTACCGATGGAGCGCGCAGGTCACTCGACTATAATAATTTTATCATATGCACATCTGGGCCCATAAATTCAATTTACTATATTTATTAATCAGGTAACCTACACTCTACTACCAGTAACCCAGTTCATTCCTATTTATTTCCAATGTACCCGACTTACGAATCCTCGTCACGGGTACCTATGATCACAATGAATCAGGGAGCTAGCTGTAAAAGATAAGCAATCACCAAAAATACACCAATAAC
Organism: Lissotriton helveticus; assembly: GCF_964261635.1. Taxonomy (NCBI): domain Eukaryota; kingdom Metazoa; phylum Chordata; class Amphibia; order Caudata; family Salamandridae; genus Lissotriton; species Lissotriton helveticus. The sequence continues at coordinate 491,292,333 of NC_136063.1, forward strand.
ATTTATTATATTTGCACTCTTTATAATAACCACAGACTCAGGAAGTTTTGAAAACCTTTATCTAGTCTTCATCAAAAGTAGAAAGCATGAAATTCACAGCAGTGAATAAACTATCAATGACCAAGATCATGAAAATCGTGTAACCATGCAGAAAATAGATTATGCCAACCCGTTAGAAGTGTAAAGGGAAGGTAAGAACAGGGAACATACTGAAAATTAGACGTATACAATATCGGACTTAGAATGGATATTTTCTAAAGGACGGGGAAAAATAAGGAACATGCTAGTATGTCACAATTTTATTGTTTCCCTATGGGACGGGTAAGAAAAATGGAACATGAAACTATAATGACAAAACTGAATTTAGCAGACAGCTATAGGATGGGTAGGAATTTGGAACACGCTAATAATACAGAATGACCACTTTAGTACAATAAGGGGAGGGTAAAAAAAAGAACATCTATTGGTTCAGGGCAGTATTTCACAACTTCCTTAAAGGATGGGAAGAAAATGGAACATGCTAATAAAACAGCAAAAGTGTAAAACTTATTATTGGTCAGCACAGGAAGGGTAAGAGAAAAGAACAATGAGCAGGTACGATTTTATTAAAAGCAAGGAAATAAAGGACGAAAAAGCGGTTCCCTCAGATATATATTTACCTAGAACGGTGTGGAGACCAACCGTGGCCACGGGTCAGTTTAAGTACAGGAGAAACCCCAAGGAATGCAGTCGCCAGTAGGCCAGCAGGTGCAGAATGGAAACCCAGGACAGGAAAACCAGATTAGGATCAGGACAGGACCACCAAAGTTGAGACCAGCACCCGCAGTTCAGTTGCAACGCCTGCGCTACACCCTCTCTGCAGCTATCAGTCAAAACCCCAATTGGGTTCTCGAATACCCCAGCAAAGTGCTTCGCCAGCACTTAAGGTTCTCAAAACCCCGAATGGGTCTGTGAGTCTGTCTGACAGAGTGCTCCGCAGCACCTCTGTTTCTCGATCAGCTATTGAGTGCGTTGGGTCAGTGACATGTCAGCTATTCGGACAAGTCGGACAAATTCTCTAGCTAAACCTAGGCTAGTTATACTGTTTTCGGGTTAGTGTTACACCCCCCAAATGTTGCAAGTGTAAGGATCACCAATTTCGATTGGACAGGACAGAGGAAAGGTCATCACACTTCCTAGGATTTGACTTTCTCATGCCCTTTATTTGCATCTTCAAGACCGCCCCTTGAATTTCAGGTTCCCATGACATGTCTTTTACACATAACAATGGTGAATCTATTAATTTATACATTGTAATATATTTGGTACATTTCAGCTTCTTCTACTAGGTGAAGGTGCCTCTTCCCAGGCGCATTTTGGTTTGGACCTCTGTGTTGGCTCGTGTTCAATGTCACAGAGTTCATCCTCTGGCGGAAGACTGTCATGCGCAGAAAGGCAGTTCAACATGGAGTATTCCCGTCCCTCATGCCCAAGGTTTACGATACATGAAAAGTAAATAGAAATAGTTTTAAAATACAAAAAAAAGGAATACACTGTACACCATGAATCCCTATACTACTCCCATTACTTTATAATAACTATAGTATTAGAATTAATGCAAGACAAACAGCATAGCAAAAACATTGCTGCAAACTTCAGACATGTGAGAACATAAAGCAGCCATTTTATCTCTAATGCACAAGTGCAAAAAGGTTTCCCACCAGAACTAAGAGTACGTCACGCCACATGGGTGTGACCGACGCATGCGCAGAAGAAATTTCCGCGTAGCAGCAGCCATCTTAGTAGCAAGCGTATTAGGATTAGTAAACACATAGGCAAGCATCACTTGGTTACCCAAAATGTAAGAATAAAGGGGAAATTAGTACGACAAACAGATTGATTTAGTTCATTAAGGTTATTCGAGGTTCATGATTATAAGCAAGTCGCTTTACGTGCAAATTATTGCTCCATCAGAGCCTCCCCTCAGCCCGCTCCTGCCTGTGTCAGCTGTTTTTTGTATTCTGCTCAGTTATTGTTCCAGTGAATTAGATTCTGCCTGGGTGTAAAGCTTGCTGTTTTTTGCCCGCTTTCCTTGCCTACTTTCCTGCCATTTCTGTCTTCTTCCCATCCAGTGTTCCGCCCCGCCTGCCAGCCGCTCGTCCCTTTCCCCTCCCCTACATATGCCGGACACTGCACGGTCGCGCCACTGGCGCACCTAATGCAGGCCCGTCTGGACCCGTCCGCGCCTCGACCGCGGCCAGCGCCAGAACCCCTGGCCAGCGCGAACTCCACGACACCCGTCCCTGCTATGACTCCAGCACCCTCCATGCACTCAATGCCGGATGATCACGCACCTGCTGCCTAGCCGCCCCGAAGCGCACCCAAGGTCCCTTCTCCTGCCGGAACTGCAGCTTCACCAGCATCCGGCCCACCATCTCACCTACCAAAGAACCCAACCACCTCATATGCATCCTTCTCAACACCCGCTTCACCCGCAAACACGCCGTTGAACTCTGGGACCTACTCGACTCCAACACCCCGGACGTCGCCTTCCTGACGGAGAGTTGGCTGAACCCCTCCTCGGCACCCAACATCGCCATAGCCATCCCGGAAGGCTATAATATCACCCGCAAGGACCGAACCAACGGAGTAGGAGGAGGAATCGCCATCGTCCACAGGAACACTCTCGAAGTCTCGACTCACACCGATGACACCCTCAGGACTGCCGAACACCTGCACTTCGAGATCCACACCGACCTCAACACCCCACTCAGAGGAACCCTCGTCTACAGACCCCCTGGACCCCGACCACAGTTCAGCTACTCCATCGCGGACTTCGTCAGCACACAAGCCCTCGCCTCCACGGACTACATCCTCCTCTGGGACCTGAACTTCTACTTTGAAAACAACAACGACTCCAACTCCTCCACCCTGATCGACAACCTTGCCAACCTCGGACTCAGACAACTCGTCACAACACCCACCCACTCCTCCGGCCACACGCTTGACCCCATCTTCTCCGCAAGCTCCCAAGTCTCCTTCCACCACACCACCGTGCTCCACTGGACCAACCACCGGTGCATCCACTTCACCTTTAGGAAACCCACCAAGCACCACAGCACCCAACAGAGGACATGAGTGATGTCACTGACCATGTCATGAGTGATGTAATATGTGACGTCATCAGCAGTGCATTGCACGCGCAAGTTATAGTGAGTCCAACTAACTATAACGTGGGAATTTCAATGGTTTTATGCGAGTAAAACTTCCAGCTAACTATAACTGGTGTAAAACCTATGGTTTTTTCAGTGAATTTAATAGGTTTTTTTAATCTTAATTCCTAACTTTAACTGGTGTGAAACCTATGGTTTTTTCAGTGAATTTCAATGGCTTTTTAAGAGCAAATCTTTATAGGTATAAAAAATAATAAATTTCAAAACGAATTTTATATTGTATAATTATGTCAACTTTTTAATTTTTTTTTATTTTTAACCCCGGGGCGCGTACCGGTGAACGCACGGGTAAGCGCAATATTACGGCGCGCCCTGGGGCGCGTACCGGGGAGCGTCCCGTTAGCGCTATACTCTCGAACGAAAACAACATCTTGACATATCGCGTAGACGCGTGATGCGTCATATGACGCACAGCGTAAGCGCACCCGAAAGCACGCGTGCGCATACGATCGCCCAACGTCTTGACACGCTTACGCTACGCGCCCGCTGGCGCGCCCCGGAGCGCGACTACGGGCGCGCCCCGGGGCGCGTAGCGTAAGCGCGTCGGTTCATGTGACCTGAAAATAACACTTTCTATTGGTGCAGAACAGTTTTGGTTTCCAAATGAGTAAAGTTCTCGGCTTCATGTACACTAGAGATGACCTTCTGTCTTACAATGTACACACGGCTCCATGCCAGCGATCTATCCCCTACTCTGCTGGAGATATTACTACGTGCCCCACGTGTGGGTGGGTGCCGGTCCCTATTAATTCCTGTTCGGGCGAGCTCCCTCCATTAGGTAGTAAATGCGCGTTGTTAAACACCAGGTCCCTTCCTCAGCACGCCCTTGACATCCATAATCTCTTAACACAAGATGACTTTGATTGTCTCTTTCTTACAGAAACATGGCTCGGTGAGGGTTCGGAACCTGATCTGGCTATTGCCATCCCTCCTTCATATGCTATTTTCCACCGAGATAGATGCAAGGGAAGGGGAGGTGGAGTGGCACTTATTATTAGGAGGCACATCCCTTGTACCATCTTGTCGACGGACGATTTGCCTGGCTGTGAAACCCTTGCCTTCTCTCTGGCCCTATCCCCCCATCAATCTTGTTTGGGGCTTTTGCTTTATAGACCACCCGGTCCTCTTGGCTCCTTCACGGAGGATTTGCTATCGATCATTTCCACACTGAGTCTTAGGGCAAAACATTGCCTAATACTCGGGGACTTTAACATCCACATGGATAAGGGTGAGGATCCTGAAGTGCAAAAATTCTTGGATATGACGTCGTCAGTGGGACTTCTTATGTACCTGCAGTCACCTACACATGAGAAGGGGCATACTCTAGATCAAATCTTTTCAACCGTTCCGGTGGCCCTTTCCTCCCTTGCCCCAGTACTCTGGTCGGACCATCTCCTAGCGGACTTCACGTTAGTACATCAGCCAGGGGCCGCTCGCATTTCGCAGCGGCTAGCTGCGCGCAGCTCTAGAGCTTTCCACAAAGTCACCCTGGCCATGCTCACCCAGGCCTTAGAAACCCATCCTTGTGCTTTCACGGGTAGTTTGGAGGACGATGTGGTGTGTTTTCAGAACTGGCTCACTGCACGTTTGGAAGCCTTGGCACCACCTCGCCAGGCTAGATCTGAACTGACAAGAGCATCAGCCCCGTGGTTCTCTGCTGCCTTGGCGGCTAAGAGAAGGCATTTCAAGAGGCTGGAGAGAATTTGGAGGAGACACTATGATACATCTAAGCAGTCCTACAGACTAGCAGTGAAAGAATATCACATGGAGATCGTTTCAGAGAAAAAATCCTTTTTAGCTAAAAGGATCGATGAAGCAGATAGCTCCTGCAAAGAGATCTTTAAGATTGTTAAAGAATTCACATCTCCCTCCTGCTGTACTCCTGCGTCTGCTTTCTCGGGACCTTGGATCATGGAGCTTGCAGCATTTTTTACTAATAAAATCCGCACTATTCAGTCAGCTTTGTAAGGAACACAGAACATCTCGAGTATGGGCTCAGCGATCGACGGCCCCTCCTACCCTTGGTTATGCTCTACGGCAACGCATATGGGCCCCACCCTGCACTGTTTCCCCCCTCTAGAGCCTCAGGCTTCACTTGACCTTCTGTCTAGCCTGAAATCTGGATCTCCACTGGACCCTTGTCCCGCCAAGTTTCTTGTGACCCTGGCGCCTGCCCTTAACCCGATCATCAACCCTCTCATTAATGCTTCTCTGAATTCGGGCAAAGTCCCCTCCTCCTGGAAACAGGCCCTAGTTCTTCCCCTCATTAAAAAACCGAATGCAGATGCCAAACTGCATTCGAACTACAGGCCAATCTCGCTGCTTCCTGCCCTGGCCAAGGTTACTGAAAAATATGTGCACACCACCCTTACCAACTTTTTAGAGGGTAACTCCCTATTACATCAGTCACAGTCTGGTTTTAGATCCAACCTGAGCACCGAAACCGCTCTTCTTGAGGTAACCGAGGCTGTGAAGGAAACCCTCGACAGGGGTGGAAAGGCCCTGCTTATCATGCTTGATTTGTCGGCGGCCTTCGACACCGTTCCCCACGACCTCCTCCTGACTCTGGGAGGTTCGGAAGCGGGGAACGGTGTTCGCATGGTTTCAGTCTTTCTTGGCCGACCGGAGACAAACGATCTGGGCTCCCCCTTTCTCCGCCCTGATGCCGCAGCTTGAAGTTGGGGTCCCGCAGGGCTCCATACTTAGTCCCTCCCTCTTTAATGTCTTCCTTACACCTCTGGCGGCACGGGTGGAGGAGCTAGGGGCCCAGATCATATCCTATGCGGATGATACACAACTCCTGTTCACTTGTGGCAGGGGATGTGACTTCGATGGAGCAGCTATTCGGAAGTGTTTGGAGTTTGTGTTTGAATGGTTCGGGAAAAATGGCCTCAAATGCAACTCCGACAAATCCGAAATACTGTTCTTTGGCTGTTCTGCAGACCCAAGATGGAAGCAATGGTGGCCTTCGGCCATGTTTCCCCCTGCCAGCGATTCGGCCACTGCTAAGAATTTGGGTATGATGGTTGATAACACTCTTTCCTTCAAGGCCCAGGTTGTTGGCTTGACTGGGAAGTGCTTTGCCACCTTAAGGATGTTGCGTAAGTTTTTGCCCTATCTATCGTTTGAGCATAAGAAGATCACGGTGCAAGCACTAATAGGATCGCGACTAGACTACGCCAACATCCTTTACTTAGGTCTGCCTGAATATCTGCTGACTCGTCTGCAGATAGTTCAAAATTCTGCAGCCAGGGCAATCTTTGGTCTAACTAGAAGAGCCGGGGCCAGCAATCTCCTTGTCTCTCTGCATTGGCTGCCGATTCGTAAGCGCATCTTTTTCAAGACCTTAATCACAGCTTTTAGGGCGCTTCACAATTTCGGCGCGGAATATCTGCAGAGAAGGGTCCATTTCTATCTTCCATCTAGACCTCTGAGATCTGTGGCCCAGGCCAAGGCTATCGTCCCAACAGTGAAGCATGCTCGCTGTGGAGGCCGTTCCTTTAGTTACCTTGCACCCCGTCTCTGGAACACACTGCCTCTGAGGTTGAGGACGTGTACCGATCTCTCTGTTTTTAGGAAGGGACTTAAAAATCATCTTTTTGCCCTGTAATTGCTGTTATGGTTAATCTTGGTGCCGTTATGCCGTTATGTTAGTTGCTGGTATTTTGGTGTGATGATCTTTAGCGCCGGGACGCTCTTTGGAGCAGCTGAGCGCTCTACAAAACAAATAGTAACATAACATAACAAATAGTAACAAAGCCTGGGTCATGTGACCTGAAAATAACACTTCTCATTGGTAAAGGATAGTTTTGTATTTCCAAATGATGAAAGACCCCACCTTTCTTCCCTATTCTGACTTTGTCCTTTGACTGAGGAAGACCTGTTTGGATATCTTTGTGTTATATTTTGTACTTTGAAATGGCTACTGTAGCAGCAACAGCTGGAGCATCTGCACCACCACCACCACCACCACCACCACCAAGAGGACCACCACAACAGTACATTGGTGGTCAGGAAGATGAGGAGGAGGAAGAGGAAGAGGAGGAGGGGACAACATGGCTGCCTGAACAAAATACCCCATACAAGCCCAGGTCACACATTGTATGGGAGTTTTTTTCACTCCCAGAGGGCAAGAAAAAAGTTAATGCGGCCAAGGTAACTTGTCGAATCTGTGGCATGGAACTCTCAAGGGGCAATCCAGACAAAAAATATTCCTTTGGTAATAATACCATGATTCGACATATGACCCGGAAGCATCCAAATAACTATTCTCGTGCAGAGGTCAGGGAACTGGCCAGTAACCTCCCCCAGTATTCAAGGACCACCTCCAAAAGAAAGCAACCCACTCCATCGGGACCAGAAACAACAGAGATGATGCCTTGTATTCAACAAAGATTCGAGGATTTCCGAATCACATGTATTCATTGTGGCAAGCTCATTGCCTATGGTGAAAAGAGCATGAAGCTCGTCGTCCTTGCTGGTGACAATCACAAATGCCCCAAAAAACTGTAATTTTTTCCATTTTTTGTTTTTTGCTCCTGTTGAGCCATTTACAATTCCCTGTTTTTTGTTTCTCCCTATAAAAAATAAAAAAAAAATATAAAACTGTTTTGAAAAGCCAAAAAAAGTACAAAATGTTCAAAAAAACATTAAAAAAATATAAAACAACAAAAAGAAGAAAAAAACAGTTCTTTTTAGAACTACCTTTCATTTATAAAAATAAACCTATATTTTTAATGAATCTCTGTCAATTTTTTTTTCTTAGGGTACGCGTACCGGGGCGCGCCCCCCCAAAAAATAGAAAAAAAAATTTAATGAAGGAGTTAGCATGAGGGAAGAACACAAAGAGAGTAATGTTAAAATAAAGAGAGCTACAGGATGAACACAAAGGGATTGTTTATTACATAGTAAAAAACAGAGAAGGTGTAATAGGGTGAAAGTGAGAAAAGTAAAATGACTAAAGGAGCGAAAGAAGGGAAGAGAGAGGAAGAAGACTAAAGTAGAGATAGTGGGAGAATGTGAGTGGGTGTTAAAAGAAAAAAAGGACAGAAAAAAATTGAGAATGAAGGGTAGTGGCGTAACTGGGATAAATGAAGAACGGTGAGGGAGGGTAAGAAAAGACCAGTTAGTATAAGTAAATAGGGGTGAAAGAGGGTGAAAAATTGAATTAGGATAAGACATGCGGAGTGACAAAGAGAAAGGACAAAGAGAGTTAAGGAAACAGTACCTGAATGGGTTTGAGTGAAACAGCAAAGAAAGATAAGTAATGCCGTGTGTGTGACTTATAGGGAGTCAGTGGGTGTAGGTCGGGGTGTGGGTGTGTAAGGTGTGTCTGTGGGTGTGGCTGTGTGGGGTGTTTTGGTGTGCGTGAAGGTGAGGGTGTGTAAAGTATGTGTGAGCAGTGTATGGGTGTGCGGTGTATATGTGTGCGATGTATGTGTGTGTATGGAATGTGTGTGTATATGTGAAGAGTGTGTGTGGGGGGATTTTATGTGTGTATGAGGTGTGTGTGTGGTGTGTGTGTGGGGTGTATGTTAGAGGTGTGTGTATGTGTTGAGAGGGGGATGAGGTGTGTGTGTAGGAGTAAGGTAAATAATTAAGAAAAACAAAATGAGTGAAGAAGCAAAGGAAGGGAACAGAGGGTAAGTGAAGTAAAGAATAGGGATTGAAAGAAGTTGAATATGAGAGGGGAAATAGGGAAATTGGAGTAAATATAGAGAATAAGAATAAGTGAGGGAAGCAGAATAAAGACACAGGAGGGATGTTGGTTGAGAAAATATTAGTAAGCTTAAAGCAAAGGGTGATGACAAACTACATTTTTTAGTCACACTTACCATATAATTAATGTAAACTTAATTACATATTTTTACTACACTTTGTATCTGTGAAAGAGAGAAGAAAAAATAAGTTAGAATTAGTAAAATATGTATTTTAAATTAAAAGATACAAATGAAGAGGTTAAAAATCATAACAGTGTATTTAGAAATAAAGTAAGAGTGATACACAGAAAGGGAAATAAAGTAAGGTAGAAGGACAAAAAGAGAGAAAAAGAAATAGAAGGAGAGCAAATTACTAAGAGTAAGGAATATAGATTCACTGACAGAGAGGAAGAGAAGAACAGAGAAATGAACTGAACGTAAGAAAGATACTAAAACAATGTGAGTTAGCAAAACTAAATCAGGAAACAGTAGTAAGTAAAAAGATAATGACTGAGACAGAAAACAGTCTAATTAAGGATGCATTTAGAAGAATGAGGAATAGAAGATAACTGAGAGTAAGTGAAGAACAGTCATAGAGTGAAAGGATGAAGGGAGAGAGGATAATATACAACGATTGAGGGAAATGGAGTGAGGAAGTTGGTAGACAGACACACTAAGAGAAAAACTGAGTGAGGTGGAGTACAATGAGTGAGAAAAGGAAATGAGTAAGGGAGCAAAAAAAGGAAAGAGAGGAGAAGACGACTAAAACGGTGGTACTGAGAGAAAATAATTTGGTGATGAAAGTAAAGAGAAGGACATTGAAAGAAAGGAAATGAGGGATAGTAATGGAACCAGAGTAAAAGAAATGGGATGAAGAACGATGAGAGAGGAGCAGTGAAGTTGTTTTAAAAGAAATGATAGAAGGTAGATAAACACAAGTGAACATAACACAAGGAGACTGAGGCACTGAGGACATAGAAGTAGTGAACGAAAAATAGAGAGAAGAGGTCAAAAGTAAGGAGCAAACAAAGATAAGCGAGGGAGAGTGGGTGATTTATAGTGATAGAGTGCGATAATACTGCTGAGTGAGTAAACAGGAATTACTAAAAGAGCAAAGGAGGAAAATACGGAAAAGGGAAGTAAAGCAGAGAGACTGAAAGCTGAAAAGTTATGCAAGGGAGAGAGGGGATGCAGATGAGAATGAGGGGTTGTCAAAGAAGTGGAGTAAAGGAACGGGGGTTACAGAGAGTGAGAGAAAGACATTATAAGTGAGTAAAAAGAGCTGAAAGAGGATGGAAAAAGGAAAGTGAGTGTCAGAGAATGGGAATACAATTTAATTTACACAATCCAAAGTATAGAATAACTTTTACAACATGTTACATAGTTTATTTTTGCTGTTCTCAGAATATATTGAATTTCACTTAAAACAGTGAGTTCAAATTACTCATCATATGACAGCGGGAAAAAAAACACAATCTAAAAGATTGTGTTTTAAAAAAAACCTTAGATACTGACAAATGACAAATGTACACTAATCTTTGATTGACTTACTTTTCCTTTAGGCCAAATAGTATATCATAGAGATCCTTTTCTCATTGCAAAGTACTCTGCTGTTCACTAAAAAATCCATTTCATCGACTTTCTAGAAGAAAATCTCCAAGAACATCTGAAATATTTTCATTATTTTCATATACTCCTTTTTTTCAGTCATGACTCTTTACTCATTCCTGTACCTTTCCTTTTGGCCAAATAGTGTCAGATGTATGAGTATATTTTCAAATTAATTCTAAGAAACTCTGAAATGACCTTTTTTCCGACGTTCTGAAAGAAAGGCTCATACAAAATTTTCACAATATTTAAGTATTTGTAAAACCATCTCTGACTCACTCATGTTCATCATTTTGTATAATACTAATATCACTTACTATGAGATCCACTTACAGTACCTATATGACAAGTCAATTTTTTATATTACCTGGATCACTTTTACTCAGAATATATTTTTAAACAGCAAAATAACCTTTATTAACTGCTCCCGTCTTCATAGGCCAATTACCTTTACCTAAATTTTGGTTGTAAAAACACTAGGTATGAATTTTTTAAGCCAAAAGGCAAACGTTGTTTGAAAGTCAAATGAGTGTCGTTACATTGGGTGCAACCTTTACAACTTTTTAAATAGCATGTGTAATGCCCTGATGTTGTAGAAGGACCGTCATGAAAAATAATAGCTACAGTTGCAAAGGTTCTTCCTGATATCGATAACTGAGAAGCCACAAAATTTTTAATAGAAGTTGTCAATTTAGTTCCATCAGGTCTTCATCGTTGGAACATTAAAATGACATACTGACCATAATTTTGAAGAAATAATGTGGACAGCATTGTAGACTTACATTGGGTACACACCATATTGTGATCCGCTGCTTTAACTAGATTATTAAAAGGCATTGATTTGCAGTCTGGCCATCAAATTTAATTTTTAAAATGTCAATTCCATCTCTATTTTTGTAATTCACAAAACCAACAACATGACCCATTGCTCCATTTACCAGACCTCTTTCAACATTTAAATTCCTTCTCAAAATGATACGACAATTCAAACACACATTCAGAGTCTTTTCAAAACCAGCAGTTTTAGATATAGTCTTCTCTAATGAATCCAATTTTGATTTCGAATTTTCAGACAAAATAATTGTTGCTCCTTTATGCTCTATTTTATCTGTAGCTTCCAGTTTCACTATCTCTTCATTTTCTAACTTTAACATTTTGTTGTTGAACATGGAACATTCTTTCAGAGTTGGCATCAAACATATGCCAGATTTCTTCTCGTTAATTTTCTTAAAAATATTCTCTGGAAGAATGTTTTCATTTGGGTACAAATTTGAAATTAACCGTCCATGTAAAGCTTCTTTCCCTTGCTGACTTACTTTTCCGATTCTTACATCTTGTAAAATATTTTTATAATCTTCATCCTATGCCTGCAGCATATTTTGAAGCAGTTCTGCATATTTGAAGTTTAACCATATATTAACGTTTCCAATGCTTCCTAGGCATTTCCTGGTATCTTCATGCGTGAGCATTTTGAACACAGGTTGTCCTTTCACTGGAGTCAACTGCAGAAGATCTCCAAAAACAATAATATGTTTTCCTCCAAATAAGACATCATAGTCTGTTCTAAGAATTTCTTGCATTCTCAAATGCACAAAAGCAAGCATTATATTTGACACCATGCTTACTTCATCAATGATAAGAAGTTTCATTTTCTTCAGGACTCTCGAAACTTCGGAACACGCATCTCCAGATAGCTTGTGATATTGCAATTTGTTATCATGCTCCACTGGCAGCATCAGTAAATGATGTAAAGTAATCCCTTTAATGTTATGTGCAGCCAGCCCAGTTGGAGCAGTAACAACACAAGACAGCGGTGATTCAGTCCTTTTCTGCAGATAAGTTGCAATTGCTTTAATCAGAAAACTTTTTCCAGTTCCCGCTTCTCCACTCACCTACAGTTGGACTGGTTTAAAAGATGTACATGAGCACTCTTTTTTCTCATGAGTGAATCCATGTTCAACCTGATCTGTGACTTCGTCATATATCTGTTTCTGCTCAAGGTTTAGTTGTTTCACCAAATCTTCTAAGTTAACTACATCATCTTGAGCTTGTTCCATAGCTCTTTCCACCTCATCCATGGCAGTGGCAGCTTCATTTTGAATAATTGGTCCTCCAAGTGGATCCTGACTCAATGAAGCAGTACTCTGACTGTCTTGAGAACTGTCTCTAGCAATCTCTGCAGCAATTGTGGCTTCTTGCTCTATTTCTTCGTTCAACATTTGCAGATAATTTGGAAAAACAGGACATTCCATGGTATCCTTGGTTGCATTAAAAGAATCTTCATAACAGAGAAAATCTCCAAGTAGTTCCTCTTCTGTACGCCATGGCTTAAAGAGTTGCAAAAGAGCTAAATAGTAAAATTCCCTTTTCTCTGGATTTTCGCAACTCAATTTTCGATGATTAATCAAATGGCCTTTTTTTTGTCTCACTAGACATCCTTCACACCCAATGATAGCATATATTCCATTGTTAATATCTTCTCTGATGGTTTTCTTATAAATATAGTTTTGCAGAACTTCATACAAACAACTGTTCTCAAGATGACTACTTCTATTTGGATAGTATGTATACAACATGTTTGTCTTCAAAATATCTGTACTTTCTGGTTCTTTCTCCGCCAAATACTCTATTTCTTGTACAGATTTCAAAACTCGATTTCATGTTGCAGCAAGACCTAGACTCACCCAAACGATGGTTGTAGATTTGGCATAGAGACTTGCTGACGACAATCGATCAGAACATTCATATGCTCCAATTTCTCGATGCGACAACATCTTCAGACTGTAACTGTATAATTTCTTGCTTAGACTCTTTTCATGTAAAATGTCCTCCCACATTTCCTTCAGTTCTGTCTTTTCTTTTTTTGTGATGTAAGACGTCACATATCGAGCCACAGCAATAGAGTTGTCAGCAACAAATTGAATATCCATGTTAGCATTCCACATGGACAAAATCACTGGGTTGTAGTCGTTGATGTACTTGGACTCTACGTTTCTTTTTAAATTGTATGTATTTTTGGGTGATTTCCTCGTCACAGTATGTCGCAGAGAAGACATCAAATTATTTACTCTTCCTTTAGAAATCACTGGTCGTGGAAAGCTGAAACGACATTTTGTGTAGAACTGAATATTCGGCGACAATACTTTCCACAACGATGGGATTGAAAGCGTAAAACTTGTTGCCTTAAACTGTTTTCTTCGGTAGTTTTCGGAACAGCACATGTTGAATACTCTTCAATGAACCTCATCAGTGTCTCATCCGAATCTGTTCCAAATTTGGGTGCATCTTTAATCCACAACAACATGTATGTGAGGAACACCTCTCGCTTGATACTCTCCAAGGGGAGGATTTTTTTTGTTGGTAATAAAAGACATCATAGCTTCAAATCTATGATTGAAATATCTGCATACATTCACTGGATCCAAAGAACACAGTTCTCCAGCAGTTTTGAATTCTATATTTTGTATATTTGCATTTGCCTCTCGTAGAAATTGAAGTAAGTGGTCCCATGCATACTCGGCACAGCTAAGAGTGAGGAACCATGTAGGAGTTCCTAAGTTTCTTAGCATACATTTCAATTCCCCATGACGACGGTACCAATACTCGTTTGTACCACGCTGACATGCCATGAGATTGATTAGATGAGATTCCAAAATATTATCTTGCAGATTCACTTTCTCCATAAAGTCCCTCGCCAAAACATTTTGCAGATGTGCTCCACTTTTCAGTATATGGTTTACTGCATAAGAAAGCCCAGACAAGTCACTTTCATACAGTAAATGAAACAAATAGGGAATGCTTTGACGAAACTTTGGATCTTCAGCATATAATCTTACAGTTCGATATTCAGATGCAGGAATTTGAAGTGGTCGATCGTCATATCGTCCACCTCGACCTGTTGGAAATAGCTGTGGAAAACTTTCTTCCCATACACTAATGGGACTTCCTTTTGCTGCTTTCATTTGAAACAATTCAATTGCATTCCCCATTACTTCTTTGGAATGCAAAGGATGAACAGTATAATGTTCATATATTTCTTCACCTCTAGACACATCAACTTTTTCAATTTGGCCGCCTGAACAATCACTGTCTTCACCTGCAGCTGTTTCCTCTGATGCAACACATACATCTTTGTAATACTCATTGTTTTTTACTAAATACAACGTTGCCTTTTTGACTTTCCTAACATCCACTAAATCTTGCCAGATTTTCTTACTCTTTGTCGGAACCCCATTAACTAGAATAACTAAAGGTTCCTCTTCTACTTTTTCTATACCAATTGTATCAATATTTTTTTTGAAATCTAGAGGCAAATAAACAACTCTTCCCTTTAATCCTCTCTGCAAATCTGTAGGAGGCAATTTCCCTATCTTAGGCTCCATGCGAACAATTGCCTGAAAAGGATGGACACATTGAATCAAAATAGACTCATATGTATTTAAATCCATCAATTCACGGGGAATGTCTACCAACTCCAGATTAATATGAACAGCTCTAGCAGGCATTCTGTTTTGATTTAATTTATCATAACAATATTTACAAATACGCTGATCAGAACTCAAATCAAAACAATTCTCCACCCACAAATAAGTTGCAAAATCCTTCCACTCATAATTATTCATCTTTTCACTTTTTACGTATAAATCAACTAATCTAGTTTGATGTTTATAATGACTTCGTCGACAACACACGCAAGTAAAATTCGGCCTTTCACTTGATTTCACCTTAAACCTGGTAATTTCCTGCTCAAACTTTTCTGTACTTGAAATCTATACATTGTCTTCCACAATACCTTGAATTGCTGTGTCAATTTCTACACTGTCCTCTTTTTCACCAAAATACCAAATCTCAATTTCTTCACAAATCTTCTTCACATCTAATTCAGTTCCATGCAAAAGAGCACTGTTTAATTGTTTAAGCTTAAGTGCTGGACTTTTTGCATAATACAACATTCTCACTAATTTCCTCATTTTGGTATGATGCACTGCTAACATCCTAAAATGATGAAAAACACTCTGACAGACTTTTCTAGAAAGACAAGCCAGTGAATGCCCTTGCAAACCTGTGTTTTCTCTCACTCTGCAAGGATCTAAGTCTTGCAACAACTTCACTTTCTGCTTTAGACTTTTCTTACTATATGTACGTAAGAAATTACAAAACAAATCAATTGATTCCTGTCGCACACTACAAATACGACTACACTTCCAAGTGTACACTGGACCCTTAGTACGTCTCCCTAAAACTTCATCAGTTAACACCTCTTCTTGTTCTCTAGGCACAAGTTTCTCTTTTTCAATCGGACAACCGTCTTTCACTTCATACGCTCGACCACTGGTGTCAACTGCATGCACTAAATCATTCTCCTGGAAGTAACTCTCCTCATTAAAAAATGGCTCACAACTTGAACTGTGCATCCATTCGCCTGAAAAAACTTTACAAAAATTAGTCCGATTGAGTACTCTTTTCCATCTACTGTTTGATTTGAAAACATCAATTGTCTTGTTAAGTGTCCTAATTCTATTGAATATTAAAATAAATAATTTTTTCTTAACTTCAAAAGCCTGATCAACAATCTTCTCTACACTTTTCTTTTTCTTATAAAAAGCAGCTCTCTGTTTACCTTTCCTAATGTTTTTTAACAAATTTAAAACCACCCTATTGCGAAACATTCGTTTACGAATGTCTCTAAACTGATTCTGCCTTCTATTCCTATACATATTATTCTCTCCTGCTCCAGTTGTAGGATTCTTTGAGGTTCTCTCCTTCCTTTTCAAATTTATTCTCTCATTCTCTTTTTCTACATGCTGTCCAACATTTTTTTTTTATCTACATATGTTCCGTAAGAAAGACTTAGTTGTCTTACCAGGAGCTTTGTTCATGTTTTTCGAAGTATTTGTTGTGGAAGAGTGCTGTAATTCCGTTGCTGTTCTTGTTTTTTGGCGGTTATCTTGTTTTCTTCTCCTTTCCCTTGAGGGCATCTTTGCTTACTCTTGAAATCTTGATTTCAATCTGTGTTAAAGAAAGAAATAGTACATTATAGACCACTATTACCAAACAACAAAGCAATGACAAAAAGCAAACGGTCTATTCAGGGTTTCAGATCAGGAGAGGATTCTCCAGGGGTGCACAAGAGGTGAGGCCTGTATTGAAGAGTGTAGTGGAAGAAAGCTCTGTCCACAGGTACAAAGAAGATGAGACCTGTGTCTAAGAGTCCAGTAGGGGATAGGCTTCATGAAGTCAAGTCCACTGCACTCTTATACACAGGCGTCACCACCTATGCTTCCCAGGAAAGGCCTCTCTCCCACTACAGTCTTGAACATAGACCTCTGTCCCTCTGGACATGCCTCACATCATCTGCACAATCTACTTCCTAATCTCAGGTAACACAAGTGACATGATTGTGAAAAGGTCAAATTTTTTTATGTAATCATGCACACACAATTTATTCTTTCTCAAAAATGTAAAAGACATTAATTTGCCCCAAACAATTTTCAGTAGTGTAATGAAAAGCTTATACATATGACCGTTTCTCTGTTTTTCAAATTTTATTCTAAAAAAAGATTATGAGGCCTAAGCAGGAGTGCTCATGTGATGAAGCCTGTCCAGGGGAGCACAAAACGTGAGGCTTGTGTCCAAGAGTGCAGTGGACAGGACTAAACAGGAGTAGTGTGCAAAAAAAAGATGAGCCTCATTTATAAAGCCCTGCGTCAGTTTTGCGCTACTGATGCGTCACTTTTTGTGACGCATTGGCGGCATAAAACATGTACCTTGTTGCGCCATATTTAAAAAGTGACGCATGTAGGTAGATGCGTCACTTTTTAAACCTCTGCACCACATTATACCTCTTTCAGGTGTAATGTACACAGAGGGGTCATTTCTCCACCAAAAGCCTCTTAATAGTGACGCAGTGAAATATATGAGATTTCACTGCGTCACTTTTAGGATACTGTTACGTCAAAATCTTGCGCCTGCCTCACAGCAGATATAAGACTGAGGCAAACGCTTTCACATGCAGCTTTCCCCATGTGAAAGGATGCATTGCTGGAGTAGAAGCATTCCATTTCATTACTGAAAACTCACTATTTTACAAAATACATTTCCTCTCTCTTGCAAACAATGCTACCAAGCATTACCAAAAAAATAACACAAACCAACAGCAAAGAAGCTCAGTGTGCTTCCTAATCTGAGGTAACACAGGTGACATGATTGTGAAAAGTTCAAATTGTTTTATGTAATCATGCACACACTATTTATTCTTTCTCAAAAATGTAGAATTCATTGATTAGTCCCAAAATCGATTTTTCAATAACATTTTAGAAACACAGTGCAGGTCCTACTATTTAAACTTTCTCAAAAATGTAAAACTCATTAATTTGCAGCAAAAATATTTTAGTAGTGTAATGAAAAGCTTATATATATGACCTTTTCTTTGTTTTTCAAATGTTATTCTAAAAAAAGATTATAAGGCCTAAGCAGGAGTGCTCATGTGATGAAGCCTGTCCAGGGGAGCACAAAACGTGAGGCTTGTGTCCAAGAGTGCAGTGGACAGGACTAAACTGGAGTAGTGTACAAAAAAAAGATGAGCCTCATTTATAAAGCCCTGCGTCAGTTTTGCACTACTGATGCGTCACTTTTTGTGACGCATTGGCGGCATAAAACATGTGCCTAGTTGCGCCATATTTAAAAAGTGACGCATGTAGGTAGATGCGTCATTTTTAAAACCTCTGCGCCACATTATACCTCTGTCAGGTGTAATGTACACAGAGGGGTCATTTCTCCGCAAAAAGCCTCGTAATAGTGACGCAGTGAAATCTATGAGATTTCACTGCGTCACTTTTAGGACACTGTTACATCAAAATCTTGCACCTGCCTCACAGCAGGCATAAGACTGAGGCAAACGCTTTCACATGGGGCTTTCCCCATGTGATAGGATTCTGACACCTAAGCAGGAGTGCAGATGAGATGAAGCCTGTCCAGGGGAGCACAAAAGGTGAGGCTTGTGTCCAAGAGTGCAGTGGACAGGACTAAACTGGAGTAGTGTGCAAAAAAAGATGAACCTCATTTATGAGGCCCTGCATCAGTTTTGCACTGCTGATGCGTCACTTTTTGTGACGCATCGGCGGCATAAAACATGTACCTTTTTGCGCCATATTTAAAAAGTGACGCATGTAGGTAGATGCGTCACTTTTTAAACCTCTGCGCCACATTATACCTCTGTCAGGTGTAATGTACACAGAGGGGGCATTCCCCCGCAAAAGCCTCGTAATAGTGACGCAGTAAAATCTATGAGATTTCACTGCATCACTTTTAGGACAATGTTACGTCAAAATCTTGCACCTGCCTCACAGCAGGCGTAAGACTGAGGCAAACTCTTTCACATGGGGCTTTCCCCATGTGAAAGGATGCATTGCTAGAGTTGCATCATTTTTGTGACACACTCCAGCAATTCCTCACTTTTGCGCTTACAGATACATCAGAAATACTGACTTATCTGTAAGTCCTAAAAACATGATGCGTCATACATTAAATATAATGCACCATTGGTGTCACAAGGAGTGCACAGTTAAAAGTGACGCATCGCTGTTTTCATAAATAAGGCTCTCAGTGTGCTTCCTAATCTGAGGTAACACAGGTGACATGATTGTGAAAGCTTCAAATTATTTTATTTAATCATGCACACACTTTTTATTCTTTCTCAAAAATGTAAAAGCTATTAATTTGCCCCAAAATCGATTTTTCAATAACATTTTAGAAACACAGTGCAGGTCCTATGTACAATCATTCCATTTCAGTCTTGAAAAGTCACTATTTTACAAAATACATTTCCTATCTCTTGCAAACATTCCTACCAAACATTACCCAAAAAATGAAACAAACCAACAGCAAAGAAACTCAGTCTGCTTCCCAATCTGAGGTAAAACACGTAACATGTTTGTAAAAGATTCAAATATTTTTATATAATTATGCACACACTATTTATTCCTTCTTATAAATGTTAAAGCCATTGATTTGCACTAAAATCGTTTTTCAATTACCATTTTATGAACAGAACACAGGTCCTATGTACAAGCATTCATTTTCACTACTGAAAGCCATTAATTTGCCCTAAAATCGTTTTTTATTTAATATTTTATGAACAGAGCACAGATCCTATTTACAAGCATCCATTTTCACTACTAAAACCCATTGTTTTGCACTAAAATCGTTTTTCAATTAACATTTTAGAAACACTGCACAGATCCTATATACAAGCATTCATTTTCACTACTGAAACCCATTGATTTGCACTAAAATCGTTTTTCAATTACCATTTTAGGAACACAACACAGGTCCTATGTACAAGCATTCATTTTCACTACTGAAACCCATTCATTTACCCTAAAATAGATTTTTAAAATAACATTTTAGATACAGAGTGCAAGTCCTATGTACAACCATTCAACTTCACTACTGAAACATCACTATTTCACAAAATACAAATCCTCTATTTTACAAATATAGAAACCATGCATTTTCAAAAAGCATCACACAAACCAACAGCAAAGAAAATCAATGTGCTTCTTAATCTGAACTCTCTATCTAAATTTATCATAACTCACCTTTACAAATGCTTTAGGAGATTCAGAACAGCGTCAGATACACACACCAATATTTCTTTAGCAGAGCAAAAGGTATGTTCTCCAGGCACTGCAACCATTAATGGCACAGAAAACTCTAATTCTACACACATATTGCTCATGGTAACCAATCAAAACTCTTCCCTCTGTATTTTCAAACCAACACCCTCCCCCCCTCAGCCCTTTCTACCTGATACCATAGCAACTCCCTCCTCAATGAGCTCCCAGGGTTAAAAGTTTATTCTACAATGTTGCAAATGAAATCAGCAAGCATGTTTGACCTCTCAATACACCAGCTTTTCCACTGCAATCTTTCTTTAAATGACTTTTTCTTAACCATTCAAATTACTTCTTTCACATAACAGAACCATGCACCCTAACTTTCAGTTTTCAACTATCTCAATCCACCAATCATTGCTTGTGATTCAAGAGCACTGAAACTCCACAGTTTTTTTGCAAACTCCTACTGTTCCAACTGCCATTTCATTACTACACTTCATCTGACTGCACCAAAACCTCCTCTCACCATGTACTCTGTCTGGATTATTGGACATAGCTACATTCACTGGGCTCAAAGGTATGCAGCTACCAGAAATTTTCACAACCTTGATTTACCAAATGTGCACATAAAATGGATTGGCCAAAGAGGATTGAGATGTCATGTTATGTTATGTTATGTTATGTTATTAAAATTTCTTGAGCGCACAGCTGCCCCAGCAAAGGGGCGTCCTGGCGCTTTGACAGATGCTATAACATAACACACTAAAAAGACTAGCCAGAAACTGGAAAGAGGAAAGTTTTAATGGCCTGCCTGAAGGCGAACATATCCTCAAGAGCACGAATGTGGACTGGTAACGAGTTCCATAGGCCAGCCGCTAGAACCCTAAAAGAACGGCCACCCATCCTGCTCAACCAATCAATTGATACCATTGGTGAAAACCTTTTACCATCTGCCACACCCTGACCTCATAATTTTGCACTGTGGTGGAAATGACCTAGGTACTTTGACTAGGGTAGGTCTGGAGATGCTTTTAAAGGACACCTTTGGGCAATTGATGACAATTTTTCCACAAACTGCCATGGTATATTCCAATATATGCCAAAGACAGAAATGGAACTGGTCCAACCAATTTTGTCAACAATTTGAGAAAGCACGGAAACATGTGAATAAATCTGTTTCTGCTTACATGAGAGACTATGGAATGGGTTCAATATACAACAACAACTTGCGTTACAACATGCAAGATATCTACAGAGGAGATGGTGTGCACTTCTCAGATGAGGGGAATAGAATATTCCTCCTGAATTTAAGACTGTGCATTGGTACCTCTGATCACTCCAAATGATTATCTTTTTCTAACTTTTTTCACAATTTTTCACCAAAGTACGCTCCCCGGTACACTTCCCGGTGCGCGTACCGGGCGCTCCCCCCGCGAAAAATATTTTTTTTCCTGCCTATATGGGCCTCCTAAGACCCCCTCAGAAAACCTAGAGGGTCAGGGAGTGCCTATCATGCCCCCTTATACCCATTCCCAATGTTGTTTCTCCTCCATTTTCTGTCTCAAATCTACCAAAACACAAAATGGAGGACTCCCGTAGCGCTGCCGGTACGCGTACCGGGGCGCGCACCGGGAAGCGCTCCCAAAAATGTTAAAAGTTAATTTACATAAAAACCACTGGAGACACTTTCACCAAATATAGAATAGGCCATACTACATACCAGTCCCTACCATTTTCCCAAATTTGGTGGAATTCCATTGAGCCATTTCAGCTGTAGCACTGTCTAAATATCCTGAGGTAAATTACATGACAAAAACACATCTGAAGTGTTAGAATTTACAACCAATTAAAATGTTACTTTCATTTTCTACTTTTTTTTCCTGACATTTGATTGGTTATGTACATGAATATAAATGACAAATGAGAGGGAATCACGGCCATTTTGACTACAACTACCTGAGGTACATCTTGAAAGGATTTTCGCATTTTTTCTTCTTCACCTCTCTGTAAAGTAAGTTGATAATTTGTAAGGGGCACTTTAAGTTAATTTGTAAAAACATTTTCTGATAGTTATTTACTGTCCCTCTGCTATAGTTATAGATAGAGATAGGCTCCTCTGTTATATTTATGGATTGACTTAGGCTTCTCTGCTATAATTATGAATTTACTTACGCTTCTTCACAGGCACTTTTTTATATTTCTACTTCCTGCCTGTTACCATACACTGCCCAAAGTTAACTTCACTGTTAAAAAATCAGAACTACCTGTCTGAACTTAAACCCAACAGTGCCCTAACTCTACTGATATAGTTATTTTTTATGCAATTTACAGCAAAAAAATGGAAGGGGAGCAAGAAAATATCAATGTTTCCTTCGAGATTACATATGAGGAGATTCTTAATGAAGATTTTGTTGAAGAAGATTTTATGGATCAGTCTTTGAATCAACAATTTATTGAATGTTTACAAGATATAGAAACATGCATTTTTGAGGAGATTCCAGATGATCTAATGCTGGAAGTTTTATTGAACTATGAAAATTCTAACCAATACATTTTTATTTAATAATTAAAAATTGTTTGAGACATTATTCATTTTTATATCTAATTCATGAAGTACTACCAAAATAATTATGTTTATATTATAGTATAAAGTGAAACTTACAGTATACTGTGCAATTTTAAAACATCATAAGGGAGCAGGGTAGACTACCCATGATCCCCTAGGTCTTCTCAGGGAGTACTTAAAGGATCTGTATCTGCTTTCCTGACAGACTATGGTATGGATTCCATATACCACAATAACTTCTGTAACAACATGCTAGATATCTACATAAAAGAAGGTGTACATTGAATTTAAAACTCTGCATTGGTACCTACATGTTGGTACTTAAATCACCCACACAACACAACAACTCTATTCCGAGCTACCCTACCTCTAAGCACTTTAAATTATCATTTTACTGTTTCACTGAGTTTTCCCCATGTGTGGAGGGGAGGTGTGTGTGGGGGATGGTGGGGTGTGTCTGTGAGGTGTGTGTGTGTATGTGTCGGGGGGGTGAGGTGTATAGGTGTATGTAGGTGTATGGGGTATGTGGGTGTGGGTGTGTGTGTGGGTGTGTAAGGTGTGTGTGTGGGTGTGTGGGGTGTTTGAGTGTAGGTGGAGGTGTGGGTGTGTGAGGTGTGTGTGGGAGGTGTGTGGGTGTGGGGGGTATGTGTGTAGGATATGTGTGTATGTGTGGGATGTGTGGGTGTGTCTGTGAGGTGTGTTTGTGTGTGTGTGGGGGGGGAGGTGTGTGTGTGGGATGTGTGGGGTGTGTCTGTGAGGTATCTGTGTGTGCGTGTGTGTGTTGGGGGGGGTGAGGTGCGTGTGTGAGTGTGGGTGTGTGGGATGTGTGGGTGTGGATGTGTAAGGTGTCGGTGTGGGGGTGTGGGGTGTTTGGGTGTGGGTGGAGGTGTGCGTGTGTGAGGTGTGTGTGGGGAGTGTGTGGGTGTGGGGGTGTGTGGTTGTGTGTGTGTGGGTGTGTGTGGGACGTACTTGTAGGTACCTAAAACAGCCACAGAACCCAATAGCTCTTTTCAGAGCTACCCTACCTGTAATCACTCAAAATGATTCTTTTACACTATTATTTTCACTATTTTTCACCAAAGTACGCTCCCTGGTACGCTCCCCGGTGCGCGTACCGGGCGCTCCCCCCGCGAAAATCGAAAAAAAATGCAATTTTTGTTTTCACCCGCGGGACCCTTTTATGGCCCCCACATCAAACCTAGGGGGTCAGGGGGGGTCTACCCTGCCCCCTTTTGATTATTTCCCCCTTTGTTTTTACCACCTCTTGTGTCTCGATCCTACCGAGACACAAGATGGCGGCCGCTCTGGACTGTTTGAAATGTTTACAGACACCCGAGAGCCAATCAGCTTTCTGTGCGCAAGTCGCGTGGCGTGCCCGGAGCGCTCCCCGGTGCGCGTACCGGGGCGCGCCTATAGATATATACATTTTTTGGATCCTGAATTACTCAAAATCCTCTGGAGCACATATCTTGAGACATAGCAAAGGCACATCGGGCTACCAGTCCCTACAATTTTGCCAAGTTTGGTGAAAATCCATTCAGCCGTTCGAGCTAAAAGTGAGACCGACCGCCCTATGGAAATTAACATGGGGAAAACACGTTTTGGGACCCCCCTTTTATCTCAGCCCCCGCTTGACGAATCCCCCCCAAACTTTCAGGGAAGGAGCGAAGAGCCGCGAGGCAAAGTTGAGGAAAAATTCAGGCAGATTCCTCAACCGGCGCCAAAGTTATTCCCAATAGAATGTTGCGATTTCCCTATGGAAAACAATCCTAACTATAACTACCTACTGGCGACCGCCAGTAGGTAATATATATATATATATATATATATATATATTAATTGAAAAAACAATAGGTTTCACACACATTATAGTTAGGAATTAGCATTTAAAAAACCATGCAAATTCATTGAAAAAACCATAGGTTTCACACGTTATAGTTAGCTGAACATTTCTCTCATACAAAACCTTTGAAATTCCTCCGTTATAGTTAGTTCAGCTAACTGTAACTTGCGCGTCCGCAATGCACTGCTGATGACGTCACATATTACATCACTCATGACATGGTCAGTGACATCACTCATGACATCACTGATGACATCTCAAATGACATCCCTGATGACATCACTGATGACATCATCCAGTGAATGTGTGTCTTACTGAAAAATAAGGTCGATGAAAGAATAAATGGGCAAATAAGTGTCTAAATGGATTTTTTTTGTAAAATTGATTGTATAACTGACTTATTAAGTATATCTTAGTAAATAGGTGTACTAGCGAGTAATCTTTAAATATTTAAATATCTGTATCAGTGTCTCACTTTGTATATAAGTGGCTGCATGGGTTGGTGAGTAGCTACATGAGTGTATATATGGGTTATTAGTTTTTTTTTGAGTACCAAAATGAGTGTTTGTACAGTTTGGTGGGGAGTATTACTTAGCGCACAGATGCATGAATGACTGACTCACTGTTTGTATGTGTTTTGAAGACAGCATGTGTGCAGGACTGTATGGGTGGATGAGTGTGTGTATGGGTGTGTTAGTGAGTGAATGACTGTCTCAATAGTTTTTTTATGAGTAACTACATATGTTTTAAACTAGTATATGTGAGTATTGATGTATATAAGTGAATATATCTGAGAGCGAGAGATTCTAAGACTTCCTGTATAAATAAGTATGTGTTTCAATAAGTGATTGTTTAAGAGAGTAAGTATGTCTACGATTCTGTAGAAGTTAGTGTAGTGGTGGGTGTATAGCTCTATATGGAAGTAAATGGATATTTGATAGTTTATTTGCATGTGTAAGTATGTGTGTGAGTAACTCTATAGATGAGTTTCGGTGTATAACAGGATATATATGTGTATGAGTACATATGATGAGTGAGTACATGTATGAGTGACTATATAGAACTGTTGGTGAATGAGTGGATGTGTATTTAGATTTTGGGATTACTCAATAGGTTGTTCTAACTGGAATTGGTATCTCCATTTTTTTGAAAATTTTAGTTTCTATTTTTGATCGTGTGTATCAAAGGTTATATTACATTAAGAGGAGGTCTGCCACAAGGATGATGTCATCAGTGATGTCATTTGAGATGTCATCAGTGATGTCATGAGTTATGTCACTGACCATGTCATGAGTGATGTAATATGTGATGTCATCAGCAGTGCATTGCGGGCGCGCAAGTTATAGTTAGCTGAGCTAACTATAACGGAGGAATTTCAAAGGTTTTGTATGAGAGAAATGTTCAGCTAACTATAACGTTTGAAACCTATAGTTCTTTCAATGAATTTGCATGGTTTTTTAAATGCTAATTCCTAACTATAACGTGTGTGAAACCTATGTTTTTTTCAATGAATTTGCAAGGTTTTTTAAATGCGAATTCCTAACTATAACGTGTGTGAAACCTATGGTTTTTTCAGTAAATTTCAAAGGTTTTGTAAATGATAATTTATAAATGCATTAATTATTATGTCTTTCTTTTTATACTAATTTCTTATATTTTTAATATAAATATTTATATTTATTTTATTTTTTAGATTATATTTCATATTCTTATGATAAAATAAGAACAAAACTAAATTGCAAAGTAATTTTTGGATGAATTATTGCTTGACGTCGGTTGCAAGTATAACACAGCTCCAGCAATTCTCTTGGGGCCCTATGCTTACAATTCTGTATCAATCCTTACACCTGCTTCAAGCATGTGCAAGGTTTTGACGCAGCATAAGCTCAAAAGTCACTGAATAAAATGCTATACATTTCACTGAGTCACTTTTGGAGGCCTTGCTGCACCCCCTTCTGCACAAGAAAGCCTCTTCTGGCGCAGCGCTTTACAATGTAATACACCCTCCGGATGCGTCACATTGTTAATAGCACACACCATGGCACATCTTTTGCACCACCGCTGTGTCACAAAAGCGACGCAATGGCTGTGTAAAAGAGGCACAAGGGGATTGGAAATCCGCCCCTAACACCTACAAATTCACCCAGGCACTTTCACCAGCAGCGCAAATTGAAGCATAGACTTGTAACATATTTATGTACATATGATACATTCAAGTGCTTCGGACTTTCTACAGTATACTATAGATAAACACCTTATAGATTTATGCTGTATCAGTTCCTTATAATTCTGCCCTTTCACATTCTCCATACACTAGTAACATATTCATTCATTCATTTATGAACTACACATTCATTCTGACAAACTTTTACACACTAACATAGAAATATAGTTATTTCTTTTACCAGTGAATTTAGTTCTAAAAAGAACAGTTTTTTTTGTTTTGTATTTTTTTTGTGTTTTCTCAACAAATTCCAAGCAGTACAAAAGAATGAAAAAAAGAACAACTAATGTCGAGGACAGCAATGATCCTGCATCCTGCGTTTCATCAAGTCTATAGACTGTTCCCCATAACACAAAAGTTTATCGCAATAAATGTATAGAATTTTAACTTTAGCAAAGTCAGAATCAATATGTGGGTGTGGACTGCTTGCTGAAAATGCTGCTGCCGCAGTTGATGTGCTTGGTGTAGCAGCAGGTGGGTTCTCGTGCAACCTCCGTCTTGCAGCTCGAGCAAAGTTCTTGGGGTGCAAGTTCTTCACGTGTTGCACCATATTTGCTGTGCCAAAGGAGTATTTTTTACTTGGATCACCCCTTGAAAGAGTTGTTTGGCAAATTTTACAGGTTACATTTGGAGCATTAACCTTTTTTGACCTTCTGGAAAAGTGAAAAACTTCCAAATTAGAGCTTCTTTCCTCTTCTTTGGACGTTCTTCAGGAATGAAATCTCCCTCTGAAGAACTGCTGGAAGATGACTCCATTGCTCTTATTATTGTGATATTCCTTCTATTTGAGAAGATTCTCAGAACAAATGCTTCTTCTTAGAAAGTGAAAGTCTGATAATTATAATGGGATGGAAATTTCAACAGTCGCAATAGGAAAAGTTATGAACCAATCAAATCTCTACTTTTAAAGTCACATGTGTAATTCTTTTTAAAAGTAATATATGATTATTACAAGTATTAAAAAAATTCATAGTTATCCCAAATGTCTGCCCTTAGTATGTACATTAAATACATACATGTTTAAAACCAAGTAGAAACATTGCCCCCTTTCGCATATAAAACGCCGTACATGACGTCACACCGAAGCTTTAATGCGACGCGTAACGTCAAAGCATATTCGTACCGTATGCACGGGTACACGCTGAGTATGATAATCAGTACAAACTATGGTGCGATCACCCTCTCAGTGACAAATCAGAGCTCAGGGCGCGCTAAGGAGAATGATTAGAAGTGCTGACTCATTGCAGATCTGATTCTGGGCCTGCCTCTTCGTACATTATAACACCACCCCATCTCACGCTGTTGTTAATTGTTAGTGCCCACACTCATACTTGCACATGCGCGGTGCACGTCCGCCCACACTACCCACATGCCACCATCTAGCATGCTTGCTATCATTTAGCCTGGAAACCAATACATTACCCAATGGCATGTCCCCCAGGGCCATCATTCTTGCAGACCGCGAAAACGCTACCTATGACGGCCCTAGGCTTGGTTTGGTCATTCCCGCGGTTCCCATATAATGCGGGCACTGACGTGAGCATGCTCTCTTTTGCCTGCCTCTGCTGCGGTGATAGACAGACTGTCGAAAACACCCCAGACTCAACGAAACCGCAGCCTTTCAAGACAAAAGACGACAGAAGCAAAGGTAAGAGAAGACGTCACAACATCAGCCTCCACTGTAAATTGTATATGCCTAATGCTATTTTTTTATCCTTTATATGGCTTTCCTACCCCTCAATGGTTTTAAATTGTACTTACATAATTGAAATATTTCTTTATAAGTCACGAGGTCCTATACACCTCTAATCTTAAAAATTGTGCGTGGATAAATTTCTGTGTCGTATTTCTGTACTACGCCATGTGCTTAGGCCTCTGTTATTACTAATTGTGCGTTCATGATAGTATTTTTTTTTCTGCGTCACGAGGCTGTCCCAGGCCTCTATTAACTTATTGATCTTCCTTTGTTTGCTGGAGCTGCAACAGTCTTAACTACGGAATATTAAGAACCCACATTAAAATTCACTTTTGATAGTAGTTACGCACTCAGTTTACGATGACTAATCAAAATGTCCTTTTGTTTCCTTCACCAAACATCGTTCAGAAGCAACCACGGCCTATCAAGCAACAGCAATGGAATTCTCTGCAACCTATTGAATATACTTTGACGTATAGAAGCAGAGTTCAAGTCGAATGGTGAACTCCGGTGGCCGCACTCTTTATACAAGGTAAGCACAGCAGCCTAGATCTACAAAGCCTTCATAGCAATGCATTAGAAATAAGTCGCCATAACGGGCGTCAGTAATGCAGTAGGCACTTCCATATAGACACCACTTGAACGCGGCACTATAACAACTGAAATATACCAGGTACACTGCACTCGTAGAACTGTAGTGTCAGCTTTATTTGTGAAACGAGAGAGGACCATATTATCAAGCCTGGGCGACAAAATTATTGCCACTTTATCGGCAGGAAAGTGCCGCTAAAGTGCCGATAATGGGTTTGATAATATGCTCTATGGCATTCCGATCGAAGCTCATGTTAGATGTGAAATTCGTAGCGCGCACAGCATTGCTTTTTGCCATGCAGTACGTGCTACGAATTTCGTTTTATTAATTAAATTGTGTACTTACCTGCAATGATCCATATGCCTGTTTTTAGCACCCTCCACCCGCCCCTCCCCCTCCCCGCCTCCCTGCCCCACCGTAACTCCCTCCACGGCCCGCGGCTGGCTTACAACAGTCTGACAAACAGATCCACAACCTTATTACGCCACTTTTGAGTCACTTTTAACATGGGTAAAGTGATGCAAGGAGCTAGTAAATCTACGTCTGACTTTTCAAGAAAAAATCTCAACTCCAGACTCTGCGACACAGTTTTAATGTTTTCTCTCTCTCTCACTCTCTGTGACATCATTTCTCTTTCTCTCTTAAACCTAGACACTGCTGTCTGCTTGGACGAGTAGAAGAATTGTTGAAGTGAAGTTGTGAAGTCTACTTCCTTATGTGTTTGGCCGCAAGGTTTATACAACGGTAAGCACAGAGGCCTAGATCTACAAATCCTTCATAGGAATGCATTAGAAATAATTTGGCATAACGGGCGTTAGTAACGCAGTAGGCTCTTCCATATAGACACCACTTGAACGCGGCACTATAACAAGTAAAATGTATGAGGTACACTGCACTCGTAAAACTGTAGTGTTAGCGTTATTTGTGAAACGAGAGAGGGCCATATTATCAAGCCTTGGCAACAAAATTATCGCCACTTTATCAGCAGCAAACTGCCACTAAAGTGGCCATAATAGGTTTGATAATATGCTCTATTGAATTCCAATCGAAGCTCATGTTAGATGTGAAGGACATCTAACATGAGCTTCGATTGGAATTCCATAGCGCATATTATCAAACCCATTATCGCCACTTTAGCGACACTTTCCTGCCGATAAAGTGGCGATAAGTTTGTCGCCCAGGCTTGATATTATGGCCCAGAGTGCGTAGTGTACAGCAGCTTTTCCTTTTTCAGTTTATTATTTCTTCTTTTTCCACAGCGCAGCCAACACGTGTTTCGTCAAGTCAAAATTATGACATCAGACTTCCTCAGGGCAATCAATAATAAACGTGTGGTCATAATACTCTGCAGGTCTTTGGTTCAAAAAATGCTCCAAAGCATGTATCCCCATGTCGTGCTCGATGTTAGTGTACAATGACACTACATCTAGTGTCGCTAGGATCATATCTTCTTCCCATACCATATCGCTCATGATGTTAAGTATATGTTTTGTATCTTCTATATGCGATGGGAGATTGTGTACATGTATTCTTAGGAATGTATCCACATACTCGGAAAGGTGTTCTGTCGGGCCTCCTATACCGGATATGATAGGTCTACCTGGAGGTTTATCTCTGCATTTATGAACTTTTGGTAGTGTATACAAACAAGGTGCTTTAGGTGTTGATACCAATAAATACAAATATTCGTCATAGTCTAAAAGAGACAGATCATACCATTCTTTAAGTTGCATGTTAATTGTCTGGGTCAGGGTTTCCATGGGGTTTCTAGGTCGCTTTTCATAGTATTTTGCATCATTAAGCTGTGAATATGCCTCTTGTTTATAGTCACATGTATCCTGAACAACTATGTTGCCACCTTTATCAGCTCTACGTATAGTAATTTATATTTTGGATCCTAAGGGATTGCTGGTGAGTCATGTTAACTATTAACTATTAAGGTTACTCGACGTGGTTGTCGTAACGGTAACAAGTGTATTGCTGTGGATTGATTTTATATATAGCAACACTTACTTATGAGTTGACAAGTTATATATAGCGTCACCACTCCAGATGTAGTATCACAACCTGTATTCAGAGGTGCATTACTGTTTATAGTTTTAACTTTAGCACTTACTTAAGAACTGATAAGTTACATATAGTGTTACTACTCCAGATGTAGTATTACAATTTGTATTTAGAGGCATTTACAGTTGAATGGCAACAAGTGCAGTACTGTGGAGAGTCTAAACTTTAGTACTTAGATTGTGTACATACAGTGACAATTTTCTTAACAACCAACAGCTATATATAGCGTTATTATTTCAGATGCAGTAGTACAATTTGTACTTAGAGGTACAAATATTGAAGACTAAAGAACGCTATTGGAAGGATTGATTTACAGTATTGAGGGTATGTTGATGCTGCCTCTTATTTCTGAAGCACGGGAGACTTTGTTTGGATTGCATATAAATTGTGACATTTGATTTACGTTTTCCTATAGAAACACTTTTAAATACATATGGGTGACTTTTGAGTGACCTTGGCGCGGGGCTTTTCTTGCTTTTACTTTACCTTAGTCACGCTCATACTAGGGAACTGAGAGGGTGTTTCCTCTTTTGACCCTGTTTTTCTCTTTCCAAATTAATTTGAAACATAATGAGGTTATATGGATTAGAATTTGTTTATTATTGATTGCAGCCCTGAGGAAGTCTGATGTCATAATTTTGACTTGACGAAACACGTGTTGGCTGCGCTGTGGAAAAAGAAGAAATAATAAACTGAAAAAGGAAACAAGAGCGAAAATCAATACTGGAAGACTGTTGTTTATTGATATCTTGAGTGCTCGGAAAGGACTTTATTTACATTGTGAAACTGAACCACGTGCTGGCTTAGTTGTTGAGTCATGGTAACTGGCTCTCTCCTTCTTGGAGCACCAAACTGACTTTGTTTGCTGGATACATACCTATAATTGCTGTGCGCTCATTGTAACTGTTACCGCCCTTTAGGAATTGAAGAAAAAGAAAACGTGGGCTTCGAAACGACGCTGAGCATGCGAAGAGAGTACAACTGCTACACCAAAAAAAAGGAAAGCTTTACATACTATCATAGAACTGAAGGAGCATATTATCAACAAAAGGCGATACATTATCACCGCTTTTATCGACAGAAAACGTCCGATAAAGCAGCGATAATGTGCTAGATAATAGGCCCTTGTTACTTCCCACAGCAGCCCAGGTTCTGGTGTTAACCTGGGCTCCTATGGTTATTCACAAGGGAATATTATCAAGCCCATTATCGCCGCATTATCGGCAGTTTCCTGCCGATAAAAGCGACGCTAATGTATCGCCTTTTTGTTGATAATATGGCTCATTGCTCTTTTTTTGACCAGTAAATTTAGGTGCATATTATCAAGGACCGGTGTTACAATTATCACCGTTTTATTGGCAAGAAACTGCAGATAAAACGGCGATAATGACCATGATAATACGGCCTTGTTATTTCCCATAGAAGCCCATGTTAACAGCAGAACATAGGCTTCTATGGCAATTAACAAGGACGTATTATCAAGCCCACCCTCCCAACATTAATAAAAAACCATAGGCCCTTGTAAATTCCCATAGCAGCCCAAGTTCCGATGTTAACCTGAGCTGCTATGGTTATTCACAAGGGCATATTATCAAGCCCATTATCGCCGCTTTATCGGCAGTTTCCTGCCAATAAAAGCGACGATAATGTATCGCCTTTTGTTGATAGTATGGCCCATTGCTCTATTTTTGACCAGTAAACTTAGGTGCATATTATCAAGGACCGGTGTTAAAATTTTCGCCGTTTTATTGGCAGGAAACTGCCGATAAAACGGCGATAATGAGCTTCATAATACGGCTTTGTTATTTCCCGTAGAAGCCCATGTTAACACCAGAACATAGGCTTCTATGGGAATTTACAAGGACGTATTATCAAGCCCACCCTCCCAACATTAATAAAAAACTCGAGACAATGCAGGTACCCGGAGCTGGAAGGTCATTTTACACATCACTGCCCCAGAAATGTGGTGTTCCCCGCGACGTGTACGGGGAGAGAGAGAGAGAGCTCAAAACATATATTTTTTTTAAAAAGACCCTAGGGGTGCCACTCACCGAGACTGCGGGGAGTAGGACCGTAACACCCCCGCATACTTCAAAATAAAACCAGAGGAGTGCTGTTCTCCAGAGCTCGGAGCACCTCACAAGCCCCCATTATGCAGAAAAATTGACCTCGTAATTTGCCCCCCCGGGACCTAATGAATAAAACGGACTTCTACTTTTTTTTCACCTTTTCCACTGCGTACAAGTACTGCACGAGTACCCCGACATTTTTTATTTTAAAAAAAATCAAAATTGAGCCTAAAGATCAATGTACCACCCCCTGATCAAGGCTATAGGCTCAGAATGTTTTTACCCTGCCACGTTTCCTTATTTCTCAACTTTGTTTTACTGTTTTCTTGTGACTCTGCTCTCCCGACAAACAACATGGCTGCCAACACTTCCTGGTTTGGAGTATTGACAGCCAATCAGCATGCAGCTCCTGCTCGTAATTGTACGTATTTCCATACGCATACGCCGCGATATTTCTTTAAAAAAAATAAATTGATCTTAAACATCCATATACGACCCCCTGTGCAAGCCTAGAGGGTCAGAATGTCTCTACCCTACCCCCTTCCCGTATTTCTCAACTTTGTTTTACTGTTTTCTTGTGACTCGGTTCTAGCGAGGCACAAGATGGCCGCCAACACTTCCTGGTTTCGAGTGTTGACAGATAGTACACAGCCAATCAGCATGCAGCTTGCGCTCGTAATTGAACAGATTTCAGTACGTGTGCTGAACTCCGTCTCTGGATATCGCTATGATTTTACTTGCAATTTTCTCAGAAACTACTGAACGGATTTACACCATTTAACAAAAAGCACAATCTGCGAACAGAACTCTACCTCTCTGCCAAATTTCGTGTAATTCCGTTCAGCCGTTCGGGCTGTAGCCCTGGCTAAAGGTCCCTATGGATAATTGCATGGGAAAAACACGTTTTGGGACCCCCTTTTTCTCGCCCCCCACTTGACTAATCACCCCCAAACTTTCAGGGAAGGAGCGGAACCGAGCAGGCCATCTCTTGGAGAAATTCATGAAGATTCGTCCACCGGCGCCAAAGTTATTTCAAATAGAATGTTGTGGATTTCCTATGGAAACTAGGTCCTATCTATAACTACCTACTGGCGACCCGCCAGTAGGTAATATATATATATGTATTTATTACCTACTGGCGGTCGCCAGTAAGTATATATAGTTAGGATTTTTTCTCTATGGGATTTTTGAAAATTCTATGTCTAATAACTTTGGCGTTTGTGGACGGAATTGGCTGAAATGTTCAGGAAAATGGAACATTTTGTTTCTGAGCAGCCCCTGAAAATTTGGGGGGGGTTCGTCAAGGGGGGGCCGAGAAAAAAGGGGGGTCCCAAAACGCGTTTTTCCCATGTTAATTTCCATAGGGCGGTTGGACTCACTTTTAGCTCGAACGACTGAATGGATTTGCACGAAACTTGGCAAAATTGTAGGGACTGGTAGCCCGATGTGCCTTTGCTAGGTCTCAATATATGTGCTCCAGTGGATTTTGAGAAATTAACGTTCAAAAAAAGATATATATCTGTGACAGCGTCCCGGGTAGCGCTCCGTTTCGCGTACTTTTCGCGTTACGGAGCTTTGCGAAGCGAAGCTGATTGGCTCTCCGGTGTCTGTAAACATTCCAAACAGTACGGAGCGGCCGCCATCTTGTCTCTCGGTAGGATCGAGAGACAAGAGGAGGCCAAAGCGAAGGGGCAAATGACCATAAGGGGGCATAGTAGATCCTCCCTGACCCCATAGGTTTGATGTGGAGGCTTTAAAAGGGCTCCGCGGGGCAAAAAAAAAAAAAAAAAAAATCGGTTTTTTTGGTGGGGTGCGCCCGGTTAGCGTAACGGGAAGCGGACTGGGGAGCGTACTACAAGGAAACAAGAATGATTGACTTTTAACTTATTGTATGTTTATAGACTTTTTTTTACTTTTTTTTCTGCTGAGTGACGTCTCGGC
This sequence comes from Lissotriton helveticus, assembly GCF_964261635.1. Taxonomy (NCBI): domain Eukaryota; kingdom Metazoa; phylum Chordata; class Amphibia; order Caudata; family Salamandridae; genus Lissotriton; species Lissotriton helveticus. The sequence goes on from NC_136063.1 coordinate 491,327,467, forward strand.
CTATCTCCACGGGATGCAGTCCCTACCATCTCGGCGTTTAAGCCCAGGGGGACCGGTAGTGTGGGAGAGATAACGTCTGTTAACGTTCGATTCGAAGGAAATCAGGAAGTGTTGAAAAACATTGCCTGCGCCATCTTGCCTTTTTTCAAATGCCACACTTTTGTCGTGCACGGCAGCCATTTTAGATGCCTTGACCAGACCCACTCTCTGCACGCTGTCGATCCTTAGCATGGCTCCCCACCCTCGCAAGCATCTCCCCCAGGCACTGGTCACCCCCGCTCTCTGTCTTATGCATGGGCAATAAACCTCCCCCCATCTGCGCTGCTCTTCCCTGAGAATCACACTCTGTGCCCGCCCAACACCTCCCTTTCGCCCTATTCACTACCGCACCCTCTGACACTCCTCTTCCTCTGTGTCCGATTGTCCAGGCCGGTCCCAGGCTATCAGGTAGCCCTGCAGATGTACTTTATGGCCCCAGCTGTAAAGAATCACCCCTCTTCAAAGGAGTTACAGTAGATCAAGGCCCCCACCCGATGAGATCCGTCACACCACACGCGTTCCTACTATCTGAAAACCATCCTGTATTGTGATTGGGGAGGGGACCGAGCCTGAAGCGGAAGATTCCAGGGATGCCTCTTTGTACATCAAAGTTTTTACAATTATGTGTCACATTAAAAATATATAGCACTCCAACAAAGTAGTAGGATTATAAAACTTTAATAACTTATAAATATAAACAACGCAACAAAAACAGTAAAAACATTTAAACATTTTTAGGAAAAAAGAAGGAACAATGGTCAGTAGCAGTCGGTTGTGCGAATAGTCCCAAGGCAGCACAACGTCCTGAGTTCTGGACGGCACCCAGGTGATGTTGCCTGGGTGCCGCACTGGTTTTGGGTATCCTACAATGCTGCTCCGAATAACGGCGTGGGGCGTCCCGGGGGGTGGCTCGTCAGTAGCGGTCTGTTGTGCGAATAGTCCCAAGGCAGCAGAACGCGCTGAGATGTGGATGGCACCCAGGTGATGTCAAGTAAGTTGCCGCACTGGTTTTGGTATCCCACAATGCTGCTCCGAGTAACGGCGTGGGGCGCCCCGGGGGGGGGGGGTGAGGCGGCATGAACGGGCCTCCCCAGGTGGAGGCTCGTCTGCTGTAGTGGGGCGCCCCTTTACCGTTTCAGTTGCCATTCCGCCCGCTTTTGGTACACTGTGTCAAAATCCGCCATTCAGCTGAGTTGCGCCCACTCTTGCGGTGCAGCGATAGGCGGCTGCCACAGGACTCTCAAAATGGCGGCAGGCTCTTTCCTTTTTGGGCCTGGTCCACTGAAATGGCCCTGGGACACCTTGGAAATCGGACGCTTGTCTGCTAGGTCTTGGACCCCATTCTCGAAAGCGTCCCCTCAGCCTTGAGGATTCTACAAAAGTCTTGGGGGCCCCCGACTCCTGCAGGCTTCCGGTGGGGAGCGGCTGCCATGATTGCTCGCGGAATGACCACGACGGAGCCACGAGATGGTGGTGCTCTCATGCTGACGCCAGCTTCAGTCTGAAACATCCAGAAACAAGGTGGGGCTTTCATCGTTTGGGAAAAAAAAAAGTTTTCATCCAATGAAAAGTGTTATTTTTAGGTCATATGATCAAGCCTTCCATCATTAGGAAACCGAAAGTAAAATGAACCAATGAAAAGTTTTATAAACAAGTCACATGACCTGTTAGGCGGCATAGGGTATAAAAAGCGTAGAAAATCCGTTGGCACGTGAGGCGGCGTCAGTAGCGGACCGATGTGCGAATAGGCCGAAGGCAGCACAACGCGCCAAGATCCGGATGGCACCGAGGTGGTGTCTAGCAAGTTGCCGCACTGGTGTGGCCATCCTACAATGCTGAAAGTCGGCGTGGGGTGCCCCGTTGGCCTGTGAGTTCGCGTCAGTAGCGGACCGATGTGCGAATAGGCCGAAGGCAGCACAACGCGCCAAGATCCGGATGGCACCGAGGTGGTGTCTAGCAAGTTGCCGCACTGGTGTGGCCATCCTACAATGCTGAAAGTCGGCATGGGGCGCCCCGTTGGCCTGTGAGTTCGCGTCAGTAGAGGACCGATGTGCGAATAGGCCGAAGGCAGCACAACGCGCCAAGATCCGGATGGCACCGAGGTGGTGTCTAGCAAGTTGCCGCACTGGTGTGGCCATCCTACAATGCTGAAAGTCGGCGTGGGGCGCCCCGTTGGCCTGTGAGATGGCGTCAGTAGCGGACCGATGTGCGAATAGGGCCAAAGTCAGCGCAACGCGCCAAGATCCGGATGGCAACGAGGTGGTGTCTAGCAAGTTGCCGCACTGGTGTGGCCATCCTACAATGCTGTGCTGAAAGTCGGCGTGGGGCGCTCCGTTGGCCTGTGAGTTCGCGTCAGTCAGTGGGGGTTGTTTGAGGATCTGACTGCATTGGAAAGCAATGTGATGCTGTGCGTCGCCCCCAAGATGAAGGTTCCTCGGCTGCAGTGGGGCGCCCCTTGGTGTTTCACTCGCTATGCAGCTGAGTTGCGTGCGCACTTGCGGCGAATAGGCCGAAGGCAGCACAACAATATTTTCTGAATAGAAGACACCACAAGGCGCTGAGATTCGGTTGGCACCGAGGTGGTGTCTAGCAAGTTGCCGCACTGGTGTGGCCATCCTACAATCCTGCTCCGAATAACGGCGTGGGGTGCCCGAAGGGGGGGGGAGGCGGCGTAAACAGGCCTTCCCATGTGGAGGCTCGTCTGCTGTAGTGGGGCGCCCCTTTACCGTTTCAGTTGCCATTCAGCTGAGTTTCGGCTGCTCTTGATGCTACAGCGACAGGCGGCTGCAACAGGACTCTCAAAATGGCGGCCTGTTCTTTGGATTTGGGCCTGGTCCACTAAAATGGCCCTGGGACACCTTAGAACTCGGACGCTCGAATTTTTTTTCCTTTCCTCTACATGCAAAAAAGGTAAATGCCCGGTACGTTACCTGCCTCATCTGCCACGATGTACTCTCCAGAGGAACCGAAAAAAAATATAGTTATGGTAACTATACCATGCATCGTCATATGGAGAGGTGGCACCGATTAATTATAGTGCTGCACAAAAGAGAGCTTTGGAGGAGAACCCCCGACCTGCCAGTACATTCACCAAAGAAGTGGCACTGACAGCATCAGAGGCAAGGGAAACGGTCCCAAATATTTAGAAGAACTTTGGAAAGATTAAAATGACATGTTTAGATTGTGGCAAATTAATTTCATGTGGACAGATGAGTGTTACTCTAATAAATACAGAATATGAACATCATCATAGTCGATGGTTGGTAGAGACATTTTGACTATATCCTGGACCTGCCCGTCCTCGCCCAAAATGGCGCCGGAATAAATGGGACTCGTAACTCCTTGTTGTGTACTGGTTGCTGAACCTTGAAATCACGAGATACGTATGCAGTTTTGAAGCACATGGCGGGCGGGGACGAGAATTGATTGAATATTTCAACATCCCTATTGATATTAAGTTCTGATGTGTTATTGATTACTGTACTATTGAAAGTTCGAATTAACGTCACCCATGGTACTTGCCCGCCAATGTATATCTAGATAATTTTATTGTAACTGGCTCTGTCGTATTTTAATTATAAAATGTACGTCCACCGATTCCGCAACTGTTAGACACCTTAGTTCTTGCAACCTAATGGCCCGCCCGTTACGTTCCTCTACAGTGTAAATGTCTACTCATCATATATGATTACAGTTTGCTCCGTGGCCGGCCCACGTGGTTATAGGCCCGTATTTGTATACTGACATTTTCACAATAAAGGTTTTTAAAAGAAAACATGGTAGTAGTATTTACATTGGTAAAGTTTTTAATAATAGTCACTGTTTTAGAATCAATAAAAGGCAAGTGAAATAAAGCAGTCCAATTACATGAAGGGTAAAAGGTATAATACGCAGGAACGCAGTAAAGATAAATGGTCAAGGGCTGTTGTGTTTCTACTTCTGCAACATAAAGTGATCGATAAGAATCTGATATTCAGGCGTATCGGCGACTAAGACAGCAGGCCGAGCCTCTTTTGCTCAACGGCTCCGTCATGGGACGAAGAAACGCCCTTTTTCTCGAAAAAGGAATATATTTTACTTGCAGGACAGTTGTAAATTTTCCGGGGAAGTACATTAGCCTGGAACATTATAACATATGTTTAAGAAAAAATAATGTTCGAAAGTAATGAAAAGCGTAATTTTTAGGTCATATGACCAAGCCTTTCATCATTAGAATAAGAAAAGTAAAATGAACCAATGAAAAGTTTTATTAACAAGTCACATGACCTGTTATGCTTACGTTACGCGCTGCGCGCCGCGCCCCAGATCGCTTCCGGGAAGCTGCGCTTCGCGCACCGGAGCACTTCCGGATGCGCTAACGCGGCGCGTCATATGACGCATTACGCGACAACGCAGGTCCAGAATATAGTCAAAATGTCTCCACCAACCAGCGGTCGGAACACAACCCCTTTCAGCAGCCTAAATAGTTCTGTTAAATGACAACAGAAGGGACGGGCAACAAGAACCATCAGTCAAAGAGGGGAGGGCAAGTTCTTCTCTACTGGGTCACGTTGGGGCGCTACCGGAACTGATCGAATTGGTAGTCTACAGTGTTTCTGGATGTTTCAGACTGAAGCTGGCGTTAGCATGAGAGCACCACCATTTCGTAGCTCCGTCGTGGCCATTCCACGAGCAATCATGCTAGCCGCTCCCCACCAGAAGCCTGCGGGAGTCGGGGGCCCCCAAGACTTTTGTACAATCTTCAAGGCTGAGGGGACGCTTTCGAGAATGGAGCCCAAGCTCTAGCAGACAAGCGTCCGAGTTCCAAGGTGTTGCAGGCCCATTTTAGTGGACCACACCCAAATCTGAAGAGCCGGCCGCCATTTTGAGAGTCCTGTGGCAGCCGCCTATCGCTGCACCGCAAGAGCGGGAGCAACTCAAGTACATGGTGAGCGAGACGCTGTAGTCGAAAGAGCAGGCGGTAAACAGCTGAATAGCGGAAGAGGCACAGTGTAGCAAAAGCGGGCAGAATGGCAACTGAAACGGTAAAGGGGCGCCCCACTACAGCGTGTCTTTAGGTGAAACGGATTGTGGGACAAGGTCAAGAATGGAAGAGTCACCAAAAGGCAAAAAGTTCCGCTTGACCCCGGGAGCCGGCCACCTATGTCGGGGGCGATCTCAGGCCACACCAGGGCAACACGACTTGCGGAGGGGGCCGGAGCCAAGCGCCCCCTCCGAGTCCGCGCCATGACACCGTCCCTCGGGGGCCTCCGTCAAGCGGTTCAGGGTGGCACCGCATCACATTGTTTTCAAATGCAGTCACGTCCTCAAACAGCCCCCACTTACATTGAGAATAGTGAAGCTGTAGCAAGTGCAAATAGGCTTCAGACAGTGTTACAAGCACTCCTCAAAACTTTGAATTATCAGAGTGCATGAGTTTCATGCTCGATCGATTGAGCTAGCCGGATCGGGCAACAAAAAGTATAAAATAGTTATGTAAATAGTTATTTAATAAAATGTTTTACCCTGTTACTTTGCTGGTGTGTTGTATATATTTGTAATATTTGCATAGAGTTTATTGTTATTTTGGGCGGGGTGGGTGGCGGAGCCGAGCTGTCTTGCAGCCATCATGGTGTGGAGCTCAGTTCATCTCACTAGTTTCGTATTTCTCATGAGGGGTTGTTCCTAATGTTTCTATTTTAGCGAGGTCAAAAAGAGATCCCATTAGTGGCCTACTGATTTTGCTTGATTCCTTTTGTTTTTTTACACGATTTTTCACTATCTGCAAAGACTAAACAGAGTATTGCGACTCTGTGCTTGTTTGTAAATAGAGAATGAACCAAAGAGAACCAATTCTAAAACAGTAAATGCTTGGATAACAATCAATCAAATGGAGAGAGAAGCAGGCACGACGGATTACAACGGGGGCAAAGGCCTGCGTTAACTACCCTTCACTATCTGCAAAGAGAGAGTACTCCTAATAGAAATGAGGGGGAGGGGGGGCAGCATTCAAAGCAGATCAGTGTGCATAAACACGAAAATGTTTTTACTTACCACGTACTTGACATTCGACAGCTTATGATATTTGCTATTAAAAAAACATTGAAATTCACTGAAAAAACCATAGGTTAGAGACCATATATAGTTAGGAATTAGCATTTAAAAAACCTTGAAAATTCACTGAAAAAACCATAGGTTATAGACCATATATAGTTAGGGATTAGCATTTAAAAAACCTTATTTTACTCACACAAAACCATTGAAATTCCATATATAGTTAGTTGCACTAACTATATATTGCGCACCCGCAATCCACTGCTGATGATGTCACATATTACATCATTCATGACATGGTCAGTGACATCACTGATGACATCACTGATGACATCTCAAATGACATCACTGATGACATCTCAAATGACATCACTGATGACATCACTGATGACATCTCAAATGACATCACTGATAACATCTCAAATGACATCACTGATGACATCTCAAATGACATCACTGATGACATCACTGATGACATCTCATTTGACATCAATGACCACATCACTGATGATATCATTCATGTGACAATACAATGCATCTCCTCACACTTTAATATAACCTCTGTTACACCCAGTGTTAAATACAGAGTATAATTTTTGAAACCATTGACACACCAATACTAGTTACTACATACGCACTCAGTGATTCCTATGTTTACACACACATTCACTCATTTACCCATACAATCATTCATACATACAATCACTCATCTTTACAACACTATCATATGCACTCATACACCTATACAGACTCTCACACTCTGTCACTCATCCATGGAGTTACTCACACACCTAGTCAGTCCTGTAAAGAATCAATCACACTTCCATTTTCTAATCTATACAGTTAAACATAGATCACCTTACATTTTGAAACATATACTAACACATACTTACTCTCTTATACAATCATTGATACAAGTACACATTGATCTGCACAGAGTCACACACCTCCCAGCCAGCCACACACACACTCAGTCTCCCATACAAATACTTGGGCAATCAATCAATAACCCATATAGTTACTCATATAGCTACTGATCAACACATGCAGCAGTTTACAGAACAACAGACATAATGATGCACAAATTAAGACAGTTTAGTCACTAACCCATGCACTCAGTGAGACACATTTAATCACTCACTCATACAGTCAGTCACACACCTACTAAATCCTTCATCCAGACACTTCTACATCTACTCATTCTTCAATATGTAAAACATATTTAAACTTTACAGAAACACACAGTCACTGGATGATGTCATCAGTGATGTCATTTGAGATGTCATCAGTGATGTCATCAGTGATGTCACTGACCATGTCATGAATGATGTAATATGTGACATCATCAGCAGTGGATTGCGGGTGCGCGATATATAGTTAGTGCAACTAACTATATATGGAATTTCAATGGTTTTGTGTGAGTAAAATAAGGTTTTTTAAATGCTAATCCCTAACTATATATGGTCTATAACCTATGGTTTTTTCAGTGAATATATATATATATATATATCAAAGCTACCTGATGTAATGATAGTAATGGATATTGCGAGTCTATACACTTGCATTGCGCATACTGATGGGATCAAAGCAGTAAGGTACTTCTTGCAGAACAGACCGGTAAAATTTACCACTCATAATGAAATGGTCCTGCAATTTTTGGAATTTAGTATTAATAACAACATTTTTTTGTACCAGGGGAATACTACTACCAGGTCTCAGGGACCGCGATGGGCACCTGCTTCGCCCCCAGCTATGCGAATTTATTCGTAGGCTGGTGGGAGGATCAGGTGGCCTGGGCGGAGATCAATCATAATTGGACCAAGAACATAGTCACCTGGCATCGTTATATAGATGATCTCTTCGTGATTTGGAGAGGATCTACAGAAACAGCCCTGGAATACATTGACAGACTAAACCACAATTCAGTGAATTTACAATTCACTGCTGAGATCAGCGCCTCTTCAGTACACTTCCTCCATCTGGAGGTATGCATAACAGATGGCAATATTCACACTAAATTGTTCCGAAAGCCCACAGCAGGCAATTCAATATTGCATGCTCAGAGCAGTCACCCCCCCCAGTCTAATAAGAAGTATTCCGTTTGGGGAACTCCTGCGGATAAAAAGGAATGACACAAGAGAGGTAGACTTCCTGAAACACGCACAAGAATGCATGGATAGATTTAGAGCACGAGGTTATGAAGAACGTACCTTGCAAGAAGCCTTTAGTAGGCTTAAAAGCACACCAAGAGAGCAATTATTTAAAGGAAAAAATAAGATAACCGAAGGTGGCAAATTCAGAATGATCACAACTTTTTCCGAAGAAGCAGGGGAGCTGAAAAAGATCTTTAAGAAAAATTGGAACCTCCTAAAGTTAGATCCAGTAATAGGAATGGACATTCCGTCCCAACCGTTACTTACCTTTAGAAGAGCGAGATCGCTGAGAGATACACTTACAAACAGTTATCAGGGTAAAAAGTCATCAAATCAGTTATCTACCAGCTTGCAAGGATTCTTTCCCTGCGGCAAGTGCAAGGCGTGCCCGAGTAGCAAAAAAGTCTCATCATACAGGGTACCAGGGATCAACCAACCTAGAAAGATCAAAAAGTTTTTGACATGCAGTACACCGTACACAGTGTACTGTTTGGTCTGTCCCTGTGAACTCCAATATATTGGAAGCACTATTCATGAGACAAAAAAGAGAGTCCTGGAACATACTAGGGCTATTAAAAACTGTGATATGACATATCCGGTAGCCCGGCACTTCCAACAGAAACACTAGAGTGACAGGGATCTGCTCCGATTTTTTATATTAGATCATGTCCCAGTACACCCTAGGGGGGGTGATAGACTGATGATGTTGCGAAGACTAGAGTCTCGCTACATCATTGATTTACAAACTAGGCACCCCGAAGGTCTGAACACCCACGAAGAATTAGCAGTACATCTGGGAAAATGAAAGATATATGAATCAATGAATTATGATCATAAGACGATTAGTGTAACAGAAAAAAGGAAAACATGTATATGAAATATAAAGATTGTATTTATATGTGGGCATATGTTTGATGTAATTAAAAAAAAGTGAATGAATTTTGTACTGACTTTGCCCATACAGGGCGAGATTGAAGGACTGGTATATGGATAGTAAGTAAAGAGGTTGTAAGCCCATCCAGGGCTTTATTGAATATTTTGTAGCATTATAATGGAAATCTAATGTAATGTTTAACAAAGAAGAGTAATGAATCGATAAGTTTCGGTTTTGCGATATTAGCGCAATTGAAAACTGTCGATCCAGAGACGCATGCAAATGTGAAAGACTAGGCTAAGATGGCGCCCATAACTCTGTTGACCAGTCCTCTCTCTATGTTGTACATTGCAATCTGATGATGTAATAAAAATGGCTGCCTCAGACGCGCACTTTTACCATCGAAGAAGGCAAAACGCCGAAACGCGTCTGGTCGCAGTGTTTTTTTTAAAATAAACTATGAACCCGCTCCTGAGAGTGCTTTCTCTTTTCTTCTGAACACGAGGCGAGTCGAGCTTCAATATATATATATATATATATATATATATATATATTACCTACTAGCGGTCGCCAGTAGGTAGTTATAGTTAGGACCTAGTTTCCATAGGAAATCCGCAACATTCTATTGGGAATAACTTTTGCGTTGATGGACGGAGTTGGCTGAATTTCTCCAAGAAATTGGCCAGCTCCGCTCTGCTCCTTCCCTGACAGTTTGGGGGGGATTTGTCAAGCAGGGGCCGAGATAACTTGGCAAAATTGTAGGGACTGGTAGCCCGATGTGCCTTTGCTATGTCTCAAGATATGTGCTCCAGTGGATTTTGAGTAATTTAGGTTCAAAAAATATATATATATCTATAAGCGCGCCCCGGTACGCGCACCGGGGCGCGTACCAGCGTGCCACGCGAGCGGAAAGCTGATTGGCTCTCGGGTGTCTGTCAACATTCCAAACAGTCCGGAGCGGCCGCCATCTTGTGTCTCGGTAGGATCGAGACATAAGAGGTGGCAAAAACAAAGGGGGAAATGACCAAAAGGGGCAGGGTAGACCCCCCCCTGACCCTCTAGGTTTGATGTGGGGGCCATAAAAGGGCCCGCAGGGCAAAACATTTTTTTGTTTTTTTTCAATTTTCTCGGGGGTAGCGTACCGGGGAGCATACCCTGGAGAAAAAAGAATGACAGAGTTTTTTAAAAATGTAGCATTTTTTTTATAAATTCGAAGTAGTTCTAAAAAGAACTGTTTTTTTATTCTTTTTGTTGTTTTATATTTTTTTATAGTTTTTTTGAACATTTTTAACTTTTTTTGGCTTTTATGAACAATGTTATAGTTTTTTTGTAATTTTTATGGGGACAAACAAAAAACAGGGAATTGTAAACGGCTCAACTGGAGCAAAAAAAATCAGGAAAAAATTAAGGTTTCTTTCTGCAGTTGTGGTTGTCTCCAGCACGGTTGATTAGTTTAATACTTTGCTAGGAAATTGTAGTCCCACAAAATATACAAACTATTTTAAAATCTCCAAACTGGCGTTGGATGTTTGGGACCATCTGCCTTGTCTCTGGACCCGATGGACCCGATGGAGTGGGTTGATTGCTTCTGGAGGTGCTGGGAGAAGATTGTGGAGGGTTTCTGGTCAGTTCTCTGACCTCTGCCGCAGCAAAGTTGTTTGGGTGCCTGCGTTGCATATGGCAAAGCATTGTATGGTTGCCAAATGAATATTTTTTTGCGGGGTTTCCCCTGGAAAGTACAGTGCCACTGATGAGACATGTCACTTTTGCAGCATTTACTTTCTTTTCTCCCCTTGGGATTTTAAAAAACTCCCACACAAAGTGCTCCTTAGGTTCATAGGGGGTATTATCTACAGGCAGGAACCGCCTCTCCTCCTCCTCCTCCTCCTCCTCTTCTTCTTCTTCACCACCACTGTGGTGTTGTGGTGGTCCTTGTGGTGGTGGTGGTGGTGGTGGTGTTTGAGATGCTCCAGCTGCTGCTGCTACTGTAGCCATTTCTCACTTAGTAGTAACAGGTCTTCCTCAGTCAAAGTACAAAGTGAGAATGAGGAAAAAAGGTGGGGGCTTTCATCATTTGGAAAAAAAAACTGTTCTGAACCAATGAAAAGTGTTATTTTCAGGTCACATGACCCGACGCGCTTACGCTAAGCGCCCCGGGGCGCGCCCCGACGCGCTTACGCTACGCGCCCCGGGGCGCGCCCAGACGTAGCGCGATCGTATGCGCTCGGGCGCTTCCGGGTGCGCTTACGCCGTGCGTCATAAGACGCATCATGCGGCTACGCGATACGTCACGATTATGTTTTCGTTCGCGGCAATAGCGCTAACGGGACGCTCACCGGTACGCGCACCGGGAGCGCCCCAAAGCAAAAAAACAAACAAAAAAAAAACAAACATGAACTATATACATAAAAAAATAGTATTACATAAATATACAATATAGGATTCATTATAAAAAATAATATATTTCATAGCTATAGAAATTTGCTATTAAAAAACCTTTTAAATTCACTGAAAAAAACATAGGTTTGAGGCCCTATATATAGTTAGGAATTAGCATTTACAAAACCTATGAAATTCACTGAAAAAACCATAGGTTTCACACCAGTTATAGTTAGGAATTAGCATTTAAAAAACCTATTAAATTCACTGAAAAAACCATAGGTTTGACACCAGTTATAGTTACCTGGAAATTTTACTGACATAAAACCATTGAAATTCCCATGTTATAGTTAGTTGGACTCACTATAACTTGCGCGTGCAATGCACTGCTGATGACGTCACATATTACATCACTCATGACATGGTCAGTGACATCACTCATGACATCACTGATGACACCATCCTTGTGACAGAGTGACAGACCTCCTTTCACTGTAATGTAACCCTTGAAACACATATTCAAAAATAGAAACTAAAATTTTCTAAAAAATGGAGATACCCATACCAGTTACAACAACCAATTCAGTAATTCCACCATCTATATACACATCCACTCATTCACCAACAGTTCTATATAGTCACTCATACATATTCTCACTCATCATATGTAGTGATACACCTATACATCCTGTTACACACCGACAGTTATCCAAAAGCTACTCACACATGCAAATAAACTATTGAACATCCATTTATTTGCATATACAGCTATACACACACTACCACCTTACTTCTAAGGAAACGTGCACATACTTACTCTCTTAAACAATCACTTATAGAAACACATACTTATTTAAACAGGCACTCTTACAATCTCTTACTCTCACATATACTCACTTATATACATCAATATTCACATATACTACATTAAAACATATGTAGTTACTGATAAAGACACTAGTGAGACAGTCATTCACTCACTAACACACACATATACACACTCATCCACCCATACAGTCCTGCACATATGCTGTCTTCAAAACACATACAAACAGAGAGTCAGTCATTCATGCATCTATGTGCTAAGTAATACCCCCACCAAACCATACAGACACCCATACTGATACTAAAAAAAATCTAATAACCCATATACATACACATGTAGCTACTCACCAACCCATGCAGCCACTTATACACAAAGTGAAACACTAATACATATATTTAAATATTTAAACATTACTCACTAATATATGTATTCACTAAGATACACTTAATAAGCCAGTTAACCAATCAATTTAAAAAAAAACCATCCATTTAGACACTTATTTAAACATTTATTCTTCCATCAACTTTTACATATCCATATATACAACATATTTATTTTTCAGAAAGACACACATTCACTGGATGGTGTCATCAGTGATGTCATGAGTGATGTCACTGGCCATGTCAAGAGTGATGTAATATGTGACGTCATCAGCAGTGCATTGCACGCGCAAGTTATAGTGAGTCCAACTAACTATAACGTGGGAATTTCAATGGTTTTATATCAGTAAAATTTCCAGCTAACTATAACTGGTGTCAAGCCTATGGTTTTTTCAGTGAATATATATATATAAGTAGATGTAAAACGAAAGGATCTTGTTATTAAATAAAAATGGTTTGCCGTTTGGAAAGGCAAATGCAGGTGTGCAGATCTGCTTTCTCTTGCAGACCTCCATCCTGCTTTCACATCCAATTTCAGTGGTTCCCATTGATATTTATGAAGAGGGGTTTTCTGCGCTCCCCTGTGGACGGACATCTTGCAATGCGATCTATTAGTACACAGATCGCTTTCCAGTTTGCTTCCCCCATTCACAAACAGCTGGTGTGCGATTCACACATCCCCTTGCGAACAGCGTTGGTACATCTGGCCCGAACCATAGTCTACCCAGGTATATTGGTGCATTCATGTGAGCTGCTGGAGAAGTCTGATTATTTGTTCGATACATAGAAGATGTGAGAAGCAGGTAGTGAATCAGTTACTCCCTTCGAACCTGTAATCAACTGTTCAGGATATTGTTGAGCTGTTGCAAGTTTCAATACATCATCGTCCTATCATCATGCAAACTTTGATACCAGCCCCCCAGCCAGTCCCAGAATATTCTGAGCAACTTTTAATAATTTACCGACATAGGAATGCAGGCCTGCGCTTTCTTCCTAAAAGAAATAAACATTCAATACAATCATCACAATCAAATGCTCTTGGAGATGATCAAACATATGCCTAGCGCAAAACATTTTCCTATTTGGAGACGAAGTATACAGACAGATAAAAGGATGTGCAATGGGGTTTTCGTTCAGCCCAGGTTATGCTTGCATCATAATGGGATGGTGGGAGCAACAAATAGCCTAGCACCCAAACAATGATGCTTATGTAAACAAAATGGTACTATGGTTACGATTCATCAACGACCTGCTAATCATTTGGGATGGGTCGGAGAAAGAGTTCCAGAAATATTTTGAAATCTTAAACTCGTCAAAAGCGAATTTAAAACTCACGCATACCATCAGCAAAGAAAGAGTAATTTTCTTGGACACAGAAATATACATAGTGAATTACCAAATACAAACAACATTGCAGCTCCACAGCCACTCCCAGAATATTCTGAGCAACTTTTAATAATTTACCGAATTTTATGTACATGAAATAAGTGGCGAGACTGGTGCACAACAACCCCTTGCTGTGTCTGTATATTTCGTGTGTGACTACTGAAGTCATCACCAGTCTTGTAAAGTGTCCCACTTTACGTATTGCTATCAGAACAGATCACAGCATACGGTTAATGTATTCTGTGTTTCACAGACAGCAACGAGTTAAAGGGGCCATTTTCACTTTAGAGCAAGGCACGTCCTGTAATGTACACTTGCTCTGATTTGTAAAACTCTGCTCCTGAAGATATTTCATTTTGTAGATTCAAAAGATTTGAGGTCAGGTACTGGCGAATAGAAGTCAGCTTAGTGGTAAAGATAAACCGCATTTAATTAAAATTGAGAGAATAAATGGCCTTTGTTGCTCACAGCGTGTATTGCATTTCGCATTCTTTCCTAATACATTTGATATGATAAAAGTAACAACATTATTAGAAGCAATTTCAGAAGTATTCAGTTTCCTGCAGGGAACGCTACAGAGCAGTTTTCCTTTTCCCTGATTTCCTATTTATAGATTACATGCAGATTGAACAGCTGATGTATATAAAAGGATGTAAACAACAATATATTTTGGGACACCTTTCTGCCCCTAGCCATTTGCACAGCTATTTTCAAAATTGCAATTGCAATGTTATTTTTCTTTACACATTCCTCTTTTCCATTTTACAAATCATTATTTTTCTCCATTATTAATCCACACTTTCACTTGAATTAATTATGCTATTCATGCAAACAAAAAGCCATTTCCCAGATTTCCAATGCTCCTGCTGGGCCATCCGAACCTCTCTTCAAGAACACAACTAGAGCCAAATTCATCCGTAGCAGTTTTATTAAAATCCAATGCATTTCGGGCCTCAGGAAAAACTGAAAATAACAATTACACATGCTTTAATGTTACATCAGCCAATATATGCGAACAAATGCAGAAAATCTCGTGTTGGAGACTTTTGGGAAGATATCTGGATATTCTGTAAATCAGCAGAAGACTGAGCTGATGTTATGGAATTCTCCATATAAAAGTGTGCTTGAAAACCAACAAATAAGATACCTTGGGGTACAAATCACTAAGAACATAGACAAAATAGCTCAATTCAATTTTGATAAAACTATGTTTTGTGTACGACAACAGCTACAGGCTTGGGAGCTTCTACCCCTTTCCATCATAGGGAGATCTAATTTGTTAAAAAATTCTATTTTGCCTAGGTTTACCTTTCTTTTTGATGCCATTCCTTTGGAATTTTCTAAAATCTGGTTTAAGAAGGCACAAGGGTTCTTCTCCTCATTCATATGGGGTAGAAAACCCCCCAGAATTTCTCAGAAAAAACTCAGGAGGAAAAAACCTAATGGAGGTATAGCTACACCAGATATATATTTTTATTATTGGGCTTTCCATCTTAAAAACTCACGTCAACTCAAAAACCACAGTCAATTTTAACAAATAATTTGATATCAAAATTTAAATATCTGCAACTTCTTGGATGGACAAAATCAATGAGTAAAGAACTAGCCGGGGATGGGGACTTAATTAAGACAATTCGTGCAAGATCTAAACAAAAGGAAGTAGCAGCATGGTACTGGCAAATGATCGAGTTTGGAGATAAAAAAAATCTAACCTGTTCACGGAGAGCTGGAAGAAGGACATGCCGGCCGAAGACCTCGAAACTCTTGGGCAAGTATCGATGTCTACCCTTTGGCAATATGTGAAAACTGCCTCTTTAAAAAGAAACCACCTTTTTACTCTTCACAAAGCCTATTGGACGCCCCTGAAACTATCCAAGCTGGGGAATGGAGTGACAAGGAAGTGCCCGAAGTGCGATGACATCAATATAAACGAGGTACATAGGTTCTGGCGATGTCCTTCGATCGAGCTCTTCTGGGTTCACGTAAGTAATATCATCTCGGAAATACTGGGGAGAAAGGTTGGGTTAACAGCATTGACAGTTATTTTTGGGGTAATCTCAAGTGAGATAGATAATATCGGTGTCTGAAGAAATCAGAGGGCTTTAATTTTTGTATTGATTCTCCTGGCACGAAGGGAGATCTGTATTAAATTGATCTCACCCGTTGCACCTACTAAATTAGAATGGATAAGCTCGATACAACGTATTTCAACTCTTGATCGAGCAGATAGAAGGGCTAAAAAAACAAAATTCTGGGATTTATGGGATAGCTGGTTCACATCTTTTGCGGCTTTCACCTAGTCTGGTATCACTTTTAGGTTAACACAGCTAGAGTTATTTTTTCACTGGAACATGCCTCTTGAAGTTTCTTTATTCTGTGCACTGATTCCTGGCGTGGATACCCCTGGTTTACTGTTTTTTTTTTCTTTTTTTCTTTCGGGCCAATGATTATGAACCTGCTCGTGTGGTCGAAAAGTTGGGAAACTAGCTAAAGCTAGGTGTGACTGGCCCTTTAAAGAAGAAGAGCCCTGGTTATTACTGATAATCCCTGTTGAAAAAAGTGCTCGGGGTCAAATCTTCCCATCCTTCAATAAGAAGAGACCAGGCTTTTCTTTTTCTTGGTTACTCTGGCTGCAGTATTTTGAACCAACCGACTCTACAGTCTTGAACTTTGAGCATGTTTTGTTGAATGCGGAAGAGCACAGTACAATACTATCATACATACGGGACAGGGTACAACACAGGTATTTACCATACTAAAGAGATAGTGAGAGGAGTTTAAGGTTTGTTTTACGGTCTAGTAAGCAGACATTATTACCACTTTTGGAATTACCATACATTTGTGTGTTTACATATGATGTTGATTTACCCTCATGTACCTAATGTGGTGTACTTCATCAGGGGGTTCCACATCTAGCGCTGGGAAACATCTGAGAGTACTAATGTTCATTGGATGCACAGTCTCCTCGTTATTGGTCCCTAATTTGAGCGAAGTTATATCCCATATGTCTACATATGTTCTCTTTTGATTAAAATTGTGTGTGGGCAAGTGTAAAATGGGTTTTACGGGTGTGTCTGTACCACAAGCTGGGTTGGATTGGTAACGTGGGCACTCGGGAAATGGCCGAAGGGCCGGCAGCCGACTTCTAGCTGTGGGCTGCTTTTTTGGGCATCCGGGGCTGTCTGTGCTGTTAGGATGCTGCCAGCGGCTCCACTGGGTACCTGAGTGGCCTTTCTAGAAGCAGATGGGCCGAGGTATCACTCTCTTTCTCTCGCTGGGCCAGCCCATTATTATATCCTGATTGGGTGGCAGCAGGGGGGCTGAGCCGAAGTGGTATCACTTGCATTCATGTGTGGCTCAGCACTGTGAACTATTTTGCATTTTTTTATCTAAGTGAAGTGAATAAAACATGCCCCCCACCCCCTTTCTTTTCATAAAACTTCGCTGAAGCAGTGTTTAGCGGAAAGGCACTAAGCAAGTGTGGGCCACTTTTTTTGGGTGTGCCCGGTTCGATTTTTGATCCCAATCCAACTCTGACCACAAGGTTAAAAACAGGAGAAATTAGCAACAGAGCCTGCTTATATTTTGATTGACCTGTTTTGGCTCCCAAATATTTCCCTGATGGGTTCAAGCACCTTCCTCAGGACATTCTACTGGTCAAATAAGATACAAACTATGGGGCAGATTTACAAACCCCCTGCGCCACCAGTGCGTCACTTTTTGTGACCTACTGGTGGCGTATTTTACTGCTCCATATTTACAAGGACAGGGAAAGCCATTCTGCGTGGCTTTTCCTGTCCTTGTAAATATGGCCCCTTTACACGCAGCACTGTGCGTGAAAGGGGTGTTCCATGGTTGTTGCTTTGGGTGTTCCCACACACACCCATGGAACCAGACACATTTCCAGATTTACGAGGAATTGTGAATCTGAAAATGCGTCTGAATGCTACGGGGATGCGTAGGGAGGCGCAACGAGGAGAAATGTTTTAATTTCTCGTTTTTCCTCTTTCAAAGTGTGCTGCATTCTACAGCGCGCATTGAAAGAGGAAAATGCCTGTAGTGATTGTTTCTGTGCACAAAAACAATCTCCCCATGACGCAGGCACTCTTGCAAGGCTGCCTGCGCCGGCGCATGGCAGCTGTTTGTGCGCCAGCGCAGGGGAGAGCACAGGAATGCGACATAGTATTGCAAATATGTCGCATTCCTGTGCTTTGGAAGTGCTGCAGTGTGGCGCAGCCAAAGGGCTTCCTTTGCCACGCTGCGGCACTTCCCCGTAAATCTGCCCCCATATTTATTGTTTGACTGGAGTTATGTGCACCCTGGGCCTCTATCATAAAAAAGCATGATTTGTTCTTTAAAAAGTGTTAACGTACTTAAAAACGAGCACCCCGGCTGAGCGCGAGCTTTATTTTACAGAGACACAAAAATGACATAAGAAACCTTTATTTTGTTTGCAGAAGTCAGTGTTTATATCTTGTACTGACATCCGTAAAAGGCAGCCAGCATCCACCTAGTGAGGCAGCTTCATCACTGAGAGAGACTCACCTCAGCTCACGCGCGGATTCTCTTCAGCACCAGAACAGAGGCGGCTGCAGAGCGCGCCAATGATTCACGACGCCGCAGCGCCAGCGGGGAAGGGGAGGGGGACGTTCTTTCGCGCCTGTGAACCGCAGTGCACAATGTTATTCCATACCAAAGAAACTAGTGTGCTGCAGTGTGAAGGCGAACTCCTAGTGGACCGAAAACCCCATGAGAAACGATCTGGTGTTCACAAAATGACGTCTAATTTAAAGCCTCTACATAAACATTGAGGGTACGAATTATAAAATACCTCAGTGCCCTGCACTCCGACCAGCTGAAAGTAAATAGGAAAAAGAAGCACTCCAAAGGGACCATTAAAGTGAAATATCGGACCCAAAGGTATCCTGGTTATATTTAGATTCTTGTAGGCAAGAGACAAAAATGTCTTCGAAAATGTTATCAGTAGTAGCCTTTCAGTGAAACATTGCCTTTCCTTGAACTCTTACTCCTCCCCTAATGCGGAGTCGTTATTAACCATCCACCTCAGCCTGCAAAAGCTCCTTCTGTGTAGATTAAACTCCAGGATGAGTAAACAATTGTGGGTAGAATTCCACCGTGGGAATCACGGATTGTCGTGGAGCGCGCCCAGATCACAGAACTGTCAGCACTCTGTTACAGATCATGCAACGAAGTGCGTACACCCCAGCAGTGGAGCAAAAGTCTTCACTCATGCCAAGCTGTCTGGAAACCAAAATCAGCCCAGGCAAAACAGCCCAACCCCGCCCATTCCTACTGGACTCTAAGACAAGAGGGCATGGTGTGGTCTAATAGTCCGTGGAACTCTCAGAGCAGCTCCTTAGCCTGCAATTTGGAAATTGGACTGGCTATTCTGTAGGTGAAATGTTTAGCTGGGAACATTTCACCTACAGAATGGCCAGTCCAACTTTGCTTTCATGTGAAGGACTTTCTTTCAAGGTGGCCCCTTTAGAAGGGCAAATAATAATAATCCACATTGGACCATCCAGAGGCCCCTGATACTTGGAAACACCCATGCGCCCCTGACTCCCTTTAAAAATTTGAAGTAATTACAAATGAGTGTTCTCTACAATGTTATATTATTTTGAAAATTTAGCAAAGGTTTTCAATTCTGTTTATCTACCTATTGAGGGAGTTTCTTGTGAACATTAGTGGACGTGATATGAGATTACATTCACGTGTCCTGGTGCTATCTCACTCCCCTCAAACGGTAGTGTGGCCTGCATGCACACCATGACAAAGCAATTGGAGAGACCATTACCCAATCATAGTGAGCAGGGTATAAAGTGTCAATGGAAACAGAAATAGAGTTCATGCACAGCTGCCCAGTGCCCTGTATATTTAATGCTGTGCATTGAAAGCTATGAGGTGGGCATTGGATGAAATCAAATGATCAATGCAACGAGGGGGCACGAGTAATGCAACCAGTGGCACCCTGTGACTGTGCTTCTGAAGTGAAAGATCATTTCTTTCATTAAACTGTGTGACCTATTCTCAAAAATAAGTGTTTCAGACTAAGTTTACCTTGCACCTGACAGAAATCTACAGACTCATTCCTGGGAGGCATAATTTCATTTGTATGTGTGGAAATCTCTTCTCTACTCCCAGTCCCATCAATTATACTCAAAGAGTTAAATTGTGGGCCTTAGCCTTGGAAAGTTTGTAAACACCCATAAAGATGAACGTTTATTGGCATTCACAAACTTCGCACCTTCCCCTTTGTAGCCTGGAAAAGAGTTGGGTTTTTACTCTAGCTGAGGGCTGGTCCAAATTTAGGTAGTAGTTCATGCTATCACCAGCTGTTACTGAATAAAACTGAGCATGTAAGCAGCCACCGTCTTGTCTTTTGATGTTGCATTTTGTAACATTTGGCAGTAAGGAAGGGGGTGTGCTGCCATCCAAATGAAGTACATTGAAAGTAGTCCAGGATTCAGCACATACCCCTTGGTATGACTAGCGGTATTGGTTATTCCCCATTCATTATAGGCGACATTCACGTTAGGCCCCACTAGCAGTCTGAGTCTTAGGAGTCTCACTCCAAGTCCTATTAGGAAAGTCAAAAGTACTCCAGCGCCAATGCACTATCTGGTAGACAAATTTCCCAGGGGGCCTTCTGGCCCTCTGCTAAGTCTTGCCTGCACCGGCAGGGCTTGTCTGATCACAGTCTCCAAGAGTGTCTCTCTTGCTGGCACAGCAGCCACAGCGGCTGCCTCTGGTGAGTATCACACACACCACTCTACAGGGGGTGTGGCTGTCTCTCTTTGGCGCTCCTCTGATGTAATGGTAAGTTTCCTTTGGTCTTCCCCACAAAGAGAGGTATGTCAGTGGCCTCTGGTTTCCGACCCCATTAGTCTGGGCGTGGTCCACGAGGGTCTCTACCGCAGCCTTTCCTCTCAACAATGACATCCACTAGATGTGGGCAGCCATAATCCAAATGTCGTCCAAATAGGTAATCATCTCCTTTGAAAATGACCGACCTGCCACTGGAACACACATTTACATTTCTATGGATGGGAGCCCAAAATCCACAGAACGAGGCTTGGAGCACTCCAAGGGATTGTACAACTTCTATGTGTTGCTGCACACTTTTGTCAGCCCAATCTTCCCAAGGCTGCTCAGCATAGTGCGTCACACTAACTTTCATCAGGCTTATTTATGTTTGCGACAGTGACAGACAGGGCTCTCCTCAGGCGATCAGGTTCAATATATTGGCATCACTGGGACCAGTCAATCAAATCTATGTGATATAACAGGAGAACAACATAAACAACTTGCTCAAGGTAAACTGATAGTTTGCTCCTTTAGTAGTAGTTCTTTGGTAGCATTGAAGGTACAAAAATGGTGTTGTTACTGAAAAGACCCTCGCGTGGTGAAGGACGTGTACCCTGTCCTAAGTGCCCCAGCTGCAATGATGCCTGGATCCATGGTGCAGATTTTTGCTGCTATGGGCTGTCACGGATCATGTGTATGCGTCATGACAAAGACCCGTCTCCTAGATTGCGGTCTTGTAGAACCAGAAGGGGTTTCCAGAGCGCTAGCCTCATAGTGGGGAAAGGCTACTGCCTTTACCAGGAGTTAAGCTGCACAAGCACAGTTGTGGCAGCATACTGTGTAGTGATCAGTAGAAGTGAACAGGTCTTTTTACCTATCAGGTTAATCTGCAGTGCAGTACAGTTTGTGTGTGCTATATGCATGTGCTGGGTGTATGTGGGTCTGTGAATGATACAATACATTGAAGATTCTGGTTTCCATTTTGGGATACCCAGGGCTGACTGGAAGAGCATGAGGAGGTAGAGGAATCCCCCCAGATAGATTTGTAGATTGCAGCATTCCTGTGAGCTGGGTGGGACACTCACTGGAAGAAGGAGGGTCAGGTTCTTCTGCACACTTCAAATGGTGCTCTTTGATTCAAAGCGAGGTCGCAGGAAAGGGGTCTGGGCACAGAGGGAGAAGGAGTTGATAAGAGACTCATAAAGAGTAGGGCAGAGGCCCTGTTGTGGTAACCTTTTGATACACATATAACTGTGACTGACATCCAGGTGTGAAGCTCTAGTCACTCCCATGGCCTGTGTTGTAGGTCACTCTGATTAGGACTCACTCCTTGTGTGACAGACTGCTTTCTGGAGGAAGAGCTGGCAGGGCAAATGAGAGGGCACTTCAAAAGGAAGGAGAACCTCAATTCAAACTACCAGAAAAGACTCAGACCCTACATCACATTTGGTGCCTGGAAATGGACTAAAAGAAGGTCAACACATTTTCAACTGTGAAGCGGACAGATGTGCTGTGCAAGGGGGGGGAGATCTGCAAGATTTCTGTCTGTGACAAGGACTGGAGGCTAAGGCCTGACAGTCTCCTAGCAAGGTGAGGGGACATCTCCAGGGAAATCAAGCTCACCTGCTCCTGAAGTCTGGTAACCAGTGCCTGCCTCATTGCCGAGCCAGTGAACCCTGTGAGGAAGAGGAGAGCACTGGAGGGAGGCAGGCAGGCCCAGGGGTGGTGGTGGATACTGTTGAGTGGATCCCTTCAGTAAGGTGCGGGGAGACTGCTGCTGCACCAATCGGGTTGCTGCCCATGTGCATGATCAAATCAGTGACCTGTATGCCAGAGGGGACTGGGGTGAAGTTTGTATGCTGATCAGGCCGTTGCCTGTGTAGGGTGTGTAATTTGGAGATCCTGTATGCCTTGATGAATAGGTACCTGCTGTTGTGCTGATTTGGCCATTGCCTGAGTGAAGAGCAAGTGTGGTGACCCTAAATGTCAGAGGGGGCCACCAGAGATAGACAAGGATTGCAGCCTAGTGGATGTCATTGTTGAGAGGAAAGGCTGCGGTAGGGACCCCCGTGGACCAAGCCCAGACTAATGGGGTCGGAAACTAGAAGCCACTGACATACCTCTCTTTGTGGGGAAGACCAAAGGAAACTTACCATTACATCTGAGGAGCGCCAAAGAGAGACAGCCGCACCCCCTGTAGAGTGGTGTGTGTGATACTCACCAGAGGCAGCCGTTGCGGCTGCTGTGCCAGCAAGAGAGACACTCTTGGAGACTGTGATCAGACAAGCCCTGCCGGTGCAGGCAAGACTTAGCAGAGGGCCAGAAGGCCCCTTGGGAAATTTGTCTGCCAGATAGTGCATTGGCGCTGGAGCACTTTTGACTTTCCTAATAGAACTTGAAGTGAGACTCCTAAGACTCAGACTGCTAGTGGGGCCTAACGTGAATGTCGCCTATAATGAATGGGGAATAACCACTACCGCTAGTGAGAGCAAGGGGTATGTGCTGAATCCTGGACTACTTTCAATGTACTTCATGTGGATGGAAGCACACCCCCTTCCTTATTGCCAAATGTTACAAAATGCAACATCAAAAGACAAGACGGTGGCTGCTTAAATGCTCAGCTTTATTCAGTAACAGTTGGTGATAGCATAAACTACTACGTAGGCCAGCTTTCAAATTGTGAATACTAGCAAATGTCACAGCAGAATGTTCATTCATTAAACCTCCAAGGTTCTATACAATTGCCAACGCAAGAAAGGGGACAAGAAAAAGAAAAGGAAGGAGTGATGACAGATCTGTAATGTACTCGTTTTATCAGCTTCCGGGTTGCCTGGGCTAATTATAATTGATACATATGTGCAAGTTGGCATACCCTATTATAACAATAAAACCTTGTATTAAACTGATATCCTAAAAATGCCTCTGGAAATTAAATCACTCCTATGTCATCTTCGTATAATATTGCACCAATTCTCAATAACACAAAGATCACTTGTGCCGATTTTCTGAATCCTTTGGGACATTTAGGCTGTTAAAAGTTATAGCATTGTGTGCATCAGGTGACGCAATGGAGTAGTCACTTGATGATGAATAGCAGGATTAAATAACAGGCTGGTTTACACAACCATCTACAACATACATTTTGCATCACATATTGAAATGCAGCCAACGTTTAGAATTAAGCTTTTATTTCTCATAATTGGATATACTGATACACGGCGGTACCCCCGGTCACTTGGTGTTTATTGAATTCGAAACCATAAAGAGCGCTAGAGCATTCCGAGAGACAGCACAATATTTGTGTTTTCCTTAAATAGTTACTGCTTTAGATGCCCAAACAAATCTGAGTAATTGATCTGATCTACGGAGCTTTTACAATAGTGAAGACTTTAAAAAATATTGGACATTATAATTCTTGTCCAACAGCAACGTGTCATTTTGATCTTTCAGAATCACTTGTTACTGGAACACCTCTTTAAGAAATTCAATCCAAAGTCCATTCTCATTTCTTGTGTAATAATGACTTAGGGCCTGATTACGACTTTAGCAGTGCTGTGCCGGGTTTGCGCCAGCACTGCACTGCTAAAGCAGTGCATGGTCGCCTGCCAGATTGCAAGTACAACTCGTGTCTAGCGGCTTTACTTTTGCCGTTCCCACAGCAGTGCCTGAAAATGGGCACTGCATGAGAACACAAAAGCAGTTCCAGCACGGCATGCACTGTGAAGTTCATGCTGTGCTGGAACTTGTGGTGAACGCAAACAAGGGGGAACCTGTTGTGCCCTCCTGAATGCATCCCCATGGTGCTGGGGTATGGGGGCCTTGTTGGGCCCCCTTTGTTTCTCCACTGCCAGCCTTTTTCTGGCGTGCTCACCGCCATAAAAAGGCTGGTGGTGAGGAAACTCCTAATATACTTGGCGGACAGTGGTGGTCCCGCTTGCATATTGTATACCCTGGTTTGCAGCACCACTGCTAGAGAACAGCGACTCTCTGGCGCAGCCGTCGCAGCGGTGGCAGTCTGAATGGCTGCCTCGTAATACGCCAGCCTCAGGTCCGCCACCGCGAGTCTGGCGGTCAAAGACATGGGAAGCATGCTAGGGTGTGAGGTTGGGAGTGTGTTGTCTTTCCTTTGATCCTGTGTGGAAAGTGTTTCCATGTCATGTGTGATGACAACTGTGGTGTGGTTATCATGTTATGTGATACAACGCTTAGATACAGTTGGACAATATCTCAGAGTCCCTTTCTTTGGGTAAAACCTGTTACTAACAGCGCTGGGAAGCTGCAACACTGTGGCCGAAAAAACTGCTCAGAAAAAAGTGAAAAAACAATACTGCAAGTTGAAAGGTGTTACAATGCTTTCAAAAAGTCGACTGTGGGGGTTGATCCTGCAGAGCACAATACGAGTTCCAGGTGCCAGTGCACGGCAAACAATTTAATGCAGGGTGCATGTGCAAAAATGTGTTTTTTGTGCGACTAAGAGGTAATGAGGATTAGCACTTGGTCAACCACATATAACTAACAGTGTAACCCATTTGGCTAGACAATAAGAACCAGGAATCTGTAAAAAAAAGTCCATACGTTAATTACAAGTTACCAGTTAGATTAATGTAAATCAATCTCAGTACCATGCTGTGAAGGTAAAGAATGACAACTGGATAGCCAAACCTCCTGAAGAAGTTCAGGTGTATCAGTATGAGACAAACAAGAATTTCAGTCACAGCAATAAAAAGAAATAACAACAGAATCTGATGCTTAGACAGTAGCAGCTACTCATATTGAGAAGTGGTGGGGCAGGGGGATGGGGAACATAAACAACAACAAAAATAATTATAAATAAAGAAAATTGGCTCACACGGCCTCTGCCTTGCTCCTGATCCTTGCATCCTTGTCAGGAGCGTGCTGCACATTGAGCAGGCTCCTAACTCCCAATCATAGTGCTGCTCACATGCTGAGAATGATATTCCCAGCATTTGAGCAGTGATGGGATTGATCTGAGCACTGTGGTTCGGCGCTCAGACATCGACTGAGAGCCTGTGTTGGTTTCGCCACCCAGCTGTACAACACAGCTCGGTGGAGAAAGGTCAAGTGTGCATGAGGGTTTGGGGTCAGCCAAACCATCATGAGCACTTGGTACTGTCAACAACTCCCCCCTCCCTGGTGCTGCAACTGCAGTGTCAGTGTTGGTGTCCATACCCCTGCCTCGGTTCGCATTTGCAGCCTGCAGGACTACAAATAAAATGATAATTAAAATGTTTTATTATCATTTTATTTTTGTCCTTTGTCCCTGCTGGTTTCCAGCATGGGTGGGAACGTTACTCTGCCATAAGGGAGGAGCTTCCCCTGTGCTCAGAGAGAGTCTTTGATCTTCTCTCCGAAACATGAGTAATATCTGAAGTCTTCTAGTATAGAGTCTAAAACTAATGAGGTTGGTTTAGTATTAAAGGATCTCAAAAAGTTGAGAAGACTAATGGCAGTATGCACAAGGGTGTCAGCATTTCAGAAGCTCAGTCAAGAGTATTGCAGGGATAGGGAAACAAGTATTTGCCTAAGCCACACTCAGCAAAGAGTCAAAGGGGTAAGCATAGAGGTCTGTACCTTATAAAGTCCAATTGTAATACTCCTGAGGCGAAAAGCCGGGAGAAGAATTGTGCTGCTGTTTGTTTTAATCTATGTTTTTCATTGCTCGTTTTTAAACCCACCTCCTCCCCTGAGCACTTACATCTGGGATAGGGCGCTTCCTGAAGCAGACGCGCTGCGGACTTAGCGCTGACGCGCTGCACAGGGTAATCTTGCCGCCACTCCCCCAGCCACGCACAAGCCACGCCCACTTTAGCGAGGCCACGCCCCTTCTCTGACGTATAAAAGCTGCGCTGACTACGAGCGCGCCAGAGATTGTAATACTCCTGAGGCGAAAAGCCGGGAGAAGAATTGTGCTGCTGTTTGTTTTAATCTATGTTTTTCATTGCTCGTTTTTAAACCCACCTCCTCCCCTGAGCACTTACATCTGGGATAGGGCGCTTCCTGAAGCAGACGCGCTGCGGACTTAGCGCTGACGCGCTGCACAGGGTAATCTTGCCGCCACTCCCCCAGCCAGGCACAAGCCACGCCCACTTTAGCGAGGCCACGCCCCTTCTCTGACGTATAAAAACTGCGCTGACTACGAGCGCGCCAGAGATTGTAATACTCCTGAGGCGAAAAGCCGGGAGAAGAATTGTGCTGCTGTTTGTTTTAATCTATGTTTTTCATTGCTCGTTTTTAAACCCACCTCCTCCCCTGAGCACTTACATCTGGGATAGGGCGCTTCCTGAAGCAGACGCGCTGCGGACTTAGCGCTGACGCGCTGCACAGGGTAATCTTGCCGCCACTCCCCCAGCCACGCACAAGCCACGCCCACTTTAGCGAGGCCACGCCCCTTCTCTGACATATAAAAACTGCGCTGACCACGAGCGCGCCAGAGATTGTAATACTCCTGAGGCGAAAAGCCGGGAGAAGAATTGTGCTGCTGTTTGTTTTAATCTATGTTTTTCATTGCTTGTTTTTAAACCCACCTCCTCCCCTGAGCACTTACATCTGGGATAGGGCGCTTCCTGAAGCAGACGCGCTGCGGACTTAGCGCTGACGCGCTGCACAGGGTAATCTTGCCGCCACTCCCCCAGCCAGGCACAAGCCACGCCCACTTTAGCGAGGCCACGCCCCTTCTCTGACGTATAAAAACTGCGCTGACTACGAGCGCGCCAGAGATTGTAATACTTCTGAGGCGAAAAGCCGGGAGAAGAATTCTGCTGCTGTTTGTTTTAATCTATGTTTTTCATTGCTCGTTTTTAAACCCACCTCCTCCCCTGAGCACTTACATCTGGGATAGGGCGCTTCCTGAAGCAGACGCGCTGCGGACTTAGCGCTGACGCGCTGCACAGGGTAATCTTGCCGCCACTCCCCCAGCCACGCACAAGCCACGCCCACTTTAGCGAGGCCACGCCCCTTCTCTGACGTATAAAAACTGCGCTGACCACAAGCGCGCCAGTGATTGTAATACTCCTGAGGCGAAAAGCCGGGAGAAGAATTATGCTGCTGTTTGTTTTAATCTATGTTTTTCATTGCTCGTTTTTAAACCCACCTCCTCCCCTGAGCACTTACATCTGGGATAGGGCGCTTCCTGAAGCAGACGCGCTGCGGACTTAGCGCTGACGCGCTGCACAGGGTAATCTTGCCACCACTCCCCCAGCCAGGCACAAGCCACGCCCACTCTAGCGAGGCCACGCCCCTTCTCTGACGTATAAAAACTGCGCTGACTACGAGCGCGCCAGAGATTGTAATACTCCTGAGGCGAAAAGCCGGGAGAAGAATTGTGCTGCTGTTTGTTTTAATCTATGTTTTTCATTGCTCGTTTTTAAACCCACCTCCTCCCCTGAGCACTTACATCTGGGATAGGGCGCTTCCTGAAGCAGACGCGCTGCGGACTTAGCGCTGACGGGCTGCACAGGGTAATCTTGCCGCCACTCCCCCAGCCACGCACAAGCCACGCCCACTTTAGCGAGGCCACGCCCCTTCTCTGACGTATAAAAACTGCGCTGACTACGAGCGCGCCAGAGATTGTAATACTCCTGAGGCGAAAAGCCGGGAGAAGAATTGTGCTGCTGTTTGTTTTAATCTATGTTTTTCATTGCTCGTTTTTAAACCCACCTCCTCCCCTGAGCACTTACATCTGGGATAGGGCGCTTCCTGAAGCAGACGCGCTGCGAACTTAGCGCTGACGCGCTGCACAGGGTAATCTTGCCGCCACTCCCCCAGCCACGCACAAGCCACGCCCACTTTAGCGAGGCCACGCCCCTTCTCTGACGTATAAAAACTGCGCTGACCACGAGCGCGCCAGAGATTGTAATACTCCTGAGGCGAAAAGCCGGGAGAAGAATTGTGCTGCTGTTTGTTTTAATCTATGTTTTTCATTGCTCGTTTTTAAACCCACCTCCTCCCCTGAGCACTTACATCTGGGATAGGGCGCTTCCTGAAGCAGACGCGCTGCGGACTTAGCGCTGACGCGCTGCACAGGGTAATCTTGCCGCCACTCCCCCAGCCACGCACAAGCCACGCCCACTTTAGCGAGGCCACGCCCCCACTTTCCTCCCCTATCGCCTCCATATAAACATGTGCCTTTTCCGGACGCGCAGCGGACGGGCGCAGCGGGCGCGCCGTTTGTGCGCCGAAGGCGCGCCTAAGGCAAGCCCGTCTGCGCCCGTCCGCGACCGGCCGGGCCCAGGGACCAGGCAGAATGGAGAAATCACCAGGTACACCTTCGATGAACTTCGCGCCTTACAGAATTCTGGCCCATCCCTCCTCGATCCTACAACTTATGCCCGTTTAAAGACTAATAACATCCACACCCATCAGGTGTCGCTGGAGCCATCCTCTACCCTACCTCAAAGCCCCTACCCTTCCATTCCGCCCTTACGCCCCGATGCTCGGACTCTCCATTGCCTATACCTTAACACCAGATCCCTGGTAAAACATCAATTAGATATCTTCCTTTTACTTCAATCGGATAGGCCAGACATATTGCTTATCTCAGAAACCTGGCTTACTGCAGACTCCTTGCCAGACATTCTCGCAGCGTTACCATCAGATTATTATATACTGTCTGCAAATAGAAAACCAGGAAAAACCGGTGGTGGCGTCGCAGCTATAATCCACAAAGACCACACGTTCACCACCTTATCTTCTTTAGACCTACTAGACACTGATAACCTGGTAGTTAAATCTGATAACGACATAGGAACCATGGTACTAGTTCTGATTTATCGTCCCCCTATACCTATGCCGTCGTTCGCAGTCTCCCTATCTGAGCAACTGGCCGGTCTGACTGTTGACTATGACAAAGTCATGCTGATAGGGGATCTTAACTACTGGCATAATAACCTGGAGGCAGGTCCTCACGCCTCAGAACTCTTCGAGCTTCTCTCCAATTTAAATTTTTAACAACATGTCCAGATCCCCACCCATGATAAAGGTCATATCTTAGACCAGATCTGGTCGTACAATATCCCTATCTCCAGTCCCACTGCATCACCCTGCATATGGTCCGACCATCACCTGTTGCAATTTTCCATCACTCTGCAGGGTAATTTGAAAACTCCTGTGCCCTTGGGAGGTTTAGCCAGGAAATGGAGATCGCTAAGCTTCCCAGATTTTTTAACTACCTTGACTGACTCCCTTCCGGCTCAGGATCTGGACATCAACCTGATGGATAAAGCACTTACTGACTGGCTTTTATCTGCCTGTGATGCACATGCCCCCCTAACAAAGTTTTCTCGTGCTCGTCGAATGGACGCCCATAGGTGGTTTTCTACAGACCTAAAAACTCAAAAATTAGAACTCCGCCAATTAGAAAGAAAATGGAGGCAGGGCTATCATGAAAAAGACAGACACTTATTCACGACAGCTCGGAGGAATTATAATAGTTCCATCTTAGCCGCTAAGGCAGCCTTCTTCTCTGATAAAATCTCTATGGCTCATAATAAACCGAGAGAAATCTTTAAAGTAGTTAATGATCTATGCAATGACACCCGCACTTCCCCCTCCCAACCCCCGACTCAACTACTGTGCGATCAGCTTAACGATTTCTTCAGGGAGAAGATTGACATTATAAAAGCTAGCATCCAGGCGACTCACACCAGGGCAATAAGCAAGGAAATTTGTGAAAACCCACACAAACTTCAGTCTATCCCCCATATTGACCTTCCCAAACTGGTGGAGCTTATGAACCGGGTAAAGTCTGGTTCTCCCAATGATCCCTGTCCCCCGCATATACTGAAGGAAGTTTATTCAACACTACCTCAGGGAATACTCCCACTCCTGAATAACTCTTTATCACATGGAATAGTCCCAAACTCATTTAAAAATGCTATCTTGGTCCCATTAATTAAAAAGCCAGGCGCGGACGTATCTGTTCTCTCTAATTATCGTCCCATATCTCTCCTTCCGTTTGGGGCCAAGTTGCTTGAAGCCCATGTGGCCAGCTGCATCTCTAATTTCATTGAGACATCCGACTACCTAGAGCCAAACCAAGCCAGGTTTCGCCAGGCACACTCCACCGAGGCGGTTATTCTTGCTGTCCTTGATACTTTAAGGTCCAACGCCGATACTGACAATCATCAGGCCCTTGTACTCTTAGACTTATCGGCCGCGTTCGACACGGTGGATCATACCATCTTATTACACCGTGTCGAACAAGCCGGCCTTAGCGGCTCGGCTCTCGCCTGGATCAAATCCTTCTTGAAGGACCGATTCCAGGCAGTCAAGCTGGAGAACTTTATGGCACCTAAACTCTCCACCACATGCGGTGTTCCGCAGGGTTCATCATTATCCCCTCTCCTATTTAACCTATACCTGAAACCATTGCTGCAGTCCCTAAAAAATAGGAAAGTTACCATCTATAATTATGCAGATGACCTGCAACTGGTTTTCCCTTTAAACTCTGCGGATTCGGCCGAAGAATTTCAGTCCACTATGCTACATATCCAGGGCTGGATGGACGAGAACCATTTAAAGCTTAATCCCGGAAAGACTGAGCTGGTACTCCCTGGTAACAGCGCAACTAGTTGGGGCCCTCATTTTTGGCCATCCTCGATGGGATCTCCTCCAAAACCTTCTCAGTCGGTGAAGAGCCTTGGAGTCACTCTTAACGCCGACCTTTCATTGAAAAATCAGGTCGGAACAGTGATTTCTTCCAGCTTCTTCCAACTTCGAAAGATCAAGAAAATCGCCCATCTAGTGACACACTCTGCCCTCATCCAAGTGGTAATTGCCTTGGTTCTTTCCCGCCTAGATTTTTCCAACTCTATATATCTGGGCCTCCCCCTTACTCTGTCCAAACGCCTGCAAATCGTCCAAAACCAAGCTGCTAGATTAATATTCAAAAGCAATCGCAGGAATTCGGCGAAACCTTTGCTAGCCTCTCTTCATTGGCTTCCTATCGCTCACCGGATCACCTTTAAAGTGGGATGCTTAGTCCACAAGGCTCTTCATGGCAAAAGCCCAAGGTTCATTAATCATCTAATAAATAAGTACGAACCGACTCGTAACCTTCGCTCTGCCCACCAGTCCCTCCTCAAGCTGCCACTGTACAAGAGAAAACGACTTGGCGGATGTCGATTCGCTTACCTTGCCCCTAAGATTTGGAACGGCTTCCCCCTGTCTCTTCGGACCTGTACCAATCTGGCAAAATTCAGGGGTGCTTTGAAGACTTGGTTATTCAAGCAAGCGCACGGTTAGGCTATCTTTTTACCATCTGTCTCTTCTTAGCGCCATGAAACCTCTGGGTGACCGTGCGCTTGACAAATTCCGAATAACATAACATAACATAACATAACAAGAAAAGTAGCCAACATCATCCTGTGAGAACACTAGTTAATACTACAAGAATCTTTGGGTAACACCTATTGTTCACACCATCAGAAGTTCCATTGTCCTTTCCATTCTCACATTGTGAGCTGCAACATTAGCAGACACCCAGGCCAGTCCTGAGAATTACATCATCCTTGGGCACCTGCAATACCTCAACACATTACTGCAATTGACACTCTGGCTGTCCGTGTTCTTTGTCAAGGTCTTCTTCTCATGCTCTCTATTGCTAGTACAGAGTTACATCTATTCTCATACTAACAAACCATGCGAAGGTACCTGCAGGGAAAATGACATGCAAGCGAAAATTGAAAAGTAGTATTTTATGGAAAAGAAATACTGGCCAGCTGTAGTCAAAATAAGCATCTTATTTAATTGTGCACGTTAATTCTTGTTGTATGTGCTCATACAAATGTGTTAGAAATTGGGTTTCTGGTTGGCTAGGGTATGCCCCTAATCCAGGCAGAACCCACCACTCTAGCTAGGGTAAGGGAGTTACACACCAAAGATAATCCTGCTCACCCCCATGGTAGCTTGACAGAGCAGTCAGGCTTTTCCAGGGGCAATGTGTGAAGCGTTTGCGCAACACACACACCAGTGACACAATAAATACATCACAAAAGAGACTGAACACAGGATTATATAAATGTATCTCATATATTGTACATAACACATAGACCACAATCACATAAATCACTTTGTCAACTAGGCAATTGTTATAACATCACAGTTAGTGCAATAAAGTAAAGACTTGTATGTTGCACACATCATAGAAACACCATACACGGTCACTCTGACTCTATATATTATGTAGGTCATGAATAATACTCATTAACCTATAATTGAAAGGTATAAAATGACATAAACCACAACATCTGGGCATGAATGTTAACAGTTAGGTGAGAGAGAGAAAACACATGGATCACTAACCATCATCGTAGAACATAAATCACCAACTATGGTCATTACATATCAGCAATTCCTGGATTACAAAAATGTCATCATAAACACATAGGTACCATGCGCGTGCACCTCTATTATATGTTAGGTGGTAGTGTGAGCACCAAGTGTAGGTTACAAGACACCTGCACACCTACTACAGTGAATATGATACTATCTGCTGACTGCCGTGGAGCGCAGGCCGGCTACAGGTTCTTCTGAAAAAGTACCCTTGAGGGCACAATGTATCAATCTTTTATGCACAATTGGGTCACTGTGTCATCATCAAGCTCCATTAAGATGCAGGTAATGCATTGTCATCAAGCTGCGCAGAGCATCATTGTCGGGCTGTGCAGGCCGTAGAATCTCTGTTGTCAAACAGCCTCTGTGTCGGTGTCAAAGTGTGATGCATGAGTTGCGACTGGTGCAGTGGTGATGATGAGTCGGTTTTGTAGAAAATCAGCTTCAATACCCATTTTCTAGGTCCAAGGGCGATGTGTGCACCTCATGCAAGGGTAGGATTCACAGATGGCAGAGTCCATTTGCACCAGCAGGACTCTAGGAAGTCTTTGTGTCCCTGAGAATTCAGGAAACAGGAGGCAAACCAGCAAACCCTTGGAGTCACTCTGGGTTCAAGTGAGATGGTTCCAGTACTTGTCCTCACTAGGGAAGAGATCAGCAGACAGCAGGGCTTCTCAGTAAGGAAGAGACACAGTTCCTCAGAACAGTCAATCCAGGCAAAGTGGCAATCTTTACAGCACAGCAGTCTTATAGCATAGTTGTCTTTACTCCATCAAGTGGGGGTGACTTCAAAGCAGCTCCTTGAAGTACACAGGTCCCCTTTCATCCCAAACGGTCTGCCATGCTATCTTTTGGGAGTGATCAGCCCTTTGTGAGGGACACAGGACACTGCCTATTTAAATGTAAGTCTTAGCTCCCACTCCCCCTTCCTGCCGAAGAAGGCTATCAGGATGAAGAAGAATGCAGATGAGTCCTCTTTCACCCAACCTTCCTGTGTTCGTGGCTATGTATAGGGAATGCAAAAAGTATAGCGGTCACCCAGTCCAGACATTTATGGGAGACAGGCTACAGGCACATAGAGCAAATTTAAGAGCAGAGAAATGTCCACTTTCTTAAAAGTGCTATTTCTAAAATAGTGATGTAAAATCCAGCTTTACCACTAAAGAGTATTTATCATTACCATTCCAATGATATGAAGCACAATTTAGCTACTCCTTTCTAATCAAGAATTACAGATTATACGTACTTTAAGGAATTTTCAATGCTTGCCTAGGAGAGGAGTAGGCCTCACAGCAGTGAAGAACGAATTTAGATATTTGTCACTACCAGGAAATGTAAAACTTGAAAGTACATATCCTACCTTTTATTTACACAGCACCCTGCCCTTAGGGCTACCTAGGGCCTACCTTGGGCCTATATCTTGTTTAATAAGGCTAAAGCACACAGTATTGATGTATTTCTATTTATACAGTGAATGCACTTCAGTATTGAATTCAAGTGCAAAACTTTACATTAATAACATTACAACACACAAGATATGTAGTGCTAAGTGCACATATATATGCCTATTTGTGATGTGTAAGGGCGGAGCCAAAATTTAGTTGTGCAAGTTCAAGGTTAAAGTACTTAGTGCATACACTGATAACAAAATGTTTGGCTGTCTACAGACCTTAGCTATATGTTGCTATACTAACAGATACAATTATCTCCCCAGATGGTGGAAGAGTATTGCTTTCATTCCTGTGGCTTGAGGGTGGAGACCAGTCACAGAGGATGAAAATAATAGAGACAGGGCTCCCTTTGGAAATTCTTTGATGGCTTTCCAAGGAACGGGCTACTAATACTTATTTACTGAGCACTCCAGGTTTTGTGGAAGGTAGGCATGAGGGGTGGGACTGCATTTTCTATTGCTCTAGTGGGGACGCTTCTATACTGGGCCTTTCCTTTTGTGTGTCTGATTACTGCTAAAGAAAGACTGAATGATCGCTGGATGCAGGATCCTACATTACATTGTGTCTGTGTTGTGGGTGCTCCAGATTAGAGACAGCCCTAAAATAATAATAATCCACATTTGTAAAGCGCACAATCACCCGTAAGGGTCTCTAGGCGCTGGGGGCCGTCGGGAAGATTAAGCAAGCTATTGCCCAGAGTCACATGGTGCTGGGCTAACCTGCCGCCGGAGCCGGGGATCGAACCCTGATCCCCAGATTCCAGCGTCAGTCGCCCTGGCCGCGGCGCCACACCTCTCCCATTCGCCCTAATGCAGCGGCAGCCCGCACAGGTAAGCGCAGTGAGGCGAGGAGGGGGTGGGTGGGTTGGGAGAGGGGGAAGTTCACAGACGATGGAATAGGTATAATTAAATGAATAAATAATACCTATTCCATCGTCTGCCTGCTTCCCCCGCGCCCTGCCCTGCCCCACTGTGCTTACCTGTGACGGCCGCCGCTACCCTAGTGATAAATTATCCTGTGAATCATTAATATATACATACTCCCTAAAACAGACTCTGTCTTCCTTCATCCCGCTCTAATCTGCAGTGCGTACAGGGAAGAGCATCTCTAGCTCCAAATGTGTTTTATAAATAATTCTGAACTAATTTACTCGTAAGGCTGTGATGGTGTCAAAAGACCCCACTATAAACCTTAATAACTGAGAACCCAGGCACTCCTAAACCTGCGATGGTCGTACAAAACCCACTGTGAGCCTTCAAACATTTAAATCCTTTCATAAGCTCTGCAAAGATAATTTGGGAAAATTGCAAGAATTTGTGCATATGATACGACTGAAACAAAGATCGACTTCTGTCAGACTGTAACTAAAAGTAGTTCCTATATGTGTAAGAAAAGAGTTACAATTAATGACGGAAGATTTAGTTCAAAAGCAAATGATTGAAGAGTCTCATTCCACAAAATGGGTCTCACCGATCAATTTAGCCACAAAAAGTAATAGCAACTTGTTTTTTGTGTAAAAGATCTGCATCGCCTTAATACTTGAAATATTGTGGACAAACCCTCTGCCCAAAATAAACAAGATAATATCATAAAAGATGGGCAACTGTTTGTTAGTAACACAGCATATCGGTCTGATTTTGGGAGTTAATCATATCATCTTGGCCTTAAACTCAATAAAAAAGGGTCTGGTTTAAAAGTTGGTGTAAAACTCAGCATTTGATGTGTTGCTGGAAGCACTTCAACCCAGAATGGAATAACTGAGAAATATCTGACCTTGAAGGCAAATTGTATATCCCCTGATCCTCCTGCTACTTCTGAAGAGCATTTGAGATTAACATAACCATTACTTGCATCTGCCTCTCTGACATATCAGAATATCTCTTTGATGTATGACTTTTCCTTGAACAAGTCGGCCTGTCCTTCCTGGAGAGAAAAGTAGACAAGTGCCTCTACTAGTCACCACACTTCCCTATCTGTCAGGATTCCTGCCACAGCTCACCTCTCTGACTATCACAATATAGCAGCACGACTCATATAATTCCTCCCAACACTTATGGATGAACACAATTCTTGCACCCTGACTTTTGACCATATAATATGCTGTTGGTAATAGCTAGCTGCAGCTGGTGTTCCCTGATATGTTTGAAAAAGCTTAATAACATTTACAAATATTTTACCATGCATATGCAAGGTCAGGTTTCAGGACCCACAGAAACATCCAGAAAATCCACCAGAATAATTATCAAGCAACTGGCATAGATGACCTCAATGTGAACCTTCCAGAAGACAGCCCTCATCAAATTATCCCCCTGCACCTGTTCTTTGCTCTAAGCAATTGGAATGCAACCTTTGTGAACATTCTAAAACACCCTTTAGAAGACAGCCTCATCAAATTATTCATCTGCACCTGTTCCTTGCTATAAGCAATCTGAATGCAACCTTTGTGATTTTTTTTAAAAAATCTTCTAAAGGAGAGCCTCATCAATTTAATTATCTGCACCTGTTCTTTATTACAAACAATTCTAATCTGACCTTTATGAGCGTTCTAAAGCAGTCCTATTTAAAGACCATACACACTCCTCCCCTTCGCCTAGCCTTTTCGGCTGCCTCTTACCTGTTTCCTGGCTTCCAGGACTCTGTTTTGCCAGCTCCCTTGTTCCTTCTACTTTGACCTCACCACAAAGGACGTCCCACATCAGTCTCGCATCTGGATGGAAAAACAAGAAGAAAAGGAGAGACACAGTGACAGACTTGATTTTGCTATGAGTTGTGCTCAGTCGCAACATTGTGCTTGAAGACAAGGTTACCAGTGTTTTTGTTCATCTTGTACTTTCTTTTGGCAGGGCTCTCCCAGAAAATACTTGGGTGAAGTAAACTCCATCCACATTAGCTTGTGGGTTTGATGCTGGAATCACACTCACGACAGTTTCAAACTTTGTTGAAGGAACCTCTTTGGAACCTCTTTGTGAGGTAATTCCTTAAAATATATAACTAATACTAGACTAAAGCCTTATTATTTGTTTGTTTTTAGATAACATATCTGCTGGTACCATTCATCAGACTTGTGTCAATGCCTACTGCAGTGTTGCAGTTGAGTAGATGAGCAGGAGGAGGAGGTTTGTGGCGAGTAAAGGGAAGGATGTATGACGGTACAACGCGTGCTTTCACAACACGTACCGTTACCACGCAGGTTTTACAATGCAAGTCGTTACAACGACATGCGTTGGGGGGCGCTGGATAGTGAATAGTGTAATTTACTATTCCAACTCCAGTCCCCGTGGATAGTAGGGAAGGTGTTGGATAGTAAATTAAACTATTCCCTATCCTACAGCGCCCTCCAGCGCAAGTCGTTGTAACGACTTGCGTTGTAAAACCTGCGTGGTAATGGTACCGCGTTGTGAAAGTTTCGTTCTAAAGGATGTTTCCCAAAGGGAAGGTGGGAGTGGAAGAATCATAGGGAATGGTTTAGAAAGGCTTGTTTGGGAGATCCAAATAGTAAAAGAGGTATGAGATGATGCAAGGAGCGGTAGAAGCGGGAAGAGTCTATTAGTTAGTTAGTTTGGAAATCATAGTAGTAGAATGCGGTTTAGGATGAGTGGGAGAGTGGAGGTAGAGGATATATTGAGAGATGTATAGGGCAAGAAATAGGGTAGTGCATTGGAATGAGTAGTAGAATGAGTTTTGAGATGAGTCAGAGAGTGGAAGTAGAGGATATATTGAGGAGGTATAGAGTGAGAAATAGGGTAGTGCATTGGAGAGAGTAGTAGAATGAGGTTTTAGATGCGTCAGAGTGGAGGTAGAGGATATATTTAGGGAGGTATAGGGTGAGATATAGGGTAGTGCATTGGAGATGCTGAATTAGAAACAAAGTAATACATATAAAGATACATAAGTACATGGAAGATATATATGTATAAGGAAGGTAATATATATAGATTTAAGTTGTGTTTAATAAACTCAGACTTTCAAGTGTTGCTGTACTTTGTTAATTTATTTGTTTTTATAAAAAAATTGTAATTCAATCTTGAAGCAATTATAGATAAATAGTTATGATAAAAGATTGACTTATTTATGCAGTCATCTGTATACATGTTAAACAAAGAACAATATAACCATAAGTAATATGTATATTTGTTAAACAGAACTAACGAATATCTATATATTTAAAGACATAAATATTATATATGTTAATACAAAGCAATACACATATGTAGGTACACATCTATAGTAAAAATAAATGCTTATATACAGAGGGATATGCTGTATATTTATGTTTGAGTATGGTGGTTATGTGAGAAAGAGCCAACTCCTGGGTAGTGTTCTGAAGATAAGGTTGTTATCCGTGGATCTTATGCTTGGGGGTGAAGAGTTCCATAGTTTGGCTGCTTGAACAGAGAAGGATGTGCCACCTATGTTTATTTTCTTTAATGGTGTGATTTTGAGACAATGTACCAATCTAGAGCGGAGGTTCCTTTGTTGAATGCATTTGGTGATTTTATTCCTGATGAAATGCGGTCCTATTGGGGCGTGGCTTGGTGCCCGGCGGTGATGGCGGCGCTCGAGTGAAGCTCCGCGGAGCTTCGGGAGACACACTGTCTTCAGGCTGTTTTTTCCTGGTCGGAGCTTTTGCCGGATCGTCGGAACATCCCTGGATGATTTAGCAACGTTTTAGGACGCCCTTCACGCTCATGTGACTGAGAACTGTGTGGCAGTAAGTTGTGTCGCCTCTAATGCGAGCGCGGCCGCCATTTTGACTCGCCGAGCGTCATCAACATTCCTCCTTAACGTACGGCGCTTTTCTTATGAAGGATTTTCTAGGTTGAACGGCTCATGTTGTGCCACATAAGACCTAGCCCTGCAATTATTATTCTGTGACCTGTGCCCTTTTATCCCGTTTTTGGATTGCTGTGCGCCGCTGACGCTCCACCTCAACTCTTTCCCGCCATTTTGCAGCACCTCAAGTGCTATTCTGTTTTATTCCTTGTCATGGCGTGTGAGCCCCTACAGTGGATAGAAGTTACCTATTCTTCACTTCTGGTTGGCTAGCGAAGTGCACGTTTCTGCTGATGGCTTGGTGAATGACTACTTTGTCCCTCAGAATGCTATAGCGCTTCCACTCTGTTATCTACTTTGGATTAGTCCTAGGTGGCTTCATGAGTGTGGATGGCTACCACCATAATCTTCCTTGCCCTCTGGATGTAGCTTGGGTGCCCTACTTTTTTCAACGTTAAGGTTGCTCTCTGGACTTCTCACTCTCCTCATTTACTTGGCGAACTGCTTGTTCTTTAATTGAGAGCTATATAATTTCTGCATTGGGCGGCTTTCCATGCTGTTGCGACATGGTCATTTCTGGATTGCACTCGTAAACAATTCCACATGGCTTAGTTCTGTGCTGTGATTCTCATTTTGTATATTCAACCTACATCCTGTGACACGCTTTGCCTGGGACACTCGCTTGTTGCCTTAACAAGTGATTCTCTCAAATGTTACTAGTGACTTGTCCTCACCCAAGGAACTCTCCTTGCATTTGTTATAACCTTCTTTGCGACGCCACTCTTTCCTCTGCGCTGGAGCGCTTGCTGCTTGACTGACGCCTTCCAATTTATATTGTTTGGGCAGGCTCAAATCTATGTCGCACTTGCTTCGCACAACATCAAAGACTACAATTGTGAAAAACTCTAAAGTTTTCTGTGCCTTTTCTAAACTAGACGATTCTCCCACCTCTTCTGGTTCAGACACAGCCATGGAACCTTCTCAACCAGCACCGGGGAAAACTAACATCAAAAGGCAGAAAAAAGATCCTCCTTCGCCACTCAAACAATCTACACCTGTCTCAATGGAGATCTTGCTGGAGGAAATTAGATATTTTTGCCCTTTTCTGGAGGAGATCAGATCTCTGCATCCCTTTATGGAGGAAACCAACGCCAAACTTCAGGTCCTTACTGAGAGTTGGTCACAGATGGACACAAGAGTTTCTTCAGTTGAACATTCCGTCGCATCCATCCAGGAAACCTGTTCTACGGTATCGCATCTGAACTTGCAGGTTTCTACGCTCCAGAAGCAGGTGGAGGAGTTGGAAAATAGGAACAGGTGGAATAATCTCCGTATTTATGGCCTGGCAGAGGGACTTGAGGGTGCAGATCCACTTGCCTTCTTCAAATCTTTCCTCCCTAAGCTGCTTCGTCTACCAGAAGGTACAAGTCTCAACATTCAGCGTGCTCATCGACTGGGTCACCCATCTACTTCAGCTTCTGCTTCGCAAAGACCAAGAGGTGTCATCCTTTACTTTTTGGAGTACACTGATCTTTTGAAGGTCCTCTCGGCTGCCAAATCCTCTCCAAAAATAACGTGGTCTGGCTCCTCTCTGTTCTTCGCTCAGGACTATGCAAGGGCAACTGCCAATCATCGAAAGGCCTTCCTAAATATGAGAGGAGATCTTCGTTCCATGGGTGTAAGATACGGCCTCTATCATCCTTGTTTGTTTAAAGTCACCTACAATAACAACACAACTACCTACGAGGATCCAGTTCGCCTGCAGAGTTTTATCAACGCTCATAAGACTTCCGCCATGGACTCCTCTGGACCTTCATCCTCTTTCCCTGGCTGAGCTGGAGTCTTGTTTGCTCTTATAATGTCCTAGCTTTTGGCTCCTTTTACTTTTGTATGGAGTCTCACTTTTTCTTGTTTGTCTCTATCTCTACATTGTATTGACGTTCACTGTTGTTCATGATTCTGATCCTGTTCATGTTTCTGATCCTATTTGCGTTTGAAATTCAATCTTGTTCTCCCTTTCCACCTCCACAGGAACCCCTTCCCGTTTGATGATGTCTCCCTGGTTCCCTGCCCAGCTGACCTTGGATGTGTTGCCTTACCCGTGTGGTCCCATCCCCCCTCGGCTCCTTCTCGTTTTCTCCCTTTGTAGGTATGTTTTTCCTTTGTTTCTCCCTTTTTTCCCATTTTTTGTTTTCTATCCCCCCTGTTTTGCCTCATTTTCCTTCTCTGTGCATGGGTGATGGTTTTCTTTTCTTCGGTTACGCTCACCTCTTTGCTCCCTCTTTTTTTACTCTGATTCTTTTTTTCCTATTTCTTCTTCTTACTACGCTTCCTTCTCTCTCCTCTCACAGTATCCTGATTACCTTTCATTGCCTTTTCTCTTTCTATTGGACAAGGTAGCACGAGTTGTGATGTCTCTCGGGTAGGTCCGTTATGTGGCCCCTACTCGTGTGTTTGTGGTAGGTGGACTCTGGACATCTCCACCCCCACTATATGCATGAGTGAGGCTCTTGCCGCAGATGTAAATAGATCTGGCCCCCATTTCAACATATGGAACCTGAATGTCAGGTCGATGGTAAAACATCACCAAGATATTTTTGACCTGATAGGCAAGGAGTTGCCGGATGTCTTCTGTTTGACGGAGACCTGGTTACAGGAGACCGACACGGCCGTTATCAACTTGGCCTTCCCGCCAGAGTATTCGGTTTATACTCTTAACCGCTCCGCTAGAGGAGGGGGCATAGCGCTTGCGGTCAAATCCTGCTACCCGTGCGACTGGCGAGGGCAAAAAATCACTGGCTGCGAAAGTGCGTTGTTTAAGATCTCAATTACGCCTCAGTTTGCTTTCTCTGGCCTATTGATTTATCGTCCCCCTGGTAGCGATGTGGCTTTCAGGGAGGCCCTCCCGGACGCTATTAGCACGCTAGCAGTAGGTTGCTCCAACTTTTCCATTCTTGGTGACTTAAACCTTCACTATGATAACTTGTCCTTACCTGCGGTAAACAGCTCTGTAGCCGATCTTGAGGCTCTTCAGCTAGTTCAGTTGGTGTCACATCCCACCCATGTGGCCGGTCATATTTTAGACCCTTTTTTCACGAATTTGGCAGAGGCTAGTATTTCTATTCCATCCCCTTTGGCCTGGACTGACCACCATTTGGTGCGTATCCAGTGCCCACTACGCGAGCCTCCCCGCAAGCCCACGGCTAGAACTATTCCCAGACGGTGCTGGAATAAATTAAAACTTGATGATTTTTATCACCTTTTGTCTACCGACCCGCTGGGTCCAGTTGAAACCGTGGATGTGGGCTATGATCGCTTTTGTGAATGGGTTATTAGGGC
The DNA here is from genome assembly GCF_964261635.1 of Lissotriton helveticus. Classification (NCBI taxonomy): domain Eukaryota; kingdom Metazoa; phylum Chordata; class Amphibia; order Caudata; family Salamandridae; genus Lissotriton; species Lissotriton helveticus. Next base: position 491,370,279 of record NC_136063.1, read on the forward strand.
TCTTGACTCCCTTATTCCGTTAGTTCTGTGTAAGTGTGGGTCAAGGGACCCGAGCCCTTGGTACGATGACTCTCTGCGGACACTCAAAAGTACTTGTAGGCGTGCAGAGCGGGAATGGCGCAAAACCTATGACAGCAATAAAAAACTTTTGTACTTGGCCGCCGTAAAGCTTTATCATCGTGCCATCTGCAGAACTCGTGCAGCTTTTTACGCCCTTCAATTTCGTACCTCTACCAATCCCTCAAAAACTATCTTTAAGGCCTTGAAAGACCTAATAGCTAAAAAGGTAGTAGCGAACAATCAGGGCTCCACCTCACATTGTGAAACCTTGGCGGCCTTCTTTTTGGAAAAGGTCCAGGCCATTTACAGAGCCTTTCCTACGGCCGCACCCTCTGCTGGTAGACCCCCTAAGCCTCCTGTACTGGATGTCCTATACGCTTTTCCTAGGTTAACATCGGAAAGCTTTGAGAAATTGGCTCAGCAGGTCAAATCCGGTTCCCCGGCTGACCCTTTACGGCCAGCTCTGTTCAGAGACCTCACATCTCATGGTCTTTCGCCGGTTTGCTCTTTGATTAATATCTCATTAGCATCCGGTCTGGTCCCCGCTAAGTGGAAACAGGCGGTAGTTATGCCCATTCTAAAGAAATCAACTCTGGATGCCGGTAAACCCGAGAACTACCGCCCAATTTCACTTCTCCCGTGGCCTGCCAAAGTTGCGGAGGCGCATGTTAACGCTGCCCTCTCGGACCATCTTTTACGGGCTAATATCTTAGACAGCACGCCGAATGGTTTTCGGGCGGGACACAGCACGGAGACGGCCCTCCTTTATATGGTGGAACACCTGCGCTCCGTGCTCGATGCGGGTCAAACGGGGGCGCTGGTGCTATTAGATCTGAGCGCCGCCTTTGACACCGTCTCCCACCCGATCCTTCTGCAACGCCTGGAGGATGCTGGCGTCACCGGCCCTGCTCTCCAGTGGTTCCGTTCTTTCCTTGCCAACCGTTCTTTTTGCGTGGCCATCCCGCCCCATCAGTCCAAATTCCATCCTCTGGATCTTGGGGTTCCGCAGGGCTCCTCGCTGAGTCCCACGTTATTTAACCTTTACGTGAGTCCGCTGGCTGAGGTTGTCAAGCAATGGGGTATGACCATGGTGTCATATGCTGACGACACTCAGTTAGCGGTCACGATCAGCGGGGATGCGGAGGTGGATGCCCCTAGATTCCAGAATGGACTCCGGGCGGTCGCCAGCTGGATGACTTCCAATTGCCTCCAGCTGAACGCAAATAAAACGGAAATTATGATCTTTGGCAAGCATACGGAACTCTGGGAAGACAGGTGGTGGCCCTCGGATTTGGGTCCCACGCCAACTCCGGTCACTGAGTTAAAAAACCTTGGGGTGTGGCTTGACCCAACTCTCACCTTTGTTTGCCATACAAAGCGCACGGCGGCCTGCTGCTTTGGCATCATGCGTGGACTTCGTCCCGTATTAAAATTCTTTGATGCTACCACCAGGCAGCTTGTGGTGCAGGCAACGGTGATTTCTCGGCTCGATTATGCCAGCTCCCTCCTGGTAGGGCTAAATCGGGCCGAAATCACTCGTTTGCAGCGTGTGCAGAATGCAGCGGCCAGAGCAGTTGTGGGCTTACCTAGATTCTGTCCCACCACTAACACCCTGCGTGCCCTGCATTGGTTACCGATTGCGCAGAGGATCCAGTTTAAGGTTCTTTGTGTAGCCTACAAGATCCTGAAGGGCTCCCCTGCTCTCATCCTCTCTAAACTTCTGTCTCGCTATGTCCCGGTCCGTGCCTTAAGATCGTCGGACCTAGAACTAGCTGTTGTTCCCCGCTTCAAGCGCAGCCGTGCTGGCGGTCGGTCTTTTCAAGTTCGCGCCGCTGTTCTCTGGAATTCCCTTCCTTTAGAAACTCGTGCCCTCGGGGATTTGCTTTCCTTTCGTCGAGCTGTTAAAACTCTCCTGTTCCCTTAGATCTTCTTTTATGTTTGGTCCAGTTGTGTTGTGTTGCTACCTTGTCGGGCGCCAGGACGCTCCTTTGCTGGAGCATCTGTGCGCGTAATAAATGATGCTAACATCCTATGGTGAGCTTTTCCTTCCTTTTCTTGCATTCTTTCTCATGGGTTTTTCTTCTGATTTTTATCTACTGTGTTTACTATAGATTACTTTATACAGTATGTCATTGAACGTAGTTTCATGGAATGTTAAGGGTATTAATTCTCCGATCAAACATCAACGAATTTTATCCCATTTAGCCAAATTGAATGCTGACGTGGCTTTCCTCCAGGAAACCCACCTCTCAGACGCGGAGTCTGCAAAGCTTAAGAGAGGCTGGGTGGGTGATGTATTTTACTCACAGGGTGATGGTAAGCGTAACGGTGTAGCAATCCTATGCCATAGATCTCTTCCCATCGCTCTTATATCTCAGGAGTCGGATACTAATGGCAGATGGACACATGTCAGACTATCTCTTAGAGGTGTTCCAATCTCTTTCCTAAATGTCTACGCTCCCACAAATGGCGAACCACTTTTTTGAGCTGAGTTCTCTCAGCATATCACCCGATTTATGGATGATAACTTCATCCTTGCAGGTGATTGCAATCAACCCCTAGATCCCTTTTTTTAATTTTTTTATGTGTTTTTATTGCAGATTCAGAAAATGTACAATCGATTGGGTCTACTACATTCCCACTTCTTACAGATATCCTGCGCAGGTCGTAAATGAAGCATCACACAGCCATTTAGCCCACATCCCGGAGGCTGGGCGGCGATAGCCAGGAAGCATGAATAATGAAAATAAAGAAAAGCAAGCAGTGATACCTGTTCCCTAGATCCCTTTGTTGACAGGAAATCCGATGTTCATTATATTCCCAATAAAGCACAAAGGCTATTTACTCAAGCTATTTCTCAACATAGGCTCATCGACACTTGGCGACTCTGCAATCCAACTTTGCGGGAGTATACTTTCTATTCTCCTTCCCATCGTTCCCAGTCACGGATCAACTATATTTTCGCCTCTCACAATATTGCTCAAACCCTTACTGTTGCTGAAATTGGTCCGATCTTACTATCGGATCATGCCCCTGTTTTAATTGGCATTGATGTGCTCCCTAAAGTTACTGGACCCAAAAGATGGTGCTTCAACAATACCCTCCTCTTGGACCCGAAGTTTACCACCTCTTTTACTGCTTTCTTTGAAGAATTTTTCTTTTTCAATGATACTCCCTCTATTCCAAAACATACTATTTGGGATGCCTTTAAGGCTGCAGCATGCGATTTTATTATTGGCTTCGTGGCAAAAAAACGCAAGGCTGCTCGCAATTCAACTATGGACCTTCTCTGCGCCATCAAGAGATTGGAACACGCCTATTTTACCTCGCATTTGCAGGACAGTCTGACTGCTCTTGTCGCTGCCAAGATGAAATTTAATGAGAAATCCACAGATGATGCCTCAGTGTATTTGTTGAAGTCTAGTGCTAAGTTTTATGGTGGTAGGAACAAGGCTGGGAAAATTCTTGCAAACTATCTGAAGGCCAAACACAATAAGTTAAATATTGAATCCATTTATGACACTAACTCTGTTCTCAAACATAAAGATGCCGACATCCTCACTGAATTCTCCCTTTTTTATAAAACTCTTTACTCTTCTGAAACCCAACCCTCTCCCCAATCTCTCACACATTTCTTCTCTACTATCCAAAAACCTGAACACTTTCCTCTTGAACTGGAGTCTGACATTTCTCAGAAAGAATTGCTTGCTGCACTCCAGCACCTCAAACCAAATAAAGCCCCTGGGCCAGACGGATTCACTGTTGAATTTTACCTTCATTTTTCAAAACTACTTATCCCGAAACTTCATTCTCTTATAGACACGTTTGCTTCTCTGGGTAGCTCCCCAGGGTCCTTCTCTGATGCACATATCTGTTTGATTCCCAAGGAGGGAAAGCACGCCAAACATTGTAAAAACTATAGGCCTATTTCTCTTGTCAACATCGACTACAAAATCTTCGCTAAGTTGTTGGCGACGAGACTGGATCATTTGCTTCCTGACCTCTTAGGTGAAGAGCAGTCTGGTTTTGTTAAGGGGCGATCCATTACAGATAACACCAGACTTTTTTTAACATCCTATCGAAGTCCTCACGATTACAGCATCCCTTTGCAGCGATCGCCTTAGATGCCGAGAAGGCATTCAATAGGGTCGAATGGTCCTACCTCTTCCATACTCTCGCATGGTTTGGCTTTGGCCCCAAATTCACCTCCTTAGTTTCTCTGCTATACTCCAATCCGCGCACAGCTGTGTGTGCAAATGGTCAGGTCTCCTCTTTTTTCGATCTGGCTCAGGGTGTTCGCCACGGATGTCCCCTTTCCCCCTTTCTCTTCAATGTGGCTTTAGAGCCTTTCCTGTCTAAACTTCGTCAGAATCCCAACATCCATGGTTTTCAGACCGCGGATTCCCTTATTAAACTTGCTGCTTTTGCAGATGATATCTTACTCTTCATCTCTGATCCCACAGACTCCATTCCTGCTTTCCTGGAGGAAGTGCAGAACTTCTCCCTGATATCTGGTTACAAACTCAACAACGATAAATGTGAGATTTTGCCCCTAACGAAGTTCACTTTTAAACCCGATTTCAGCATCTCCAACTTTACTTGGAGCCCCTCCCATATTAAATATCTGGGCTTGCACGTAACTCCCTCTATCTCAAATACCGTTTCTCTTTGTTTAAACAAGTGCGTCCAAAAAATCTCTGATTTAACGACTAGGTGGCAATCTCTTTACCTGTCCTGGTGGGGTTGTCTTGATACAATCAAGATGATGTTGTCCCCCATCATCCTCTACACACTTTCTAATATTCCTGTGTCCATCCCTTCTAAATTTTTCAAGAAAATTAACTCAGTCTTGTCTTCTTTTCTGTGGAATACCAAAAAACCCAGAATGTCCCTCGCCAGATTAATCCGCCCCATTTCAGAAGGAGGAGTCAACTTTCCAGACTTTCCGGCTTATCAAAAAGCTTTTTTGTTGCGTCAAGCTTCCTTTTGGTTACAAGATCTTAACACCCCCTGTCCCTTGTGGGCTAAGGTTGAGCACCTTTTCCTCTCCCCCTTTTCCTTTGCTGAATACATTTCATTTTCACGTAAGCCCTCTTCGACTCCTACTCCCATTCATAAATTTACGGCCAAACTCCTTTTATCCTCGAACCCTCTCCCCCCTGCAACCGTTGCTGAGTTCCTTTCCTCCACCATTTGGCACTACATGCATCTTTTAATCCATAACAAACCCTTTTATTGGAAATCTTGGAGGCACAAGGGATTGCTATGGGTCTCGCAGTTATTCTCGCACTCTACTTTTTTACCATTCCTAACTCTCTGCTCTTCTTTCGACCTACCCTTGTCTTTTGCTCCCAAATACCTTCTACTTAAAACAGCGGTGATGTCGATTTACACTCAACTTTCACAAGCGCAAGCTCTCCCTTCCTCTCCTACCCCCGCTTCGCGACTTCGCTCTTTCCTGCATAACTCTCCCAAAGCTTCTAATATTTATAAGTACCTTCACACCAACGAACCTCTTAGATCTAAGTTTAAGGTGGAGGAGCAGTGGGAACACGACCTTGCGACAACGTGGCCAATATCGTTGTGGGACAAGTTATGGATTAGAGTTCGTAAACATCTAGGGCGGCGACCTAGACACAACTAATGTTTTTCATGTATAACAGATTGCTTCATACACCTTCTACCCTAAGCAGGCGATTTTCCATTGTTCCGGATATTTGTTGGTCCTGTTCCTCTCCGCATGCCACCTTGTTCCATATGCTGTTCCTTCGCAAATCTGTACATGATTTATGGTTGCAGGTTTGGGCTCAAATTAATGTAATTTTCCACACTTGTATTCCCCTGTCCTACAATCAAGATGATGTTGTCCCCCATCATCCTCTACACACTTTCTAATATTCCTGTGTCCATCCCTTCTTAATTTTTCAAGAAAATTAACTCGGTCTTGTCTTCTTTTCTGTGGAATACCAAAAAACCCAGAATGTCCTTCGCCAGATTAATCCGCCCCATTTCAGAAGGAGGAGTCAACTTTCCAGACTTTCCGGCTTATCAAAAAGCTTTTTTGTTGCGTCAAGCTTCCTTTTGGTTACAAGATCTTACCTCCCCCTGTCCCTTGTGGGCTAAGGTTGAGCACCTTTTCCTCTCCCCCTTTTCCTTTGCTGAATACATTTCATTTTCACGTAAGCCCTCTTCGACTCCTACTCCCATTCATAAATTTACGGCCAAACTCCTTTTATCCTCGAACCCTCTCCCCCCTGCAACCGTTGCTGAGTTCCTTTCCTCCACCATTTGGCACTACATGCATCTTTTAATCCATAACAAACCCTTTTATTGGAAATCTTGGAGGCACAAGGGATTGCTATGGGTCTCGCAGTTATTCTCGCACTCTACTTTTTTACCCTTCCTAACTCTCTGCTCTTCTTTCGACCTACCCTTGTCTTTTGCTCCCAAATACCTTCTACTTAAAACAGCGGTGATGGCGATTTACACTCAACTTTCACAAGCACAAGCTCTCCCTTCCTCTCCTACCCCCGCTTCGCGACTTCGCTCTTTCCTGCATAACTCTTCCAAAGCTTCTAATATTTATAAGTACCTTCACACCAACGAACCTCTTAGATCTAAGTCTAAGGTGGAGGAGCAGTGGGAACACGACCTTGCTACAACGTGGCCAATATCGTTGTGGGACAAGTTATGGATTAGAGTTCGTAAACATCTAGGGCGGCGACCTAGACACAATCTATTTTTTCATGTATAACAGATTGCTTCATACACCTTCTACCCTAAGCAGGCGATTTTCCACTGTTCCGGATATTTGTTGGTCCTGTTCCTCTCCGCATGCCACCTTGTTCCATATGCTGTTCCTTTCTAAATCTGTACATGATTTATGGTTGCAGGTTTGGGCTCAAATTAATGTAATTTTCCACACTTGTATTCCCCTGTCCTACACTCACATGTTCCTGGGAAGCCTTTCGCCTTGTTGGGAGGGAGTTGATGTTAATGTTCGTATTGTTGACTTGCTCTTAGCTGTAGCATTCCAACAGATCACTATTAATTGGAAAGCTTCATCTAATATCTCCCTTAAAGCATGGTGGTACAATGTTTGCTTTAACCATAGGCTGGATACAGCTTTTGTTTTTCCCATTCAAATGGCAGCGAAGCGTGCGGACTTATGGCTTCCCATTACGATGTATCTGGACAATTGTGCTACTTGTTCATTTTGCCCACAACCTGCCCAACAGGAGGTCTCCAAACCTCCCTAATCACCCTTTGCATTTCTTTTCTGCGCTACCACTAGTTTTGTATGCACTCTTACCTGAATTTGTTTAGTAATTACTGTACCCCCTATATTTAATTCTGTTGCCCATGATTAGTTTTTGTCACTGACTCTCTTGCTATGTTTTCCCCGACTGTTTTTGCTTCTTCTTTTTTTTTCCCCTCACCTTGCCTATCCCTGTATTTTTTTTTCATGCACTATGTATTGTTATCTTATTTTATGACTAATAAATTCTTTTTTTAACTCAAAAAAATGCGGTCCTATTCTAAGTACCACTTTGTGGATGATATAAATGGATCTTCTGGCAACCAGTAACTAATGTAGGTCTTTCAAGCCAGGGGAGATGTGGGCTTGTGTCTTTATATGTAAGAATAGTCTGGCAGCCGAGTTCTGAATACGTTAAAGTCTTTTTCTAGTTGTTAAAGAGGAACCACAGTAGAGGCTTTTGGCGTAATAGAGTTACGGGAATCTGTAACAAGAAAAAATACTTTAATCTTCCCCATTTTTTATACGGGCAGTAGAGCGAGCAACCCTAGAGAACCACTGAGTCATAGTATTGTTTGAAAGAAGAAAACTCTTCCATTGTCACTAGTTGCACCCTGACATTAGAGCATGCAATGTAAGCACTTGTGTAAAAAAAAAACGTTTCGATTCTTTTCTTTTCTCTCTCTTAACACAAATATTATTTCAAAATGTTAAATGCATAAATAAAGATTAACTTACTCCCAAGTAGTTCATCACTATTCCATTTGACACATTTGTGAGGCACGAGAGTAGTATAGATAAAGAGCAGAATGTGCACCCTGCTTGGTGTTCACAGAATTTGCCAACATTTTGCACTGGTCTCCAAGTCTGCAATTGAGCATGGCTCAGTGTTAACCCTGGGCCAACGCTGAGAGATGCATAGAAACTGCACAATTCTGGCAACATTCTGCCCACATGATGGCTGCCCCAGCAAGCCATGCCAGATGCGAGGAATGGAAACCACTGTATCCTGGTGGTGGTCTGGCTCTATATCATCTGCCCCATAAAGTCATGCCAGAGAAAAGGCGTGCAGACCCTTGCACTGCACATCTTCATTGGCCCAGCACTGAGCGTAACTAATTGTCCAATTGTGGGCCCAAGCACCGCTTCAATTCCAACAATAAGTCACTGGCCTATACACTGAAACAAATCCTTAAACCAAGGAAGAAACAAAACCCATAGGCTTAAGCACAGTGGGATAGCTGAAGTATCATCAATGAGTGCACATAAGAAATAAAAAAAGGGGGGCTTACTTACATGAGGCCTGCCCCGCTGGACTGTCATGTTTTTTGATGCCCCGGTGGCACAGGCCCTGCAATCATATCTATGAGGTGTCACAAATCCACCCTGGGTGGCTTTGCATGGCCTTATAGATATGAAGTAAGGCAAGGCAGAGCGACCCACGCTTCCCCAGAGCAGGCGTAATGAAGAGAAATATTTACATTTCTTCTCGTTTGTTCCTCTTTACATGTGTAATGCATTCTCTGGCACACATAGGATGAGGAAATGTTTTTCGGGATTGTTTTTGTGTAGGAAGGTGCCCCTTGTGCAGGAAGGTGCACAATAACAATCCTGACATCAATGCAGACACCCACAAGGGCGCCAGAGCAGTGGGAAAGGATAGGAATGTGCCGTTATTCCTGCCCTTTCCTTTTGACGCAGGGCAGTGCCGCAAAGTGACTTGCTGCGCTGACCTGTGTCAAAAGCTCATATATGAGGCCCAGGATGTCTGGTGGTGTATTCCTCTTTTATAGGTATATGGATATGTACTTGAACGTTAAGAAAGTTGCTTGGTATGAGTGCCTTAATCAAGCTGCAATAGTGAGGAATGGGACTAGGATAGTGGATGAGGACGGTAATGGATGCCTCAAATACATAGCAACCTCTTTATTTGTGCAATCCGATTGGGTCTGCCCTCAATTAGCAGCCTATATTGCGAACAAATGCTGATACACTTTCATTGTGCTGCAGAAAGCACTTGAAAATAAAGCAGGCCAATTCCCATCTGACGCTCAAAGCGTACGTGCAGTTTCGATGTGGCTGGGATAACATATAGCGGCTCCTTTGGGTGTAAGCACACATTTGGTAGGATTGTGTCAAAAGAAACCTCTCAGTAATTCTAATATAGAATTTAATCCTGCTCTATCGCTCCCACGAGCTCAAGATTAAAAGGCCTTCTGTCATTTCTACTGTGATCTGAAATATAGATGCAATGAAATTGTAAGTGCCTCTTATGAGAAGCTGTGGTGTGCGGCTAAGTTGATGGCTTTAATGGGTTTAGTTGCAATATCCTGATTGGCAGTGTCCGCAGATCAATGTCGTATGCCCTGTGCTTCTTTAATATTTACAACAGGGGGTGGTGATGGACAGAGTCTCTGAATTAAGCAGAATACTCTCACCCAGTCAAGAGATCAGGGCTAGATCCAAAACCATTTTTTAGCTCATTGCACCATCCCAGTTTCAGAACCTGGCTGTATGCAAATTAGTCTGTCCCTGGCCCAGTGCATCATGGGAACAGGGCAGACCAGACTACAAAAGCCAATTCTTACACTGGGAAGGAAACAAGCTTCCGGGGACCGGTTTCTGGCATTTCAGCCGTCTTCGGCCCGGCTTGCTTGAATCCTGATGGTGCAATGAGCAAGGGACTCACATCTGAGTATACCCTTCCACGCTTAGGGTGGACAAAAATATTTACAACAAGGGGTGGTGATGGACAGAGTCTCTGAATTAAGCAGAATACTCTCACCCAGTCAAGAGATCAGGGCTAGATCCAACACCATTTTTTAGCTCATTGCACCATCCCAGTTTCAGAACCTGGCTGTATGCAAATTAGTCTGTCCCTGGCCCAGTGCATCATGGGAACAGGGCAGACCAGACTACAAAAGCCAATTCTTACACTGGGAAGGAAACAAGCTTCCGGGGACCGGTTTCTGGCATTTCAGCCGTCTTCGGCCCGGCTTGCTTGAATCCTGATGGTGCAATGAGCCAGGGACTCACATCTGAGTATACCCTTCCACGCTTAGGGTGGACAAAAATATTTACAACAAGGGGTGGTGATGGACAGAGTCTCTGAATTAAGCAGAATACTCTCACCCAGTCAAGAGATCAGGGCTAGATCCAACACCATTTTTTAGCTCATTGCACCATCCCAGTTTCAGAACCTGGCTGTATGCAAATTAGTCTGTCCCTGGCCCAGTGCATCATGGGAACAGGGCAGACCAGACTACAAAAGCCAATTCTTACACTGGGAAGGAAACAAGCTTCCGGGGACCGGTTTCTGGCATTTCAGCCGTCTTCGGCCCGGCTTGCTTGAATCCTGATGGTGCAATGAGCAAGGGACTCACATCTGAGTATACCCTTCCACGCTTAGGGTGGACAAAAATATTTACAACAAGGGGTGGTGATGGACAGAGTCTCTGAATTAAGCAGAATACTCTCACCCAGTCAAGAGATCAGGGCTAGATCCAACACCATTTTTTAGCTCATTGCACCATCCCAGTTTCAGAACCTGGCAGTATGCAAATTAGTCTGTCCCTGGCCCAGTGCATCATGGGAACAGGGCAGACCAGACTACAAAAGCCAATTCTTACACTGGGAAGGAAACAAGCTTCCGGGGACCGGTTTCTGGCATTTCAGCCGTCTTCGGCCCGGCTTGCTTGAATCCTGATGGTGCAATGAGCAAGGGACTCACATCTGAGTATACCCTTCCACGCTTAGGGTGGACAAAAATATTTACAACAAGGGGTGGTGATGGACACAGTCTCTGAATTAAGCAGAATACTCTCACCCAGTCAAGAGATCAGGGCTAGATCCAGCACCATTTTTTAGCTCATTGCACCATCCCAGTTTCAGAACCTGGCTGTATGCAAATTAGTCTGTCCCTGGCCCAGTGCATCATGGGAACAGGGCAGACCAGACTACAAAAGCCAATTCTTACACTGGGAAGGAAACAAGCTTCCGGGGACCGGTTTCTGGCATTTCAGCCGTCTTCGGCCCGGCTTGCTTGAATCCTGATGGTGCAATGAGCAAGGGACTCACATTTGAGTATACCCTTCCACGCTTAGGGTGGACAAAAATATTTACAACAAGGGGTGGTGATGGACAGAGTCTCTGAATTAAGCAGAATACTCTCACCCAGTCAAGAGATCAGGGCTAGATCCAACACCATTTTTTAGCTCATTGCACCTTCTTTAAAGCACTTGTAATTGGTTAATCATGAGGCTTAATAATAACACAGTGTAACTGACTGGCTGAAATACATAATTCCAGACTCCGGATGTGTAATTCAGCGTGTTTGCTTCATGGTCCAGGAAAAAAAGAGGCCACCCTAAAAGGTACGGCGCTCCTGTCTCCTAGGCCTCTTTCAAATTCATACCAACTTTCATGAAAAAATAGATCAAATAGTTCCTGCAGGTGGAGGGACAGAACAATCACATACTTCCTGGTACATCTTGTACATGATACAACTCATAGAGCAAGAATGCCAACTTAAACCTTAAATGGAAAAAACATAGACTTTCACTAAAATTATTTAGGTTCAATACCGTGAAAACTGTTAAATCGGGTAATGTTAAGGCCTGTTTATAATAGCAAAATACAGCTGCAAGACCATATCAGCAAGTGCTGCATAAAAACATAATTCTTCGCTTCGTTTCAAAATACATACAAAATGTCTCAAATCATGCTACTTTAAATGCAGGTCAACAAGATGTATTCATACTAGGTTCAATGCAGTCATGCTGTGTCTATAATACAAAATCCAGACAGGCACATCACAAAAATCTGTATTTTGTCTGAATATGGACAGAGGAGTAACCCAGGGAAAAAAGTTAAAATAATTGCAGAAAAGGCATCTCCGCCTATGTTAGCCCAAATATTGATTTGTCAGTTAGCAGCATCATGATGAAGATATAGGAAGGATGTTGGCCTTTATATTATGCTCAATCATTCTATATTTCAGTAATAATTGACTTGTAGAAGTTTAGCGATTGTTGGTGCCTTTTTGATCTACAAAAAGCCACCCCAGGAGCAGGATATGATGTAATCACCATGAACAAAATTGACATTTGTATTATAAATACTAGTAACAGGGAATAACTTAATTTTTTATCATACTTATGCATGGAAGGAACCCTTAAATATTTAACGCAAATTGAAGAAATCTTTTGCCAAAAGTGTGTTTTTGCGAGTCAAATTGTATTTTTTCCTGCTGTTCCAACAACAGAGAATTTTTGTGCACAGGGCAGGACTGAAACTTTCGTAACCCTTGCGAAAACACTATTACCAGTCCCGCTTCTTCCTTTGTTCACTCTATGTCCCTCATCATCCCTTCATTCTCGCTCATTTCTTCTCTCCTCTCACTCTTTCTGCTCACTGATCTCTCTCGCTCCCTGGAAGAATCGGGTGCGGTTTCTCCGTAGGGGCGTTGGCCCCCTGACTGTGAGCCATTATTTACATAATGCATCACATACATACATTATGTATTCCACCATTGAAGGGCCTCTCCCGGCAGACAGTTGGTGTGGTTTATTGCCGACCAGAAGCTAGAGCTGTTTGACTGAACTGCGCATGTCAGGTTGACCCGTATTTTGCTTATGGCCAGCCTGACATGCGCAGTTTGTGCCCCCCCTAGTCGTAGCTGTCAAGGAGCAAGGGAAGCAAAGACATAGCGCCATCAGTTTCAGATGGAGCACTGTGGTTGTCTGTCCCAGCCAATCCTTCCACTCCTATACTGTTTACTATTAGACGCTTTCATTGGCTGAGATGCATGATGCTTTAGTTTCATTTTGCTCACCCAGCATGCATTGCTCAGCTCTTCAATTCACCGCAAGTTGCCTGTCGTATTCAAAGAGTTGGGCCGTGGGTATGCGTGTGCATAAAACATTGACTGCTGAGGTAAGTTGATTGTTAATCTGTTATGTTTATTTATTGTATGATGCCTTGTCTTGTGTCTTGTGCATTGTAATGTAAAGGCAAAGCACTCCAATACTGTTGGGTGAGTCTGCGCTTGCGCTGTGTATAAACTGCAAAAATAATTAAACAATGTTAAGGGAGCAGTAGCAAGTATCCTATGACTCACCATTTTTTAGAGTTACCTGCCACCACTGCAGTTACCTTGGAGAATCTGGGGAAAGTCACAGAACCTCCAGCATTGGCCCTAGACTTTCAAAACCGGCCTCAAGTGGCTCCAGCCCACCAGGAAAATGGTTGATAGAAAAAAAGGCCAATCTGGGACTGGTGTGCATTAGCATTTGGAAAGTCTTATCAATGTTTAAACAAGATAGCAATATTAGATTGTTAACAGTAGACTCACTTGAAACTTCAAGCAACCATTCTATTTGCTTTCTACTATATTTACCTGAACTCTTAGGACATTACCTCCATTTGAATATTCTTCACTCTTGTGTAATGTGCATGATTAACTTTTTCCTTCGCAAACAAAGATTTGTTTCTGACCCCCTGCACGCAGCTCTCTTTGCTCAAGCTAAATTGTCTATTGTACAACCATCTATTCTTCAACCTGCAACTTTTAATACTTTCTATTATTTTGCTTTTCTACTTTATCTTTTGAAACATCAGCTAAGTATGAAATTGAGTTACCGGTCAGGTGGGGGGGGGGGGGGGGGGTGTCAAACTCTACTCAAGCAGCATCCACAATTCCTGTCATGGTGAAGTGACAAGCAAACCCTAAATTAACCTGTGCTTAGCTCTACGGTAGATTGGCACAAAGCAGACAGGCTCAAACCTTGAGCCACTGTGTAAAGTATATATGGAGCACTTCAAACAGAAATAAAAGTGCCTCATATCGTCACAAGCAGTGTCAATGTGATGTGTAGTATGCATCTATGCATTGAAAAAAAGAGAGACTGAGTTCCCCTATCAAAGGAAGTTTAGAAAATTATGAGAAGCATTAGTAGTTCCAAATGTGGGTTAGGAAATCTGGAATAAGACTTAGGAAATTAGTAGTAGGTCAACTCGATACTAGTGATGTAGGTGATCTGATTTAGAAAAGTACAGTGTCACTGTGTTTGCCTTTGCCTGTCAAAATATTTTTGGGGAGATTAACTGTACCACTAATGTATTTTTTATCTTCTTTATTTCTTACCTCAGCACCCATGGGCAAGAAGAGGGCTTTGGAGATGGGTCAGGGAGCCGAAGGTGCCACCACCAGTGCTGCCGCAGGTAGAAATACCACCACCAGCACCGCAGTAGTGGCTGACGGATCTGCTGGCCCAAGTAAGTCCTTCTGTTCATATTATTATTATTTCCCTAACTTTTACCTCTCCACATTAAGAATACTGTTTCTGTTTTTTTCATAATGTGCCTGTCTCCTTTTTTTTCAACTCGTCTTCATTCTATCTAAAGTTTGTTAAAATCTTGCTCTCCCTGCATTACCCTATTTTTTTATAGGTGGGTGATAGGATATATGGGTGGGCAAATGGATGAAAGGGTATGCAGGTGAAAGGATACCTGGGTGATTGAAAGGGTGGATAGGGTGGATGGGTGAAAGAATGCATGGGTGGCTTAAATAAATGAGTGAAAGGGTCGATAGGTGAAAGGATGCGTGGGAAGGGAAAATGGATGGATGAATAAAATTATGATTGAAAGGGTAGATAGGTGAATGGGTGAATAGAGGGATGAATAGATGGATATATGGTTGGATGGGTGGGTTGGAATGGTAAAAGACTGGATGAGACAATGTAAAGCTTAAATGGTGGGTATCAAAGTGTGAATAGAACAATGAAAGGATGAATGGATAAGTGCTTGGATGAAGAAACAAGGGCGCACTTCTAGAGAGGGGAATGCTCACCTACTTTGCTTGCTTGGTTTTATCGAGCTTTGGTACAAAGTGTGTGGTATTTTAAATTTCTGTCCAATCCCTTCGCTCATTGTATTAGTTAGGCGAGGCAGATATGTATCTCCCCCATCATCATTCCTGACCTCCATGCCCATGGCATTTCACCACCCATGACCTAATTGCAGCATGGATTATTTCAGCACTGCAGTGTTGGCTGTGCAATGTGCACCTGCTTCAGTTAAAGCAGCATTTACAAAGTTTGTACTGCATTGCAAACTGAAAACAATGTGTTTCCCTTCGCTCCCAGTACCCACTCAGTCACCTCCTAGTACTTCACTCCTTTATTCCTTCCTGTTGGACTTGGCCCTTATGGCAGGTTCACCCCTAAACTTTTTGCTTGCAATGGTGACCTGGTGATGGTGATTTTTGGGTTCTGCGCACTTTCACTGTGTCCCAGTGGAAAGTGCGTGCGCACTTTGAGTGCGTGGAGTAAGATAGGCCTGCCCTCCCATAGGAATGCATGGGGAATGTATGTGTCCCTGGTAGTTCCTGATGCGTGGGGAGTGCGGGCTCGAGTTTGGTATGGGTGAACTCGTGGGAGTGAATGCTGCGCGATGGTATGTGCAGCTTGTATGTGTCTAGTGGGGAAGTGCCACTTCTAGACATGGTTATGTGTGTGCTGTGAAGGTGCTGGAGTGTGATTGGCTGGAGCTGGCTGGTGAGCCTGGCTCCAGGAAGGCTGGATGGGTCTGCCTGGTGGTGAGTGGGAGATTAGCATGCTGATGGCTGGGGAGGAATGTACCTGTGTCCTGAATGAGGCTGGGTTTTCCCCTGACAATGCTGGCTCCGCCCCCGTGTGGTGCATCTAACGACCCTAGCCCTGCCAGTGAATAGAGAGGGTGGTTGAGCCCATCAACAGTGCTCACAGACCAGCTGCGACTGGTTCTGCCCCCACCCTGCACCTACAGACAAAGGAATGTGGTGTATAAAAATGGGGCTGTGTCCCCACACAAGTTGTTCTCTGCCAGGATCCTGAGGGGGCTGCTGCTGGGCCAGAGGACAGCCACTTGGAGTGTCTCCCTGCCTGGAGACCCAGTGAGCTGGCTTTGGGCCCAGCCTTGCCCCCCCTACCTGCCTAGGGAGCTTTTGTGCTGGTCCCTGGACTTTTGGGTCCCCCAGCGCCTGGAAGCGCTCGCATTTTCCTCCTAGCGCCTGGGAGCGCTTTGTTCTGCTCCTAGCGCTTAGGAGCGCTTTATTTTGGCTGTAGCGCTGGGGAGCGCTTTATTTGTAAAAGCCGGTGCCCACCCGGCATTGGACCCGTTTTTGACGATTTTCGGCGCATTGCCCACTGGTTTGTTGGCCCGGGCGAGTGCCCACCTCGCCTTATATTTAAATGAGAGGGAGCACCGAGTTCACCGCCGCAGCCCCGGAGTATTTTTGAAACGTTGCCGGGCCGCTGCCTAGTGCGACCCGGAAGTGCCCGCCTCCCTGCTCGGGGCCGCGCTGTCATTGGCGGACACCCGAGGCAGGAAGCCAGGCAAAACCACAGAGGACGCCCGGACGAGGACGGGACCGGCGAGTGTTCCTTCCGCTTCCCCCGGTCTGGGGAAGCCTAAGAGTGCCTCAGGAGCAGGCCCCGGAAGTCCCGCCCCCCCCCGCAGGACGAGAGGAGGAGAGCCTTGGAGCCCCGTGTGGCCGCCGGTGAAAAGGAGTATCGACCGGCAGCCTCGCAGAGCGGGTGAGTTGGGCCCGGGGTGGCTGGTGGAAGAGGGGGGCGTCGGGGCACATTGCCGGTGCCCGCCCCACCCCTGTGTGCTCACTCCACCTAGGGGCATCCCTTTGTAGTGCAGCCCTGAGAGGCTCTTGGTTGCCACAGTTGTTTTTAGAGTCCCCAGTGGGGGACTCCAACGAGCGGGGGCATATCTCCAGAGCCTGAGAGGCTCCATCCGGGGCCATTGTCAGTTTGAGTCCCCAGGAGGGGGACTCCGCCGATTTGCCCGCATCTTGTGCCAGGGCCCCCGAGGTTCCAACTTCCGGGCACATTTCTTGAGAGCCGGAGCGGCTCAGAGGCATTTAATTGTCACAAGTCCCCAGAGGGGGGACTCCAACGTAGGGGGCAGTGTGTTTTGAGCCCTGAAAGGCTCCAACGTCGTACAGGGGCTTTACTTCTTAGAGCCTGAGAGAAGAGGCTCCCAGCCCCAGCCCATACTGTTCTTGAGCTCTGAGAGAGGCTCAGCAGCGCCCCAGTTGTTTGAAGAGCCCGAGAGGCTTGTGGCGCCATTTCTTTGAAGTAAGAGCCTAGGAGGGGCTCAGGGGGCATTCATTGATTTCAAGTCCCCAGAGGAAAGGCTCCAACGTTGTCCCCACCAGCATTGCTACAGCTGCCCAGCACTTCGTGGGCAGCTGCCACGTTTAGGCCCCTGACACTGGGACACAGGGCGTCCTAGCCCTAGAGAGGCCAGTTGGCCTAGGGACAGTCACAGGTGGTGACTAATGTGAGTTTGGCGCAATTGTTAATTTTCTGCACCTCTGGATGTGTTTTTATGCGTCATGTGCCTTGTTCTTACACCTCTGAATGTATTGTTGGTGCATCATGTGTTTTCCTCCCCTGCACCTCTGAATGTATTGTTGATGCATCATGTGTTTCCCTTCCTTACACCGCTGAATGTATGTTTATGCATCATGTGTTATGTGCTTACACCCCTACAGGTATTGTGATACTTAGGTGGTTGTTTTTCTCCTAGTACAGGTGGTGCTAGTGAGGTCCTGGGTACCAGTAGTTACTGGTTGTGTGCTACAGTGATTTTACATTCTAAGTGCTATTTTTAAAAGTATTAGTTCTAAAAGTGCTGATTCCTGACAGTGGTCCCGGTGGCCCTGTCTTGTACATATCCCCTGTAAATTCTGCCCGTGCCTCTGGCACATTGTAAAGTGTGTGTTTTACCTAATGTGTTTTGGTGTAATACAAAGGCTATTTTTATATAACCTTGTGTGGAGTTTCCTTTGTGGTGGGTCCTGGGTGTTGTTGCTGGGGTGCGTGCGCAAATACTTAACTCACATCGCCTCCGAATTTAGCCTTGCTGCTCGCGCCACGTTACCTAGAGGGTGAGCAGGGGTTATCTTGGCGTGTAACTCCCTTGCCCTGACTTGGGAGTGGTGGACTCTGACTGACTTTGGCGAAAGCCCTGGCCAACCAGGGATCACATTTCTAACACTTCCTAAGTTCTGTCCCAACCAACCAAAAACATTGAACATCCATTCTTGGCATGTGTCACATTGTTCTGGCCAAGGGATTCATATATTTTTTGTAGCTTTCTTGACAAAATTACGACTGTTCTAATTTTTGCCTTTCAACATTCCACTATTCTTTAGTAAAACCTCCACCTACCCGGTCTAATCCCCCTAATTTACCCTGCAGTAAATTAAGTTGCATTTCTTTTCCTTGCTATCAATCAAATGTATTTGCTGGAAATAATTTGATTTGTGGTGGAGGGCGAGGCAAGGTAGTGAAGTGAGACTATGTGCCTGATTTCGAGTTTTGCGTAAGGTTTACTATGCTACGAACATGCCAAATACAAACTATGTTTCCCGTTCCTTTCTCTATACTGTAGTGCATCATTTCTCTCACTGTCTACTTATGGCAGACAGGATTATCCACATTTCATATGTGAAGTGCATGACATAGTATTGTTATTATTCATCTGCCTCTTCGGAGTCAGGGTAAAATTGAAAGGCATTTGCAGAAGAACAGGGCCATTGGAATTGAAGTAGGATTTAAACTGCCCCAGCTGCAGAATGCAGAGAGTAGCAGCACAACTAGACTACTTGTACTCCATAGTGCATAATGCCTTACTTATTAATATGAAGTAATTTGTTTTTATTTTTCCATACAAAGTGTCTGTTTAGTTTGTTTGCTAGGAAATCCTTTAAGCCGTTCAGTGCTGCGGACGGCCCCTGGCCATCCCACGTGACGGTGGGTGTGTGCAGAGGACAGCCGGGGGCCATCCGAACCCCGCCCACTGATAAAATTGCCCGCACCCCAGCAGAATTCGCGCCCCGGTCAACGGGTTAAAAGAAAAAAGTTACAGTTTTTTTATCTGGTCTGCTGTTAATCTACTTTAATTCCTTTCAACCTGATTGATTTAATGTGAGGCATGTGTGGATAAAAAATGTCCCTGTGACTCATAATCACATCAAATTCCACTGGCCCTAAGGGATAAGCAATTTACTGCTACTGTGCCACTATATAATTTTAAAGAAGTGTTTGCACACTTTTTTGATATAGCTATTCCTGCTGGTCCACCATCTACACCGCAAGAGATAGCAGCCCGGAGAGGTTGGAGGCCATCCCAGCTGGTGGCTCTGAAGGAGGAGGAGGCTGAGGCATTTGCTACTGCCCCGGTCCCCAGTTTCTCCAGCCTGCTGCCAGTGCCTTCAGCCTCCTGGCAAGGCAACAACATCACCAGTGCCACCAGCAGCCACCTGTACAACCACCACCGCTGCCTCCCCTCTCAGACCAACAATTTCAATGCTACATCCCGTACCATCTGGCACAGCTGACCCGTCTGATGGCCCGCCTGGAGGAAAACCAGAAGGAGCTCTGGACCCACGTAGAGAACACCATCTTCTAAGACCCTTGTTAAAATTTTGTTTTGGTGGGAGTGAAGTTTGTTGTGGGCGGAGAGCTTAGGAATCAGGAAGGGACTGTGAGTTTGGATTTTGGACTTTGCTGCACTAGTTTTATTTGGACATTGGTTTGGGGACGGGGTGATTTGTTTGGGGATAGGGTTGGACCTATTGCGGGTAGAGAGGGTGGGTTTTAAAGCTTTTATTTATATCACTGAAAGTAAAGGAACACATTATTCTTCTGATACCTTATGCATTTAGTAGTTTTTTTTGTGTTTTACTTTTACTTTGCACTGCTGTCTTTTCATGCAGCGTGTTCTTATATTTTGCTTATCAAAGTGCATATATACCAGTTAGTCATAGTTGGTTATACCAGTGTCCTACTATCCTCAGTAACTAAATTATTGATCATAAGGGGGGTAGGGTATGCTTCCACTGCCTATATTGCCTAAACAAGCTAAATAAACAAGGGAAATCAAAGTACTTATCTGCAGTAGATGTTAGTTAATTACCAACTAGTTCACTTCACTCCATAGTTTTCTCACTTGAATAGATATATCATTGGCTGCTACCTCTCAAACTTCCAAAACGTACTGCAGGATTTCCTAGGGTGCCATCTTAATAGCGGTGGTAGTAGTAGCAGGCAGGTGTGCTAACATGGAAGGCATCACATTCCCAACAAGCGAGGTCCCACTCCCACCTAGGTGAGCTCCAACTGTAGGATTAATCAAAAGGCTCATGCATCACAGACAATTAAAATGAAAGAAAAAAACACAGTTAGTGGGTTATGCATTTAGATTATAGCTTTACAAAGACTGAAACCAGACTACTAGCACCATGACACAACAAAGAAAAGAATACCTGATATTATTCAAAATAATAGCAATAGTAACTTCTTCTGAGCAATTAGGAGCTTGTATTTATTTGAAATGAAAATTATGAAATCCTCGAGTCAGGAGAAGTGGACTCAAAGTCACAAGTGAAGTCGTCAAAGTGAACACAAGGTCTGAATGATGATGTTGAGGAATGATTACTTTATCTAAAATATGAACCCCTTTTATACGAGAGTGGGTAATTGGGGCTGATGTGGGCCATTGCACATGTAATAGAAGATCCCGCAGTGAGTTGGTGTCACTTTCACCACATCCGTGCAACCAAGTGTCTGATCCATTTATGGTGTAAATTAAGTCACGCCTCCCTGGCTGGAATTTATCAATCAGTATGATGTGGTGAGTTGCCAAGAAACATGACTTACAGTTTCTTTGTTAATAGTTTCCTGTCTTTTCGTGTCCCTGCCATACCATCAACACCAAATCCTTTTAAAGTAGGGTTGGGCTTCTGCATTTCTTTGAAAGTGGAAATTTTTAAAATTGGATGTTTTGAAGTATGTTGCCTGGTATCAGATCTTGTTCTTGTGTTTGCCTGGTTCTTTCACCTTGCTTTTGATGCATTTCTATTTCAATTCGTCTGTAAATTACCTGGTGGACTTGATCCTGGAATTGTAAGCTTTTATATAAAATTTTATATAACATTTTATCAAGTACTGCTTGGTTAGGGTATCCATCATCTGGGCAGGAGAGTTTAACATTTCAAAATGCCCCCATTGTACAGTATTTGTGGTTTTACAAATTGGCAGGGGGTAAACTCATCTCACTTCCTCCAATACCCCTACGTAGTAGTCTTAATTATATGATACTCAAACACAATTTGCTATCTAGGCTTCTATTACGATGTCATTTGGAAAGGCTCCGAATGGCATTTGGTTCATCCGATTCAGCACCCACCTTTCCAACTGACTCAGACAGTTTTCCGAACAACCTATTAAGATGGCTTGAAACTATTCGGACTTTCCGACTTGGTTCCGAATGGCATTCGGAGTAACTGAGTCAGTCGGAGCCGAATCGTAGCGGTCTACGGACCGCATTTTCAACCGAGTGATTAGGATGTCGGATTCGGACAGCCTTTCCAAATTGGTTGTTCCAACATGGATCGGCTGTTGGATTCTGACTTTGGGGGCCGGTAATAGGCTCCCCTTCACACGGGGGTTGAGAATGGGCCTGAGTGGGTACCTATGTGTCCTCCCTTACCATGCATGCACACTGTGGCAGGCACCATGGACTGCCTGCCATAGGGAGCACGATTTTCCACAAGGACCCCTTTTTTCAATGGGAACCTGTGTAGTCGGTCGGAACACAGGTTCTCATTGAAGTCAATGGGAGTCAGACCGAATGGTGTTTGGAACCATCGTAATCAGGTGGTCGGACTCCCAGAATCTCATTTGGTCAGAAACCATTCTGAAACCGATTTGGTCGTAATGCTTTCCGAACAACATCATAATCGATCCCTTAATGTGGATTTTGTTAAATACCCTATTCCAACCTTTAGGCTGAGGTGGCGGTTTGACCACAAATTTTATTTTGTTCCCTTCATTTTTAGCCCCATTGGTGATGGACTGTATAATCTTACTCTCCAATTTGAGCGATCATAGCTCATTCTCTATTCGTGTATCCCTTTCCCCACATAGAAACCCATGTACCCTTTCCTGAGAAACCCACAGTTTTGCAATACTGCAAAAATAAGGAGATCAGTCAAAAATGGAAAACACGACTCCTGAAAATGTTCTTGTTGAGCTTTCGAATGGAAAATGTGAGGATGTATTCTGGTGTCTTTCTGACACAGCTGAGCCCTACATGCTACTGGGTAGCTTTAATGTTGTGTGCTTATTTATGTAGTCCCTGCTGACAATAAAGAAAACAACTACCTCACCCTGCCCTACAGTGTTGGTTCAGCAATGCTTGTACTGCAGCCTTGAAAAAGCTGAAACTGACCACCAATTCTTCTGCTAGAGACACAGATGAAATTAGACTAGCCAGAAGGGCCTACAAAATGACATTGGAAACAAGAAGGACAGTAATTAGAGAGAATGCATAGGAAGACCTATTTTACAAATAACAACGCTGTAAATATTACTTGTCATGTCCCCCCAGAATATTGGCTGATCCATTTCTCATGCATCTTTGTGGATGGCTCGAATGTAGGCAAGTCCGGTTGAACTGCTTAAACATTTGCATTGGGACACCATAGCCCAGGTAGTTTTCGGGCCTGATGGGGAATGTACTCCCACTTTCAAAGTTGCCAAGAATATATGGCAGGGGTGCATTTTAGCCCCTTTTCTTTTTCTTTTTCTAGTAATTAATTGGATCCAATTTTACAAAGCAAGGGAAAGGTTCTGCCAAGGAAGGCAGCAGAGAAGGTCAAACAACAATGCCCCTTGTTATTGCATTCTAGTCAGGCACTAGCACGTAGACTCAACACAGGAGTGCTGCTGTTGTTTGTGAGCATATGAGGTTTGTCATATAAGTATACACAGTAATGTAGCGCATAGAGAGAGAGAGACTTTCTGAGAGGAGATCCTGCCTGTATATGAGATGTAGAACGTCCATCTGTGTATGCTAAGGTACGGGCCACTACTAATCCCAGAGGTCTTTATTATATAATCATTCCGCTTCTGTAGAAGGGAAGAGGGGTTGGGCTAATCTGTTTTATAATATGACAGGGCTTTTCATAATGTATGGTTTATTGACTATGCTGATGTATTTTTGTTAGGTATTTGTTTTCTGATTGTGGCATGAGCACTGCATTCTAGAGCAGGGTAGTTTAAATAAATATTTCAAACTTCTTTTTTATTTCTATTATATCTTATTGTGGATGGGTACGAGTTTGAGAATCATGAATCATCACTCACTATCACTTAATAATATATTACTCATTGGTGCAATAGTTAGTTACCTGTTCCCTCCAAGCATGGTGGTAAGTACACAATTGAATCTCCTCTTTGATACAAGGTGCAGATTGGAATTTGTCAGTCTTGTAAATCAGATGATCTTTACTAGGGCAGCCCTGTGACGGGATGAAAAAAGAAGGATAGGCATGGGAAGGAGGAAGGCGGAAAGCATTGTCTTCAATGTCCTTGAAGGGAATGAGAAGAAGTCTTCACTAGACACTGGTCCAACTCAAATCCGCCTATTGATATCCTTAAATGGTGAGGCTGCATAAGTGTTCCAATAGCTATATCCCTTTTTTTGGCAAAGCAGTTCAACTATGAATAATTCAACTGTTTTATGGTGGCCTACTCTTCGTCAAAGAAGTAGAGTCTGCGCTCAAACTCAGGGGGTTTGCCAAGAAGTTTGTCAGCTTACACACTTGGGTCTAACCAATCAGCCTCCTCTTCCTCCTCCAATGGTATTTCAGGAACGGTGTAATTGTGTGGTATGAAGTGTCGGTTCACTTTCACAATGGTCAATCTCTCCAAGTTTTGAGGCGACAGACTGATATTTCTCACTGTGACAACTGTGCCAGCTGCACTGAACATGAGCTGATCAGACACACTGGCTACCGGACAAGCCAGATACTTTATTGCCAGCAATCCACCTAGACCTCTCTTGAATCATCCAGACAGTCCTGGAACATCCTCTGAATGGTCATTGGTGCTGCCAAGTGCTCAACCTCTTTTACCTTTGCCTCTGCACTGGACTTAAGACCTGCATTTGTAACGAAGCCAATGCAGAGGTTGGGGTCAATTGTTTTGTTCCTGTTGTTCTTGTCACCGGTGTTCATGTTTCTGGTGTTCGTTGTTGTGAGACAATAGGACTGTCCTCTCTGGAAGTTGAAGGCGGCACCCTGAAACTTGTGCACAGGAGTGAGATTCTAATGTCCAGCCATTCTTCTTTTAGGTCTCTGACTCACAAAACAATCCACGGCCTGTATTCTGAAATATTCCCTTCCGAAAAAGGAATGAAGGTGGCCAGTATTTATTTGTACTGTATTAAAGATACTAAGAACTCTTTAGATATTTTTAGACATTTATTCCTCAAAAATCATAATTTTCATAGGCACAGCCTGTCGTTTCCTGAGCTACTTCTCCTATTACCTGGTGGATATTAGAGATGTTGCCACCTGACAAGCAGTCCTGTCTCTTACAGAATTCTGGTCCTGTCTGGGTCATGTAACCCCCTGAACCTCACTCCTGCAAATAGTACCTTTCTTTGAGGCCATGTTGGCAGTGTCACTTACTTAGCTGCTCAAGCTGAAAAGATTGGAAATTCACGTCACTTATTATGTGGTCAGTGACATTGTGCAGGCTTTCTGTCTGCCAGTACTGTGGATGATGTCTCTTGTGCAGCTAAAAGCAAACAAGCAAGAAAAACCTTTAGTGAAACATTGCATTGTAATTGCTGCATTTTGAATTAGTACAGACAAAGACAATATCATTTAGTGTGGTTACTTAAGTTATTATGCTAAATAGTTAACAATAGTGTATCAATTACAAAGTCAAACCACACCACCATAACATAATATATTTCATTTTTAATCAGGATAACAACACACTGATGTAACTGTGTGCTTCATATGCCTCTAAAAGAGATACTTGTCACATTTAGGGAGGTGCAGAGGAAAATGGAATAATCATTAAAAATGAATGCTGGTGTGTGTGCGCCTATGGCAGGGAAGGAGTCCAGGGGGAAATGGAATAATCATTAAAAAATTAATGCTGGTGTGTGTGCTCCTACGGCAAGCAGGGGTTCCAGGGGAAAATAGAATAATACATAAAAAATGAATGCTGGTTGTGCGTCTAACACAGGCAGGGGGTGAATGGATAGTTGGAAAATGTAAATACATTTAAAAAAAATTAACAAAATCAGAAAATAAAAAAATAAAAGAAATAAACATGAAAAAATAAAAAAACTAATTGCTGGTGTACTTGGGGACTATGAGAAACCTATTGAGAAGCAAGGAGGTGCAGGTAAAAATAAAAAAATAAATTGCATAATGTACATATAGTTATATGATCGTCAAACATATTATTAAGCCATATCCAGGACAAATAAAAAAAAAACAGACAAAAGGCGTCGCCCTCTAGCCCTCTTCTATCAATCTCCCTAGAAAATGTCTTTGAAAACTGAGAAAAAAGGGTGACTGCTCAAAATGGCCACTGGCCACATGGTCAACCAACTAGAAGCAAGTGGGCATTACACAACAAAGCAACCATCCAGGCCTATGGCAAAAGCACACTGGCAAGCTACACAAAATGGCCACCAACAACATGGCCAAACAACAACAGCAAACAAGGAGGCAGGCCTATAGCAAAGCACACTGGCTGGCTACAAAAATTGACAACTGACTGCATAAGTCAAACAACAACATAAGCAAAGAAGTATGCCCACAGCAAAGAACACATGCAAGCTTATGGCAAAAGCACATTGGCTGCTAAAGAAACGGGTTGCTGGCCACATGGTCAAACATCAAGCAAGGAGGCATGGACAACAAAGAACACATACAGGCCTATAGACACTGACTACACAAAATGACACATGGCAGGGAGAACAAAGACAAATGGTAACCTATGGCAAACAAACACTGGCCATTCAAAGGAAGCATGGAAACACTGAAGAAAATACTACCATTAATTCAGAAATTGCACAAATGAAAATGAAGTGAGCAAAAATAATTTTCAACAACATCCTCCCAAGGCATTAAATATTTCTGCAACAAAATACACAATTTTGCAGAAAAACATGAAATACAATGCCATCACAACCCTAAATGATGGTTTGAAATAACGTATACCACAGAAACAGTTGTTTAATGTACCAATGACTAGTACTGGGCCTACTGGCTGGGTGGCCCTGGGCAGACTAGGACGCATATTAAAATAAAAGAAAAGTGCAAATTTAACAAACATGAAGAAAAGTTCCTGAACAGTGCAATCTTTTTCCTGTATAAATGCAAAAACATTAAGTGCAAATAAAATACTAGGCCCCTAATGAATGTAAAAATTGAATAAAAGTATAAATAAATACTGGTGCATGCCCTCTATAAACAAGCTTACTTGTGATATCACAAAAACAAAGTACTTAAATACAGTGGTATATATGCAGCAGTCAAACAGAGTGATCCTTCCATGTCCAAATCACAATGGAAATTGACCAGGAAATGGACAAAGCACTGGATGAGCCTGCTGGACAGAAACAGGAAGTTTGAGTCTCTGGGGCACTTCCTTCTTGTAGAAATAAAAAAGTAAAATATAAAAAAAGCTTCTTGCACTAAAAAACAACCTAAACAGGCCGCTGGAGTAGAATATTAACTCGAAAATGCCTTGTATCAATAGATTTAGCTGCATCTTGAGTAAAGAATATGATTAATGTAGCTGCAGTCGCTTGTACTCTCCAGTGTCATGAAAAAAGCGCTGGAAAGTACTGTTGCAGCCAAAAGCCCCTCTAGTGTCTGCATAAACTCTTGCGGGCATTCGCGAGCAGCCCCCAGGATGTGTCCCACTAGCCAGAATGCACCAAAATAGGTCTCACGCTCACCAACAGAGCAAAAGTTACACTCAGTGGGGGCCGTCCCTGATATGGGGTGGTGGGTGGGGAGATAGGAGTGGTGGGGGAAGGAGTAAATAAAAAAATAGAAACTTACCTCCTGTCCATGTCGCTGTGTCCTCCTCATTGCGTCTCTCCACTCCTTCCTCCTTCCAGAACAGGAAGGACACCGAAAACACCTAGGCTCCCCTAAGCTAATCACAAGGCTGCAATGCAGTGTTGTGATTGGTCTGAGCATCATGGTTCAGTGGTCAGATGCGGAATTGGGGCCAGGGCATGTTCTCCACCAAGGCTGTAATTCAGTCTGGGTGGAACCAATGTTATGTGTGCATGAATGTTTGGCCGGCAAAACATTCACGCACACGTAGGAAGTGAAAACCACTCCTCCCCTCCCCTGCTCCTTCAGCAGAGCAGCCCCGCCCGCCAAGGTTCCAAAAGAAGCCATGCCGGCAACCAGAAAGAAAATGATAATACCACTGAGTTATTATCATTTTACTTTTTCTTACACTGCTTAATAGCAGTAGGGCGGCGCTCCTCCGCCTTAGCGAAGGAGCCTCCACTGGTTCCACCAAGCGCCAAATGGCGAAATTTAGCGGGATCTCCATGTCACACACGTAACTTGGAGTTTCCAAATTCCACCAACTCTGCAAGCGGAGTGAATTTCTCCATCCAGGCCTAACCTACATGAAGTTTGTACTGAATGACGATTAAGTCAAACATTTCCAAGAATAGCTCTAAAAGCCTGCTTGCTGGAGCAGTGGGAAAAGTGGTTGGATGGCTTGTTGAAGACCTTGAGGTGTACACATCACAAAGAAAAACATTTAAATATTGTAACAAAATGGTACTTTGCTCCCAGGGAGTTGAAAATATGTTTAGCAACAGGGATGACAAGGGTTGGATGTGAATATGGCTTAGAGTAGCTGACTTAGGAACAGTGGTTGAATGGCTTGCTGAAGACCTTGAGGTGCACACACCAAAAAGAAACACCTTTTAATATTGTATCAAAATGGTACTTCGCTCCCAGGGAGGTTGAAAATATGTTTTGCAACAGGATGACAAGGGTTGGATGTAAATATGGCTTAGAGTAGCTGACTTAATTAAAAGGAGGTATGTAGTTAAATTAGAGGGATGGTAGGATGCCAAGTTCCAGTGAACTTGTAACCTTGGGCTTGGTGATCTCACAGTGGAACATATGACAGTTTTGGACTCAACATTGTGACACACATGCTTTTAGCAGCATAGTTGGGAATTGTTTTTCATGAAGCAGTAACACTCTCTGTTAAAATGGTCTTAGGTTACCAGAGTGTGGAATATTTTGATGATGAAACTGTTGATATTTCTGCTGAATTTTGTAATCTTGTAGAATTTGGTAACCAGTATTTGATTACTATTAGGTTGCTATTCTAGAAATGAGGTTCCTAAGAACCCTTAGAGATCTGAAATTGTACTGAGATACCTAGTGCATGCAGTATTCTGAGTAAAAGCGGTTCCCTTTACTAATACTGTATTGATGAGAGAAGAGAGAGAAAGGGACAAGGTAAGAAAAAGATATAGTTGTATCAGACATAGGTTTTGATTTAAATATCTCTGTATGTGACATTTTTGTAGCACAAACCTAGCCGAAAAGGCAGTGGAGCACTGTAGAGGGGCAAAGGCATTGTTAACATTTCATAGGACAGGTAAATAGTTTGTGCACTGTCAATTATTATTATGTAGTGTTTTCAAAGAGGGGACTCTTTAGTTGTTTCCTAAAATAGAGAAGAATTAGGATAGTCATGAAGGATGCTGGGGTATTATTCTAGATCGGTACACTGACAGAATATCGCCACCCAAAAATCGACGTAAAAATCTCAAGGGAATAATATAGGATGCAAAAAGGTAAGTACAAAAATATCGAGAAAAAAATATAGTTTACAATAATATAGTTGTATTAAATATCAATTTTAAAATATATATAGTTTGAAATATTACAATCAACATATATTAAATTCTAACATTAATTTATAAAAAACAAAAATAAATTAAATGTAGATTTTAACAAATAAAACAAATAAACTTCCTTTTAAAAATTTAAAAACACACACACACACACATATATCAGACTCACCAGGATTTCATGATTTCGCGGTTTGCCGCGAAATCAGCACTTTTGTAAAAATGCCGCTATTTTTACAAAAGGGCCCGTAAAAACGGCACTTTTGTAAAAATTTGGCGATTTTTACAAAAGTGCACGCAAAATGGAAGGCGTGCAGGGAAAAGTTGTATCTGTATGGGAGGTGATTATGGGGAGCGCGAGGAAGGTCTGACTCCGACCAGGTAGCGTAAGTGTGTGTAGCGTGAAAAAATTGACCTGAATTGGGTTGTAAGTTTGCACGGCTTTCCGTCTTTCAAGAAACATGGCACTCAATGCTTCGTCCTATTTTGAAGCCAAGGACGAAAGCTCCAAGTTTTCCGAAAAGGGGGCAAGCATCTTGACCAACACTACACTGAAGCTCGTTCCAGCCGAAACCAGCTCCTAATGAAGCTGCTGTCAGGCAATTTTACGCCGGTAGATTAATATAAAAAGGCGCCTTAGACATTCTGAGCTGTGAGCAGTGGCAAATCAATTTGTATACGCATGTAAAAGTAATAAGCAGCCGTAACACGACTTGGACTGTGCCAACACCCACCACTACGGTTAAATCTGTAGCCAGCGAGAACTAGAGCGCGATATCAAACAGCTCTCTGCCTGCACCAAGCATTGTTCAAAGCAAGGGAACTACAGCAAGCAAATTAAGACCGGTCCTCTCCAGTGGGTTGGGGGGTGGGGGCTACTCAAAAATGAAATGTTCAGAAAAATAGGTCTAGACGTTGTATAGTACAATAACATTTTCAAACATATTGGTCAAGCACTCTCAAGGCACGTTTATAACATCCCATTCAGCGCAAAAGATTACAGGTTAATTCTGCAATGTCATTTTTGCAAGGTTGCCAATTATCTCATTATTAATTTTGGGTTTGATATAATGACTCTTCCACCCCTATTAGGCCAGTTGGAGTAAATTTAGCTATACCTTTCTCCAGTATGTAAAGGTGTAACTTATAATGCTGTCCCATGCGTCTGGATTCCAGACAGAGTCAAGAGAATTAGAATTTGCCACAAGTCCAAAGCAGCGCCTTTTGTGATTCCCCTGTAGGGCAGTAAGGATGAATGACCCCGAAATGCTGTGCTTCAGCAGAAAGCACCTACTCTCTTTAGCACCACCAAAAATCCTCATACTGTCCACAATTTTTACATTTCTGAACTGTACCCCAGTGAAATAGCAAGGTGGTCTGTGTCATGCATCAACTTAGTTGTGGGATTCTCCCTATCCAGACCCTCAAGGAATTCGCGTATCATGCTGCGGTGCTCGTTAATTGGTGATTTTACTGGTCTTGTTGTCATTCCCACACATCAGTGGGTGAAATTCCATATACCTTACCCTCAGGCAAAGAAGGAGATGACACCCTTAAGGGCAGAATGGTGGCCCTTGGTGAGTGGGGCAAATGGTAGGAGAATTATCACTGATTCCTGGGACCAGAGTCAGATACCAGGAATGCTATAAGTTCAACTCGGTGATGCAGTCCCAGGGATAGGAAGAGGGCCATTCAACGGTTAGAAGAGAGCAGGAGTTTGTGCTTTCCCATAAGTGCGGCCATGGGAAGATAGGCTAGGAAGGAGGTGAAGTTGCCATACCAGAGGTATTATAAGTTCACATTGGTTCTCGAGCCACTGAGAGCTAGGAATAGCAATGCTATGCAGCTGGCCATGTTGCCTACAGGGCTTCTCAGAACCTACACTAAAGCAAATGGAGGATTGCCTTTCCTAGGGATAACAGCCTTCACCTGTGGGCTGCTTCCTCTGTTCCATATTCCAGGCTGCCTATTTCAAAGCGGAATACTCTGCTAAAACAGTTTCCATTGATTTAAGGCTGAAAATGAATGATTATGAGTAAATTAGAGTGCCGCAAAAATGCCGCTAAATTTCCATATATGTGCTGCTAAATTTCCATATTTGTGCCGCTACATTTGCTAATCCATGCCGCTATATCCTGGGGGTCTATATATATATATAAAACATTCATATATAAACATATATATATTAAACAAATAATATTGTCATTTCAAAAATCATTAATAATATAATATTATAAACATATATGTATACATATTTAAATATACCAAAAACCTAAAATGTTACAGGAAGGAAACTAAATCAAATTTAAATAAAAATTAAACATCACACATTTCTTACAATTTTTTTTTGTAAAACCTTTATTCGGAATTATATCAGAATGGTACATTCAGCAGTTCAATAAACAAATTGAAACAAACACCTTCTCCTTGCCGGTTCTCATTATTACTAATTGGATCTCCGCCGTTACATCACATTATTGTATCAGCACGCTTAGTTAGGACTTCATTTCTGTCTTTCCCTTCCCACCTCCCTCACTCCCATTGTACATCCCAGCCAGATTAATCACTTTATGCCCCCCAACATCCATCCTTTAATAGTATTAAACTGCGTATCCGTGCCAAGTTCACTATATACTGTCCTCTTTGTGACTCGGCCTCCCTGTGTCCACATCATCCAATCCCCACCTCGTCCCATGGTTGTTCCTGGGCGTAGACTGCACAACACATACACCTACATTACATGTGACTATGGGTCACTTTCGGGTTCCTCAGTGGACTGTGGTAGTTCACAAATTGTTCCACGTGATTCGTTCCATTTCCCCCATATCCTAGACCACTTTCTGGGGCAGCCTCTATTTAAATAGACCGCCCTTTCTGCTACCATCGCTATATCCATGTCATTTTCCCACTGCGTTCGTGTGGGGGCTACGCCAGAACCCCAGTTTCTTGCTATATTCCTTTTTGCAACTGCTAATCCCAGTGTGGCCCAAGTTTGTAGAGCCCGGTTGAGGTCCGTAGGCTTCCAGATGTTAAAGAGGCAACACCCCGGTTCTAGCCGAATCTCGGCCTCACCCACCTCTGAGATCTCAGTTAGTACTTGTTCCCAGTATATTTGTATGACAGGACATTCCCAGAGGATGTGTTAAAATGTCCGCACCCTCGTAAACAAACTGGATCGGGGACATGGCCCAGCCTGTGCAGTAGAGTGCGTGGGTAGTACACTCTGTGTAGTATTTTGAGCTGGATTAGTTTTAGGCGCGATGGAATGGCCGCGTCTCTGGGCGACGCCAATGCATGCATCCAGTCTGTGTCATCTATATCTCCTAACTCCACCTCCCACTTGCTGCGGAGTACCACCATCGGGTCTGGGAGATTATTTACTAGTTTGCGATATGTTTGCGAGATAGCCTTTTCCCCCAAATGTTCGGTAAGAAGCTTGTCCTCTAGGGGAGAAGACTCTACCAGGTCGGTGCCTGTCGGAATAGCGCTTTGTAGTGCATGCCTAATTTGAAGAAATCGGTATCTCTCTGTGTCTGACATTCCATATTTCTCTTTCAGGGTCGTAAATGATAGGACATTTCCCTTAGCCCATAAGTCCCCTATCTTTGTAATGCCAATAAGGTCCCACTGCCTGAACCCCTTAGTGTTAGCTAGCGTGCACAGGCGGCGAGTGTCCCAGAGTGGTGTGGCCAGTGTAAGTACTCCTTCCCACCCCAATGTCCTTTGTGCTGCGTGCCAGATTTTAACCGTGTGGGCTGTGGGGCCTGTGAGGGTCTGACGCCGTTTGTTCGTGTAGAGGGCCTTCATCAGCTGGTCCACTGGCAGTATCTGCCTGTCTAGCCTATAGGCTGGTTCGTCGTGTGGTGTGTGAAGCCATTGGTTCACCGTTGTTAAATGTGCCGCCCAATAGTATAGTTTAATACCCGGTAGAGCTATACCACCGTCATACCAGCTGCGAACCAGCTTGGTATGTGCTATTCGGGCCGGTTTCCCGTCCCATAGCAGCGAGGAGACCTCTGCCTCGATTGCCTTGAAGTAGGAAAGTGGGACCGGGAACGGGGTGTTAAGAAGTACGAAAAGGAACCGTGGGAGCACCAGCATTTTAAAGAGCGCTGCCCTGCCCAAAAGCGTCAGTGAGATGGATCTCCAGTGGGAGACATCTGACTTGAGCCTCCGCAGGGGCTTCTGTAGGTTTTCATCCATGAACACAGACTCTTGCGGGGTGACATATATACCTAAGTATTTAAAGCCTCCTGACGCCTTTTGTAGCTCACACCCCTGAGGGAGTTGAGGAGATTGCCCACTCAAGACGAACAGCAGTGATTTCGCCCAGTTTATGGTATAGCCTGAGAAGTTGCTATATGCCTCAATTAAGTGCATCAGTTCCAACAACGAGTCTTTGGATGACATTAGATATATGAGTTCGTCATCCGCATAAAGGGATATGCGGTCTTCCCAGCCCTCCCCCACGTGATTCCACGAATTAGCGTGTCTGCACGCACTTTTGTTGCCAATGGTTCCAAAATAAGTGCAAATAGAAGCGGAGATAGGGGACACCCCTGCCGGATCCGTGCCTCAGCGCAAATTCTCTCGAGATATGCCCGTTAGCAACCACTTGGGCCATAGGCGCTGTGTATAGCAGTCTGATCCAACTACAAAACCTAGGGCCGAAACCCATTTTCTGGAGCACTGCAAATAGAAAGGGCCACTCTACCAGGTCAAACGCCATGGTGGCGTCTAAAGAGAGGATGGCGGCATCCTCCCGCAACATCGGGACGCGGTGAAGCACTCTAAAAAGACGTCTGAGGTTAAGGGAGGTTGTTGTGTTTCTATCTAGGACCCTAATTCGATATTCCCGATTTATGCCCTTATGTGGTTATAATAAATAATATCCTTATAAAGGCATAAGAATCATATCCATATTTAGTAATAGCCCATGCAGTCCAAATACGGCAAGGCTACTCCCCTCGACTCCTAGAAAGTACAACGCGTTCTTTAAACAAACCAAGCCTCCAGCAGCCCGGGAAATCCCCCTACTCTTGTTTTGATTTGCACAAGAACTCCTAGAGTCAGAAAGAACTGTTAGTTATTGGTGACGTCTTATGTCCAACCTTACGTCAAACCCGGCACCTTTCAGGTATAAATATACCAACGTTGCCTTAAGCAAACACACACGGTGGTTTGGAGCAGAGCGGCCATCTACTTGCCCGGAAGCCCAGCTGATGCGAGGAGCCGAAGGAAGCCGCCCCTCCCTTTTGACGCACTGAGAGAGACGCTGTCTTTTTCTCCAGCCGAGAAAATTCAGCTCCGGTGTTTCCAGTCACCCTTGCGGGTTGCTGGGATATCGAATCCTGAGAGAGAGATACAAGACCTCCTTCATTCTAAGAACCAAGGTACGGAGCTGACTAAACCCTTAAGAGAATTCTTGATTCAGATCCTTGGCAAAAAACCCAACTTAACTTAAACTGCAACTTACTTACTCCTTCCCACGTATTAGGCTTAGGTCAGGTACACCGGGGTAGGCGTAGATTAGAAGCACCGGTTGAGTACGTTAGTCAATGTTTTTATGTATGTGTATATATTTTATCCATTTTAAAGTATCATATGGCTAAGAAACCATATCAATGCTTTTACAGTATTATTTCATAATACTCCTTTTACTGTACGCACTTTACTTCATGATAAGTATTGCAATTGTGGCAATTCATTTCTCTTGCATGAGAAAGAAGACTGCTCAATAAATAACACCTTTTATTGAAAACGCCTGTCTCTCTATTTCTCTGCACTCTGGTGAAACTAAGTATGCGCGATGGACTGAGTGAAATAGTTGTCTATTGATTTCACACGACTCTAGAGATACACTCTTTATTCTGAGGGAGCAAAGTTGTCATGTTATATGGTTGTCAGAAGCTAAACCCTTCTTGTCTATCCAGGGAAGTTAAACTCCTCCTTGTTTACTCGAGAAAGTTTCTAGTGACCTCTGAGCTAGTTAGCAAAACTAATTAAGTCTAATATAGTCAGTAGAGACCTAGTCGACCTCAGTCCTACGTCTACATTACTGTTTATATTATTCCAATGCGCAGATCCTATTGGGAATATAGGAACTACACTACATGGCGCCCAACGTTTCGTAAGTCGATAATCTAACGCAAAACATTAGAGTAACTCAGTCGTGCTTTTTCACACAGACCCCTTTTCCCGTAAAAACTCCAAAAGACGTCTGGAGTGGGTAAAAGGTTAAAATCTGCCGGAACTTAGTAGGAAGAGATTCCTATGTATAGTTTTTGGTTTAGTCAACGTTGAAGGATACAGTGTTCCAAAATATTGTGCACCTAATCTTTGTTTCCTTGAAACTTGATCTGCAACAAAAGTTTCCTTCAGTAAAATGGTGGAAAGTGAAGACGAAACAGAGCCAGCTAGAATAGCAGCTCAACTCCTAGCGGATGACACAAGTCTCCAAGATGAAGACCCGAATGCTATAATCATTCCGGTAAATGTAAGTGGAGTATCATCACGAGGTGGTACAGTCATACTCGTGGTAGAGTCCCATGAATATCGACAGACAGAGGTATTCTATTCATGGATACATTTTCCAGCAGCACATGCTGTGACACACGAATTCCACTATCACAAAATAGGGGAACCTCCGGATGAATATGCTCCTTTCGAGGACGTTGAAATCCCACTAACTGACCAAGAGCACCTGCTCTGGTTTAATGGCGCCCTAAAACATCAAAATCACATCAGCAGGCTCGGTCCACTAGGTAGACCAGGAGCCACGTGGCCGGTTCTAGCCAGCTACACACCACATCCAGACATTGAAACAATGTCAAACCAGGAACTTTTAGCTCAGCTAAAATTGCTAATTAAAATACATAGACAATTAGTCCAATTTGTAATGCGGACTTCAACAGTCCAACCAGCAATAAAAATTCCACAGACCACCCCTCACCAGGGGAACATAAATAAAATCACACCACAAAATATACAATCAGCCATTGGCAAAATACCCACAAAACGGGAACAAATTCCTTTCTGGTTAGCACAAAAAATCACTCAAATAGAGGCAGTATTTCCTGACACTACACCTACTGAGAAACACAGAATTCTGACTATCTGTCTTCCAATGGGGATCGCATCACATGTGGAGGACTGTGACACTTGGGGCACAGTCTTTGCTTCGATATACACAAAAACACATGGTGTTCCGTCTATGGCGGTAATACCAGATGTGCTAAGACAGATTCAAAATGAATACGGTCCAGAACCTGCTTTAACTCTGGGTATGAAATTACTGAAAGACTTCAAGCAGGTCTCGGCTATATTATTAGCCAACATAATAGGAGAAGCAGCATCTGTGGCGATCCGCCAGAAATTGAAAGAAACAGATATAGCAGAACAACCTTTTGAACTTGCCAGAATCATAGAAAAATCCTATGAAGAACTAGGTAGAGATAGTTTGGGTGGGAAACCAGTAAAACCCCAACTACTTGAAAATCCTGAAAAAACATTTATTAAAAATAATCTAAACACTCCAAAAAGAGTTGGGATGGAAATAAACAATCCACTCCCATAGAAAAACGATTCCAGTCCAGAGGAAGGTCTCCTCAATGGAGAGATAGATCTCCAGAACGAGGTGGCAAGTCTCCCCAGAGGGAGCCCTCTGAGAAAAGATACAACCTTAGATATAGGAATTAATTGAGAAAACCTGATAGATATCAAGATATTGATACACGTCCCTCTCGATCTTTTCAGACTTCCTCACAGAAATCGGAAAGCAGAGGACGGTCAGAACACAAGGAAGAGCACGTCAAGTCCAAAGACAAGGAACCTGCTCATCAAAGTAAAAAACTTACAATTTCCAAGAAAGAAGGTAGCCAGTATTAAAATAATAAAACATGCCGAGGATACTGAGGACACAACTGAAAAACGGAGAGTGGGCCCAGACAATGCTAGACAGCGCAGCAGAAGTGACCATAGCTCGCAAGATCCTGATGAATCTTCTGGAGACAGTGGACACGAATGAATACATTCAAGTGGAAACTGCAGACACCAGAGTTAGCAAACACCATAATACTTGTGTTTGCAGCTGAGGGTTACAAATTCAACTTTAAAAAGTCACGAATTGCCCATCTAACTGTCCTATTTTTAGGATATGAATTATCAAGTGAAGGCAAAAGCCTAGCAGATAACCTCTTAAAGAAGTGTGCTGTACTCCAAGCACCTAAAACACTGAAGAACTTACAATCAATACTAGGTTTCCTGAATTTCGGAAGAACATCCATTCTAAATTATGCAGAGAGGGTTAAACCTCTCTATGAATTAATAAAACCTGCTTTCAAACCAATAAATTGGACTCAGAAACACACAGAAATTTTAAGATCATTGCAAACAATCATGTTAGCTAAAACTAAATTGCAAACATGCGAAAACATACGCAACCTTGTAATCCGAGTCATCCCAGGAAGATGCGGATTCACGTACCTAACCTCTAATGAGGGAGAAACGGTACCAATAGCTTACAAATCACACTTGTACACACAAGCTGAAATGAAATTCAGTTGTACTGAAAAGATTCTAATAGCGGTTCAAACTGCTGTAGCAAAAGAAAGAGCTCAAGCCCAAGGCAGAAGAATAACTGTTTTAACAGCAGAATCAGCCCTTGAGGCATTAACAAGCCCACGCAATTTGACTGCTGTGGCATTAGATCCAAAATGGATACAATGGGAAAATTCTCTTGCTGCAGAAGACGTGAAGTACTATTTTGACCCGAAAATGAAAAAACTAGAAGATCTAGAATATGAAGAAGAATATCCTCTGCCAATCGAAATTCTGCCTCTCGAACAGTAAACATGTGTAATCTATATGGACAGATTTGCACAACACTACGATGTAGAGAAAAAATCCTACACCGCAGCGTGCGCAATTGTTAAAGGTCGCTGGCGCTTTGGTAAATTCAGACCAATAGTCAACAAAACTGAATCACTGAGAAACTGTTCAGCTCAGCGAGCTGAAATAAGATCTTTAAAGATGGCGCTTGAAAATGCTGATCGCGAATTCCCCACACTGATAGTGTGCGATTCGCATTTCTGCGTCAAGTCTTACAATAATGATATGCAGACATGGATCAAAAACGGTTACAAAGATGACACAGGTGCCACGATAAAGCATAAAAAGCTTTGGGAACAAGTAGTTCTTTTGCAGAAAGAACTACAAAAGACTCACGCGATCCATACACTGAGCCATCAACGTGATGGCGTTCCCGTTGCAGGGAATTCATTGGCTGAAAGAGCCACAGCGGAAGCGGTCCAACCGGCTTCCGTAGCCACAAAAAAGCGTTCTAAAAAATACATAGATGGAGAAACAATGCTAACAGTAATAGCCTTATTAAAAGCAGTACCTCTCGGCTATCCACTCAATTATACATACATAATAGATACAAACTCCGTTCCTTTTGCTCAAATCCCTGGAGTGGGGGATAGAGTAATTCCAAACACGAACAGGAGAGTCTTCTTGATTGAAGCAGCACATATGGGATTAGGTCTAAGGCACCAAGAGATCGTGAAATCTCTAAAAGAATTACAATCAGAATACTGGTGGGATGAGATTGCAACATTACAAATTTGCAAAAGATTGTCCTGACTGCAACAGAGATCGCAGTCGTGAACCGGACCAGACTAATGCCAGGACACCTCTATTAAAAAGCATAAGGCTATCTATACGTAAAAATCCAGCAGGAAAAATACGATCCCATAAATATTAAGACTAGATTCACTTAAAATGCAGACACCAGCGCTCGGCTGACGCCAGAACTGATATAAAAGATTTGCGAGTCTTTATCGGCACATACGCAATTGGCATGCTACATTCTGACCAGGGTCCTGCGTTTAGCTCTAGGGCTTACAAGGAGGCCATGGCCAGCATGGGCATTGCATTGCGGTACTGTTCTCCATTCCATCCCAAGGGAAATGCGGTAGTGGAAAGAAAAAACCGGGACATAAAGCAATCTATAACGGCGAGGGTATTAGGTTCGGGTGATGGGTGGGTCAAACATTTAACAAGTGTCCAACGTAGTCTTAACAATCTGCCAAGAAATTCTCTAAAAGGTCTCACTCCCTACGAACTATTGTTTGGTACTAGAATGCATATCCAGGACTTAGATAGTCACACTTCAGTGGTAGAAGAAAAAGCCTTTGATATCAAAGACCGTTTGGCTGTTTTACAGGACTTAAATGAAACAAGAAGAAGTCTGAGTAATATAAAGCTAAAGCCAACAGCCACTGAAGAAAAACCACCTGTCCCAGCAAGACCTGTCTGGATTCCAAAGATTGGGGATCTGGTCAGAGAGAAGATCGCGGTGAAGAAGGAATTTGGGCCTTCTAATAGAAAAGCAGTACCTGTCTGAGCTGTCAGCGGAACAAGATCAGTAGTACTACCGCCCCTTGCTGGTAAAAAGGAGAACCGAGTTGTATCCATCGACCTGGTAAAACCACAATCATGTGGCCAATAATAAGTAGTAGGCCAAGTGGACTCCCAAGAAATAGTAGAAGACCAAATCTTGCTAAAATTGAAGAGGTTCAAACTGAAAGACTAATCACTTTTGATAAACCTGCAGTGAATAAAAAAGGACTATGCAATAAAAGCCATGGAACTTGTGCCTCTTGAAACCCAAATTGCAACAGTTCGTCAAGAAACACCTGTCTACAATGATGTAGCATCGGTCTATACTAATGTCTCAAAGAAAGATCCAAAGAAAATCCGGAAGCAATTCCAACAATTGAGAGAACTGCATCTGGCTACTTCATCAATTTCGATGACTTTTCTGATGATCCAAGTGAACATGAAGAAACGCCAGCAACAAAAACTTTCAAAGACAAAGTAACTGAACTCTTTCATCAACTCAAAGAAACCTATCTGATTTCTCCTTGGATTGAATTTTGGATTGTGTTAGGTGTACTTTTCCTCCTGCTTTGGCTCATCATGGTTCTTTGTTTGGGAAAATTCATTGAAGGAAAATACAGTACAATGGACACAGCAAGTCAGAACATCAACTTTGTCCTAAAGCCTCACAAATCATCTCACATCGAGAAAAGAGAACTGTCATCAGTGAACATCACAGCCAATCCAATACCCGGTGGGGTAGCATGGGACAAAACGGATTATGAAATTTATGGCCCGATTGAGCTCTTGAAATATCCACACCAGTTCAAGGTTTCATTAAGTGACTTTGTAAAACCAAGTAGTTTTTCTGATGATTGGGACTTTGAAAATAATAATAATATGATGTCAGATTTAGTAATGTCAGCTAAATTCACAGAACATGATTATTTGCAGGGTTCATCAAATTATGAAGAAATGTACTGTTATAATCACTATGGTCATCACTATTTGCATAAAAACGCTCAACCTAGAAATGTTTTTAATTATAACCAATGGGAACATTGTGCAACACCGCCTAGAGGCAGCTCGAAAACATTTTATGAGAAATTCCCATACTTCTCAGGGTTTAACACAAGTGATGCAGAAACGTTTTATTTTAAAATGTTAAATAAGACAGGAATGAAAACAATGTTGACAAATACTAAATTGATTTATTCTGAAACATTTTATGAAAAAATGACTACATTTGGTTTTGAATTCTGGAAAAACAACATTGAAACAAAAACCATCTGGGGTGCAAAAGAATGGCAGGTCCAAGGTTTAGAAGCATTATTTAGAGCCTGCATGATCCCAGAACAATTAATATTCCTGAATGACACCATTCAGCAAACAACCTGTCTTGGTCTAGCCAAGATAAAAGACTTAAATAAACCGTCTATTCCGAAGCCC
Organism: Lissotriton helveticus; assembly: GCF_964261635.1. Taxonomy (NCBI): domain Eukaryota; kingdom Metazoa; phylum Chordata; class Amphibia; order Caudata; family Salamandridae; genus Lissotriton; species Lissotriton helveticus. Next base: position 491,411,203 of record NC_136063.1, read on the forward strand.
ATACCTGATAGTAATAGCACTACAGATGTGGAGATAGATGTATCTCATATTTTACACCAAAACAGAACAAATCCTGATTGGAAAAAAATGGTTGATCTGGCCCACAGACCAAATAACTGTCAAGATAGATTCCTGAACAAAACACAGGGGTTTAAACAGACCAGGCCAGACCCTAGATACTCCCAGAGACAACATCCAGGGATAGTTACAACATACAGTGTAGGTAAACTATGCCTCGAATGGCTACAGAAATCCACTCTGGCTGAAATTAAGCAACACTTGACTTTACTTAAAGACGGTGCTGACTTGCGTGATTTCATACTGCGACCACGCAAACGGCGTCAAAAAATTTTCATATATGCCGGTATATACGCTGCTTACAACGAGGCTTGGAAAGTAACACAAATTGAAACAGCTGGAAAAATATGAGAAATTGATCGTATTAATTTGCAAAAATCACTTTCTGTAGTGGACAATGGGTTAACGACTCTGTCCTCCAGAATATATTCACTGGACAGCATTGTATCATCTGCTATTGATATAATAGAGCAGGACTTGCTAATGTTACAACATGGTCAGTCCCAATTACGTTCTATTGTACAGCTTGGCTGGATGTTGCAAAATCTGCGTTCAGGCTACGTGCCATGGTGTTTAATCAACTCAATGTCATTATTCTCTATCTTTAACCTTACTGATATACAAATCAGTTTGGCACAAAAAGGAGCAGACTATATGATTCTGAGCATTGAAAAACTTGAGAGATTACCATTGACAATGTCAGAAAGATCTGTCATTGAATGGATAATACATGGAACGATTACAATCCCAATAACAACTTTCCAGTTTAAGTATTGCCAAAAATATATACCAGCAGGCCTGTATGAAAGATTGGGTAAAGGATACATCAAGTCAACATGGAATTTACCTTATACACACAAATGTTATAGTGAAGGGAAAAAGAGGTATTTCTTAGTGGTAACAATTGTAAAAAACTCACTAAGCGGTACACTCCTGTGTCAAGGTATTAACTTGCATGGAGCCTGCGAAGGGTCTTCAAATAACCTTTCATGTCACCTGCACGGCACTCCTGCAGCACAGATAGAGCCATTCTTTAGACAGCTTTCCAACGGCAGTTACGTTCTAATAAGTGACCACAGCTGTTGTGGCATGGTGCCAGGAAAAGCCTATCTCGTGACCGTTAGTTCCATGGTCACTTGCTGTATGCAAGTAATGTATCCAAACAGCAATCCAGACATGGAGGCGGCAATATGGCCTTCTTTGAATATCTCTTCTATTCGAATTGATACTTTAAGCAGAATGAAATCCATTCTTTTACAGACAACTGTGCCGTTAACCTCGTCCAAAGAGACATATGATCTGCAAGTTGCAAGGACAGCAGCAGAGATACATTCCCTATTATCAACAAATTGCCCCGTGCATTTCGTAGAAATGTTAGGTCAAATCTTAAACATGTCTGATACCAGTGGCATCGCACATGTATTTAAGACAATTTTTTCGGGACTGTTAGCACCCTTTGAAACAGTTCTGAGCATTATCCCGAATTTTGTGCATTCATTATTTGGCGGTCTGCCTCTTCTTTTGGGACTCGTAGCAGGAATTTTATTTTTGATCCTTCTGCTCCGATATGGCAAGCCAAGCCACAGACAAGACTTCAGCAACGATGGGAGAAACGATCCTAGCTATACGTTACTGGGACCGCATCACTAAAGTCCTCGGATTTGCCCGGCTAAGAGATCTAAGTACAACTTGGTGTCTTTCCTTCAGACCAATTTGGCAAAATTGCATCTTACCTGTGCTTCGATGTATGCTATGCGGAGAAGAATGCGTGTTGGACGTCTGTCTTACACTACCATCAGCAGTACCAATGGATATCGATACCTTGCTAGGTCCGGTAACGACTTATGCATCGTGTTGTCCCCAGCGGTTACCTATTCTGATGACGGCATTCGTTGAGACTTCACCACTACGAGTAGGTGGCGGTGAAGTACGAGAGGAAAGCAGCACCAAAAAGGTACAACCTTCTGTGAGCATTGCTGATCCTGACATCGATGATAGCAATCATTCTCACATATGCACAATTGCAGCATTTTCAAACTTGGTCGAACTTTCACCTGATGTTGTAGACCAATTTTTTGCAAGCCTGTCTGAAATGATGTTCTCCCCATAACAAAAAGAATAACTTTTTAAAACAACGAGGACACAGCGCGTTCCCTGAACTCTGAATTCGGCCTTCAGTCTTTGATAAACACAGCTACTGAAAACAATTGGAACTATTTTTCCCCTGAAAGCGAAACTATTTTTTTTCACTTCCAAAATATTTACCCTTTTTTCTGGCACAAAGTACTCTGCTTAAAGTAGAACTATTCTTAGAGAACAGAGCTTCTATTTTAGGAACTCTAGAGACAATATTTTACCTCATCCTCTAGCACATGTACAGCATTTGTATAAATATGTGATTGAATGGTCTCGACCTTCTTTTCTGTATTCAGAGCCATTTCATGTGTAATTTTCTCAATTCATTCAGCTGATATATATATGCATTTAACTGAATGATAACACTGCTTGAAAAGCGTACAGTACCAATACTCATTTTTGTGTATTTGCCATATACCATTTCAAATGCAATTTATGTATTTTGGGGTGGGATGGAAAACACACATGCATCGTTATGTTTAATATTGCTTAGTTTTTAGTAATGATGAACATTAATTCGTTGAGTGGGTGTTGTGTTGATCTTGCGAGTCTTTTACTGAGAGTGTATTCAATGGAATGTCATCGAGGTACCGCAAGCAGTCCTCCTCCATGACCACACTCCTAGAGGTGTATATGTCCTCATAGTACGCTGCTAGATCGTCCACTATGTGTGGGGGTTCTGTAATGATGGACCCGTCGTCCCGTGTGAGCTGAGCTATCCATCTGTCCGCTCTATCCTTCCTCTCTATCCAAGCTAGCATTTTCCCAGTTTTATCCCCTAATTCATAAACCCTATGTAATGTACCCGTGTGTCTAGTCCGTGCTGCTTCCTCCATGTATGCCCTGTATGCCTGTGTTGCTAGTTTCAAAGTGCGGGCTGTGCCTTCCGCTGGGCCGAGCTCGTGGGCTAACTCTGCCTCATGGACCGCTGACTCAAGCGAATCGTGTTGTTCCCTTTGTTCCTTCTTATACTTAGTTATTGTGGATATAGCTTGTCCTCTAATGACCGTTTTGTATGCCTCTCAAAGAACGGAGGGTGATGTTACCGAATCTACATTCTCAACAAAAAAGAAGTCTGTGGGAGTTTGTAATGCCTTCGCTATTGTATGATTTTGCAGGTAACCCGGGTATATCGGGTACAGTCGTTGTCGTCGAGGGAGATGCGTAGTGTATGTAAGTTGGATCGGGGAGTGGTCTGAAATACCTCTTGGTAGGTTGTCTAGTGTTGTTATTTTCTCTGGGAGCACCGATTGTGTCAATATATGATCTATTCGGGAGAGGCTGTTGTGTGCTCCTGAGTGGAAAGTATAATGGCACTCCCCAGGATGTTTGAGCCTCCAAATATCTAATAGACCAATGGCGTCTACAAACTCCTTGAAAGCCTGTGTAGTCCTGGTTGGTTCCCTGGGATTTCGGTCTATAGTGGCATCCATGACTGCATTGAAATCCCCCCCGATAAGTAATTCTCCCTCTGGGAGATCAAGCAGTAGCGCCCCAAGGTCCTGGAAGGTTCCCTGATGCAGTGTAGGGGGCACGTATACAGAGACTATATTGAGGCTACGACCCTCCCATTGACAGGCGATCGCGGCGAAGCGCCCTTGATCATCTGCCCATGTGCGCTTAATTATTAAGGGTGGGCTTTTGTGTATGAGGACCCCATCCCCGCATGACCCTGAGGAGAATTCCGCGTGGACAGCCATTTTTAACCCCCAGCGGTTTAGTGGAGCAGTACTACTGTAGGGTTTCGTCGCTTAAGATATTGCAGGACCAGCCCCCTTTTAATTTTGTGCCCCAACCCATTTACGTTCCACGAGATGAGTGTAAGGGGGGGGGAGGCCCGAAGTGGCGCTTGGGAATCATGTGAACAAATCTGTGTCTGCTTTCCTGAAAGACTATAGTATGGATTCAATATACCACAATAACTTGCATTGCAACATACAAGGTATATGGAGCTAGCCAATGGGAAACAGAGGCGGGACGAACATCCATACTGGTAAACAAAAGTTTTCGCCTGCGCGAACCGCTGCTTGCGCAGCTTTTCGCCAGGCGAAACCTAAAAGCTAGAACATCTAGAATACGAACATGAATGTCCTCTGTCAATCGAAATTCTGCCTCTCGAACTGTGTAATCTACACAGACGTATCTGCACAACACTACGTTGTGGATAAACAAGTTTAAAATGCAGCATGCGCGATGGTTAAAGGTCGCTGGTGCATAGGTAAATTCAGACCAATGGTCACTAAAACTCAATCACTCGGAGATTGTACAGCTCAGCGAGCTGAACTACAGGCTTTCAAGATGGAGCTTGAAAATACGGATCGCAAATTCCCCACACTAATAGTGTGCGATTCGTATTATTGCGTCCAGTCTTACAATGAATACTTGCAGAACTGGGTTCAAAACGGTTTCAAAGATGCAAAAGGTGGCACAATCAAGCATAAAATGCTTTGGGAACAAGTAGTTTTTTTACAGAAAGAACTACGAAAGACTCATGTGATACATACGCAGAGTCTTCGACGTGATGGCGTTCACATTGCAGGGAATTCATTGGCTAACAAAGCCACAACGCCAGCTGTTCAACCAGCTTCCGTAGCTACAAAAAAGCATTCTAAAAAACAAATAGATGGAGAAACCATGCTGGCATAAAAGCCTCATTAAAAGGCGACTATGCGGCATTACCTCTCAACTATCCACTCAACAGTACATACATAATTGATGCGAACTCCGTTCCTTTTGCTCGAATCCCTGGAGTGGGGGACAGAGTAATTCCAAACACGAACCGGAGGGCTTACTTGATTCAAGAAGCACACATGGGAATGGGTCTGAGGCACCAAGAGATCTTGAAATCCCTAATAGAATTGCAATCACAATACTGGTGGCCGGGGATGAGCGTGCAAATTTATAACTTTGCAAAAGATTGTCAGGACTGCAATAGAGATCGCAGTTGTGAACCGGACCAGATACCAGCCCAGACACCTCTATTAGACAGCATTAGGCTATCTACACGCAGACATCCACACGGAAAATGCGATCCCATAAATATTAAGACGAGATTCATTTGGATGTGGCCCCAGCGCTCGGCTGATGCCAGAACTGTTATAAAAGATTTGCGAGTCTTTATCGGCACATACGCAATTGCCATGCTACATTCTGACCAGGCTCCTGCGATTAGCTCTCGAGCTTACAAGGAGGCCATGGCCAGCTTGGGCATTGCATTGCGGTACTCTAGTCCATTCCATCCCGAGGGAAATGCGGTAGTGGAAAGAAAAAAATGGGACAAAAAGCAATCTATAACAGCGAGGGTATTAGGTTCGGGTGACGGGTGGGTCAAACATCTAATAAGTATCCAACGTAGTCTTAATAATCGGCCAGGACATTCTCTGGGTGGAATCACTCCGTATGAACTTTTGTTTGGTACTAGAATGTTAATCGAAGACCTCGATAGTCAGACTTCAGTGGTGGAACAAAAAACCTTTGATATCAAAGATCGTTTGGCTGTTTTACAGGACTTAAATGAAACAAGAAGAAGTCTAAGTAACACAAAGCTAAATCCAACGGCCACTGAAGAAAAACCACCTGTCCCAGCAAGACTTGTCTGGATTCCAAAGATTGGGGATCTGGTCAGAGAAAAGATCGCGGTGAAGAAGGAATTTGGGCCTTCTTACAGAAAAGCAGTACCTGTCTTAGCTATCAGCGGAACAAGATCAGTAGTACTACCGCCCCTTGCTGGTAAAAAGGAGAACCGAGTTGTATCCATCGACCTGGTAAAACCACAATCATGTGGCCAATAATAAGTAGTAGGCCCAGTGGACTCCCAAGATATAGCAGAAAACCAAACCTTGCTACAATTCAAGAGGTTCAAACTAAGAGACTAATCACATTTGATAAACCTGCAGTGAATAAAAAAGAACTATGCAACAATGCCATGGAACTTGTGCCTCTTGAAACCCAAATTGCAACAGGTCGTCAAGAAACACCAATCTACAATGATGTAGCCTCTGACCATACAAATCCAAAGATTAATGAAAATCCGGAAGCAATTCTAACAATTGACAGAACTGCATCTGGCTACTTCATCAATTTCGATGACTTTTCTGAAGATCCAAGTGAACATGAAGAAAAGCCAGCAAATAAAACTTTCAAAGATAAAATAACTGAACTCTTTCATCAACTCGGAGAAACATATCTGATTTCACCATGGATTGAATTGTGGATTGTGTTAGGTGTACTTTTCCTCCTACTCTGGCTCATTTTGGTTTTAAGCTTGGGAAAATTTATTGATGGAAAATATAGTACAATGGACACAGCAAGTCAGAACATCAACTTGGTTCTAAAGCCTCACAGATCCTCTTACATTGAAAAAAGAGAACTATCATCAGTAAACATCACAGCCATTCCTATACCTGGTGGTGTAGCATGGGACGCTACTGAATACGACATCTATGGCCCGGTTGAACTCTTGAAATATCCACACCAGTTCAAGGTTTCATTAAGTGACTTTGTATCACCTAGTACTTTCTCTGATGATTGGGACTTTGAAAATATTAATAATATGATGTCTGATTTAGAAATGTCAGCAAAATTTACAGAACATGAATATTTAGAAGGTTCATCAGATTATGAAGAAATGTATTGCTATAATCAATATGGTCACCACTATTTGCATAAATCTGCTAATCCTAGAAATGTTTTTACTTATAATCAATGGGAACATTGTCCCACACTGCCAAAAGGCAGCTCGAAAACATTTTATGAGAAATTCCCATACTTCTCAGGGTTTAATAACACTGATCCAGAAACATTTTATTTTAAAGTTATGAATAAGACAGGAATGAAAAACATGTTGACAAATACTAAACTGATTTATTCTACAAAAATTTATGAAAAAATGTCTACGTTTGGTTTTGAATTTTGGAAAAACAACATTGAGACAAAAACGGTCTGGGGTACTAAAGAATGGCAGGTACAAGGTACAAGGTTTAGAATCATTATTCAGAGCCTGCATGATCCCAGAACAGATAATGTTCCTGAATGACACCATTCAACAAACAACCTGTCTTGGCCTAGCCAAGATAAAGGACTTAAACAAACCATCTATACCAAAGCCCATACCTGATAGTAATAGCACTACAGATGTGGAGATAGACGTATCCCATATTTTACACCAAAACAGAACTAATCTTGATTGGAAAAAATGGTTGATCTGGCCCACAGACACTAATAACTGTCAAGATAGATTCCTGAACAAAACACAGGGGTTCAAACAGAACAGGCCAGACCCACAATATTCCCAGAGATAACATCCAGGGATAATAACAACATACAGTGTAGGAAAACTATGCCTCGAATGGCTACAGAAATCCACACTACCTGAAATTAAGCAACACTTGACTTTACTTAAAGAAGGTGCTGACTTGCGAGATTTCTTATTGGGACCTCGCAAACAGCGTCAAAAACGTTTCACATACGCCGGTATATACGCTGCTTACAACGAAGCTTGGAAAGTAACGCAAATTGAAACTGCGGAAAAAATACGAGAAATTGATCGTATTAATTTGGAAAAATCACTGTCTGTAGTGGACAATGGGTTAACGACTCTGTCCTCCAGAATGTATTCACTGGACAGCATTGTATCATCTGCTATTGATATAATAGAACAGGATATGCTAATGTTACAACATGGCCAGTCCCAATTACGTTCTATTGTACAGTTAGACTGGACGTTACAAAACCTCCGTTCAGGCTATGTGCCATGGCGTCTAATCAACACACATCATTGTTTTCTATCTTTAACCTTACAGATAAACAAATCTCTTTGGCCCAAAAAGGAGCAGACTGTACGGTGCTGAGCATTGAAAAACTAGAAAGATTGCCATTGACAGTCTCCGAAAGACCTGTCATTGAATGGATAATACATGGCACCATTACAATTCCGATAACAACTTTTCAGTTTCAATATTGCCAAAAGCACATACCAGCGGCCTGTATGAAAGGTTGGGTAATGGGTACATCAAGTCAACCTGGAATTTACCTTACACACATTGATGTTGGAGTGGGGGGAAAAAAGAGGTATTTTTTAGTGGTAACAACTGTAAAAATTCACTGAGCGGTACACTTCTGTGTCAAGGAATTAACTTGCATGGAGCCTGCGAAGGTTCTTCAAATAACCTTTTATGCCACCTGCACGGCACCCCTGCTACACAAATAGAGCCTTTATTCAGACAACATTCCAACGGCAGTTACGTTATGATAAGTGACCGCAGCTGTTGTGGCATGGTGCCAGGAACGGCCTATTTCGTCAGTGTTACATCCAGGGTCACTTGCTGTATGCAAGTATTGTATCCAAACAGTAAACCAGACAAGGAGGCAACGATATGGCCTTCTCTGAATATCTCTTCTATTCAAATTGATACTTTAAGCAGAATGAAGTCTATTCTTTTACAAACAACTGTGCCTTTAACCTCATCTAGAGAAACGTATGATCTGCAAGTTGCAAGGACAGCAGCATAGATACATGCATTATTATCAACAAATTGCCCCGTACATTTCGTAGAAATGTTAAGTCAAATCTTAAACATGTCTGATACCAGTGGCATTGCACAAGTATTTAAGACCATTTTTTCGGGACTGTTAGCACCCTTTGAAGCAGTCCTGAGCATCTTTCCGAATTTCGTGCACTCTGTGTTCGGCAGCCTGCCTCTCATCTTGGGACTCATAGCAGGAATCTTATTTTTGTTCCTTCTGCTCCGATATGGCACGTCCAGCGACAAAACTCAGGCTACCATGGAAGAAACACTCCTAGCAATGAGATACCGGGACCGGATTACTAAAGTCCTCGGCTTGGCTCGGCTAAGGGATTTGAATACTACCTAGTTTCTTTCATTCAGACCAATCTGGCAAGATTGCATCCTACCTGTTCTACGATGCCTGCTCTGCGGAGAAGAATGCGTGTTGGACGTCTGTCTCACACTACCATCAGCAGTACCTATGGATATTGATACTTTGCTTGGTTCGGTAACGGCTCATGCAACGTGTTGTCCCCAGCAGCTACCTATTCTGATGACGGCATTCGTTGAGACCTCACCATTATGTTTAGGTGGCGGTGAGGTACGAGATGAAAGCGGCAGACAGGTACAACCTTCTGTGACCATTGCTGATCTAGACACCGATGACGGCAATGCTTCTCACATATGCACTATTTCTACTTTTTCGGACATGGTACAACTTTCACCTACTGTTGTAGATGAATTCTTTGCCAGCCTATCTGAGTTAATGTTCTCTCCTAACAACGAGAATAACTTTTGAAAACATGAGCACACAGCGTTCCCTGAACTCTGAATTCGGCCTTCAGTTTTGATAAACAGAACTTCAAAAAAACTATTGGAACTATATTTCCCTGAAAGCAAAATTATTTTTTCCCTGTTCCCAAAATATTTTCTTTTTTGGCACATGATACTCTGCTTAAAGTAGAACTATTCTTAGAGAACAAGATTTCTATTTTTGAAAACTCTAGAGAAAATATTTTGACTTAGCCTCTAGCATATGTACAGTCTTGTATAAATATGTGATGAAATGGTCTCGAGCTTCTCTTCTGTATTAAGAGCCATTTCATAAATGTAAATTTCGTGATTCATTCAGTCGCAGTTTCAATGTACAATATATGCATTATCTGAATGATACCACTACTTGAAAACGTACAGTATAATACTCATTTTTCGTGTATATACCATTTCAAATGCATTTTATGTATTTTTGGGGGGGATGGAAAACACATGCATGGTTATGTTTAAAATTGCTTAGTATTTAGTAATGATGGACATTATACGTGGAGTGGGTGTTGTAAACGAATCTAGGACCCTATTTAAATATTCCCGATTTATGCCCTTACGGGGCTATATCGAATCATATCCTTATAAAGGCATAAGAATCATACCCATATTAAGTCATAGCCAATGCAGTCCAAATACGGCAAGGCTACTCCCATAGACTCCTAGAAAGCACAACGCGTTCTTAAACAAACCAAGCCTCCAGCAGCCCGGGAATTCCCCCTGCTTCTGTATTGATTTGTCCTAGAACTCCTGGAGTCTTGAAAGAACTGTGAGTTCTTAGTGACGTCTTATGTCCAAACTTACGTCAAACTCGGCACCTTCCAGGTATAAATATACCAGCATCTGCCCTACCAAAACACACGGTGGTTTGGAGCAGATCGGCTATCTACTTGCCTGACGCCCTGCTGTAGCGAGTGCCGAATGAAGCAGACCCTCCCATTGACGCACTGAGAGAGACGCTGTCTTTTCTCCTGCCGAGAAATCCAGCTCCAGTGTTTCCCTGTCACCCTTGCGGGTTGCTGGGAGATCGAGTCCTGAGAGAGAGATACAAGACCTCCTTCATTCTATAACCAAGGTACGGAGCTGATTAGACCCGTAGAGAATTCTTGATTCAGATTCTTGGCAGAAACTATCTTAACTACAACTTCAGCTCACTTACTCTTCCCACGTACTAGGCTTAGGTTAGGTACACCGGGGTAGGCGTGTCTTAGAAGCACCAGTTGAGTACGTTTAGTCATGGTTTTATCAATGTATATATTTTATCTATTTTAAACACCGTATGGCTTAGAAACCATACCATGCTTTTACAGTATTATTTCATAATCCTCCTTTTACTGTACACACTTTACTTTATGACAAGTATTGCAACTGTGGCAACTCACTTCTCTTGCATGAGAAAGAAGACTGTTCAATAAATAACCTCTTTTATTGAAAACACCCGTCTCTCTGTTTCTCTGCGCTTCTGGTGAAACTAAGCATGCACGATTGACTGAGTGAAATAGTTATCTATTGTTTCCGCGACTCTGGAGGTATACTCCTTATTCTGGAGCTAGCAAAGTTGTCATGTTTATGCGGTTGTCAGAAACTAATCCCTTCTTGTCTATTCAGGAAAGTTAACACCTTCTTGTTTTCTCGAGAACGTTTCTAGTGACCTCTGAGCTAGCTGGGATTCATAATTAAGTCTAACATATTCAATAGAGACCTAGTCGACCTAAGCCCTACGTCTAAACTATTGTTTATGTTATTCCAATGCGCAGAGCCTATTGGGAATATAGGAACTACACTACAATATGACGATTCTGCCAGGAAGGACTGCTGTGCTGCTAAAGCACTGCCACTCTGGTGGACTGCTGATCTGGAAGAACTGTTTTTCGGCCGTGCTAACGTATCTGCTGCCCTCCTTTCCTGGGTGAGAAGGACTGCACCTGCATCACTTGAACCCAGAGTGGCTCAAAGGGTTTATCTGCTTGCCTCTTATTGGAAGTCTCAGGGACATCAAATATTCCACTTCACTCACCAATAGCACCTGGACTCTGCCATCTGTGAGTCCTGCACTGCCAGGTAGTGCCCATTCAGTCTTGGACCATTGGAAGTGGGACTAAAATGCTGCATCTGCCAAAATCAACTCATTGAAGATGTTGCGTCGATTGAAACCGACCATCTCCCTCAAGGCTGATGCATCTTTGTTACCACAAGGGCTGAGGACATTTCATCATCAGCTGCACGGCTCTTTCCCTCCAGTTTTCGATGCATCACCTACATCCTGCGGCTTGATGACGATACATCCCTGATGTACATGTCTCAACAACGACGCATCTCCTATGGATCCTGTACTTAATTGCCTACGCTTTGCCTCCAGCTTCTCGTATCTCAATACCATCTATGGTTCAAACGAGGTACTTTTCAGCGGGGCCAACTTGATTCATGTATCTGACCCGTGCCCTATTGTGGTCTCCCTAAAGTTTTGGATATGACCAAGTCTAGCGCAGACGGATAGCCCCAGTTGGCGCTTTATGCTTTTACGCACTATACTTCTAGATATTCTTTAAAAATTCATAACTCTGTTTCTACTTATTGGATTTTTGCTATTTTAGTCATGTTTTATTAATAACAATATTCTCTATCCGTCTAACTTTGTGTGGAGTCTCTTTGTGGTGTTTTCACTGTGTTACTATTTCAAGTGTTGAACAAAAACTTTAAACATTGCCTCTTTAGTAAAACCTGACTGCTTTGTGCAAAGCTACCAGACGGTAAGCGCAGGATCAGTTAGGGTGTGTGTCTGTATTACCATGACTAGGATTGTGGTTCCTACTTGGACAGGGTACATACCTATGCCAACTCAAAACCCACCTTCTAACAGGGACTCTTTAGAGAACTTATTGCTTTTATTTGTATCTCCCCCTCCTTCTGATGGGGACCTAGCCCAATCTTGTGCGGATCCCCCAGATAACTTCTTATGGACTCTTGTGTTGACCCAGTGGTCTGTCTCCTTAGCAAGCTCCCTGAGGTCAGAGAGCCTACTGTCAATCAGGTGTTGGCACAGATTTGCAAACCAAAGACTGAATTTGTGCTCCTTTGCAATCAAATTGCACATACCTTGATAACACTTTACTTCACCGCCCTTCACCCATCCATCCAGTGCCTTGTAAATGGAATCAACACAATCCACCCAGGTCTGTTGGGCCGGTTCCTGACTGTCCCTGAACTTTTGCCTATACCTTTCTGGGGTCAGACCAATTTTGTTTGATAAGGGCTTACTTCATGGGGGTGATATCTCATTCTGTCCTCCTTCTCTAGGGCCAGTAGGGTGTCCCTTCCCTTGCTAGGAATATGCCTCCAGAGACTAACCCCTCCCCCAATCCACATTGTGGAACTTGTGTAGGGCAATCTCATAAGCTCCAAGAACGAATAGCCTAATGTATTTCTATATTTTTTTGTGAAGTTTTATATAGGACTAGACCCGAGACATCAGGTATCGGAGCGTTTACATGAGTACCAGCTTTGTTACAGATGGACACATTTATTTTTTGTTAGGCACAGGGAGATTAAGTGATTTGCCCAGATTCACAGGATGTTGAGCGTCTTTGCAGAGGCTTGAACCCCGTTCCCCATCTTCGAGGTCGACTGCTCTAGCCGTAAGGCTGCATCATCTCTCCAATAGCCTGAATAAGCTCCTCAGTTTCAATTGGTTTACCCAACTCAACTTTGTCAATGTCTGAAATCTTTGCAAAAGAAAGGGAATTAAGGAATTGTTAACAAATAAGCTTAGATCTCTGCTTTTCGGGGGTATATCGTTTTTCATAGAAATATCTAAAGACCTCAACAATTTCTTGTGTATGAAGTTTTTTTGAGCCGTTTCTCTCAATAATATGGGCAATTTGTGTGTTATTGGTATTCTTAAATTGTGGCTAGCAATTGGCCATCTCCATTCCGAAGCAATAATTAATGAGACATCTGAGTTTGCACTCCAAGATAGGTTCTTTTAGTAACTATAGAATTAAAAGAATATTTTAAATATTTAATGTCCTGCAAAAGCGATTTGTCACTATCATGCCTGTATAATTCCTCTTTTTGTTTAATTTCATTTCCTAGAGCTTGGAGAGATTTTCTAATATCGTCATTCCTTTTGGACATTTTCTTAATAATATGAAACGCATCCCAAAATATTATCGGGGAGTTCACTGATGACTCATTATCTTTGAAGAAACCCACAATTAGATCAAGTTCTTTGACCTCAGAGTAATCCTCTAAAATGTCCGTATTTAGGTGCCAATTATGAGGACCTTTTGAGTCCTTAAAGCTAAGGATAGATAGCGAGACTGTCGCTTGATCAGAGACAACTATTAGATGAATCATGACATTCGCTGTATGTTTTAAAAGGGAAGCTTCAACGAGAAGATAATCAATACAAGAAAAACTAGAGTGGGGGAAAAGAAAAAGGTGAAGTCACTACCCGACCCTTTGAATTATGTAGTCTTTAAGCGTCCAGAAGATGATGCGATGAACACATATTAAGCATTTGCTTATTGGCTCTAGGAGGTCGAAATTTAGAAGCAGAGTGTCTTTCCAAAATAGGATCAAGAGGAAGATTAAAGTCTCCTCCAACAATTGTTTTGGAATTCTGTGGGATATCAGCAAGTTTTTGATTCATGGCACGCCAAAAGTTAGGGTCATCAATGTTTGGAGCATATAAATTCATAATATATAATATATAGGTAATCAGAACCGTTAGACAATCGTGTAAGTAACCATGTCCCGTTGGCATCATGTTTAGCTGCAATTATAGATAAGCCAGATTTTGTAGAGATAAGAGTAATAGCCCCATTTTTCTTACCAGAGACTTCAGAGCCTGTAATGTCTGCCACCCAGTTTCTTCTTATACGAAGGGCTTCTTTAAAGTCTATTTTAGGAGCCCATTAGGATCGCGGACGGACTTGAGTCCGTCCGTGACCCTTGAGGAGGAGGGAACGTCCGCATGGGCTGCGGCGTTCCCTCCTCTCCAATTAGGATGTGACTGCCACCCTGGCGGTCACATCCTCTATTTTTAACATTGCGGCGGGTGCGGCTTCAAGCTGCGCCCGCCGCAATGGTAAAAAAGCATGCATTGCATTTACATGCAGAAAGCTGCAGGCACCGCGCGGTGCCTGCCGCTGTCTGGATGTAAATGCAGGGGGGTACCATAGGTACCCCCCCAGTGCACCCCCCCACCCCCTCTTCAACCTGGGGGCCCGCAACGGGCCCCCGAAGTGCACATCCGTATGCTTTTCCGCGGCGGAGAACCCGCCGCGGAATAGCATATCAGATATGCAATCCTAATATGGCTGGCGGTGTCTGAGAGACACCGCCACCATATAAGAGCTTTTCCGCCGCGGTTGTAAGCCGACCGCGGCGGAAAAGCGGCGGACATAAACCAAGACCCACCAGCCATCCTAATTTGGCGGTGGGTCTTTGGAGGCTCCGCGGCGGTTTTCCCGCATCCTCCGGGCCGGCGGTGGCTTCCGCCGGCCCGGAGGATACGGGAAAACCGCGATCCTAATGAGCCCCTTAGTCTCTTGAAGTAATACCACATCACCAAACTCCTACAATAATCTAGTATCATCTCCCTCTTAACCGGACGATTCAAACCTTTAACATTAAGGAAAATTACATGTATACCAGGCATTCATGTGCAGGATTTATAAGTAGCAGTAAAATCCGAGGAGAGAGAGCACAATAGTAGCCAAAAAATATATGAAAAACCGAAGCTGTGAGGCAGATGTCCCATTACGAAGGTATGAAAAAGGGAGGAGAAGAAAGAATGGGAAAACATAAAGAGGATTCAGATGCACTCCAAATATATCTGGAGCACATCTAAACCAAGTCCCACCAGGGAATGTCTGTAAGAGGCATGTTGCATGGAGAATCAACGTGGATAAGCAGCGACAACAGTTACTGTCACCAGAACAGAATACTCCAACAAGGAGAATCAGCAGAACGAGAGAAGCAATGGAACAAAAGATACATCATAAATAAATGAATGCATTACCAGTGGATTACATAGACATATCAGCTATGTATCAGTGATATGACAACAATCAGTATGACAAATAGATATCTATGAAGAAAAGAACACATATAGAAAAGATCACCTTACCGAAATAGATCATTCATAATAAATATAACATATATAATTAAATTATATGCACCTAAAAACAACTATAAATATACGATCAAGTGCTATATTTCAGGGTCATCGCAAATTAACTATAGGGCATACAGACAATGCATAACAGAGCATCATAAGTCCTAAAGTAATACTACGTTATGATCTAACATTTCAGTATGGTAGACGAAGGAAGTAAATAAATCAAATATCATAGAAAATGGTCAATAATGAACTCAACATCAGAAGTAGATACATATCATCCGTAGACCCCTCCATATTATCAGAATAATTCATAATTGGTAAATAGATAATAAATATATACATAGAGATTGACATACATATAAAAATGGATTACAAGGAGAACACTTCCCTAAAATAGGAAGACTAGCAAAGGGAGATATGATACTAGACAATGCACAGGCTGAACAATTAGAATAGTATCAAAGAACTCCAAACAAATGTCCCACCATTTGATACCTATAAACAATTTCCAAAAGAAATAGGCCTTACAATAGCTTTTGGCTATCACATCTGTTATACACAGTACTGTATAAAGCATCAAAAACTGACCTGTATAGAATATAACATGTAACAGAGCAGTAATAACAAGTATGATTACAACAGACAAATCTGTAAAACGTACAGTGGGAGCAGCCTAAAAGAATTAAAGCATGTTACAGGCATCACAGTAATTCCTAGAATATGCAAGGATAGATTCAAATGTAGTAGAACAACAAAAAGGATATAGTTTATCATGGAAGCATAAAAAGCATAACTGCATCATCTGAATGACTAGGAGCGTGAAGGATCAGGTTGACAGTCTGAATCCATATGAGCTTCAAAGTGCATGTCCAGAAACGTTGAGAGATCTGCAGGTTCATAAAAGATCTGTGAGTTCCCCTTGAAAGTTTTTCGTAATCTTGAGGGTTCAGCACAAGAAAACGTGATTGCGATGTCAGGAAGTCTTCTACGCAGAGTAAGAAAGCCTTTCTGACAGATTACTGTGTATCTGGCAAAGTCCTGTGAAATTGAAATTTTGTTACCCTCCCATTGAAGCAACTTGATCTACCTCATTTGTGCTAAGATTTGCTCTGTGTGTTGATGTCTTGAAGATCAGTGGTCTAGGGGAGGACATATTTAGGTTTAAAAGTTGGAGCTCTGAGCTCGTTGAATTTCAAAATCTTTTTTGAAAGAGAGATGCATAACACTTGAGATCCAAGAAATCAAGAAGTCAATCACTGAAGGAGCAGAGTTCTCAACTCCCTCCGGGACACCAAAGATATGCAGATCACTTCTCCAATTACGATCTTCCTGTTCAGTTAGATCTCTTCTTAAAGATGAGAGAGAGTGCTCAAAATTTTGAATATGTTTAGCCTGTTTATTTTTGTAATCTTACACATTACGTATTCGTATCTCAGCATTAGACAGTCGTATTGAAAGTCCTTTAAAGTCATTACGATCCCTGCCACCTGAAGTAGGTCTGTATTGTTTGTAGTGCTTTGAGCTATGTCATGCACTGTGTTAAGTTTAAGTAGAATAGCCTCCAGAGTTGAAGCAGAGTCAGGGCTTCCTTTAGTTGGAGATTCCGTAATAGGTGGAGAATGTTTAGAGCGTTTCAGATTCTCTTAGGTGTCCCTGTCTTTAGTAGTACCACCTGTACCTACCGCCATTGGAAACTCATAACGGTTAAGGCTAAATAGCCTTAGTGTATTCACAGAAAATCAGAAAAAGTAATATGAGCAGACCACTGCGCCACCAATACCAAAATCAGCAATCTAACTACTATGTGAAAATAGTGTTAAATATCTGTCTGCATAACATGGAAACACTTGTTAAAGTATCCAATGCGTGTTAGGAGGACAAAGTATGCAAAGGGAAAAATCAGCTTGTAACCATTAGATTCTCAATGGCATTATGAAAGAAAGAAATGGTAGTACACGCCAAATATAGTGCTGTGAAAACTCATGGGTAAAGAACTGGAAATAACAGCATTCCAAGTGAGAGGTTTCCCTAAAATACTGATGGCTGTGGGGAACTTATCGTCATAAGAGACGCAGGGATGCCCCCGTACCTACTGAACCTCCTCATTAACCTGCACACTAACACCTATGCCCAGGTTAGATGGGGGTTGAATGGGGAAAAGACCGATAAAATCAGGGTCGAGAGGGGAGTAAGGCAGGGCTGTGTCTTGGCCCCCACCTTATTCTCCCTCTATATTAACGGGGTGGTAGATCATCTATTGGGCGAACCATCAGACGCTCCTAGCCTGGGTGGAGTAAAAATTCCAACTCTGTTGTTCGCCGACGACACCCTCCTCATCTCCAAAACCCCCCAAGGTCTACAGTCTTTACTGAACCGCTTCCAGGATTTCTGTACCACTAAAGGCCTCGTCATAAACATAGATAAGACCAAGTACCTAGTCATGCACCCACCCCGCAAACTTGGTCGCCCTCCAATTCTGAACTCTACACCCCTAGAAAGAGTGGCGGAATTTGATTATCTGGGGATCCGTCTGAATGATGCAATGAGCTGGACCGCCCATATTGACAAAATGACTCTGGCTCACAAAAGGGTGGGGGGCGCCCTTCTTAAGGAGTACAACAACTCCTCAAAACATTGCGTTGCACCCATACTTGAGATTTATAAAGCCCGTGCAGTCCCTGCTTCTCTCTATGGATCGGAACTGTGGGGCTTGGGCAAGGTCGATGCATTGAGTAAGGCCGAAAATAAATTCATCAAGGACCTTCTTGCTATCCCATCGAGCAGCCCGACCATCCCAATGCTCTTGGACACCGGCTGTAAAGCCATAAGGGACCAGGCTCGGCTTCGTCCGCTTCTGCTCTGGGCACGCTTGTGGAGGGTCCCGGAGCTACAATCTTACGCCAATGGGCTGGCAGAAGTGATGCATGCTGATGGTTGGAGTAGCATCAAATGGCTGAAGGACATAAAACATCTTTTAGGGGAACTGGGTCTGGCCTCTTGCTGGCATAGTCACTCCGCTCCACCAAAGAAGATTTAAAAAAAACTCTTCTGGGAGTGGGTTGACGTGAAGCGCTCTAGTAGCCAGCAGCATTGTAAAACCACCGCAGCTTTCCTGTTGTTCAAAGACGTTGCCCTGTATGAGCCATATATGGATATTATAACAGTTGCCATGGATAGGTCCTTGTATATAAAATTTCGGCTAGGAACCTTGCCCTTGGCGGATCTCTGTTCAAGGTGGAATAAAGCCCAGCATACATCACGCTTTTGTGCTTTTTGTCCGGACAAATCAGAGACGGTGCCACACTTCCTTTTCGAATGCCCGGACTATGGTCGCCCCAGATCACGTTGGCTTGCCCCCATTTGCAGAGAACTGGGGACTCGTCAGCACTCTGTTGCCCTTCGGATTCTTTTAACGAACACAGCCCCTCCTATTGTCTGTGCTGTTGCTAAATTTTTAAAATGGGCTTGGTTGATAAGACTTAGAAGACTGTCCATATCAATTTAATTCTTTTTTAGCTAATTTATTCTGACATACTGTGTTTTAATTACTATTCTATTTGTACAGTCCTACTTATTTCGACATGCTGTTTTTATCTTTTTGTACTGCTTTTATGATATGTGCATATCGAAATAAAGCATCAATCAATCAATCATAAGAGACTCAGGAAAACAAATAACCATGAGTGGTTTTCAGACAGCAAAAAGTGTTGGGTTTGGCATTCAAAAGCAAACTTAGACACTGTCAGGCAAACTATTACTTTGCAGGAAAATGATTCTTAGCAACTGCCATTGTCGAATTTTCACTGAAGAGATATATTGGTATGCCTAGTAACAGTTAATGCAGAATCCAAGAACTGGGACTTCTTTCAAAAACTTTGTAGCAAACAGAACCATACAGGTTATTGCCAGATAAGTCTCAATAAAAACATTAAGCTCTGATTAGTGCTCAAACTACAATAAGAGCTGGATTTTCACTCAAAGGCAAAAAAATGCATCACAGAACAGTTCCTCTTAGCGGCCACCATTTTCGAATCCTCACTGAAGAAATATATTGGTCTACAGTAATCCTATTACCAAAGGAATTCAGTAAACAGTTCCTTGTACTTATGAAGGAGACTCTCTGGTACTGACCCTGTAGTCTGAAAGGCACTGACGATCTAGCCTCAAGACCTGCTTGCTGTGACGCAAATTATATGGCGGCCGCAATTTTACAGATGCCGGAAAAGTACGGCTTGAAAGACATCTGCCATAAAATGTTCTCTGCTCCAAAAAACAACTGTCCACTGCTCACGGGATGTTCCGCCGTGTTCCGTCGTCCTTGGGTGAGCGAAAATCACCCGAGAAAAATGTCAGATAGAGCGTCTGCAGTGCACCGGGGCAACTGCGGAGCTCATGGAAAAGCAGATACTGTTCTGTTAATTGTCAGTTTTATAAAGTAGGCCTAATATTTCAGTAATAAATGTCATGGCAGAACCAGAGTGCTGAACAAAAACAAAGAACGTGGACTGTAAACTTGCACAAACAATGAGCCTACATGTGGCAACCAAGGGGAGAAAAGTTGTAGCTAGTCCTAGTTGGACAAATGAGAGGAGAAAAAGTTACAATTAACTTAACTGACCACTAAGAAGATGAATTTGCTTTGCCTGTCTTTTATCTAATATTTGCACCTGCAGAAAAAATTGACTGTTAACAACCCTCACTGGAGAGAATCATATCATTTTGGTCTACTTTATCCCAGCCGACACACCCTGGTTCAGCTGTTCGAGTATCTCAGTTAAAATTGTTGCAGCGGCCATGTTGGGAGAGTGTGTGCAAGAGGATCACAAAAACACCTTATATTCTGAAAATACATTTCGTCATCTCTTATTTTTTCGGCAAAAGAGACCCTTTGTTCATCTGTTAATTTGGAGTAGGTGATCATCTGTTAGTTTGGAGTAGGTGAATGGGGATTTCTGGTTCTGTGTGACGGGCTGAGCAAAGTGTGCTCAGCGTAGTGGTCGAGTAAGCAGACAGGTGGACAAGCGAGTGGATGTCCGTTCTAGGAGTTGTGGTTGGTGTGTGGCGCGCAACAGTGGTGTTAACGCCATATTCTTATCTTATCTTTTACCGTATCTTACCAATTTTAAGAATCCTCGGTCGACTGGATCTTTATTATCTGCTAAGAAGTGTAAAGGGGAAAAACTAAATTTTACCACATAATCAGCAAAAATCAATCTTGTAACTCTAATGGATCACTGACTCCGAATCAAATGTTAAGGGCTCAATTACAAAGCCAAAAATAACTGAACATATAAACATCACAGCATGATATTAAGAAAATAAATGGGCACTAATACAAACATAATTCTACGCAAGAGTTTCATCCGACTCAAAATAAGGAGAATAGTTAATTCTAAAAGCATCAGACATACAATGACTGCTCCAACCTCTATGTTTGTATTCATTAGCATAGAAAAGAATAGCAATTAACCTGTCTGTACACTGTTGCTGAAATGACATCCCTACTTAGCATCATCCCCAGGCAAGTGAGAAAAAGGTGTCAGTAGTGAGGACTTTCTGAGAAGTACACTCAGCCAAAGCTACAGAGCTCGTTCTAAGATATTCCTTCTAGCTTCTCCTCTAGTCCTCAACTGCTCCACTCTCTGGGGCACTAACCCTAATACAAAATCACAAAACAGTAAAACACGCCCTTTACACGCCCCTTTGGACAGGTCTTCTTTCCGGTACTTTTCCACTGAAACTCTGACTTCATCCAGAAACCGTTTATGTGTCCTTGGTTCCCAGGCACCTTCTCCGCTGAAAGTATCATATCTGCATTCCTGTACACTCACATTGCAGCTTCTCCTACCATTGTAACTCCTAAAAAAAGGTTATTCTGCCTAACAAGATGTGTGTCCTTGCACCTGCAACAAAGAGCATGTGAGCGAAGCATCCTTGCACGCTCACAAAATCTGCTGACTACCTTCCACTGAGAGCCTTCCCAAGGAACATACATTTTGGGCCTGCAATATTCAGCTAACATAAGAAATCACAAACAGGCCTCTCATCGCAAAGCATAGAAAATCATCTAGATCTTTACACGTTTAAACATATGTTGGACTTGGCCCTTCTGACAGGTTCACCCCTAAACTTTTTGCTTTTAATTGTGACCTGGTGTTAGTTATTTTTGGCTTCTACGCACCTTAACACTGTGTCCCAGTGTAAAGTGCGTGCACTCCCTGAGTGCATGTTGTGAGATTGGCCTGCCCTCCCATAGGAATGCATGGGGAATGTATGTGTCCATGGTAGTTCCTGGTGCGTGGGGAGAGCAGGGTCGAGTTTGGTATGAGCAGCTCGTGAGAGTAAATGCTGCGCGATGATGTGTGCGGATTTACTGTGTCTAGTGTGGAAGTACCACTTCTAGAAGTTGGCATGTCTGTGTCATAAATGTGAATTGACTGTCTGGCTTGTGATTGGCTGGAGCTGGCTGGTGTGCCTGGCTCCAGGAGTCAGGATGGGTCTGCCCCTTTGGTGAATAGAGAGATTTACATCCAGATGGGTGGGAGGAGTGCACCGGGGACCTGAATAGGGCTGAGCCTTCCCTACGTAATGCTGGCTCTACCCCCTGTGGTGCGACTGATGTCCCTAGCCTGCCCAGTGAATGGGGAGAGGGGCTGAGCACAACAGAGTGTTTCAGAATCAGCTGCGTCTGGTTTTCCCCCCACCCTGCAGCCAAAGACAGAGGAATATGTGTATAAAAGAGGGGCTGTGACCCCATGAAAATGTTCTCTCTGCCTGATCCTAAACTTGAGGGGGGCCTGCTGCTGCTGGGCGCCAGGAGGACCGCCACTGGGTGCTGCCTCCCTGCCTGGAGGGCCCTGTGAGCTAGCCCCTGGGCCCAGCCTTTGCCCCCCCTTTTCCTGTATTCTAAAAGGATTTTTTCCTGAGCTTTGCCCTGGACTTTTGTGCCTCTAAGCACCCTGTGAGCGCTTTAGCCTTATTCCTGAAGGGACTTCTATTTTTTGATTCCCGTCCTGAGGGATTTCCCCGGCGTGGGGATCCCCCCTTTCTTCATTTTCGGCGCGGGTGCCCACCTCGCTCCTTTGCCATGTTAATATCCCTAGCGGGTGCCCACCCCGCCAGGGACTTTATATTTTACCGGGTGCCTACCCCAGATTGCCACCGACAAAGAAATCAACACTGTGGGCCGCCGCTCTGCCCTCGGCGACCCAGAAGTACCCTAACAGGAAGCAGCGGGAGCCTACCCCGTGCTCCTGCGAGTGGCCGGAGAAAATGTGTGGGAAAGACTGCTGCAGCAGTGCACGAGCTTCGCGGGCTCCAGGACGAAGTCCAGGTCCCGAGGAGGCGGGCCGGGTGAAGCGCGGGCTGTATGTAGCGCGGGGCTCCCATGCTTGGAGAGAGCCACGCCCCCTGACGAGGAAGGTCCCGGCCGTCAGAGAAGTGCTGTTGTCAGCGAGGCTCCCCGAGTGAAGGGAGAGCCCCGCAGCCCAGGAGAAGAGCCGCCCCAGGAAGCAGCGCCGGAAGAGGAGCCCTTGTCACAGGTCCCGGTGAGTGGGGCTGTGTTGTGCCTCTTGTGGGGGGCTCCATGCGCTCCGTAGTGCGGCTGGCCCAAGCGGAGTGACGCGGCCCATCTCCAGAGTGGGCCCGCCGTTGCGGGCCGCTCCAGCGTTTAGGGGGCTTTTGGTGTTCAGAGCCCCATGGCTCCAACGTTAATGGCAGCATTTTAGTTCGGAGACCACGAGGCTCCACGGGGGCATTGTTATTTCGAGCCCACGAGGCTCCACAGGGGCATTGTTATTTCGAGCCCACAAGGCTCCAACGATTGCTGGGGCATTCTGTATCTAGAGCCTGCAAGGCTCCCACGTTGTTTTGGGCCCTATTGGTTATTTGAGAGCCCCAGAGGAGAGCCAGTAGTCACCCTGGTGCCAGGCTCCGTTCCCCAGCTGCCCAGCACTTAGTGGGCAGCTGCATCGTTTAGGCCTGTTGCGCATTCTTCTTTGGCTGCCTGCGCAGCCAGCCCAGACATTCTGGACATTGGGCCTGTGAGCACCTAAGAGGCCAAGTTGGCCTGGGGTCAGTTCTGTGATTTTTCGCGCAAATGTGATTACTTGCCTAATGTGATCTATGCATAATATGCAATTCCTTTATGCCGGGGAACATCCTTTACAACGCGGATTTTACTCCGCAATGCTTTCACAACGCGTCCGTTACAACGCAAGTCGTAACAACGACTTGCGCTGAAGGGCGCTAGAGGATAAAGAATAGTATATTTACTATTCCAACACCTTCCCTAGTGTCCACGGGGACTGGTGTTAGAATAGTAAATTATACTATTCTCAATCCGCAGCCCCAACGCAAGTCGTGGTAACGACTTGCGTTGTAAGGGACGCGGTGTGAAAGCACGCGTTGTAATGGAGCGCGTCGTAATGTCGTACATTCCTTTATGCCTATACCTCTACATGTGTTTTTCATGCCTAGGAGGTTGTTTTACCTAGTATAGTTATGCTAGTGAGTTCCTGGTTCCCTGCGTGATATATGCATAAGGTGGTTAGGATTGCGTAGTGTGTACCTCCCTGTTACCAGTGGTTACTGGTTGTGTTCTGCAAGTATTATTTTGTGCTACAATTATTCTATATACTAAGTGCTATTTCTACTCAGTGCTATTCCTGACAGTGGTCCACGTGGCCCTGTCCCGTGTATATAATCCCCTGTAAATACTGCCCAGTGCCAGTTGGCACAGTGTAATTATGTGATTATGATCTAATGTGTTTATGGTAATACAAAGGTTATTTTTATATATAACCTTGTGTGGAGTTCCTTTTTGTGGTGTGCCTAGCGTGTTGCTGCTCTGTTTGTGTGTTGCGCAAACGCTTTACACCTTGCCTCCGGGATAAGCCTGACTGCTCGTGCCAAGCTACCAAAGGGTTGAGCAGGGGTTATCTTGGCGTGTGACTCCCTTGCCCTGACTGGAGTGGTGGTTTCTGCCTGGCTTTGGCGCAAGCCTTAGCCAACCAGAAATCGCCATTTCTAACAACATACATCTCCAAAATTACATTATAAGCATTGATTTCATTACTCCTCATACATGAATAAGCAAAACTACGCGTGCAGACTTTAATATGGTGCACGTTTACCCCTAATGCATCACTTTATACGTGAACTAATTCATTATGCATTATCTAAAATAAATTTTCGATTAAACACTACATTGATCTCCATAAATGGCATAGTTACATTTCTATTCGCACTAATATATGCAGATTTAGTACTACATTCCTAATGACCACACGTTAATACATTCCTTTAGATATGCGGGTGCTGGCTATCTGTGAGTATGATGCACCCCTACAATTTTCAGAATAACATGACTCTATCAGTGGTAACGGAGAGCGGTGAGTGGCGGGCGCAGGTGCATTGCATGCATCACGGACCTGCCAGCGCCTGCCTGTACCCTCCTACTAATCCAGTGCTATCCCAGTGCGGCCGAAAGGGCAATCTCTGCACCGCACTGTACCCCGATGTTGTGCCAGCCAGCTCCGCCCCTCTTGCCCTGATGCCCTGGGTACCTGGTGGATGAGAGGAAAGCAAAATAAATAAAACAATAAACCTGGGGCTTCGGCATGGATCCAGCATTAGCGCCGACCTTTTATTCGGCCCTCTTAGTCCCTTGCATCTTCAAACTTTCAAAGCGTCTTCCTCCG